>NC_064920.1:721840061-723090061 GCF_023897955.1 Schistocerca gregaria | reverse complement strand
TGTTTATGTCGTCGCCCAGCAGCTCGCGCACGGAGTTGTTTACATGATTCAACCGTCCTTGCGTGCTATATTTTCTTAAAAAGACTGGTTCAGCCCCATACAAAATGGACACTGAAGATCAGCTTTTCGAATGAATATTCTCGTCCGAAGGCACCTGAAATCAAAGAGCTTAACAGAGACAAAGTGAAGATTGATTGTAAAGATCCTTGTTGGCATCCATCTGTCGATTGTGAGCAGTGTGTTGTACATGAAACTGATTAACGAAAATGTATCCGATAGACTTCTACGTGCAAGTAGATGTGGTCTTAAATTCCGTCAGTGTAGTGGACACTTCGGTGACTATCCGGGTGCTTTAACTCCTTTTTGAGGTCCCATCAGAGGTGATAGTATCTGCATGCTTCCCGTATGGGAAGGTGATCAGCCATACAACTCAAAAGTGGGCTCAATTTACCACATGCCCTGTTCTCAGTGGAGTATGGCAGATCCGCACAGCGCTAACTCGCTACATTCATGAATGATGATGAAATGATGAGGACAACACAAACACCCAGCCATCTCGAGGCAGGTGAAAATACATGACCCGGCCGGGAATCGAACCCGGGACCCACTGCTCGAGAAGCGACAACGAGACCGCGACAAAAAAAAAATCATTGAAAAGAAGTGACACGCCCCTCTAGTCGCCTTCTGTTGTGATCTCTTTGTGACCGCTGGTCTCCGCATTGGTTAAAATCTGCCAACTTGGTGCAATGTATGGTCGTGGCCACGTCAAAAAAACGACAGCTCCTTTTTATCAGTCTGTCAATTATTCACTTCGAGCAACGTTGCACCGCCGATTCCAGACACCTGAGTAGCACATTCACAGCATTTCACTGCCAACACCAAACCACTAGTGCACTATTGGCAGGTGTGACTAATGTTTTGCCGGGTGACCTTAGGTCAATAATCGGATCTGCTTATCTTCCCACCACGAATTTTAGTGGATTAGACCTCCATCCCATGAAATATTTGTTTAAGACTGCGTTGAGGTATATATCACGATGGTTTTTTGTCCTCTTCTGCTGGTTAACGCCACAGGTTCACCAGAAATTAAGTCTAACGAACTGTCCTTGTTAATGTAAATAAATAATTCTTTGAAATGCGTATTGGCTATTTCAGTAAAACTGACTTAAAGGATTTTCAGTTTCAGTTGATCCCATGACTTTCCCAACAGGAAACTAATGGGAGGAGAGCTTTCCTAATAATCAAGCAAAACTGTAACGATACTTCATCTGTTTAACTCTGGATGGCGATACAGCTGTAACCAATCGTATAACGTGATATACGATTTTGGTATTATAATATTTTGTAACGCAAGAGATAATATTTTTTAATACGAGATTATTGGTTTATTTCGATGTCGGGGGACCCATATTTTTATGCCGTTTTTGTTTATCTTCTTTTACCCTGAAAGACTGTCCAAAACTAAAATTGATTATTCAGACATAACTAAATACAGTACTTAGTCGATGTAAGATATTCCACATGTATGTCATCTGTGTTGAAGAATCGATAAGAATCAGACTCCGTGATTGTCGATATAAATCTTTGGTTTATGTTTTTCTCAGGTGACTAGTAGTAGTAGAACAGTGTTGGAAATGAGCTTTGATGGAGAGAGGTCGAAATGAAAATTGTCTCTCATATACCCTTATGGGCTATATTGCTAGTGTTTCATGAAGTATGGAGAAATTGTTGTGTGGTCATTTAAAACTGGAGACTACGTATGACAGCGATTATGTTTCATTTTACATGAGTTACATTTATACTTGAAATACGTTATTTAGAGAGTACTACTTATCACATTATAGGCGACCTCGCTGAACGAATAATTATGCTAAACTACTGACAACGAGAAGAACGTTAAGAAATTGTTCCTAAACACTTTAAAGATCCAGAAAAGCTCTCGGCGAAATCGTATCCCGATTATTTTCAGGACAAAGAACGACAGCAGCAACAACAGCAACATCCGCTACAGCGACGAAAAGATAGATGAGTATCGCTTTCAGCCCTTTTTTTTCACAGTGAGCAGTGTCAACAAAATTAGTTCTAGGATTCTTCCTTACAGTTAATCTTAATCAAATTCTATGTCTGGCAACAAGAGACAGAATTGTGACTGTACTTTTGTTATGTCATTTATTTAACAATATTTCAGTCACAGGCAGAACAGGCTTCCATTTGAAAACCTCAGTCGAAATCAAGGAATTTGAATCAAAATTGGTTTTCGCTAGAGCAATATTCCCCAGGCTATCTATTTAAGCCTAATGCATGACTCTGTATAATATGTGTGCATAAAGACGAATAATATCGATGACTTTCTAAACATGTAGTTTATTTGATGCTGACACAGCACTAATGGTACAAAGTGATATTACTGCCAGACCGTAGCTGAAGGCTGATTAAACATGAAACTGTTGTTGCACTTTGATGTTCTTATAGACGACTACACGGCCGCCGCACTCCGGCTGTGACACGTCAGTCCGGAGGTGCTACGAAGAATGACGCAACAGAGGAAGCACCGGTTGTTAAGGGGAAGGACGCACTGGGAGACCAACAATAAACCAAGATGTCCTGAATAAAGTTTATGAAAGTTTCCCACACTGCGCTCAGAAATCGGTGCTGAGAGCCAGCCGGCCATGACTAAAGCTAAGGGGACTGTTGCAGAATTTCAGTGGAAAAACACAGTGCTACTCGTACAGAAACGGTATCGTAATGATAACGTAAAGAAGCAGCCTGATAATTTTAGGGCCAATACAGAAAATTATGAGTGATTCAGGAGCAAATAATTACGGATAGTGAAGCGACACTTAATTTACCTGCGAAAGTCAATAGAAATAATATCATAATATGGGATTCCGAGAGACTTTGCGTTGTTATTGATTTCTAAAATGTCTTGCGCCGTTTAAATTCCATGACATTTCTACAGAACCAGCGCATTGCCTTTTTTTCTCCACTTTGCTTGGACATGTTGGACTGTTGGCAAATGCCGCCAGTGTCGCTGGCAGAGGAGGGACTGCACTTCAGTTTCCTTCAAACTGGTGAACGAATACCCGAGAGTACTCAAAGACAGGCGTTTTTTGAGTTGCCTGTCGGTAAAACTTATTTTCGGATTGCGATACTGTTTTCAGAACAAATAATCAGACTGGAAGTCAAAAAATTTTGAATTCTCAATTAATCCCCTCTCCCCAGTTCTAGTTGGTGTCTGGATTACGCAGGTAATTTACTTCTAAATTTCATGTCTCTAGGACTATTAGTTTTGGCTGATATCCGAGTCGGGGAAAAAATTTTGAAACGCCGTTTCACCTGCTGAGAGGTTGAAGTTTGGAGAATCCTTTGTTTCGGGTGCCTAATTCATAAAAAGAGTTTTTCCTTCAAATCCGACGTATCTAGGGTGCGGGTAAGGTAATAACTATCGGCACTTTCGTTCTAATCGTCTTTAGGTTGGCAGCCCAGTTTACTGCACACGCCATTCGCTAGATGTCATCATTCTTTTCTTTTGTGAAAGGTTTCATTAATTCGCTCACCGTTTGCACGAATGAAGGACAGTTATGTGAATTTTTTGTGGTCTGAAAGTATACCATCAGCTGAATTCCATGGAAGACTTTAAGCCCAATACGGGGCAATGTCCTACCACAACGAAGTATTTACCAGTGAATGTAACAAATCAAATCTGACTGAAAAGCGAAAAGGATTAGGAAAGAGGGAAACGTTCAGTCTCATTCACTACTAGTACCGACACTGAGCAGGTCCGACGAGTGATCTTGATAGTGGGGGAAACCATGGGCACATTAGTTATGGTTCTGCGTATGGCATCGTCTATAATAGAATAACCATTCGTAAATACATAGACACGTAAAATTTGAGCTACTTTTTGAGCCAGGAACATTCAGTAACCAAATGCACGGGAATTTCAATCACTCAGGGCAATTTTCAGTAGATCGACAATACGCTAGTTATGGGGGTTTACGGTCCGCCTTACCGCCACGCAGCGACAACTTTCGGTTAGCTCCATTTCACTACACAAGGATGATGTGTTCATAGTGCCTTTTAAAACCACCAAAAATCATGGTAAGAATTGTTAACCAGAGGAGTAAGCCTTATAGTGCAATCGATCAATATTTGCGAATAGGTCGCGCGACAGTCGTGCAAGCGACATACTTGTTGATAAACATTGCTTTTTCATAGTTCTCTTATAGAGTTTTATAATGTCATTTACCATCGACAGTTTCTAGCTGACTAGTTTGTCCTAGTTTATCTTATTTCGACCTTACACAGTGAGGTACTTAACGTTTGCCTCCGGTTCAGTTTTTGTTTTGGAATAAACATGTACTTAGAACCGTATACGCCTCCAAGCACGAGAGCCACATCAGATCAGTGTATTGCTTTTGGGCCTGCTCCTCCCCCCCTCCCCTTCCCCTCTCCCCCCTCCTCCCTACAATGATTAACTACCCATTATTGAGGACAGGCATGAAATATCGTGATTTTTGTGAAAGAGGGGGGGTGGTAAAAAATGTGCATTCTGATGTCTAATATCTTAATTCTAAAGGTTTTTATTTATTGAAAAACATTTAGCTTGGTAAACTTGCGATTGAATGTAACCTATACCGAAATTTTCGTAGAGACTTCACTACACTGTTACTTAATGTAACCAAAGGCTCTGGAAAGGATATTCTGACAAATGAGGCATTCGTTTCAATTCTGTTGCACTATCAAGCATGTTGCCAATCTTAGCACTCCACGTGTCATTAGACGAAGTATGCACACTCAGCTGTTTGATCAAGTGGCGTAAAGGAAGCTCATTAGTATGAAGAGCACAAACCAAACAGATAAGTTTACGATTCAGCTTTGTCTCAACCCACTGGCTGTCTCTTCCTTCCCCAACAGTGTTAAAATTCGTTGAGTCACCAATAGCCTGCAAACATTCATCAATGCTGTTTCTCTCTTAAAAACTCCACAAGATGTTTAGCAATAACTTCAGCAGGTTTCCTTTTCGTTAAGTCTTTCTCTTGAGTAAAGTGGCAATGATACCTTCCACCTAGGTTACTGCAAACATTTTAATGCTCTTCTTTCACAATATTTGGAACCTGATGAGTTATTTGCTTGTAACAGAATTTCGGTGGAATCGTGGCGTCCATCAAAGAAGATACTTTCAATATTGCCTATACTTCATCGAGCAGGAATTTCTTCAACAAGTGAATTCATGACGTTTTCTTACCGCTTTTTACTTTATTGTGACCAACCCAAAGTCTCTTGTCTCCTTCAGTAATTAACCCAGCATCAAAATATCCAGATATTGTAATGGCAGCTGTAGCACAGACTAGCATCGTAGATAACACATTTGCAACGCAACATTGTGCAATTGTAATTTACGAGGGCAAATCAATTATTATCTGCAAAGTAGTTATAAAATTTTATTGTAATCAAATAGGAAACCTACAAGAACTTCATTTTCAGACATAGTCTCCTTGCGTTTCAACGCACTTGTTGCATTGTTGTACGAGCTTCCTGATGCCCTCATAAAAGAAGGTTCTCGGTTGAGCTGCAAGCCAGTAATGCACCGCTTCTTTGACTACTTCGTCCGAGGCAAATAGACGGCCCCTTAGTCTGTTTGAGTGGACCAAACAAATGATAGAAGGGGCAAGATCGAGACTATATGCAGGATGGTCCAGTACTTCAAATTTGAGTTTCTGGAGCGTTTCAGCAGTGTGGGCAGTAGTATGCGGACGGGCATTGTTGTGCAACAACACAACACCTTCTGACAGCAATTTCGGCCTTTGCTTCGAATTGCAGGCTTTAGCTTGGCAGGAAGCATCTCACTGTAACGTACACTGTTTACTGTTGTGCCCCTTTCCCCATAACGTTCCAGTACTGGACCTTGTGCATCCCAAAAAACCGTTAGCATCAGTTTTCCTGCGCCGGTTGGGTCTTGAACGTTTTCTTGCACGGCGAATTTGGATGTTTCTATTCCATAGTCTGCCGTTTACTCTGCGGCTTGTAATGATGGATCCATGTTTCGCCACCAGTAATGATCCTGTCTAAGAAGTAGTCCTCTTCGTTACCACAGCGATCCAATATTTTTTTTTTCAGAAGTCCAAGTGCATTTGTTTATGCAACTGTGTGAGTTGTTTTGGGACCCATCTTGCACAAACTTTATGAAACCCAAATCTGTTGTGAATGATTTCGTAGGCAGAACCATGACTAACTTGCAGACGATGTGCCACTTTGTCAATAATTAATAGTCCGTCTAAGAGAATCATTTCACGCGAACGCTCAATGGTTTCTTCATTTGTGGCGTAAAAGGTCGTCCGGCTCCTTCATCGTGCGTAACACTTGTGCGACCATTCCGGAATTTTGCAGTCGATTCGTGTACACTCCGTTGTGGCAAAACACTGTTCCCGTACTGCACCGAAAGTCTTCGATGAATTTCGGCCCCTAATACGCCTTCCGAACACAAAAAACCGATCACTGAACGTTGCTCTTCTTTGGTGCAAATAGACAGCGGAGCAGCTACGATTAACAGCACGGCAGCGATAACTAAACTAACCTAGTAGCTTGAAAATTGCAAAGATATAACAACAAATAAACAAAGCATGTGTCATCAACGTAAAACGACAGTACTGCCAAAATAAATAAAAATATAACTACATTGCGGATAATAATTGCCTTACCCTCGTATTATACTGACTTGTATTTGAAGTAGATGGTACATCAGAATCATCACATGGTATCTGCAAAGCATCTACAGACGCTTCATCTTTAACATTAGTTGTCTTTTGACCTTCTTTGGAGAAAAGAATTTCATTTGGTTTTAATATTAACTCTTCCTCCCTTTTCTTCTTATATTGACAAATTCTTCTTAATTCATATTCTTACACCTTCTGCTTTTTAATTTGTCCTCTGTGCTCTGGTAGATCCGGCAACCCAGTCTCAAGCTGTCCAACACATCCAATCTTCGATCCTTGACCTAATATAACTACTAGTTCTTTGACAGTGGTCTCCATATCCCTAAAACAAGAATAGCAGATGTATATTTCATGTTTACAGTCAGCATCTCCGGGACACAGACCCTCAAATTCTGAACATAGCTTAATCTTCCACATGCAGTTGAGGATGTCGAGCAGCTTCTCTAACGTTGCTATGAAAGACTCTTTCATTTCCAGTTTTCTTCTACATCTACATCTACATGACTACTCTGCAATTCACATTTAAGTGCTTGGCAGAAGGTTCATCGAACCACAATCATACTACCTCTCTACTGTTCCACTCCCGAACAGCGAGCGGGAGAAACGAACACCTAAACCTTTCTGTTCGAGCTCTGATTTCTCTTATTTTATTTTGATGATCATTCCTACCTATGTAGGTTGGGCTCAACAAAATATTTTCGCATTCGGAAGAGAAAGTTGGTGACTGAAATTTCGTAAAAAGGTCTCGCCCCGACGAAAAACGTCTATGCTGTAATGACTTCCATCCCAACTCGTGTATCATATCTGCCACACTCTCTCCCCTATAACGCGATAATACAAAACGAGCTGCCCTTCTTTGCACCCTCTCGATGTCCTCCGTCAATCCCACCTGGTAAGGATCTCACACCGCGCAGCAATATTCTAACAGAGGACGAACGAGTGTAGTGTAAGCTGTCTCTTTAGTGGACTTGTTGCATCTTCTAAGTGTCCTGCCAATGAAACGCAACCTTTGGCTCGCCTTCCCGACAATATTATCTATGTGGTCCTTCCAACTGAAGTTGTTCGTAATTTTAACACCCAGGAACTTAGTTGAATTGACAGCCTTGAGAATTGTACTATTTATCGAGTAATCGAATTCCAACGGATTTCTTTTGGAACTCATGTGGATCATCTCACACTTTTCTTTATTTAGCGTCAACTGCCACCTGACACACCATACAGCAATCTTTTCTAAATCGCTTTGCAGCTGATACTGGTCTTCGGATGACCTTACTAGACGGTAAATTACAGCATCATCTGCGAACAGTCTAAGAGAACTGCTCAGATTGTCACCCAGGTCATTTACATAGATCAGGAACAGTAGAGGTCCCAGGACGCTTCCCTGGGGAACACCTGATATCACTTCAGTTTTACTCGATTATTTGCCGTCTATTACTACGAACTGCGACCTTCCTGACAGAAAATCACGAATCCAGTCGCACAACTCAGACGATACCCCATAGCTCCGCAGCTTGATTAGAAGTCGCTTGTGAGGAACGGTGTCAAAAGCTTTCCGGAAATCTAGAAATACGGGATCAACTTGAGATCCCCTGTCGATAGCGGCCATTACTTCGTGCCAATAAAGAGCTAGCTGCGTTGCACAAGAGCGATGTTTTCTGAAGCCATGCTGATTACGTGTCAATAGATCGTTCACTTCGAGGTGATTCATAATGTTTGAATACCGTATATGCTCCAAAACCCTACTGCAAACCGACGTCAATGATATAGGTCTGTAGTTAAATGGATTACTCCTACTACTCTTCTTGAACACTGGTGCGACCTGCGCAATTTTTCAATCTGTAGGTACAGATCTATCGGTGAGCGAGCGGTTGTATATGAGTGCTAAGTAGGGAGCTATAGTATCAGCGTAATCTGAAAGGAACCTAATCGGTATACAATCTGGACCTGAAGACTTGCCTGTATCAAGCGATTTGAGTTGCTTCGCAACCCCTAAGGTATCTACTTCTAAGAAACTCATGCTAGCAGATGTTCGTGTTTCAAATTCTGGAATATTCCATTCGTCTTCCCTGGTGAAGGAATTTCGGAAAACTGCGTTCAATAACTCCGCTTTAGCGGCACAGTCGTCGATAACAGTACCATCGGCACTGCGCAGCGAAGGTATTGACTGCGTCTTGCCGCTTGTGTACTTTACATACGACCAGAATTTCTTCGGATTTTCTACCAAATTTCGAGACAATGTTTCGTTGTGGAACCTATTAAAGGCATCTCGCATCGAAGTACGTGCCAAATTTCGCGCGTCTGTGAATTTTAGCCCATCTTCAGGATTTCGCGTTCTTCTGAACTTCGCATGCTTTTTCCGTTGCCTCTGCAACAGCGTTCGGACCTTTTTTGTGTACCACGGGGGATCCGTTCCATCTCTTACCAGTTTATGAGGTATGAATATCTCAATTGCTGTTGCTACTATATCTTTGAATTTGAGCCACATCTCGTCTACATTCGAATAGTCAGTTCGGAAGGAATTGAAATTGTCTTTTAGGAAGGCTTCTAGTGGCACTTTATCCGCTTCTGCCAAGTGACATATTTTTGGTGTTTCCTTCTGTCTTCTTCAGGACTGTGACCCTGGAATTTGAAACAGGCACCACAAAACAAATTTTTGATAGCCCCCACTTTTCAAGCACCTTTGGATAAATATCCTTCTCCTCTCTCTTGGCAGAACCCCATATCTTACAACATGAAGCAGAGTTGGGAGTTCAGAAGGCAGCATTTCTCGACCAGTTCCAGTGAAGTTACTCATGTGGGTGTTAGTTGCCAGTCACGTCATCATTTTGCTAGCCACGGTTCCAAATTTTCAGGTTTGCAAGTAGAATAAACTATTTGCTCCTGGAAAAATTAAGAGAAGAAAATGGCGCTATTTGTATGATATTAATAAAAAGGCACTCTGCTGCAAATGAATACAGCTAGTTTAGAAACTTTTACGAGAGACATAAAAGAGCTTACTGATTTTATAGGATATCGTTATCCTTATATTAGAAGTATAGATAGAAATAGTGATAAGATAGCACTTCTTGAAAGAAGACAGGTCGATGCGAGTTTTACATTAAACGTCAAAATATCATGAAGCTGAAGTATCTATGTACCAGTCAAAAGAGCTGCTATTTCTGTAAGGTGTCAGGCAAATCCAACACCTTCCATGAAAACCCTGACATGATAAGCAAATCCAGTAGTATGTCACATAGCTCCGTATAAATTGTGACATTAAATTAACCAAAGTAATACGAGTAACGAGTGAGCAAATGGAATACCACAGACTAACACAAGAACGCCTAAATGCATGTCCTACCTTCCCACCGTGAGACAGACGCAGTTCCGAGGGGAGAAACGAGAACAGAAGCCGAGAGCAGAACCCTGTAAAGCTAGAAGGCCCTACGATAAGGGACGGACACCCACGTTGTCAGATAACCGCTAGGACCATCCCCCAGCCCATGTTAAAAGCTAGAGCCCTTCAGAAGATCAGTATAGATCTTACGATAACACAAAGAGGGCCACACCAGCCGAAAGTTTTAGCGTGAGACTTTTTCGCGTCTCTGTTACGTTGCAAACTTTAAAAACATTGCCCCACCACAAAAAGTATAACGTTTCTCATTGGATAGACAGAATTTTTGTAGGCGGAGCTTAAGGTTAACATTGAGACCCTGATTGTTCAAGATGAAAACACAGCCAGATAGTTTTTTTTAAACCAACTTCGGTAAATTGTAGTAAGGAGCAGTTAGGGAAGAGTTGCTTTGGGGACGGTGAGATGAGCGCAGCTGTGCTGCCCGACACCCCCTCATGAACACCGACAAGGTAATGAACGCACGCGATGCCGCATTTTTGAGCGCATGAGGCATCACTCAGAACTGCAGAAGTCTCATCTGTTACATCCCCTGTTTACGTAATACTAGCGTCGATCGTCAATTAAATCTCATGGTATTCACATTTGCTACTTAAGTTAAAATCTGAAACGTGATTTCTCTGTTATATAATTATTGAGAAGCCACATCAGCCACTGTAATTTACGACAAGTTAGATAAGTGATTAAAGATAATTGAGGGTCGCTGTAGACCATTTTAATAGTTTTCTCTTTTGTGAAACTTAGTTTAAACCTAGATTATAGATGTGATATGGCATAGGTCATCCTTCGATCCATTGTAGAACTTGGAAACCCACTCAGGGAATATTCGTTCACATTTTTGTTGAACGCAGTTGGTTTTTATCAGCCTGTATTAAAATATTTCCTTTTATCAATAGTGCAATTTATAAACAATGTTTTGTGAGTAGAATAAAATTTCCAATGGTAAACTTAACTGCTTTTTCGACATTATTTTACCAGCTAACTGAAAATAGAAAAGCCTTGAACCCCTTCCACTAAATTTAGTTAGTATTAAGATTCTTTTACAGGGAGTGCAGTGGAGCTGACGCTGAAATCATTAAGTATTTGGTTATATCATCGCTAGTCTCACTGAACTCTTCTGAACTCTACATGTCATGTGTGGTCTAGCATCTCCTTGCCAGCAACAGGTCCCAGGTTCAAACTAGTCAATTCCCTAAAAAACACGCTCAGAGCGTCGTTGCGCGAAAGTGGTAGGGAGACACGACTTAGAACAAACAGACACCACGCAGAATGTTAGATTTCTTGTAAATATATTTAGGCATGGCTAACCAAAACACAGCTATATGAACCACTCACTTTTTTTGGAAAACGAAGACAAAATATTTGATATGCCCTACTACACCACGTACGTCCTGTGGGGAAGTTGGAAGACCAAATGAAGACCTCTCTCTGTAATCCCAAGTATTCAAATTTAATCTATATAAAAAAGACGTTAACAGATTACACTGAGAAAGATTTAAAAATTGAGTTTCCCTCATAGTGGAAGTGGAGGCTACGCACTGTTGGAGAACCACAAAACAACACTCATCTTGTCGTCTACCAACCTGCTCCTGCTTGCCGCAAGAACCCAAAATTGAGCACTTTAGCGGTGGCAAAAAAGAGACAGTATGAGAAAAGACTGTATCGGGAAAGATATTTTCCGCTCAAGCATTACATGGAGAGACCAACGTAATTTCATGTAAATTTATCGTCGCGAAAACGACGAAAAGCACGAAAATGTGCACTTATCTATTTGTTTACTGTATATAACTTCAAATCTAAATAACATATTTAAATTAATTTTGTGAAATGTAATTATTATTTCATAAATAATATTTCAAGGATACAGCGGCAGTCAGCCTATGGCTGATTGCGATCGACTGTAATACTTTTTTCTGTTTGTTTTAGAAAGTAAGTGAAGAGCATTCCTGCTCGGATCTGTCTCTCTTATCTGTTAGCCTTTGTGCTGATAGGACGCACTATAGCTGCGTTCCTTGCGTATGGCTCTTAGCACTATGGGACTTAACATCTGAGCTCATCAGTCCCCTAGAACTTAGAACTACTTAAACCTAACTAACCTAAGGACAACAAACACATCAGTGCCCGAGGCAGGATTCGAACCTGCGACCGCAGCAGCACCGCGGTTCCGGACTGAAGCGCCTAGAACCACTCGGTCACAACGGCTGGCGTTCCTTGCGTATCATAAATTAGTCATTCATTTGTGTAGACAAATGTGATGTGAAATATATTAGCATTAGAACCATTTGCAATTATGTTAATACAGTGAAGACACAGTGTGTTGTGGGGCGATCACTCTGTTTTAGGAATAATTCAAAAGCCAAGATCGCTTAAATACTGTTTACTAGATGACCGGTTTCAGCACACTAAAGGTGCCATCATCAAATCTGAATGTAGCTTAACATGTATAAATCATTTGGATATAACGATACATGAGGCAGACTAGCCGATATAAAATCGTTGTCGTAGAAATAAAAATTAAAAAGCAACTGCTTTCATGGTCATTCTATTCCATCATCTATATAAAACCGAATGACCGCAGCTCGATTAACTAACTGTTAGTCGAGCTGCGGTCATGTGTCAAATAGTTTTATCTTGTGAATTCGATTTTATATATCTGGTGGAATAGAATGACCTTGAGAGCACTTTTGTTTTAATTTGTATTTCTACGAAAATATTTACTATCGGCTAGTCTGTCTCATGTATCGTCACATCCAAATGATTTATACATGTTAAGCTACATTCAGATCCGACGTTGGCACCTTAAGTGTGTTGAAACCAGTCATCTAGTAAACAGTATTGAAGCGATCTTGGCTTTTGAATTATTTCTATGTTAATACAAATCAGTTGAGTACGATGAGTTCTCATTTTAACTGTTCTATTAGATACACTATGCATAAAATATTTTACTGCTTTATTGTTACGGCCAACGACCAATACGAGCGTAACGGATCGTGGAGTGGAGGCACAATGGCCGAATAGAATTGGTATTCTGCCATTTAATCATTTGCAACTTCCTAAAGCATCCCTGAGATTAATTGCCGATCACGAAGAAGCGTTTTGCAAACCTGAATGCAAACGTGATACCTTGAGTAATCTGCCCACCGTCTCCAAGTTACGGTACCGTTTCGCCCATAAATAACAGATACTGGTCCCGCAAAACTGATGGTAGCATTAAAAAATGTAATCTTTTCTAAATTTTGTATCATTTTTCATGAAGTCAGTTAGGCCACTAGCAAAGATGCATCCACCATCAACAATGGCCGTCTGCACCAGCTTATTTCAACAGTTTTCTTTCGAGTGATTGATTTCAATTTCTGTTTAAAATCAAATCAAATCAAACATTCATTTTAACAATCTTGCTCGAGCACACGCGCCACCGCAAGAGAAAAGGACCTACGAGTACCATAAGATATTAAATAAATCTATAACAACAACGAGTACCATAAGATATTAAATAAATCTATAACAACAAAAAATCGTTTACCAAAATTCATCATTAATGCGACTCGTTGTGTAAGATGACCTGCGACTTAGAAGATATGGAGTGTTAAGCCGGGATCGTCCACATGTTTATTACTTCGAACTGTTGGATAATGTTTAACTGTTAGTAACAAAACTGTAACAGTCTCGATACCTTCCAATCCTTCCATCCAGGACCCAGGACAGGGTACGGAAGCAAGACAGATGTGGCATGTCACCAGTGCTGACGTTGCAGTGTCAACGCTGATGGTGAAACGCTGCACAGGTGACCAGTCACCCCCCCCCCCCCCCCCCAGTCAGACCATGCAAATTTACCGTATAGCACGCCTGGCAGGCTGTTCGCTCACTTTGCTCCTGAGCTCGACCTGCAGCGGACCGATCCCAAAATCTGATATCCAAGAGATTGAAATCTTTCGTTATTCCTGCCCCCCTCTGAATAAAACAATTTTGTGCTAAGCAGGCATTCTTATCACCCCTAAATCCTCCTCCCATCCTTGCGTCAACTGCATAGATCGACCATTCTGTACTGACTTTCAGGAAGCCTATAAAAGATATTGAATCATATAATTCAACTTTACCCATCCCGCATTTCAGGATTGGTGTGGTTTGATAAGTCTGCTAAAAAGGCAAGAAAAAATGCTTGTTTCTTACACAACTCAACTCATTTCTCGGCATAGTCTCGTATAAGGGATATACTCTTCGTCTAGCAATCTTGCAGCTTTTCTATCCCATCAGAAAAATGGGTTCTGTCAAACTCAATAACATGTTGACTGCAACGATCGTTGCCTCATTTGATGAAAATTTCTTCGCAACAAGCCAAAGTTTCACGTTTAGGAACAGGAAGAAGTCACTTGGGACTAAGCCTGGTGAATAGGAAACCAATTCAAAGCCTAATTCATGCACTGTCATCATTTTATCGCTGATGTGTGGGGCTTGCATTATCTTGGTGAAAAAGCACTTATTTGCGACTCCATCTTGCTCTTTTCACAGCCGGCGCAAGTTTCAAACGATCCTATAATGAAACTTAATAGGATCCAGTTATGGTTCTGCCTTTTTTCAAGTAATCTATGAGGATTATTCCTGGGAACACCAAACAGTGTCCATTACCTTACCGACTGACAAAATGGCCTTTGCCTTCTTCAATGCACTTTCGCCAGCTTTTGTTGATTATCTTTTAGCAGTCAATGCTGTTTTGACTCTGGTATGCACTGACAGATCCAGGTTTCACCACTAGTCACAAATTGGCACAAAAAGACTTGCGGATTGCGATGAAACACTGTCAGACATTGTGTTTAATTATTGTGCTGGAGGAGCTTTTAGTTGATTGTGAGCAATCCTTCATAGCTAATTCTCCTTGCAGAATATTACACGCCAGGTCAGCAGAGACGCCCACAGTCTCAGCAATCTCAAGAATTTGTATCGGCGGTCTTTCATTACCATATCATGAATTTTGTCAATGGTTTTCTTCGTGATGACCTCAGTTGGATGACCAGACCACGCTTCGTCTCCGGTGCTTATCCGACCACGTTCCGATTCATTAATCCACGAGTAAATCGTCTTCAGTGATGGAGCAAAGACCGCGTGAACTTCATCCATTTCTGTTTTGATTCGTGCAGCAGTCCAATCTTTCAAATGAAAATGTTTAATAACAGTGCGAAACTGAATCTTTTCCATTTTCAATCGCAGTCCACACACTAGCCACGTCAGACGGCTGTCAACAATTAACTGTAAGGGTGTATTGTTGAAATTCTTTACACGCTCCTTGGAATAATCAAGCTTACCAACCATGAACGAGCAACAAAGATATTCCATCCCTTCATGGTCTTTTACCAGACTTATCAAACCATCCTTATATGTTTTGTAAGCTGACTTACAGTTTATGAACTGTGTTAAAAATAACAAGAAGGAAATTAACACAATCCCGCATTAAAAAATAGATAGTGACAAAACTGTTGAATTCACGCATGAAACGCAGTGTTCTGGTACGTCCAGTTCAGAAAATTAAAGTACTGTGCAGTATTTAAAAGACGTGTTACGCATAAATCACTGGGGTGGGTGGTTGCGTCCGTAAACGCGCTGCCGATATTCACGGACGTAAACGCAAACGCGATCGCTGAATGCTGTGTGAGCACTCTTCCGCTCTCTGGTCGAGCCAGACGAGAATTGCTGCCACAGTAATTACGCAGCCGTCGCCGGGTCAGCTGCAGCCGAGCTGCTCGCCGCCGCAACCAATCCCGCCTCGGGTCACCTCGACTGTCAAACGCACGCGCCACGCCGGCGCGACACGACACTTCAAACGTCGTTACTCGCTGCCTGCTAAATTTACCGCCTGTTGCAACACGCGAATCGGGCATTTGTTACGCACGCACCAGCGACATCTAATCTCTGTACTGGCAAAAGGGTACTCTTGCAGAGCAACAGTAGAGACAGAGGAACAATTACAAGCCATGCAATATGCTGGTATTGCCGGCAGCTACACCACCAGAAAGGATTACACATAAGGGGCTAATGAGTACTATGAAGGTGGTCTTTTTTACCGGAAATAACAAATCAGGTAGCTACAACGTCGTTATTTTTACTTGCAGGTATTATCGTAAAAACTATGAAAACTTGGTGAGTTCTACATAGAGACGGGTCGTTCGCGAACTAACGGGTCCAAAGGAACAGGTCATCAAGACGAATGGAACGATTGATGAACGAATTCTAAGGAACGGTCTTTTATAGCTCACTTCGGTCGCGGCTTTCTATTTATACAGGGTGTTACAAAAAGGTACGGCCAAACTTTCAGGAAACATTCCTCACACACAAGTAAAGAAAACATGTTATGTGCACATGTGTCCGGAAACGCTTAATTTCCATGTTAGAGTTCATTTTAGTTTCGTCATTATATAGTGTACTTCCTCGATTCACCGCCAGTTGGCCCAACTGAAGGAAGTTAATGTTGACTTCGGTGCTTATGTTGACATGCGCCTCATTGCTCTACAGTACTAGCATCAAGCACATCAGTACGTAGCATCAACAGGTTAGTGTTCATGACGAACGTGGTTTTGCAATCAGTGCAATGTTTACAAATGCGGAGTTGGCAGATGCCAATTTGATGTATGGATTAGTGCGGGGCAATAGCCGTGGCGAGGTACGTTTGTATCGAGACAGATTTCCAGAACGAAGGTGTCCCGACTGGAAGACATTCGAAGCAATTGATCGGCGTCTTAGGGAGCAGGGAACATTCCAGCCTATGACTCGCGACTGGGGAAGACCAAGAACGACGAAGACACCTGCAACGGACGAGGCAATTCTTCGTGCAGTTGACGATAACCCTTGTGTCAGCGTCAGAGAAGTTGCTGCTGCACAAGGTAACGTTGACCACGTCACTGTATGGACAGTGCTACGGGAGAACCAGTTGTTTCCATACCGTGTACAGCGTGTGCAGGCACTATCAGCAGCTGATTGGCCTCCACGGGTAAACTTCTGCGAATGGTTCATCCAACAATGTGTCAATCCTCATTTCAGTGAAAATGTTCTCTTTACAGATGAGGCTTCATTCCACCGTGATCAAATTGTAAATTTTCACAATCAACATGTGTTTGCTGACGAGAATCCGCACGCAATTGTGCAATCACGTCATCAACACAGATTTTCTGTGAACGTTTGGGCAGGCATTGTTGGTGATGTCTCGATTGGGCCCCATGTTCTTCCACGTACGCTCAATGGAGCACGTTATCATGATTTCATACGGGACACTATATCATGATTTCATACGGGACACTCTACCTGTGCTGATAGAACATGTGCCTTTACAAGTACGACACAACTTGTGGTTCATGCACGATGGAGCTCCTGCACATTTCAGTCGAAGTGTTCGTACGCTTCTCAACAACAGATCCGGTGACCGATGGATTGGTAGAGGCGGACCAAATCCGTGGCCTCCACGCTCTCCTGACATCAACCCTCTTGACTTTCATTTATGGGGACATTTGAAAGCTCTTGTCTACGCAACCCCGGTACCAAATGTAGAGACTCTTCGTGCTCGTATTGTGGACGGCTGTGATACAATACGCCATTCTCCAGGGCTGCATCAGCGCATCAGGGATTCCATGCGACGGAGGGTGGATGCATGTATCCTCGCTAATGGAGGACATCTTGAACATTTCCTGTAACAAAGTGTTTGAAGTCACGCTGGTACGTTCTGTTGCTGTGTGTTTCCACTCCATGATTAATGGTATATGAAGAGAAGTAATAAAATGAGTTCTAACATGGAAAGTAAGCGTTTCCGGACACATGTCCACATAACATGTTTTCTTTCTTTGTGTGTGAGGAATGTTTCCTGAAAGTTTGGCCGTACATCTTTGTAACACCCTGTAGTTCCCGGGGACGACAAACGGTCGGTCTCGTTCCGGCAACTGCACGTCGGACAGTCTCGTTCCAGCCTCGGACCCGTTCGCATTTGTCTCAGTCTCGTCTGGACGGACTCGTCCTTCTTCTCGTGGCCACTCGTCGCAGTTCCACTGTAGACTGCTCATAGTACAGTATCGAGTTGTTCGTTTCGTTCGCTGCGCACGTCCAGTCTAGACCTCTTTCAAACCTTTTTTGACCGCTGAACTTCTAGTTCTTTTCGTATTCTATTCAGCGTCCATGACCAGTAATTAAAATGTATTTTATAATTACGTAAATTACACAGAATTACGTGGTTTTTAACACATACATCTTTTCAGATAACAAAACGGCGTATCAGCTTACTTCAATATTTCGATAAATAGCAGAAGAAACACTTGTAAAAAGGCAAGATTTTTTCCTTATTACACATGCAAAGGATGTCAGCATGGCACATACGAGTGGCCATTTTCTGTCTTATCCAAGGAAAAAGAGCATGTTCATTGTTATGGAAGAGAATGAGTTATGGAAGAGAATGAGTTATGGAAGAGAATGAGTTACTAATATTTCTCCATATGCTCTTGAAAATTTCATTTAAAATGCCACGAAATGTAGGTTTCTTAAAAGTAAAGACATACTGCCTTCAATATATTTTCTTCTCATTCTTGAGAAGAGGATAAATTACTCACCTCTAGTATTTTCTTCTGAACCTGAACGAGGATACCCAAGTAGAAGCAGACGTCCTAACAAAACCAACAAATGCCAAAAATTTACGTTTTTCAACAGAGCGAAAAAACGTTCAAATTAATTTAATATCGCCTTGCCATCAATTATATTTTTATATGATGTGATAGGTAAATCATTGCGACACTGGGTTTGAGTATTACTTTCCGTGAGTATAGCATTGTCGCTTCACAGTACATCATGCGATAAGTACGGATGGGAATGCCATACAAATATACGTACTGCCTCTCCTGTTGAACTGTCTCCAGGAAAGCCAAGTGATCAAGCAGAACCCATTTTCTTGGTTTTGCTGAGGCATGTGAACCTATTCCAAGCTTTCTTCCTCGTTTATTTCTCTGGTACAAGTCCCAAATATTCCTCCATCTATTTTTGTACATTTCACCTAAAATTCCAATGAAAGTAAGTTTATTAACAATAAGCGCACTCTAGCGTCATTGCATTGTTTCAAGTTCTTGACAACAAGATAGGGTTACACCTTACACATCTCTAGAATTTTCATTCTGAACGTCTACAATATACACTGGCAGAAATGTGGAAGGAATAATGTCCGTGCTTGTTCACAAAATTTCCCCAAATTATACTTGTCAGATTCTCCCATGCAGACACTTTTGGAACAAGCTAAGGCAACTTTCATAGCAGACTGACTCTTTATTCCCATCCAAATGACCTTCCATATTCTTATATTCTGAAAGCATACATCGTTATGGATGACATGAACATTTAATCTTGCCAAGCTGCACTCAAAAGATGACTCCAGGATTTACAAAAGACGAATTTCCATTGTGAACAGTGTCAGACCAAAAGGGCCTTGTAAAACATTTGTGCACTTTCGGCACAAGTTTTTTGAGCACCATCTTCTACCAATGAATTGAAGGGAATGTGACAAATTACTTATCGCAGCATACTGTTTTGCGCAATCTGTTGAGAAACGCCTTCCTCAAAAACGAACACCTATCGATTACAAAAAGCTGTACAACAATCTGGTGGTGGTTTTTCACAACTGGAAGGTATCATCAAGACACCAATCTACCATTTACTTTCAAAGTCAAGGTATTGTAAAATGTAAATGTAACTTTCTCGTTGTACTTTAGATTGTTCATTTTATAATGTACTTGCCATTTTCAATTTTTATCGTCACAAAAAAAGAGTAATGCGAAACTTGACCTGCAAGTTCATTTTCATCATTCTAATTCTAATTCTACATCTGCATGGATTATACCGATTTTCATAGCAGGGCTGAAAAATTTGCATTAATGGGAAAATACTATATATTTCACTCACCTGCCAGTTTCAACTGTGCACCAATTTCTTCCCTAATTCTGTCTCTGAACAAAGTGTCCCTATATTTAGGGTTCTTCAAATCGTAAAGGCAAGGATGTTGCGAGACCAGAACACAGAGCATCACATCCTGTGAGTGGCTCATTTCAGTTTTCCTTCACTGGTTCGACATCTTTCCGGCAGCCGTACACGTCTTTGTGTCGTCCAACTTCCGTCGCAACACTGCTCACTGGTGCAGTGCTGCGGCAGCTGCCGCAACAGTCGCACGTCGCAGCCCAAACTCGAACTGCGCATGCGCCAGCATGCAACTTCTGACGTCACGTAGCGACCCGTCGCAGTCGCTAGTGTGCGTCGCGTGTTGGAGAACGTACCTTAAGCAGAACATTCGGATATCGGTTCTAAGTGTGGAAGAGGCACTGATCAACTCTTCAAGACAGGAACACCGCAGCTGTGGGGTGAGTTAAGGAAGACGCTGCAGAGAAAATTGGGGAAAAATTGTCTGTATTTTGGATTGAACACAACTGGACATCGGCGTTCATTAAGGAACTGCCAAAAGTCAAGGATACATTTCTCGCCATCAGGAAATACGTAGTGCGCTGCATGTCCACAAATCCACCTCACAGATTTCGTCTTTGCTTCCGGGAAGTATCCCGCTTCCGGAAAGAGGAGCAGTTGAGTAGGTATCTGGTGAGGAGTTGTACGGCCAATTATGGACAACATCTGTCGCACCAAGAACCAGACACTCTCGCCGATTTCCACGCCAGGTTTTGTTCGTCTCTGTCTCCATAACATCACAGTCGACACACAACAGGGTGTCTGCTAGGTGAATCCTGTGAGGGCGTGAACGGCATACTTGCTTCCCATTGACAGTAAGGTAGCACGCGGACTGGACGTCAGTGTCAACACAAGCAGAGAACAGCAATCGCCAAACGGCACGGCAGTCGACGTGGAGATGCTTTTCCTCAATCACATTCGGTGACCTGTGCTGCTGAACGAAACCATAGATCGCCTTCATGGATGTCAACACAGTAAGGACGTAGCTCAGTTCAAGGAAAAAGTGGCGGAAGTAAATGAAAGGTGGCGGAACTTCCGAAAGTTGGATAGGTGCTGTGACAGAGTGTGGTGCAAGGGCCTCCAGCAATAGGCTGGCAAGGCAGGTAGGACTACGTCGCCACAACGTCATGTGAGAGTCAATGAAAAGGGCTACCGCTCAGTCAGGTACATGATACAGAACAAAACCGCCTCTGCGCCGCGGGAAGGTTAGTGTTTCGTATCTTATCTTGAATTGCAAGCCGCAGCAAACAAACGAAACCCAATGCCGCTAGCATGCGGTGGATCATGGATGGCGGGATAGGAAGTGTCTATGCCACGCAGAGGATACGTGATACCAAATATACATTTACGTATTGTGTGCGTTGCAGAAGATCGAGTGCTCGTAAACGGTGAGCTAAGAGCCCAGCTCGTAGCTCGGAGAGTAGACGTCGGCAGTTGAGGGCAATTCTCCGGGGCAGACCACTTGCGAAATCGAGTACTAAGCATCGGATAGTATCAGATGCACGCAAAGGAGCAGCACTTCTGCAAGAAGTTCCGCATTTATAGCCATGGCGCTCTATTTGCGGACGTTAAGGCAGCTAACAGAAGCTTCGTCGTAGTTGGTAAGCCATGCCAGTGACTCCCTGACTTCAGCACCGCTACGAAGAACCATAACGAGATCGTCTGCATTTGCAGTGCAGCTGAATACATGGCCACCGAGAGACATCCCAGAGGGGCGTTGACGGAGGCTGCATAGCAACGGTTCCACGGCGAATGCATACAACAATTCAGAGTGGGCAGCCTTGACGCACTGATCGACGGATCGACATGGAAGGTATAAGGTGGCCATTGTAGAGTACAAGAGACGTAGCTCCCCGAAGGAGACACATTACGACGTCGAAGGTAGCATAAGGGTAGTCCATATTGCTCAGAACTCCTTCCAGTAAGTAGTGATCGACGGGATCGAACGCCTGGAGGAAGTCAAGAGCTGCCAAAAGACCAGCTATACGACGTGCGTGAGCAAGAGCTATTATGTCCTGATAGCGGCAAAGGGTAGTGCGTTACCTCCCAAAGATGTTTGGTCGGGGGAAACCACGTACCTCCGGCCGCGGTGGCCGAGCGGTTCTAGGCGCTTCAGTCCGGAACCGCGCGACTGCTACGGTCGCAGGTTCGAATCCTGCCTAGGGAATGGATGTGTGTGATCTCCTTAGGTCAGTTAGGTTTAAGCAGTTCTAAGTTCTAGGGGACTGATGGCCTCCGATGTTAAGTCCCACAGTGCTCAGAGTCATTTGAACCATTTCAAGAAACCAAGTACCGTGCTGTCCGTTTAAGCTGCGCAGACAACAGTCGGATAAAGAACTTTGTATCGCTGTTGAGTAACGTCAAGCGGTGGTAATCGCATATCCGTGAGGTACCCCGAGGCCTGTGGATGGGAATGAGGAAACCATCGAGGAAACCGTCTGCAATCGGTACGAAAGGTGACATAAAGTCCTGCCAAATTTCCGTCCACACTGGCGCCAGAAGAGGACGAGATGTCCGTCAGGGCCAGGCAACCTGTTCGTCGAACCCGCCTGGATAGCGTCATGGACCTAATCCTCCGCGTCAACAATCAGATCCATCGTCGCATCCACGAGAACCGAGCCGAAGGAGAGTCTGTAGACCGCTCTAATGTTTTCAGGTAGGTGACGTTGTTCAGTGTACATCGCAACATAATGTGCGTGGAGGGCAGACCCGATACCCTATTTAGTACCAAAACGATACCTGTCATCGGTCGTGAAAACATTAATCAAATTCCTTCGATGGTGGCGACGTTTCGCTATGGTATGATACATAGACGCTCTTGCACTAACCCACCGTGTGTGTGCTCCCTGACCATAGCTCCTTCAAGGTGGCGACGAGAGAGGGTCGTGAGCTGTGCCTTGACACGATTCGCCATCTCCTGGTGCTCTGGAGAATTTGGCATCGTAATACATTCTCGGAGAATCGTGAAATAGAATTCCTGAGCGCGTCGCCGCCAAGCTGCCTCCCTTCCGTAACCTATCAAGGCCCAGCGGAGAGCAGGCTTTGCCCAAAGTACCCACCATGACAGGGCAGACTGATAGGCACCACCGCCTCGACGAAAAGCTGCCCACGCGGTCTCGATGAGCTGCCGGCAGTCGGGTGAAGCAAGGTGAATCGTGCTGAGTTTCCATGGTCCACGGCAGAACCACTCCCTTTGGCGGCAGAGATTAATGGCGCAGATACTGCGTCATGGTCAGAGGACGCAATGGGCCAGACTTTAGCGGCCTGCACGCCAATCGTTTGGCTGTTTACGACTCACGGCCAGACCCTAACTTCCACATGTCGTCAACCATGCGTCGTAAACCTCTATAGTGGTTGCTCCAGCCTTTTAAACCCACGTAACTCCCCATTGCTCAAGCGGTCACAGATACACGAGCGCCAGAGTTGTCATTTGGCGGCAAACAATTCCGCCTGAACTGAATCTGTGATTAGCTGGTCGATCTGTAGTGCAATATCGATATATCATCAATTTCAACATTGTAGCAACGTCTTTGAGAGTTTATTAAAGAAAACGTCGGATTACACGTTTTGTCCAAGTTGAAATCTCTCTCTACTAACTAAATTCTCCGCCAGACGAATTTCCACTGCTTCCTTCACGACTGAGTCCTAAAAGTATGAAGTCGAAGATAGGATTCCAATATTTTCATAGCGCGTAGAGTGACTGGTGTCAACGCAATTGATCTATTAGGCCCTGTGAGCATGGTGTATGTTTGGTGCTCCATGCATCTTTGAGGGACAGTACACATTGTCTGCCGAAGGTATGATAGCCAAACACAGGGGGGTTCTTATACACTGATCAGACAAAACATTATGACCACTGTCCACCGGTGGCGTTACGGGCTCGTGGCACGGTAACAAAAGTATGCAAGCGGAGCAGACACGAACGGATGATCAACATAGCAAAGATATGGGCTGATAACGGGGAAATCCATTGAGATAAGCGACGTTGACAAAGGGCAGATTATTATTATGCAGAGCCCGTGAACGAGTACCTCGAAAACGGCGAAGCTGGTCGAATGTTCACGTGCTATTGTCGTGAGCATCTACGGTAGAAGGACAGTGACACTACTACAAGGAGCTCAATCGTTGAACGTCCACGGCCCTTCACAGAAAGTGGAGTTGGAGGCATGCTCGCCATGTAAAGTAGGATCGGTGGTGATCTAGCGCAATGCTCGCGCACTCATAAGCGTTTCGAAGTACACTGCTCATCGTAAATTGTTGAGCACGGAGCTCTTCAGCGGACCACCACTATGCGTTCACATGTCGATCCAACGACGTCGTCAGTTACGATTGCAGTGGACACGAGACCATCGGGATTCGACGGTCGATCAGCGGAAACATGTCGGCTCTTCGGGTGAATAACATTTTTGCCATCGAGGTGAACGGCAGCTCGAAACGTGCGGCACCCCACGGACGCAGGCTGGTGTGAGCAGCATTACACTGTGGGAAACACTCTTCTGCGCTTTCATGGGACCTGTGGTAGTAACCGAAGACACGCTGACAGCTGCGAACCATCTGCAGCCCTTCATGCTTGATGTCTTCCCCGACGGCGATGTCAACCTTCAAGAACATAATTGTCCATGTCTCGGAGCCAGAACCGTTCTTCACTTATTTGAGCAGTATTACAGTGAACTCACGTTGATGTCTTGGCGACCTAATTCACCTGATATAAATCCTATGGAACCCATCTGAGTCGCCATCACAGCGTACGCATATCAGCGGCTCGATACTTGAGCGAATTACGTGACCTGTACATTCACATCTAATGCCATATACCTTCACAAACCTACCAATAGACTGTCGGACTCTTGATACGCAGAAACAGTGATTCATTTCGTTCCAAAGACGGCCAAAGAAGCTGTTAATCAGGTGGTCATAATGTTTTGGCTCATCAGTGTATACCCCAGTCTTGCGGAGCGTCAGGTCATCTTTGACAGAACTCAGAACGACTGATGTCTTCGATGGAGGGCATAAACTCCCATTCACGTTGTGCTTGGCGAGGAGCAGACCTATTTTTGTCGTTAGGCTTACTACATATGGTTTGAAAGCTATGTAATTGTCTCTCTCTGTATCTTCCTCATTCATTGAGTCCACCTTCGGTTTTATATGTAGCTTCTTACGTATCTGTTGCGGAGAATTTTAAGTGTAGAGGCTCATCCTGGAGACAGCTCTAATCAGCGATGCTATGTGCTGTGTACTGAGAAGATGCATTATTTGGGAACGATGGTAGCAGATACCTGTTATACATGTAAAACAGTATGTATATGTGTATATCTACGATCCCCTCCCTTGCTTGTGGATCGATGTCAACGAAATTTCGCACAAAAAGGACAGATCTCACATATCAGCACTGTTAACAACCTATTTGCTCCAATAGGAGCACAGATACAAGAAAAACTGTGTTTTTCCCAGACCATGGGGTACAGGATACGCTGCGCAACAGGCGATACAGGTGGGAACAGTATCAGCCTGCCGAAGCAAGCTGCTCTGGAGGTCAACCTACATGTCAGAGGCCAGAAGCAGTTTTAGGGGACCCAACGTGTAGGCTTCCCTGTATGACAGGTGTGTTGTGAGAGCAGTATAGGCCTGATTAATTGAACTATATAGCAGGATCTACACTTGTCGATGGTCATGGCAGGGGACAGGTTGAGATGGATAGAGAAAATGATAGACAGAGCAAGGGAAGGAGGAAATGGACAGAGAAAGGGAGGCAGGTGGAAGGTGCAAAGGGGTGGCGTCTAGATGGAAAGTAAACAGGGGAAGATGAAGATGGAAAGAGAGATGGGGAGGAGGATATGGTCAGAGGCAGGGAGCAGAAGGTACAATTAGAGAGAAGGGTGGAGAAAATGAAGGAGGAGATTGTCAGAGGTGGGAGAATGATGTGGATAGGCAGAGGGAAGAATATGTAGGACAGAGAGGGTATAGATTCTAAGACCAAAAAAAAACGATGCACCGTGAAGAAATCATCTGAATGGAACATAAATCGGTAGATGTGATGCACATTTACAAACAAACAAGTGATTACAGTTTCAGAAAAATCGAAATATTTATTCCAAAGGAAGGACATCACAAATTGAACCAATCAATAATGCTGGCCCTTATGCAAAGAGTTATTTGGCTTGGCATTGATTGATAAATTTGTTAAATGATCTCTTTAGAGATACCATGCCAAATTCTGTCCAACTGTCACGCTAGATCGCCCAAAATCCCTAGCTAGTTTGAGGGCCCTGCCCGTAATGTTCCAAAAATTCTCAATTTGAGACAGATTCCACGACGTCGCTGGCCAAGGTAGAGTCCTGCAAGCTCGAAAACAAGCAGTATAATCTCTCACCATGTGCTATCTAGCATAATCTTGCTGAAATGTAAGCCCAGTATGGCACGCAATGAAGGGCAACAAAACGGTATGTAGAACATCATCAACGTACCGCCATGCATTGAGGGTGCCATAGTTAAACAATCAAAGGGATCCTGCTATGAAATAAAATGGCAGCCCAAAGCATCACTCTCGGTTGCCTTGTCGTATGGCGGGCGTTGATATCCCACCAACGTCTGGAGCGTCTCCAGACAAGTCTTCACTGGTTATTAGGGCTCAGTTCGAAGTGGGACTCATTACTGTAGGTAATTCAACTCCACTCAATGAGAATCCAAGCCGAATGTGCCCAGCTCCACTGCAAATGGTCTTTTTGCTGTACAGAGATCAATTGTAGTCGGCGCAAGGAGTTCTGTGAGCTCAGCCCCCTTCCTAGTAGCTGCCTATTAATGTTACTTGTGGTCACTGAAACGCCAGTTGCACGTTGGATCGGTGATAATGACAAATCTGAGGTTCTGAGCGGTTTTCTGACCACTGATCGGTCCTCACGTTCTGTCGTCTCTCTAGATCGACTGCTTCCTTCTTGACGCTGTGTTCGGTCATCGTTCACACATTCCTGCCAACATCGCCGGATAGTGCCATCGGTCCTACTCAAGTGTCAAGCGATTCGCCGATTACTCCAGCAGACTTCTTTGAGCCCAACTACTCATTCTCTCTCAAATGCTGACATCTACGTATATTGTTCACACGCCTGCCTACGGGTCATAGTTAATTTCCAACTGAGTACAGGGAATGAAATTCGCAAAGACTTTATGAACTGATATCGCCACATTCATATTTACTATCCTTGCCGGCATGGTGGTAAAATTGTGCTGCAGCGTGACGATTACATCCATCGGCCGCCAAAGTTTACAATTTTGCATGTTCTGTCGATACCTGTACAAATATCTATTTTCTCATTCGTAAGTTCAGCACAGGGCGGCCAAGATTTCGGCTCGCGGGCCGGGCCTGGGCACGAGTGCCAAAGCGGTCAGCCTCGCTTCTTCACATTTGCTCCACCGCTACGCCACACTGAGTGCGAGGAGGAGGAGGGGAAACCTGAGAAAGTGCCTCATTTAAATAGTAGAGCAGTCGCACTGAACAATACCTGGTTATCTGTTCTACATTTTCAGTATCATTTAATTACTTTTGGTACGTTGAAGACATAATGTGATTCCAGAATGAGATTTTCACTCTGCAGCGGAGTGTGCGCTGATATGAAACTTCCTGGCAGATTAAAACTGTGTGCCCGACCGAGACTCGCACTCAGGACCTTTGCCTTTCGCGGGCAAGTACTCTACCATCTGAGTGCTTCGGTAGCTCAGATAATGCCGGCACGGTAACTCAGCGTGTTCGGTGAGAGGGTTAGTTGCCCTCTGTAATAAAAAATTGAGTTAATCGGTCAACAACGAACTTAAACGAATGTCTTACGACGTCCGCCCCGAGCAGATGCAACGAACGAAAGCGAACAAAATGAGATTAAAAAAAAAAAAGATGGTAGAGCACTTGCCCGCGAAAGGCAAAGGTCCCGAGTTCGAGTCTCGGTCGGGCACACAGTTTTAATCTGCCAGGAAGTTTCATATCAGCGCACACTCCGCTGCAGAGTGAAAATCTCATTCTGGAAACATCCCCCAGGCTGTGGCTAAGCCATGTCTCCTCTATCCTTTCTTTCAGGAGTGCTAGTTCTGCAAGGTTCGCAGGAGACCTTCTGTAATGTTTGGAAGGTAGGAGACGAGATGGTGCCAGAAGTAAACCTGTGAGTACCGGGCGTGAGTCGTGCTTCGGTAGCTCAGATGGTAGAGCACTTGCCCGCGAAAGGCGAAGGTCCCGAGTTCGAGTCTCGGCCCCGCACACAGTTTTAATCTGCCAAGTAGTTTCACAGAATGTAATATTTATCTGGTACCAACTACCGGCATACGGACAGATGCAGCAAATTTCGCCAAATTTCACACTCAACTTGCCAGAGAATGCTCACTTATTTAGTTTCATAAGCGAAAAATATTCTTTTATACACATATATCGATTGAAATATTGTAGCACTTTTGCAGCCTCATTATGGATACTTCGAAACAAGCAATGTAGACGCCCTGGACAGTTTTAACGTCAAAGGACTTGTCATTAAACTGGTATTACCTTCCAGATCAATCAGTTATAACTGCTCATACACAGGGGCGCTTTCAATTGAAACGGAAAACAGTCTCAAAAACATTTAGGAAGCAGATGTAAGTTTCAAAGTGTCCTCAAACTCTTTATAAAACTATGCTTGCAATTCTTTCAAGGCCACGATGAATTCTGCAAACCTAGCGTTTTCTCTAACGCCAATGAGGTTAGTCAACTGGGCTGACTGTGCCAAAATGTGTCCCTTCTACAAAGCGACTTTCTTTTTAAATCAGAAAGAAGTTATCTCGTAGTGCCTTACTGTGAAACGTGTGCACTCGAGTACACTTAAAATGCGAAATCTGTATTCCGTTCTGGATGCTCTAATTTTTGTTCCTGCACTTATTTTTCCTTCATAAATTCAACAAAAGCTAGTTTTAAAACGAAAAATCCTTCCAGGCGTGCCACTTGACTCAGCCAACGAATTTTGCACTATTGTATGAAGTCACAATACTCTTCTTTCAGTTGGTTTGAAAATTGTTGCAGCTGACAACGGAACAATGCGAATGACATCGGAAATTTAACTTTTCGTACCGCCAACTTCTTCGCGTGCTCCCGGCCTGCAAATTTAGCATAAAATGCTTTTTGGTGTACAGAACAATGAATCCCGTCTGTCGATCGGTGCAGTTTTTGCTCTTTCATTGCCAACTTATTATTTAATTTCTATCTGCTCAGTACTGTAATGTTGTCTGATAGCAAGTGTGCAGTACTTGGAGGTTGTGCAAGACTTCTCATCCGTTTCCTCTGTCATTCCCATTCATTTTAAAGGATTGCGACGGTAGATTACTGGACTGCTTCTTTTGGATCAAACAGCCACTGGCTACATCTACATCTACATTGATACTCCGCAAGCCACCCAATGGTGTGTGGCGGAGGGCACTTTACGAGCTACTGTCATTACATCCCTTTCCTGTTCCAGGCGCGTATCGTTCGCGGGAAGAACGACTGCCGGAAGGCCTCCGTTCGCTCTCGAATCTCTCTAATTTCACATTCGTGATCTCCTCGGGAGGTATAAGTAGGGGGAAACAATATATTCGATACTTCATTCAGAAACGCACCCTCTCGAAACCTGGACAGCAAGCTACACTGCGATGCAGAACACCTCTCTTGCAGAGTCTGCCACTTGAGTTTGCTAAACATCTCCGTAACGCTATCACGCTTACCAAATAACCCTGCGACGAAAAGCGCAGCTCTTCTTTGGATCTTCTCTATCTCCTCTGTCAACCCGACCTGGTACGGATCCCACACTGATGAGCAATACTCAAGTATAGGTCGAACGAGTGTTTTTTAAGCCACCTCCTTTGTTGATGGACTACATTTTCTAGGGACTCTCCCAATTAATCTCAACCTGACACCCGCCTTACCAACAATTAATTTTATATGATCATTCCACTTCAAATCGTTCCGTACGCATACTCCCAGATATTTTAATGAAGTAACTGCTACCAGTGTCTGTTCCGCTATCATATAATCATACAATAAAGGATCCTTCTTTCTACGTGTTCGCAGTACATTACATTTTACCACTCCCTGCACCAAGTGCCTATCCGCTGCAGATCTTCCTGCATTTCGCTGCAGTTTTCTAATGCTGTAACTTCTCTGCATACTACAGCATCATCCGCGAAAAGCCGCATAGAACTTCCGACACTGTAAACGTCCTACGTACCACGGCGTTATTCTGCCGAAATCAGAGAGTTGCGCCTGCCGAAAAATGCCGCACTGCAGTGCTAAATGAAATGTCGTGTACAGCTAGGAAGAACAGAGTAGTGCCGAGTAAATTATTGTGAAGGTGGTTCAATGAACCCTCTGCCAGGGACTTAAGTGTGATTTGCAGAGTATCCACGTGGATGTAGCTGTAAATGTAGACGGAACGGGCCTTGATTCGCCCATGGCCTGCACACGTTGCTCGTGTGAAGTGTGGCCGGCACAGGTTTAGGGGATATACAGTAAAACGTACTCAAAATCACGGCAATCAGTGACACTTGCTAAGTTGGTAGGAAGGATGGGGCTTAACATCCGTCGACAACGAGGTAATTGGAGCAGAAGCTCGTAATAGACAAGGGTGGAGGAGCGAGGAAAATCGGCGTTACCTTGCCAAAGTAACTGACATTTATCTTAAACAAATAAGGAAAAATATATGGGAATTTGCATTGGAACAGCTACACTACTGGCCAATAAAATTGCTGCACCGAGAAGAAATGCAAATGATAAACGGCTATTCATTGGACAAGTATATTATACTAGAACTGACATGTGATTACACTTTCACGCAATTTGGGTGTATATATCCTGAGAAATCAGTACCCAGAACAACCACCTCTGGCCGTAATAACGGCCTTGATACGCCTGGGCATTGAGTCAACAGAGCTTGGATGGCGTGAACAGGTACAGCTGCCCATGCAGCTTCAACATGATGCCACAGTTCATCAAGAGTAGTGACTGGCGTATTGTGACAAGCCAGTTGTTCGAGCACCATTGAAAAGACGTCTTCAATTGGTGAGAGATGTGGAGAATGTGCTGGTCAGGGCAGCAGTCGAACATTTTCTGTATCCAGAAACGCCCGTACAGGACCTTCAACATGCGGTCGTGCATTATCCTGCTGAAATGTAGGGTTTCGCAGGGATCGAACGAAAGGTAGAGCCAAGGGTCGTAACACACCTGAAATGTAACGTCCACTGTTCAAAGTGCCGTCAATGCGAACAAGAGGTGACCGAGACGTGTAACCAATGGCACCCCACACCATCACGTCGGGTGATAATCCAGTATGGCGATGACGAATACACGCTTCCAATGTGCGTTCACCGCGATGTCGCCAAACACGGATGCGACCATCATGATGCTGTAAACAGAACCTGGATTCGTCCGAAAAACTGACGTTTTGCCATTCGTGCACCCAGGTTCTTCGTTGAGTACACCATCGCAGGCGCTCCTGTCTGTGATGCAGCGTCAAGGGTAACCGCATCCATGGTCTCCGAGCTGATAATCCATGTTGCTGCAAACGTCGTCGAACTGTTCGTGGAGACGGTTGTTGTCTTGAAAACGTCTCCATCTGTTGATGACTCAGGGATCGAGACGTGGCTGCACGATCCGTAACTGCCATGCGGATAAGAAGCCTGTCATCTCGACTGCTAGAGATACGAGGCAGTTGGGATCCAGCACGGCGTTCCGTATTACCCTCCTGAACCCACCGATTCCATATCGTTCTAACAGTCATTGGATCTGAACCAATGCGAGCAGCAATGTCGCGATACGGTAAACTGCAATCGCGATAGGCTACAATCCGACCTTTATCAAAGTCGGAAACGTGATGTTACGCATTTCTCCTCCTTAACCGAGGCATCACAACAACGTTTCACCAGGCATCGCCGGTCAACTGCTGTTTGCGTATGAGAAATCGTTTGGAACCTTCCCTCATGTCAGTACGTTGTAGGTGTCGCCACCGGCGCCAACCTTGTGTGAATGCTCTGAAAAGCTAATCATTTGCATATCACAGCATCTTCTTCCTGTCGGTGAAATTTCGCATCTGTAGCAAGGCATCTTCGTGGTGCAGCAATTTTAATGGCCAGCAGTGTATGAAGACGATTTCCTATCAAAAATTGTGATGCTAATTTTTAATCAATTATTGTTAAGCATAAGCGAGATAGCAGCATCTATGACACTGTTGGCACTGTGTCTTTAACTAACAATTGTGTCAACCGTTATTCCTTAAAACCAAACACAGTGGTAATCCGGCCGCATAACGCGTTGGATTTTGCGTGGCACGCCGTTCGTAGCTCTGCGGTGCCGAAGTGTGACGTCCCGTACCTAAGCTGCTAAATACCTGCAGGCGAGATGAGAGCAGAGATCCCGCCTCGGAACCGCGCCGCGTCACAAATGGAAGCTTCTGGGAATGAGGTGCAGGAGGACAGGTTTGTTAACCGCGCCGCGGATTTGCCAGCGCGCCAAACAAACGCCCTCTGGCGGAAAGCAAAGCGACGCGTGCGGCTAAACTTTCGACAGATTTGCTCCGCAGCGAAGCAACCGCTGTTTAGCCGTAATCTGGCGGCGGCTGCGGGCGCAGGCGCCGCATTGACAGCCGGGCCGCCGTTGTGCCGGCAGGCGTCTGCTCCATTAGCGAGCCTGAGAGAAGCACGCTGGGCCCACGGCACGAGTTCCCGCCTGGTGCGTGCAAGTGGAGAGGCCAGAATGTACTGTAGGCTTACGGCAGTTTGGAAATATCTGCTCTTTGTGAGTACGTGCCTCTGCATGTTGTGTGTGTGTGTGTGTGTGTGTGTGTGTTGTGTGTGTGTGTGATAGAGAGAGAGACAGGAGAAAGGAGGGGAGGTGTAGTGGATGGTACCAGGGGGAGAGGTGCAAAGGTGGACTGAAATAGCACTCCCCAATACCGTAAATCCCTACTTTCAGTTCGTCGCTAAACATTTGCTTCAAGAGTAGCGGCAGTGCCGTGAACTCAAAGCGCCCTTCGATCTGTTCCATTACTACGCCGCGAAAACCAACCGATATTCGTTCCAGGCAGAGCGCTGTAAATCACGGAGAGGAATGTGCAGTGCTGGGATGGTGCGAGCTCTGTGTAAAGCTTTTTAAAAGATTTTATCTGCACCACGTTTCTTGCAGACAGTAACAGGAGAAATATATTTTCATTTAAAAACGAAATATACAATTATCTGTTCTGTGTCATCAGCTCGAGCCTGAATGGCATCATCCACTTCTCATTTTCTTCATATTTCATGAGATTATATCAGTTTCTACCACAATTTAAAGTTACTTTTTTGTGTTAATCAATCATAATTGTAAACTTTTAGAAAAAGTGTGTTTGGGGTTACCTAAACACGCGATTAAGAGATGCCTCTTCGATTATTTTGCAGTAAAAATGGTAATATGCTGCATTCACTAGAATTTCTCCGAGTACTGCAGCTAAAATAGAAAAATCAAAAACAAACATCTATATCAACTAGCCCCCATTATCCCCTGCTAAGTATTTATAGCCCAAACGACTTGTCTGGCTTAGCTGTACTAAATTATGCACACAAACCTACCTCGTGAATCGATCTGTCTATTTGTGAACACCATGTCGAAATCTCTGAAAAGTTTCTGAAATTAGCCATCACATACAGACAGAAAAACAGATTGTGGAACTTTAAAAAATATATATACCACCAATTTTCCCACGGTTTGTGCATATATATTGAACACATCTCCTCCTCCCCCTCTGTGTGTCTAGCTCTTCCTCCCTCTGTATCTCCATCTCATTCTCCCACCTCTATCTCTTGCTCCTCATTCTCTGTGCCTCTTCATCTCTTCCTGTTCCTCTATCAGTCCATTTCCTCCACCTACTCTCTCTCACCATATCTGCTTCTCAACCTGTCTCATCATATCCTCCTCCCCCCTCTCTTTACATCTCCACCTCTTCCTCTTCCTTTTCCACTCTCTCACCATCTCTCTACACCTTCCACCTATCTGTCCATTTTCTGCACTCCCTCACTCTTTCCATCTCCTCTTGTATGCATTCCAATCTGTCTGCAGCTGTGCTCATTGCCATGTGTAACCCATGCAGACATGACGATCCGGAAATACTACCGGTCGCTCCAGAGATGGTACGACAGTGCATTTATCGATAAGCGCTCCTGCTGCCACTCACGGGCAGGTAAGGCAGTAAGTTAGTGAATCCAGTAGATGGAATAAGAAAACGAGGTGGCAGTACCGTAAGAGAAGATGACAAACAATAAACGGGATGAACACGAGCCGCTCACGGCTCAACCATCGCCGTCGGGAATTACATGACGGAGTGCACGTGATCCGCGATAATGTTCGCGTAGGCCACAGTTCCATTGGTGCCTTCGATTGAAATCGTAGATCGCATGCAATCTCAAGTAAATGTCCAGCATAGCATATCCTTGCCTCCGTCGGCCAGTGTCCGCGGTGCAGAGCATATTTCGAGCAACCGTTCGCCTTACTGACGGTGTATCCCGAAGCGAACATCTAAGTTCATTTCACTTAGACATCTTCTGAGTGTAATGTTTCTCATTTGCGTTGCGATCATGTCTGATAATCTACCGGGTACAAACATCAGATGTTTTCCCCGCTACTGCATGCCTTATGCCTCACGTGGTATGGCGACATCACAGAAGAGTGCGTCGGGATAGAGAGAGCGACGATGAAACAGTCTACCGTAGTCCTCGTACTGCACGACGCGTAATAAGGCAAACACGCATGGTGAAATTATCTCTTAGTGAAAGTTTTATCAACAACATACCTGACAGTAAAACGAGGATAATGGAATGTAGTCGAATTAAATCGGGTGATGCTGAGGGTATTAGATTAGGAAATGAGACACATAAGTAGTAAATGAGTTTTGCTATTCGGGGAGCGAAATAACTGATGAAGGTCGAAGTAGACAGGATAAAAAAAATGTAGACTGGCGATGGCAAGGGAAGCGTTTCTGAAGAAGAGAAATTTGTTAACATCGAGTAAATATTTAAATGTCAGGAAGTCTTTTCTGAAAGTATTTGTATGGACTGTAGCCATGTATGGAAGTGAAACGTGGACGATAAATAGTTTAGACAAAAAGTGAATAGAAGCTTTCGAAATGTGGTGCTACAGGAGGATGTTGAAGATTAGATGGGTAGATCACATAACTAATGAGGAGGTATTGAACAGAATAGGGGAGAAGAGAAATTTGTGGCACAACTTGACTAGAAGAAGGGATCGGTTGGTAGGGCATATTCTGAGGCATCAAGGGATAATCAATTTAGTGTTGGAGGGTAGCGTGGAGGGTAAAAATCGTAGAGGGAGACAAAGAGATGAATACACTAAACAGATTCAGAAGGATGTAGGTTGCAGTAGGTACTGGGAGATGAAAAAAGCTTGCACAGGATAGAGTAGCATGATGAGCTGCATCAAACCTGTCTCTGGACTGAAGACCACAACAATAACAACAAACTACCTGAAAGTATCTAAGTTCAAGCATACAGTTATAATTATAGATGTTGCGTACTGCCAAAACTTTAATATTGAATACTGTGATCAAGAAATACGTTACGGTATCATTACTTTAGTTTCTTGTGATGTAATTCTAGCGGAAAAAGCCCACGTCTCTGTCTTGAGGAGCCAACGTGTACAGTCTAAGGAAACAGTGTCACGAGTAAACATTGCGTTACTTGTGCTGCGTGTAATTACGAGTGCTGCGTTGCTTCAGTATTGTTGTGACAACAATAGTGTACGGTCAAAAGTTCCGTATTGTCACACTAATGAAACAGAGAATGTCTCTGTGAGTCTGAGCGATGTCTCCAGAGTCTGGAACAAATTTATAGCGACAGGATCAGTTGAAGATCGTCACAGAAGTGGCCGCGGAAGAGAATCGACAGGTGTGCAGGCCCGATGTCGGTTTGTAACAGAAGCCAAAATCATCAGCACAATGCTACACGTCCACGACACTTACAAACAGCTACGGAAGTACAGGTATCAACACAAATGATATGAAATGGTCTGATACGAAATGGGCTTCGTGAGCAGTGACTACGTGTCAGGCGACCTCTCAAGGCTCCTCCTCTGAATCGTGTTCGAAGAGGGGCTCGTGTCACGTGTCACATGGACACTAAAGAAAGCGTTGTTTGTGGACTGGGCAGCGGTGGGAACCAACGCACTTTTCTGATGACATCCGTATCAGTCTCCACCCTAAAAATACCGATGTGCCTGTATGGAAACCACGAAAACAACGTTTACACTACAGTGCGCGGCCCTAATCTAGGCGGTTCAGTCACGTTTTCGGGTTGAATAACGTATGGCCACAGGATACTCCTTGTGCCAGCACATGGGAGGATGTCTGGAGTTAAGCATCTGCATGGCATCCTTGTACGCGTTGTAGTCCGCTTGGTAAACGAATTGGAGCGGGTTTCACGCTGATGGACGACAATGCACGCTCCCATCGTCACAATCTTGTGAATACCTTCCTACTGGAGCGCAGAATCAGTCGCATAAAATGGCCTCTATATTCTCCATGCCTCAACAGTTTTGAAAACATATGAGCCATTCTAAATCGAACAGTCTGCAATCGCCCCGCCCCACCAGCTGCCTTATAGGGTATTATAAAGGCCCCTGCAGAGAAGTGGGACGACAACCCTCAGGGTTACCTGAAGTTGCTAATGAGTATGCCTGACGGCGTTCAAAAATGTCTCCAGTTACGAGGAGTGCCAATTGGTACATAAACAATGTAATATGTAAGATGACACTGAGAAGAAACTGCAGTGTTTGCTGTGGACTCTTCTATAAGCTTTTGTTATGGCTTTTTTTGCTCCAACATATTTATCGTCTTTATTTTTATTTTCTTATCACTATAAGTGACAGGACATAACGAGTTAAGTTGCCTGTTATCACCAGTACTCATAATAAAGCAATATGCAACGTTTATTTTGACAACTGTTCAGCTGGCAAGCGGAGTTACTGTGCCAGTTCGTTGTTACGTCTGTCTAATGAGTTTGTGGTCTGTTTTGCAGGAGACTATTTGTTACCACAGACTGGAAGCCAATTACTTAGTTGCTTTCCTATTGTATAAGGGTCCTAGGCAGACGAACATTACTCGTGAACTGTTTGAATATGGGGCTGCAGTCATGGACTGTGCGGCTGATCCCGGCGGAGGTTCGAGTCCTCCCTCGGGCATGGGTAGTGTGTGTTTGTCCTTAGGTTAATTTAGGTTAAGTAGTGTGTAAGCTTAGGGACTGATGACCTTAGCAGCTAGGTCCCATAAGGTTTCACACACATTTGAACATTTTTGAACTGTTTGAACCAGGATTTTGTAAGTGTGCTCTTTCATGTGTGTACTAGATCCCCTTAGGATCCTTCTAATAAATGTAAGTCTCGTATCTGCCATCCTCATGCCTAAGTTTATGTTCTCGTCCCATCTTAAATCAACCGCCCCAATGGTTAAGTTACAACTATGTGAAATCTGTAACAGTAAAAAAAAAAAAAAAAGGAAGAAAGGGGAACTCCACTCGTGATTAATATGAGAAAACTAACCGAGAACATGCGATAAAAACGTACTTACCTGATGTAATTAATTTTGTAACGTATGTATTTTTCTTATACCGTGTATATGAGTATTGTGTATATCTATGACACTTCACAAATGGAGCTCTATTTGTCTTTATTGCTGATGATAATCGAATAGCAATCGAAATTGGTCATCAAAATTCTGTTGCGAATCTCCACCAGCGACGAGTACAAATCAAATGTATTAGGACTTAATCAGCGGTAGAGGCAGCTAGGCGTACACTCCAGTATGGAAGCATTGCGACTGTATTTGTTGATGACACGGGGTCAGTGCCGACGAAGCGGCGCCACGAGACAAATAGCGTTACGGACTAGCTGGATGCTGTAGCCGAATGTATAAATGGGATCAAAGTAGCTTTCTCACATCACATGATGATGGAAATATACCGAGTACGTGGTCAGCCTCCAGGCAGGAGTTATAGAACATTCTAGAAGCTTTTCGTGACATAAGAAGGTAGTATAAATAGGGGTTAAGAGATCTACTGAACATAACGACTCAAGCTCCATGTCGTTCTACGGCAGAAGTGGAAACTTAGTACGATTTGCTAGCTCAGCTGCGCAACAACCAGGGAGATAGATTCCGGAGTAAGAGATTCAACTGACAGAAAGTAGTGCAAGATAGTGCCAGTAGGGATTCTCAGTTGTCAAACTATAAGGGCATGTCACCTTGCTGTCGTGCGCCCAAAACCCCTCTACTACTACTACTACTACTTATGAATTCTACCCTGCAGTAGTAATCACTCCTCTCCGAGTTCTGTACACTGCACCTTAACATTAGCTTCCTTCTTCTAGCTGTCGGAGTTGCAGAAGCTGCCCACACCTACTTCTAATCTTCGAGAAGATCGATCGAGGTAAGACCCCTAAATCCAATTTGTGTCAATCTCACTCCCTCTTTGGACATGACAGGGGCAGAAGAAAATTTGCTGCCAAGTGTGAGGTTTTGCTAGGTGCTCGTCTAAAGGGACATAGACACTCAGGGTACAGGAATAGGTGCAAGGGAAAGGAGTGACGAAGAGTGAGAGGCTTGGAACGGAGAGCGGTTACTGACATGGGCCAGGAGGTCCACAGTTCGGGACGTGACAGCAGCAGCAGCCATGGGCAGAGGCCCACCATTCCCGAGGCAACAAGCGACAGCTACCGTGGGCAGAGGACCACTGTTCCCAAGATGGCATCGGCTGTAACCACGAGTGAGAGGCTCACCATTCCAGACTGCAACAGCAGACGCAGGAGAGGGAGGTTCCCAAGCCACCAGCATGGCATCGGCACAGCCAGAGGTTCACGATAACACAGCACGCAGCATAATAAAATAAGAAGTTAGTGAAAATGACTGCTCCCTCCGAGACAACCATCAACAGTGATAGTGATCGATTATACATTAGCTATGGTTCAAATGGCTCTGAGCACTATGGGACTTAACGTCTGCCGGCCGCGGTGGTCTCGCGGTTCTAGGCGCGCAGTCCGGAACCGTGCGACTGCTACGGTCGCAGGTTCGAATCCTGCCTCGGGCATGGATGTGTGTGATGTCCTTAGGTTAGTTAGGTTTAAGTAGTTCTAAGTTCTAGGGGACTGATAACCACGGCAGTTGAGTCCCATAGTGCTCAGAGCCATTTTTTGAACTTAACGTCTGAGGTCATCATTCACCTAGAACGTAGAACTACTTAAACCTAACCAACCTAAGGACATCACATACATCCATGCCTGAGGCAGGATTCGAACCTGCGACTGTAGTGGTCACGCTGTTCTAGACTGAAGCGCCTAGAACCGCACGGCCACACTGGCCAGCACATGAGCTATAGCGAAGCAACTAAGTTAGTACCATAGAAGTTTGATGGAGATGGAGAACAACTTCCAGAATTTTTAGATAATTGTGATAATGCCTACAAACTGGTAGAACCTAATTCTAAGAGACTATTCCTTAAGTATATTGTAGGACAAATAACGGGATCAGCCCGTAGTAAGATTATTGTAAGGGACCATACTGAAACCTAGTCAGAAGTGAAAGAGATCCTCACCAAAAACTATGTTAACAAACGGACGCTAGACTATTACGCGTGGCCGGCATGTGTGGCCGAGCGGTACTAGGCGCTACCGTCTGGAACCGCGCGACTGCTACCGTCACAGGTTCGAATCCTGCCACGTGCATGGATGTGTGTGCTGTCCTTAGGTTAGTTGGGTTTAAGTAGTTCTAAGTTCTAGGAGACTGATGACCTCAGAAGTTAAGTCACATAGTGCTCGGAGCCATTTTTTTATTGGGTGTGCAAAACATTTAATAGCCGCCAAAGTCAAGATGAGAGTGTGGTTCAGTGGGGAGCCAGGGTAGACTCCATGCAATTCCATTTCAGGGAGGCCATGCGATGAGTAATGACAGAAATTCCAGGCAGTTGTGCCTTAATCAGGAAATTGGGTAGAGCTGTCTTTATACAAGGTTTATTTAGTGATAGGATAAAAACGATAGTACGGGCTCAGAGAGAGAAAATAACCTGTCTGAAGCAATATATTTGGCGTCAACTGAGGAAAGCGCAATTCAAACCAAGAAGAAAAATACCGGGATACAAGTTATATGAATCAGACAGGGAAGAAAGGATGTTGCAACTGTGGAAAATTGGGACACGTAGCGGGAGAATGCCAGACCTGTGTACAAGAATATAAATTTACTCAAATAAAACATGATCAATCACTACCAATGAGAGCTAGGTTACCAGTAGAAAGAATAGATTTTAGCAAATTCCACGAGAGTGGGTCACGCGGAGAATGTCCACTGCCTGTACGGTGCTGACCCGACATTCCCCTCCGTGCAACAGAGCGAAACCGGTAACTTGCTTCACGTGCCGTCATACAGGGCATTACGCCAGCGATTGTAACGAAAGTCATAGGTCGGCTGATGTGGCCGAGCGTTTCTAGGCGCTACAGTCTGGAACCGCGCGACCACTACAGTCACAGGTTCGAATCCTGCCTCGGGCATGGATGTATGTGATGGATGTCCTTAGGTTAGTTAGGTTTAAGTAGTTCTAAGTTCTAGGGGACCGATGACCTCAGAAGTTAAGTCCCATAGTGCTCAGAGCCATTTGAACCATTTGAAAGTCGTTGGGCAAATATACGGCAACAGAGGAAGCCGGGAAACGAGCCGCAAACATGATGCAGCAGTCCCATTACGTTGCGACAAGCGTAGTACGTATAGACTGCATTGGAAAGAATGGCTACGTACAAATGAGTAGCCGCGACACAACAGAAAACAGAAGAGGGCTATTAGTGGACAATAGTGCTCACTTAAGTTTAATTAAAGAGGAAGCAGTAAAACAGAAGAGAATAGACACCAGAAAAGCCGTGACGATAAAAAGTATCGCTAATGAAGAAATCACAACTGAAGGACAGGTTAGGATAAGACTACAGACAGAAAAAGGTAAGGAGTATTACCACAATTTCCAAGTGGTAGGGACTCAAATGGATTTGCCATTCGAAGGGTTGCTAGGAAGGGATTTCCTAAAGAAATACTGAGTAGTACTAGATTACGCACAGAGGTGGTTTAAAGTACGAGGTGAATGGCTGGCGTTAAAGGAGGCCACCGAAGAGATAGTATTATTGAAGCCAGTTCGTGTAGTATACAGCGAGTGAACAAGTTACGCTGCAGTTACATCACAAGACCAAAGGAGAACAACCCCGTCAGCGGCCAAGCAGACCATGCACGGTGAAGGGCGCATGCCCGACATAAACATAGCAAGGAACCGAGAGGGAATCTCAGAGCTAATGAAAGAATGTCACATGCTGGAAGGAAAATTAGATACTCAACGCAAGAAGTACGAGGATACAAAACGGGAAAATGCTAGAATAAAACAGGAAAACCGTTACTTGAAAACGAAAGTGTATCGCTTAGAGAATGAATTAGATGCTGCCAACAAGTAGATGGAAGAACTACAATGGAAGATAGCTCGCCAGCAGAAATCAGTTGAAGATTTGGGGATCAAAAGACAAAAGGGCAAAGAAAAAACGGAAGAACATGGGTTTACCCAAGAAAAATGGGTACTAACGGCCAGGAAGGGGCAACCAGTACCACATTCGAAATATGAGGGGCTAGCAGCAAACAAAATCGCGATCGGTGCCAGAGAAGGAAAATCGTAAAAGTGCGAGTATCAAAAGTAAGTGGTAAGGAAGCAATAATTCCGAAAGAGGAAGTACTGCAGGCCATGATTATCCCTGAAGCCATAGTAACGGTCCACCAGGGAACTTGTATCACCAGTATGGTAAACACTCGCGAAAAAGAGATAAACTGCGAGATGCCGGAAGTGTTTGGAGAGGAAATGCCACCTCGGAGCAATTATAGAATTGGACAAGCATCCGTAAGAACAAAAAACTTAACTAAGTCAAGGCTCAGCATGTTTAGGGAAAACTTGAGAACACATTTAAATGATCATGGTTGATGTAGGGAAGAGGCACAGGGAAGATGCAGGCTGGGGGTAGCAATAAAAACATTTCCGAAAATATGGAATTTGTTAACATCTAATATAAGTTAAACTGTTAAAAAGTGTTTCCTGAAGATATTTGTCTGGAGTGTACTTGCGTATGTAAATTAAATGTAAACAATAAGCAGTTAAGACAAGGTGAAGTTTTTGAAATGTGGTGCTATAGATGAATGCTGAAGATTAGATGCATAGATTGTGTAAGTAATGAGAAGGTACGGAATCTAAATGGGGAGAAAAGAAATTTATGGCACAACTTGACTGAAAGCGGAGTTCGGTTGTTACAACAAACTCTGAGGCATCAAAATATAGTCACTTTGGTATTGGAGGTAAGTGTGTGTGTGGAATGGCAGGGCGGGGTGGGGGGGGGAGGTAGGGAGGTCAAAATTGTAGAGGGGGGCCGAAGAAATGAATACAGTAAGCAAGTTCAATTGGACGTAGGTCACGTTACTTATTTGAAGATGAAGAAACTTCTGCAGGACAGACCATCATGGAGAGTTACATCATACTATTCTTCAGACCGTATTACTTTCCAATCAGTGTGTATGTCTGTTGACGATTATGTGGCTGTTGAGCACACAGAACACATTACGGCTCCAGAAGTCCTGAAACATCTGCAGATTCTGCCATACGTGAAGGCAAACATTTAACCACACTTTTCCTGTTCAGTCGGATGATCTTGAGAGTGCTGTTAACAGACAGCATGCTCTCCAGTCCTAACGTCGTCAGAGTTTCGTCCACATGTATGGGTGAAAGGAGGAGACCGCACCATGCCCCATGCTGCTCCTATGAAAGAGTGAAAGCACGCGCTTAAGACCAACAACATATGTATGAGAGTCCAAAGCCTTTTGCAAATGAGAGTGAACTTCCTGAAAAATCACTGTAGTTTTTTTTTCTTTGGAGCTGGCGAAAATTTATTATTAAGTGTTGTAAAATTTTAGCCTCACTAATAAAAAGTATGGAACACGCTATCTTGTATAAGGGACAACCACAGCCATAAGTGGACATTCTGAATAATAACTGCTTGGCTGCTCTTGTAAATAATTTATTTAACGACCAGTTTCTTATCCTAGAAGCCACATCATCACGTTAAACTTGTTAAATTACAAAAAAGTGTTATCTGCAGTTTTGGTTGAATTATAGTTACAATCAAAAGTGAGAAATAAAGAAAATTTCCATATACTCAGATTTCATATAACATAGTGTTTATAGGCAGGTATGTACTATTTATGCAATAACGTCATCCACTAAAATGTTTCGTAAGATGCTTTGTTTGCTTATCACTTATTTCTTACAATATGCTCAGGTAAACACACATCAAATAACAATTTATATATTCATAATCTGGTGATGATTATTGCCAATATTATTCTGAGTAGGTGTGTAAGGTGCCGAACAAATAACACACCTTACATTGAATTCCTCAAACAATTCTGGTTAAATCGATGTCACACAACATAGTTACGTGAAAGTGTACGAATATGCAGATCGAAAAAACAAACCAACATCTCAAGAATATAAACACTTACACTAGTAACTGCACACAAGTAATTTTACAGACCCGAGCTACGAGACGCAGTTCTGAGGGAAGGAGAATTTTACGATGGCACGGCTGTCCTGGGTTTGGCTGAAACTTCACAGCGGGACACCTGGCGGACACAATGAGGCGACGAAGCCTCTGCGTAGGCTGCCGGTAAAAGCAGCCGTTGTCCCTGCTTTTAAAGACGACCCTTTGGAAAGCCTTTCTACAGGAACACGGCCGGAGATGGAAGATCAATATATGGAGAAAAACCACCTCAAAACATTGGTGACTCACTGTAGCCATCTGTGTTAAAACTCACATGAAAGAAAAAGATGTTTATCTCAGTATTACGTAGCAAAAGTTAAGCTATGTTCTACGAAAGAAACGACGCCTATGATAGCTACAAAAACTCTGGTGGGTGGAGTTATAACAAGTACGAACACTCTGATTGGTCAGAAAGAAAACACGTGGCCACCAGATTTGATATGGGCAAACTGCAGACAGAGTAATTCGCTTCTTCTCTTGCAGAAAATCGTCGAGTGTTTGAGCAAGGCGACTCGCGCTGCGCAGAAACGATTGCGAGAGTCATTTTGTCAACACTTACTCACAGGCCCGTCTTAACCAGTGAGGAGTTAAATTGCAAAGTCTCCTAGTACGTAGAATTCCACCGAGCACTGACAGTTAACGCTTGCTGGCGATTTGAGGGCAACGACGTATGCACTATTCCTGGCAAACAGCGTGTACCATACCAGTTAGTTAGGGAATAACTATGAGTCTCGGCTTCACCAAAGAGGTAGGAAATGTGTCTGACTGGTGTTAACAGTCGAGAGAGACTTAGCATAGATTCTCAGATTAACAGCTTGCTCCGACAGCAGCCACTGCCGCCGCCTACGGAAGGTAAACACACACGTTTTCGCTACGCTAGCATATTCAATTGACACACAGAACAGCGGTAATCGCTTGTCTCTCCTACTTTTTTCGTACATTCAACCATGATCTGCAGTTAAACATATTCACGATTGTCGGGCTTCATTGAAGCAGAAACACGAGATATCCGATTTCACGAAAAGAACTGATCAGCCACTGTAGAATGCATTGTACCCTGAAGTTATTAAGTTGTTTTAACTGTGTACTTCTTTTTGATTGCTCTTTACCGACTCTCATTCAATTTTGGGTACTTTCATTGTGCACTTAAGCGTAATTGATATCTCTGGCCCCAATGATATTTAGTTGTTTGTATTTTTATCGACCTCAGACATGCTCGTCATCCATCTTACCTTAAAATAGTTAGGAATTTTGCTTCACAGTTGTGAACAGCCAGTATCAATATTTTAACATCCTGTACGTAATTTTGCTAACATTGCTATGTCATGAAGTCATACTTAGAGTAAAAATAAATTTTAGTAACGAAACTCTAAGATTTTCATTTTTGCCTCATGAACCCGTTTCTGTTAGCGATAACGTTTCCTTTACAGGCAGTGTAATGGAATCGACTTTGACATCATTGTCTGATTACATCACTGTCCATACTGCTGCACTCTTCTGAACTCTGCATGCGTGAGATGGATCTTTCTAGCTTGCAGGCCGTAGATGCAACACCAAATTCCTCAAACACTCACAGAGCGCCCTTGCGCAGCTGTGATAGGAAGACAGATCAGAACCAATCTCACGCATGTTAGAGGTGCTTAATGAACATACTATAAGTCGCATTTTTTTTTTTTTTTTTTTGCTCATGATTCTTTGTCAAGGATCCAAACAATTTTTATCAATGAATGTTACCACGCCACGCGAATTTCTATAGGCAAATTGCCCAACTGCTCATGAGTAGACCCGATTTCTGTCAATGACACTGCTTGTCGCTCGGTCCACAGCTGGCTATTTTCCACCCTGCATCTGCATGTCTTGCGGTCTGCTGTATTTATGGTATGTCATTTTCACACAAATTTGTCATCAATCGTCTTTATATGGTTTCATTACTAACTTGGTTCTTATTAATACTTACCACTTTTATTAATTTTTAGACACTCTGGATGGACTGTGACACTACATTGAAAGGTTGAACGGTTATGAATGTATGTCTGAAGAACAGACATTGCGGTGACTACAGCCGTTATGAAATATGTCAAATTTATTCGTAGTTTCGAGAATGGACAACCATTAACTGCACAATGGAGTGACGACAATGAAAATTTTTGCCGAACTAGGACTCGAACGCGGATTTCCCTCACTTCGCGAGCGGTCGTCTTACGATTAGGCTATCTCAACACGACTCAAGGCCACACCCAAATCTCCATATGCCCTCAATCATGTGTCTACAACCTGTACTCATACAGCCATTAAGTATATTCCCTTACAAGGGAGACATTTTATGAAAGTCGCATGGCACATGGAAGTTTTTGGTCTGGCTGTGAGTCACGCTTCGATAGCCAAATGATAAGGCGACCACTCACCATAAGTGGGAAATCTGAGTTCGAGTTCCAATCGGGCACAAATTTTCATTGTCGTCATTCCATTTACAGATGTTGGTTGTCCATATTAGCAACTGCTAATACATTGGACCTTACTGTGTTATGTTGGGAGGATACTTCTTGGTGGTGTTTACAGATAAAAAAGTTAGGCACACTTGAGCAACTGTGGACCCATATTTTCTGCTTAACTGTCCGCCTGCTTAGCTGAGCGGTAAAGTGTTTACCTATCATGGAGCGAGCCCGGGTTCGATTCACGGCTGGGTCGGAGACTTTCTCCGCCCATGGGCTGCGGGTAGTGTTGTCTTCATCATAGCTGACACGCAAGTCACCCAATGTGGCGTCACCCGAACTTCCGTGGATGGGACCTCCCGACCAACAATGCCATACGATCATTTCGTTTCATTTTTCCGCATACCTGGTGATCCGCTAATTGCGTCATTTATTCATAGATAAGAAATGTTCGATCCCTCCCATGTTGCAACTTTAATGCCATGTTTCACCACGTAAGTAACTGGCTCTTTCTCATTGTTGTTTGTAACTATAATTCGACTGCAATTGTAGCGAATGCTTTTTGTAATTTAACAGATTTAACTTGATGTGGCTTGTAGGATACGAAATTGGTTGTTAAATAAATTATTTACGAGAACAGCCAATTGGTTATTATTCAAGATAACATTAAAAAAACATTCTTAATTATCACAAACACAGAGGTTCAAATGGTTCAAATGGCTCTGAGCACTATGGGACTCAACTGCTGTGGTCATCAGTCCCTTAGAACTTAGAACTACTTAAACCTAACTAACCTAAGGACATCACACACATCCATGCCCGAGGCAGGATTCGAACCTGCGACCGTAGCAGTCGCACGGTTCCGGACTGCGCGCCTAGAACCGCGAGACCACCGCGGCCGGCAAACACAAAGGTGCGATGATCTCAAGAGTCGTTCCATATCATATATCTATCCGAACCTTTCAGTTCTTCTGTCATATCCTGTAGTACTGACCTTCCTTCCTGACACACCATGTAAGTAAATACAAACATACAAAAATAGATTAACATTAACTTCACTTAATAGATCAAAATGCACTATTGTTCTACAAAGCTCCAGTAGTTCTTCATACGCAAGAAAATGTTTCTTATCAGTAAATCGGTGAAATGTTACGTCCAGGCTTAAAAATTAAAAACTTTTATGTCAAGTTGAAACCGGTATCGGACAATATAAGGAATAAATGCAAAGAGATTTAGACATACGAGCCGAGTCGCTTGTCGCGAGAAGTGCTTTGTGTTTCGTTGCGTGCCCTAATTAGCTTGCCAGTGGCAGGCCTCGTGCGTTGCCCTGGTCCCCGTCCCCCTCCCTCCCTCCTTCCCTTCCTTTGGCTTTGACTTGCGGGTCGGTGTGGGTCCTGCGAGCTTTCCGGCTGCAACTCCGACCGCACTCGGCACTTGTTGCTCGGCGCAGCTCCGCGACACGGAAAATGCGTGCCAATTTGCATCTCAAACGGGCGTTGTTTCGTAACATTTCCGTTCCAGTTAATGGTTGCTCTGTCACACGCTGCTGTGCTCCAGAAATGTGTCGAAGTACAGTAACAAAGGCAGACTGGTCCGGCATTATATAAACTTCGTAACGACTTGCGACAAGCAGTATTCACGTGCATTGTGAATGTGCATGCAAATCATCGCTGTCGTTCGGTCCTGGAGATTCCAGCAACTAGCACAGCCAATATCCCATCACCAGTCCAAAATCTCTAACTCTTTCCAGTACATGTAATTACTTGTCTGTTGCCATGAAGAGCTGGTATGAGCGATACTCAGAGAAGTACAAGGGGCAGTCAAATGAAAACGAGGCAGATAAAAGAAAGTAGGTAAACTGTTTATTACTTCAAAAGTAATTGCCATAACTGTCAATAGATTTATCCCGTTGTGAGACAAGACAGTTAACGCTTTCATGAAAAAATGTTTGCGGTTTTTAACAGATCATGATTTTCAGATGAGCACCTATTCGTCCGAAGCAAATCGACACTCATGAAAGATTTTCTTCATGTCTCCAAAAATATGGCAATCACATGAGAAGAGATCGGAAATGTATGGAGGATGTGTATGGGCTTCCCAGTGAAAGTTGTGCAGCGTTCTCGAAACATTCTTAGAAAGAAGTTTTTACTTACTTTTTTCCATCTCTCTCGTTTTTATTAAACTGTCCCTTACAACACACATCAAAAAAAGTTTTGCATCACCTCGGTTCCGAGAGTTCCGGAACATGCACAGAGACTTTGAATAGAGATCAACATAAACATCCTTTCCGCCCTCTTTATTCCTCATGAAAACCACACGTTGCATGTTGTACGACAATACAGCGAGACCTGCAGAGGTGGTGGTCCAGATTGCTGTACACACCGGTACCTCTAATACCCAGTAGCATGTCCTCTTGCACTGATGCATGCCTTTATTCATCGTAGCACACTATCCACAAGTTCATCAAGGCACTGTTGGTCCAGGTCCACTATTCGACGGCGATTCGGCGTAGATCCCCCAGAGTGGCTGGTGGTTCATAAACAACCCTTTTCAATCTATCCCAGGCATGTTCGATAGGGCTCATGTCTGGAGGACATGCTCGCCACTCTAGTCGAGTGATGTCGTTATCCTGAAGGAAGTCAGTCACAAGATGTGCAAGATGGGGTCGAGAATTGTCGTCCATGAAGACGAGATCTTATGCTGCCGATATGGTTGCACTATCGGTCGGACGATGGCATTCACGTATCGTATAGCCGTTACGGAGCCTTCCATGACCACCAGCGGCGTACGTCGGCCCCACATAATGCCACTCCAAAACAGCAGGGAACCTCCACCTTGCTGCACTCTTTAGACAGTGTGTCCAAAGGCGTTGAGCCTGACCGAGCTGCCTCCAAACACGTCTCCGACGATTGTTTGGTTGAAGGCATATGCGACACTCATCGTTGAAGAGAACGTGATGCCAATCCTAAGCGGTCCATTAGCCATGTTGTTGGGTCCATCTATACCACGCTGCATAGTGTTGTGGTTGCAAAGATGGTCAACTGCATTAGTAGCCCTTGGGCGACCTGAGCGAGGCATGTTATCGATAGTTCCTGTCTGTCTGTATCTCCTTCATGTCCCGACAACATCGCTTTGGTTCACTCAGAGACGCCTGGACAGTTCCCTTGTTGAGAGCCCTTCCTGGCACAAAGTAACAACGCGGACGCGATCGAACCGTGGTATTGATCGTCTAGGTTGAACTACAGACAACACGAGCCGTGGACCTCCTTCCTGGTGGAAAGACTGGAACTGATCGGCTGTCGGACCCCGTCCAATATGCGCTGCTCATGCATGGTTGTTTATGTCTTTGGGCGGATTTAGTGATATTTCTGAACAGTCAAAGGGACTGTGTCTGTGATACAATATCCACAGTTAACGTCTGTCTGCAAGGAGTTCTTTGGAACTGGCGTGACAGAAAACATTTTTTGATATGTGTGTATTTCACTTAACCTTTACCTTAATGAATTCGACATACAATCGAAAGATGTAGTAATTCTGTTTGATAATAGGTTAGTGCTTCTTTAGAATTATTTATCTTCTTTTCCTACAATAAGCGAAAAGAAATTTATTTGTTTCCATTTACTGCGACGTGCTATTACGGTCTGTTATCAATTATTAGTTCTTACACAAATTTTCTAGTCATCTGTACAAGCTATGTGACAACGTGCAAGTACATCAAAACCCAACGATTTTTACAGTAAGCGTTTTATATTTGGGATACACTTAGAGAAATATTATAGGAGGGCAAATGAATAAAGAATTCTCTTTGATCTACAGCACAGATTTTCGAATTACACTTCTAAAGCTCACTGTTTTTCTCGTACATTAACTGTGCTGATTCAGTGAATAGCTCTATTCGCAACTATTTCAGTACATTTCATTAGAAGTGCGCTGTTGATCATACGTACTGAAACATGCCAGTCAAGTGGTGGACTGAAACGTCTCATATATCATTGTTTTGGTTCAGTTTGTCGAAATCCGTTTCATGTGTCTACCGGCCGATGAATATCTGGTGCTGATAACATGAGTGTTATCGGAGATTGCAAAAATCGAGCCACTAACACGTCCTAATGTATCTCTATCTCTATAGTTATAAAAAGATATCTGAGAAGTGGGCCTTTGGATCCCGGGTTTCTCAGAATTGTAAATTCCAAAAGGCAGACCATTAGATAACTTATAAAATATTCGCTAGATGTGCCGTTGGGCCGCTGGTTTAAAAAGTTCCTCAGTGTCGAATGTTTAGCGGAGCCTTCTCCTGCAGAGCAGAGAGCAAAAAAGGGAAGAATTTTTTTGCACACTGGTTGGAGACGTGGAATCAGATGCTCGCGGCATGAGGATGTGAGAAATCAAACATTCTGACTTTGGAGCCGCCGCGGGGGGCGGCCCTGTATTTCTAAGGGTCAACTTATTATACTTACACGGTACATGACGACGAGCGGCTGGTAGGGGAATCCGTTGTATGCAGAACTCGACGTTCCAACTCATCAATTATGGTGACATTGTGAATTTTAGAATTTTCCCAAGAACTGAATGTTCAAACAAATTTCGAGCTTGCAGCCGGTCGTCGCTTAATTCGTCACACGATATTTCGACTGGGCAGTTACCAGTATCTTCAGGCGGGACATCGAAGACTAACTAAGACTTTTTTCCTTTTAATATGTGTGGTTGAAGTGGAGCCTGCCTGCGTTTTAATTATCCGATGTAAATTTCGTTTGATCAAGGTGTGGTACTGTGAATTTGAGGAAGGTTGTCAGTGTCACATCTGAATGATACCTCACATATCTGTGACGAAGAAAGTCCTTGAATGCGGATTTTAGCACGGAATTCACATGATGAATTGTTCTTCACTGAAATCCTTAAAGATTCACAACATCCAGTGCCGATGCGATGGCTATGTAACCATTTCAGTCGCCGTTGCCGGTGTCGTTTTAACAATGGCACAAGCATGGGTCATCAGTTGCGGAGACCAGCGTTACGAGTGTTCACTGCATTGAGTGTTAAGACACACTTGCACTCTGCCCGGAATTAATATCTGATGTGAATTCCACCACAGTTCGCAGTCTGCCCTGTTTTACCAGTCTGCCCAGCCTATGATGTCCGATACCTTTAATGAGAAGTGGCCGCCCAACCCACGAGGTCTGGACGTGATTTCACCTTGAAATGATACAGAGAGCTGCACAATCTCCGATGGTATCTGTTCTTTCGGACATATAGTTAAAGCTAACCGGCCATTGACCTTCTTCTTCTGTGCGGAGGCACAAACATTACATGAACCCTTACGAGACTCGATAACACTGTCTGCCGCGAGTAATGAGTGTAATGGGCAACGGAACTACGAATGTAGTGTCTGGACTTTTAAGTTGGGAATTTGGGCCTCCGGGAGGGGGGGGGGGGGCGGGGGGGGGGGGCGTGCAAGTCTCGGGAGTCTGGGCGCACAGGCTTACCAGGGTCGTGTCCGCCATGACAGTGAGAAGGGTCCAGAGATCTGTGGGGGCCTACAGAACATCTCTGGAGGGCGCTCTGTTAGTCATAATGGGTCTCTGCGCGTTAGACTTCAAGATACGAGAACAAGCGGCGTGGTACTGGGCCAAAAAGGAGAATATGGAGAAAATAATAGTGATCATGGGTGTGAGGGTGGAGGATAAGAGGGAAATAAGAAACAGAGGGGAGGAACTTTGGCAGAGGGCTTGGGAGGAATAGAAACTGGGAGAAGGACCTTCCAGTTATAACCAGATGTAAAAGAGCGTGGGGGAATGAAATACTGTGAACCTACACGAGGACTCATTCACTTTCTCACTGGCCATGGACCCTATCCGACATATTTATGTCGGTTTGGGAAGAGGGCAACCCCCGCGTGTGACTGTGGCGCGGCAGAGGGTACTCCCGACCATGTGGTTTACGAGTGCCCTCTCTTCAATGATGTCGCGACAACACTCCGAGACAGACTTCCAAATAACGACACATACCAACTACTCCCCCCATGAACCATGGATCTTGCCGTTGGTGGGGAGGCTTGCGTGCCTCCTTGATACAGATAGCCGTACCGTAGGTTCAACCACAACGGAGGGGTATCTGTTGAGAGGCCAGACAAACGTGTGGTTCCTTAAGAGGGGCAGCAGCCTTTTCAGTAGTTGCAGGGGCAACAGTCTGGATGATTGACTGATCTGCCCTTGTAACAATAACCAAAACGGCCTTGCTGTGCTGGTACTGCGAACGGCTGAAAGCAAGGGGAAACTACGGCCGTAATTTTTCCTGGGGGCATGCAGCTTTACTGTATGATTAAATGATGATGGCGTCCTCTTGGGTAAAATATTTCGGAGGTAAAATTGTCCCCCATTCGGATCTCCGGGCGGGGACTACTCTAGAGGATGCCGTTATCAGTAGAAAGAAAACTGGCGTTCTACGAATCGGAGTGTGGAATGTCAGATCCCTTAATCGGGCAGGTAGGCTAGAAAATTTAAAAAGGGAAATGGATAGGTTAAAGTTAGATATAGTGAACGCATTATTGTGGCCAAGATAGATACGAAGCCTACACCTGCTACAGTAGTACAAGTTTATATGCCAACTAGCTCTGCAGATGACAAAGAAATTGAAGAAATGTATGATCAAATAAAAGAAATTATTCAGATAGTGAAGGGTGACGAAAATTTAATAGTCATGGGTGACTGTAATTCGGTAGTAGGAAGAGGGAGAGAAGGAAACGTAGTAGGAGAATATGGACTGGGGCAAAGAAATGAAAGAGGAAGTTGGCTGGTAGAATTTTGCACAGAGCACAACTTAATCATAGGTAACACTTGGTTCAAGAATCATAAAAGAAGGCTGTATACATGGAAGAACCCTGGAGATACAAAAGGTATCAGATAGATTATATAATGGTAAGACAGAGATTTAGGAACCAGGCTTTAAATTGTAAGACATTTCCAGGGGCAGATGTGGACTCTGACCACAATCTATTGGTTATGGCCTGTAGATTAAAACTGAAGAAACTGCAAAAAGGTGGAAATTTAAGAAGATGGGACCTGGATAAACTGAAAGAACCAGAGATTGTACAGAGTTTTAGGGAGAGCATAAGGGAGCAATTGACAGGAATGGGGGAAAGAAATACAGTAGAAGAAGAATAGGTAGCTTTGAGGGATGAAGTAGTGAAGGCAGCAGAGGATCAAGTAGGTAAAAAGACGAGGGCTAGTAGAAATCCTTGGGTAACAGTAGAAATATTGAATTTAATTGATGAAAGGAGAAAATATAAAAATGCAGTAAATGAAGCAGGCAAAAAGGAATACAGACGTCTCAAAAATGAGATCGACAGGAAGTGCAAAATGGCTAAGCAGAGATGGCTAGAGGACAAATGTAAGGATGTAGAGGTTTATCTCACTAGGGGTAAGATAGATACTGCCTACAGGAAAATTAAAGAGACCTTTGGAGATAAGAGAACCACTTGTATGAGCATCAAGAGCTCAGATGGAAATCCAGTTCTAAGCAAAGAAGGGAAAGCAGAAAGATGGAAGGAGTATATAGAGGGTCTATACAAGGGCGATGTACTTGAGGACAATAATATGGAAATGGAAGAGGATGTAGATGAGGATGAAATGGGAGATACGATACTGCGTGAAGAGTTTGACAGAGCACTGAAAGACCTGAGTCGAAACAAGGCCCCCGGAGTAGACAGCATTCCATTGGAACTACTGACGGCCTTGGGAGAGCCAGTCCTGACAAAACTCTACCATCTGATGAGCAAGATGTATGAGACAGGTGAAATACCCTCAGACTTCAAGAAGAATATAATAATTCCAATCCAAAAGAAAGCAGGTGTTGACAGATGTGAAAATTACCGAACTATCAGTTTAATAAGTCACAGCTGCAAAATACTAACGCGAATTCTTTACAGACGAATGTAAAAAGTAGTAGAATCCGACCTCGGGGAAGATCAGTTTGGATTCCGTAGAAATGTTGGAACTCGTGAGGCAATACTGACCCTACGACGTACCTTAGAAGCTAGATTAAGGAAGGGCAAACCTACGTTTCTAGCATTTGTAGACTTAGAGAAAGCTTTTGACAATGTTGACTGGAATACTCTCTTTCAAATTCTGAAGGTGGCAGGGGTAAAATACAGGGAGCGAAAGGCTATTTACAATTTGTACAGAAACCAGATGGCAGTTATAAGAGTCGAGAGACATGAAAGGGAAGCAGTGGTTGGGAAGGGAGTGAGGCAGGCTAGCCTCTCCCCGATGTTATTCAATCTGTATATTGAGCAAGCAGTGAAGGAAACAAAAGAAAAGTTCGGAGTAGGTATTAAAATCCATGGAGAAGATATAAAAACTTTGAGGTTCGCCGATGACATTGTAATTCTGTCAGAGACAGCAAAGGACTTGGAAGAGCAGTTGAACGGAATGGATAGTGTCTCGAAAGGAGGATATAAGATGAACATCAACAAAAGCAAAACGAGGATAATGGAATGTAGTCGAATTAAGTCGGATGATGTTGAGGGTATTAGATTAGGAAATGAGACACTTAAAGTAGTAAAGGAGTTTTGCTATTTGGGGAGCAAAATAACTGATTATGGTCGAAGTAGAGAGGATATAAAATGCAGACTGGCAATGGCAAGAAAAGTGTTTCTGAAGAAGAGAAATTTGTTAACATAGAGTATATATTTAAGTGTCAGGAAGTCATATCCGAAAGTATTTGTATGGAGTGTAGCCATGTATGGAAGTGAAACATGAATGATAAATAGTTTGGACAAGAAGAGAATAGAAGCTTTCGAAATGTGGTGCTACAGAAGAATGCTGAAGATTAGATGGGTAGACCACATAACTAATGAGGAAGTATTGAATAGGATTGGGGAGAAGAGAAGTTTGTGGCACAACTTGACTAGAAGAAGGGATCGGTTGGTAGGACATGTTCTGAGGCATCAAGGGATCACCAGTTTAGTATTAGAGGGCAGCGTGGAGGGTAAAAATCGTAGAGGGAGACCAAGAGATGACTACACTACGCAGATTCAGAAGGATGTAGGTTGCAGTGGGTACTGGGAGATGAAGAAGCCTGCAAAGGATAGAGTAGCATGGAAAGCTGCATCAAACCAGTCTCAGGACTGAAGACCACAACAACAACAACCAACTACTCAGACAAGAAGACACTTTTCACATTTTGAATGCATTGGCATATGGGGTATCATGAAAAGTGATAGCAGAATACCTGAGGGACCTAGATTAGGTATCAACTTGTAGATCAAACCGATTGAGACCAGATCCCATTCCCATACCGCCTGTGTGTGGGCTGGCCGACTTTCATCATAGTTGGAATCCGCCACGTACAGGACTGGGGGGGGGGGGGGGGGGGTTAACACCACCGATCAAGACAAGCACCGGATACGACGTAGGTTAAGTTAGTTTTGTAGGACTTATATTACGACATTAACTTAGGGAACTGCAGCGATTGCTTACCTTGGCCAGCCCAGTGCCAGGGGCATGCTCCTCGGCTTTAGCTCGTTGAGCCTGGCTATCCTAAGTAGGTTTATATACAACTGGCACACCTGTGACGCTTCAGGTAATAGTCATAGTAGATTAGTTAAGTAACAAGTAGTTAGATCAAATTGCCCATTGTCGTAGAAAACTGAAACTAACACAATGTAGTAGTTAAACTGTAGCTCACTAATATAATTGTAAAAGCTGCGTTGTAATTTAATCTGTGTATCATTTTATGATCCACTAATCAACTTAGGAGGTGGGTTAACATTGTATAGTACTGTTTATGAAATAAAGAATATTTTAAAAATGGGATTAGTCGCTGCAGTCGCTCTATCCTCTGTGCCCTCGGTGGCTCAGATGGGTAGAACGTCTGCCATGTAAGCAGGAGATCCCAGGTTAGAGTTCCAGTCGTGGCACACATTTTCAACTGTCCCCGTTGATGCATATCAACGCCTGTCGACAGCTTAAGGTCTTGATTTAGTTATCATTTCATTCTAGAGAGCTGCGTTGTCACCGATGGTATCTGTTCTTTCGGACATATGGTTTCACCTTGGTGAAGACACTTACCACAGCACTTCTCGAACACCGGAAAATCCTTATAGTTTCCAAAAAGCTCGTGCACTGTCTCTGGGCCATCACAACCTGCACCTGGTGAAATTCAGAGAGACCGCGCGCTTTACCCACTCTGCACACGGACAGTACGTTCTACTACTTGTATCTGAGTAGCAGTCATTCCTCGCCAGGCGACGCTGCTATCGCCTGGACGGGTTTATATCCATAGTAGGTTGGTGGTCATAATGTTCTGGCTCACCAGTGTGTATACAAGGTGTATCAAAGTTAATAGCGACAACTAATTTAGATTACTGTAATGATAATAGAACTAAAAACTTCTAGTAAACTTTAGATAATTGTGAGTGAGTAGTTACAAGCCGCCACTGATATCTTCCTGCAAGGGGTGGCCACGATTTTACTTCAAACTTTGTACACTTTTAGTAGCGTATTAGGACAACATGTTGAACAAGCAGTAATGCGTACTGCTGAGACAAGTTCGAGAAAACTGCAAGAGAATGTTACACCTTGAATATATACTAGCGCGTTGCGGTTGTATCCGTGAGGTGGTGGCGGTCAAGTGGTAGTTCCGCCTCGAGGGCCGTATGGGAAGGTTGTTACTTTATAGCCTCATCGGACCGTAACGCGCCTCAGCTTCACTGATCACTGTTTAGCGATTGTTCTTTAAATCACGTGCGACAGTCGGTCAAATTGTTTCAGCTGCTCTGGGCACTGAATGTGGCGCACCTGCAGAATCCCTTCCACGATGATCCGGGAAGTATGGACCGTAGTCTCCGTTCAACTGCGAGACAAGCCTCTATTTTGGAATGGTGGGTTCAACTGGCAGAACCGAGGCTCAGACAAACCTGGATATGGTTCTCGAAAAATTCGGGAGATGCAAGATTTTTAGTGTTCTCTTTTGCGTGATCTTTATGAAAGTGCATATCAGGACGGATTGCAGACGTCTGGCCTGTGAAGGCGCAGTTGTTAGGGTTGAAGCAGTGTCAAATGGAAGGTTTAATGATCCGATCCGAACAACGTTCCGTAGTAGTGGATGAATTGACTCTTTGTATCATCTCATACGACTTCAGACTCGTCCACGACGTGCGTGTATCTCGTATCTCAAGACAGAGGACGGCACGTTGTCACGGCAGAAAAGGTGATGTTGCATGTTCTACATCAATTGTATGTTGGGAGGTATGGGGTACCCGTTCCTATCGATACGTTAGCCGTTTTGTCTGTTCAGGCTCTGGATGTTAGTCTTACACTTGCTCATGATGCTGGGTTTTTAGAAGCTTATCAATACCACTATGTCTATGACCTTATTGATAGATCGCCTTCTCGTAAGTCGCCGGAGTTGGATGGTCGGCCTAAGGAGTTTTATGTGCGCTTTTGGCCTTTGTTGAACACTACTTTTATACTGCTTTGAACAAAGTTTTGAGAGGAGGTTTTGTGCCCAGCTCATTTAAATTTGAGCCGGCCGCAGTGGCCGTACGGTTCTGGCGCTGCAGTCCGGAACCGCCGGGCTGCTACGGTCGCAGGTTCGAATCCTGCCTCGGGCATGGGTGTGTGTGATGTCCTTAGGTTAGTTAGGTTTAATTAGTTCTAAGTTCTAGGGGACTTATGACCTAAGATGTTGAGTCCCATAGTGCTCAGAGCCATTTGAACCTTTTTTTTTTTTTAATTTGACAAAATTATGTTAATTCCTAAAAGTTCTGGTCAGGCAGCAACTGATAAATTTCGCCCGATTATCTTATTAAATTTTAATTATAAGACTGTCATGAGGGTCATGAATTGTCGGCTGTCTGCGTTGTTGGGGAAAGTTGTCGCTGACCATCAAAGTTGTGTTCCTGGTAGTCCAATTCTGACCCCGCTAGAAGAATGACGTGATATCATATCACTGGCAGCTCTTGCTTCTGTTCCTGGTGCTCAGGTATTTCTGGATTTTGATAAAGCATTCGACCTGGTCAGCCATGGTTTCTTGTTGCAGCTACTGCAAGTCGTTGGGTTCACAATTGACGCGCAAGGTCTTGCATAATCACGAGTATCCAAGATTCGGCGGCTGTCAATGGCCAGCTGACACCCCCTATTACAATCCGTAGAGGTTTTCCTCAGAAAAGTCGGCTTTCGATGTCATTGTTCTATCACTCGAGCCCCGTCTTCGAAGAATCGTCGCTCAGTTACAAGGACCCTCTTGGGCGAGACTGTCTCGTTTTGTGCATACGCGGATGATGTGATGGTGTTACTCTGTTCTCCAGCTCATATTCCATTGCTCAAGGCTATATTGTGTGTCTTTTGCCTCGTATTTAATGCCCGCGTCAACGAAGGCAAATGTCGGTTGATGAAATTACGGTTTTTGATAATGTTGTCATTTCATGGACGGCGGTGGTCGACAGACATAAATCTTTGGGCGTCATAAAGGACCGTTGCCCACTCCAAATGGCTACACTTTTGGTTACGGAGATGATACAAACAGCAATATTCGGACATGTACGGCGTTCCCGTAGCCTACCTCAGAAAGTCTACTGACTGGTTTGATGCGGCCCGCCACGAATTCCTTTCCTGTGCTAACCTCTTCATCTCAGAGTAGCACTTGCAACCTACGTCCTCAATTATTTGCTTGACGTATTCCAATCTCTGTCTTCCTCTACAGTTTTTGACCTCTACAGCTCCCTCTAGTACCATGGAAGTCATTCCCTCATGTCTTAGCAGATGTCCTATCATCTACATCTACAGCCATACTCCGCAAGCCACCTGTCGGTGTGTCCCTTCTCCTTATCAGTGTTTTCCACATATTCCTTTCCTCTCCGATTCTTCGTAGAACCTCCTCATTCCTTACCTTATAAGTCCACCAAATTTTCAACATTCGTCTATAGCACCACATCTCAAATGCTTCGATTCTCTTCTGTTCCGGTTTTCCCACAGTCCATGTTTCACTACCATACAATGCTGTACTCCAGACGTACATCCTCAGAAATTTCTTCCTCAAATTAAGGCCGGTAATTGATATTAGTAGACTTCTCTTGGCCAGAAATGCCTTTTTTGCCGTAGCGAGTCTGCTTTTGATGTTCTCTTTGCTCCGTCCGTCATTGGTTATTTTACTGCCTAGGTAGCAGAATTCCTTAACTTCATTCACTTCGTGACCATCAATCCTGACGTTAAGTTTCTCGCTGTTCTCATTTCTACTACTTCTCATTACCTTCGTCTTTTTCCGATCTACTCTCAAACCATACTGTGTACTCATTAGACTGTTCATTCCGTTCAGCAGATCATTTAATTCTTCTTCACTTTCACTCAGGATAGCAATGTCATCAGCGAATCGTATCACTGATATCCTGTCACCTTGTATTTTAATTCCACTCCTGAACCTTTCTTTTATTTCCATCATTGCTTCCTCGATGTACAGATTGAAGAGTAGGAGCGAAAGGCTACAGCCTTGTCTTCCTCCCTTCTTAATACGAGCACTTCGTTATTGATCGTCCACTCTTATTATTCCCTCTTGGTTGTTGTGCATATTGTATATGACCCGTCTCTCCCTATAGCTTACCCCTACTTTTTTCAGAATCTTGAACACCTTGCACCATTTTATATTGTCGAACGCTTTCTCCAGGTCGACAAATCCTATGAACGTGTCTTGATTTTTCTTTAGCCTTGCTTCCATTATTAGCCGTAACGTCAGAATTGCCTCTCTCGTGCCTTTACTTTTCCTAAAGCCAAACTGATCGTCACCTAGCGCATTCTCAATTTTCTTTTCCATTCTGCTGTGTATTATTCTTGTAAGCAGCTTCGATGCATGAGCTGTTAAGCTGATTGTGCGATAATTCTCGCACTTGTCAGCTCTTGCCGTCTTCGGAATTGTGTGGATGATGCTTTTCCGAAAGTCAGATGGTATGTCGCCAGACATATATTCTACACACCAACGTGAATAGTCGTTTTGTTGCCACTTCCCTAATGATTTTAGAAATTCTGATGGAATGTTATCTATCCCTTCTGCCTTATTTGACCGTAAGTCCTCCAAAGCTCTTTTAAATTCCGATTCTAATACTGGATCCACTATCTCCTCTAAATCGACTCCTGTTTCTTCTTCTATCACATCAGACAAATCTTCACCCTAATAGAGGCTTTCAATGTATTCTTTCCACCTATCTGCTCTCTCCTCTGCATTTAACAGTGGAATCCCCGTTGCACTCTTAATGTTACCACCGTTGCTTTTAATGTCACCAAAGGTTGTTTTGACTTTCCTGTATGCTGAGTCTGTCCTTCCGACAATCATATCTTTTTCGATGTCTTCACATTTTCCATGCAGCCATTTCGTCTTAGCTTCCCTGCACTTCCTATTTATTTCATTCCTCAGTGACTTGTATTTCCGTATTCCTGATTTTCTCGGAACATGTTTGTACTTCCTCCTTTCATCAATCAACTGAAGTATTTCTTCTGATACCCATGGTTTCTTCGCAGCTACCTTCTTTGTACCTATGTTTTCCTTCCCAACTTCTGTGATGGCCCTTTTTAGAGACGTCCATTCCTCTTCAACTGTGTTGCCTACTGCGCTATTCCTTATTGGTGTATCTATAGCGTTAGAGAACTTCAAACGTATCTCGTCATTCCTTAGAACTTCCGTATCCCACTTCTTAGCGTATTGATTCTTCCTGACTAATGTCTTGAACTTCAGCCTACTCTTCATCACTACTATATTGTGATCTGAGTCTATATCTGCTCCTGGGTACGCCTAACAATCCAGTATCTGATTTCGAAATCTCTGTCTCACCATGATGTAATCTAATTGAAATATTCCCGTATCTCCCAGCCTTTTCCAAGTATACCTCCTCCTCTTGTGATTCTTGAACAGGGTATTCGCTATTACTAGCTGAAACTTGTTACAGAACTCAATTAGTCTTTTTCCTCTTTCATTCCTTGTCCCAAGCCCATATTCTCCTGTAACCTTTTCTTCTACTCCTTCCCCTACAACTGCATTCCAGTCGCCCATGGCTATTAGATTTTCGTCCCCCTTTATATACTGCATTACCCTTTCAATATCCTCATACACTTTCTCTGTCTGTTCATCTTCAGCTTGCGACGTCGGCATGTATACCTGAACTATCGTTGTCGGTGTTGGTCTGCTGTCGATTCTGATTAGAAAAACCCGGTCACTGAACTGTTCACAGTAACAGACCCTCTGCCCTACCTTCCTATTCATAACGAATCCTACACCTGTTATACCATTTTCTGCTGCTGTTGATATTACCCGATACTCATCTGACCAGAAATCCTTGTCTTCCTTCCACTTCACTTCACTGACCCCTACTATATCTAGATTGAGCCTTTGCATTTCCTTTTTCAGATTTTCTAGTTTCCCTACCACGTTAAAGCTTCTGACATTCCACGCCCCGATTCCTTTCGTTGATTATTCAATTTTTTTCTCATGGTAACCTCCCCCTTGGCAGTCCCCTCCAGGAGATCCGAATGGGGGACTATTCCGGGATCTTTTACCAATGGAGAGATCATCATGACACTTCTTCAACTACAGGCCACATGTCCTGTGGATACACGTTACGTGTCTTTAATGCAGTGGTTTCCATTGTCTTCTGCATCCTCATGTCGTTGATCGTTGCTGATTCTTCCGCCTTTAGGGGCAATTTCCCACCCATAGGACAAGAGAGTGCCCTGAACCTCTATCCGCTCCTCCGCCCTCTTTGACAAGGCCGTTGGCAGAATGAGGCTGACTTCTTATGCCGGAAGTCTTCGGCCGCCAATGCTGATTATTTATCAAAATTTAGGCAGGCATCGAACCCGGGACCGAAGACGTTTTGATTATGAATCAAAGACGCTACCCCTTTTTTTGAAATTCTTTGTTGATCTCATTTTGTTCTATTTTGTTCGTTGTATATGATCGGGGCGGACGTCTCATGACACTCGTTGAGCTTGTTCGTTGAACCGTCCACTCAGTTTTTTTATTACAGAGGGTAGCTAAACCATCTGTCCGAACACGCTGAGCTACCGTGCCGGCATCCCTAGACCACGGGTATCTACGTCTTGTTTAAAGCTTAGATCTTAGATGATGGCTAGGAAACTAAAACAGCTGTGCATCGTTTTGGTGGAAGTAGTATATTTTTCAATTACAGTACGAGGTGGTTGCCCGTGAGAGCTCTCTCAGGGATTTGGGACTTTCAGATATGAAAAATAAAGCGTCTGTGTTGTCAGGCGCACCGTGTTTACTGGCAGTCTTGATTCGCCTGTCGATGTTGACGGAGTGAATTTCCAGTGAAATCATGTCCGTGAATTTTATACTGCTGTCTGTTATATAGGGGCTGATATTCTATAGAGGCAGAGTCTCACTACCACATTTTTTTCAACGCGGGGGAGAAGGATTGACTGTAAGACGATGGTTGGACGGACATCACTGCAGACTTTGTGGAAGGTGGTGTGGTTTCATCAGAGCCTTCCTGTTTTACCAATCTTCGTAGCGTTCTTGTGGTATCAGGTGGTGCACAATTTGCTATCCATCAATGAGGGCCTATTTCCTAGTGAACTTAGCGTCACGGATCAGTGTAGTTGACTATTTGAAGTCCCGCCATAGACACGATAACCTCTTCATCTCAGAGGACCACTCGCAACCTACGTCCTCAATTATGTGTTGTATGTAGTATTGCACACTCTGCCTTCCTCTAAAGTTTTTACCCTCTACAGCTCCCTCAAGCACCATGGAAGTCATTCCCTGATACCTTAACAGATGCCCTATCATCCTGTCCCTTACCCTTGTCAGTCCTCTCTGATTTTGTGCGGAATCTCCTCATTTCTTACCTTATCAGTCCACAAATTTTCAACATTCGTCTGACTCAAAACATCTCAAATGCTTCGATTCTCTTCTGTTCCAATTTTCCCACAGTCCATGTTTCACCATCAACAATGCTGTGTTCCATAAGTACATTTTCAGACATTTATTCCTCAAATTAAGGCCTATGTTTCATACTAGTAGACTTTCCTTGGCCAGGAATGCCCTTTTTTCCAGCGCTAGTCTGCTTTTGCTGTCCTCCTTGCTCCGTCCTTCACTGGTTATTTTGCTGCCTAGATAGTAGAATTCCTTAAATTCACCTACTTCGTAACCATCGATCCTGATGCTAAGTTTCTCGCTGTTCTCGTTTCTGCTACTTCTCATTATTTTCGTCTTTCTTCGATTTACTCTCAGTCCATCTGCTGTACTCATTAGACTGCATTCCATTCAGCAGATCATGTGATTCTTCTTCACTTTCACTTAGGATAGCAATGTCATTATCGAATCGCATCATAGACATCCTTTCACCTTGAACTTTAATTCCAACTCCTGAACATTGTTTCTTCGATGTGCTGATTGAACAGAAGGGAGTAAAGACTACATCTCTGTCTTACGTCCTACATCGTTCTTGGTCGTCCACTCTTATTATTCCCTCTTGGCTCTTGTACAAATTGTATACCATATACACTCCTGGAAATGGAAAAAAGAACACATTGACACCGGTGTGTCAGACCCACCATACTTGCTCCGGACACTGCGAGAGGGCTGTACAAGCAATGATCACACGCACGGCACAGCGGACACACCAGGAACCGCGGTGTTGGCCGTCGAATGGCGCTAGCTGTGCAGCATTTGTGCACGCCGCCGTCAGTGTCAGCCAGTTTGCCGTGGCATACGGAGCTCCATCGCAGTCTTTAACCCTGGTAGCATGCCGCGACAGCGTGGACGTGAATCGTATGTGCAGTTGACGGACTTTGAGCGAGGGCGTATAGTGGGCATGCGGGAGGCCGGGTGGACGTAACGCCGAATTGCTCAACACGTGGGGCGTGAGGTCTCCACAGTACATCGATGTTGTCGCCAGTGGTTGGCGGAAGGTGCACGTGCCCGTCGACCTGGGACCGGACCGCAGCGACGCACGGATGCACGCCAAGACCGTAGGATCCTACGCAGTGCCTTAGGGGCCGCACCGCCACTTCCCAGCAAATTAGGGACACTGTTGCTCCTGGGGTATCGGCGAGGACCATTCGCAACCGTCTCCATGAAGCTGGGCTACGGTCCCGCACACCGTTAGGCCGTCTTCCGCTCACGCCCCAACAACGTGCAGCCCGCCTCCAGTGGTGTCGCGACAGGCGTGAATGGAGGGACGAATGGAGACGTGTCGTCTTCAGCGATGAGAGTCGCTTCTGCCTTGGTGCCAATGATGGTCGTACGTGTTTGGCGCCGTGCAGGTGAGCGCCACAATCAGGACTGCATACGACCGAGGCACACAAGGCCAACACCCGGCATCATGGTGTGGGGAGCGATCTCCTACACTGGCCGTACACCTCTGGTGATCGTCGAGGGGACACTGAATAGTGCACGGTACATCCAAACCGTCATCGAACCCATCGTTCTACCATTCCTAGACCGGCAAGGGAACTTGCTGTTCCAACAGGACAATGCACGTCCGCATGTATCCCGTGCCACCCAATGTCATGGCAAGCCGTTCCACAGGACTACATCCAGCATCTCTACGATCGTCTCCATGGGAGAATAGCAGCCTGCATTGCTGCGAAAGGTGGATATACACTGTACCAGTGCCGACATTGTGCATGCTCTGTTGCCTGTGTCTATGTGCCTGTGGTTCTGTCAGTGTGATCATGTGATGTATCTGACCCCAGGAATGTGTCAATGAAGTTTCCCCTTCCTGGGACAATGAATTCACGGTGTTCTTATTTCAATTTCCAGGAGTATATCTCTCCCTGTAGCTTACCCCTAGTTTCCTCAGAATTTCGAACATCTTGCAACATTTTACACTGCCGAACGCTTTTTCCATGTCGACAAATGCTATGAACGTGTCTTGATTTTTCCTTAGTCTTGCTTCCATTCTCAACCGCAACGTCAGATTCGCCATCTGGTGCCTCTACCCTCTGCTAAAGCCAAACTGATCCTCATCTAACACCTCCTCAATTTTCTTTTTCATTCGTCTGTATATTATTCTTGTCAGCAACTTAGACTCATGAGCTGATAAGCCGTTCGTGCGGTAATTCTCACAGTTCCTACAGTCTTCAGAATGACACTTCTCGCACTTGTCAGATGGTATGTCGCCAGACCCATATATTCTACACACCAGCGTCAATAGTCGTCGTGTTGCCACGTCCCCCAACGATTTTAGAAATACTGATGAAATCTTATCTATCCTTTCTGCCTTATTTGGTATGAAGTTTTACAAAGCTCTCCTAAATTTTGAGTCTTATACTGGATCACCTATTCTTCTAAATCGACTTCCGTTTCTTCTATCACATCAGACAAATCTTCTCATAGAGGCCTTCAACGTACTCTTTCCACCTATCCGCTCTCTCCTCTGCGTTTACCAGTGGAATTCCCTTTGCAATCTTTTAATGTCACAAAAGAATATTTTGACTTTCCTATTTGCTGAATCAGACTTTCAGACAATCATTGCTTTTCCGATTTCTTCACATTTTTCATGCAGCAATTTCGTCTTTGCTTCCCTGCATTTGCTATTTATTTCATTCCTTGCCAACTTGTATTTCTGTATTCCCGAAACTGGCCGCGGTGGCCAAGCGGTTCTAGGCGCTTCAGTAACGAACCGCGTGAGTGCTCCGGCCTCAGGCATGGATGTGTGTGATGTCCTTAGGTTAGCTAGGTGTAAGTAGTTCTATGTTCTAGGGGACTGATGACCTCAGATGTTAAGTCCCACATTGCTCAGAGTCATTGAACCATTTCGTATTCCCGAAATTTCCTGAACGTTTCTCTACTTCTTTCTTTCATCGATCAACTGAAGTATGTCTTCTGTTACGCATAGTGTCTTCGCAGTTACGTTCTTTGTACCTATGTTTTCCTTTCCAGCTTCTGTGATTGTCCTTTTCAGAGATGTCCATTCCACTGTAACTGTACTGCCTATTGAACTACGAGCGTTTTATAATGTTCAGGTATAAGTGTCATATCCAAAGTGCCGACTAATGGGTCGTAAAAGGTATCAGCTTGCGTCATTGCGATACGTCTATCATTTGTCGTGACAGAATGAATACAAGCGCGCTGGCAATGGGTCTGGTGCCGGAGAAAATGATGTAAGAAAGTCAGTTCTTCCGTCACGAATGAAAGTGGCTTGGATCGCAGTTTCAAACATTCCATATGTATCTTCTTAAAAGTCAATAATTTCGCCTTTTACATGCCTAACCTCCGAAATTCGCAGAGGGGCGTCCTCCGCAGCATCATGAAGTCCTCGCAAGATGGAATAGTAAAATTCATAAGTTCTCCGAAAGTCCCGCGCTTTGGTAGCACGAAAACGTATCAAAGCTTACCTGCGCTTCGGTTTGGCAGCTGTGTCTACCAGCCAAGGATGGAAGAGTACTTACTTCCCGGTGGACCGGACAGCACGCTCCCACACGGCTCGCATCACGTCATCGAGAGAGAGAGGTAGCTGGATGAACGATTTTTAATGTCTACGGAGTGCGAAACAATTTGACCTGTTGCCATACAAGGTTGAGAGCTGTAGTCACAGTGCAGTGATTCCTAAAGGAAGCAGGAATGACTTCAATCTTAAGAATACTACAGCGCAGGCAATTTGATAAGTAAAACCTATCTAAACTGCTACTAGAAGTGGCAGTAAAGTGCTAACGTCAGGTATTTACATATCCGGACGTCTTTCAGGCGTAAGGAGCGGACCAAGTTATGTAATTCACAACGGAAATTAAAATCTGGAGATTGATCTGACAGTACCCGGAGAACTGACAATAGAGTACGGAGAACTCTTTATAAAAATGCGAACGATCCATTGCGTGAGCAGTGCCAGACGAGGCATATGAAAGAACAAAAGCAAAAGTAAAAAGTTGACAACCTATGACACTGCCAGAATCCAACATTTCAACCTCAGCAATAGGAATGCCTTTGCGAAAGAATAAGGTGGTTCCCGTACAATATTTGGGTGCTATATTACAGATCGGGAGAAGTGCTTTAATAACAGCTCTTGTAAGAAGACTATTTCCGCACATGAATCATAAATGAGATGACGCTGGTAGCCAATCGCAATTCTTATTCCACACAAGCAACGCTTAAGGAAAGGAATGAGTAAGCTTGCGCCATTGACCATAGTTACACAGGGATGTGCGGAACATATTCAGCAGAATTATGTAAACACGTGAGCGTCATGGTCAAATACGGAGTCCACAGATGAATAAGATATCGGGGTACCAGAATCCCCATCATCGGAATCTTTTTTCTTAGATTTCTTACGACACGGTAAGATTGTATACGATGTTTCTGTAGGCTACGTGGCACGGCAGCCTCTGCAGACGGCGATGTGTGAGGGGTCATAGGCACAGCTTCCTGCCCCAAAGAACAAAGTACATGTAATGGAGGTCCATTCACTAAGCCGGAAGCATTCTGTGGAACCACGAGTGCAACAGGCGATACTTTGATACTTTGTCGCTAATTTTGTTCTCCTTTGGAGCTTTAGGCAGCAAATTTAGGAAACCGTCGGCGGCTGAAGACGAAGGAGCAGGAGGACACTACCACGCCACAGACGGTAATAGGGGAGACAAAGACGAGGGGCTGGACCCCGCTCTCTCTCCACACAGAACCAGATCGGAAGGAGCCACTTTGCGAGCAGAAGGGATGCTAGAGATAACTTCTTCATCGCTCAACCGTACCACAGTCGGGAGGTATTGTATCATCGAATGGAGCTGTGGGCAAATCGATGCGGAGGAGGTTGGGCCAGAAGAAGACACAGTCAAGTCCTCAAACTCACCATCGTCAGTGCGACGTCACTTGTTTTTCACTATTGCTAGTTCTATCCAGGGGGCAAAAGAATTCCGATCCTGTCACGAACGTGAAGGCGGAAATCCATTTACACGATTGTCATAACTGTCTTTTCTGTCATTATGTTCCGAAGCAGAAGTAGATCCAACTTCGAGAGTGGAAGAAACAAGATCAGCAACTGTTAATTTTTTGACGCTGCGCTAATTACGACTTTTATATAAACACCCCCCGAATGCAGTTACTGAACGAGTCCACTATCTTTACAGAGGAAGCAGATTCCCTCTTGACCAGTATATATGACACGAATGCGGTAATCATTTGCAAATGTGATGGAATATTGCGTTTGATACGCATTCCCACGGAACGAATTCCACAAAAACACTTTAATCTTAATTTCGGCATCTACGATTGACACCACACCAACGGAATTATAGCGATGCTTGACCGGGACTTCAGAACCATGTCGCGACTGTAATCTTCAACGTGAAAGGAATCCATAAATTTCACATAAAACACGGACTCTTCTGTGTCAAAATAAGCGCCGGCCGTGGTGGCCGAGGGGTTCTAGGCGCTTCAGTCCGGAACCGCGCCCCTTTTACGGTCGCAGGTTTGAATCCTGCCTCGGGCATGGATGTGTGTGTTGTCCTTAGGTTGGTTAGGTTTAAGTAGTTCTAAGTTCTAGGGGACTGATGATCTCAGATGTTAAGTCCCATAGTGCTCAGAGACATTTGAACCATCAAAATAAGCGGTGTGGACATGATAAGAGTTCACATGAATTGTATTGACAATCCGGTCGTGGGTTTCTAGACACCCGGGCTGCACGTGTCGCGTTGTTTTATCGAAAGTAAAACTCACAGCATCTTTTCGTGGAATACACGTGGAAACCATGGTAGCCATAGCGGAGCGGCCGACTCCGCTGCAATTAAGCGAACACAAACAAAACGTAGGACGGAGTGGAGGCGCTACGACTCACTTGACAACACTAACAAGGACAACTTCACACAAACGACGCTGCGGCAAGTGAGATAAACAAGAACCTTTCTGCTCGTCGCGTGAAGGGGAACCATGAATACTTCACCGCCGGCATCTTAAGCTCAGAACTCCCAACTCGCCGGTAGACATTCGACGCGTAAATCTTCTCTTGTATTTCCTCGAAATTGGCAACTCGTACGCCTTACTGCTAGCACATTTTGCTGTCCTAATAGACCACTAACGATATACAAAGTTTAAAGTAAACCCGTGATTCGAATGATGTGGCCTCCCTTTGTTAGCATAAATCTATTTCAAATGTACACTTTTCAGTCAAGTCCTCGTCTAATTGGCGTACTTTGACAATAAGAATAGTAAAACTTCATAACGTTACATGATTCACGTTATCTGCTCTCGTACTTGCCAAAGGTATTCCGCGCACCGACCTTAAATTCAGGTGCATTACCACACCAGCCTCTGCAACGAGTTACAAATTCTTTTAAGCCCTCGGATCGTCTCGTAAATCCGCTGCCCTAGTTCTTCAACCACAGCGGGAGTGAAGTACGCTTCACTTCTGAGCTCACCCCAGAGAGAAAAATCAAGAGGAGTGAGGTCAGGCGGTCTTGGACGCAAGTGCACAGGCTGTGCTCAAGTTGGTGCGTTAGATGCCATACAGCAGAGGCAAAATGTGCTAGAGGACCACTAATGTGGGTGTTGCATTCCCGAACTACGGAGCACGGGTGGAATTTTAACCCAATTACGTTGAGACTTAATCTAAAAGTTTACATTTCAAATACATTAGTACTGACTTGAACAGTATTTCGTGCTGGAGTCAGTGGTAGGTTCCTGTTTTATCTAGGAAACTACTCGTTTGTGAACCAGTGTTCGCTGGAAGGCTTTGGCTTCTGTTATCGTGTGTTTCCACTCATTTTGGTTTCGTCTGTTAATTATGGTACATACTGTTAAACCCCTACTCTTACTTTCTGTTTGTTCCAGGAATGACATCGAATGGTGTGCTGCGTTGTAACCTCTTTCCGAACGTGGCTGAAACCAGAGGCTGAATTAACAGGAGACGTCGTTGCATGCTCGTGCAGGAAACATTAGCGAAGTAAGGCAAAAGGGAGTCAGAAACACAATGTTTCGCAACAAACTATGTGCAGGTTGTGATGACGCAGAAAGAACCTCCACTGCGCCATCTAGTAGCCTGCTAGCACACATTGAGGCCCTGATGCCGCAGCCAGCACTGTAATACTGTTGACAATTTGAAAAGACGGAAGCATGGCAGTAGGAATGGCTTCCAGACTGCCACACGATGAAGCCTCGAACCGTGGCTCTACTGTGGCTTACGTGATAGGAATTGATGTCTTTCCAAAACAGGGCTAAGATGATTCACATAAATACGTCCCATTTTAGCCACGCAGTACCTGTCACCACCTACAGCCAGCTACGAGAGGTACCACAGGCTAGTCATCGACCTGAAATGGGTCGTCTGTATGCCACTACTAGAGGCTGCTTGCTGGGAGGCAAGCTGCTACCTTCCAGCCAGGTAATCATCAGCCGACCGACTTCTGTTGACGTCAGGTGCCTACCTGTCCACGGTTCGTACCTGGGCTGACAAGCTGTCGATCCGTCGCTTGCCTTCAGTGGACACAGTCTGCTGCTGCTTGCTTGCCTTGTTGAGGGCCACTTGACTCCACTGCTGCCACCTGCGCCGTAGCCCCCGGTTCATGACTGTGGGTTGAAATGTTTTCTGCAATGAGTCGCACAGCTGTGCTAGCCAGCATGGCCATCTTCCCCGACTCAGTCTTCAGTTGATAAACCAAGAGATCGCGCTGTTGAAACCGAAAATTTACAATACCAAATACTTCGCTCCTATATCGACTGCACATGAGGTTGGATTTCTCCTACACCGGCGGCCTGAAGATGAGGTAGTGAAATGCCGAAACTGGTCGCATAAACAAATTACACTGAAAATATCGAAGCCTGGAAGTGAGTTTAAATTTTCAGTGGAGTCGAGCAGGTCGACGGCTGTTTCGACATGGTAAAATGTACAAACTCATGTTTGCTGCCGAATCTGGACTAGTGGCAAGCACTAGCCCATATAATGTCGGCGCTCTGTAGCATAGTAGGATGACTCTTCCAGACATTGGTTTCTATCCTCAAATTGTTTCTCAGGACATCCTCCCAAACTCCTCGAGGTGGAATCCATCTTCATTAGACGTAGCCTACAGCTTGCACTTGCCAAACAAAGACAGGAGAATGAACCTACTTGAAGAAACAGAAATTTATTATCACAAGTGCACATCCCCACAAGGCATACTAAAGATCATACATGCGATTGCGGTCTTTCTCGGTGTATTCCACTGATGAGTTCTTCTCGGGTTATCAGCCGAGTGTCGGCGTCGTATTGTCGCAACGTTTCATTGACTTTCGTACCCATCATCTTCGCCAGGAGAAACGTTGCGACGAGACGCCACTCGGCTGATAACCGGAGAAGAATTCATCACTAAAGATCATAAAGTTACCCAAGAAAATGTATCCAAAAAATTTCCATACATTACTTATACAAGTTACACATCAAGTACAATTCTGGAAAAAACGTAACAGTAACGACAAATAAAAGCCCATAATTTTCTTCCCACTTCCCAAAGTCAAAATTTGAATACTACATATGCTGTAAGCCATTTACTTTCCTTATTCTTCATTCTAAAAGTTGGTTAAATATGTGGCTCTATTATCTGTTCGTAAAATGTATGACATTACGTCTTAAATGTAAAATATTCCGCATTACATTACACCATTCAGTACACGTTCATAATAATTTTGTTAACGCTTGCCAGTCATTACTCCATTGCCAAATAACCATTGGTGTTGATTTCTAATATAATCTTTTATATCATTAATCTACCAAAATCTTCTTGTAAAATAGTCTAATGTGACACATTATATTACGTTTATAGTAAACAATTTTTAGTCATACATAAGTTTGTATCTAGTGTTAATATTATCATGTTAAGTCTATAGATACAATTGACTTCATAAGTAGTTTCGGAGTGTGTAAGTAAATTGTATCTTGGCTTCAGATTTACCTTTCGATATAAACGAATTCACGAGTCTACGACATCCCAAATGCTGCTGCAGTTAATAAATGTATTGTATGGACGCCGATATAAATGTTACACCAATCCGGTATGGGCGAACGCTAGATAAAAAGTGGCTAGTTGCCCCATTCCTGCAACTGGGTAATGCTGCTCTAATGAAACTATCCGATACATCAGAAACAACAAATTTATCATTTTATTAAGGTTGTGTTATTACGACTCCAGTAAAAAGGATACGTAATTAAATAAATTATAAACTGTGCCTGGAAAAATACTGGTAATGTGGAAGGGTAGATAAACATACGAATGTAAACAGAATGTTATCTATTTATGCTGCAGCAATACTTTTTTTCAAGGAAACAGAAACTGATAATGGTATTTGTGTAAAGCGACTAGAGGCTTGTAAAGCAGCAGACATTAAATTTTTCTGGTCCGTCAAAAAATATACTAAATGAAAATGAAACTAGTAATCACAACGCAATATGAATTTCGAATAACGCTTTAGAAAATGCTGCCAAAAAAAGAGGAAATATGGGAAATAACAGAACATCGGAAATACAGTATTGAAAGACATCGAAAGAAATTAGAATGATGAGAACCAAATCAGAGAAACAATTTACTGGGAAAAAAAAGAAAAATATTCTTACCTTATTACAGACGGTACACTCTGGCCATTCTACAAATTTTTTTCTATATAGTTTCTGCATAACAGAATTTCAACTTCCCTACTGAATAAAACACATTATCTTGAATGTTAACCAGTAACAGAAGTTGTGAATAAGCATTGGAACTTGCAGTTTCTCAGTGATGATATCTCTAACAAATGCGAAACTCTTAGCCATTAAAACACGATCACTTTTGCGAGAAGCAACACTTCCAACCAAGACAATATTAACTACCTCCTCGAAACAAGAAATATGTCAAGGCGGAACAAAAACCACTACTGCTTGTGAATGACGTAGATACACAATGTCAAATATCTCTAATTGTACAGTGTGCAGTATCGTAGATTTTTAATTATTGGTCACATTTATTCGCATTCCTTTAAAAAAACTTCACATATTTCAACGTTAGGGAACTCAGTTGTGCCGTGCGGGATTAGCCGAGCGGTCTTAGGCGCTGCAGTCATGGACTGTGCGGCTGGTCCCGGCGGAGGTTCGAGTGCTCCCTCGGTCATAGGTGTGTGTGTGTTTGTCCTTAGGATAATTTAGTTTAAGTAGTGTGTAAGCTTAGGGACTGATGACCTTAGCACTTAAGTCCCACAACATTTCACACACATTTGGACATTATGAACTCAGTTGTTCTTATAATTAATACTCCTCCTTTTCACCTAAGGAAAAACTTCGGAAAGAAAGAGATATTTACGGGTCTTCGATGAAATCTATCGCACATAAATTTACAGCGCCTGCCACATTATTAAAAGCTTAATCTAGAACCGAAATTAAATATTTGGTGTTGTTATTTATTGCGACAAATTTTTCTCATACGGGAATTATCGAGTCACAAACAGAATGTAGTTGCTAAAACAGCAGGCAGCCGGATTGTTTGTGAAGTCAGCTGTCTCGTGCGTAAAGTGAGAGACGAGACGCTTGCTTATTAGCTTCCTTCTCTAAGGACTGTACACCATCTGCAGCTTTCAGGGCTTAAGCCGCTTTTAATTAGGATCCGACGCTACACCTCCAGAAAATGTTTTCTCTTCACAGAATGATGCTAAAAGCCCGGAGGATGCTGTATCAGAGGAAGTTACTGAACCAGGAGCTGAAATTTAACTCTTTAAAAGGATTAGACAGTAAATAATAGAACATTTACGTAGACTGGCGTAATTTTAACCCTGCCAAAATTCGAGACATAAGACAAGTCTGTATCGAGAGTGATTTCGTTTATTAACGAAGTTTTATTTGGATGAGTTTTGACCGATCATTTGACTGGCCTGTACTGCCTTCTTCTGTGTTGTTTAACATTTCTTTCCCACTAAATGTATTTAAGACTACTCTGGCGACGAGGTGATATAAATATGTGTAGGGAATCGCAAAAGAGGTATTTTCATGCAATAATTATCAAACAGCTCAGCTACCTTCCGACACATAATATATTTTGGCTGCTTCTTCATCTTATGAAGAGAATTTCCTTAAAGATACAAAGTTATTTTTTTCGCCACTGCTATTGCTGCTCCTAATGCACATTTTTAAACCATTTAACACAGCCATCACAGGTCATGCTGACCAGTCTGCGGATTATCTGATTATGTAGGTTTATTCGGAACAATTTTCATCGTTTCAGTTTTGTTAACACTCCTTTCGTTGAGAATTTTTAAATCAAATCAAATAAATCGAATGACCTGGAAGTGTTCCTTTAACAATCTGGCTGCCTGCTGTTTCAGCAAATCAAATAAATCAAATTACTTGGAAGTTTTCCCCCTTTTATATATATGTGTATCATACAAAGACAATGATAATTGGAAATTCCTTTTATGATCTGCGTTTGCCTTCCTTTGTTTTTACCTTTTGCTGATTGGCTTTCGTATGTTGCGAACGCAAGACGCATATGAAACTGAGGTCTGTTAAGAAATTGTAATTATTTGTTAATTATTACTTGAGAATAGAGTTCATTATTATCATAAATACGAGTGAATAAGTATTTGTAACTTTAATTCCTCTCTCAATAAGCATTATCTGTGTTAATTATTTCTTTCCACTGCAAGGAGTGCAGCCATTGATGATAGCGATTTGTATCGCGTTTTTATCTGTGTTTCTTACGAAAGTATCAAAGGTTTGCTTGATGAAAGTTAGTCTAAATAGTGCACAATATGAAAGTAAAGTTTAATAAGCATTTCAAATACTTATCCTATAAAAAGGAAATTTGCTCTAACAATAGAAAGTCTATCAATTGTATGCCGCCATCTTAAAAATTATCTCAGTGGCAAATTCAAATTACGCAACTCTGCAGACATAAATGCCGAAAGTAATAAAAATGTGTAAAAATAAACGCGCACCTGTGCTCCCGATCTCATTTTAATGAAAGTAATTCGAATCAGATTGGTTCTTTAAAAACAGTGCTCATAGCACGATCCATACAACAACCTTTTCTTGCTGATGTATGGAGCCGAAATTAATGACCCACAAGTTGTGAAGAATATCGTTTCAGGTAACATACGTCAGTGTTGTGCGCGGCTGTTATTCGGTAGTTTTAATGATCATTTTGCTGAAGATAACTGTTTCCATCATAATCAATAGTTGTATAGTATCTGATGTATGAACTGTGATTTAGCGACACTTACACAACTTACAGACAACACTTTAACACAACGTTAACTTGGAGTTCTTTAGCGCCTTGACCAAATCTTTAGCCGTGAGAAAAAAATTATTTAGTAATTACTCACTGTAATAAAATAAGATTATCATTTTCATTTACAAATTAGTTAAATACCAAACCACTGAATAACATAGCGAACGCCACAATGTGTGTGTGTGTGTGTGTGTGTGTGTGTGTGTGTGTGTTCTTATAGCTGCTATGGAAGCCACAGTTTTCGCTCTCTTTGTTTATAGCCGGACTAGCATTGTGAAATCCGAAGAGGATTTCCTTTTACTAAAAATAAGCCTCTTCATCATAAATTAAAATTTTTGGACCGCTGCCTAATTTCACTCTGTATACAGTGGTACTTACCAAGTGACCAGGGTATTCTTATTCTGGTTTTCACTGAAGGTGAAGCGCAAACAATCACTGTTTCAGTTTTTTAACATCTTAGAATTACCACTAGGCTGAACCAATTCTTACCCCGCCTTTGAGGATACAGACTTGTATATATTGTCTCGAAATTGTCTGTGAACTATTACAGCTCACTTTAAAAGATAAAATGCGTTCTGTTATAAACCTGTGAATTTTATATTCCTGGATGTAAAATACTTCCAAACAAAAAAAAGTCTTACACCACAGGACGGAACAAAATTTTGTAACATATTCAGCTAGACTATGCAACGTGGTAAAACTTCGTGACATACCAACTGGGAAAGAATTATCTATGTTGTGCTTAAGGGTGGAAACTGGAAACCTAACACCAACTTTCTGCGGGAGGGACTTAAAACACTGCCTTTTCAGAATGGGTTCAACATTAGAGCACCCATGAAAACTTCATAGAAATGCCTTGACACATGATAGACAAACAAACATAATGTAAAGACACTACGTGGATGAATATTATTGGAAGAAGTGTACAATTATGTTGCAGAAAACGTGTCAAGTGAGACTACTTATCAGTAATCTCAATTCAAACGAATAGCTGTTAGACTTTGACAGTATTATGGCTGGTAACTATTTCACTTGACAGCCAATTCCCAGAGCTACACAGTACAACTGCGATACAGTATGACAGTAAGATAATAAGACTGGGAGCAGTGACCTTAAGAGACTACTGCTGCGAGACGGTATGTCTGCGAGACAGCCAAACTGTGAGAAAGGCTGACTGTGAGACAGCACAACTACCAGACAGCACGAGTGAGACACACTATGACTGTCAGACGTCACGACTGTGAGACAGTACCACTGTAAATGTAACTCCATCTTCTGTCTGGACTGAGGGACTACAGCTGGTCAGTTTTATTTTTGGGCTACCAGTTTCAATAATGCATTATGTCAGCTTCAGGCCTGCTTAAATCGAGTAACCTTTTTGTTACAAAATACAGAAGCACTTTCAACTGGTCTAGAGGAAATTATTATGGGCAGCATGCTCCTTGGACAGCTGTCAGAAACTCAGATTTGCCTGTGATAATCTTAACGAGACCAGTTGAAAGTGCTGGTGCATTTTATGACACGAAGGTTACTCGATTTAAACAGTCCTGAAGATGACATAATGTATTGTCGAAACTGGTAGCCTACAGCTAAAACCTAAATAACGGCGATTGGTATTGGATTAGTAGGAATACCACTGTGAGACAGTTCAACTGCGAGACACTACTCCTACGAGATGGTACAACTGTGAGACAACCAAACTATCAGGCTGGCTGACTGTGATACAGTACAACTGACAGATGGTACAAGTGGGAGACAGTACGACTGTGAAACAGTACAACTCTGAGACAGTACCACTGTGAGACACAGTCTGCGAGAGACTATAGCTGTGGATGGTACAACTGTGAGACAGCCCAACTGTAAGGCAGTCTGACTATAAGACAGTAGAACTCCTACAGAGTACGACTGTGAGACATTATGACGGTGAGACAATAATACTACAGTGAGATAGTAGTATTGTGAGAAATTATGACTGTGAGGCAGTACAAATGCAGAATAGTACAAATGCAAGACAGTATGTCTGCGAGAAGCAAGACTGTGAGACAGTACAACTCCCCATTCCTTAACAATCCACCTAATTTTCAATATGCTTCTGTAACACCACACTGTCAAACGCTTTGATTCTCTTCTTTTCTGGTTTTCCCACAGTCTATAATGCACTACCAAATGATGCCGTTCTCCAAATGTACATTGTCAGAAATTTCTTCCTGAAATTATAACCAATGTTTCATGCTAGAGCAAACTTCTCTAGGTAAGGAATGCCCTCTTTGTTTGTATTAGTCTGCTTTTAATGTCCTCCTTGCCTCATTCGTTATGTGCTGTTTTGCTTCCAAGGTAGCAGGATTCTTTAACGTCATGATGTTTGGTTGACGTTCAGTTTATCACTAATCTCAGTACTGCTATTCCTCATCACTTTAAACTTTATCCAGTTAATTTTCAGTCTCTCTCATGCATGTATTAGCGGAATTTCCACTGTACTCTTAATGTTGCTCCTCTTACTTTTAGTTCCGTAGTGTTTCGTAGTATTATTATTTTTAATTCACAGTTGCCGACAGCTAGACTTCCTTCGAAAAAATTTTACGGTAACTTTTCAGGACTTCTTAAAGCACAGGATCCGTAGCATGTACTACATAGGTAAACCGCCTCTCCTCGTTGGATTTCGTAGCTGAACATATACGGCAGATTCTTCGTAATACTTCCGGGCACTTTTTCATCCCCTTCTGCGATGGAGGTGATTGGGCTCTCTCTCAAGCAACACAGAACTGTCACACACATTCTCCTCAACAGAAAACGTCTTAAATATGTACAGATGGAGTGAAATTTACTAAGAAACTGTCAGAGGTTAATAAAGGAAGTTTATTAAGTGATTTTAACATTTATGCCATAGTTACAATGATAAACAATTTGTTATGTTAAAACCAAATTAATCAACATTTCTCTAAAGCGTCACTACCACAGTATTATGTCTGGATGAGTAATAATGTACACACCGGATGAGTACGACTGTACAGCAGCTCTCGGAAAAATAATCGCTTTTGCCACAAAACTGTCCGCCAATAACACTGTCGATACGGGGGTGACGCAGCAAGGAATCTTTCACAGGTATTGACAACAGAAAGTAGGACAAGAAGAGGAAACAGAAGGAGGAGGAGGAGGGCAAGAAGGAGGAGAATGAGAAGGATAACGATAAGAATATGATTATGATGATCAACTAAACGAAGTCAGCTGGCGTCCTATCTGCTGACAGAACCACTGAGAGAAGGGGATTCTCATTGAGAACCGCCGTCTGCTTCACGTCTGCTGTGCAGCGAACTACCTTAATTTAAGTATTATCTGTATTTTTCTTACTTGTCACTTCTTCTTCTGCGTGTTTTTGCTTTTAGGAAGCTTTAATAGTAGAGTGCTATTAAGTGTTCCATAGATCTCGTGTGTGTTTCGAATACAGTCAGAGAGTCCCTTTAGTCAGCCATAGTGCTCGTAGTGCTAGTGTTTGTTTTGAATACAGTCCAGAGACAGGTAGTGCTATTTTCCTTGTTTCTACAAGAAGTGGTTAGCAATCACAGTTTAGTCAATAATCAACCGCCTTTAGTGAATTAGCAGTCTAGTTAAAAGCTGATTAACACTCTATAGTAAATTGATTTCTTAGGATGGCTAGGATGTGTGGCTGCTGTGTACGGACGCAGGAGGAGCTGGCCACTCTTCGCGAACAGCTGAGCGTGTTGATGGCCGCGGTCAGCCGTCTTCAGGCTGCTGCCTCGGAGTGTAGCGGCAGTGGGGAGTCTGGTGCGTCGCATGGTGCACCCCAGGTGTTAGATGCTTCACCCACTGTCCCTGCTGTCGAGACATCTTCGCGGGTACCGGGCGCGGTTGGGCCACCCTCTCCCCAAGGGGAGTGGCGGGTTCAGCGGCGTTCGCGGCGCACGAGGCGGAGGGTCAATGTGGAGGCTGGCCGTGTGGCATCGCCCGCTCTGCCTGTGAGTGGACATGTGGCTGCTCCTTCAGCAAGGTCCGAGCAGGCACACGGGGGGAGGGGTTTATTAGTTATTGGGAGCTCCAACGTTAGGCGGGTGATGGAGCCCCTTAGGGAAATAGCGGAAAGGTCGGGGAAGAAGGCCAGTGTTCACTCTGTCTGCTTGCCGGGGGGTCTCATCCGAGATGTGGAGGAGGCCCTACCGGCGGCGATAGAGAGCACTGGGTGCACCCGACTGCAAATTGTTGCTCATGTCGGCACCAATGACTCTTGCCGTCTGGGTTCAGAGGTCATCCTCAGTTCGTACAGGCGGTTGGCGGAGTTGGTGAAGGTGGAAAGCCTCGCTCGCGGGGTGGAATCAGAGCTAACTATTTGTAGTATCGTTCCGAGAACCGATCGCGGTCCTCTGGTTTGGAGCCGAGTGGAAAGCTTAAACCAGAGGCTCAGACGATTCTGCGGAGAGCTGGGGTGCAAATTTCTCGACCTCCGCTATCGGGTGGAGAAATGTAGGGTCCCCCTGAATAGGTCAGGCGTGCACTACACGCCGGAAGCGGCTACGAGGGTAGCGGAGTACGTGTGGAGTGCACATGGGGTTTTTTTAGGTTAGAGAATTCCCTCCCTAGGCCCGACAAGACACCTCCTGAGACGCGGCAAGGCAGGAGTAGGCAAAATGCAACAAGGAATAACAATATTAATGTGCTAATAGTAAACTGCAGAAGCGTCTATAGAAAGGTCCCAGAACTGCTCTCATTAATAAACGGTCACAACGCCCATATAGTACTAGGAACAGAAAGTTGGCTGAAACCAGACGTAAACAGTAATGAAATCCTAAACTCTGATTGGAATGTATACCGCAGAGATAGGCTGGACAGTGAAGGGGGAGGCGTGTTTATAGCGATAAGAAGTGCAATAGTATCGAAGGAAATTGAGGGAGATTCGAATTGTGAAATGATATGGGTGAAGGTCACGGTTAAAGCAGGCTCAGACATGGTAATTGGATGTCTCTATAGGCCCCCGGGCTCAGCAGCTGTTGTGGCTCAGCACCTGAAGAATAATTTAGAAAATATTTCGAGTAGATTTCCCCACCATGTTATAGTTCTGGGTGGAGATTTTAATTTGCCGGATGTAGACTGGGAGACTCGAACGTTCATAACGGGTGGCAGGGACAAAGAATAGAGTGAAATATTTTTAAGTGCTTTATCTGAAAACTACCTTGAGCAGTTAAACAGAAAACCGACTCGTGGCGATAATATATTAGACCTTCTGGTGACAAACAGACCCGAACTATTTGAATCAGTTAATGCAGAACAGGGAATCAGCGATCATAAAGCAGTTACTGCGTCGATGATTTCAGCCGTAAATAGAAATATTAAAAAAGGTAGGAAGATTTTTCTGTTTAGCAAAAGTGACAAAAAGCAGATTACAGAGTACCTGACGGCTCAACGCAAAAGTTTTGTCTCAAGTGCAGATAGTGTTGAGGATCAGTGGACAAAGTTCAAAACCATCGTACAATATGCGTTAGATGAGTATGTGCCAAGCAAGATCGTAAGAGATGGAAAAGAGCCACCGTGGTACAACAACCGAGTTAGAAAACTGCTGCGGAAGCAAAGGGAACTTCACAGCAAACATAAACATAGCCAAAGCCTTGCAGACAAACAAAAATTACGCGAAGCGAAATGTAGTGTGAGGAGGGCTATGCGAGAGGCTTTCAATGAATTCGAAAGTAACGTTCTATGTACTGACTTGGCAGAAAATCCTAAGAAATTTTGGTCCTATGTCAAAGCGGTAGGTGGATCAAAACAAAATGTCCAGACACTCTGTGACCAAAATGGTACTGAAACAGAGGATGACAGACTAAAGGCCGAATTACTAAATGTCTTCTTCCAAAGCTGTTTCACAGAGGAAGACTGCACTGTGCTTCCTTCTCTAGATTGTCGCACAGTTGACAAAATGGTAGATATCGAAGTAGACGACAGAGGGATAGAGAAACAATTAAAATCGCTCAAAAGAGGAAAGGCCGCTGGTCCTGATGGGATACCAGTTCGATTTTACACAGAGTACGCGAAGGAACTTGCCCCCCTTCTTGCAGCGGTGTACCGTAGGTCTCTAGAAGAGCGAAGCGTTCCAAAGGATTGGAAAAGGGCACAGGTCATCCCCGTTCTCAAGAAGGGACGTCGAACAGATGTGCAGAACTATAGACCTATATCTCTAACGTCGATCAGTTGTAGAATTTTGGAACACGTATTATGTTCGAGTATAATGTCTTTTCTGGAGACTAGAAATCTACTCTGTAGGAATCAGCATGGGTTTCGAAAAAGACGATCGTGTGAAACCCAGCTCGCGCTATTCGTCCACGAGACTCAGAGGGCCTTAGACACGGGTTCACAGGTAGATGCCGTGTTTCTTGACTTCCGCAAAGCGTTTGACACAGTTCCCCATAGTCGTTTAATGAACAAAGTAAGAGCATACGGACTATCAGATCAATTGTGTGATTGGATTGAGGAGTTCCTAGATAACAGAACGCAGCACGTCATTCTCAATGGAGAGAAGTCTTCCGAAGTAAGAGTGATTTCAGGTGTGCCGCAGGGGAGTGTCATAGGACCGTTGCTATTCACAATATACATAAATGACCTGGTGGATGACATCGGAAGTTCACTGAGGCTTTTTGCAGATGATGCTGTGGTGTATCGAGAGGTTGCAACAATGGAAAATTGTACTGAAATGCAGGAGGATCTGCAGCGAATTGACGCATGGTGCACGGAATGGCAATTGAATCTCAATGTAGCGAAGTGTAATGTGATGCGAATACATAGAAAGATAGGTCCCTTATCATTTAGCTACAAAATAGCAGGTCAGCAACTGGAAGCAGTTAATTCCATAAATTATCTGGGAGTACGCATTAGGAGTGATTTAAAATGGAATGATCATATAAAGTTGATCGTCGGTAAAGCAGATGCCAGACTGAGATTCATTGGAAGAATCCTAAGGAAATGCAATCCGACAACAAAGGAAGTAGGTTACAGTACGCTTGTTCGCCCAATGCTTGAATACTGCTCAGCAGTGTGGGATCCGCACCAGGTAGGGTTGATAGAAGAGATAGAGAAGATCCAACGGAGAGCAGCGCGCTTCGTTACAGGATCATTTAGTAATTGCGGAAGCGTTACGGAGATGATAGATAAACTCCAGTGGAAGACTCTGCAGGAGAGACGCTCAGTAGCTCGGTACGGGCTTTTGTTGAAGTTTCGAGAACATACCTTCACCGAAGAGTCAAGCAGTATATTGCTCCCTCCTACGTATATCTCGCGAAGAGACCATGAGGATAAAATCAGAGAGATTAGAGCCCACACAGAAGCATACCGACAATCCTTCTTTCCACGTACAATACGAGACTGGAATAGAAGGGAGAACCGATAGAGGTACTCAGGGTACCCTCCGCCACACACCGTCAGGTGGCTTGCGGAGTACGGATGTAGATGTAGATGTAGAGGCACAATGCTGCGATGCCTCTGTTGTTACGAAATATGATGCAATGTTCCTTCAAACATACATGATACCAAATAGCGACTTTCAATTAAAATGCCCCCCCCCCCCCCCTCCTCTGCCCCATACGGGAGTTACATAATATGCACGAGTGCAGAAAGTAACACATGTACGACGACAAACGAAAGGTTTGGTTTGGCAGTGAATCGTGCAGTTATATCCAAAACTGTTAAGGCTATTACTTTCTTAAAGTGCGAAATCCGATTTCGAGCCCTGGTCCAACACAAATTTTAGTTGTCATCGTTCCATTATGCAGCTGATGGCTGTCCGCATTCACAACAGTGAATACATTTCATCTAGCTCCCTTATGTGTGTGTACTTCATGCTGCCTGCCTCAGTAGTTGTTCTCCCTATAAATGTTCTATTTACTTACAGATTATACACTTTCTAAATTCCTTCGAGCACTGTACCTGATAATTTTCTGACGTTTAACATTGCAATGGATAACCTATTCCAGGATTCCATAAATCCTCAAAAAGTTGGAGTTTCAAAGATGGACCTTTGAGTTTTCACGGCAAAGCGAAATTTCTTGCCTACAGATTAGCTGTGCAGACTGGAATTCAGCCTTTGAAACTATGTTGGTACAGTTACAGAGATACCATACAACGAAAAGCATTCCGTTAAAGAACAAAGAAAGTAAAATAAGTTTTAAAAAGAAATTCTCTTATACGACTCCAGATAATGGTTTTGAAGCAGGAATCTAAAGTAACGTTACAGGGCGTTATATTAAAGAGATCAGTGGAGGTTAAGTATATGCCACAGTTATCATCAGTCTGAAATTAGAAGGAAGTCCGTCTTACTTATTAATAAATATGCAAGTCAACGCCGCTCTTGTGTAATTGATTGTATAGTTCTCTCTTGGTGTTAATTCTAGAGGTGACTAATTTGCAGACGTACTGCCTGTGGGATAAGGTGTTGGCTGCACGCCGTGCACTCTTTTCATCAGGCATTGCAACCTATGCATTAACAAATAGTCACCAGTACGCTTGCTGAAACACAAAATGAACACCAAGCTTTTAACTGAATGCAATGTTGCCGGCAACAGTATTGCCGTGGTCTGTGCTGCACGCTGTGGAGTAGCAGAGCTTAGTGGCGCCGGCTGTTGTGTTGCAGGTCGTCTCTTCAGCTCTCATCATCACCACTAGACATGGGACGCCAGGAAATGTAAGAAACGCCCGTGGTTAGCACTCAGATTTAAGAATCAGATGTGTTCGGCTATAAGAAATGCGACTGTGACGTTGCTGTTGGTGCCTTTCGTACGGTATTTTTCCTTTTTTGTGGACACAGATTTTACAATTGACTAACGAGGGGAACAGAAGGTTCTCACTGCAAAGGAGCTTCAAGTTTTGTTAAATCAGATGGTACAAATGCAGGTAGACAATTTGAAGTTACGCAGCAAATTGGAAATTTGTGATCCTATGGGACCAATCTACTGAGTTCATCGTTCCCTAGGCTTACACACTACTTAATGTAACTTAAACTAACTTCCGGTAAGTTGGATGCATTGTGAGAGGACGTCCTCATCTAGGATGTAAGCTCCCACCATAGACGCTATCACCACTACTATAATTTCTCCTTTTTTTTCTCGTAAGGCAGGAGAAGAAGCATCAACACTGGGGAAGGAGTCTGCCAAAACCTTACCAAACCTCATTTAAATGGGGGGAGGGAGGGCCAAACAACGAAAATCACATGTCAACTTATCAGTTCAGGGAATACGCATTATTATAACGGATAACATTTTGTTTAGTATAATTAATCCTGAGCATAGTGAATATTAAAGTGCCTACTAATCTTCATGGCCTCTCTGAACTGAAATTTTTAGCATTGTGTGGGCCGGGACTTAGTGATTTGAAACAAGTGTTGCACACGTTATCTCTACCACACCAGTTGAAATCAGTGCAATACGTTTAAAGATGATGTTATTGTGTTCAGCATGAATTTGTATCAAAACTTTTACGAAATGTATGTTAAGCGGCATAGGAACAAGTTGAAACACACGTGTGAGCAAGACGTTAATCGTTTATGGAAGACTCATTGAAGCTGAAGTTCACTGACAAGAGTTCTCTTACGGTTATATAAATCGAGAGACTAAAAAGCCACATAATCATATGGTTCAAAGGAAGGTACAAACAAGTTTGTCTTTTGTTTGCAGTATAAGTGAAGGTTCAATGACGTTTAACGTACATAACATACCAATAAAAGGTCAGTTTTTTAGGAATTCATTAAAACCGTTAATGCTGTTTTCAAGGGGCCCTTTCATCTGCCCCTCCCTGTTTGTATGTCCCTCTGAATACTACTCAGAGCTGACATGTTTAAAACTAAATGTTTTTAATCACATGCTAAAAACACCGTTAATAAAAGCATAGTTTATTGAAGTATTTTAATTAATGTCTAACACAAATTTTAAAAATTTTCTTTTTATGTATTTATCCTATCACCAGATCTCACCAACGGGGGAGTTGGGGCGCCTAAATTTTAAAGAAAACCTATCACATATTTAATAGACCTCCCCTTATGATTCTTCGACAACTTCTTAATAACTTGTTAACAACTATAGATTTCGCATATGGTCAAATTACTTTTTATGGGAGATGCTAAACATACGTAAGGTAAGACATGGAATTAATGAACGCATGGACATTTAAAATTCTGAGCCAGGCTTGGTACAGCGTTACAGGATGAAAAATAGTTGAATGAATTGCAGGGAACAGTTATGAAACGTGTCACAAAAACAGAGAAAGTCAGTTGAAAACTTTGTGAACAGAATTAGAAAGCTGAATGTCAGTAAATATCTGTTGACAGCAAGCAATGATGCCAAAAGAGTCTTTGTGCAAGAGGCAGAACAAAGAGCATAGAATACATTTTGGCAGTGGTTGCTACCAGACGTGTCAAGGAAAGTTCAGGCAGAGTTTCCTAAGAACTTAGCTGAATCTATAATAGCTGCAATGGCGTTGTAAAACATTAGTCATGTGACCCAAGATAGGAATAGAAAAGGAATTTTCATCACAGGTATTAATTGTGACATGCATAGGTCACATAAAGTGGCAATGCTATGAGCCGCAATGTAAAAAATGTGAGTGGTTATGGCATCCAGAATAGGATTGGTGCCAAAAGCCCGACAAAGGATAGGTATTCATGGGTTGGTAATAGTAATTCACTATCAAGAGGCAATGGGGACTATGTAGCCGCCACACAGCACTCCCAGTGAACATAGACACACCTAAAGTATGTGTAATATCGGTATTTTGTTTAAACGGGTTAGTAGATGAAGGGGAAAATAAGTTTTCTTATTGAATACATGAACATCAAAACTAGTTTTGCATCACCCCGGTTCCTAGATCTCCTGAAGATAGACGTTGACTGTGAATATTGTATTACAGATACAGTCCCTTTGACTGTTCAGAGATGTAAATACGCCCAAAGATGTAAATATCCATGCACGGACAGCGCCTATTAGACGGATGGGGTCAGACGGCCGATCGGTTCCAGTCCTTCCACCAGGAAGGAGGTACACAGCTCGTGTTTTCTGTAGTCCAACCATGCCTAGACGGTCAATACCGCGATTCGATCGCGTCCGCATTGTTACTTTGTGCCAGGAAGAATTCTCAACAAAGGAAGTGTCCAGGCGTCTCGGAGTGAACCAAAGCGATGTTGTTCGGAGATTGAGGAGATGCGGAGAAAGACAGGAACTATGGATGACATGCCCCGCTCAGACTGCCCAAGGGCCACTACTGCAGTGGATGGCCTCTACCGAGAGCGGCCTGAGCTGGCGAGGCGAGCGCATCGCTGCCGTTGCGCGCTACGCTAACTCGGCCGTTGAGAACTCGTGAAGAGGTTTCTGTGCTGTGGGAGCCGCGGAGAGCAAATTGTCGTGCGTTGTTTTCACAACGCGTGCAGATTGTCGTGTTCCGCGACTCACAGCATGGGAAAGAAGGGTGAGCAGAGGAAACCTGCCGTTACGACAGGTCCTTCGGTTGCGCAGCTCACTGAGTCTGCCGACCATGCAAGGAACTCCCGAGAAGACGAGTCGCGGCCTGTCCCCCCTTTATACATCAAGTGTAAAGGTGGGTGGACAGCGCTGTTCGACACCATGACGAATTGCGCTCGGAACGAAGTGGTCTACGAGTCTGTCGATACAGACTCGCTGATCTGCGTTCGAGCTGCAAACGTGGCCGACCACAGGGCGATCAAGGTCGCAGTGGCCGACCACATCGTCGACGCGCCGCCGGCGCGTGAGAAGGCACCTTCCGTAGGAAGGATGAAGACGACCGAGGCACTCCTCAGGGGGCTACCTTGGTGCTGTGACGAGGCAGCAGTGCGGGAAGGGCTGCTGCGAGCCGGGTTTGGTGGTGTAACCGCAAGGCTGCACAACCGGACCAACAAGAAGAGGGCGCCGCTCTATGCCGTGACCGTGCAAACGGTCGACGTCGGGAGCGACATCTTCGACTTGCGGAAGCTGCTGGGCTTCCCGGTGACGTCAGAGGCTCTCCCGACCACCATGGACCCCCAGCCCCAGTGCTTCAGGTGCCAGGGCGAGGGCCATGATGCGAAGTATTGCCGCAACGCGGTGCGGTGCGTCAAGTGCTCAGGGGAGCACGACAGCCGCGCCTTCGACCGTGGCAGCAACGTTCTGCCGACCTGTGTCCGGTGTGGCGGCCCGCATGTCGCCAGTTGGCGCGGTTGTGCGGCTTTCGCAAGCAGCAGCCGTGCCGGGGGCAGCGAGGCGGCCGCGGTCGCACCGACGCAGCGGAAGAAGCGAAGACGACGTCGGAAACGGCGTAGGGCGCAGAACAGCCCGGCGCAGCAGAGGGACGGCGCAGCAGCAGCTCCACCTGCCAGGAGCAGGGAAGGCCGCTTGGAAACGAGCGGCCAGGACGCAGCTTGCGCTCCCGAGAATATACGTGACCTCGAACTGGGCACCGCCGTGAAGGAGGCCACTGCAGCCCTCAGAGCCGTCATTGCGGCAGAGAGGGTTGCCTTCGCAGCCGCCGTGGCTGCAGATAAAGAAGAGGCCTTGAGGCAGCTGCGAGCAGTCTTCGCCCGAGGCCCCAGCGCAGTAGTACCTGCGAACACCCCTGCGACCTCGCAGAAGGACGTCCGCGCGCCTGAGCCAGCGGTTGCCCCAGCAGCACCGCAGGTGAAAGGTGCTAAGAAGAAAACCGCCGCCCCAGCTGAACCGGTGGCAACGCCGACCGCTACGGGAGCGGGTCCCGCAACGGATCGAGAAGCCAAAACGGCAGCCTTTATCGCCCAGTCGCGAGCGAACGGCAAAACTTCCTCGGACGCTGAACTGACGCAGCTCTTCGAACAAACGGAGCTCTTTGAAGCTACATTGCGAAAGGGCTGCGGCGTGCAGTAGAGGAGGACGCTGAACGGTAGCCTCGCTGCCGTTCTGCACCAGCCTGATGAAGCTGCACCAAGTCTCCGACGACAAGGCGCAGCAGAGGGCCTAACAGCAACGCATGCGTTGCCGCGCCGAACTCTTATGTTACATGGAGGAAGCCACTGCGGCCGGCCCAGGAGACTACAAGCGAGCCCAGCCGCAGCACCCGGACTGACCCAGCTAACGGACACGCAGCACATCGGTAACGATGCACGATACCTCACGCTAACCGACCTCACCCTGCATGCTCTATCGCAGCTAGCAAGCCGCTACTGCCCTTACTACCCTTCCTACTGTCGCAGAGGTTTTTTTTCCCTTGGCGTTGGTCTTGACGCTTTTTTCCCTCTGCCCTTACAACCGCTACCCTTCGATCGCTTTCGACCACTTCTATCTCCTGATGGACCATGTTAATGAGTAGTCTTTCCCAGACGCATGGACAACATCACAGCCTGCATCCTGTGACGCCTGATTCAAAACTAACATGGCCTCTATCTACGAATTATGGCTCGGAGGAACCCTGAGAGCAACGCCACCATGTTGAATAATGTTTTTCGTGCAGCCACAGGACATCCTGTTACGACTCAAACTGTGTGCAACAGGCTGCATGATGCACAACTTCACTCCCGACGTCCCTAGCGAGGTCCATCTTTGCAGCCACACCATTCAGCGCGGTACAGATGGGCCAAACAACATGCCGAATGGGTGGCTCAGGGTTGGCATCACGTTCTCTTCATCGATGAGTGTCACATGTTCCTTCAACCAGACAACCGTTGGAGACGTCTTTGAAGGCAGCCCGATCAGGCTGAACGCCTTAGACACACTTACAGCGAGTGCAGCAAGGTGGAGGTTCCCTGATGTTTTCCGGTGGAATCTGAACCAACAGTGCCTTAATGAACTTGTGGAAAGTATGCGACAACGAATACAGGCATGCATCCATGCAAGAGGACGTGCTACTGGGTATTAGAGGTGGCGGTGTGCCGCGTGGACTGGCCATGTCACGAATTGCGCGGCCCCTCCCGGCGGAGGTTCGAGTCCTCCCTCGGGTATGGGTGTGAGTGTTGTCCTTAGTATAAGTTAGTTTAAGTAGTGTGTAAGTCTAGGGACCGATGACCTCAGCAGTTTGGTCCCTTATGAATTCACACACACACACACACACACACACACACACACACACACGTACCGTGTGTACAGCAATCTGGACCACCACCTCTGAAGGTCTCGCTGTATGTTGGTACGACGTGCAATGTGTGGTTTTCATGAAGAATAAAAAAGGGGGAAATAATGTTTATGTTGAGGTGATGCTAAACTTTTATTGATGTGTGTAGGTTTGCAGGTGTCCAAGGTGAGTTTGTGCCCCACGATGAAAAGGAGTTTGGATCCACCAAGATTACGGTAAAGTAGAGTGGCAGAAAATGACGTGCATTCACAGAATTCAGTGATTTTGAGTTTCCATGTTGGGGTTGAAAGCTTGAAACTTTTCAGAAGTTTTGTCTTAGGTAGATAATGGTCTTGCGCAATGTTAGGGTTAAATCTCTCGCCACGTGGAGTCGCCACGCGGTTTGAGTCGCCATGTCACGGATTGTGTGGCCCCTCACCCCGGAGGTTCGAGTTCTCCCTCGATCGTGGGTGTGTATGTTGTTCTCAGCATAAGTTAGTTTAAGTAGTGTGTAAGTCTTGGGACCGATGACCTCAGCAGTTTAGTCCCTTAGTAATTCACACACATTTGAACATTTTTAAATCTCTCAATTACACATGATGTTAAAATAGATTTAGAAAGGTGTGAAATGGGCTTTTACGGTTTGTTAATATCATCCAAAGGTGAATGGCGGAAGGTGGGGACAAAAGGCATTTGAGGCACTTCATTCACTGTTCAGTTCTTTTTTTACAACACACTTCTTTATTAATAACATTGATAATACTTTTAAAAGGAAACAACACAACAGGCCTTGTATATCGCCTAACTGCGTAAGTGAACTACTAAAAATAATCGTTAATATGTTTAGGAACACAATAAACTTCAACTCACAAATAGCATTCAGTTATTTACTAATTAATTAAATGTCTGTTCAAGGCAATTTCCCCACATAATCAATACAACTTGAAACCCAAATTCAATACACTTCCTTGCTATTAAATGTCTGCATAAGTTAATGGCCATACATAGTAACCTCTGAACAACAATTCAATTGACTTAAAAAAACACAACCACCTAAACATGTTTACAGAATTATAGGAAAAAAATGCATATACACCTTCTGTTTAGCAAATGGACCACTTTCGGCCTGAGCCACCAACGACGTAAGTCTTTCTCATTACCCATATAGAACTACACCGAGGTACTGGAAGCAAAACATAAGTCTTCCACGTGTACACCAAAGGTACGGTTTCCCAGACTGCAAGCTGTAAGAAACCAGTCAACACGCTCCCGCCACCAAGTACAGGAAGGCGTCGGGCTAGTAAACAGCGCCCGCTACGGTGGGCGAGCGCGACTACGTAACTGCTTGCCACAGTGAGTCGGTTCCTCACGCAGCCTCTGCGAAGACCGGTGGCGAAATTAATTAAATTAGCACCACCTGTGACACAAAGGGCAAGCAACTCACCACCGTTTAGGACATAAATTATTTGCATATACAACGTGTCCAAAACAGCTGTCTATCCACTACTTCCAGCACCTCAGATGACACCACTTAACACAGTGAATTCATAGTCATCTAAACATACCGCGCAGTCTGCGCAAAACCACATAAACTTCCTGCATGAGCGCACTACGCTTAAAATAAGGAGTATTAACTTAACACAACATACAACTCCTAAATCTCCGAGTGACTGGCCTGGACTCGTGAAATGGGTCTACCAACACATCATGGCCAATAAACCGCCTCCGCTCTCCGCTTGTAAGAAGCAGGATATGTCCTACAACACACTGATTAAGATATCTAAAACAGTGTTCGTTACAAGATTAACACTCAATGTCACAGGGAAACATTAATCAGAAACAGGCATCGGTTCGTTACAGTAAACGCACAAATTACGTGGCTGAAAAACAACCGAGTCAGTGGCACACAAGAAGGTCACTAATAGTAAGGCCCTTTGTCATTTTCCCATTCAGAGGGGCGTAAAACAATAAAACATAAGCAGAGAAGTATGAATCCACTTGAGCAATTCAGTGACTGACAACATCTAAGTTTTTAAATGCAGAACACAAGTCCTCACAGGATAAACGCGGCCTTACGCAATGGACTCCTAATAGTAAGGTCAAGCGTCCAAAGCACACTGCTCAAAATACACCACAACGGCAAGGGCACTCAGTAATCGCCAGAACGATGGACACTGAGAACAAAATGCTTATATCCAAACCAACCGTGCTCGCGATGGCATCACATCAGTCACAGAGCCGTAGAGAGCGGAATGTAGTCACTAGAAGCAAACGGTAAACCCATTATAAACAAGGAAGCAGCATGTTCCCGACAGCATCGGCGCCTCTGCCCACCAAGTCCGCCGCACGCGCCCAGACACAATCAGGTAACGTGGCCAGCTTTCCTCTTGCCACCACACACGGCGTCGGCAGACACGGCTTCACGCTCTGTACACTACTCCCTATCTCACTGTTTCTGCTCGCCCTCCAAAATCCAACTCCTCGACTGTCACAGGTGCCTCACCGACTTCCCCCACTACGGGGCGCCACTTCTCTTTCCTCCGCGATACAGCGATAATATTATACGCGGTACGTTCGATAGATCAAATCCTTGCCGCCACGGCTCAAGGTGCATACAGAGTTTATCCTCCCCTTCAGATGCTACAGCCGAGAAAACTAAACTTCCGCAACGAACTCCCAGTAAGCCACCCAAGCTTTGTGCAGAGTCTCTTAGAATCGACTTTTGACTCTTTGCGAGAAACGTCAGTGACACAGTTTGTGAATCCAACTTGGAGTCAACTGCCTGACTATTGTAAGCTCTACAGAATACACAACACCTGCATCTGTTACAAGACGGTATTATCAAAGAAAGCACCAGCCCCTGGAGAGCACCTGTAGTGATCATTCCAAATAAGAGTACAGGTACGATTTTTGTTGTGACTATCTACACCTTAATAAGCACATGGTTTCAGATATTTATCCTGTACCAAATGTAATGGAAAGTTTGGATAATCTGAGGTAATACAGATTTTTTCTCTCGTGCATCTTCGGAGAGCTGACTATCAGTTAGCTGTAGCACCAGATGACCGTGAAAGACACTATTTATGGTCCTGGGGTTTTCCGGCACCACATATAGAGAAGGTGCTGCAATCATGTTTAGGTCTAGCGAATTATGATTGGAAGCTTGTACCGAAATTTGCAGAGATAGCGTGGCCTCCCACTCAGTTATTGAAGAAAGCAGTGAAGATTCCCTGGTCATCTGAGTGCAAAGATGCATTCAGTTGCTCGAAAGAATTGTTAACAACTAGACCTGTATTGCTTTTCCTGAATTGTGAATAGGAATTTGATTTATATGTGTGAATGGTTTTGAGGGGATATGTACTGATAAATTTCTCTCTGGCTTCCAGCCATTTGAAGTTTAAAGCACGTGAGCTTTCAGCTGAGTAGTCCTCGGTCATTGTCAGGCTCCGCACCTTGGTCCCTGTGTGCACAACGTCAACAATGCAACCGACTTCATCAGTCAAATTAAATGCCTTCCTCTTGGGGAAGGAGATATTGTAATACGCTTTGATGTTCTGCCATTATTCATGTGAGTTCACATCCAGGACTCCCTAGATCTGCTCTTCAACTGTTTGGTGACGTGGATTTATTTAAGCACACTCTGACATTATCATACTTCGTGTATGATGGAGAATATCTTCATCAGACGGACAGCGTCACAATGGGGCGCCCATTATCTTGATTTATAGCCCGCATGTTTACGGATCACTTTGAGCACAACACCTTGAGTACAGCTCCTGCAAAGGCTAGCTGCTTTCATCGTTATGTCGATGACACTTTCGTTGACTGGTCTCGTGGCCGTGAAAAGTGATAGAACACAATATCCATGACAACATCAAGTTCAGGACGGTACTATTCCTTGACGTCCACATCAAGATAAAGTAAACTGGTGTTGCAGCTACAGTGTTTACTGGAAACCCACCCACATGGACTGGTACCTGCACACTATGTTTATCTATCGCAGAAACGTTCTCTTCTGAGGACCTTCATGAATCGAGCGGAAGCCATCTCATATGCTGGAAATTTGCCAAAGGAACTGTGTCATTTACGAAAAGTATTCAAGAAGAACAGCTACAACAACCACCAGATTTCGTAAGCCATCTTTCTGGAAACACAGGAGTGGATGGAGTCTGAGGCAGACTCAAAGAAGCTTACTGTATGTCAGCATCAGGAAACATCAGCCAGCTTCTAAAGAGGCAAAAGATTGATTTGGTCTTCAGGAGTATATAAAATGTTGTGTGGGTGTGAACAGTTTTACATCACACAGACTGTGTATACTATTGAAGAGCACTGTATAGAACATGAAAGATGCTTTCGCCTTTGGCACCCTGAGAAATCAGCGGTATCGGAGCATGTCCGTATTGCATTTGAAGAGACATCAGTTATTATATGGACCAGTACTTTATGGGATAGCGTAATTAAAGAAGCGATCAAGATAAAAATTTGTGACATGACCCTCAATAAAGACGGCGGACTACAGCTAAGCACGGCTTGAGAACCAGCCATTGAAATGTTGAAGTGGGCACAACGGGTGGGCAAGGAAAACATTGGCCTATACGGCATTGGATCGGGCACCAGCGCCGTCACAGAAGGCAGAGCTGCTGTATAAGGACGGTAGCAGCAACCAAAAGACAGCAACCAAAAGACAGTCACCACTTGACAATGGCCGAGGAGATCTCAGCTGAAAGTCGGTGGATTTTTAACCACTTAACGCACCTGGAAGCCCCAGAGATTTTTCTCAGGAATTTTTATTGTCTTGGGAACAGTCATACATTTGGTTGTGTAATGAGTAAGAAAGTAGACAGCACAGAACATCCAGTTGCCTATGTCTCATGTCAATCGAATCATGTCGAAAAGAACTATTCTACAATGGGGAAGGAATGCTGAGTCTCGTGTACAGTGTAATGCACTACCAACATTATTTACATGGGAGAAAATTTAGAGTCATAACAGATCATGCAGGCTTGAGGCGGGTGTTACTTTCAATAGATCCGTCTATTACAAATATTTTTGCCCTTGCAAATGAATTCGTTATTTACTTTGATAACGATTTTTTATGTTTCATTAAAGCACTATTCCGTTTTGATGCAAACACTGAATTTTCGTTCCGATCAGTGACGGAACTTTCCTCTGTGTGAGACCTTGTCCATCGTAGTAGACGATATGGAATGTCATTGACAGAAGCATGTTGACCCAAGTGTTTGGAAAGCGAACATACCGTTTTTGGTGCTTTTCATAGCTATTTTCGTATTACGAAAATATAAAGTGTGGCACACTACAGCAAAGATCTTTCCAAGGACATCATTTTAGCATACATTTTTGTGCCAAAGTGTTGCAGAATTTGATGTTGGTTGAGACACATGCTATAGATCTTATTAATATGTAGTAGTTGATTATGAAAAGGAAAGAAGCTAAATCCCAAAAACTCTTTTAGAGCCTTGGCGCCGTTTTCCAATAGGCAAATGTCACTGTCTTCCTGAAAGTTCGTTTTTGTAGATCCAATTAAACATGACCTAAGATTTAAAGTTATAAAAAAAGCTATATTAGCTAGTAAATAATACGAGTGATATTTTTCTATTGTAGAACATTATGTTTTGTCTTATGCCCCCATAAAGTAGTGTTTGATCAGGTGATGAAAGTATCACTAGTAAAAGAGCTTCATGAAAGCCTGAGACGAACTGTCAACTACGGTTAAAAAGAAGATATTAACTACTGAGTAGTCATTTATATTAGTTTTCTAATAACTGACATGGCGTGTCAGGATATAGGAAATTGGTGGATCATCAGTAATTTATGAATTTGAAGAATATTTGGACTAGTGCAAGAAGTTAACATCAATTATTATGCGTAATGTAAATGACTGTACTATTCCAGTAGCTGAAGTCCACTGTCGTGTTATGTTACTCACACTATCAGCTCTTGGTGTCAGAATAGTACTTGAGTTTTGAATGCCTACCTGTTTGCTTGGAACTATCAACTCTTAGAGCCTTCTGCACCGTTAATGCCACATGTTTTGTACTGTTGTATAACAATAATACAACCAATTTAGACGTGGAAATAGCATTGCCGCATTTAACTTGAAGGTCTGTTATCCCTTACACGATGTGGGGTTCAAAAATGTAACTTTCATTGCCGCAAGGTGGGGTACAGAGAACAGGGTGACTAACTCTGGGATACATCCCGACCGGCTATTTCGTTTTAATGGCCTTTATAATACTGGTCTGTGATTGGGAGATCCAATTGTGGATATACACTCCTGGAAATGGAAAAAAGAACACATTGACACCGGTGTGTCAGACCCACCATACTTGCTCCGGACACTGCGAGAGGGGTGTACAAGCAATGATCACACGCACGGCACAGCGGACACACCAGGAACCGCGGTGTTGGCCGTCGAATGGCGCTAGCTGCGCAGCATTTGTGCACCGCCGCCGTCAGTGTCAGCCAGTTTGCCGTGGCATACGGAGATCCATCGCAGTCTTTAACACTGGTAGCATGCAGCGACAGCGTGGACGTGAACCGTATGTGCAGTTGACGGACTTTGAGCGAGGGCGTATAGTGGGCATGCGGGAGGCCGGGTGGACGTACCGCCAAATTGCTCAACACGTGGGGCGTCAGGTCTCCACAGTACATCGATGTTGTCGCCAGTGGTCGGCGGAAGGTGCACGTGCCCGTCGGCCTGGGACCGGACCGCAGCGACGCACGGATGCACGCCAAGACCGTAGGATCCTACGCAGTGCCGTAGGGGACCGCACCGCCACTTCCCAGCAAACTAGGGACACTGTTGCTCCTGGGGTATCGGCGAGGACCATTCCCAACCGTCTCCATGAAGCTGGGCTACGGTCCCGCACACCATTAGGCCGTCTTCCGCTCACGCCCCAACATCGTGCAGCCCGCCTCCAGTGGTGTCGCGACAGGCGTGAATGGAGGGACGAATGGAGACGTGTCGTCTTCAGCGATGAGAGTCGCTTCTGCCTTGGTGCCAATGATGGTCGTATGCGTGTTTGGCGCCGTGCAGGTGAGCGCCACAATCAGGACTGCATACGACCGAGGCACACAGGGCCAACACCCGGCATCATGGGATGGGGAGCAATCTCCTACACTGGCCGTACACCTCTGGTGATCGTCAAGGGGACACTGAATAGTGCACGGTACATCCAAACCGTCATCGAACCCATCGTTCTACCATTCCTAGACCGGCAAGGGAACTTGCTGTTCCAACAGGACAATGCACGTCCGCATGTATCCTGTGCCACCCAACGTGCTCTAGAAGGTGTAAGTCAACGACCCTGGCCAGCAAGATCTCCGGATCTGTCCCCCATTGAGCATGTTTGGGACTAGATGAAGCGTCGTCTCACGCGGTCTGCACGTCCAGCACGAACGCTGTTCCAACTGAGGCGCCAGGTGGAAATGGCATGGCAAGCCGTTCCACAGGACTACATCCAGCATCTCTACGATCGTCTCCATGGGAGAATAGCAGGCTGCATTGCTGCGAAAGGCGGATATACACTGTACTAGTGCCGACATTGTGCATGCTCTGTTGCCTGTATCTATGTGCCTGTGGTTCTGTCAGTGTGATCATGTGATGTATCTGACCCCAGGAATGTGTCAATAAAGTTTCCCTTTCCTGGGACAATGAATTCACGGTGTTCTTATTTCAATTTCCAGGAGTGTATGTATGGCGAGGATGGGGATTGGGACGGGGGGAGGGAGTCACGTGCACTGCATATGAAGTTGTGTTAAGCTCCTGCAAAGTCAGCAAGGTCTCAGACAAGTCCATATTGGACACAGATGTGCGCGCGCGTGTGTGTGTGTGTGTGTGTGTGTGTGTGTGTGTGTGTGCTGCTGAGGCTGCTGACAAAGCTGCTTAAGATTGCTGTGCGAAGTCAGAATGATCTCTGGCAAGTAGACAGTTGACGAAGCTGTGTCAGGTTGCTGCCAATGTTGACAACATACTGGGCTGTGAATGGAATACCAGAATATGCATGCGTTGACTTACAAGCTTTTTAACTGGCCTGTTTATAGAAAAGGAGCTTGGCTTAGGAAAAGGGAGGGCAAGCTAACTTCGTTCTGTTGTCCTGCCCTCGCCCTCACCTGCCACAGTCCGAGGTTTCATCAGTATACATATCACATCCAAAGACATGACCACAAAGAGCGTCGCATTGTTGGGTTACCTCTGCAGCTGCAGAAGGGTGGACACTGGACTGTAACTTCGCTGTTCTGTGGGTGGACTAAGCCCAAAATGTATGTTACCTTACAAACAATCCGTCACTCTGAGCTATCCTGGATACTTTTGGCCTTACTTATTTTCTTGTATGGTCGCCTTTCTTGAATTTTCTTAATGCAACGGACCAGGTAAACAGTATCATCGACTCTTGGCCTGTGTCTTTCTCGCTGTCTTCCGAGGGTAGAGGGCTGGAAGAGAGCTACGAAGTATTCAAACTACTAAATGATATAAATGTCTTTCAATAACTCTTCTGTATCTTGTTGCTCCGATATAACAGATACATAGTTGGGTGAACCGGTATTTTATTAATCAGTAGCCGGCCGCTGTGACCGAGCGGTTCTAGGCGCTTCCGTCCGGAACCGCGATGCTGCTTCGGTAGCACGTTCGAATCCTGACTCGGGCATCGATGTGTGTGCTGTCGTTAGATTAGTTAGGTTTAAGTAGTTATAAATCTAGGGGCTGATGACCTCAAATGTTCAGTCCCATAGTGCTTAGACCCATTTGAACCATTAATCAGTACATCAAAATAACACCCTCAAACAGACTCTTAGAACAGAACAGAATGACTCGTCTCTTCAACTGTGTTTTCCGTACATTGTCTTTGCTGCACCGCCCCCTGTTCTCTGCCTTCCAAAATACCAACAAGCTGCGACAACAAAGCGTAAAGCCGATGATTCATAGTCCGACGAGTCGGCCAACCCTTCCTCCACTTCCTGGGCTGGTCGCCGGCCCATTTGACTGTTTGTGGGCACATAAGATTGCATGGCGGACCATACCTGCACCTAGTCGGGTGGCAGTTTCTATCATGCCTAAACAGAATGGAAAAGAACGGAGTGTGGTGTGGTATGTAAAGGTCGGGGGCTAGGAGGTAGCGGTTTACTAGGGGAGCCAACATACCAGGTCCTGGAGCCCGACAGCTATAAAATCGTAGGCCACAAAGGCAAACGTGTCGGGGTAGACCAGCTAGGTGGAGGGTTGGCTGACTGATCGGGCTGTGAATGCTTGGTTTAAGTGAGCGTTTCACAGCATGTGGAGACTCTCATTCTGCTGTCACATCTGGGTGACGTTTTGTGTTCATGCTACTCACTCTGATTCGGTTCATCCATCACACCACGCTAACAGCCTAAACATCGATTTTACATTAACATCTTTCATCCGCTTGAGAGAAAGAAGTGCAACATTTTATCCTGAATTACATTATCTTAAATTATCACACAGTAACACCCTGCAAGTACTTTCAGTACAGGGTAGAGTTCTATTCACTTGACAACACTGAAACTGACATCCAACGCCTGGGCGTTTCGGAATGGGCTTTGATGCCTGAAAAAAGTTGTCAGAAAGATACTCAGGAAGTAGGATTATCTATGACTACAGCAGGCAATTGATTTAGCACACACACTCCTAGAAGGTATAAACCGATGTAGATATGTATAAGAAAAATATTGTTAAAGACTATTTTCGGAGCAGCTGACGCTAAAAATATGAGTCAATTGAAGGATACGTTGATTCAGGTGCAAGCAAACCCAGAGAGTGGAATGACATACATCCCAGCTGTCAAATCTGGCAGATGAAGTTCTGTGTACCTGTAGGTTACACAGAGTTCACTTGCTATGTAAAGAGGTGACAGAAACGGTGAATCAGAATTCGCGTATACTACAGTCTTGACTGGACCACTTAGATACGGGCTTAGCCTTGGCGAAGCTACTGTCCGACTTTGCCAATAGTATGAAAGACGTTAGAGTAGAAGTAGCAGATTTAGAGGAAACTATACACACTGCTGTGCAAGGGCAGCTAAGCCCTATCCTACCACCACAGGGACAATTCCCAACAGGTCTAAGGCAGGTTACAGGCTGAGCTACCAGACATACTGAAACTGGCTGTGCCTCAAGAAACAAACACCTTGCCAGGGTACTATCAAAATGGTTCAAATGGCTCTGATCACTATGGGACTCAACTGCTGTGGTCATCAGTCCCCTAGAACTTAAACCTAACTAACCTAAGGACATCACACACATCCATGCCCGAGGCAGGATTCGAACCTGCGACCGTAGCAGGGTACTATCATTTCATTACAGTGATGGTAAGCGCCGTCATACCCGGCTCCATGCAATGGTGTGAATGCTTCTAGTAGACGCTGACTGCAGATGTGGATGCTGCACAACACATCCATACCTAGTCAAATGGGGAGGGGGAGCTTTGAGGAAATTTGTGCATACTGGGGCAAAAGAGAGTCTGCTAGTTACACCAAATAGGAAGAGTCCTTCCTTGACGCCAACACAAGAGCTGTGATGATGCCAGATGTCAGGTTACGATGTATCCTTCCATGATTGTCCAGACTGTCACTTGGACATGCGAACTAGCACTGTTTCTCAGGGAAACAGATGCAGGAGGATGCCCATCGGGCATCCTTACAATCTGTCCACATTTTCTGGAAGTAGGGCCAAACTGGGCGCACTCAGTGAATGGCCCAGCCATAGCTATCAACAGCTGTTTAGAGAAAGGTATTTCAAGGGGAAGGAAATATCTGGATGTTTGGACTTACGAAACAGCAGGATACTGCTATGTGGGACTTAATGCCACATCTTGTGACCGACTTTTCGTCTTACAGTGACAATAACAGCACTGCAGCTAATCATAACATATTCCCTGTTGAATCTAGCTGAAAATCTTTTCGAAATACTGACAACAAAGAACTTAACCTTCCTGAGTAATACCACAGATAACACCATACTTACAGGAGATGGACACAAACATGGAGACACCAAATACAAAACACATTATCATGTCTAATACAGTGTAGGAAAACCGTTATCATTCAAAACAGCTTCCAGTCGCCTCGGAATTGATAAATACAGACGCTGTATGGTTTTCAAGGGACTCTCATATCAGTTTTCCCGCAAAGTATTCGCAAGTTCAAGTAACACCGATGGAGGAGGACAGCGATCAGATTTGAATACAAAGGCGCAATACGACCGAAACCTGGTGACTGTGGTGGCCAAGGCAGGTGCGACAGTTCATCCTTTTGCTCACAAAACCAATCCTGGATGGTGCGAGCTGTGCAAACAGGGGTCCTGCACCACCATTGGGCAACAAAAGCTCTACCGTAGGATGGACCTGATCAGTCAAAATGCACAGAATTCTTGGCAGTAATGCGACATTTCAAAGTAAACATGGGGCCCATTGAACAGCATGAAATGGGTACCCTCCCCCCTCTATGTTTTGCTATTAGGACATAATCCCAGAAACAAGTTGGGGAAACAGTGTGAAACAAGACTCATCCAACCAAATGGCTTTCTTCCTTTGCTTCACAGTCAAGGTTTTATGGCTTGGACATGACATTTACTGTTAGGGTCATTTGCATCGCTCATGACTGGTTTTGGAATTCCAGCTCTCCAAGAAATTCCCTTCGTGTTGTTTTGGTGCTGATAGCATTCGCCATTGTGGCATCCAGTTCTGCAATGACTTCTGGAGATGCTATCCGTCTGCCACCATCACTCAACACGTACTTTTGTCAACGCTGTGACGTATCAGAAGACGATGTTCCGCTTTCCCTATATGAAATATAAATCTTTCATGCCTCTTGAAACGACAAACATTTCCACTACCTTGCCTACAGAAGCACCCACCTCAACAGCACCAATAATTTGCCCACGTTCAGATCCTCTTAGCTTCGACATATTACATTCACAACTACACGACTTACACTTGCAACGTACTGAGGACAGACTGCAGGTCAAATACAACAGTGCAACTGCAGGTATATGCATTTCTCCTCAAGCATATATTTCCCATGGTGTTTCCCATATTCTTGTCCAACCCCTACAGTTCTCTTGTCAAGCTAAATACACTCCTGGAAATTGAAATAAAAAAACCGTGAATTCATTGTCCCAGGAAGGGGAAACTTTATTGACACATTCCTGGGGTCAGATACATCACATGATCACACTGACAGAACCACAAGCACATAGACACACTCAACAGAGCATGCACAATGTCGGCACTAGTACAGTGTATATCCACCTTTCGCAGCAATGCAGCCTGCTATTCTCCCATGGAGACGATCGTAGAGATGCTGGATGTAGTCCTGTGGAACGGCTTGCCATGCCATTTCCACCTGGCGCCTCAGTTGGACCAGCGTTCGTGCTGGACGTGCAGACCGCGTGAGACGACGCTTCGTCCAGTCCCAAACATGCTCAATGGGGGCAGATCCGGAGATCTTGCTGGGCAGGGTAGTTGACTTACACCTTCTAGAGCACGTTGGGTGGCACGGGATACATGCGGACGTGCATTGTCCTGTTGGAACAGCAAGTTCCCTTGCCGGTCTAGGAATGGTAGAACGATGGGTTCGATGACGGTTTGGATGTAGCGTGCACTATTCAGTGTCCCCTCGACGATCACCAGAGGGGTACGGCCAGTGTAGGAAATCGCTCCCCACACCACGATGCCGGGTATTGGCCCTGTGTGCCTCGGTCGTATGCAGTCCTGATTGTGGCGCTCACCTGCACGGCGCCAAACACGCATACGACCATCATTCGCACCAAGGCAGAAGCGATTCTCATCGCTGAAGACGACACGTCTCCATTCGTCCCTCCATTCACGCCTGTTGCGACACCACTGGAGGCGGGCTGCACGATGTTGGGGCGTGAGCGGAAGACGGCCTAACGGTGTGCGGGACCGTAGCCCAGCTTCATGGAGACGGTTGCGAATGGTCCTCGCCGATACCCCAGGAACAACAGTGTCCCTAATTTGCTGGGAAGTGGCGGTGCGGTCCCCTACGGCACTGCGTAGGATCGTACGGTCTTGGCATGCATCCGTGCGTCGCTGTGGTCCGGTCCCAGGTCGAGGGGCACGTGCACCTTCCGCCGACCACTGGCGACAACATCGATGTACTGTGGAGACCTCACGCCCCACGTGTTGAGCAATTCGGCGGTACGTCCACCAGGCCTCCCGCATGCCCACTATACGCCCTCGCTCAAAGTCCGTCAACTGCACATACGGTTCACGTCCACGCTGTCGCGGCATGCTACCAGTGTTAAAGACTGCGATGGAGCTCCGTATGCCACGGCAAACTGGCTGACACTGACGGCGGCGGTGCACAAATGCTGCGCAGCTAGCGCCATTCGACGGCCAACACCGCAGTTCCTGGTGTGTCCGCTGTGCTGTGCCTGTGATCATTATTTGTACAGCCCTCTCGCAGTGTCCGGAGCAAGTATGGTGGGTCTGACACACCGGTGTCAATGTGTTCTTTTTTCCATTTCCAAGAGTGTAGATGCCCAGAAGGACCAGCTTAGCACAAAACTGATGCTCCAGCATGCTCTACAACTCCGCAGTGACTTCCAGAGCCAGTTCATGTTAGTGGGAATCTGTCCTCCTAAGCTAAATCCTGGTCATTACTTGTTTGGCCTAAGTCAATCGTCAGCGTAAGCCACACGGACATCCACACTTGTAGGCCAGTGCCTACCAACCCATTCGTTCGACCACAAGGTTTGAACAGAGTTGGTGTACCGGTAGCCACACAGCATGTGATAGAGATCGCAGGAGAGAAGAACAGAGAACGTAAAAGAAATGTAAATGAGGATATGAAGACAGCATCATAGCTGCAGAGGAAAAATATAGACACTGTAATGCCATTTTATGTTAGTAATTAACAAGTTCAGCAACAGCTTGAAATTTGGAAAACTGAATTCTTCCAATGGGGGAGGAAGTGTTCCAGCATTAGCCTTGGGCAGCTGTTTGCAACCTGATGAGGAGCATACAGGCCCGCCGCTGACAAGTGCTGTGGTTAGCTGTTAAAATAATGTAGGTGTCAAATTCCGAAATCCTTCTGTCTACTGTAGCTGTGGACTGGATTATTTCGTGCCGTGGTGCAACACAGTGCTTGTACAGTCACTGACGGGAAGTGGGCCCCTGTCACAGGACACTCAGGCTCGGCTACTAAAAATACCTGATCTCATCCATTAGCAGCTCTTATTCTTGGACTTCCAGTCTCCAAGGCAGTCGTCAGTCGAATGGATGACCAAACCACTACAACCTCTCAATGCGAACGCGTCTATTTCATTCAGTGGGAGGCAGTGAAAGAGGACGAAGCTGTCTCCATCTCTGTGGGTTGACCGTCCATTTCAAAAATAACACGAACAAGCCCAGCTCGGCCAGTAGTCTCTATGAGTTGGGAAATGCATCCTCGCTCCATCCTGTTGCATCGCCATTATTTGTTCAAATGTATTCCTCTACACTTCTCCATTATCACCTCATTCCATTACCGGCCTCGGTGGCCGAGCGGTTCTAGGCGCTTCAGTATATCCTTCATGTCCTGCAGCTCAGTACAAATAGTCTTTTTACCGCCAATTCACAAGTGGAGAAGGGCAGGGGAAGGAAGGGGAGGAATCCTGTCTCCCTCAAACTGATAAAACAAAGAATGTGAAAACGGAATTTTATAAACAAACAGTATATTATTCTTCCCTCTGCAATGTAATTGACATGGTTTCGAATTTCGTGTCATGAGATCCTTCCACTTCAGAGTGGGGTGGATGAAGGCTGGGGGATTTCCCAGAGGAGGAAAGTAATTCAGAACTGAACTGGGGAGGGGGCGACCAAAATGTGTCCCAGAGGGCTGGGGGAGAGAGAGGGGGATGGATGTGACGGTTTCTCAGAAGAACATATTACCTAAGCGGGTTAGCATAACAAAAGGTTAATGGAAGTGGGAGAAGGATGATTGGCTCGTAAATGTGTGCGTGTCTCTTAATGTGTGCAACCTGCACAAATAAAATGCACCAGGACAAACATTACCCCAATAGTTGCATACTGACCATGTACACAGTTATTCATCACCAAGGAGGCCATCAGCTATGAATGACCATTTCGGCCTGGATTTAATTTCAATATATTGGCAGTAAAACACCAATATGACTGATATTGCTAAATGAAAAGGAGCTACTAGTATTATAAAGTCAGCAGAAAAATAAAAATAATTATGGTTTCCCCTTTTTCCCTCCTCTGAGATGGATTCCATTTCTTTAAAACTTTATGATACATTCCACCAGAAAGTCTCATCTACTTATACCCAAGTATACCATGTAACTATTCAGTGTACATCCTGTGTAACAGAAATCCGAACATCGCCAAGAAAGATTAAATCAAACATTTTGTTGAGTGCATGGGTGATTAACTGAAAATTAAACTTCTGCTGCACTTATACATAGGAACCAGAGGTTGTAAAACCGCAAATGCTAGAGCACTTAACCTGGAAAGGACGTTAGATAGTTTAAAAAAAGAGATGGATAAGGTGAAGTTAGTCATAATCAGAATTACTGAAGTGTGGTGGCAGAAAGAGCAAGACTTCTTTCAGAACGATAGAACATAAACTTGAGTAGGTCTGACACTTGAGTAGGACTAATAATGAATAAGAAAATTAGAATTTGGGCAAGTTAGTAGAAGCACCTCACTAAGTGCATGACTGTAACCAAGACATATACTGAGGTAACGCCTAAAATGATCTTTAAAAAAAGGTATGTTGTTTCACATCAATAAAAGTATGCGTGACTAAGTGTGTAAATAATCTTGGAATACTGTGTCTATTTGCTTGAATGACTTCTTGTTGCCACTGTCAAGAGCAATCACTCAGAGTGCTAGAGTTTTGATTATAACACTTTCAACAAATAATTGGGCACTACAGTAATGCTTCTGTTGAACATGTGGGTTACTAGCTTCACGCTTGCCCTAGCCTACGACAGGTGATGTAACATACACAATCACACATTCACATTTACATTGAAATTGGTACAAATATGAAACCGCAGTGACATTTGTATAACTACTTAGGTGTAACTACTCAGGTTTCAGTCGATATTGGTGTGTTTCTATATACGCACTGCATCTTATACTGTCTATAACTATGTATGTATGAATTAATATGAATTGTTGACATTTAATGAGTAACCTGTTCTCATATCTCAGTGAACTGTGGAGACGCCCAGAACGCAATGCGTTGACTCGTAATCAACTGAGATATTATAAAAAGTAAAATAATTCAACGATAGCTACGTCTCACTAACTAATTTCTTTAAAAACCCTTCGGAAGGATGGCTCAAAAGGACTAGGTAACTAAATTCAGATATGCTCAATGTTTGGAAACAACAATGTACGCCCACATGATATTACGTTTGAGTGATTCAGCACTTATTTATTATAAACTCTCAAATCTAGGAAGAGCTTTCATCGTCACAAGAAATGTAGTTTAGCACTAATTAGTGCATCCGTGTACAGGTCTTTCTCCAACACAGTCGATAACACTCGCTTTCATAATAAAATAATTCACCATCTCTATTTAATCAAAAAAAGTTGATAAATATTCAGTACATTCTCTCAGTGAATACATATTTTTTGATAGCTGTTGATTCATTCTCGTGCTTTTGATGTCTTGATATTTTTATTTGTCTGCACAGGTCTTCAACAGAATTCTTGCTATGTTCCCATCTTGAGTTTATTTTTCTTAGCTGTTAATATCAGAACTTGCATTTCTTCTTAAACAGATAGTATTTTACCACAATAATGTTTCAAAGATAGTGCTCTTCTCGTCTCTGTCTGCCCAGTCTTCTTGCTCCGATCCACCACTGTATTTCTTTCCTCCGACCTCTGTACAAACATTCTGACTTTCACCACTAATAAACACACTTCCCTTTCAGTATTTCTCACGCATTAAGAGACATGTCCCATCTGTCCATCATTATATTACCAATTTCCTGCATCGGCTCACTCCTTTCATTTTTCACTTCTCCCTTAACAAAATTTTGCCCACATAAACTTTTTCTGCTGGGCCAAACCGTTTAATTTAAATATAAAGTGCATACAATTAAAGTTACATAAAACATTACAGTAAGTTAAATTTCATTTACACTTAAATACAACGAAAAAAGAATGAAGTTTGTACGCATTATATACAATTATCATTACATATGTAGTTATTCATTAAAAATACGCATTGTTGTTTTTTCTCATAAAAAATCTGTATTATAGACGTCTCCAAAATTCTAGTAAGATACAATAATTCTTGTCAGAATTTCCTACAGATACATGACCTGTTACAATAGTACTTATATGTTTCAAATAATTAACAAAATTAAATTAAGTTGTACACACTGACACAATCACATTCGCATGCATCTATGTTGCTATGTGAGGCTAGCAAGCTATGCTCCCTTCGGTTCGTTGACTGCTCAAATGGTTATCAACAGTCAGTGATGTGACCGTGTTTCAGCTGTTCACGATGGTGCACAGGATTCGTAAGCCACGACTCTATGTTCATAAACACTTGTCCACGGATTTTAACACTCCATCATTTCAGATAAAGCACTCCTTTCGTTTTCAACACCTACATCTAGTGCTTTGAACAGTCACTACTATACCACATTGGGCTGAGAGTTTTAACTGCAGCACAATCTCTTATCTTACTGCATTACTTTTACTATCACATATGAACATTTGCTACATTGATCATCACGTAAAACCTAGAACACACTAAGAATACAACATTGCCAAAACTTTTTACTTTGAAGAAATTCTCTTAAAACCTCACTTTTTCACAGCAGTATATGTGCCTCTGTAACTGACATCCCATACTTACTATTTCGTCTTATTTATCTGTTGTCTTCTTCATTCTTGTTTTTGGTGTATCGATAGATACTTCGTCTGGACCACGACTGACTCCATAGTCTCCTCTTCCTTCTTTTTCACCAGTATTTTGTAGTAAGTGATACGTAATAATTTCTACTGTTTATGTGTTCAGTTGTCTCCCGCTTTAAGAAGACGAAGACGACACCAGAGAAAGTTGGCAGCGTCCCTCATCAGATAGAAGCAGATACTGTCGTAATGGGCTCTGCGATTAATTTTTATCCGCCGTTACATGACTCATAGTTAGTATGAAATAATGTGGTGTAATTAGGTGTAATTACTTGATGTAATTTAATACAGAATTCTATGAAGGTTATGTATACGATACATGTATCGTCGAAAGCAATAAATACATACGAGGTAAAAGAAATTGTACTTGTGTGTCTTGTGTGTTCCACGAATCAAAAGAGATTTTTATGTTCTCAGAATCCTGTTCACAGAGGACTAAAAGTGAAATAAATGTTTCTTAACACTCTCTCGTCCACGAGAAGAGGCGACGCGGTTAACTGCAAATTGTTCAAATGGCTCTAAGCACTATGGGACTTAACATGTGAAGTCATCAGTCCCCTAGACTTAGACCTACTTAAACCTAACTAACCTAAGGACATCACACACATCCATGCCCGAGGCACGATTCGAACCTGTGACCGTAGCAGCAGCGCGGTTCCAGACTGAAGCGCCTAGAACCACTCGGTCACAGCGGCCGGCCGCGGTTAACTGTTACAACATTTAATATAGGAGTCTAGACGAAGATATAAATAATCCACTCCAATAGTTAATATAGATCTGACAAAAAAGAGGTTCAAATGGCTCTGAGCACTATGGAACTTAACATCTATGGTCATCAGTACCCTAGAACTTAGAACTACTTAAACCTAACTAACCTAAGGATATCGCACAACACCCAGTCATCACGAGACAGAGAAAATCCCTGACCCCGTCGGGAATCGAACCCCGGAACCCGGGCGTGTGAAGCGAGAACGCTACCGCACGGCTATGAGCTGCGGACCAAAAAAAAGAGGGTATGTTATAAGGCGGAGTGCATATAGGAAGAGTAGGTAACTATTAGGCAGTGTATGTTAAATATTGATGACACGACCTTAAGGACATAACATGCTGATAATCAATATTAATCCGTAAAAATTTTTAGTTTGCTGTACATCTATGAAATTTTTGTCCGCATTTATTTTACAGAATTATTTTCCTTCTTTGAGTAGAAATCCATGGTGTTTATTTTCTTTATACTCAATCTAAATTTGTTGCAGGTTGCACGTGACCAGTTTCACTAAAGCGCCAAAGAAAGTGGTACAGGCATGTGTATTCAAATACAGAAATATATAAACAGGCATAATATGGCGCTGCAGTCGGCAACGCCTATATAAGATTACAATTGTTTGATCGGCTACTGCTGCTACAATGGCAGATTATCAAGACTGAAGTGAGTTTGAACGTGGTGCTATAGTCTGCGCATGAGCGCTGGGACACAGCATCTCCGAGGTAGCGACGAAGTGGGGATTTTCCCGTACAACCATTCCACGAGTGTACGGTGAATATCAGGAATCCAGTAAAATATCAGACCTCCCACATCGCTGCGGCTGGAGAAAGATCCTGCAAGAACGGGACCAACGACGACTGAAGAGAATCATTCAACGTGACAGAAGTGCAACTTTCCCACAAATTGCTGCAGATTTCAATGCAGGGCCATCCATAAGTGTTAGCATGCGAACCATTCAACGAAACATCATCGATATGGTCTTTCGAAGGCGAAGGGCCACTCGTGTACCCTTGATGACTGCACTACACAAAGCGTTACGCCTCACCTGGGTCGGTGAGTTGATGACTGGAAACATGTTGCCTGGTCGGACGAGTCTCATTTAAAATTGTATCGAGCGGATGGACGTGTACGGCTACGGAGAAAACCTCATGAATCCATGGAACCTTCAAGTCAGCAGGGGACTGTACAAGCTGGTGGAGCCTCTGTAATGGCGTAAGGGCGTGTGCAGTTGGAGTGATACGTCTAGATCCATTGTGCATTCCGACGGACTTAGGTGATTCCAGGAGGACAATACGACGCCCGACACGGCCAGAATTGCTCCAGGAACACTCTTCTGAGTTTAAACACTTCCGCTGGCCACCAAACTCCCCAGGTGTGAACATTACTGAGCATATCTGGGATGCATTGCAACGTGCTGTTCAGAAGAGATCCTCACCCCTCAGCCCTGCAAGATTCGAGGTGTCAATTTCCTCCATCGCTACTTCAGACATTAGTCGAGTCAATGCCACGTCATGTTGAGGCACTTCTGCGTGCGCGCGGGGCCCGAACACGATATTAATCAGGTGTACCAGTTTCTTTGGCTCTTCAGTGTATAGCCACGCTTTAGGGTCTCGTATGATTTCTTTAGTAAGAATTCTGGTGTTTTATCTGTGATTACGGTGGTGCCGATATTAGCTACATGAATTTTTGTTTGAGCCACTTAGAAGCCCGAGAGGATTTTACACTACTCGCCATTAAAATTGCTACACCACGAAGATGACGTGCTACAGAAGCGAAATTTAACCGACAGGAAGAAGATTCTGTGATATGCAAATGAGTAGCTATTCAGAGCATTCACACAAGGTTGGCGCCGGTGGCGACACCTACAACGTGCTGACATGAGGAAAGTTTCTAATCGATTTCTCATACACCAACAGCAGTTGACCGGCATTCCCTGGTGAAAGGTTGTTGTGATGCCTCGTGTAAGGTGGAGAAATGCGTACCATCACGTTTCCGACTTTGATAAAGATCGGATTGTAGCTTATCGCGATTGCGGTTTATCGTATCGCGACATTGCTGTTCGCGTTGGACGAGATACAATGATGTTAGCAGAATATGGATTCAGTGCTTTCAGAAGGGTAATACGGAACGCTGTGCTGCATCCCAACGGCCTCGCTTCACTAGCAGTCGAGATGACAGGCATCTTATCCACATGGCTGTAACGGATCGTGCAGCCACGTCTCGACCCCTGACTCAACAGATGGGGACGTTTGCAAGACAATAACCATCTGCACGAACAGTTTGACGATGTTTGTAGCAGTATGGACTATCAGCTCGGTTACCCTTGACGCTGCATCGGAGACAGGAGCGCCTGCAATGATGTACTCAGCGACGAACCTGGGTGCACGAATGGCAAAACTTCATTTTTTCGGATGAATCCAGGTTCTGTTTAAAGCATCATGATGGTCGCATCCGTGTTTGGCGACATCGTGGTGAACGCACATTGGAAGCGGGTATTCGTCATCGCCGTACTGGCGTAACACCTGGCGTTACATTTCAGATGTGTTACGACTAGTGGCTCTACCCTTCATTCTATCTCTGCGAAACCCTACATTTCAGCAGGATAATGTACGATCGCACGTTGCAGGTCCTGTATTGGCCTTTCTGGATACAGAAAACGTTCGACTGCTGCCCTGGCCAGCACATTCTCCAGATCTTTCACCAATTGAAAACGTCTTGTCATTTGTGGCCGAGCAACTGGCTCGTCACAATACGCCAGTCACTACTCTTGATGAACTATGGTATCGTGTTGAAGGTGCATGGGCAGCTGTAACTGTACACGCCATCCAAGCTCTGTTCGACTCAATGCGCAGGCGTATCAAGGCCGTCAACCCGGCCAGAGGGGGCTGTTCTGGGTATTGATTTCTCAGGATCTATGCACCCAAAATTGCGTGAAAATGTAACCACGTGTCAGTTCTAGTATAATATATTTGTCCAATGAATACCCGTTTATCATCTGCATTTCTTCTTGGTGTAGCAACTTTAATGGCCAGTAGTGTATTAACAAGAAAAAGAAAATTCAGATGGTCAGGCCTGATACTAGTGGGCAGTGCCTGCCACGTTCTCGTCTGAGGGGACCTCCGCCGCCCGGCTCATTACGGAGCCTTGTATCTCTGAGAGCGTGTCCTCTGTTATAGCATAACAGGGCGGATTCCCGCGCTCGTCGTCTCCCGTGTTCCGGAGACAGGCCGGCGAGAAGTTAACCCGATCGAAGGCTGCACTTTCGCTCAAGACGCTCATAATTGCGTTACGGGTGGCAGTGAAGGGCGCGGCATCACAAGGAAAGGCCTCCCAGCAGGAGTTGGCCAGGCGGGGTCGTAATTAGATCAGCAGCGCCGGCTCACCTCACGCCAGCGATCCCCGGCTTTACGGCCGCGCAGCCCCCACGTGGCCTCCAATCCCACACCACGAGAAACAAAGGCCGGCGATTACGGCTGTATGAGCTCTGCGTCCCACCAGAGGCGCATCTCTCTCGGTCTAAACTTTTGCCAATTCTACACGCTGATTGTCCACGGATATCTCGAGTCGGGAACACAATGTAGGTTAATCCGTTTTGCCCCCATCTCCTCCGCTCTCTTTCCCTTTAAAAGACTCTGCAGCAACAAAAGGCTTGCTTTTTTGTTATCAGAGTCTTCCTCATCGACCGACTTGGTGGGCTCAATTCTACGTCCTCGTTTCCTGTTAGTGTAGTTCTCCTTCAGTTACTCCCAGCATAAGGGCGAGGGCAATCTTATCTGTAACTGTTATTGAATGAATTTCTGTAGTGCTGCATTATGAAACAGCTCCTGCATCTTTCTGGTGGTACCCAGTTACCCTATTAAAAGTTATAGAATAAGATCTCGGCTTAATCTTGGATGAGCACCTAAACTGGAATGAACACCTAAACTGCGAAGAAAAAATTGTGTTATGTCATGAAGAAAATCTCTCTCTTGCCTACACGTTATCCAAAAATTGAGACAAACATTCGGTAGTAATAGTGGTTCTGGTAGTAGTAGTTTTATTTATCCGTAGATCTCTTTTACAAGGATACTGGACATGTCTTGGTAATACAATTTAAGATTAACAGAAATAAAGTAATTCGCATACACAGAAACGTATATACACTACTGACCATTAAAATTGCTACACCACGAAGATGACGTGCTACAGACGCGAAATTTAACCGACAGGAACAAGATGCTGCGATATGCAAATGATTAGCTTTTCAGAGCATTCACACAAGGTTGGCACCGGTGGCGACACCTACAACGTGCTGACATGAGGAAAGTTTGCAACCGATTTCTCATACACCAACAGCAGTTGACCGGCGTTGCCCGGTGAAACGTTGTTGTGATGCCTCGTGTAAGGTGGAGAAATGCGTACCATCACGTTTCCGACTTTGATAAAGGTCGGATTGTAGCCAATCGCGATTGCGGTTTACCGTATCGCGACACTGCTGGTAGCGTTGGTCGAGATCCAATGACTGTTAGCAGAATAAGGAATCAGTGGTTTCAGAAGGGTAATACGGAACGCCGTGCTGGATCCCAACGGCCTTGCATCACTAGCAGACGAGATGACACCCATCTTATCCGCATGGCTGTAACGGATCGTGCAGCCACGTCTCGATCCTTGAATCAACAGATGGGACGTTTGCAAGACAACCATCTGCACGAACAGTTCGACGACGTTTGCAGTAGCATGGACTATCAGCTCGGATACCATGGCTGCGGTTACCCTTGACGCTGCATCACAGACAGGAGCACCTGAGATGTTGTACTGAACGACGAACCTGGGTGCACGAATGGTAAAACGTCATTTTTTTGGATGAATCCAGGTTCTGTTTACAGCATCATGATGGTCGCATCCGTGTTTGGCGACATCGCGGTGAACGCAAATTGGAAGCGTGTATTCGTCATCGCCATACTGGCGTATCACCCGACGTGATGGTGTGGGGTGCCACTGGTAACACGTCTCGCTTACCTCTTGTTCGCATTGACGGCACTTTGAATAGTGGACATTACATTTTAGATTTGTTACGCTCCGTGGCTCTACCCTTCATTCGATTCCTTCGAAACCCTACATTTCAGCAGGATAATGCACGACCACATGTTGCAGGTCCTGTAAGGGCCGTTCTGAATACAGAAAATGTTCGACTGCTGCCCTGGCCAGCACATTCTCCAGATCTCTCACCAATTGAAAACGTCTCGTCAATGGTGGCCGAGCAAATGGCTCGCCACAATACGCCAGTCATTAGTCTCGATGAACTATGGTACCGTGTTGAAGCTGCATGGGCAGCTGTACCTGTACACGCCATCCAAGCTCTGTTAGATCAATGCCGAGGCGTATCAAGGCCGTTATTACGGCCAGAGGTGGTTGTTCTGGGTACTGATTTCTCAGGACCTATGCACCCAAATTGCGTCAAAATGTAGTCACATGTCAGTTCTAGTGTAACATATTTGTCCAATGAATACCAGTTTATCGTCTGCATTTCTTCTTGGTGTAGCAATTTTAATGGCCAATAGTGTGTTTGAGTGGTGTCTGTTCTGAAGGGCATACATTTGTATGAAATAGAGAATGAAGAAAGTAAGGGAGGAGATGGTTGGAATATGTGATCTCCAGCCGCACAGGGCGTTATGGTAATGCAGTGCCGAAAGTTGAATATTTGTGCCAGACCAGGATTCGAACTGCGTCCGGCACAAATTTTCAGCTTTCGCCACTGCATTACCACAATTTCCCCGTGCGGCTGGAACTCACAAATTCCTACATCCTTCGCCTTCCTTTCCTCTTTCCATATTTCATAGAAACTACATATACAAACTAAGCGTGTATAATGACAAAGATGGATAAGTAGTCAGTTGTGGCTTTATAGTAGGCACCATCCCGGCATTAGCCTGAAATAATTTAAGAAAACCACGGAAACTAAATCAGCGTGACTAGGTGAAGACTGGAGCGTCACCGTCCAGAATACAACGTTACTCTGTTTAAAACAGTGTTACCTCGTTGGGTTTATCCATAAAGTACAATAATGTTTCACAAATAAGTATAAGGAGGTTGTTAGCGTTGTTGTCCCCAGATGATAATTACAGGAAATTTTTGTCAGGATTTGTAAGCATTAGGTCCTTGAGGTAAAGAAATACGCGAGCACCAAGAAGTAAGTTTAGTTTCATAGTGTGGCCTTATGGAGAAGATAAATTAATGGAGTTTCTATATCACCTCAACTCCATTCATACCAACATCCAGTTCACCATGGAAATAGAGAAAGATGGTTGTTTGCCTTTCTTGGATGTCCTGGTTCGAAGGAAGAATGATGGTTCTCTAGGGCATCCAGTTTACCGGAAACCCACTCATACTGATTTGTACCTGCAAGCATCGAGTTGTCATCACCCATCGCAAACCATGAGTTTGCTTAAAACACTTGTTCATAGAGCTCATACTGTCTCAGATCTAGATAGCTTACCTCAAGAACTCGCCGATCTAAAGACAGTATTCAGCGAAAATGGGTATTCCATCCGCCAGATTAACAGGGCACTGATAGTTAATACTAAGAAGCAGGAAGTTTAAAGAAGAGAACATGCCGGAACAATCTTTAGCTTTTCTTCCTTTCGTTGGCAACACTTCGTTTAAAATAGCAAGAATCCTCCGAAAATTTCAGGTAAAATTGGTTTTCCGCCCACCATCGAAGATTGCGGACCTTGTGGGATCATTAAGGACAATCTGTTACTGCGAAAGGCCGAAATTTACAAGATACCGTGCCAATGTGGTATGGCTTACATACGTCAAACCACACGCACCGTGAAAGAGCGCTGCACTGAACACCAACGTTACACTCGTCTTTTGCAGCCAAGCAAGTCCGCTATTGCTGAACATTGCATTTCTACTGGACATTCAATGGAGTATGAGAAAACAATGATTTTGTCCACAGCAACGACTTTCTGGGACTCCATTATTAGAGAATCCGTAGAAATACGACTGGCGGAAAATATGTTAAACCGTGACAGCGGCTACCAGCTGGACAGTGCATGGAATCCCATCATCTCTACGATTTGCCCAAATCGAAGACGAAAGAGTGCGTCGACGGCCGTGGCAAACAGCAACGCAGTGGGCGACTGAGTTCCGCTATTCCACCAGCGAGGGCGCTGCTGGCGGGCAGTGTGGTTCATCTATCAAATTGTCGACGTGTGCGCAGAATGGTTACAGTACTCTATATATTGCGCAACGGAGGATGTTTTCGCCAGTCTGCGACGGCTCACCTGAAGATGACTGGCAGGTGCCCAGTTGAAATATCGTGCGAAGTATTGAACGACGACCGGCTGCAAGCCCGAAATTTGTTTGAGCAGTAAGTTTAAACAGTTTATCAACAAAAGGCTGGTTATAAAACACGCACGCTACGCGCACCCATCATCACTGTGTCTGACATCCTAACACCGGCTAATTACGGTCGTATCGAACGGCTCCATGGTGAGCTAAGAAAAGAAACATATGTATTTGCGCCCGAGGCTGCGCTCATACATCAGCGCGCTGGCGACGGCGGCCAGTCGCTTATTCTTCTGTGGCGCACTGCAGCAGGTTCAAATGGCTCTGAGCACTGTGGAACTCAACTCCTGAGGTCATCAGTCGCCTAGAACTTAGAACTACTTAAACCTAACCAACCTAAGGACATCACACACATCCATGCCCGAGGCAGGATTCGAACCTGCGACCGTAACGGTCGCGCGGTTCCAGACTGTAGCGCCTAGAACCACTCGGCCACACCGGCCGGCACTGCAGCAGGACGCACGTCTACTGATCAAGCAAATTGTCAGCATTCGAAGATAGGTCGGCTGGCGAAGACGTGTTACGTACCGTACGGCTATGTACAAATACGTATACTCTTACATCACTCTCCCCAGAGAAAAAGAGCAACCGTAGGTGGCTCAGAACAACCTCCTGGGCGTTATGAATCTATTGCGCCGTTTGTGGCATCATAAGGCATTGCAACATGTAATTCATTCGCACACACAGTTACGTTCGGTACAGAGAAGCGAGATGTCAGGATGACAATTTCATACATGTCAAATGCTGTTGACAAAAGACAAATTAATAAAAGCAATAAAAACACAATACTGACAATCAAGTATGCATTAAAATTACTGGATGAATCGAAAGACTTAATTCTATTTGCTGCTTCAATGAAGTTTAGCTCGTTATTGGAAGAAATTACGTTTTCATGGGTATCCTTAATTAAGCCATTGTCTTCAGAAAAACTTGATAAGGAATGTTTTCCATATGTTCATATGAATGAATGATTGTAATAAACAGAGAACATTCTCGTTAATGGCAAATCTCCAGTTGCAATAAATGTAGTTGGCAATATATTAGGCATATCAAATAGTTCACATGATAAATCATAATATGTGGCATTCAAGATTAATCCACTATCGTTCAGTTTGAGTATAAAGGGTAGCTCAGGTGTCTAATAATTTGTACATGCAAATGTGACATCAAGGATGGAGTTAAATGAGAAAATTATACCTTCAGAACATCGTTTAAGAAATGGATGATAAAGATGCGTTAAAATTCAGGGGGCAATCACCTCTTTGGAGACGAATGATAAACAATTCTTTCTCGCAGCTGTTCACTCTACTATCTAATAATACTGCCGATTCAGGGCAGATTAACTTGTGACTACGTTGACACATATGCAAATCGTTTTCATTTAGGGGCACGAAGTATCTTCGATCCTTGCTGATCAGTAAATAATCATTTAGTTCGTACTTTACAGGAATGCTTGCCTGTCTCCATTTCACAGGGTAAGTATAAATCTTATACATTCCAGAATTATGCTTTGATCTCGCAATGGGTATAGAAACAATAACAGTTAGTTCATCTTCAATCATTGAAGAGTGTGTGGTGGTTAACCTGTAGTAAGCATATAAATTGTAGAGTTAACAGGGTATATCATATTATATGTTGTATCTAGCTTTCATTCAATTGATAGTAGGATCTGTAAAAATTGTTCTGGATGTAGTAGTACGCTGCTCAAACAATCATTTGAACTACTTTCTAAGGCTGTTCTTAAGTTAAGGGCATCAATTCTAGCATTTCATAAACTATTAGTAATCCTTAACAAAGGCGTGTTTAAATCTAAGTGTGCATTCACAGGTTGATCAATTTGAACATCGACTCGGACGGTTTGAACTGATACATCGTTTGGGGGGTCCATTCCCACGACGTCAGTATTGCTGGTCCTTTGAGTACGATCTGAAGAACGATTTCCAAGGTTGCAGCTGCTACAGCCTAGTTTCTGCCTCGTTAGTGGACAGGAAATCAAATCCAAGTACACAGTCACAACGCGTTTCGTTATTTGAACCTACTTGCACCCTTGCTGTGTATTTATCTTTATCTTTATTTTCACCTGCATCTTGGCCTTCTACGTCAACTTCTCCATAGTTACTTAGTTTTCCTCCGTTTAACCCTCGCACTTTTGTTAGCGGCGGTTTCAGTTTATCCCGTTTATCTATGCAACACCACATTAATGAGGTCTGTGCTGCTGTGTCAGTAAGTAGTTTGGTGTTTCTCCCACGATATACAGCACCTATCACGAAGTCATTTTCGGTCTGGTTTTCGCTGGAACTAACAGAAATCACTGTGCTTGGCACAGGCGGACGGTGTGGTGGCCCCTACGTCCCCGTACTCGTTCAAAGATCTGTCAGATTGTCTGTTGTCGCATTGCCTTTGCCGGCTGGCGTGGCAGAGCGGTTTTAGGGGCTTCAGTCTGGAACCGCGAGACCATTACGGTCGCAGGTTCGAATCCTGCCTCGGGCATGAATGTGTGTGATGTCCTTAGGTTAGTTAGGTTTAAGTAGTTCTAAGTTCTACGGGACTGATGGCCTCAGATGTTAAGTCCCATTGTGCTTAGAGCCATTTGAAGCACTTTTTCGCATTACCTTTCTTCTTGTTGCGACATATTCGCGCCCGAGATCGCGCTAGTTATATCGGCGCGCTGCCGACGGTAGCCAATCTCTTACCCTCCTGTGGCGCTCTGCAGCCAAACGCACGCCTTCTGACCAAGCAAATTGTCAGGATTCCAAGAGAGGTCGGCTGGCGAGCGCGTGTTACGTACGACTACGTACAAACACATCGACCCTTGCATAAGTTATTTAATAACGATAAAAGACTAACGCTACACTGTTCATTGATTTTTCGCTCCCAGTCACTGCACACATTACACATACATTGTTTCATAACACTACACACACTATCACCTAATTCACAGGCATTTTGTGAACCGTTACTTTCCATTTGCTTTCCTGAAAAACTGACACAGCATCTGTCTATAATGAGATGTTGAGCCCAGAACGAGGATAAAGTGTTAGTATTATACACTGCATAGCATTGGAAGACAATTTTTCCTGGGAAGGAATAAAATAAGGGAAAAAAATTGTGTGAAAGCATTTCATGGGATATTACACGATTTATTATCGTTATTATTATTTGTGTTTCTTTTTTACCAGATCCCTACTCTGAGTTATCTAAGTAATCTTTAACCGTATAGAATATTTGGTAACAGGTACTTACACAAGTTTCTTTTAGGAATTTCTTTAATCTCCTTTTTAATTTGTAGCACGGATTTATTCCTTGGTAGAAATATTGTTTTGAGTTTTATGTTTATTCCTTCTTGGAAAATTTAAGTTCAGTCTATATCTTGTTTCATGGTCATGGACAGATCTGTTTGTGGAATAATTATCGTGGTTATACAACTGTTTGGTAAATGTACTCACACAATGCAGTTAGATCCCCATTGTTTTGAATAGATCGTTGTAGTGAGTTTGACAATTATTTCTGGTTATTATTCGTATGACCCTTTTCTGCAGTTTGAAACTTGTATTCATATTTTGCCCACTGGATCCGAAGAAAATGATGCCTTAGCAAACAATTGAGGGTACATATGAACACTATTTAATTAAAAGACACTGGCTCTTGGACAAAGATGACACAACTCTAACGACATGCTAACGAACTGTTTGCAAATATTTTTGTGTGTTCGCACCACTCCAGCTAAGAACCAACATTCATTCCAAGAAATTTTGCGTTTGTTACATTGTCTATAGAGGTGCCACCTACATTGACTTTAGTAGTGTCATTTTCCCTCCTCGCACTGAAATTCGTGGTATTTGTTTTCTCAATTTTCGATTTCACTTTATTGCGTGTAGACCAACTATAACCTTCCTTAAGGGTTTCGGCCTCAAATAAAGCAATAGTTTCTCCAGTCTTTAGTTCTGTCAAATCTTTACACATACATGTACGCTATTCGCTTATTTAATCATGTCAGTCCTTCCCATGGTTAGTTAGTGTGGCTGTCACTGGATAGACGACGCAAGTTTTACGTTTCCTGTTTTCTTCATCGGTCTGCTGTTCAGCTCTGTCCTCCACGCCTCTCCTCACATATCAAATACTGTTATCATTCCATAACAACAGTATCAGATCGGAAACGTTCAGCATTTGGCTGTTCCTGGACATAAGATTAACTCTTTCTCCATCTTCTTCTTCGTTTCAGCTATGCGCTTCTGAAACAAACCACCCAGTAACTGGCGTCTTATTAGAAATCCCTCCGCATCCAAGAAGCGATTGAATCATCCTCTGCCACCATCGGCATAGTTTCCCTCTGGCCACATACACACTATTGCCTTTCTGGCCAAACAGGGAACCAGTATCTCTGCCACACTATCAGCACTCCCCTTGCTTTTCTCATCCCTGATTATTTCTGTTTTCTTCCTTCTATCTCATTTGCTAATCTTACCCTTATGTTTCTCGTGCTTATACTGATCCGTTAGCGTCAGACTTCTTCTGCACTGTTGCCATATATTTCTTTTAGATGTCATTAAATTTGACGAGAATGTAACGAAGAAATTGCTTAACACAATGAAAACAGGTCTGATTAAATTCCATTGATTCATTACTACATCTATTATAATTATATTATATTATTACTAATAGTAGTAGTATTCATATAGTTTACAACATCAAATGAGTTAACTGCGTTATATTTCTTGTTTTATACCTAGTCAGACAGTTCCCAAAAGTCTAGGGTTGCGGTATTTTTCAACGTATATACATTTTCAACTGCAACTGGAAAAGACAAGCCACAACTACATCCAGTTGTGTGACGTAATGGGTACATTCAACTGCCTTTCCGCATTTCTCTATGAACGACCGTACTTCCTTTCTGTTTTTTTCTTCACCAGTCTTCTGATATTTTAATCTCACTTCTGTCTTTCTTTTATTCTTTCATCGCTTCTTCGGGACACAGGTTGACCAGCAGACTGCATCCGTGCCTTTCGCCTTCTTTAATATGTGCTGTTCTCTCACTGTCTTCCATTTTACTGTCCTCTCTTGGTTCTTGTCTACATTGTACGTAATCCGCCTTTCTGAGTAACATAAATCTGTTTTTCTAAGAATTTAATACATCGTCACTAGTTTCCACTAGCGGTTTTTCTATCCCGGTAAATCTTATGAAGATGTTTTCATTTCTCTTAAGCCTGGCATCCATTATCAAGCGCAACGACGGAACTGTATCTCTGGTACTTTTACCTTCCCGAAAGCGGATCTGATCCTCTTACAGGTCCCCACATTTTTCATTTCTTCCGTATATTTTTGTCAACAGCTTGGCTGTATCAGCTATTAAGATGATTATGCGATAATCCTCGTAGCCCTTGCTAGCTTCGGAATCGTGTGAACGATATTCTTCCGAAAGTCCGATAATATACCTCCACTCTCATAGACTAATTTGAATAGCCGTTGCATGTCACTTCTCCCATTATATTACAAATTCTTATAGGATGTTTTCTATTCTTCCAATCACGATTATTCGCAACATTTCTACAGATATGGCTCCCAATTCCTCCTTATCACGTCAGCACACAGTTCCTAAACTTCGTAGACGACTGCAGCGTACTCTGTTCACCCATTCGTTCTCTCCTCTGCTTTTAGCGGTGCATTCGGTACTGTACTACTTAACGTTGGCACCTTTGCTATCAGTTTAACTGTAAGTTTTGACTTTTTTAAACGTCCTTCCAACATTCTTTTTCTTTTCGATTTCTTAACTTTTCCAGAAGCCATTTCGCTTTAAATTCTCTGCTCGTAGGTTTCATTCTTATGTGACATTGTGCTGTATTGTTTCCTTTTCCTGAGAATTGTAACATTTCCTTCCTTCAGCGATCAACTGAAGCAACCCTTCGGTTACCCAAGGTTTCTTCGCAGCTTCTTTGTATCTATATCTGTTCGTCCACCTTTTTCAGGATTATTCACTATTCTTCAGTTGACCTGTCTGCTGTAGCCTTCATTATTGCAGTATATACAGCCTCATAGAAATTCATAACCATATCCCAGTACTTCAGTATCCCGTTTCTTTAGACGTACAGGTAGGTTCTTCATGGCGATTTTCTTAAACTGTAGCGTACTCTTCATCATTACTAAATTGTGGCTCAAATGGCTCTGAGCACTATGGGACTTAACTACTGTGGTCATCAGTCCCCTAGAACTTAGAACTACTTAAACCTAACTAACCTAAGGACATCACACACATCCATGCCCGAGGCAGGATTCGAACCTGCGACTGCAGCAGTCACGCGGTTCCGGACTGCGCGCCTAGAACCGCTAGACCACCGCGGCCGGCACTAAATTGTGATCTGATTCTACATACACTCGTGAGTACGGCTTTCAATCCAGTATCTGATTTCGAACTACCAGTTTAAGCATGATGTATTCAGACTGGTATCGTCCTGTGCTTCTACTGTATTTGCTGCTTCTACGAGAGATGTTCAATAAGCAAAGCAATGCTTTTTTCTCGGAAAATTTCGATTGAAAAAATGCCGAAATTTTTGTGGGACATTGCGAAATATTCTATCTTCGGCCTATAGTTTCATAAAGTACCGATATGTGACGGCATAATACGCAGCCTTCCAAATACGGGTGCGTTCCAAGCAGAGAGCTGCCATCGAGATTCTTTTGGCAGAAAACCAAAGCATATTCATAGGCCCTTGCATAATATCTAGAAAGATCTGGCAGTGAACAAAAGCACGGCGAGTCGTTGGGCGAAGCGTCTATCATCATTGGAACAAGCTCGAGAAAACCTGTCCGAACTCCCACGTGCCGGCCGGCCGCTCACAGCTGTGACTCTTGTAATGTTGAAAGGTATGGACACTTTCGTTAGAGGAACTAAAGATATCATAATCAAACACGTTGCTGCACAACTAGACTTCTCTTGCGGTACCAGTTGGGGTACTCAAAAGCGAACAGCCACGTTCTTACACCTTTAGACTTCCATTCGCTTGGCCCAATGAAGGATGCACTCTGCAGGAAGCAATACGTGGATGATGGGGACGTTATTAGTGTAGTAAGACGTTGGCTCCGACATCGACTGGTAGATTGGTACCAGGAGGGCATAGATACCCTCCCAGTAATGTGGCGTAAGGCCGTCGAATTGAACAAAGCCTTTTGCAGCTGAAAGAGTGGGGAATAATACGATGTATTGGAATCCTGAATAAAACCAAGCGTCTTTGAGAAAACAACTGTTGCATTACTAACTGAACGCCCCCCGTAGTTGAAATTTATTGCAGAACTCCAGAAATCCTTATCTTCGCTCATTCCTGCTATGACGCCTGTATTCTTCAGTATTTCTGTGTCCTGCTTCCATAAATATTCCATATGTTAAACAGGCTTATCTACTTACATCTTTTCTTAAGTATAAAAGCACTACATCCTCGTCGTTTACTTAACCATGTAAAAGTAGCTACAAATGCAAATGCAAGCTATACATCTCTGGCAGTATAGTACCTGGGAATAACTTTAAAACTAGTAATAGAACACGGTGGAATATTTGGAAACTTGAGACGAAATGTCACACAAACTGTGACAGGTATTCTTTAAACTACTTCTCGGATCACTGAAACGATTCATGTTTAAATTTATTAACCTGAAGATCATGTAAATCGACCAATTACGTATTTTCAGCAACGGTCTTCCACACAATTTCGAGTTTTAGGAAATATACGACAGTATTTTCTTAGCATATATTGCACAAATATAAAGACCATGTAGCAGCACGGAGAATACGGTATTCTGCAACTTTATAAATATTTCATTTTTCCATGAAAAGTTCCTCAAGGCTAAAAAAGAACCATTAAGTTGATCCGAAAAATTGTTTCTGACGATCCTGCATGAAGTTTCAAGTATTATAGGCAAAATCATAGATACCAGGCGAATAAAAGAAGTCGAACATACTAATGAAGGAACAAATAAGAACATGAGCAATGAAATGAAGAAGACGTTTGGAGACAACGATCAGTATCTGAAGAAATAGATGAGCTTATTCCCAAAAGAAGAAAATGTAACAATTGGAAGGATTCTGAAAGAATGTCAATAACGCCATGCACTAAAAAACGAAATCAACTAAAGTGGAAAGAATTACGCAAGAGTGGAAAATAGAAAAATGTTAAGAAACAGTGTACACACTTGACTAGCGTAGTTCAAATGGCTCTTAGCACTATGGGACTTAACATTTGAGGTCATCAGTCCCCTAGACTTAGAACTACTTAAACATAACTAACCTAAGGACATCACACACATCCAATCCCCAAGCCAGGATTCGTACCTGCGAATGTAGCAGCAACTAGCGTAGTCCTAAAACTAATTGTCTTTGCAGGAGATGAAGTTAATTCACTGATGAAGACATACAGTGTGTATATAATGCCGAACTATAAACTTTTAACACTTTGATGAAGTTGTCATAAAAGCGGAAAAGCGGTTAAGTATCAAAAAATAGTTATATTATTACCAAAGAAGGTTTCATATGGTCACTGCGAGCTGCAATAGCATATGCCTATATGCCACAGAGCCAATTTTTGTAGTACAACAATGAAATACAGAAAAGTTTTGCTTGCACAGTTCTTTATTAAGCGACACTCGTTTCAGCCAGCCGGGTTGGCTGAGCGGTTCTAGGAGCTGCAGTCCGGAACCGCGCGACCACAACGGTTGCAGGTTAGAATCCTACCTCGGGCATGGATGTGTGTGATGTCCTTAGGTTAGTTAGGTTTAAGTAGTTCTAAGTCTAGGGGACTGATGACCTTAGAAGTTAAGTCCCATAGTGCTCAGAGCCATTTGAACCATTTGACACTCGTTTCAGAATTTCATCCTCAGACAGAAGCTGTAGAATAAAGTCTACAAGAAAATTAACGATAGAAAATATGTTCATAAGTATGAATTAAGTATTCCAGTACACAGAAATTTCAGTTAGTATCTCAGGCCTACCTCTACCAAGGATGTATTTCAGGGGACTGATGACCTCAGAAGTTAAGTCCCATAGAGCTCAGAGCCATTTTGATGTATTTCTCCATCAAGTAATGGAACTCTTTGTAGTGTTTCATGTGTTTCTCAAGGAAGATGTTTCAGTGAGTCAACCAAAGATTCTTACTAATTCCTTCCTCTTACTTTTTGCGGAAGAGATGGATTCGCCAGCTTGTATACTTCTGTTAGGTAGAATATTTATTCTCTTTATTTTCATATTAATTCCAAACAGACGCATTCGATTATGTTCATTTATTATGATCGCTTTCGACTTACTACTACTTAAACCTAACTAACCTAAGGACATCACACACATCCATGCCCGAGGCAGGATTCGAACCTGCGACCGTAGCAGCAACTAGCGCATATGTGCACAATTATAGACCTATATCTCTAACGTCGATCAGTTGTAGAATTTTGGAACACGTATTACGTTCGAGTATAGTGACTTTTCTTGAGACTAGAAATCTACTCTGTAGGAATCAGCATGGGTTTCAAAAAAGACGATCGTATGAAACCCAGCTCGCGCTATTCGTCCACGGGACTGAGAGGGCCATAGACATGGGTTCACAGGTAGATGCCGGGTTTCTTGACTTCCGCAAGGCGTTCGATAGAGTCCCCTACAGTTGTTTAATGAACAAAGTAAGAGCATATGGACTATCAGACCAATTGTGTGATTGGATTAAAGAGTTCCTAGATAACAGAACGCAGCATGTCATTCTTAATGGGGAGAAGTCTTCCGAAGTAAGAGTGATTTCAGGTGTGCCGCAGGGGAGTGTCGTAGGACCGTAGCTATTGACAATATACATAAATGACCTTGTGGATAACATAGGAAGTTCACTGAGGCCTTTTGCGGATGATGCTGTGGTATATCGAAAGGTTGTAATAATGGAAAATTGCACTGAAATGCAGAAGGATCTGCAGCGAATTGACGCATGGTGCAGGGAATGGCAATTGAATCTCAATGTAGACAAGTGTGATGTGCTGCGAATACATAGAAAGAAAGATGCCTTATCATTTGGCTACAAAATAGCAGGTCAGCAACTGGAAGCAGTTTATTCCATAAATAAATAAAAAGATGTTGTGTGACTAGAGCCTCCCATCAGGTAGACAGTTCGCCGGGTGCAAGTCTTCGATTTGACGCCACTTCGGCGACTTGCGCGACAATGGGGGTGAAATGATGATGATTAGGACAACACAACACCCAGTCCCTGAGCGGAGATCTCGTACTCAGCCGGGAATCGAACCCGGGCTCTTAGGATTGACAATCTGTCGCGCTGACCACTCAGCTACCGGGGGCGGACATTCCATAAATTATATGGGAGTAGGCATTAGGAGTGATTTAAAATGGAACAATCATTTAAAGTTGATCGTCGGTAAAGTAGACGCCAGACTGAGATCCATTCGAAGAATCCTAAGGAAATGCAATCCGAAAACAAAGGAAGTAGGTTACAGTACACTTGTTCGCCCACTGCTCGAATACTCTCACCAATTAGTAACATAAAGAGAAATGCCAATTCAAACGCTGATTATAATGGACAGGAATCTTTTTCTTTTTTGTGCGTCTTTGTCCCGCATAGGCGCACGCTCGGCAGGCTATGGACGGATTTGAGGTGGGTAATTCAAGTGGTGGACAGATGCCATTTCTGTCGCCACATCCTCGACCTCCGGGGCGGAATATGTGTTCCCCAACAGTCTGCATGTGGTGTTATTAATGTGGAAGTGAGATAAAGTTTTCGAAATACTTGCGAAACGAGTAACTGAGACAGACCCGGGTACCAGTCCAATATTCACCTAATTGGATGTGGCAAACCGCCTAAAAACCATATACAGGCTGGGCAGTACACCGAGCTTCGTCGTTGATCCGGGGTCGGCGCAATTTCCCGTCCTGGGGGCGGCGCTTTGTACAGCTATCCGGGCAGGTGATAATAACAGTTTCACTGGCAATGTTAACCGAGCCATCCAGCAAGTCCTTTCAAAATAGTGATCAACATACAAATGTACCTTCGGCTTGTGCTGTAGTTCAGGTTTATGTAATTTGATAAGTGTAAAAAGTTAAGGTAAACAAAATATCTGAATACATCGTACTCTCTCCAGGTAGCGTTAATTTGACGAGCACTTTCAATGCCGACACATGTTACATTTACCTTGATTTGGTAAGTTTTACCAAATCACTATATACTTTAATTATAGTTGATTAACTGTATCAAAAAATTATCGTGTGAAAACTTTACACCTATGGATATCGCTTCTTCAGTGTGAGTGACTGTATGCGACCAGCCAGTAATGATCTAGTGACTATGCAGGGTGTCAGTAACAGTCTGAATAGCTTGTAAGAGTCTTACAGGGTAGGCTGTCCTGAGAAATAATTTTTAAGAAAAAAAAATTCGATAGGTTGCTCCGTTTCCAAGTTAATTAGCATTTAATTTGTCCAATCAGGCCGTCGCGTGCGCAAATTCAAGCAGCCTGCCAGAGACGGTATCGCCAAACGTGTTTTTCGTTTGGTTTCCTAAAACCGAAAAAGAGAGTTATAGAAAAACTGGACATGGGGAGGTAGTAAGGATCGAACCCGAGCCAAAGGTTGAGCAGCCTCATGGGCTATCATCTACGCTCTGAAAGCAATTAAATCTGAGCGAGCAACGGCCTGATTGGCTAGCGTCAGTGCTAATTAACTCGGAAATGGGGAAACGTGTCAGATATTTTTCTTAACAATCATTTCTCAGCACAGCCTATCCTGCAATACACACAAGCTTTTCAGATTGTTTCTGATCACCCTGAATAAGCAAGTACTGGTGGTAAAGACTCCGTCGTTATTCTACTCCTCACGTCCGTCCTCTCCCTATTCAAGCTTTTCTTCATATTTAACTATTTTTAGCACTATTACTTAGTACTCTGAATATCAGTACGTTTCTATTATGTTTCTTTTTTTAATACCTGTCATGTAACAAAGATCCTGACATATGTGTCACCTGTGTGTATTTCTTCCACGAAAACGTCTCAGCTCATATCCATGAGACACACACGCCTTTCTTTGGGCTATCAAATATTGCCTCAAACCTCTACACTCTGACTTGGCACCCAGTGACTTCTTCTTCTATCCTCAGAGGAGAAAATCATTGCGTGGCTCGAGAGAGATGGCACAATGGACTTGCGTTCGGCCGTCGAGATCTGGATTTTCCGTGATTTCCTTAGATCGCTCCAGGTGAACGCCGGAATGGTTCCTTTGAAAGGACATGTCCGATTTCCTTCTTCCCTAGCCTTGAGACAATCCGAACTTGTACTCAGTGTCTAATGACTTCCATGCCGATTGGACGTTAAACCCATTTTCCGTCCTTCCTTTTCAGCATTGCAAAGAGCTAAAATTAGCCCTATGCAGCCAAGTTCTCCCGAAAGTCATCCGTCGTTGAGAAATACGTGTTATACTCAACGCCGAATATATAGAAGATAGTGTTATCACCAAGTTTCATAGCCACTTGCTGATTTTTCGAGTGATCAAAGTTTATGACTACCCCTCGCATTGTGGTCCCAACGGTAGAGAATCTTCTGCCCTGCAAAGTCTCTCCAGTTTCAGAAACAACTGAAATGAGCAAGGTTCTTACGACAGTGCTGGCTGGAATACCAAAGGGCTACCTCACCAACTCCTGGATATGGTATTCCTTTCTCTCTCTCTCTCTCTCTCTCTCTCTCTCTCTCTCTCTCACACACACACACACACACACACACACACACACACACACACACACACACATACATACACGCACACACATTGACAAATTTCCACCGGAAGCTGCAAGTTCAAAAATGGCTCCAAAACCTATGGGACTTGACATATGAGGTCATCAGTCCCCTAGATTTAGAACTACTTAAACCTACCTAACCTAAGGACATCATACACATCCATGCCCGAGGCGGAATTCAAACCTACAACCGTAGCAGCAGCGCGGTTCCCGGCTGAAGCGCTAGGACCGCTCGGCCAAAGGGGTGGCGAAGTTGCAAGTGATGTCTCGAATCCACAACTAATAAATTTAGTCAATCGTACTAATGCACGTAAAAATCGTTTTTGATACTATCCGTCCGTAACGACTGAAGGGTGGTGCCTGGTCCTCTCCATAAACAGAATTATGCCATAAGAAATAAAGGCTGATGTTTATTAGGACCTGGAGAGTTTTGGAATTTAATCTTTGGGACAGGTACAAGGTAGCAGATGCCGTATTAGGCGAACTCTCCTCTGCCCACGGGCCAACTTTCAGTGATGAACACCGCCAGTGGAACTGTGATCATCTGTCCCTAGATCCATGGCCGAGCGGTTCTAGGCGCTGCTGCTGCGGTCGCAGGTTCGAATCCTGCCTCGGACATGGATGTGTGTGTCCTTAGGTTAGTTAGGTTTAAGTAGTTTGCGGTCAACGTAAGCAGGTTAGGACATAAAAGGGAAGGAAGGCTATGGTTTAAGACAGGTTAGTAAGTCTCTATTTGCTAAACTTTTTGTTCATACTCACATTATAAAAACACATCACAAATCGCCTGCCCGAGCATCAAAGAATAATGTAACGTGCTCTTTAGAAGTACTTCTTTCGGCCATGAACAATATCATTGATACCATACTTACATTAGCCAAAACCAGTTCAGTGAGAGAATTAATGTCGAGTTTGCGTGAGGTTCGTATATTAGACAGTCTTCTACACGTCCCGTGTTGCCGTTCCTTGTCAAGACGTGCCTCGCAGTCTGTAGCGCCGTTGTTGTTTCCTTTTCGAACAGTGGTTTGATGCACCTCTCCCATTCAAGCCTTTTGATCTATTAATGGCCATAGCAACCTACATCTACTTGAACCAGATTGGTGCAGTCAAGCTACATCGCGTAGCCAGCGCTCTACCTCGAGCACCTTTGCTCTTGCGAACTCATTTCACAACGTGAAACGGACTGTTAATTTACGAAATCTGTTCGCCATTATTCTAGAGTACAAGATGACTCTCATGTAACGGCCGTAGAAGGCAAACAAAACTATCACGCGAGTTCCGCAGGCACAAATATGGAATACCCGCACCACTCGACTGGTAAAGACACAGATAATGTCCACTAGACCAATAAGGCCACATATCGTAATTAATATTTATTATTAAAGTTGTATCTGTTTGGAACTCATTCTCCAGTCATCCCAGATCTATTTGTCAGTGAAATATTCATTTCAGAAGTGAATAACTTAATCTGTGCTCAGGTTTATTAGGTACCATGTCAAGGGCTCAAATATAATATCAGCGGAAGTTCCGAAATATCGTCAATTCATCTGCTGTCTCAGCACATTTTCTAGCAAGTGAATTATTGTAGGGAAATATGACTTTATTCGATACCTTGCAGGAAACAGTCATCATAAGAAATGTGACTGCAATAGATAACTTAAATATACCAACTTGCTACAACTAATAATAAATGGAGTACGCAGCGAGGCAATAAAAGTACTTTTCACGTTCAGGAAACTGCATACAAGAACTGTCTTTTGTTATTATTCGTATCAAGTTTAACAAAACTTATCTGAAGTTAAATAATAGATCTAATTACATCAACGTTATGATAATAGCATGCAAGTTCGCTCAAAATAGCGAAAGTGTGAAATACTACGGGTAAGAAATGAAATCAGTAATTTTTATGAGAAAAGGTGCTTTTAGATTCAAGTTCATACGATATTCAATTAAAACTGTGTAATTTTTTAACTTCATTATAAATTGACTGTGTGTACGAACACACAAAACTGGAACTGCTTAAGAAACAAAGTAAGATAGCGACCAGGCATTCAAATGAAAGTAGAAAGTTTTTACACATTTATGTTAAATTCCTGTTGATGGTGGAACACACGGCTTGCCTTAGGATTTTTCAATAAACAGACAGGGCTATTATGGTTGTTGAATAGCACTTTCCTTGCGAAGGCAGTGTCTTTTGGAAGTTAGGGTTGTTTACTGCTTTATGTAGATAACATTGGTATAATTCTAAGTGCGGAGGAAGTCATCAGCTGATAGGTTTTATACCTCCTGATACGTGAATGGATGCATGCGCGTCTTGAGCAGGATGTTCCACACAGTGGCACTGTAGGTACTTAGTTCCTTGCCTGTGGATCCTATGCTTGTGCTGGGGTTGTCCTCAGCTTGATGTAACACAGCTTCCCCAAACCGAACAGTTCGCACAGTGCAGTATCTATCACTTTCCGTTGGTCCTTTTCTAAGGGATCCTGTTTCTCAAAGCCTTTGTAATGTGACATGATTCAATGGTAATTTCTTGCATGAAAATCGTTCAGCATACTCTGTCGATTTTCGGCACGATTGTGTTCCGGCCGCGAGTGTTAAGGTCGATATTGGCCTCGCCAGAGATACTTGGGCGCCAAGTTGGAGGCGAACGGCCCTCTGGCGACAAGGAAAGGAGGGTTAGAGAGTCAGAGCGAGAAGGTTAGAACGGCAGAATGTTGGGGTCCAGATGGTCCCAATTGTGCATTAATAATTTTGGCAATCTGTGCTGATGGCGAAACTGAGACGCTTGTGAATTCAACACTGCTGTGGAACGATAAGCCGTGGGCTCTGCAATTGTATGGACGCAATTTACGGCGAGCTGTGGCCGACGTCGTTTGTGGGTGTTTTGCCACGGCAGATAAACAAGGCAGCGTGGGCCCAATCTGAACACGCTGTGCTGTAGCATGTTCGCCCACAATAAGGATGTCATGATAATGGAGAAGAAAGCAGTGGAATGAGGTCCGTGTATCAACCTTCAGTGACTTCTGCGGTATTAGTTTAATTAACTGTGTGCAGACTGAGCAGTAACTGTCACTTTTCAAAGGAATTTACGATTGTGTAAAAGTGTGGCCATACAGTGGGCGTTCTCATACAGCTATTATATTTCTTATTTGTGAACATAATTTCCTGTCATCAGGATTACTCATTGGGCAGATTGAAATTGTCATTTCGCGCTGTAGTTCAGCGGGTTATAAATACTGGAATTTGAAGTTTGTAAGGTACCTTTCTACCATTACAATTCTGTAAGTTTGTATTTGGGTTGTTTGCTACTGTTGTTGGTTGAAGTGTTTTAAGACCTTTTTTCGTGAACTATTAATAAATTACGTAAACCAGTAATGTTGTGTGAGCAATTATTGAAGGCACCCATCTCGATTAGCCAGTCAACCATAGCCAGTTGGGAACAGGTACTGATGTAACATTAGGGGCCTAATGGCTATTTAAGTCGTGGCAGCGATAATCCTGTTATTTGTTGATCTTGTTGAAGTGTCTAGTCACCTCCAAATAAAATGCTAATTCCGCACAATACAGCCGTCTTGCTGATAGACTACTGCATCATGCCTTCCCATAAATGAGATCCATGTCAGTTAGTCAGATGAAACTAAATAAGAAACTTTCAAGTAAACACAACATAAACAATAATAAATTAATTCCCCAAGACTGTGGCTAAGCCATGTCTCCGTATATCCTTTCTTTCAGAAGTACTAGTTCTGCAAGGTTCGCAGGAGAGCTTCTGTAAAGTTTGGAAGATAGGAGACGAGATAGTGGCAGAAGTAAGGCTGTGAGAACGGTGCCTGAGTCGTGCTTGGGTAGCTCAGTTGGTAGAGCACTTGCCCGCGAAAGGAAAGGTCCCGAGTTCGAGTCTCGGTCCGGCACACAGTCTTAATCTGCCAGGAAGTTTAATAATTTAATTGTTTATCCAGGGATGCGGAAAGCTGCTAACGGTCATGAAAAGTTAATTTTCCTAGTGGTAAAATGTAATTGTGCTGCAAATCAAATTCCAGTGTCAATATGTTACGTACGAAGCAGTCAAAACAACAGTGAACGTTGGGCTAAGGGAAGTCCACTGTCAGACCCTTCCATGATTCCTAGCAGGGAAGCAATGCATCTGTCAAACTTGTATCACGTAACAAAAGTGTTACTTTTTCTCCTCTAATAACTTCACAAAACTGTATTCGTAGTTTTATTACACCCTATACATACATGTACGTATTCGATTACCAACCAGGCATTGAACACCTCGCCCGTTGAGTCCGCAACGCGCAGCGCTTCGGCGCTTGGCGGGTAGCTTGACGCCTGGGGCAGCCTACCAACAAAGGGGCCCAGCACTGCATGCCTGCGCCGCTGGCCACATACCGACCTGTGACGTGCCTGCTCGTAGCTTGCCTCGCTGGACGCGCAGTCTCCCTGCTGTTAGATACGGCGTCGAACCACCGAGCAATGTCACTTCTGCTTTCACAAAACAGTGCTGAAATTCCTCGGCAACAAGCGTCACTGCCGGAATCAAGCTGCTAGCTGAACCACTGTTACCCATAGCAATGTGAATTTTGTCAATCCTCGACGCCATTTCCTTCGGAAAACATTGTCGGAATGTCTATCCAGATCAAATCGAATACTAATTTCAACGAATAAAATTCGTATGTCGGCTATTTTTAATAGTTATAACATTAAGTAAGCTCACCAAACAAAATGTTGTCAGTCCCTCAAAAGAGTGCACCGATTGCTGTGAAGCAATGTAGTTGGTACAGAACTGGTACCCGCTGGTCATGTGACGCTACCACCGTTGTAAGTGATGGCGGTGTGTACGTTCCAATCTACTGTATGGAATCAGCGCTTTGCAGTGGGATGGCTCGGAAGACGAAAAAGTGACAAAACTGTGAACGAAGTTGCTCGATTTGCTGGTGTATCAGGGTGGACTGTCCAACACCTTTGCAATAAGTGGTGTATTATACGCAGCCATGTAACACGGCTTAAAACAAGGTAGCCTTGTCAATGACAATCGGCTTCATACCCATAAGAGTATTCGCTGTCAACTAATCAACCAGTTTCCGAGAGAAAATTACGAAATGAATTGCGACTAATAGGCATCTAGAGTCGGCCATATCCAAAAATATCACTGCTCACAGAAGCACAAAGATTCCCTTCATCCTTTGATAAACAACATACTCGTTCGACCTGTACTTGAGTATTGCTCGTCAGTGTGGGCTCCGTGCCAGGTCGAGTTGACGGAGGAGATAGAGAAGATCTAAAGAAGAGCGGCGCGTTTCGTCACAGGGTTATTTGGTAAGCTTGATAGCGTTACGGAGATGTTTAGCAAACTCAAGTGGCAGACTCTGCAAGAGAGGCGTTCTGCATCGCAGTGTAGCTTGCTGTCCAGGTTTCGAGAGGGTGCGTTTCTGGATGAGGTATCGAATATATTGCTTCCCCCTACTTATACCTCCCGAGGAGATCACGAATGTAAAATTAGAGAGATTCGAGCGCGCACGGAGGCTTTCCGGCAGTCGTTCTTCCCCTGAACCATACGCGACTGGAACAGGAAAGGGAGGTAATGAGAGTGGCACGTAAAGTGCCCTCCGCCACACACCGTTGGGTGGCTTGCGGAGTATAGATGTAGATGTAGACTGGATGATGTTGACTAGAGGCGTACGGTGTGGGACGACATGTCGTGGTTTCGCCTCTTTCCAAATTATCCAAGGCGTCGAGTGCACCGAATCCCAGAAAGGCGTACAAAGCGCAGTTTGTAGAGGTGTGTGGTTCAAGCCAGCCGTGGTGACGTCGTTCTGTTACGTTCCGGGGGTGTTTATCGGCCCACTCATGCCAGTTATCGTGAACACGTTCATTCCATTTTACGCGGTGAGCAGGTGTTCTACGTCTTAGCGATGAGCGTGCTGTGGAGTGTGGACACGCCCATCTTACGAGATGACAACAACCATAATCACAGGACTACCTGCATACGTTCCTGGTTTCACGGACAGCCACGGACCCTTCGACATCTCGGCTGTTCCGCTTAATTACCCGATCTTAACCCCAAAGAAAATGGGTGGGACTATTTGGAGAGTAGGTGACACAGATCGAATAATTTTTTGTCTGGTGTGTTTATTTCGCTTATTCTGGCAACGGTATTTTATTTTCCTCAAGAGGAACGTTATTCCAAGGTTTATATCCAATCTAATTTACTCCCTTGCCAGGCCAATTTCATACGGATGTAGGTACATTTTTAAAAAGTTATTAGACCATTTTTCTCTGAAACTTTATACGTGTGCTATCGTCATTCCGCAGCGTCAACATTCATTATTCGGCAGTATACATTGAGATGACAAAAACCATCGATTAGCGATATTCTGTACATCATACAAAAAGGCAGTGCGTTGGTGGAGCTGTCGTTTGTACTCAGGTGATTCATGTGAAAAGTGTCCGAAGTGATTATGGCCGCACGACAGGAATTAAGTCTTTGAACGCGGAATGGTAGTTGGAGCTAGACGCAACGAATATTCCATTCCGGAAATCTTTAAAGAATTCAGTATTCCGATATCCACAGCGCCTAGACTGTGCCAAAAACAACAAATTTCAAACATTCCTGCACTGAATAATATAGTTTTGCCATACTAGGTCGAAGACAAGTTCTTTGTTTTCTTTCTGTCAGACAGTGGTGGTAATTTTTTTCCGGACATAAGGGCAATGCCTTCTCTAAACGACCAAGAGCAGTTGTCAGTGCTAACACACAGGCAACTCTACGTGAAATAGCCGCAGAAATCAGTGTCCGACGTGCGACGAACGTGTATGTTAGGACAGTACAGCGAAATTTGGTGTTAATGGGCTATGGTAGCAAACGACTGACGCGAGTGCCTTTGCATTATTATTCATCAGTCTGAAAATTTTTTCTCAAAATCATCCTTCTTTGTGCTTGCCTAAATGATAACATTCCATTAATGCCTTTCTTAAATCAATTTACGTTGCAAACATTTTTTCGGATTCCTGCTCTGAATAACATAGTTTTGCCATACTAGGTCGAAAACAAATTCTTTGGTTTCTTTCTGTCAGACGGACATAAGGGCAAATCCGAAGGCAAATTGTGAATACTCTCGAGGTATTCAGTAACCAGTTCTAAAATACACCCTATGCTGGTATCGTCTAGTACGTTTCCCATCACGAATTGCTCTCTGGAAAATAGGGCAGCAGAAAGAACTGCAATATTGCCCAGCTTTAAAGACTATTCACATCAGTAAAATGTATATGGTGTAAGATTCGCCAATTTTGTCGTTGTAATTACACATGAATCTGTTGCTGGCAACTGGAAACAGAGGACAATGTCACCTCTATCGCCTCTTTCAACAAACTGGAGTTGTTCGATATCCGTAATAAGTTACAGTGCGCTTACGTAATTTTTAGCACAGTGTGAGATGGGGGTTGAACAGTATAACGTATCACTCAGATGCTACAGATTCTGTCCACGGTGGTCTGCGGTGATAGAAACTCCCTGTAAGACAACGTGAATTAAAGGAAAACATGGTCAGGCAACGGATGACGGCTTATCAAATAAAACCACGAGGGATGGACCAATTAAGCATGAAAATATGAGCACCACACCTCACATCGACATATTCATAATGCGTTTAGTTCTCACTCTACATCTCACTCTACAGCTCTCTATGATGACGTACAGAGAAGTGTCTTCTGTGATGCCTTGAGGAAAAGTGTAGTCTCACTCTCGTCTACAAAAGTTAGATGGTTCTTCCAGCATTGGAAGCTCACCAGCAAATTGCAACAGATGTTGCGGATTCTGACCAATTTAAGAAACATGCTAACGAATTTTCTGCTCTTTCGGATTTTGTCGTGTTAACAAATGAAATATATTTCCACTAGGCACAGGGAAGAAGGCAGAAAATCTTCCCCACTATGTAACAGATCTCTACTTGCAACTAACGAGAAAACATCCACATACACACGAGTGGGAACTCTCCTCTGATACCAAAATAATCACTGTTCTCCTTACAAAATTTTGAATAAACATTCCATCTGGTGTCCACTGGGCTTAATGGCTGTTAACATGCCCATAGCCTCATGTCGACTCCCGTCCTTCAAATCTCTACCTTTGGTAAAAGGGTTTCTTTCCGCTTCACACACAATGAAGCTTTGACATGCTAGCTGCCCTCACTCATCGCTCCACCCGTGCACGGTCAGCAGAGGGCTTAAAAGACGCCAGGTCCTTTCGACCCGCCTTTCTTCCACTTTATATCAAATGTTCAAATGCGTGTGAAATCTTATGGGACTTAACTGCTAAGGTCATCAGCCCCTAAGCTTACATACTACTTATCCTAAATTATCCTAAGGACAAACACAGACACACCCATGCCCGAGGGAGGACTCGAACCTCCGCCGGGATCAGCCGCCAGTCCATGACTGCAGTGCCTAAGACCGCTCGGCTAATCCCGCGCGGCTCCACTTTATTTACTCGGTCAAACTGATGATCACATACCCTATGGCCAATGGATTATTGGAGAGTCTTAACAGTGATTGTAATGCTGAATTCAATCGTAACTGCTTGCAAGCACTTACTTGAGGTAGAGGAGACGGTACACGAGCGCTTGTTTAGTCGAGAAGTCACGGCTGCAACTGGTGAGGCTTAATGGTGTCAGTTCTGAGAAGAGCAGATGGGCCGGTGTTTTTTCATGGCGGACGCCATCACAGGGGACCGGGTCCGAGTCACGAGGGGATCACTGACCACACGGGGTGTCACGAGGGGATCACTGACCACACGGGGTGAAGAGCTAGGAGCAGGGGCACTCAGTGTATTGTCCCTGTAGCCAAGGGAAAAAAACACTGACCTCATAACTTCTTTCACAGATGTCTAATTCCATTGGGAACCGTATGCACCACAACCATACAGTTGTCAATAGATAAATGGCAGCATCGTTCATAAATACTGAAATCTTTATTCTACAGATCGATTTCGGTCACTTTGTAACCATCTTCAGTGCTAAAAATACATAAGAACCATCAGACATGTGGACCTTAACAGAAATTTGGCCCTATTTACTCCACCATCAAAAAATATGGAAACAGAAAAAGTATATATAAATATACAGATGCTCGTACATGCCAAATTATTCGAACCTTGTACGTCCATATAACAGCACAACTTTTTCTATGAGGTGTAACGTGTACCGTGATGATTACTTCCAACAGATATCCTCAGTTTTATGCCGTACAATAATTTTAAATTTACAGAAGAATCTATCTTGTAACCTTATCACTTGTCAATCCAACGTACAATGAGCTTGTAGTTTACACAGCCAAGTGGCTAAGGTCAACATAGCAAAAACAAGTAGCTCAGTGCCCTCTACATTCCAAAGCTTACAACATCAAATACAACGAATACCCCATTAATAGAAAAACCAAAGCTTACATAAAAATAACCTTTAAAATCACGGGACGATTTTTAACGTCAGAAGTCATAGCAAAACTTTAAAAACCGCGGTTCAGGCATATTAAAAAATACAATAAATCAAGCCCTCTGACGTAAAGTATAAGATAAAGTTTATAGGAATATACCTAACATAAAAGCACATAGTAATTACTTAACAACCGCGAAAGGCAAAGGTCCCGAGTTCGAGTCTCGGTCGGGCACACAGTTTTAATCTGCCAGGAAGTTTCATATCAGCGCACACTCCGCTGCAGAGTGAAAATCTCATTCTGGAAACATCCACCAGGCTGTGGCTAAGCCATGTCTCCACAGTATCCTTTCTTTCAGGAGTGCTAGTTCTGCATGTTTCGCAGAAGAGCTTCTGTAAAGTTTGGAAGGTAGGAGACGGATACTGGCAGAAGTAAAGCTGTGAGTACCGGGCGTGAGTCGTGCTTCGGTAGCTCAGTTAGTAGAGCACTTGCCCGCGAAAGGCAAAGGTCCCGAGTTCGAGTATCGGTCGGGCACACAGTTTTAATCTGCCAGGAAGTTTCAAATACAGAAAGGTTAACATCAGAAGCAGCCTTTATACATTTTCAAAAACATCCATTAAATGTAAAAAGTAAAAGACGTAAAAAAAAGATAAAATTTATAGGAATATACTAACTTAGAAGCACATAGTACTTGCTTAAAAAACAAATACAGAAAAGTTAACATCAGAAACAGTGTTTTTACATTTTCAAGAACATCGATTTTATGTAAAAACTTTAATCCTTTACAATGGGATGTTACGCCCTCTCTTTTCATACTCGAAGACCTGACCAACCCAATAATTGATATTATCAGCGTAAATTCGTAATAGTCATTTAGAAAAACTAATAACAAGACATTAATAAAACTACAATAATCTCCCATATGGTGTACTGGACCTGTAATACCGCTATTTTTCATGTGAGCAACTGACTTTAAATGTCAATAATGATAAAGTGCCAAATATACATTTCAAATAGGGCTCAAAATTAAGTCTAACATCCATCATTTTCTGTTGGGAAACATGTTAAATACCTCGTAGCAAAAAATTGCTGAAGAAGAGACTTGCTCAAATCCGCTGATTATATAGTATAGAGTGCGACGGATGTTTTTCTTTTTTTCCCCTTGAGGTTGGAGGGGCAGGGAACGAATCAGGGACGCAATATTAAAACAAACGCTTCGCCACATTTCAACCACCTTCTTTCTCCTCCAAAGGCAAACAGTTTTCGTTGCCACTGTCGTACGAAGGCTGATATTACAACTGCAATAACATAACAGAAATTAGAATTCACACATAAAGATTATGGTACTCGTTTTTCTCGAGCTGCGTATGTGAGTGGAATGGTCGAGAAATTGAAGCGATTCTGTCATCCTTTTACAAAACACTTAACTGAAAATTACAGAGTAATCGTGTATCATTGCAATGTAAATGAAGTGCTTCAGCAGAATGTAATTTACATCGCGCAGCGCTTACCGTTTCAGAGACATGAGTGCTCAAAATGTCAATAATGTACTACGTATACACAATTATTTGGCAGTGTTGCCACCAAGCTGTTTACTTTTAAAATCGCTTAGTTATCTTGGCAGAATATATATTTTCTTAAGGTGAGATCCAATGCAGAGAGCTGAAAAAAAAAGTAATTTCCTGCGTCATGCGATTTTTAGCTAGTTGAAATATTTTGTGATAGCTACGTTTATCATGAATCTTATCTTTAACTTATTTTTCGTTAAATATTTTAATGGAACGTCAAAACTAGATGTGCCCGCTCATGTTATAGCAAGATAGCTGTAGCTGCGTTAGTTTATACTACAGACTTGTGTAGGGTAGGTGGAACGTTTGATCCTTCATGGGAAGAGGGTGGCTTTACGGCCTGGGCCTGTATTAGTCGCGGCTTGCGAGCTATTGGCCAGTCAGCCACGCTGAATGGCTGATGAGCTGGCCGGCCAGCTGCAGCCTGGTGCCGAGGCGAGACCGAAGCGAGCGAGCCGGCTGTGGCGGACGAACAGCCCCGCCCAATCGGCCTGGTCCAGCATGGCTCCAACGAATGGCTTTGCCTCTGCCGCTTCTTTTGACGTAAGTCCGTTTACTTCCTCTCCTGGTATAAGAGCGACAAACAGAAATACCCCACTGGACTCGCATTCGGTAGGACGACGGTTCAATCCCGTCTCCGGCCATCCTGATTTAGGTTTTCCGCGATTTCCCTAAATCGCTTCAGGCAAATGCCTGGATGGTTCCTTTGAAAGGGCACGGCCGATTTCCTTCCCAATCCTTCGCTTACCCGAGCTTGTGCTCCGTCTTTAATGACCTCGTTGTCGACGGGACGTTAAACACTAACCACCACCACCACCAGAAATACCCATCATGCTGTCTATTGCCTGGCTCTGAGGCAGCTTGGGCACTCGAAACGGCCGGCGACGCGGCCCGCGGCAACAACAAGACGCGCCTTTTGTCGACAGCGGTAGTCCGCTTCGAACCCAAGGCATCACTGGAGCTCGACATTCCGCAAAACGAAGAGAAACACGACAATTCTGCTGTCGGGCGTCGCTAAGTAACATATCCTGCCCGCCATAATTGCTTCCTGCAGACCTGTACTGAGATCTCGCCGATGCATTAATAAAAGCAAAGCTGAGGGTTCTCCTGATTTGTCACCCATGCAAGCGGGGGCCTTTGGCTGACGGTGCACTAGTAAGGGGAACAGATGCTCAGCCCTTCACTGCCACTCAGCGAGTCTCGGGTTCACGCTCTCTCTCTCTCTCTCTCTCTCTCTCTCTCTCTCTCTCTCTCTCTCACCTTTTACTTTCCCCTCCTTGGGTCAGGTCTAAAGGAGCCTGTTGGCTTTTACTCCACAATGTGTGTTGTGAGTGTGTGATTATTTTTGACTGTTTTGGCTGTCTGTGTGTTGTCTTGGTGTTCTGGTGGTGTCTAGTACTTGCCCGAGGTTGGCGAGATGTAGGTATTTTAAGGATGAAGGATTGGTGTTAATATTTGGAGGTTTTTGGGAATTTTCCCTTCTACTTAGTCGTCGAAGATTGTCATGGGGCATTTATGCTTGTCGCGGGACATGTCATACCGACCTAAGGAGTGGATGAGGCTATTTCCAGATCTGGAAGAGCTCTCACAGAAAGCCTTTGACAGATCCTGGAATCTTTCTTTGAGTAGTGGGATTTTGGCAGCGGCGTGCAGATTGTCGGTGGGGAATCCCATGGGTAGGTGCAGTGCGCTCCTGACAGAGCGGTTCTGCAGCCTCTGGAGTTTGACCAGGTGCTGCTTTGCCGCGTATCGCCAGACAGGGCACGCATACGCCATTACTGGTGGTATAAGGGTCTGATAGACGTTTAGTCCCACAGAGCAGGGAAGGGAGCTGGTTATGTTGAGGACTGGGTATAGGATGGACATTCTGGCGCAGACCTTCCTGTGGATCTCGTCTATATGGGGTTTCCACGTTAGTCTTGAGTCCAAGGTTACGCCGAGATACTTGGCGGATCTGCGCCAGGGGATTCGGGATCCATGTAGGTAGGCATAGCCTGTATCTTTTCAGGATTGATGGTGATGGGCCAGTGACGGGCCCAAGCTTCTCTGTCATCTAAAACCCTTTGTAACCTACGAATGACCAGGTCCTTTTTCGCATTACTAGTGTAAAAGGCAGTGTCGTCAGCGTACTGTGCGGTGTGCACCAGGGGGGCTGTTGGAGTGTCCGCAGTGTACAAAACGGGCCCCTGGACCGATCCCTGTGACACCCCAGCACGAACACGCCTTTTAGTGCAGGTGGCTGTTTCTACCTTGACAGAAAAGGTTCTATTCGTGAGGTAGCTTTGGATTAACCTAACTATGCTCACGATGAACCCTTGTGTGTATAATCTGTAGAGTAACCCTTTATGCCATATTGAGTCGAAAACTTAGGCCACATCAAGCAACACTATCCCGCAGTAGCCTCTGTGCTTGAAGCCCTCTGGGACGGCTTCCACTAGTCTTATGATCTGTTGTGGGGCGGAGTGCTTCTGTCGGAATCCGAATTGGAAATCCGGTAATAGTCGCTCGTTGGTGATGTGGTCTCGTATGGGAATAAGCAGGAGGCGCTCATAGAACTTGCTGAGAGTTGGCAAGAGGCTAATCGACCTGTAGTGCTGCGGGAATAAAGGGTTTTTCTCTGGTTTGTGTATCGCAACCACTTCCGCGTGTTTCCAGTAAGCTGGAAACTCGCGGATACGAGTAATGTCGTTAAATACGTTCGCGAGACGTTCGATAGCCGAGGGCAGGAGGTTTTTAACTAGCTGGTTGGTGACACTGTCGTGTGCTGGTGCCTTTTTTGTAGGCAGGGACCTAATTACTTTTGACACGCCTTGGGGGGCGAAAAGTGGGGGTCGTCCTCAGCGTTGAGGAAGACAGCAAGTTGACAACCGACTACCTCTTCATGTTCATCATCCTGGGGTTCTGTCGCTTGAAACTGCTTCCCGAAGGAGTCGGCGAGGGCGTTGGCCTTTTCAGCATGGCTGTAGGCCAGACCCCGCTCGCCGTGCAGTGGCGTCAGCCTAGCGCGTCTTTTTGTAAATTGTTTGGTTTCTTGCCATGGTGTGGGATCGTCTACTTTGAGGGCTGTGAGGCGGTTTTGCCATTGCTGGTTTCTGTGCTCATTGAGCGCTACCTTCAGCTCTCACTGTAGATGATTGAGCAGCTTCCTGGTGGCCTGATTTCTGGTGATCTTCCACTCTTTTGCCACTCTGTTCTTGTGACGGATTTGGGCTAGTAGATGTTCCGGGAGTTGTACTTGTGGGGGCAGGCCATCCCTTTGTGGGGGAGTGGCATCTTCCGCTGCCTGCAAGATGGTACCTGTTACGTCTTGTAGCGCTTGTTCTACTGTTCCAGCAGAAGGTGGAGGAGCACGAGCAATATCAGAGGCGACAGTTTCTCGATATCGCTCCCAGTCTGTACGTTTGCAGGACGTCTGGTACCGTGGGAGTGCTACCCATTCTCCCACATAGACCTCTAGAATCAGTGGGTTGTGATCGGAGGACATTCTGTTGATTGTCCTCACGGCCACAAATCCCGCGATCCTCCTAGTGAGGGCTATGTCTAACTCGTCGGGCCTACCTCCATTTCTTGGAAAATTTGTGGGCTCGACCGGACCCGATGTCTCGAAGTGGTGGTCGCGCGCTAGTTGTTGCAGTTTGGTGCCTGCTCTGGAGGTTACTCTAGAGTTCCAATCGGGGTGTTTGGCATTGAAGTCGCCCCCTATTATGAGTTTGCCTTCAATTTGCCCTAGAGTAGCTATGTCTCCTTCATCTATCTGGTCTTGTGGGGGTCGGTAGATTGCAACGATTGTTAAGGGTCCAGTGGCAGTGGTTACTTCCACGGCCACTGCTTCGATTTTAGGTAGCTGGTAAGAATACCTGGTGGTGGGGGATCCCTCTTTTTATGTATATGGCCACTCCTCCGCCTTGGGTTGGCCTGTCTTTACGGTAGTTAACTTAGTCAGGAAGTGTCGCTTTTATTGCCAGTTTTAGGTGGGTTTCCCCCATCATGCATATGTCGATGGAGAACTCCTTCATGAGTTCTCTAAACTCGACCTCTTGATTAACAATACCGTCTGCATTAAAGACACACATTGTCAGACCTTGGATATTTGGTCGTCTATCCATGATGGGGATTTATGACTACTGAGGCAATCGCAGAGGGGAGCGACTGCTGGACTGTTGCCTGAAGGGCAACAAGGATCTGAGTGTTCTGCTTCTGGGCCTCCCTGAATTCCTTCATCATTTCCATGACGAGGTTCATGGTCTGGACCATAATGCCTAACAATTGATCCGAGGGGTTGGAGTGAGTATGGGGATCCCTAGAGCTTCCTCTGTCTTGGTGGACCTGGTCGTTGTTGTGTTTTTCCCAGTGTTGTTCTTGCGTGTGTGTTTGGTGTTGTGATCACAGGGCTTGCGTCGATTTCTCGACATTTTCGTGGCTCTTTGGTGGAGAGACCACTCCTGCGTATGTTGCCCTTGGAGTGTCAGGCGTGGTTTTACCCTAGTTTTGCCTGTGTGTTGTCCTGTTTTGTCTCTCTGTGTGGTTTGTTGGGGCAGCTGCGTCTTGTCTTCGTGTGTGGGTGGCGGCCTTTGCACCATTTGCCTTCTGTGCGTGTTTTTTGTGGACCTCGCAGCCTTGGTACCCTGCCATGTGGTTTTTCCCACACAGCGCGCAGCTTACCTGTAGGTCCATGTGTTATACTGTGCAAGTCCTAGTGTCGTGGGGTTCGACGCATTTTCTACAGCGCATGGGCATCTGGCAGTCGGCGGCAATGTGATCCAGTCCCTGACACGTGAAGCACTGCACCACTTTGTTCTTGAGGCGGAGCGGCTCCGTGGTGACAGGGACTGAAAATGAGATTAAAGCTGCCAGAACAGCTTTAATCTCGTGCTTCTTCTGCGGTATGTCTGGCAGAGTGACTTGGAATAATGGTCACTTACTCTCTGCACCATTTATGCCCATGTGCTTTACGGTTTTGACAACAAATCCCTGGGCATTCAGGTCTGTCTGGGGAGGTCCCTCATGACAATGTTTATGTTCCTTGTCTTGGTGGTGGGGAACGTGTAATGCGGTATATTTTTGCCTGTGACGGCCTTTTTAATGGTGTTCTAGTCTTCGATGTTGTGTAGAGCGATCTTTATTTTGTCCCCCTTTGTTAGTTTGTAAAGTTGTCCCCTTTGAGTTGTGTTTTGATCATGTCGTGGAGTTCCTTGTAGTTGTGGGGAAACTCCACGACGATCAGTGGGAGGCGGTGTGATGTGTGATTCTGTGCTGTTGTTTCTTGTGTTTCGTCTATCGCATCAGCCACAGCCTGAAACCTGTTTGGGGTTCCATTCCCCGAGGATAGGGGATGGGGAGCGATTTGGGTTCAGAGGGTGGGATTCCCGTTCTTTTTGTGTTTGTCTTTCCTATCCTTCTTAGCACGCCGCTGCTTTATGGATGTGCTCTTGAGTGGGGGTGATTTAAGGAACTGGGATCGGGTAGGGGGTTGGGTAGTAGTTGTGGGTTTGGCAAGGATTTTGGTCGGTTGAAGGGACTTCTGCTGAGTCGAGTTTGAGCATTGGCAAGCAGGAACGGGCTCAGGAGAGGGAAGGAAGGAGGGGATCGCAAATACTGACAATGTAGTTGTTTGTGTTTTACACGTGTTTTCCTTCTGTGGGCATGTCGCCATGTCCGGAGCGAAAAGTGGGGTTGCTGCCAAGGGATTGCCAGTTACAACTTTTGTTGCCACCGTTGTTTCCCGGTTGCATTGCTGGCTCTAACAGAACGATGGCAGACGTGGAGCTCTGGACGGAAGCGGCGGAAAACCTTTCTCTTGGTTCTATGGCCTGCTTCCAGATCCTGGCCTACTTTTTCCCTAATCTTTGGGGGGAGGGGGGGAGGCAGAGCCTAGCTCCGCGGCAGCCGAAGTGCTCGAAACGGCCGGCGGCGCGGCCTGCAGCAACAAGAAGACGCGCCTCGTGTCGTCAGCACAAAGAGACTGCCGTGACCCCAAGGCACCACCCAAACAGGACATACTACCACGACGAGAAGACATGACAATTCTGCTGTCGGGAGACGCCATGCAGAACTTCCCTTATGCCATTTTGCTATGCTGTGAGACCTCAGTGCAAGTGCCCGTCAATGTTTTAATAAAAACAAAGCCGGAAAAACACTCCTGATTGTACATCCATGCTATCGGGGGCCTATGGCTGACGTGAGCAAGTTAGCAGAACAGATGCTTGATGCTTGACTGCTACTCAGCGAGTGGCTGCTACTCAGCGAGTGAGGGTTCACATCTCGTCTGGATCTTTATAGCCGCTGGACCATGGGCTTCTCTGCATCCTCGGCACCGGTCAGGTCAATCAGGGGCGAGCAGAACTGGCGCAGTGGCATGTGGTTGGGGGGGGGGGGGGGGGGGGGGCAGCCGCAGGCGCTGGGTCCTGGCGTCTCGTCTCGGTGCGGCCTGTTCATTCCATCTACCGCCACCGACCTACCTCCATGTGTGTGCTCTCGTCTCATTCTTGATAATGTTGTGTTCCACGTGCTTCTGAGTTGGAAGCCACTATCCCAATTGACCAGGTTACCAACAACCCGTATCTCCACTGCCTCTTTAATAATAGAGACCCAGAAACCTTTCGCTCTACAGTCTCTTGGTTTCTTCAAATTGAAATGTGTGTTTTTCACTGAGGCTGCGCACCACTACAGAGACGATTTAATGTCTTGGACATATGAAAAGATAATACAATAGGTGACATCATATCCAGAATAATTAACATCAAGAAAAATAAAACATTTAATACTTACAATCAATGTAAGGAAAATTTTGTAAAACAGTGATATCTGGCTATCTTACCCTAAACCATAAGGAATAATTCCTATTTCAAGGGTTAGTTAATTTGTGCCCTGGCCAGTGGTGCTTCATGCTCATTTTCATTGGTGGGGCCCCTAATAAAAAGTAAATAAACTTTGTAACAGAATTATTCTGAACTGTTGTTATATAACTTTCATGTTTGTCATTTATGTCAGACGAAAGGACTCTTTCAACAGGCTTCTTTCCCTTGATGTACTGTAGTATAATGACAGACTGTTTTTTTTTTTCACATAATATGTGTTGTTTCATCTGGCTGCACAGAAAGAAAAGTGGCAACATTAATGTCTTTAATGGGTTCTTCAATCTAAACATGATATATACAGTCTAAGAGTTCATTTTGTATAATGTATATTTAAAGATGGCAGTACTAGAGTTGCCTAAGTGGTCATTGAACAAATTGTCAAGATTTCCTTGAAGAGGTAACAAGCTGAAGAAATTGACACAGGTAGCTGAACCCTTGGTGATAACTCATGAGTTCCACAAAACATTGAGCATTCTTGTACTCTGTTTAATATATGTCTATTCTTCATAACTAATTCATTATGTTTCCAAATTGTCATTTTATATCCTAAATCAATTTGAGCAGAAACTGTAGTCTGCTTTCCTCATGTGTCTTACTCCATTCACTTAAGTGCTATAGAGCCTTACAGCTGACTGTTGTTCACAATCCTTCGCCACCAAGTAATGCATAACAGAAACAAAATAATTTTTATTTCTCTTCACTGACAGTTAGTTGCAATGTTTTGCATAGCTATGTCTTGCAGAAAGCTGTTTTCTTCTTCCCATTAGGTTTGAGACACTAATAAACCTTTTGGTTCATGTGCACATGACCGCTTGGTTTCTAGCTTTTCTTTCATACTCAATGAATTAAAGGTTTATTTAGCAAACAATCTACTTAACTGACTTCGGAACCACTTCAAGAATACTTGAGTTTCAGCCACAAAGCCCGAGAATGCAGAACACTACTATCTGGCTATCTTACCCTAAACCATAAGGAATAATTCCTATTTCAAGGGTTAGTTAATTTGTGCCCTGGCCAGTGGTGCTTCATGCTCATTTTCATTGGTGGGGCCCCTAATAAAAAGTAAATAAACTTTGTAACAGAATTATTCTGAACTGTTGTTATATAACTTTCATGTTTGTCATTTATGTCAGACGAAAGGACTCTTTCAACAGGCTTCTTTCCCTTGATGTACTGTAGTATAATGACAGACTGTTTTTTTTTTTCACATAATATGTGTTGTTTCATCTGGCTGCACAGAAAGAAAAGTGGCAACATTAATGTCTTTAATGGGTTCTTCAATCTAAACATGATATATACAGTCTAAGAGTTCATTTTGTATAATGTATATTTAAAGATGGCAGTACTAGAGTTGCCTAAGTGGTCATTGAACAAATTGTCAAGATTTCCTTGAAGAGGTAACAAGCTGAAGAAATTGACACAGGTAGCTGAACCCTTGGTGATAACTCATGAGTTCCACAAAACATTGAGCATTCTTGTACTCTGTTTAATATATGTCTATTCTTCATAACTAATTCATTATGTTTCCAAATTGTCATTTTATATCCTAAATCAATTTGAGCAGAAACTGTAGTCTGCTTTCCTCATGTGTCTTACTCCATTCACTTAAGTGCTATAGAGCCTTACAGCTGACTGTTGTTCACAATCCTTCGCCACCAAGTAATGCATAACAGAAACAAAATAATTTTTATTTCTCTTCACTGACAGTTAGTTGCAATGTTTTGCATAGCTATGTCTTGCAGAAAGCTGTTTTCTTCTTCCCATTAGGTTTGAGACACTAATAAACCTTTTGGTTCATGTGCACATGACCGCTTGGTTTCTAGCTTTTCTTTCATACTCAATGAATTAAAGGTTTATTTAGCAAACAATCTACTTAACTGACTTCGGAACCACTTCAAGAATACTTGAGTTTCAGCCACAAAGCCCGAGAATGCAGAACACTACTGAGAGATGACCACATTTGCTGTTTCTGGCATTCCCTATTGGCCTACAGAAAGGGGCGTTACACGAGGTAGGTGAAAATCTGGCTTACAAGACCAACCCAGTTGGATCCAGAAACTGTATAGGTGCAGATGGGTGGGAGAGTGGTAACATGACAGAGACAGCAGGGTTTGCTGAGGTGTGGGGAAGGTCTGGTATGGATGAGACATCAGTCTGCGGGACCCATCTGAGGTGTCCCCAAGTTATGCTATGTCTAGGGACAGAGGAAGGGAAATGGCTTGGTCACATCACTATGGCTGCACTTTACAGATCCAGAGGTGTGGAGGGAGTATGGGCTAATGGGCCACAAGGCACTGGCTCTCAGCCTTCATTTAAAAGAGGGGGGGGGGGGGGGGAGCAATACAAGTCTGTCACTGTGGAACGGCGGGCTAAAGGGAGGTTTAAGGGAGAAGTAACAGCAAGACTTGGCCCTGTTACTGGCAATGCAGAGTAGCATTGTGTGTTTCTGCATTGGACCAGTTGAAACTTCATATGAGTACCTCATATTTCTATTACCCGTACTACACCAAAATCATGTCATACTCAAACTGTTTAATACAACACTGAAAAAAATGTGCAGAATAAAACTACATTACAAAATTCTGGTGGGGCTTGGCTCCTGTGCCCCTTGCAAATGAGCCACACTTGGCATTGGCAATGTCAATAGCCAAATGGCCTGAACAGACACAGTGAGCTTCCTTTCAGGTTGGAGACCTTTTAAAACATTTATTAACAACGCAAGCAATTAAATAAAGATCCAAAGTAAAGTGATACATTCCTTTCAGTCATCAATTAAATCTTAACCCACCACAATTAATATTTGTAAGCCAGTTGCCAATGAATTAATCAATAATCTAAAACCTAAGCTATGCTCACAGTTTTAACATTCATCAAATAATAAAATCTTAAGGAGAAGTAGAAGTTTTAGATGTCAGCCTCTAAGCACAGTTCTCAATAGCCACTTGCAGCACACAAAAAAAATCAGACAAGTGCAATTAGGTTTACTATAAATAATGACACAGGCTTGGTGCAAGCTTATCTACACTCAAGTGCTTGCATGCACACATGTAGCAGGCCAGCAACGCAGTCCCAAGTGCCACAGCAATAGCATGCGCTAGTCCCTATAAACTAGTGCACCATAATATCAGAACATAATAGAGGGAAACATTCCAAGTGGGAAAAATATATCTAAAAACAAAGATGATGTAACTTACCAAACGAAATCGTTGGTATGTTGATAGACAAACAAACAAACACAAACACACACACAAAATTCAAGCTTTCACAACCCACGGTTGCTTCATCAGGAAAGAGGGAAAGATGAAAGGATGTGGGTTTTAAGGGAGAGGGTAAGGAGTCATTCCAATCCCAGGAGCGGAAAGACTTACCTTAGGGGGAAAAAAGGACAGGTATACACTCTCTCACACACACATATCCATCCACACATATACAGACACAAGCAGGCATATGTAAAGGCAAAGAGTTTGGGCAGAGATGTCAGTTGAGGCAGAAGTACAGAGGCAAAGATGTTGCTGAGTGACAAGTGAGGTACGAGCAGCGGCAACTTGAAATTGGCATAGGTTGAGGCCTGGTGGGTAACAGGAAGAGAGGACATATTGAAGGGCAAGTTCCCATCTCCGGAGTTCTGATACGTTGGTGTTAGTGGGAATGGCAGGATTTGAGGAAGTCGTATCCCTGCTGGAGAGCCACATTCAGAGTCTGATCCAGTCCCGGAAAGTATCCTGTCGCAAGTGGGGCATTTTGGAGGTTCTGGGTTTGAGTGGATGAGGAAGTGGCTCTGACACCTAACCTCCGTAACCTCTTGGTTCATCCCTATGAAATCCCCAAACCACCTCCTCTAACCTCTGGCTCCTACCCTCGTAACCACCCAGGGTATAAAATCTGTCCCATGCACCCTCCCACCACCACCTACTCCAGTCCTGTAACCCGGAAGGTGTACACGATCAAAGGCAGAGCCACGTGTGAAAGAACCCATGTGATGTACCAACTGACCTGCTTACACTGTGAAGCTTTCTATGTGGGAATGACCAGCAACAAACTGTCCATTTGCATGAAGGGACACAGGCAGACAGTGTTTGTTGGTAATGAGGATCACCCTGTGGCTAAACATGCCTTGGTGCACGGCCAGCACATCTTGGCACAGTGTTACACCGTCCGGATTATCTGGATACTTCCCATTAACACCAACCTATCAGTACTCCGCAGATGGGAACTTGCCCTTCAATATATCCTCTCTTCCCATTACCCACCAGGCCTCAACCTCCGCTAATTTCACCTGTCACTCAACAACATCTTTGCCTCTGAACTTCCACCTCGACTGACATCTCTGCGCAAACTCTTTGCCTTTACATATATCTGCTTGTGTCTGTATATGTGCGGATGGATATGTGCGAGTGTGAGAGTGTATACCTGTCCTTTTTTTCCCCTAGGGTAAGTCTTTCCACTCCCGGGATGGAATGACTCCTTACGCTCTCCCTTAAAACCCACATCCTTTCATCTTTCCCCCTCCTTCCCTCTTTCCTGATGAAACAACTGTGGGTTGCGAAAGCTTGAATTTTGTGTGTGTGTTTGTGTTTGTTTGTTTGTCTATCAACATACCAACACTTTCGTTTGGTAAATTACATCATCTTTGTTTTTAGATATAATATAAGAACATATGTAGATTGAACTACTCTCTGAAGGAATTTATAACAAACACTGATGCACTTCATTAATGACAGTCTAGCACTCAATGTGAATTATGGGCTGGGTTGTACATTAATTATAATATCAAATTGTCTAAACAGACCAGGGAAGATATGATAAACAGCAACAATGTTCACCAATAACCTCACGCATACCATTTCCACTATGTGTCCAGCCATAGTTGTGCAGTGTCAGAGCCTTAAACCATTAACATCAGTGTGCCCATCAGCCAAGTCATCATATTTAAAATTCTTCTTTAACAGCCATACATCATATCATGGAAATAGCTGTTGCTAGTCACATGTGTTTCTCACAATCTGCTCCAGCTGACTCCATGCCCATCCTTTTCTCCCCCGCCACCACTTCCTCATGGTGCTCTTGTCAACCCAGGCCACACATAGCAAAGATGTCCAATCCCCTGACACAAGTAAAGATGATGTGACAACTTTTGTCACATCCCCCCTTCCCAAAAAACAGAGGTTGGAGCCCATATCCCCAAAGAGCACTGCCACAATGTTACCTATTTAACTATTTATGGCTCTAGGTGCCGGCTTCACCTGGGGGAGATGAGCTGCAAACATTGTATTTCTCTTTGGGTCAAACAATAACAGGGTAATAGGTGTATAGGTGTTAAAATTCCTATGGTTTCCCATGGTCCAGCTTCTTCACAATTTCATCAACTATCTTACTAGTAACTCCCAGGTTTAGCACCATTGTGCATTGACCGATACAGTAGGGGTCTGGCTGCTGGTTTTTGTCATACCTCTGCTTTTCTGTATGATGGGCTACTATTCTTTCCAGCTTACCTCCACTGTATAACAATTGCAGATGGGTTATCTTCTCCAGCAACAGACCACAAATTACTCATTGTGGTTTTAACCTTAAACCCAAGGAGCAACTCAGTGGGGGTGACCAGAGACCCCCAAGCTTTGCTGTATTAAAGGCCAACTGGGTTGTGAATGATCCCACACCTGCTGATCCTTGCTATAGTAGGCTATTAAGATAGGGAGCAATTTTCTGTTCACTCTTCCTGCATAATATGGATTATGATAGTATGGGTTGGTCATACTATGATGGACGCTGAGGTAAAAACAATAATTCTTGGACCCCTTCAATGTGAGACACAGGACATTCTCTGTTACTAACATTTTGGTCAGCCTACTATGGTTTTAAGAGTGGAACTGGCAGAACTTGTCATTGTAGTCCTTGTAGGGAACACCCAAGTGACATGCAAAGGATATAGCACACACACACAAGGATATAGCAGTTCCCATTGCTAGATCTGGGTCACGGTACCACAGAGTTGACACAGGGCTTGTCAAATACTCTTTCTCTTTCTGACAGTTTACATGCTAATAGAGCAATCCTGGCATTATGAGCTGGCATGCTTTCAGCACATCTTACACACACACCAATTCAAACGTCAACATGGTCATTGCATCTGTAGTGATGAGCAGTCCTTCTACAAATATACCGAGGGTCTCACTGAACCCTTCGCTGATCATAATTATCCTCCAAACCTTGTACAAGAACAAATCAACCATGCATTATCTTCCCAGTCTCCCACAACCTCCCCAACCTCCCAAAGCCCCACCATCTAGCCATAGAGGAGCATTCCCCTCATAACTCAGTACTACCCAGGAGTGGAGCAACTGAATTACATTCTCTGCCAAGGTTTCAGTTACCTCTTGTCATGCCCTGAAATGAGAAATGTCCTGCCCACTATCCATTCCACCTCTCCCACAGTGGTATTCCACTGTCCACTGAACCTGCACAATATACTCGTCCATCCTTACACAAATCCTGCTTCCAATCCCTTACCTCATGGCTCATACCCCTGTAATAGACCTAGATGCAAGACCTGTCCCATACATCCTCCCACCACCTCCTACTCCAGTCCAGTCACTAACATCACCTATCCCATCAAAGGCAAGGCCACCTGTGAAACCAGTCGTGTGGTCTACAAGCTAAGCTGCAACCACTGTGCTGCATTCTATGTAGGCATAACAACCACAAGCTGTCTGTCCACATGAATGGCCACCAACAAACTGTGGCCAAGAAGCAAATTGGCTACCCTGTTGCTGAACATGCTGCCAAACATGAAATTCTTCATTTCAATGACTGCTTCACAGCCTGTACCATATAGATCCTTCCCATCACCACCATCTTTTCTGAATTTCACAGGTTGAGAAGTTTCCTTGCAATACATCCTACATTCCAATAACCCTCCTAGCCTCAACCTTTATTAGTCACTGTCCTCACCCATCGAGCACCTTCCTTGCTCCCATTCCAGCACTTCACAGCCATCATTCCACCACCACACCCAGTCTTTTATTTATTTATTTATTTTATTAAAAAAAATTTTATTTTTTCTCTCTATTTCTCTCCTTTTCCACTACTTCCCCCCCCCCCACCCACACCCCCCTCCACACCTTTCCCCTGCCTGCCTCTCAACCTGCAGCACTCCACTGTCCGCCATCCCCACCATACTATACTTCCCCTTCCCCGCCCCAGCCTCCTCCTTGTCACCACTCTCACCACACACTGGTGCTGCTGCTCACAGTGTGGTTTCAGTTACCTGAGACTGCAGTTGTGTGTGTGGGTTGCATTTGTGTGAGTTTGTGTGTGTGTGTACATATGTGTGTCTTTTATTGACAAAGGCCATTGGCCAAAAGCTTTAAGTGTGAAAATCTTTTTGTTGTGCCTATCTTCGACTCAGCATCTCCGCTATTTGGTGAGTAGCAACTTTCCTTCTCAGAATATTGTTATCCTGGATTTTCCATTGTTGGACAATTAGTGTTTATATACAAAATACATAACTTCAATTGAGCTTATAATATTCTCAAGTCCACCACCAAATGGATGCCTTAGTTGTATACAACAGTCCACTAATGTTGCTGGAACCAGGCCAACATAAGCAATATGAATGATATCACGAAAGGCTCATCTGAAAGGGAAACTATATGAAAACCTGGCCCCTGACACATTTAATAACACCTCCCTTTCCTCGTTGTGCTAGCACTTTTCCCTTTAACGTCCACCCTTAAAACCAGGAAATTAGAGATTCCCTAATTAAGAACTAGTGTATAACAGTGTAAAGCTCAATTCTGAACACTAAGCCAGAATCCAATGAATTAACCATTAATCTAAAACCTAAGCTACACTAAGAGTTCATGAAATAACAAAGTCTGAAGGTGAAGTGGCAGTGCTAGATTTTAGCTTCTACGGACAGTTCTCAATAGTCAATTGCAGCACAGTAATAAACAGTTTGCCAAAAGAACAACAAAAGATTAGGTGAACTCACTCACCTTTGTTACAGATAATGATACAAGCTTGGTGCAAGCTAAACTACACCCAAGAGCTTGCATGCACACAAATAGCATGTTGGCAATACAGCCCTGAGTGCCACAGCAATAGCATGCATTAGCCCCAACAAACTAGCATAACACAGTGATTAAACCCACTGTCTGAAAGCAATTGTAACAATGACACACTACATTCATAATCACCTGGTGCACAATACAAATTACATGCTGTGGCTCCCCACTGATTACAATACACAGCTTGTCTAATGAGGCCACGCAAAGCATCACAAACTGCAATAACATTCAACAACAATATCACACATGCTATTTCCACTGTGTGTGTCCAGCTGTACACCTCACTTTTGCAGTATCAAAGCTTTAAACCATTAACATCAATATACACATCAGCCAACCCATCAATAAATTTCAGCTATATAAAATGCTTCCAACACACAGGGTGCACTGCCCATCACCTAATTCCTAATAGTACCCATTTAACAGCCATCCATCATGTTATACCAATCACTGCTGCTGGTCGTACATATGTTTCTCACAGCTTGCTCCAACTGACTCCATGCTCATCTTTCTCACCCCCCACCACCACCACTCCCTCCCAATGGTGCCCATGCCAGTCCATGACATACACCACAAAAGTTTTGAGTCCCCTGATGTAAGCACAGGTCTGCTAACTTACGGTACAGTACGTACACTTCTGCAAAACAGCTTGTGCATATCTTCAAGTATGTGCAGGCTCATGTCTTTTAGTATTTCTGTGACATTCTAATGTGGCCCAAACAATCCTGTGAACATTCATGTTGTTCTTCTCCATATATCAAGCAATGGAAATTTCAGGTGAGAAAATATACAATGTGGGGGAAGACAGATTGCTACTTACCTTACAGAAGACACATCAGGTTGCAGACAGACAGAATTAAAAGACACTTACATAAAGCTTTTGGCCACAGCCTTCATCAGTAAATGAGAAACACACAGTTCACACATACATGCAAGCACACCTCATGCACACACAACTGTCAACTCCAGCATCCTGGGACAGAATACAACTATCATGTGGGATGCAAACAGCACTCTAGGGGGGACTGGGAAGGGGGAGAAAGACAAACACAGTCTAGACTGCCAACAGGCAAAACATCAGAAAGTTGTGGGGCAGGAAGGTGGGGGGAAAAGGAGCAAAAAAAGGAGAGGAATGGGGAAATTTTGGCCGCAAATAAACAGGGTGGGAGATGAGAATGGGGATAAGATGATAAGACAGAGGGCATGAAAATTGTTGGGTGGAGGGTGTGGAGACAGTATGTTACCGTAGGTTGAGGTCAGCAGAATTACGGGAGCGGAGCTTGTGTTATAAGGATAACTTCCATCCGCACAGTTCAGAGAAGCTGGTGGTGGAGGGAAGAATCCAAATGGCTCAGGCAGTGAAGCAGCCATTGAAATGTCCAGCTGCATGTTGTGCCACAGGGTGATCTGTTTTGCTCTTGGCCACAGTTTTGCAGTGGCCATTCATCCTGCTGGACAGTTAGGTTGTAGTCACACCAGTATAAAAAGCTGTGCAGTGATAGAAGCAGAGCTGATAAATGACATGGCTGCTTTCACATGTGGCCAAGCCCCTGATAAGGTAGGATAAGTCTGTAACAGGACTCGAGTAAGAAGTGCTGGGTGGGTGGATTGGGCAGGTTCTGCACCTATCTTCCACAGTAATATGATCCTTGTGGGAAGGGGTTGGGATTGGGAGTGACATAGGCATGGATTAAGATGTTGTGGAGGTCACGTGGGTGATGGAACACCACTTTAGAAGGGGCTGTAAGTATCTCAGGTAGGATGTCCCTCATTTCAGGGAACAAAGATAAGTAATCAAAGCCCTGGTGAAGAATGTGGTTCAATTGTTCTAGTCCGGGTTGGTACTGAGTGATGAAGGGAATACTACTTTGTGGCTGCTTCACTTGGTCCTCCTCAACTCAGCACGCCACCTCCCTGGATGTTGACCTCCTCCTCTCTGATGGCTCTGTTTGCACCTGTTTCCATATTAAATCCACCACATCAGTATTTTGATAGCTGTCATCCTTTTCACACCAAAAATTTCCTCCAAATAGACTGGCGACCTGGGGACAGCTTATCTGCAGTTACAAATTCTCCCTTGCACAGTATGCTGAGGGCCTCATCAAGGCCTTCACCAATAGGCAATACCCTCTGACCTAGTCTGCAAACAGATCTCCTGTACCATTTCCCCTCACACTCTCAATCCTCCCATCAACCTGCCCAAAACCACCCTGGACTGGAACAATTGAACCACATCCTTCACCAGGGCTATGATCGTATATCATCATGCCCTGAAATGAGCGACATCCTACCTGAGATACTTCCCACCCATCCTAAAGTGGTGTTCGATCACCCACCCAGTATCCACATCCATCGCAATGCCACTTCCAATCCCAACCCCTTGTCATAAGGATCATACTCCTGTGGAAGACCCAAGCGCGAAAGATGCCCAATCCACCCACCCAGCACTTTGTACTCCAATCCTGTCAGACATTTATCCTACCCCATAAGGTGCTAGGCCCCCTGTGAAAGCAGCCATGCCATTTACCAGCTCTGCAGCAATAATTGCAGTTCTTTTTTATATTGGTATGGCTATCAACCAGCCATCCAGGAGGATGAATGGCCACTGCCAAACTGTAGCCAAGAGCAAAGTTGACCACCTTGTGGCACAATCTGCAGCTGAACATAACACACTTGATTTCAATGGCTGCTTCACTAGCCAAGCCATCTGGAACCTTCCCTCCACCACCAGCTTTTCTGAACTGCACAGATGGGAGTTATCCTTACAACACATTCTCCGCTCGTGTAATCATCCTGGCCTCAACCTATGGTAACATACTGTCCCCATAGCCTCCACCCAACAGTTCACATGCCCTCTGTCCTATCATCTCCTTCTCATTCTCACCTCCCACTCTGTTTATTTGAAGCCCTTTTCAGACACATCTGCCTCTCTTTCCCCATTCCTCTTCTTTTTGGTTCCTTTTCTCCCCACCAACCTACCCCACAGCCTCCTAACACTGCACCTGTTGGCAGTCTAATCCTTTCACTCTCCACTAGACAGCATTTGTCTCTCCCCCCATCCATACACTATTATCCCTTCCCCTTCCAGCCCCCTCTAGATTGCTTTTTATCATCCCACATGATAGTTGCATTCTGGCATGAGTTGCTAGAGCTGGAAGTCATGTGTGTGTGAGGTGTGCTTGCTTTTATGTGTGAACTGTGTGTGTCTCATTTACTGATGAAGGCCGTGACCAAACGTTTTATGTAAGTGTCTTTAATTTGTGCCAGGCTGCAAGATGACATGTCTTGTTTATGGTAAGTAGCAATGTGTCTTCTTTGTATATGTTCTTCATATATTTTCAATATTCCCCGTTATTCCTATTTAATATAGGTCCCACATAGCTGAACAATATTCTAGGATGGGTTACATGAGTATTCTTACAAAACATCCTATCCTTGTAGACTGATGGTATTCCCCAGTTTACTACCAATTAACTGACATTTTCTAACTGACGTTTTCTATTTGCTTCACATATCATCATTAAATATATGTGATCATTACATTTAATATCCATGGAAATTGTTACACTAATATGATTTCAAAACCAAAACAATAGTTGCAACTTCATCATGAGCCTCAACAGGTACAACAACCACTCTTCTCAAAGAGATAGAGATGGTAACACCACCATCAGTTCCAGAAAAACCTGCAAGAAAGAGGAAGAACCAACAGAAGCAACAGTGGATAGTGAAGAGACTGAGATGAAAGCTGTACCTGCAAACATTCACATGATTTGCTAGGGACAGGCAAGTGAAATTAAAAGTCTCCAAGATTAGTAGTATTCAGTGTTTATCAGTTCCCCATCAAAATACCCAGTCCATAAAAAAATAAAGTGCAATAGCTCCCTCGTTTGCGTGATAAAACACATCTGAAATAACACATGCAGCTCTAAAATTATACAATCTAGCACTATGAGAGATGGCGAATCTTGCATATATGTAAAGGAAGTGATGATGTTTAAAGTCAGAAATGACAAAGTGAAGAAAAACATGTACAGATATCAGCTATAGAGACAAAAGGCATATATGTTCCAAAGACGAACTATACAATCATTCTCCCAGAGGTAACAGGGATATTTTGATTGTAAAATTTCTTCAAGTACTGAATATGATTTCAAATACTGCAGACAAAATTCTCATTTGCAGAGATTTATGTAAACATCAACAGAATGAACCCATATGGGTCCTGCAGCAGATTTGTGAATATTATGCACAGCTCTAGAATATCACCATTGATTAACACTACCCAGTCCGCACCTTGTGGTCTTGTGGTAGTGTTCTCACTTCCCATGCATGGGGACCCGGGTTCAATTCCCGGTGGGGTCAGGGATTTTCTCTGCCTCATGATGACTGGGTGTTGTGTGTTCTTCGTCACCACTTCATCATCATTCACTTGCAAGTCACCAAAGTGGCATCAACTAAAAAGGACTTCCCCGGCTAACAATGCCATACGATCATTTCATTTCAACACTACCCAAAGGGTAACCATTCATTGACCATATACTAACTGACCTGCAGAAGGAAAGTTGTAATGTTGTTGTTGTTGATAAGCTTGGCTTTTCAAATCATTCCATTCATATCTTAAACTAAACACCAACTAAACTCTACACCAAAAACAGTTGAATTTGCAACTCAGATGAACAATGAAACATGGGAAGAAATATACACAAAGACACTCACAAATGGGAAGTTTTTAAAGTTTCTATTGATATTTACACACAGAGTTGAAGAATTCTTTCCAAAGTACTGAGAGTCATTAAAGATCAAAACAAAAATACCTACAAAAGAGCAATCTCCCCCCCCCCCCCCCCCCCCCATTCAGTACCACCCAGGACTGTAACACCTAAATGCCTCTTGTTGTACCCTGAAATGAGGAATATCTTACCCACTATCTTTCCCAAACCTCCCACAGTGTTATTCTACCACCAACTGAATCTACACAATATCCTTGTCCATCCCTCTCCACTCCTGCTCCCAACCTTTTGCCTCATTGCTCATATCCCTGTAACAGACCTAGATGCAAGACCTGTCCCACTATCACCTACTCCAGTCTGGTCACCAGCATCACCTATCCCATCAAAGGCAGGGCTACCTGTGAAATCAGTCACGTGATCTACAGACTAAGTTGCAATCATTGTGCTTCTTTCTAAGTGGACGTGACAACCAACAAGCTGTCTGCCCATCTGAATGGCCACCAGTAAACTGTGGCCAACAGACAGCTGGACTACCCACTTGCTGAGCTTGCTGCCCGACACAATGATCTTCACTTGAATGACTTCTCCACTGCCTGTGACATTTGTATCCTTCCTACCAACACCTGCTTTCCTGTATTGCACAGGTGGGAACTCACCCTGCAATATATCCTATGTTCCCATAACCACCTTGTCCTCAACCTTCATTAGTTCCTATTCTTTATGCATTTGGCCTCTTCCCTGCTCCCACTCCAACACTACACACCCTTCTAACCCACCAACACATCCACAGTCTTTCTTCCCCTCTTCTATTTCTTTCATTTTCCACTCCACTCTCCTTCTCCCTTCCTCTCAATCCCCAACCCTATTTAACCATCTAGGTGCACCTGGTTGTCTTAACCTGTCCCCAACACATCCCTGCATGCTCCCACAAGCAGCACTTTACCATCCCCCACCTCTACCTTGCTATCACTCTCCCTTCCTGCTCCAGTCTCCTCCTTACCCTCTTCACTCAGATTGCATTCTCATCACGCACAGTTGCTCACAGGCCAGTCTCAGTGGCAGAGACAGTGGTCATATGTGTGTGATTTGAGCTTGCATGAGTGTGTGTATGTTGCCTACTTTAGAAGAAGGCCTTTCGGTCAAAAGCCCACATGTTCAGCAGTCTTTTTGTTGTGCCTGTATGGGACTCAACATCTCCTCTGTATGGTGAGTAGTGATCTATCCATTTCATGATATTGTCAATATTTCATCCTGAATTTTCGAAACAAAAATAACTGGGTGGTCAATGGGATAAGTAAATCTTTCACAGCCCTCAAGCATCTCAGCAGTACAAAAATAACCAAAATGATCCGGATTTCACCACTATAGCCCACATACAAAAAGATACATATAAAAGCATTACTAGTATCAAAAAATCACAAAAATGGTAGATTTATGGAAAAGGCAGAGAACAAAATAAAAGCAGTCTGGAATGTCACCTAAAAGGAGACAAACGGGAAAAAAACGTAAACATGCAATTTCAACACAATGGTACCACAATATATGATCCAAAAACAATAGCAAACTTTGCAAAACAATATTCTACTACATAGTTACCAAGCTATAGCAGAAATCTGCCAAAACCCAGTCTGTACAAAAACTTGATTATGTTCCAAACACAATGATGCTATGATTCACTACTATGGGTGAATTAAGCAATGTTGTGCACATCCTAGCAAAATAAAACTTAACCAGGTGTAGATGAAGTGCCTGTAGGCTTCCTGAAGGACTGCACATACATGATTAAAGATTCTTTAGCATATTTCATAAATAAATATTTCACCACATGTTTCTTCCCAGGGACACTGAAGCATGCAGAGTCCTGCCTGTACATAAGAAAAGTGACTTAAAAAATATAGAAAATTGTAGACCGGTTTCTTCACTCTCATCTTCAAAAGTGATAGACACAGTGAAGAAAACTAGGTGCCTAGGGTACTTAACAAAATACAGTCCACTGTGTAAAGAATAATTTGGTTTCAGTTCTGTTAATATAACAGGATCAGCTACAGCTCAATTTTCAAATGTTATTCTGGAAGCACTAGACAAAGATGATCATGTAACAGGAATCTTGCTTCACATTATCAAAGCCTCTGATATAGTAGCCCACACATTCTGCTACTTAAGCTGGATGGCTAGGAATAAGGAGGAGTAGCAAGTAATTGCTTTCAATCACATCTGAAAAACAGATGGAAATAGATGGAGAACTCTTAAACAATCTTCACTCATACCATAAAACACCTTTCGGACTCAGAATATATTACTATCGAAGTCCCCCAGGGGCGTGTAGTGGGACCAGTTCTTTTCTTGATACACATCTGTTACTGTAAAAGTAAGATCACTGGTAAATCCTATAATTTACTAGCAAAACCTAACATTTACTATCATGGTATGGCATTAGTCTGAAATTTCTTATCATATACGCAGATTTAAAAATTTATTGGTAAATATACAGATTGACCCATGTTAACTGGTAAAACAATATTAATTGCAAAAACCTTCTTATCAGTTACTGAAATAGTCTGTATTGATTGTGAAGTTACATTTTTTAAATATTCTTGCATTTCAATGCAATTATAATGAACAATAGTCCATATAACAATTAGTGAAAAAGTTGGTTATTGAAAAATGCTATAAAACATTATGTTGTAAATGTTAATTTTTGTTATAGCTAGGTTGACTGTTGTGGTATTTAGAATTACACAACATGGAAGGCAATCTGCACATACGCAACTAAAGTGGAACACTTTTTTAAATAAGTGCCTTTTTGAACGCTTGTCCTATAATGAAAGATGGTTTAGCAACTGCTTTCCATGTATTAATTCCTTCTCTTCCCATTTCTTTGACACTGATAAAATTTTCCGTGCATAATGTAAATTGGCTCCTAGCACAGAATGACTTCAGTTTGCTGGCTTTGGTACCAAGCTGATAAAATTCATCGTCACGAATATTTATCACCACTGTTATTATTGCTTTTATATAAATTTTTGTCTGATCTACATCTGGTACTTTAATTCTCACATTCTGTCCAATTGAAGGCTTCAGAATTTTGTTGCTTTCATTTTCTTTGCTTGCATCTGCAGACCTTAATTTGCAATCTCTTGGACCCACTTCCTATTTTTAACACAATTGGAAGTTGTTTTGTCACAACCAGCAGTTAGTGCTAGTGTCTTGCTGTTAACTGTCCTCAAATCTTGTGTCTACGGTGGTTCTTCACCTGCTACAACAACACATTCTACCTGCATTCCTTCTGTTCCAGTATTCAGTTCACTGGAACCAATTGCTTGACCACCATTTTCCCTTTCTTGAGGGTCAGTGATTGCAATGTTTAACATTGTTTCCAAATCTTCTTCAATGTTTACATTTTTTATTAAATCACGTGGACTAACTGAGCTGGCAATGCTCATTTTCATTTGAACGCCAAACATGGCTTCGTATGGTGAACATCTGATCCCTTCATGATAAGCTCAATTTTTCATTGCATGTACAAACCTTAATCTTTGAGATCATTTGAAGTTTTATTAGTTTCCATCCCTGTAGATAATTTCACAGTCCAAATACATCTGATTTTCAAGTTTTTGTTTATCTTGTTGGTAGACATGTTTTTGATGTATGTGAGTGTTTTCGGCTGTTTTGAATCTTTAGTTTATTGTTGACAGTCGACAAGTTTTTATGCATTATTGAGTGTTTGTCAAAATTTTACTTTCCAAAAAGATGGATAAAATTATTTGCACTAAATCCTGCTTGAAAAATAAAATAAACTGCAGCACCACATTCAAAATTTTTACTGTGGGATTTGGCAAATCTGCTATTAGTGAGACAAGAGTTTACGACAGGTGTAAATGTTTCAAAGAGGGTTGAAAATATGTTAAATACAATGACCACAACAATATGGAAGAAGTAAAGAAAATACTCTAAAAAAATTGCCGAATCATGATCAGAGATGTTGCTGATGATGTCAGCATAGCTATTTTTGGATGTATTGGGCAAGAAATGTGTAGCAGTAAAGTTTGTTCTGAAAGTGTTGAATTGCATCCAAAAATGGCATTGTGTAGATATCGCTCAGGAATTGCTGAATGAAGTGAACAATGATCCAGAACTTGTAAAGACGGTTATAACAGGTGATGAACCATTGGTGTATGAGTATGACATCAAAACCAAGGCTCAGTTATCCAAAAAGAAACTGCCTTAAGAGACAAGACCAAAACAAATTGACATGTTCAATCACATGTGAAGGTTATTCTTACTGATTTCTTCAGTTACAGTGGGATAATACATGATGAGTTCCTGCCTTATGGTCATTTTGTCAATAAGGAGTACTTATGTAGTATGTGGTGTTTGCAAGAAGCAATCTGAAGAAAATGGCCAGAATGTAACAAAACCACTCATGGAAATTGCTTGATAATGCTCCCTCTCACACCTCAATGCTTGTTCATAATTCTTTGGCAACAGACACAGTTAAGTTGGCTCAGCCACCTCAGTTGCTGAGCATGGTCCTGTGTAACTTCTTTCTATTCCTGAGGTTGAAGAGAACCATGAAAAGGCATTGTCTTGGCCACCATTGGTGAGATAAAACCAATCACTGAAGTAGCTGAATACCATAATGAAAAAAGAGTTCCATAAATGCTTCCAAGAATCAAAGCAGCACTGGCACATGTGTCTGATATCTGAGGGGGAGTACTTTGAGGGGATGACATTTGTATTGATGAATAAATAAAGATTCTTTAAGAAAAACAAAAATACCTGTTACCTTTTGATCACACCTCATATCTGTATTATGTCTTACCAGGTTCACTCAGATACCATCATCTATGAAGGTGAATCAACAGTGATAGTCTACTGTAAAAGTGATGATGACTTAGTCCACCATACTGAGTAGATGCTTGGAGAAGTAGAGGCATGGGACAAAAATAATAATTTGAAATTAAACTTCACAAAATCAGAAATTTTTCACTTTACCACAAAACAATCAGCACAGTGTATAAGTGAGATATGGATATGGATAAAAAATTGGACACTACAAACTTTGTCAAACCCCTTGGCATACTATGAAATACAAATATGTTGCAGAGTTATCTTGTAGGCAGCATACTCAGTCAACTTAACAGTTTCTTATATGTCATGAATGTCTTGTCAGTTCATAAAATTCCGGAACTTTGTCCACAAAATTTTTCTGTGCTTACCTTTTACTTATTGTGCATGATCTCTCTGAAATACTCCCCTCCATAACTGATACACTTCTGCCAATGCCATCTTCATTTCTGGAAGCAGTCTTGGTACATCTCTTGCTGGATTGGATGAAGTACCATCTGCAAATTTTCTTTTATCTCACCTATTATTGCAAACCTTCACTCATTCAGTAGGGTTTTCAACTTTGGAAATAAAAAAAAAACGTTCACAAGGGCCAGGTCTGGAGAGTACAGAGAATGAGGCAGCACAGTGCTTTCATTTTTTGTGCCCAACAGGGTTCAATGTGTGTGGGTGCTGAGCCGTGTGCGGCTTGTGTTCGTGCCGTTATTGCTTCACATCTTGTCTTGGCGGTACTACCGTCTCATTTCCTATTCAATTTACTGGTGTCACTAAGTTGGTGGCTTGCCTGCCCATGAGTGGCAGCAGCAGCATTTATCGATAAGAGCACTGTCATACTATCTTTGGATCGACCACTAGTATTTCCAGGTCGTCGTGTATCGGGAGTTCAGTACGGACGGAGCAGCAGTGAGGTCCGGACAGCCATGACTTGCCCGACCGTTGCCGGCACACATGACTTCAATGGGGATGACTTTGATTGGTCATTCAGTTGGTTGTCTCAGCAGACGATGTGTATTTGGTGGCCGACTGCTTCCAGGTTCTCTGTGTGTGTCAACCTGTGATTCAAATACTAACAAAGAGATAGAGGGGCTGGTCAGTACTTACCTCAGCTCAGTACAGCCGATAGATACCCAAAAAACAACCGAAAATTTACATTCCTAGTTTTCAGGTGGTGTGTGGTATGGGACTCAAGTTTGCAGCTGACTTCTAGGATGAGGCATGGGGCTCAAGTTTGCAGCTGGCTTCTAGGATGAGGCATGGGACTCAAGTTTGCAGCTGTTTTTTGTGTATCTATCGGCTGTACTGAGCTGAGGTAAGTTCTGGCCAGCCCCTCTATCTCTTTGTTAGTATTTGTTTCACATCTTTATATGAGATTTTCCATTAATTATTTAGATCAACCTGTGATTCCTCCTAGTTGTTCCACAGTGGCTGGTTTTAGTATTGTCCCAGTTGTTTGTTGAAGTGTTTCACAGAAACTTGTGTAGCTTGTGTGGTTTTGACGGAGCAGTTATTTAAATGCTGTCTGCATGTTGGATAGTCAGTTGATTGGGACGGAGCAGCCAGGAAGTCTCCACAGTGCAAGTCCAGGCCGGGACCACTGGCAACGTGCACGCGCTGTCAGGTCATAAGGTGCTAGCTGCGAGAGTGACGAAGTTTGTTGCCCACTGAACATGGACACTGAAGTCGAGTGATCACTTAACCTGTCACAAAACCTCAGCTATTGTGACATCTCTTCATTCATTTGCACATTGTTGCTCTCTGGGCCATTCGGGCTAGCAGCAATGTATGATGTGTTGGAGTCGGCAAAATCTTGCAGCCGTCTTCCTACATTGTGATTAATAATTAAATTGACTGTTACTTGCCAGTGAATGCACCAGTGGTATTTTCTGCCCTGTGGCCATTAATGCCCCAGTTACCTGCCCTGGTCGTTAATGCAGTTTTCTGGCAGTGTGCCTTTCCTCGTCATGTTGGTGCTATCTGGCACAGTGTGCAGTTTGACAGCCTTTTAAGTTGTTTGTTTCATATTTTGCCTTGAGTGGTTATTGTTCCCTTGGCTGTTTTAGACACCAGTTTCTGAAGACATAGTACTATTTGTATCCTCATCCTCGGCTGATATTTTCCGTCATTGTGCCATTGGTTGGGTGGAAGGGAATTGGTTAAATTTTTGGTCAGTCCTTGGGCCATGCCTAGTTTGGGTTGCCATCCAATTATTTAAGTTCAACTCTTGGCTGCCTGTCTTGTCTCACCTTACATTTGAGCTACCTTCTCAGGCCGAGCCTTGGAACGCTTCTGAGCACCACTTGTTCTGTTTGTTTAGATTGTGATTTTCATTTTAGTTTGGAGTACTGTGTGAGGCCTTTGGCCGTGTATTAATTCAGCCACTTTAAATTAAAATTTTGAAGACTGGTTTTATTTTAAGAAAGAAATTTTTCCTTAAAATTTGTTCTATCTGAAATTGTTTGTAATCCCGGCCCTAAGCCGTTAGTTGTTCGATGTGTTATGTGTGGCTTTCAGCCAAGGATTTATGTGAACCCCTTTTAACAAGGCCTTGAGCTGTGTGTATTCTTTAAAGGAAAATTTTTATAAGAAGGAAGGGGTTTATTTGAAATTGTTTGACTTATTGTCTAGGTCTCCAGCCATTGTTTCCAATTCGTTTGTGGCCTTCAGCCAAGCAATAAGTTAATATTTCTTTACTTAGGCTTTTGGCTGTTGTGTTGTAAGTTTTAAAAAGAAATTTCTTGGTTAGAAAAATTGTTTATTAATGTGTTTTAATTATAGTTGTCCTTCAGACATGTAGTGTAGGCCTTCAGCCGCTAATTGTTTTCAATTTCATGTTTTCTTTTTTGAAAAAATTGTTTTACGTTCTATTTTTAATTGCTTTTGATTTCTAAGCCAGGCCTTCAGCCGTTCTTGTTTTCGGTGTGGTTTGGGCCCTCAGCCCAGAAAGCATCTGAAGTTTTCTTTAAGTAGGCCTTCAGCCATATTGTTTAGATGGAATCTTTTAAACCAATGCGTAAATAAGTGGTTCTTAGAAAAATAAAGTTGTGTGTTTGATTGTGCAAATCACAGTAACTGTTTATGGCCCCATCCACAACCGTAACCTTATCCTGTGCACTCTCTGAGTACCTACCAACCAGCTTTCAGGTGCATTATCACGATGCCAAGAGCCATTAATTGTCTCACTACATTTCAGGCCGTCTTTCAAAGTCAAAGAAAACTATCAGTATGGCTTTGACATTTGACTTGACCTGACAAGCTTTTTTTGGTCTTAGTGAATCTTTCCCAACCCATTGTGAAGACTAAACCTTGGTCCCAACATCATAACCATGGACACATGTCTCATCACCAGTTATGATTCTCTTAAGGAACATCTTGCCCTCATTTGCACAATCCAAAAGCTCTTCACAGATTGTGAGGCAAAGGTCTTTCCAATTTTGACTCATGAGCTGTGGGATGAAGTTGCCGGCAACAGGATGCTATGCAAGTGCTGTGACGGATTTCATGACATGATTGAACTGAAATATTACATTCTTCTGTTATCTCTCAGTCAGTCTTCAATTGGTATGCACAATTTTGTTGATGTTTCTGACATGAGCATTGTCAGTAAATGTCATAGGGCATCCTGAATGAGGATCATCTTTAACTGATATCTGGGCATTTTTAAACCGTGTGAACCGTTCATAAAATCGAATATGGCTTATGCATTCATCACCTTAGGCTTCCTGCATCATTTGATGTGTCCCTGAAAGGTTTTCCAGAGTTCCATGCAAAATTTAATGCAAACGTATTGCTCCTCTTAACTCTGCCATCTCCAAATTCACATGATTTGTGGCAAAAATCTACTGAATAAAACACTAAACAATAACTAACAGACATACAACAATGAAACTTCTGGCAGTTATACATGAAATATAGGCATGTGCAGGAATGCCAAATGCCACTGTGGGGATTGACATGTTACGTGTGGCAATATTGAACCCAGCATTAAGTATCTGATGGTTTATAATGAATTAACTTTATTTTGATCATGTCGGTACAAACACATCCACTCGAATACAGAGTTCAGAACACACGGAGATCAACAGTTCTCAAAGAAATTCGTTCTCCAAAGATGAGGCGGTCGACCCTTGCAGTCGATAACCGCCACAGAGCCCCTGCCGGCAGTGCAGAGCACGATAAGGATGATGAGAGGCGTGTGTGTACCCAGCCAGCTGATGGCGCAGGTGCACATGAGTGATCGTGTCATGGCAGGCATTAGTGCAAGGCATGATTGGACCGTTTCTCGATGTCTTGGTACGCATGACCAGTGGAAGGAAGGAGGCACGGAAGGCATCCACTGGTTGACCATACCAGGCTGCTGATGGCATGGTGGAAGCAGAAGGTGGCGGCATGTCGGTGGAGAGAACATCACTGGGCCGAGACCGTGCGGCACAGTGGGGTTTTGATCCGATCAAAGGCGCGGAGTGCACCGAAGATGCGATGCGATGTATTGCCAAAGTATTTGCCAGCGAGCACTGCGGTAAGTGCAATGTGTCCGGTAACAGTTTGTTATTAGCTGTACAACATAAAGCAGCAAGCATGCTGTGGCTTAACAGGTTGCGTAAGATATGCCGGATGAGCAACACTCACAGTAATGATGGAGTTATAGAGGTGCTTGATGTCGCAACAGGGGAGAAAACAGCAAGCTGCACACAACTGACCTTGGCGGCGGATGACTTCGGTGTAGACGGAAACATCACCTCAGAGTCCATTGACGGTGAATGTGTTACAGTGGTAGATGGCAGGATGTTCCAAGCGGAGTTGACAGTGTCGTTGTTTTCATGAATGAAACGAAGGTTGGGGGGGGGGGGGGGGGGGGAGAGGGAGGGGGCGTGGCCGTGAGCCTTGTGCATGAGGCACGGTGACGGAGAGAGGTGGTGGAAGGCATATGTGGTCAGCAAAACCATGGTCAGAGCAGGAAGGCGATGAGACGTAATGTGAACGTGAAGACGTCGAATCGACGGATGAACTACTGGTCCATGGCAGAAAAGCGACACAGTTTGGTGGAACTGAAGCTGCCTGTGTGCTGTCGCTGTTGGTGCTGCGGTCGAGTCATAAGGCTGCAAGCTGCTTGTGCGAAACTACTGCATGGTTATGTGTTGTAGCGGAAAGATGCTCACTCGTCGAAGCAGAAATGACAGATGTGTTGGTCGTACATTGCAGAGGTAGTGAAGAGGGCGGCAAAGCAAGTGGCACTGGAATGCAGCTGGTTATGCCGTGGTACAGAAACGAAGTGTCTGGAACTGCCAAGGAAAGGTGGCAATGGCGTAAATAAATTGCTTGTATCACATCAGTAACGTAGAATTTCCACTTGAGGCGGTGTGATGACAGTTGTGACATATGGGACATAGATCTATGTGACATGATCGTCAGGGTATTAGTTGTAGCTTGTAGTAACAGCAGTCAGAGGCGGAACAATGACAGGAGCATCTCGTTGCATGTCGTGCTCAGTTGGTGTCGGCTGCAGCATGTGTAACTGATCTTGTACCAACAAGTTGTATGTCATAATTTGCTCATGTAGCTGTTGTAGTTGTTCAGGCGAAAATGTATGTCGTGAAGCAGTCTCCTGTGTATCACTGAGGAAGATGGGGTCCAAATCAGAATCTGTCTTTATCAAAGGGTAACCTGGCATACAAGACAAGGTCGGCACCACAGTATTGACGTAACAGTTAGAGTAGGAGAGATCGTGTGTGTGATCATGAATGTGAAACTCAGTACTCAGCGGCGGCGGAGTGAGAACATGTTCACTGCTGTATGAAGCATTGATACAGCTGAAATCATCTTCTGTGGTGGGTGAACAAGTTGCGGGCGCAAACCAGTAGTGAACGGCCAGGTGGTAAGTGTGCATGGTAAATGTGCATAGTGTCGGCAAATTGTTGATAAGATTTGGGTGTGGTAGCCGTGGCGGTATTGTATGTCGTGCAGCTGTTTGCTTTGACTGGGTCGAGGTCAGTGAGCCAGCAGGCGGAGGCCATACCATAGCTGTCGGTAGCAGTCGAGCACAGTTGGTGCGGCTCGGGTGCTGCGTAGAGGGAGGCGTGGCGCGTCCAGTATTGCATTGAGAAACAGCCGGCATTGTCGTCGGTGTAATTGGTGCATTGTCATTGATCAGTAGGATGTCCTTGATTAAATTGTTCCCGTGAATTCTACCAGGCATGCAATTTAGCTGTAGTTCGGAGTTCGTGCGAACTGGGATTTGCAACATGGTCCCCGTTTGTTGCAGTCCATTGTTTGGCATGATTATCCAGTATCAAAGCACTGCACAAAGTCAATTCATTACACGAAAGCAAGTCAAAATTGTCCAAATTAATTGGTGAAGGAGCACTGCACTGTCCAGAAGTGAAATTACCGATGCGTTGAGCGGGTTTCAAAGGACGACGTGTGCACCTCGGTTGCATTGTTGAAGTGTGAGAAGGTGACGAAAGTTACCAAAAAGCACAATTCACACAAGAGTCAGGAAATTACACACTAATTTTACTTCCTGTATACTGTATCCAATTGCGGTGCAATGCAAAGTTGATGGACATTGAAATCAGACTAAGGGTTGCTGCATTGTTTATCCATGGAGATGTTCCAGTACACATTTCTGGCATCATAAGCAGCATTCGTGAGCATCGGGGTCACCATTATGGGGATCGAGATGTTATGTATGGCAAAATTAAGTATTCTCTTGTTTATAATGAATTAACCTTATTTTGATCATGTCGGTACAAACACATCCGCTCGAATACAGAGTTCGAAGCACACTGAGATCAACAGTTCTCAAAGAAGTTCATTCTCCAAAGATGAGGTGGTCGATTCTTGCAGTCGATAACCACCACACCACTATGAGAATGGATGTAAAGCAATTTACATATTACCTACTCACAGACTAAAACTATATGAAAAACTCTGCATTATATGGACATGAAATCTGTAAATAAAATCAGGAATAGGAAGTGTGACCCAGATCTAAAAAAACTGAAGGGGACCTGGAAAAGTACCTGAAAATTAAATGCTTTTATAGTGTAAAAGATTTCTTGAATGATAACTGTACAAAACAGTTTCTGTGTAAGGAAGTAGTACCACATGTATTATAACCAGATTTTTTAAAAATAATTCTGATGTAAAATAGTACCTGTCTGAAGAAGTAACAACATACATATTCTAAAATTATATTAATGTTACAATTGACAAGTCACCTATGTCAAAATCTTTGTTTGTATAATGCTTGTTATGTGATAATAAAATTTGGTTTGATTTCATCTGATTTTATGAAATCAGTAAGCAATGTTGTGAAATGATTTTAGACTTATTCTCTGTTTCAAGATTGAAAATGAGTTGTTCAAGAATTTGTATGTGTACATATGGAAAATTTTATTGAGTTTGAATTTTTATAATAGAACAATGACGAATTTGACCTTCAATTTCAGTCTCATTTGCTTACATAATATTGCAAATTCCTATTGTATGAAAAATTTTCTATTTGATTTTTGCTTGGTTTTCAAATGTTTAGGAAATGTGTCAATTGCTGTGTGTCTTGTGCTGAATTACCAAGCCGGCTTTAATATCTTTCTACATAATTCAAACATACCAACTTGGAATGACTCCACCTGCTATTATTCTATGCCTCTTACATTACTGATTATTTTCATTAACTTTCATTTAAATTTAGTTATTCACATTACGTATAAACAGTGTGTACCTGAACCTCCAAACCGTAGTCATAAATATTTTATGTAAACTTATTGCTCAAGTGGTAGTTTTCACTCCACTGATTACAATGATTTGTTTAGTTTTGCTGTAGCTGTGTTAATGAAGAAATTGTTGCAGTATGTAACAATGAAATAGTAAGAGCTATTCAGTAGAGTTGAGAGTATGTACACCACTGATGACAACCTTTAGCAATAGCCTCCTGAATGATTTTAGCAGGCCATGTAATCCTCATACGGCAATTTCTGCCATTTGTACAGAGCCATATGACAATTCAATTCACGCAACCTTGAGAACAAGGCCAACCAACACACATTGTCAAACACACCTGTAATGTTGGCCATTATCCCCATGATATATCATTTGGTATTATCTCAAATAAGGCCAGTTGCCTGGATTATGACATCTTCAGTCAAACATCCCTTTCTGAATCCATATTCATTTCAGCTCAGTTACTTCTTAATTCCATAAGTCTCTCACATAAAAGGCGCTCCTGAATTTTTGTCAAGTTATTTATAAGTCAAACAATACAATACAACTCTGGGGTAGTGAAATCTTTATCTTCTTTTTTAAGGATGACCACTTCAGTTTTCTTCCTTAATGGCAGAGTTCTTTCTCACAGCAAATATTTGTTAATCAGAATTATCAAATATGATGTTTGTCATCCAAGGGCCAGGCCTCTATGTCTGATTAAAAATACTGTCCATTAAAATTACAACACCAGGAGGGATAGAAAATAACAAAATTTTAATTATTGTATGTATAATATAGTATTATATGAATAACATGATTTGTAGGTGATTTGGGTAATCAGGGAGCAAAACCTAAGTACACAGAACCACCATCTCTGGTATAACAACGATGTCCAACCTGGCTGGGCACTGAATTGAACTGAACTTTGGTGACAGATATGAGTACATCATTTCATGCTTCTGGAACCTTAAGCCAGAATTCATCAGTTGTATACATTTGCAAGAGGTGGAGTGCTAATCTCTTGTTGGCCCTTGAGCAGGTGTTTGCAGTGGGCGAGAGATCTGATGAATTGTAGCCAGTACAGCAAACGCCCTCTGTATCATGGTACATGAGAACAGCATGGGCAACATGAAATCTTGTGTTGTTATAGTGAAAAATAAATTCATAGAGACCTCGAAAATAGAGCACAACATCTGGTCTTAACACATCAGAAATGTATCACCTGCTGTCCACATCAATGGCTATGCAAATTGCAGGTGACCACGTTGTACACCCCAAGGCACCCAAGCCATCACACCAAATACTGGGCCTGTTTGATAATGACAAATGTTATCTTGCAACATTCATTCTCCTTGGAGACTCAACACTCAGATATGTCCATCACAATGTTTTACAAGGAACCAGGACTAGTCTGGAAAGATAAAGTGGTGCCACTTCTGTGCCTCGTGTCGTCACTCATCACACAGATGTCAGTGCAACTCTCTCTGCTGCCATGTTAAGGAAAGCAGCAACAAAAATTGTTGTGCTCCAGATGCCATCTCACTGTCTTTGTGGACATTTGTCTTGCTACAAGCAAGCCAATCTCATGATACGTGACATAGCTGTAATATCTTGCATGGCTGAGCAAACAATATGCCCATCATAGTGGGAGATATTGAGAGCCAACATGGTCACAAATATGGTCCTCATGAACCCTCCAATTCCATATTAACAGTGCTTAATTTGTGATGGTACATGCTGGTATACCATACCAGTGACACTGACAAAAAAGGTACACACTGGAATGCCATGCCAGTAACTCTGACAAAAAAGCATTAAATTAACATATAAGATGTCTAAATTTCAAATAATACCATCCAGTAGGTCACAGCACTGGAACCTCTATATTTACAAATTGAGCATTACATATTCGTATGTTAGTTGTGAGTTCTCAACCAATCTAAGAATAATTATCACACAATGGTAAACCATAGTCTCAAAATGCTGCAATACTTCACTTTTGAATTCCAACACATGCTATTAGACATGTCTCCTTCTTATGTGAGGCATAACACCATGTTCTCACCAACCAACAATCAAATGCCTTGGAAAATCTATGATGGAATGTGATAATATTCCCTAAAGGATAGTTGCTACTATCCATCACTCTCTCTCTCTCTCTCTCTCTCTCTCTCTCTCTCTCTCTCTCTCTTTCTGTTTCTGTGGTCACGTGTGTATGAGTTGGGCTTGTGTGAGTGTGTTTGCATGTTGTCTACTTTTGATGAAGGCCTTGTTGGTCTAAAGCTTACTTTCTGCCAGTTTTTCTGTTGTGCTTATCTGTGACTCAGCATCTTCACTATATGGTGAGATGCAACTGTCCTTTTCATAATATTGTAACAACGAAATTCAGTTTCTGAACAAGAAACCTTGTGATGGTCCCCTATCCATATTGTTCTCAGAGTCTCATAACTTGCAGTTAGATATCTTGGTGGAATATCTGACAACTATTTTCTGAAATTTTTCAAAAAAGTACACAACACGGTTATTCAGTTATATGGTTCTTCCCACATTTATTACCAATGTAAATTATGCAATGACCAGGTCCAGTTTTACATTTGAATGTCATATACAAGTAGGTACCCACACTTTTATCTACAAAGATAACCTCAATAACTCTGTCTCAGTAAAGTGACACCATATTCCATGAACACAATAACAGCATGACAAAATGGCAAGATAGTAATAGGAACAACACACACCCTTTTGTCCTGTAGGAAGTCATCAAACAAGCAAAAACCGACTGGTTGCTATGTTGTATTCAGCCTTTAGGCATCCCGGGATGCAGATACAGAGGGGCATGTGGCCAGCACATTACTGTCCTGGCCATTGTCAGTTTTCATGGCTGGTGACACTACTTCTCAGTCAAGTAGCTCCTCAATTGGTCTCACAAGTGTTGAGTGCAGCCTGCTTGCCAACAGTACTTGGCAGACCTGGATGGTGACCTATTCAAGCCTGACAGCACTTAACTTCAGTGATCTGAGAGGAACTGCGGCAAGGCCATTGGCCATAGCAAGTCAACAACATAATTAAAATATCCCGTAAGCAACTTTCATGGAGCAAGTACACTTACATATTTCATATTTACTATTGCATCTGGGACTCTTTACCACAAGATGTTTTGCTGTTACTAGCTCGCTGAGACACTTTACAGGCTAGTTACATATAGATGTAACAGTTGCTATAAATCGGAGCCAGACTAACTACACGAGAACTACCAGAGTTGTTACTCAAGTATAATCCAAGTACAGAATCTTTATGTGCATAGCGACTGCATGTGTAAATGCTAGCTGCAGACTTTCATGAAGATTTTACGTGATGACTGGACGTCACAGACTGGCAATTTTGGGGAGGAGTTAGTCTTATGAAGTCTGGTATAAAGAGATTTGCTGATTTCAGAATTTACAAAATGTTCTGAAAAATTTTTAGATTAGATTTTTCTACTCTGGATGGACTTCATAGTGAAACAGTGATGTTGTTTATAAAATAGAGTTTGCTTGGTTCAAATGGCTCTGAACACTATGAGACTTAACTTCTGAGGTCATCAGTCCCCTAGAACTCAGAACTACTTAAACCTAACTAACCTAAGGACATCACACACATCCATGCCCAAGGTAGAATTCGAACCTGCGGCCATAGCGGTTGTGGACTGCAGCGCCTAGAACCGCTCGGCCACTCCGGCCGGCCGAAATAGAGTTTAATAAATTTTAAATATACATGGAAACATCTTATGTATGTGCACTGGAAATGCACTATTTTGGAATATAGTCACCATATAATAATTATTTTACATTACAAGAAATTATGCAAAATCTTAATTAGTAACTAATCAACTGATGTAGTATATTCACTTGTGCATAAAAATTTCGCAAACAAAAATACAGCGTTAAAGTTCAGAATATACCAATTGGCAATATAACCTATGATGGTACAAACTTAAGTTAATCAGTTTTGTGAAAATGGAAATATGTACTCAGAGACAGTGGAATGACAAATGGTGTCAGTGCTTCAGGTTCTATTGATTGCCTCAAAATGTCTTCCCATTCAACATCATTATCATAATTTCAATTAGCCACATCATTATTCTAATGAAAACTGCTTAAAATTTAAATGCAGTTAATCATTGTAAACACTGATATAAGTGTCGCATACCACAAGATAACTGCATTCAATATACAATAAAGTTCAGAAAAAAATTTCCTATTGACAGGAGTAGAAAACATAACAGATGAGGAGATTCCAATTTGACATGTCACAACATGTAAGTGTACCAACCTGTAATCTTCGGTTTGCACTTGATGTCACTTTGGTGGAAGTTGATTGACTGACTGCTGTAAACTGGTTTTACCATGAACTCTCAAATAATGTACTTAACACAGTGTATGACTAACTGTTTTGCACATTTATTGACACTCATAGCAACTCAATGACAACATTCAGGTTTCACATGGGGTATTAACCACAAGCAGACACATACAAAACCTCCAAATCTGTCAAACAGTGGCTTAATGTTGACAGAGTACTTTCACATATGAATTCTGAGTGTCAGCAAGATAGCGCTGAATTACATTCAGTGGGCTCAGTAGATTTTGTGATTACTGATAATACTGCACAGAAGTTTCTGTAGTGCACATTAAGAAACTGAGATAGGAATTGCAGCAGACAGTACAGTATGGTTGATGTTTAGGTGCAACTCACACTTTTTCCAAAGCGTTTCACAAACCTACAACATAAGTGACTACACATTGTTAACACTCTGAATGCTAGCCTTCAACAGAATACTCTTGGGTGAGCGTGAAGTATAGGGCTATCCAAAAAGAAGGAACAGATTTCAAACATTTCTTGTTTCCTAACTACAAAAGATAGAAACACAGTTCCAATGTTCTGGAAAGAGAATAAAGTCTGACATAAGGACATTCTGTGGTTTTGGAGGTTACATATTTGTTTATAAAACTGAAGGGTCAAAACTTACTAGAGCAGATGCTGTATAGGTTTAGCACTTTCGCTGTGGCTGACGCTTATGAGCATCAAAACAAGCCACGAGCCAGTGCGGCTGACGCTGATAAGCGTCCGCGCTCACTGTCGGATTCCTCAGTCTAGTTGCAGCGTCTAAGCTAACATCAAAGCGTGTAAACTTTTGTTTTGCGTGGGCAGTTATCGAATGTATATTGTTCGTAATGGCGGCTAATGAACCGACACCTGGACCTTCCAATGGGAAAAGGAGCAGGAAAAGCTTTAAATTGACAGAGGAACAGTTACTTAGTGTACTAGACGACAGTGAGTTTCTTTGAAGTGAGGATGAGGCATACCACGGAGATTGTCATTTAGAGGCTGCAGACGAATTGCAGAGTGATGACAGCATGGAAGCGCAGCTTTCGAATCTGTTTCATGACATTTTTGAATCTGACGATACGGATCACAACGATTGTGTGGAAATCGACGACACACGGAGATAATCCAGATGAATCCTGGCACAAAGAACTACATAACATGCAGCATCACCCATTTACGAAGGAAGAAGTTTTGCAAATTCATCCTGCTGGCAATTCTCCTATAGATTTCTTCAGATTATTGGTAACAGACAAATTGTTGCAATGTGTAGTTGACAAAATGAACGATAACGCAGTCAACATATTTCTGAGTGAAAATACATAAGAGGGATCTAGGATCTGTAAATCAAAACCTCTAAGTATAGGCTAATTACTAGTTTTCCTGGGTGTTTTGTCACATATGGGTAATGTTAAATATCCACGATTACAAGACTACTGGAAGAAAGAACCACTGTTTGAGAATAGAGGAATAGTGATGAGTATAAGCAGAGACCGGTATTTGAACATATTATGCTCTCTGCATTTTGCAAAAAAATCCACTTCCAGGAAAACCGAAATGAGATGATCGTTTATATAAGATACAACCTATATCAGATTATTTTAACATGGGAATGCCTCAAGTGTATTACACGGGAAGAGATTTATCAATAGATGAATCAATTATTCTTTGGAGGGGAAGATTGTCATTTAGACAATACATAAAAAGCAAACGTAATAAATATGGCATTAAGATGTATATGCTCAACAATCCAGACTGTTTCATAAATAAGTGCGCTGTTTACATATGGGAAGTAGTGGAGATATGGGGGAAAAAGGTCAAGCTGAAAAGGTCGTTTTGCATTTGATGGCAGAAAAGCTGCATGTTAGTCATCACTTTTACTTGGACAATTATTATAACAGTTTTCATTTAGCTACTTTCCACAGGTACTCTGAAATTAAATAAGAAATATAGCCCCGAAGACATCATATCAGCAAAACTTGGGAGAGGAGAGACAATTGCGCGGTATTCTAATGGATTTATGATTGGAAAATGGAAGGATCGACGAGAGGTTTCCTACATTTCTACAGAACATCTAAATGTTATGGAGTAACTGACGAATGCAAGTCAGCAAATAGGCACAATGCGTGTATGTCTGGGACTGATAAAAAAAATGGTTCAAATGACTCTGAGCACTATGGGACTTAACGTCTGAGGTCATCAGTCCCCTAGAACTTAGAACTACTTAAACCTAACTAACCTAAGGACATCACACACATCCATGCTCGAGGCAGGAATCGAACCTGTGACTGCAGCGATTGTGCAGTTCCAGTCTATAGCGCCTAGAACCGCTCAGCGACTGATAAACAAGATCAGATGTTATCGTATTATTTATGTGAATGAAAGACTATCCTCTGGCCGAAAAAACTATTCTTTCATGTCATTAACATGCTAGTTTTCAATTCTCTATATCTGTACAACAAATACTCAGGAAATAAAATGACGTTGTACAATTACAGAATGAAGATTATAAAGGGCTTCCTTCCACCAATTGATGTTCCACGAAATGTGAGCAAGAAACATCACAAGCAAACACACCTTGTGCAAAAGCGGGAAGCTACTGCAGGGAAGAAGCAAGTTATGAGGAAGCAGTGTAAGAAGTGCGTGGAACAAGCAAGCGCACTGATACACCAATACAAGTGTACAGCCTGCCCAGACAAACCTGGATACTGCTTGAACTGCTGTATAATTTCCCATAAGTACCAAAGACGCGATAATATTGGGGAAATTCCGATCATCAAAGACAGCTTCTTTTATCTCTTTTGACTTTGCATGGTGTCTTTTTATGACGTGAAAGTTCAGAATTTTTTTTCACGAGTACTGAGAAAATGAGGTTTTCTTTTGTGTTTAGTCGACTTACTTCTTATTGCGTTGTAAAGTTTTCACTTCAGTTTTTTGTGAAAGAATTTGTTGTGCTAAATTTGTTTTAATAGCAGTGCAGTTGAAGTGATGGGGGACACGAGAGAAGCCTCCACATAGGGTGTATTTCGTTTACTAATTTCTACACATCCGGGAGTCCCCTGGGCGTATATGATAAATGTAGATGGCTAATTCTCTCATACCAGGACCAAACCTGCTGCTAAATTGACAACCTCTATCAGATTCAATCTTAAAAATGCACATTTGAACTAAATATAATTACAAATGAATCCAGTTTCCTTTTTCCTTTCTTTCCTTCTGAAGAATTTACGTTTTGGAATCCAAATTTTTCCCGAATGCAGTGGATTTGTTGCTTGTTCAAATTGTATTTTTTGTTACATTATCAACAAATCATGAACATTTGAATGACGCCTGTGACCCCAATAGGTGTCAGACAGCAAACAGACTTTAAAACATGACCACAATACAGTCGAAGCTTATTTGAAGTAATGCATCTAAGGTGTCATCATTAAGTCAGTATAGAATATCATCCTACAGATCTTACATGGTCTTGACTTCACCCTGTAGCTGAGGTGTGCTTAGGAGCGTCGGCTCCGAGTGGTACCTGCCGTTTCAGAGTTACCAGTCCGCACCCGAGCGTTACCGGCCCGCACTCACACGTTGTTGGGCCGCAATGGAGAGTTACATGCCTGCACCGATGCCGCAGTGAAAGTGTTAAACAGGAACTACCTTTAACTAAAATACAATTACTTAACAAAGCAGAGAAAAGTACAGAACTATGTTTTATTTCTCTGCTATGAAACTTTGAAATTATGTTAATTTGTACAAATTCTTAATTAGTGGCTTAACTGAATAATGAAGGGTGCCATTTGGTTCAGAAAAATTAGGACAGTGAAAGTATATGTTAAATCCTCAAATCTAACAAACAAAGAGGCTCAAGAGACAAAAGTAATTTTGCTTGTAATGAAACTTTAATTATAATTCTCATGTATTGGGACACAGGATTAGAATCTGTAATAAAATGTCTATGACAGCAAAAGTCAGAGGCTGTGTAACTTAGGCAGATGACACCTTCTGTGTGTAGGGAAACTATGGCTTAATACAAATAAAGAGGAACAAATTCAATGTAAATTTTATATGATTTGTGGCAGCTAAGTAAACTACATGAGGCTGCATAAAAAGCAATCCATATATTGTTAAAAGGATGTTTACCTGTCACAAGAGACCCTGTAATAAAAACTGGAACTGAATCACTATGTATAGTGGTTACAGTAAGTATCTAGAGATCATTATTTAAGAACTTAGGTAAAATTTCCCAGACCATTCAAAACAAACCAGTGATAAACCAGCTGCAATTGTACAAAAGATTATTAATATAGAGCACAAATTAATTTAGACTGCTTTTACAATGAATAAGAAACAATGATGAATATGTTTCAGCAGGTGTTATGGGACAAAGAGAAAGCACACGAGCTCATAGGCTGAGGACAACAGTGGCTCAGTAAAATGAAGGATGCAGTGAGGTGAACTGAAACTCTAGTAATAATATGCAATAGACAAGATTATAAAATATGTGGCATAATATTTGCCAAAACTAGACATGATTGTCTCAATGGGAATTCCACGATCGTTCAGTAAATAAAATATGGCGTTTCAGTCTTCGATCGCTTTTCTTTATTTTAAATTACCAGTTTCGAGCTAGCTGCCCATCTTCAGATCTGTTAGACAAATTTAAAATGTAATTAATAAGAGAGATACAGTTAGTGATAGAAATATCTTAGTTTACAAAAAGATATTTTGGAACGTATTAAATGCCAACATACCATATATTGTAGTTACAGAGTAACTTGTCCGTACAGAACACTCGGTTCGCTGTCAAAACTAAAGTAAATTTCAATCTTTTAAAACCTTATATTGCAGTTTTTAAGAGTAACCTGATTGGTAACAGTAAAAAGTGCCCTCTACCTATAACAATTGTGCATCTGTTATTATTTCACCATACATATTAATGACAAATATTCTTTTTAATAAAACAATTTTTAAGGTAATAACATATGTTCGATACAGGGAACATTGCAGTTGTAGCAATCAAACAGCATTTGGAACACATGTAAAAGAGAGTAGACATGAAGTGAGCAATATAAGCGAACAAATGGAGGTGCTACATAAAGCTCCAAAAAGTCTCTATCTCAGCGTGCTCGAAGAGATTGAAATATACGCTCATCAAAGAAAAACCCCAGGCCTACTACTTAATGAGCAAAGTGATTTTATGCACAGGAATTATTATGAGATTTTTAAAGACCTGTTATAGGCTTACTTTTGAATGCAACAGTACACCCCAGTAAGAACCAGCTGCAGCAGAACGGCCCTCAGCGTACTGGCGGCGAGGTGAATTGGGCGCAGCAGAAGAGGACTCGGCGTGGCGTTGTGTACGTTCTGACGTAGGGAAATCCATTCCACCACCAATCAAAACAAAGAAGAGGAAACGCACATTTTGAAAGAATATCTACATTTTAATTATGTTTCTTTATAAAGAAATTTTAAATTAGTGTAAAAATTTTTCGTTTCATGGTCCACTCAAAAGATTATTCATATGTTATTACCTTAAAAATTGTTTTATTAAAAAGAATATTCGTCGTAAATATATATGGTGAAATAATAACAGGTGCACAATTGTTATAGGTGGAGGGCACTTTTTACTATTACCAATCAGGTTACTCTTAAAAACTGCAATATAAGGTTTTAACAGATTGAAATTTACTTTAGTTTTGACAGCGAACCGAGTGTTCTGTACGGACAAGTTAATCTGTAACTACAATATATGGTATGTTGGCATTTAATACATTCCAAAATATCTTTTTGTAAACTAAGATATTTCTATCACTAACTGTATCTCTCTTATTAATAACATTTTAACTTTGTCTAACAGATCTGAAGATGGGCAGCTAGCCTGAAACTGGTAACTGAAAATAAAGAATAGCGATCGAAGACTGAAACGCCATATTTTATAATATTTGCAGCATTTATAAATGCAGATATACAGGGAACCTATAGCAAGCCACTCTAGGTCGCCACTTCCCACACATTTCAAATATAGATGAGAACTGTGGGAGTGATGTACACTGTAGAAACATTCTGCAAGCTGCAAGAGTTACAATAAACAGAAAGTCAGGGGTATGCAATGTGCAAGAAACATCTCGTGAAGAGACCATGAGGATAAAATAAGAAAGATTAGAGCCCACACAGAAGTATACCGACAATCCTTCTTTCCACGAACAATACGAGACTGGAATAGAACAGAGAACCGATAGAGGTACTCAGGGTACCCTCCACCACACACCGTCAGGTGGCTTGCAGAGTATGGATGTAGATGTAGCTGTAGAATTGAATATATCAACATATAGTAAAAGGCACACTTATGCCATGCTGTATGGTTAGAATATGCATTGATGATAATGTCTGTGTTCTGTTGTGACCTGTATTTTAGGATGCATTGTGTTTAATCTATGTCATACTATCAACAATGTGTCATTTGTAGTAAATGTTGCTGCCTGCCTCAGCTTTATTTTCTCCAAAGAACTTCTCTTCTTTGTGGTTCACAAAAATTTCAGCAGTTGCCACTCATAATGCATTTCCCATTGTGTGATGATAGCTTTGATAATGAAGTGTAATATACGCCAAAGGAACACCAAAAAATAATTAATGCAGATTAATGAAATTTCAGGAATATATTTGTCTTGGTAACATATTTAAGTGATTAACATTGCAAGATTACAGGTTCATGTAAGCACGAGATAAGCCTCTGCAAATGTGAAATGCTGGCACTTTAATAACCGCTGTAACCACCAGAATATTGAATGCAGGCATGAAAACATCCATGCATTGTGTTTTACGGGTGCTGGCTGATGGTTTGTGGGATACATTCACATGCCCAATGCAGTTAGTTGGTCGATACAGGGATGGTTAATGCTGGTTGTGGATGATGCTGGAGTTGTCGTCTGAAGATGTCACATATGTGCTCAATCAAAGACAGAACTGGTTATCAAGCAGGAAAAGACAACATTTTGACACTCTGTAGAGCATGTTGACTTATAACAGTGGCATATTGGTTAGTGTTATGCTGTCCTTGAATGTACTGAACAACATGTCAAATCACCAGACTGATGTACAAATTTGCAGTCAGGGTACATGGGATAGCCACAAGATTGCTTCTGCTGTTATACTAAGTAACAACTCATACTGTAACTCCAGGTCTAGGTCTAGTTTGCCTAGCACACAGATATGTTGGTTGCAGGCCTAAACTGAAATCCTTCTAAATAACACACGGCTATCACTAGCATCAAAGCAAAACCAGATTTCATCAGAAAACACAACAGACCTCCACCCTGCCCTCCAGCACACCCTCACTTGACACCACTGTAGTTGCAGATGGCTGTGATTTGGCTTCAGTGGAATGCATGCGGCAGAGCATCTGTCTTGGAACTGCCCTTGAACTAATCAATTTCTAACAGTTCATTGTGTCACCATGGTGCCAATTGCTGCCATGTACAGCAGTACAGTGCACCAGAAACATACACAGAACACTCTGTAGTGCCACGTAGCCATCTGGAGCCTTGTACTCCTGCAACCATGTATTTGTGTGACCACTGCTGCCAGCAGTCATGTACAGTGGCTATATTCCTGCCAAGTCTTTCTGCAGTATCATAGAAGAAACATCCCACTTCACGTAGGTCTATTACATGACCTTGTTCAAACCCAATGAGGTGTTGATAATGGTGTCTTTGTCAATTTAAAGGTGTTCTTGACTAACATCAACTCACCACATCCATTCTTGAAGGTAACTAAAGCTCATGACCATTCGAGCATGTATTTACAGTAAACCTGATTTCCATCCTCAGAGTGGTGTTACTGGTGCACTCTTACATGACTGGTATGAAATCTGGATAGACATCATTTTTCAGATATAGAAACATGCCTACCAATTTTCAATTATGTTGCATAACTCTTTCTCGGTGTTGCAACTTTTTTCCCTTGTATGTAGTTGCACGACAATATGAATTGCATGATTTTTATTAGTTCTGTCATTTCATTGAAAAACATACATTTGTAGGTCAGTAAATCTTTGTAGTTCTCCTCCAAATTTATCAAATATGTAGGGCTCGAATGGTTGGGGCTGGTTTGCCGCTACGTTGGATGGAGGGAATGAGATGTTGACCTCAAGGTCTGGTATTTCACCACCCTGGATGTGTTAGCAGTGGGTGGTGAGTAATTGACTGGTTGCAGGCTGATGTGTCATCAAGAAAACATCTTTGATTGAAGATTACATATTATTAGTAAGCTTACTACAACAATCATAATGACACACGTCGGTGACATCGACCTACCAGGTGTTAGGTGAAGACATTGGATATGGAGGTGCTGAGGTAAGCAAGTGGCCTGCAGCCTCCTGAAGCCTGTGGTGATGCCAGCGACTCAACAGGACTGCTGATACAAGGTCCGTTTGTGTGCTGACTGGATGTTGCAGCTTCACTATTCAGGGAAGGCTATGCTGGTAGGTGTGAAATCATGCCATTGATCCTGTAAGGAAGACTGCTCTTAGCAGCAGTGCCTGCTCTTGCAGATGGGAGTGGACAGCTACAATATGCCTGCACCCCTCCCCGGAGTAGGAGGCTGGCAATGAGTGGAAGAAGACTCAGTGGTCGTCCACTGTCTTGATGGCCCCAAGTCCATGCTATTGGGCTCAGAATCAGCAGTAGTCCTGCAGTTAGTGGAGGCCAAGTCTTGTGATGGCAGCTTCTAGACTAAAATCAACTTCTAGACCTGTGTGGGCCTCTCCTCAAAACTTTTCACTGTAAAACTATGTGCATCTATCTAAAACTGAGGGTATTTATATGGGCTTAGTATCTACTTGTTTTGCCAAGGCATTGATTCCTGTCAAATAGCCCCAGCAGAGACTTTGACTTGGGTGTGAAGTAATCAGGCCACATTTCTGCAGTGGTTCTGTCTTCCTGCTGTGTCATTGTTATTATGACGCTGGTCCCTCAGTCTGGCTAGCAAAGTGATAGTCACTTGAAGCCATGGTGGCAGTTCCTGTCACATCAGTGTATATTCCCTGAATTAACTGTGCTTGATCAGCTTTGATCTGGCCTGCTTCAATGACCTCTTGCCTTAGCTGTGGCAGGATTGTTTTTTATTCAGTAGTGCCAAAAAATAGTGATTCCACTACAGGGCATTTCTATTTATTTTCCATTGGGCACATAGGTCTGACCAGTTTGTGTGGATTAATTTGTGCATGTAAAGCAGTTGTGCATGAATTCACAATTTTATGTGTGTTATTCTCTTTTTCTGAAAAGAGAAAGTTCTTGTTATCTATTTTCTTGTTCAGCAGCTTATGAAAACATTTAATTGGATCCTTCTTAATTTATTTTATATTACTTAATGAAGCTGACTGCAGAATGATTCTACTGCTGCCAACATACATTTTGTATGAGGACCATGAAGCTAAGATGCAAGAAATTATGGATCATACCAAGACATGCAGACAGTTGTGTGCCCCTTACTCTATTAGTGAGTGGAACAGGAAAGAAATGACTAGTAGTAGTACAAGCTACTCCTGCCACACACTGTATGGAGGCTTGCTGTGTAAGTATTTAGATGTAGAAATGTGTAAAGTAAACATTTGACTGAGAAGTCAAATGCATGTGTCATAGGCAAGAACACACATGCGGCTGCAACAAGAGACACGAACAAGAAGCAGCTCAAAATTGTCCATGTTAAATTCAACAAAAAAGTTTAGGCAATGTCTATACAATTATTTATATAAGAACCTGAATGGGAATAACGGACACAATTTTTTCCAAGTAAAATGATACATCAGTGTTACTAACCTGATGATAAAAAATAAAAGTACATTAAAAAGATTAAAGAAGAGTGAGCACAAGTCCAACAGTAAGATCCTAAGACATACTGGGTGCCAATCAGTATGCAAGGTAGTGATAGCCAAAACACACTAAAAAAGATAATGAAGAAGCATGGGGGGAGGGGGGGTTGCTGCATTACCTGTGGTAACTGCCCTACATGTTATATTGGACAGAGAGGCAGAAGTTTGACATTAAACTAAAATCTAAATTTAACCAGTTCAAAGCCTTGCACACACATTTACATGGACAAGGGGCGTTCTATCACTAATTTTTCCAGTAATTTAATGCTGCACAAGGAAAATAAGTGCCATGTCCTTAGTATACTTGAAGAAGTGGAGATCATGCTCTCTATAAAACATCTCCCCCAATATACACTTAATCATCCTAGTCTAATATTACTTTTTTTTGTTTTTCTTAGAGTTAACTGATACCATGTATACTATCGATTCTTGCATAGGTTAAAATTATCTCAGCTGTTTCATTAAAAGAATTCATATGATTTTGTATATGATGTATTATATTTCAGGCTAAAATGTATTAAAAAAAAGAAAGTAATGTATTACAATCGATATGTATTAACAGTTAAAATTACTCTTCTTTTAAGAATAATTGAAATTACAAATTTTATGACATACTTAAAATTCATATTATTAATTGCAGTCAAACACTAATTATTAAATTTGTTTCTGGATTTATTTATGAAATAATGATATAATTTGGTAAAGAGTCATCTCCTGTCGAGAAAATTTGTAAACTCTTTGGAAATTGTAGGTACCGCAGAATGTAAGTAGTAGTGGGCATGCCTCAGATGGAAGTAGAATTTTTATGAGTTTGTCACCAGCAATGTAATAATTGGTTTTTTGAGTATGGAAATTATAAAGTCAGTGTGATTTAGAAGAATGGGCTAAAATAAGAATATATTCATAGCAACAGGCAACTCTTCTTCAGTTATCTTGTCTTCAAGAACCCGCAACATTAAATCAAAATTTTCAGCAGCAAGAATGTACTCCTAGGCACAACAAGATTTTGAGCCAGCAGCAACAACAACGAGATAATCAACATAAGTAAAAAAAGTTCTTCTTTTGTAATCTTACTCCTCTCAAAGTTTTCAAAATTTGAGCACAGAATGAGAACTTTAATGATGATGTGTGGGAGGGTAAGATTACAATGTCAAGCAACATAACTTCAGAATATAAAGCACATTTGAATTTGCATATCCTAATCATACCCTGCAAATCTATTACCCACTCGTGATAAGTTTGTTCTGAAATTTTCTTGCAATGAAAGAATTGGTACCTAGCTGCTGCCACATCTATTTTGGGTCTTAATAGTTAGAGACCTTACAACCTGAACATAGGATGGTTCACTTAGTGTGGTATTCAGTAACAATTTCTGAATGAGATGAAAGACTGTGCTTCCTACTGTTGACAAAAAGTAATTTAGTTTCACAGTACCATATGTTGTGAGCAATGATGTGGGCTTCATTCTGTTGCAACCACTCAAGCCATTCATCTCCTTTTTCATTAAACTAGCAAAAACGCGGTATGGTACTCGGAACTACAGTTGTTGCATGCTGTGCTGTGTTTGTTGCTTGGTTTGCCAGTAGCTGATGTACCATGTTTAGAAGAGTTGTAATCTGTTGCATCTGAAACTGAAACATCTGCATCCACCACTTGCAGCTGAGGCCCCTGAGCAGGGGGTGGGAGAGGTAGGTTGCTTATTTTGGAATAGGCAAATACAATGAACAGACAATGCAAGCAATAAAAATAAGCATAGAAGCAAAGAAAATTTTTGTAAAGGCCACCTAAAAACACTGAATAGAAAAAACATAAGACACATTGTTAAAACATGTAAACACACCCCTGAAAGAAAAGACAAGGTAAAATTAAAATGCCAGCAAAACACAAAAGCCCATGACAAAAAACAGAGACAATCTGTGGCAGAAGGTGGCTCTGCTAACAGGTTGTTGCTACAGTATTCATTCACCTTGTCACCAATGTTGTTATGTCTAGGAATCCTGCATACTTGGTTCACTAGACAAACAGTCAAAAAACTTGTATTAATGAGTTTTATTATAAAAGACAATTACATTCACTTAACATTATTATTGTGTCGCAAGTGAAGGGTAACATGCAAAATAAGCAGTCTTCTTCAGAACAGACAAACACAAGTCTGTGTTACATAGGAATCACTAACAAAGTCAGATTAAAACTGTGTGCCCGACTCGAACTCGGGACCTTTGCCTTTTGCGGGCAAGTGCTCTACCACTTGCCCGCGAAAGGCAAAGATCCCGAGTTCGAGTCTCGGTCGGGCACACAGTTTTAATGTGCCAGGAAGTTTCATATCAGCGCACACTCCACTGCAGAGTGAAAATCTCATTCTACTAACAAAGTCGTTAATGTTGAACCTGCTGTCGAACTGGCTGTCACCAGTGTGGTGCTTACGTCCTCTTAACATAGGACCTTAACATAGGAGGTGCTGCTGTGACATTGTTGTCCTGGAGGGAGGTCAGCAGCGTGCAATTGGCTGAACTCTTCTCATAGCCTTCTCTTCCCTGTCATTCCTGCCTGGCATGCCAGCACTGACTTCATGTCGTAACATTTGCCTTGTAATATAAGTAGGTGAAATTGGGGAATATTGAGATTAACGTTCCAGTTAACTTTATTCAGGCAATTGATATTTGCCAGCATATTATAATGTCTTATTTTAATTTGCCCATTAAGTGTATATTGGGGGAGATGTTTTATAGAGAGCATGATCTCCACTTCTTCAAGTATACTGAGGACATGGCACTTATTTTCCTTGTGCAGCATTTTTAAATTACTGGGAAAATTAGTGACAGAATGCATCTGGCCATGTAAATGTGTGTGCAAGACTTTGAACTGGTTAAATTTTTGATCCGAATCAAGTTATCTTGTAAACAGTGAAATGATGGTTGGTGTGTCATAGGAACATTTTCCAGCTATTGAGGCCGTCTAGTTGAGTTTGCTGTTCCTGCTGTTGTACAAGCCACTGCCTCATAAATTCTATATCCATTTTGCCTAATATATCAATGCACTGCAAGTTCAAAAATACGTGTCACCACTGCTTAAGTCAGCAATTATGAGCATAATTTGCTGGGTGGAACACACTGGCATAGGAGATGCGCACATTTAATACAAACACAATTAAGTCAGCTTGCAGACTGCAGCGCCACCAGTAGTGAGGGCTACAAATAATGGTCAATCTCTGATAACTGTAACATCTTCATATTGCAGTCTGACCTGAATGCAGCATGCAGCAGTCAATAACCTTGAAGTACAGTATGACTCCGAATTGCACTTTTACCAAAGAGTATATAAGTAACATAAGTAATTAAGTATCACTAACACATGGAAGGCTAGCCTCTGAGAAAGTATTTTTGGGTAGGGTCAAAGTATTTAAAGACTGGCATAATGACATTCTTTGGTTTTGGAAACTGCACATTTTTTCTTTCTATAAAATTGTAGTGTGAAAAATTGCTTCAACAGATGCCCTGTTGGTTTCAATAAAAACTTTCTTTAGTTAAAAACTTTGTTAGTCAACACAATAGGAAAGATTACAGATCTATTTTGTATGCCTCCACTTTGAATTACCAACTTACAAATAAAGTTGCCATACTTGAAGTTCAGAAAATTACACAAGGAGCAAAATAACTGATGATGGTCGAAGTAGAGAGGATATAAAATGTAGACTGGCTATGGCAAGGAAAGCATTGCAGAAGAAGAGACATTTGTTAACATCGAATATAGATTTAAGTGTCAGGAAGTCGTTTCTGAAAGTATTTGTATGGAGTGTAGCCATGTATGGAAGTGAAACATGGACGGTAACTAGTTTGGACAAGAAGAGAATAGAAGCTTTCGAAATGTGGTGCTACAGAATAATGCTGAAGATTAGATGGGTAGATCATATAACTAATGAGGAGGTATTGAATAGGATTGGGGAGAAGAAGTTTGTGGCACAACTTGACCAGAAGAAGGGATCAGTTGGTAGGACATGTTCTGAGGCATCAAGGGATCACCAATTTAGTATTGGAGGGGAGCATGGAGGGTAAAAATCATAGAGGGAGACCAAGAGATGACTAAGCAGATTCAGAAGGATGTAGGTTGCGGTAGGTACTGGGAGATGAAGAAGCTTGCACAGGATAGAGCAGCATGGAGATTTGCATCAAACCAGTCTCAGGACTGAAGAGCACAACAACAACAACCTGTTTAATGACTTAACTGAATAATGAAGAGTGTCATCCAGTTCTGAAAAACTATGGCAACAAAAATATGATGTCAGCAGAACTTTAATAATGGACATTTTAAGTTAATTAATATTCAGAAAACTGACACAGAAAGAATGAAATAAGGTCTTTCTAATAAGTAGTGTCAATACTCTCAAATCTACTGATTAGCTCGTACTACTTTGACTATTACATGTTGTAACAATAATTAAGTTATCATATACTTTCCATTAACATACTTCCCAGCAAACCTAAATATATCATTGTAATCAATGGATCAAAACTACCACCTGAACAATACAGTAACATAAAATATTTTATTAATAGTGTTTTGGCAGATTTAGGAACATTCTGATTATGCACAATGTATATTAAGGAAAAAATTTAATGTTGTAAGTGGTGCAGGATAATAGAAGGTGAAGTGCTTCCGCCGTGCTGCATTTCAAAACCACTGTATAATCTTTCCTTCTTGTATACAAATTTAGTGTGGTTGTGTTTTCTCTCTTCAGATTTGACAGTAGTGTGAGAATCCTATTTTACTTGTCGTTATCTCGTAGGGTATACCTCAGCGATTTAAGCCCAGTTCATTACTAACGTAGTTTTCGCATGAATCATTTTTAGTTTTAATAATTCCTCTTTGCACTCATGACTATTCTAACTGATTCTCTCTCTCTCTCTCTCTCTCTCTCTCTCTCTCTCTCTCTCTCTCTCACACACACACACACACACACACACACACAGAACAATTGTTTGTGTTGTAATAGATAATACATTGCTAGAAAAAAGCAGAGGTGCATTCATATGACACAAGAAATAGAGGACCAGATAAAATTATACCACACAGAAAGAGCATTGAGCATTGTTGAAAATGGTACTTGGTACTCAGAAGCTCGAATAATAGATTGTTTGTCAATGAGTCTACATATAGTGCAAGTGAGAGGCCAGAAAATGTTCTTACAGACCATTTAGAGCAAAAAAGAAATTTACAGAGTTTATTCATAAATAGTGGTATGCTTTAAAATCCATATGTATCAATTGTAATCCCTTGTATGAAAGTGTGTCCTTGGAGTCTTTCGCAGAGGCATGCTTCAATAAAATCTTTTTGGTTTACAAGCCAAATGTGTGTCTTATAAACTGACAAGATTTTAGTGATGTATGAAAGTGGATCTGTCAATAACATTAAGATCTGATTCACATGTAAGGTGATGTATTATACGTGTACACTGCAATTGTCAGTATATTCTGAGTGTCTAAACAACTTTGCAAAATTAATATAAAACTACAGATAAATGTATACTATCACTAATTATCCTACTTGCCAAACATGCGTTTTACATAGTAATATGTAAGGTAAATACTAAAACATTAAGAGTTCACTTACTTGTTTTACACTATAAGCATCACTCTGTATATATTACAATTCTGTGGGATCAAAAATGACATCAAGACAAATGGACAATTTTCTTTTTTGTTAATTTGCTCCCTTGGATATTTTTTAACATTTTTATAAAACCTACTTGTATCCAGTCAGTGGTTTTCTCACTTTATTTTCAGCTGAATTATTTTAAATTGACAAACATAACTAAAATACACCTGTTTCACTTATATCCAGGGGTAATATGTGAGGTAGCAGATCACTAATATTTTTATTTTGCCACACTTTATAAAAGTTTACTTATCTTACCACATACAAGGTCTGTTTCAAAACTTCCTGAACTCTGTCCACAAAACTTTGCTACATTTACCTTTTACTTATTGCGCACAGTCTCCTTTGAAATACTCTCCTCCACAATTGATACACTGCTCCCAACACCATTTCCACTTCTAGAAGCAGATTAGATTAGATTAGATTAATACTAGTTCCATGGATCATGAATACGATATTTCGTAATGATGTGGAACGAGTCAAATTTTCCACTACATGACATAATTAAGTTAACTTAACAACATAATTAAGTTAATATAACAACTTTTTTATTTATTTATTTATTTATTCTTAATTTATATCTAAAAAGTCATCCATGGAGTAGAAGGAGTTGTCACTCAGAAATTCTTTTAATTTCTTCTTAAATACTTGTTGGCTATCTGTCAGACTTTTGATACTATTTGGTTAGTGACCAAAGACTTTAGTGGCAGTATAATTCACACCTTTTTGTGCCAAAGTTAGATTTAATCTTGAATAGTGAAGATCATCCTTTCTCCTAGTATTGTAGTTATGCACACTGCTATTGCTTTTGAATTGGGTTTAGTTGTTAATAACAAGTTTCATAAGAGAGTATATATACCGAGAAACTACTGTGAATATCCCTAGATCCTTAAATAAATGTCTGCAGGATGATCTTGGGTGGATTCCAGCTATTATTCTGATTCCACACTTTTGTGCAATAAATACTTTATTCCTCAGTGATGAATTACCGCAAAATATGATCCCATATGCAAGCAATGAGTGAAAATAGGCATAGTAAGCTAATTTACTAAGATGTTTATCACCAAAATTTGCAATGACCCTTATTGCATAAGTAGCTGAACTCAAACATTTCATGAGATCATCAATGTGTTTCTTCCAATTTAATCTCTCATCAATGGACACACCTAAACATTTTGAATATTCTACTTAGCTATATGCTTCTGACTAAGGTCTATATTTATTAATGGCGTCATACCATTTACTGTACAGAAGTGTATGTACTGTGTCTTATCAAAATTCAGTGAGAGACTGTTTACAAGGAAGCACTTAGTAATTTTCTGAAAGACATTATTGATAATTTCATCAGTTAATTCTTGTTTGTCAGGTGTGATTACTATACTTGTATCAGCAGCAAAGAGAACTAACTTTGCTTCTTCATGAAAACAGAATGGCAAGTCATTAATATATATTAAGAACAACTAAGGACCCTAGACCGACCCTTGTGGAACCCCATTCTTGATAGTTTCCCAGTTTGAGGAATGTGCTGATCTTTGCATTTTATGAGAGCTGCTTATTTCAACTTTCTGCACTCTTCCAGTTAGGAATGAATTAAACCATTTGTGCACTGTACCACTCATGCCACAATACTTGAGCTTGTCTAGCAGAATTTTATGATTTACAAAATCAAAAGCCTTTGAGAGATCACAAAAAATCCCAATGGGTCGTGTGCGGTTATTCAGATCAATCAAAATTTGATTGGTGAAAGCACCTATGGCATTTTCTGTTGAAAAACCTTTCTGGAAACCAAACTGACATTTTGTTAGTACTTCATTTTTACAGACATGTAAAGCTACTCTTGAATACATTACTTTCTCAAAAATTTTGGGTAAGGCTGTTAGAAGGTAGATTGGACGGTAATTGTTGACATCAGATCTATCCCCTTTTTTATGCAAAGGTATAACAATAGCATATTTCAGTCTATCAGGGAAAATGCCCTGTTCCAGAGAGCTATTACACAGGTGGCTGAGAATCTTACTTATCTGTTGAGAACAGGCTTTTAGTATTTTGCTGGAAATGCCATCAATTCCATGTGAGTTTTTGCTTTTAAGCAAGTTTATTATTTTCCTAATTTCAGAGGGAGAAGTGGGTGAGATTTCAATTGTATCAAATTGCATAGGTATGGCCTCTTCCATTAACAGCCTAGCATCTTCTAATGAATACCTGGATCCTACTATATCCACAACATGCACAGCAGTCATGGTACATCTCTTGATGGATCTTGCAAAGCGTCGTCTGCAAATTTTCTTTTATCTTGTGTACTGTTGCAAATTTTTGTTCTTTCAGTGGGACTTTCAACTTTTGAAATTCAAAAAAAAAAAAGTCTGCATGGGCCAGGCCTGGAGAGTACAGAGAATGAGTCAGCACAATGGTTTTGTTTGTTGTGCTATAGTCACACACCAGCAGGGATGAACGCGCAGGTGCATTATCATGATGCAAGAGCCATGAATTGTCCCACCACATTTCAGGCCATTTCCTTCTCACATTTTCGCACAGGTGTTGCAACACATCCCAATAGTACCACCCTGTTGCCACAAATTCATGATGGACTAATCCAAAGAAAACTCTCAGCAACACTTTGGCAGTTGACCTAACCTGACCTGAGCTGATGAGCTTTTTTTGGATCTTGGAGAACCTTTCCTGAATCATTGTGAAGATTGAACGTTGGTCTCAACATCATAACCATAGAACCACCTCTCATCACCAGTTATAATTCTCTTAAGGAACATCTCGTTCTCATTTGCGTGATACGAAAGCTCTTCACAGATTGCAAGGTGAAGGTCTTTCTGGCCTTGACTCGTGGCTATGGGACGAAGCTGACGGCAACTTGGTGCATTCCAAGATGCTGTGTCAGGATTTCATGACATGATCCAACTGAAATGTTACATTCTTCTTCAATCTATCGGGCAGTCAGTCTTTGATTGGCATGTGCAATTTCATTGATGTTCCTAACACAAGCATCATTGGGAGACTTCGAAGGTCGTCCTGAATGAGGTCCATCTTTAACTTCTGTCCAGCCATTTTTAAACAGTGTGAACCATTTGTAACTCAGAGTACAGCTTAAGCACATGTCACCATAAGCTTCCTATGTCATTTGGTGTGTCTCTCTAAATGTTTTCTTGAGTTTCACATAAAGTTTATGCTGCTCCTCCAGTTCTGTCATCTCTAAATTTGCAAATTGTGTGGCATAATGTTCTCCTCAATAAAACACTGAACAATTCCTAAAAGACACACAACAATGAAACTTCTGGCATTAAGCACAGGTATGTGGAGGGAAGCCAACTGCATTTCGCTCCAACACACCATTGGTGCAAAATTACGAATGTTCCAGAATATTTTCACAGACCCATATATCACTGTTTTGTACTGTGTAGAAATCTCTTGTGGCACCAGGCACACAATTCTGACTAGGCGAAACGAAGCAGCCTTTGTGGGTCACATCTCAACCACATGATCAGAACCACAGGTTAAGCATAACTGTATGGTTGCTACAGCAACCAAAACATCATCTGCTTGAGTTTGTCAGTGGAGGAGGCATGTAGTCAGGTAGGTGGAAATTTTATTCCTGGCTACTTCCAGTTCCAGGTAGCAGACTGTAAAGTAGTGGTAGTTGGGTGTGTGAAGCATGCGTCCATCAACAGTGCGTTTAATGCTGTACATTTTAAACATGAATCATGCTTATGACAAAGTGTGTATTTTATTTGAAACATCCTTTTCATGTTGTATCAAGCCTTTTATTATAAAATTATGTAACTTGTTTTGATGGAAATGGATGAGAGATTTTGCAGTTGTGAAAAAATTCAGTTTGTTTGTCTTTCTGATATCACAAAATTTGAATACCAAATGTTTTCTTTCTAGAACACTTGAAAACTTGCCAATTTTTTTTTTGAAAAAACCTCTCAACAAATGAACTATTTTGTACGCTGGTAAGATGTACAGAAAGATTGACACCAAAAAGATGATGGAGATCTTTAATGAGGATAAGGACATTTTTACGGGTTCTTGTTAACTATTCTTCCTTATTCTGTCTAACTTTTTTACTACAGCATCCATGGAATGAAGTTTTTCTTGCCTGAATCGTATCAAAACATACTCCAGGAAAACAATTTCAGAATAGAAACTTTCTTCTTTAGTGAATATTTCGATTCAGGAAGAACTTCTAGTGCAGTTAATAAAACCACTGTTATTCTATGAAGACATCACCAACAAGGAAGCCTGCAGCCTTAAAGACCCACAGGATTGATTTGGTGTACAATGAATTGATAAGTTCAAATGTTATGATAAGCTTGTGTAAATACATTTTTCTTTACTGCTAGTTCTTTACCTAACTTCTAGGTCACGAACTGCCACTACCTTATATAATTTTATCTTTATGGCAGTTTTGACAAATTAAGACAGTTAGTGCATAAATCGTGTGACTGAAGCATATTCAAGCTTTATTTTCGTGGATTTTGGCTGTGGGAACAACTGTTTATACGAAATATTTTGGTCAGAAAATTACAACTGTTATATTGTCTTTCACTAATCTCTTGTTCCTATGACAAATTGATAAAAACTTTAATTTATTATGGTACTTAACCAAGTAACTGGAGTGAGACTGGAGTTTGAATGCTTTGCTGTAAGAGTGTTCATAATTTGGCTGCAAAATGCTTATACACGACTAAACTGCACATGTGCATGAGCCTGCTGGCAACTGCTCAAACAAATCTAGCGTAAACAATTGTGAGGTCATGCTCATCGCAAGTAGTTTGTTGTTATGAAGTACTGCATACTCTTTGTCCTAATGCCTATGTCACATTAGCTGTTGGCAGATGTTTTGATGTTCTGTAGTTGTGAATGGCTCATTTCCTTTGCAACTTAAATTTTACTTTATTTATTTTTTCTCTCATTTTTACTACTGCAGTATTAATCTGTAGTAATGGGATGCAGTAATATTCTTTGTTACAATGTCAGTTCTTACCAGTCAAACCTAGAAAAATTTAACAGGAAACTGTTATTGTTGTGGTCTTCAATCCAGAGACTGGTGTGATGCAGCTCTCTATGCGACTGTATCCTGTGCAAGCCTCGTCATCTCTGAATGATTACTGCAACCTACATCCTTCTGAATTTGCTCTGTGTATTTATCTCTTGGTCTATCTTTAAGTTTTTACCCTCCACACTTCCTTCCAATACTAAATTTATGATCCCTTGATGCCTCAGAATGTGTCCTACCAACAGATCCCTTCTTCTACACAAGTTGTGCCTCAAATTTCTCTTCTCCCTGATTCTATGCAGTGCCTCCTCATTAGTAATGTGATCTGTCCATCTAATCTTCACCATTCTTCTGTAGCACCAAATTTCAAAAGCTTCTATTCTCTTCTTGTCTACACTGGTTATCATCCATGTTTCACTTCCATACGTGGCTACACTCCATACAAATACTTTCAGAAAAGACTTCCTGGCACTTGAATCTATACTCGATGTTAACAAATGTCTCTTCTTCTGCAATGCTTTCCTTGCCATAGTCAGTCTACAGTTTATATCCTCTCTACTTCAATGACCATTTGTTATTTTGCTCTCTAACTACCAAAACTCATTTACTACTTTAAGTGTCTCATTTCCTCATTGAACACCCTCAGCATCACCTGATTTAATTAGACTACACTCCATTGTCCTCGTTTTGCTTTTGCTAATGTTCATCTTATATCCTTCTTTCAAGACAGTCAATTCCACTCAGCTGCTCTTCCAGAAACTTTGCTGTCTCTAATGGAACTACAATATCATCAGCAAACCTCAAAGTTTTTATTTCTTCTCCATGGATTTTAATTCCTACTCCAAATTTTTCTTTGGTTTCCTGTACTGGTTGCTCAACATACAGAATGAATAACATTGGGGATAGGCTACAACCCTGTCACACTTCCTTCTCAATCACTGCTTCCCTCTCATGCCCCTCAACTCTTATGACTGCAATCTCGTTTCTGTACAAATTGTACATAGCCTTTTGCTCCCTGTATTTTACATCTGCAACCTTCAGAATTTCAAAGAGAGTGTTCCAGTCAACATTGTCAAAAGCTTTTTCTAAGTCTACATATGCTAGAAACGTAGGTTTGCCTTTCCTTAACCTATATTCTGAGATATGTTGCTAAGCCAGTACTGTCTCACATGTTTAAACATTTCTATGGAATCCAAAATGATCTCCCCCAAGGTCAGCTTCTATCAGTTTTTCCACTTGTCTGTAAAGAATTCGCAACCGTGACTTACTAAACTGATGACTGGGTCATTTTCGCACCGAACACTATAACATTGAAATGTTCCCAGAATTCTAAAAAGTTCCTGGATTTTTCCAGGGAATCTTCCAGGTGAAAAAATTCCTGAGATTTCCTGGATTTCTTGGTTGTCCCAGGGCATACACACTATGATGTAGGAAGGTATAAGAAAATCAAGATCAGTCCAGTCTGTCCTAAACATCATCTTTAAACTACAGTATTGAGGTAATGAAAGGTAACATTATGCTGAGTATAAGGGCATGTGGAATTTATTGGTAACAGATTTGTGGACATAGCAGTCCAGGAGGCCTATACAAAAGCAAGTGAAAAACAAATTGTGGTAAAGATGACTACCTGGCCATGGTGTAGATCCTTCCACCCTCTCAAAGTGAAACAAACATCATCTCACTCACCTCTTGATTATGGCACTGTCTTCTGATACACTGGTTCTTCTTCCAGCAAGGGGGCACACCAATGGGTGTGCAGTTTCTGCAGACAATAATTTGGTTGAAAATTTCCATTGAAATAACAACAGAACAGGTACCAAACGCCAAATACATTATTGCCTTTGCTCTTCTCTTATCCCAAAATTTAAGGATATTGAAATTAAAAAAAAATATTTCAACTTTCAACAGACTTCTTACTTAGTATTTGGTAACATTTGTTTATTACTGCGTAGTAAATTTTATACATTTCCGATTTTTAAATCTACATTAGATATTCCACCACTTTTAACTGATATTGTTTAAAAACATGAAGAAACTTAACAACTACATTGTTGGATATCCCTAGTCAAAACAACAACCATCAAGATATCTACGTTACTGAGCAGTCGAATCACTTATATTACTAAGCAACTATCCCAGAACCCACTACTAGTTGCATGATGCCAATGTAATGGTTTCTGGTGGTGATAAAAATTTGTTTTCCAATATTTCATATAATTGTAAACTAGATTTAAAAAAGCTGCCATAATCTACCCATTAAGAGACAGAGTCTTATGTTGAAAGATTAACAAAATACGACAAGTATTACAGTGAAACTCTGTGTTCATCTTCAGGCAGTATGATGGCTCACAAATACTCAGACTTATTCAGATCTTATTTGAGAATGAGAACACTTTGCAACTTCCAACAAACTTTACACATGGTGCCAAATCTTTACAAAACTTTTTCTTGCTAATCTCCCCACAAAATGTTGAATGAATAAAAGTTTATTGCTTATTACATTTTCACTGTTCATGTAGTAAAACTTCAGCATCAGAAGTGATATTTTAATTTATTACTTCTTTACAACAAACTAGTTGTAACAGAATTCACAGGCAGTATACGCAGATATCACTGAATGTACTTGCAAAATTATACCACAGTATGACAGAGAGTTCAGGAGGTATGACATCACAGACATTCTAATGGATGAAAAACTACCTTCAGTTTAAAATGGCACACAGTAAGGTTTCAACATCAGCATGACATTTTGAAGTAGTACTTCTTTACTCCTACTAACTCCATTTGCAACACACTTTGCAGATGGTATCTACACATGTTGTTGCGATTTGAGAATTTTGGTGTAAATTCTAGAACCACTCAGCCTTCTACCGTCTTAAACACACGATATTTTACATACGAGTGTGGGATGATAGTATCCTACCTACTGCACATCACACGTCTGTGTGTGCAGGTTTAAATTCAGTATCAGGAAGAATGTAGATGCAGCAGTCGAATGGCACTGACAAGTATCTGTCAGGTGATCCATGGAAGTTTTAGTGAAAGTGTGTATGAGAGGACCGTGGTGTATTCATGTAACTCTGTGATAATAGTGTCAGTCACTATTGTTAGTGAAAAAAGAACAGTTGAGAAGGTACTTTTGAAGAAAAACTTTAGTCTTAGCGTTGTTGAAGGGAAGACATGTATTATGGTTAATGTTGAGACTGGACATGGTGCCTTAGCTAACTTTCTCTAATATATAAATTAGGTTGTTTCTAACATTTTGAGACATGAGAGGCTTACAAAGCAGTATGTATTTATACGAAGGGTGAGATCTGTAATATGTCCGAAGTTCAAATATACGTCATTAGTTGAAGCAAATGAAATTGGTATGTCTAATTTCTATCAGTAGAGAGAGTCTTAAGAAATTTCTGTACCTAGTAGCATACTTCAGAGAAGAAAGTGAAAAATAGAGTTTGCAGCAGCAGGCTAACCAGCAAGGAAAGTCAGCCGAGCATATCAAGTAAGTCATCTCGTAAAATAAGTGGAAGTTAGTATATTTACTTCGCACTTAAATTGTCATCCAAAGCCATTAGAACGTGGCGACCAGTGAGGAAGGACTGAAAAAACAGGGATTCTAAGACCAAATAATGAGAAAATATAGTTAGTATATTTACTTCGAACTTAAATTGTCGTCCATAGCTGTTAGAATGTCACTCCATGTACTTACAACATTATACCACTGTGCAACAAACAATTCAGGAGATGTGACATCATAAACATCGAGATGCATGAAAAACTTGTTTTTGCTTAAGATGGTGCACAAATTACCCAGACTACATTTAACCAGTGTTTAGGAATAAGAGCACTAAGGAACTTCCAACAAACTTTAAGCATACTTTCAAACCTTCACTTAAACTTTTTCTCGCTTGCATGTGTAATGTCAAATATTTAACAGATTAACTGATATTTAAAGTAATCAGGTGTCTGAAGCTATTTTACAGATGATAGTTTGATTCTTTAACGAATCTGGCAATTCCTGTTGCATATCTACCTAGTAACATACCATTAACACCTTGTTTAAACACAATACTGCACTAGATTTTGAACTTTCTTGTACCCTAAAATTGGAGAATGTCATTACATACCACAACTCATCAATCTAAACATTCTTTTCCTTTGCTTCTGGTACCCAATGGAAATGTACCTGCAGCCATGCTAGTCTCTGTCAGATACACATTTTGCGGAGGTGGCATTTGTTCCTCATTTCAAGTAGATGGTTCAGGATTATGTGGCTGCTCACTAGCTGTTGTCCAGCACTCAGTTAATGAGTGATTTGCTGCACTGTTGAATTTGCTGCACTGTTGAATGCCTATAAGCTGTACAATCCACAGTAGCTGAAGGCAATCCTACAGTAAAATGTGCCAACTTTTCAAATTTAAGTAACACTTCCTGACCCTACTCTCTTGTCTGTAAGCAAACAGCTTACCATTAAACATCCAAAACAATCATAGCACAAATTTCTACACAAAGTGAAATCCTGTTCAAATATCCACATTGGCATATGGAATTACACTAGCACCTTGTTGTTCACGAGTTTTCACTCTTGCTACCAGTATTAAGAATGACACACCTGATTCATAACCACCGTAAACTAGTAGCTTCTACTGACTATTTCAGTGCTTGACTGTACAGGGCACTGTTATTCTGAGCATGCCGTATGTGATGTGTGTCCTTTTAATTTCACAGTATTTTATTGTCTCACATGTTCTTGGTATACTGAGGAATAAATACACTCAGAAAGCCGTCAATCACTCACCTTGCCTATGGTTCAAAGGGTTTCAGCTGAAATACTGGAAGAAGCTATAATAATGTATGCCCAAAACTTGACAAAATTATCAAGTGAACCATTTATTATTTCAAAAATAAATGCCATAACTGTGCCTGGTATAAAAATACAGAAATTGCATGAGGAACAATTGAGACTAGGAGGATTTATAAGGACTTCCCAGCAAAACTTCTACTGAGTAGTCAAAATAACAGGTAAACCAAATCCAGGAAAGTCTTTGACTGCAAAGGCCTGTTGCTCAATGAATTTCTGGAACATGCACCACAGTTAATGCAAAAATTAGTACATGGACATTTTGCAAAAGCTGAACCATGTCAACAAGTCCAATCACTGAGTAATGTTGACAACAGCATCATTATGTTACAGGATAATGTCCACCCAAACATTGCCATGTTTGTTTTGAATACACTGCAGATGTACTGCTGGGAAGCCCATACACACCCTCCATACAGACCTAATATGTGATTTTCATATTTTTGGAGCACAAAAGAAAGACATTCATGGCTGTCAATTTGATTCGAACTAAAATGTGGTGCTGACCATCTTGTCTCAGAGAGATATATATGCATTAATGGTTACGGTGATTATTTTTGAAATAATGAACAATTTACTTGTTACCACTGGTCTTGTTTTCATTAGACTGCCCCGTTATAATTGTGGAAGTACTCTAACAGATTGTCTTCTTAAAGTAACACGGTTGCCTCTACAGTTTCTGTAATACTCCTTTTATTGCTTACTATACCCACAGCACAGTAAAATTTATCCAGAAGGAAAAATAATAAATAAGGAACCAACTCTCATCAGGAAGATAACTGGATGCAGAATTTGATACAAATCGCACACTAATATATGAAAAGGAATTCAAATACAAATCACTTACTAAATGTTTAATTAGTTTTGAAAGGACAGGTTAGTACTCACAACAAACAGTTGTTTTGTTGCAGTGTAACAGGTGAAAATCAATATCTTTTTATCATCATGAATTGAAAATTGATGAATATGGAAGTTCATGGGGATTATAACGGATCTTTTACGTTGGGATAAATTTATTTTATTTTTTGTTAGATGTTTTCATTAAATAGCTGAATAAATTGTAATTAGGAATAATTTAATTAAGCAGAGTAGAAAAGATAAAGTCAAAGAGATGTTCATTAGGTGGACATTGTCGTAATGTAGCGTCATTGCATTGTTCGGTTGTTAAAACAAGTCGTTTGTGTTCAGTTCTGCTGTTCGGTCGTGCGCGTATCTGAAAGGAATAAATTTGTGGGCTATAATAAACTTTCGCATAATAGTTACGATTCAATGTTCCAACAAAAGGGGTTAACATCAGTGTTAATTTGAATAGTGGGCTACAGGATTAGTTTTGACAGATACGTGAAAATGGACGTAACGAAAGTTGTTCGCATGTCATCCTTGAACGTGACTTTTTATTTAATTAACGACTGCGAGCTCATTAAAAGCTATTATCTCATGATTAGAATCAATCCCTCTTTCCTCCAAGACAGTGATCATTCATTAACATTTACATCATAAGAAAAAGGATTATTAATAAAAGTGATGTTAAATGACAATTACGTGTTGTTTCGTTAGTGTGGAACTGATGTAATATCTCTGAAATGACATTGATATATAATTTGTGTTAAACACTGAACTGAGATAGGAAGTAAATTGAAATTAGTGAACATTTGATGCTGAAACTATAAAAGCTGAAGCGCTTAAGGTTTCTCTTCTCTAAAATGGCAAAATAGGTACAAACTTTAACTCAATAGTAGACATTATCTATTGCAAAGACATTAGCATTTCATACTTATTTTGACGACGCACTGTTAAACAAAGGAACGTTGAGTCTCTGTACGAGCAGTAAAATTGAATCTAAAAACATAATCAATAACGGCGAACTCTGCTTTAACAAACTGTATTGCATGTCGTCATCGGGCAATAACTGCTCAACCCTGGAAACTTGTGGGGTGAAATTAGAAGTCGGGCATATAAAACAAACTTAAAAATCCATTCAAGCTACAGTGGAGTCGGCACAACATGACGTGGGCAGTTATAGGATTCAACCTTTCAGTCACTCCTACTAATTTTTTATATATGCATAATACATACATTATATTGGAACTTCTTTATTTCACTATTTATATATACACAGGCATAATTTTCATCATAAAAATTCAATAAAATATATGCAATCACTTTTTAATAACTTTGTTATCACAAAAATAGAAAGCTCAATGCTATTCATATACTCAGAAAATAGTGTCAGGCTTGTTTCATTCAAATTCTGCAAGGTGATAGCAACAGTCTAATTCCATCTAACATAAGAAATAACAATCATTCTGAGTAACTGAAAACACTGATATCACAAATCTACACAAAATTACAACCCAATACAGAAGGCAACAATGACTTAACAGTTACATCATGACACAAACTATAGCTCAAACACATATTAAAATTTTAGTATATACATATATTTGCTACATTAATAAGCTTAAAGTACTCACACAGTAGTCATGAAAACTTTTTGGAAATGTAATCACACTTTGGTGTTCTAGTTCTTATGTTCATTTACTTCAGCTATCAACCCATTTATAACTAAATATTATATCAAATAACTTTGCAAGTTTCTAAATGTCAGATCAAAAATATCCTTAATTTTCTTTTTGTAATTTGTACATAAGATGATTCATGGACATGTGCTGAACTGCAACAAAGCAAATTTTTGTGCTGTTGCATCATTCCAGACAATCAATGTTGTGTTTAACTTCACAAAGTGTATGAACCAAAGGCTTGTCATTAGCTGTGGCTTATGGACTTGATACTACATATGTGACAGTGTAAAAATTGCACACATTCTTTAAATTGAATTATTAATAATTATTACAGAATCTGCAGCAATCTCTCAAGGATTTTCTCTGTTGTAAGACATTCCTCATACTCGCCCTTATTCTAAATAACAACACACCTCTTCAATAATCTGGGACAAATCACAATGTCCCTTTCACATTTATGTTCAAAGCACAAATGGCAATTTTTTCGAAACAACTCACTGGTAAACACAAGTAATATATTTTCTCCATTATCAGTTTATGAGAGTCAAAACTGTATCTTGGCCTAAAACAGTGTAATAGATGCTAAATATAATGTATGCAATTTCATCTCTCATGTTATTGCCACATTATTTAAGATAACTTTATTCGGTTTTATAACTTAATGCACAAAATATTTTGACCTATTACCATTCTTTTACTAACCAGAACTTCATGGATTCTATGAGATTGTACAACTCAGTAAAACAACAAAAAATTGTGGATCAGTAGACAATTTTTTTACAATACCAATTATGCTGAAAATGCTGATCAAATACAAAAGGATATGTTAGCATATTAGAATCTAAACTACAGTGAGACGTCAAAAACTTGAAATTGTAAAATTTCAAACAAAAGATTCTGCCAATGTAATGGACAGTCAGGTATGAAAGGAATGTGAGGAGCAGCTTTACACGAATAAAGTCAGTACTAGGTAGAAAATGAGACAAAGGGAAATGGAAAAATATGAAAATAGAGATAATGTGTGTGATGGAATAGCATACAGAAAAGGAGGTCAATGACCTTATGGTGAAAAACGACTGCAATCCACAGATAACTTTTCACTTAGCCAAATTGTTCAGTCTTTGTGATGCTTGACTACAGTTACTTATTTGCTTTTATTTGTGTTTGCCACTTCTTTACAACTCACTTCTCAGATGAATCCTAGCACATCAGTCGTCTGAATGTTCAACACAAATGTCTTGTTACAGTTCATTAACATGTTCATGTAATCTAATTACAGGCAATTTTTGAGCAGACATTAAACAAACTTAATTTAATATTACTGCATCACAGAAATCAGTATATTTATGGTAACAACTACTAATGATACACACTAATGGAGGAAATTTGCAGCTTACAATAATGTGAATTATTTGCAAAATAAAACCTCACATTTCTGAAAATACAATGCATAATACCCTGCATAGAATAACAACAGCAATCTCAGTATGCAAAAGCCAAATTAGTAAGTTTTTCCAATGGAACATCATTTTTTTATTAAACTGAATTAATATTGAAGAAAATATAATTATAAACAGCATTGGTTGCATAAAAAAAATATCTAACTAAGTCAATGCAGCTTTCTGATCTGCATACAAAATAAACACTATTAATGGATAAATAGTGATATCCGTACAAGTTGTGACTCATTGCATATGTACAGCCTTAAAAATACAGCAATGTGTTCACAGATCGAGGAATGTCTTTCAAAACAAATAACTACTTGGTGGGAAACAAATGTCCACTGCTTTGCTACGCAAGATTTTAAGTAAACACGCTGGCTCACTATCACAATTACATTTGCAGTACATCAAAGCAGTGCAACAGGAACTATTGATAATGTAATTTAATCACTAAAAATCAAGTGTGCAAAACTTTAGAATTCATTAAAAACTCTATCTACTCAAGACTATTCACATATAACATAGCAGTAAACATTTCACCAAAAATGCCACATATGAAAATACTGATGTTTATAAAATATAGAAGTAAAAGGACTAATATGGCGAATCTATACCAAATAAAATGTTGTTGAAGTTTCTGCATTAAACAATGAGAACTGAAACCTCCTTGTGAAACAGATGCTGTGTCACACAAACTAATATTCATAAAATCACACCATAAAACATATTTAGACAAAATCCACTGTTTTCGCAAGCTATGGAGTTCATTTTAGCAGGTAATACAACTGCTATGTAGATTAGCCAAAAAGCAAGCACTTTTTGGTGCAGATTAAATTTCTATTTCAGTTTTGTCAGCAAAAAATAGCTGAATAATGTTCTCACTTAAAGCATTGCAGTTATATTTCTGTCAGTTTTATACAATTACAAAAAACAGTCTCCATATAAAACTATTACACAAGTCTTCAAGGAGTCCCTCTGAAGCAATAAAGTAATAGTATGATTCAAACTACTAAGATTTTCCTGCTCTTCACCAAGTAGGAAAACATATTTAGCAGAATATTTTTTATAGGAATTAAATAATTTTTTCTCCACTGATGCATTAAAGTTACACAGTCTTTGCTGCAATTAAGCAGTTAATATACCTGACAGCAATTTGCTAAACACAACATGTCAAAGCCCCCCCCCCCCAGACACAGACATTAGGCACTGAGAATCTGATAGGTTATTTTTGAATTCTAATTTTTGTGCTTGATTGCATCATTGGTCAAATGTAATGCTCAAATCCTAATCATTTCTTCATCACTCTCACCAAATCCAGTATCAGCTGAAGCATTCATCATCCTCACTTCTCCACCCGAACTGAGCTGTAACAAAACAAGTCCTAACATTAGTATTATTCAATCTATCCTTAACAGAAAGTGAAATTATTCGTTTATATTAAAGGCCTGCAAGTCTCTCTCTCTCTCTCTCTCTCTCTCTCTCTCTCTCTATCTATCTATCTTAACACACACACACACACACACACACACACACACACACACACACACACAAGGCTTTGATAATCATAAAAGCAGAATGCAAATATTAATGCTGAAAAGCAATATCATCTTTTTGTGCCTCCTGACTGTTCAATGCTACTGTCTTTACTCATTTCACAGTTTGTATTCCACTTGGAAATTTTCAGGATAGGATTTAAAACCAGAAATGACTTTCATGTATATGACACAGTTAACTGAATACATATTTCATTTATTGCTTGTCCTCTTTTTATAGAATGGACACTGTGTGAAACACTGTTTATTGACTTTCAATCCCTAAGTGCAAAGACTTCCAAGGCCAGTAGAAATCTGAACAGAATTCCTCTATGCATTAGGCCATATCATTTTGGAAATCACTTAAAACTGATGATTCAGCCAACTTTGCAGTGTTTCTCTTCAGGGTGACTAAACTGTTGGTTTCTTATGATGGTCTTACCTAAATACAACCCTATTTTTGTCGTCACTTGACAACCAATTTCACTTTCCTTAACATCACACGACAATTCAAAATCCATGAAAGTCTCTTCGGGTTTGCTGCTGGATCCTAAAATCAACTTGACTCGATATTTTGGCGATCCAACTGGTCGCCATCTTCAGGAAAATGCTGCTTCTGCTGATGAGTCCCGCTGAGAACTGACGCCAGGTTGCAAATCGACGTCCTATATAGGCCACCATTCAGCACACGGCGCATGCGCCACCCATCACGGTTTCTGCCTTCCAAAACAGGGATGGTGGTGCCGCCCTTAGTGAAACACTGCTGGCAATGATATATCGCAATCAAGGCCGCACCAAAGAACGTTCAGTTTTGATGCAAGATAATACAGGATTCCACATCTTGATAAGAGGACACCCATTTTCTCTGTTAATTAAATGATCAGCCAACCTAATTTCAATCACCTCTTTATAGACACTGTTCCAAAAACCAGAATGTTGACAACCACCACAGTTTCCTCAAATTTCATATTGTGTCCCTCATTTAGGCAGTGTTCTGCTACCACTGATTTTGCCGGCTGTTGTAGCCTCGTATAACGGCAATGTTCCACACACCTGTCATGCACTGTGCGAATCGAACGGCCAATGTAAGCTTTCCCATACTGACATGGAATTTTGTACTCATCAGGTTTCTTTAGCCCCAAATCATCCTTCACAGGGCCGAGCAGAGCCCTAATCTTAGAAGATGGATGGAACACACTCTTAATGTTAAAATTCCTTAAAATTCGTCCAATCTTACCGTTCCGCGTCAATGTGGGAAAGCTTACATTGGCCGTTCGATTCACACAGTGCATGACAGGTGTGTGGAACATCGGCGTTATACAAGGCTACAACAGCCAGAAAAATCGGCGGTAGCAGAATACTGCCTAAATGAGGGACACAATATGAAATTTGAGGAAACTGTGGTGGTTGCCAACATTTCCGGTCTTTGGAACAGTGTCTATAAAGAGGTGATTGAAATTAGGTTGGCTGATAATTTAATTAATAGAGACAATGGGTTTCCTCTTATCAAGACGTGGAATCCTGTATTATCTTGCATCAAAACTGAACGTTCTTTGGTGCGGCCTTGATTGCGATATATCATTGCCAGCAGTGTTTCACTAAGGGTGGCGCCACCATCCCTGTTTTGGAAGGCAGAAACCGTGATGGGTGGCGCATGCGCCTTGTGCTGAATGGTGGCCTATATAGGACGTCGATTTGCAACCTGGCGTCAGTTCTCAGCGGGACTCATCAGCAGAAGCAGCATTTTCCTGAAGATGGCGACCAGTTGGATCGCCAAAATATCAAATTGATTTTAGGATCCGGCAGCAAACCCGAAGAGACTTTCAAGACTTATTACGCAGGGAAAGCCTATGTAATCACAATTCAAAATCCAGATGCCTCCGCAAGGGTAATGAACAAGCAGACAGTTGGCAGCCAATGGTGAATTGGCATTTTGTAGCCACGGGCAGATTTTTCCTAGAGCAAGACGTCAACGCCAAATGGCAGCTCTCTCATGATGACTTGTTTATGGACATCTAAGTTTTGAGGAACTGCTGGCTGAATGAGTGTTGTACATTAGACCAGAATCATCGCCAGCATCACACTGCGGTTAGAGCATTTAATTGTCCCCACCCCCACCCCTACCCCACCCCGACTGGTTTGATGCAGACCACTATGATTACTTCTCTTGTGCCAACCTCTTAATATCAGGATAGCACTTACATCCAATATCCTATTTTATTTGTGACATCAATCCAATTTCTGCCTTTTGCTAGCTACTCTACAGCTCCTCTACTACCACAGAATTTATTCCCTTACGTAATAACTCGTCATACCATTTCGTCCCTTCTTATAAACTGTGTCTTCCACATTTTTTCTTTCCTGGTCAATTTTGCCGATAAACACTCATTTTTTATTTAACCTGTCCACTTAATTTTTAACATCCTTCTATAATAAACTTCTTCTGGGCTTCCATTTTCCGCTTTCCTCATAATTCATGATACACCTCCATACATTTCTGTACTCCAGATGTACATTCTCAGAATTTTTTTCCTTGAATTAAATATAATATTTGATACCAATACACTTCCTGTGGCCAAGAATATTCTCTTTGCTTGTTCGAGTCTGTTTTTATGTTTCCCTTACTTTGTCTATCACACATTTTGATTCCAAGGTATCGGAATTCCTTCACTTTATCTACCTCACAGCCCCCAGTTTTAAAGGTTGCTCAGTACTGTTCTCATTACCTTCATCTTTCTTCAGGTTACTCTCAATCCATATTTTGTGTTCAGTAGACTGTTCATTCCATTCAGTATCTGCTGTCTTTATCACTCTGACTGAGCAATGTCATTGCTGAATCATGGTATTCTTGCACTCATAATTTTAACCCCACACTTCAACTTATGTTTTATTTCTACCACTGTTTCTTCAACAAACAGACTGAATACCAGGGGAGAAAGGCTTACATTACGCTTGGTCAAATGTTTGAGTGAAGCAGAAACAAGACTCCCAGAAGTTACACAAGTGATTTTTGTACTAATTTTCATAGCCAAATGAAGAGTGGTAAATGAACATCAAGATGACACAGAAAAACTTCTAGAGATTTGATGGAAAACTGAAATATTTCATGAACAGCTGCTGCTATGTAAATAAAATGTCAAGTAGTTGCAGATACATGAAAGACCTAAATGGGAAGCAAAAACAGTAATCTAAAACAGATTAATGACAATAATTTTAAAAACCTTTTTACAATATATATGACACCACTTGAAAAGAGAACAAATCACACTGTAATGAGTGAATTGAAACTTGCTAATAACAATTGAATGTAATGGGTATGTAAAAATACACAGCAAATGTAATAACAAAAGATAAATCAGTGCCACATCCAAGAATTCTCATAACAGCAGGGTAAACAAAAATGCAGGAATGTTAATAAAATAATTCCAAATGAAAAAGGGATTCCTGTGACATGGCCAAAGAAGCACCCTGCACCACATGTATGCTGCAAATGCCAGAGGGCTGCAGAGCCCAGGAATCAATTTAGGTATTGCAATACTTTCTGACAGGATCCATCTACTGTTTTTTCTGTTCTATATGGTTTTATTTAATGTTATCTTGGACCCTTATAGAAACTATTGCAATTTATAAATTGATATCTTGGCTCTGCAGCCCTCCAGCATTTGTGAGACACACAATGCACAGGTTGTTTCTTTGGCCACATCATAAAATTCCCTTATTGCAATCATATCCCTATTTGCAATCATTTTATTAATGTTCCTCTAATTTTTTTACCTTCCTATTAAGAGCATTCTTGGATTTCACAGTGACTCATCTTGTACTATTCCATTTTCTGTGTATTTTTAGATTCTTATCACACATACAACTGTTACTAGCAAATTCCCATTAGTTCTTTAGTGTTTTATAACTGCAGCGTGATATGTTCTCTTTTTAAGTGGCATCAAATATATTTTAATAAGTTTTTTAATTGCTGATATTAAGCAATGTCATTATTACGTGGACAGTATATCATGGCAGTCAGCCACGACAGTAAACAAACGAGAACTATCACTGCTCGAGGGGAGAGGTGCAGTGCGGGGAAACAAGCCCCGCCTCCTGCTCAAAGGGCTGTCATCCTACATCCACATTCTGCACAAAAGCATAACTGACGTAATGATCATAGGGATCATCGATTCCTTTTGTTGTGGTGAGAGTTGCATTCGAATACCTTTATCCATCAGGATTAGTATCTTCATTCTTAAGAAAAGAAAACAAGTAATCCACAACACAATTTAAACTGGAGTACACAAAGCATTTGGTGGTGGCTACACTGCATTTGTTTGCTGCGGCTGGCAGGGGTAGTTCAGGCCCGATCTCTACTGGTATCTTACACAACCATAGTTCAAAACACTCCCCACCTAAAACTGCCACAATATAGTGTTCGCATAATAGTGTAATCTGTTTATGTTTGAGTCTTTGTGCTTTCTAGCCCATACCCACCATCAGTTCTGTTGCCGTGTTGGGAGGACATGCTTAGCTGGTCAGTTTCTACACTACAAGCGCATGTTGTATGCATGACTTTGTGCTATGTACATCATGATGAGCCTGTTTTAATACTTGGAAGGTACATAACTGGTCTACTATTTTACCAATTTTTATATTCCCATTTCTCCCACCACCCATCAGTAACCTTGGTTAATTTTACATTTCAATTTTCTCTTCTTGTTACGTCTTTCATGAATCTGAAAAGATCCTTGATGAGTGGATATTATATCCAGAATATTCTTACTCCTATTCAATGCCTTTTAGCAGCAACTGATGGCTGAAGCTTATCCTGTTACTGTCCCTTGCATGCAATGCTGCGCAGCTTAGAACAATGCCTCAGTTTTGTCATATTAATTTTTCTATGCCTCCAGATAATCTGATGATACCCCCTACAGGAGCGAGATGTTAACTGTTATTAATAAAAACAATTTTGCAAAAGCAGCTATTTTCATGCAAAAACATTCAAAATGGGTTGCAGTGTCAGACAGTCAAAATGAAATGGAGCCAATATTAAGGAGTAGAATTTATTTTTAAAACAATTCTTTCACTTCGCTATTGTTGATAAAAAGATTATCAAATTCTTGGAAGACACAGTTGCTATGTGTAACAAATATACAACAAGTGGTACAATAAATTTCAACAGTATATATCTTTCTAAAGCATTGCCTGGAAGTGCTGGAGATCAAGCTGTTTTATTATTTTACTAATTTGAATATCAGTCGGCAGCTACATATAAAACCTAGAATCTGTAGTATGAACACACAAGAAAAATTTGTCAAACATCTACAACTCATGGCACAAATGGAAAACGAAATTATTAGTTATAGTGAAGGTCATTATTGACCTGGAAGGGTGTATCCCCTTTAGGAAAGAGTCTAGATTATTATTTTTTTAAAGTGGAAATCAGATGATACTATGCATATTGTAACATTAAAACTATTAAAATACACAGCATGCCTTGTTGTAAGATGTGCTATGTCGTGATATGCCAGCAATGGTTTGTACAAATCCATAAATCCTGATGAATTCTATTACACTGTATCACTCCACAAACTTGTTAATGTAAATATTTCTTTTTGTATTCATTTTAATAAATACAATTCAAAATTTCTACCATGTTGATAAATTTAAAATACAGAAAATTTTGTAATTTTTTGTATCACTTGGGATTCTCATGAACTGAAATAATTCGAAAATGTACTCAGAATTGAGTTCCTCACCTTTTGTGCTCTAAAAGGTTAAGATCATAAACTGTCATTTCAACATAGGTAATCTGAGAGTCAAACCCAGCATTCTGCTTCTTGATCATGAGTGACTGTAAGGGAATTTACCTGATATGGCAGGTGATACCATGTATTTATGGCATGTTGAAGATGTGATGTCATGGTTTGTGCAAAAAAAGGGTGGTGATTAATGATTTGCAGTCTAGCAGTACCACTGGGCTGTCACCATTCCCCTCAAATTAGCACACAAGAATCTTGAAAAATGGCATCGCAGATCAATGAGTAACATGTAATGCTTTGTTTTGAGACCAAGTTTTTTTCTCTAGGACATAATGTGATAGACATTTTTTTGGCTGATAGGATTCCACAGTTTAAAGTTTTTATATGATTTTACTGCAAGGCTTCATAGTGTTGTTGTTGTGGGTGAAGGGTGCTCAGAACTGTAAGCATCAGGACCCAGTTTGGCTTAATGTAAAGTCAGCAGATAAAAATTAGCCAGAAAGTACAATAAAGAATTGGTTATATAAAACATAGTCTGCATAATAATCTAAAACTGCCTAAATGCATACAAAACAAAGAGCTAATTAGTTAAATGAAATTGTGCCACATGTTCACATTTCCTTCTCTGCAGTCCGCTACTGTCCACAGAAAGGCAATGTACAATACTGGGCTGTGTCAGGAGTACTTCAATGGCATATATGTGTCTGTGAGGACCTATACCACAGAGAAATTGTCAGTTTCACCAACTGCAGCAACTTTCCCTTCACTTCCAGTAACTCCTCCTCTTAATTATGTATGCTATCACTCCTGGACAGTGAGCTGGTAATGGGGACTTAACATGGCTGCATGTTGTACAAAATTCATCAGCTGAAAGAATTCTTGAATGGACTGGAGGGTTTCTCTAGTGACCACATGCAATAGATGACTTGCACTGTACTCGGAAGGTACCGATGGCCTTTGTAGTCTGGTCCCTTCAACCCCCACAAACCAACATGTACTCAGAAATGCAGAGCAGATGAAGAATTTGGTATTTTCAATATGTCGCAGCTGTCCACCACTCTCAAGATCACATGTGCTGCTGCAGCTGTGAACTGACTCAGTAGGATGATCTTGAGGGCACAATTGGAGCAAACTGCTGAGCAGCCAAGGGTGCCCCTCTCCCCCTCACTGCCACTTAGAGCCATTAGCATAAACAGTAACATCTTATGCCAATACCACCATGCCAGATATTCGTTATGATGATGAAATCAGGATTCTTCCTGTCAAATCTTGTAAATCTAAATTAACTATGGACATTTTGTGTGTCCAGCATGGAAGGTGACTCCATTCCTGTGTAAGGGATGAAGCTATCTATGCACATACTGTAATGTACCATGTCTGAATAAAATCTTCCCAGTTTTCTAGCCGCATCAATTCAAACAAAATACTCATGCTTTCGATAGCTAACTCTACCATCATCATCAAGAGTAAAAACCATTGACTGCCGGGGATGGTATGGTTTTCCATTTATATAGGCACCGTTGCAGCCTCTGGCAAGTTGAGCAGGACTGAGTTATGTCAAGTGGCACATTTGACAAGATATGCTGCGCCCTATCAAAGACAACATAGCACGTCATGTGTCCATTGCGTATGCGTCCATTGAAAGTAATCAGACAGTTGCAGTGCATTTAACTGAGCACAAGTGACATAATAAACAAACAGAGCTTGACAAGTTGGCTATAGCAGAATATAAACAGGCATTAAATACAGTCTGAAAAGACAAGAGTCTCAGCTCACACATCAACATATTGGGATTCTGTTATAAAAGAGGCACTCGAGATCAGTTAAACAGCAACAATTTTAACAGGGAGCAGGGGTACACATTTAGTAGTGCATGGGCGTGGGCACAGGATGTCGAAAGAAAGCAAAGGCAGATGCTTGATGATTGTATGAAGGCAGGAGCATCAGTTTCAATCGTGGCACTGGTTAGTCACGCCACTTGACGTTGCAGCTGTGTGCGAGCTGTCCAACTCGCCTTCTAGCCACACATTGTTTTGGCTCTATGTGAACGGTGTCAGAGGCTGCAGTCATGCCTGTATAAGTGGAAAACTGTCCCAGCCCCATTGGTCTGTGGATTTTACTCCTGACGAAGATGACAGGGATGGCCATCAAAAGCTTGAGTATTCTATTAGAATTGACATGGCTAGAAAACCGATAAGATTTTATTCAATTGGGAGAGACTGTCTAACAAATGTGATGTTGTTGAAGTGTGAAGCAGTTAGAACAGACAATGGCCCTGTCTACAATACTAGAAAAATTATAGCGGATAAAGACAGGCAAATAACATAAAGCATGTCAAACACAGAGCCAAGCATAGGCCTCTCTCAATGGTAGAAAGGAATTGGCATTGTACCACATCCTGGCACCAGTACATGGGCTGGTGTCACCAAAGATGGTATTCCCACACTTAAATGAGATCCCTGTGCCAATCCACATAGACTTTATTAAGAAGCAGTACCTTGATTTGAGAGGTCTCATGGAAGAGATTAGAGGTAGCTGCTGCAACAGATTTCTTTGCTGGGTAATGATGGAGATTATAATGCGTTATAAGATTAATCAACCACTGCCACAGTTGTTTTGCAGTACTAAAACTGAAATTGTGGCAACTTTATAACAGATGATACAACCCACAAATACTGAAAAGAAAAATACAATACAAGTAGGTAATCTATAATCACATAAGGCGTCTTATCAGACGAGACTGAGAACCTTGTTTGTGAAGAGGCAAATTGGGAAACAACAACATCCACTCTCCATGACAGGGAATGCTAACAGAGATACTGACTCTGCTACAGCATAACCTTCCAGATATATCAGCTACCTGACTTGAAGCTGCATCTTCACAATGCAGCACCTACTAATGGTGATAATGATATCATTACATCAGCAGTAGCATCTTCAACATTCACGAAGATCTGATCTGGAGATTTCCTTCTGTTTCTTTGCAAACTAGAATGTGGTGGTATTGGTAATGCTAATGACTACAAAGATTGTATGGCAGTAAAACACAGTGACAATCAGAGCTTGTTTCCAAATACAAGTGCTTCCCAAAATATGTACCTGTCAAACCAGTAGAAGTATGACATTCTGAACCTAGATGTCTCGAGGTACACATTTCAGCTACTGCGGCATAAAGTTTCATCATCTCTGGCGCATGTAGTTGTGAGTTGTAGTGGTGAATACCAGAACACATTTCAGTACTTCTTTGAACTGTGAGATGCATGACATGAAGGAGCAATGGATTTGCATCAAATTCTGTCCCCGAGTTGAAGAAAACTGCAGCTGAAATCCACCTCATGCTGACAGAAGCATTTGGTGAACATGCACTGAGTCAAGCAAGAATGTTAGAGTGGTTCATGCACTTCAAGTTAGGCCAAGAATCTGTGGAAGATAACAAACATTCTGATCGACTGTCAACCTGCAAACCATTGGAAATGATCATGAAAGTGTGTGACTTGACTTACTCAATATAGGTGTTGCCAATACATATACTGATAGCAGTAATGATACAGAACAACTTATTTTGTGACCTTTGAAGGTATGATAGAGTGATGCTGGCCACCAAGAACCAAATTTCCACGCTGTACATGCGAGTGCATGTATGGGCTTGTGTCAGGGTACAAACTGGTTCTTGATTGTGAGGGCTAGCCCTTTATTAGTCGTGTTGATAGTAAAATTAATAAGGCAGTTACTACTGAGATGCTCATAGATTTTAGTTGCAAAATTCTGACCAATTATGCGCAGGAAAATCTATAGAAGAGAGTTTGGCAATTCTTCAGGTTTATTTCAGACTTCCAAATGTTGCACAAGCAGTAATTTTCAGGTTAATTTTGATCGTCTAATTCTGCACCAAAGGGTAATTCTGTCGAAATATTGTTAGTGTTCCCTGGGAGTGAATAAAAGTCTACAGAAGACTTGAGTTCATTAGCATGAAGTATCATTCAACCACCATCCAGTTTGGGATTGGATGTTATTGCCAACAACAAACAGCACTCCGTAAGAAGAGACTCCATTATCAAAATGACTATCTGAAATACCCACATTGGCATAGTTTCCTCATTGTGGTAAATAAGGTCAAACTCTTTCTTGATATCAAAGAACATAATTATAATACTATATTTTCTTCTAGCACATGTCCTCTTCCAAAGACACGTACTGACATATTGTGAAATACTTGCTATAGAAAGCAGAAAAAGGTTTAGTTAGGCACATATTTAGAATGTATTTAAAATAAGTTAATGAAAGTGGTGGAAGAAGGTTCAGGTTTCAGTTGCATATCTGATCACAGACTGGGGGTTAGTCTTTTTCTTGGCTCTAACAACACAATATATTGCTGTTTTAAAAGTTAACTGTCTTTCTTTACACAAGTCTAGAATTCACTCCACATAACCCACTCTCAGTGGTGTTTAATTTACACCAGACAGTGATGGTTTTCCTATACTTCCAGCTTCGTTTTTTACACTGACAATTTCCAGCATGACAAAAGTATACTGTTGCTTTACAACTAGAGTCCAATCCTAACTTTCGTTTCAGCCACATAACTTCATGTCGGAATGCTTTCCTTGCTTTCTCTCCTTTTTATTTTTTTTATTTTTAATCTTAAGTTTACATCTATAAGTTTCTAAGATACTGTGAAATGTTACACTGTACATACTGCACTGTATGAGTTGAAAAGTTGACTACTATTAAACATGTCAAAAACTTATACAAACCTAACTGACAAAGTCCTTGTGAAATAACAGAGTAATCCAAAGAAAGAAACTGCATGCACATAAAGCTATATAATGGCTGAAACTTCTTGTAGTCATAAAATACTAATGCAGGACAAAATATTTTAATGCCGTTCATTCTGTACTAAGGAATCCGCAAATATTGAGGATTGTTGATAGCTAAATAAGTAAAAATAAAATTAAGAATCTAAGAAGCTACAATGACATGCAAAATAAAAATCTAACACAACATGGTAACAAAAACTGCCTAGTATGATATGACTCCAAGAAAGATAATTCAACAGCATTGTGTAATAGGTTACAAATATCCCTTCCTTATATATTCTAATATGTTTTGCCTGTTATTGGAATAAAACCTAAACATCTCTCCACAAACCAACAAAAATAGCAGTAACAAAGGCCATAAAATACAAAAGAAAAGAAAATTCCAAATTGAACACTGACACTAGCATGCAGCTACTCTCTCAAAAACAAATAATGGTAGTAGTTTTTGGTACCACTAATACTACCATTTGTACTTCCCGTGCATGATTAGTTGTAATGTGTGTGTGCATGCATGTGTGTGAGTGTCTTTTTGTACATGCTAACTACCCACATGCAATCATGCAATCCATAGCCCATATATATGCTAACAGGCAATCCACACCCAAGGTGGCCAAGTGTAAAGAGACTCATACAACACTGACTTGTCTGAAAGCCCTAAACTGTGGTGAATGTCCAGTCCCTTCACCTAAAGGTCACTGCTATCATCACTCGCCTGCAACGAAAATTAAGCAATAAACACAAAAGTGCGTGTGACATGCAAGTAAATTATATGGACAAAAAAACAAACATTAAGAAAAGCTCACAACAAGATGGTTATATACTGGCAGATAAGCTCCATTTTCATAAGCATTGCTGCCCACAAGAAAAACAGGACCAATGTCTGCTTTTTACGGCACATATGATGATTTCACAAAATTTTAACATTACACATAAACCAAGTACATAAGTTGATACTTTAAATATCAGTGACAGAATTAATGAAGAATGAGCACTATGCAACATTTATGACAAAAAAAGAATACCCAAATCTATTTAACGTAAGCTAATATTATGCACAAACAATGAAGATTTTGCTGAATATACATATCCCTTGGTTTATCAGCACAAATAAAAATAATGTGTCCATAAATAAATAATGCTGGACTTATGGGCAATTAATAGATATTCAGTTCCAACTAGTACATTCAGACACTATATACTATCTACTAGTGGTAACTTATTTTTCTGTGATTATCAGATTTGATTTAAGTTTACATAGATCATTTTTAATCTTCCTCCTGATCAGGGCAGATGTAAAGGTAACCTGAAGCTTTGTGTCAATCTGTATTCAGGAGATAAAGCTGCGGGCTGCAGACAGACAAAGCATGTGAAAAGTAAATCTGTCACTTCCAAGCAAACAACAAAGAACGAAAATAGAAAGATTTTTTTCATTAGATATAACATTTTCCAAACACTATTTGTATGCCTGAACTACTTGCTACTGTTTCTATTTCCTGTATTTTCCAACAGCTATTTATTTATGAGGTTCATCCAGAATGGAAGCCTCACATTTTGTGTCTTCAACAATTTTTTTTATTTCACATAATGAAACTTACACACTGATGATGTGTCCAACAGTGGAAGATGAAAGATTAAGCAAGGAATTGTGCCTCTGACCACTGCCTAATGCCCATAAAACAAAAATCACAACATCTTACTGTCTTTCAGCATAGTTGCTCATTCCTTGTGATAATTCTACTGATTGATATATGTCAGTAAGAACCAATTACCCGACCCATTTTTCAACATAATATTCTAGTTCTATGGCCCTCCCAAGCGAGTCCAAGGAAGTGTATGTGCTGCTGGTATTTGCCCTTGTTCTGGACATGAAGCCATTTCTTCTATGTGCATGTCATCTCCTCGCCATCCTCAGAATGTCTTTCACGAATGCTATCCTTTAATGGCCTAAACAAGTGAAAGTTCCAGGGAGATAGGTCAGGGCTATAGAGGGGAAACACTATTCAACCTTGTTTCATGATATGTTCAGAAGTCCTCATAAACTTGTGTGAGGCCGAAAGTTATCGTGTTGAATCGCAATATCCCCTGTGTTGTTATAAAAAAGAAGCCACTGGAAACACTTCTTGAGGTGCTTGGTGTGTTCACTTAGCCTCCAAATTAATGGTAATGCCACTTGGTATCATATTGATGAGCATCACGCCCTCACGGTATAACACACAGTCATCATAATCTTGCCAGCAGAAGCAGTTGCTTTGATTTTTTTTTCTGTTGAGAGAGATGATGACACCACTCCATCAAATGTCTCTTTGTTTTGGGCTCAAGGTGGTGAACGCAGGTTTCATCACCTGTCACGATCTGGGACAGAAAGTTCTCCCCTTCATCTACAAAATATTGCAACAACTCGGAACAAACATTTTTTCTGTGGCATTTGTGTGCCCATCTTGCATACACTTTTGAATATCCAAGAGTTCAGATAATTACATTCACACTTCCTTCGTCAAATGACAGCAACAGTGTCACTTGCTGAGTCATAAGGTGTCGGTACTTGTAAATGAGAACAGCATGCTGCAATATTTCAGGTCTGACGGCTGTAGATGGTCTTGCTCACTGAAAATCACTTAGCTCCATCAAAACACCTTCTGATGGCCTCCACCTATGTACACAGTTACCAACTGTACTCCCGCAGACTGCAGATGCTCCAAAGGCTTCACACAAAACTTGGTGAATATTCCCCAAAATGTCTTTCTCCTTTATAAGACGTCAGAAATGACACACTGCTTGTAATATGCATCACTTTCAGACATCATTTAGACACATTGCTGGAGCTATGCTATTTGTTGGAGGGAACTAAAATTTTGTGCATGCACGCTGAAAAACTCCAAGAATTCACACTTAACTATTTTACACTTACACCCCCCCCCCCCCCCTCTCTCTCTCTCTCTCTCTGAGTGGAATCATTGTCAAAATGCCAATTTTGTGCAATTACTATACTCTTTCCTCTTTAAAATCAATAATTACAGTGTAATGTATCTAGCTTTCATATCTAGTAATTTACTGAGCATATGTACGCCTTAAATTGTCTGGATCATAAGATGACCAGTGATCTACACTACATAAACAAGCCACTAGAAATGCCATTTGAAGTTCTTCATGTGAATAATAATCCAGAAAGGTGGCTTGATGGATTGAGTAGGACCAGGTGAAGCAAATGCGACAGAAGGTGTCAGGGTTCTGGAGGAATGTGGATACGATGTCACCCTCGATCCAGATCACGAAGATGTCATCAACAAACCTGAAACAGGTGACGGGTTTGGGATCCTGGGTGTTTAGGAAGGATTTCTGTAAATGCTCCATGAATAGTTTGGCATATGATGGTGCCATGAAGCTGCCCAAAGCTGTATCCCAGATTTGTATGTAGGTAATGCCTTCAAAGGAGAAGTAATGGTGGATGAGGATATAGTTGGTTATGATGAATAGGAAGGAGGTGGTTGGTTTGGAATCCTTTGGGCATTGGGAAAGGTAGTGTTCAATAGAGGTAAGGCGATGGACCTTAGGGATGTTAGTGTAAATGGAGGTGGCATCAACAGTGACGAGCAGGGCACTGTGTGGTAAAGGGACATGAACTGTGGAGAGTCAGTGGAGAAATGGTTGGTATCTTTTATGTAAGAGTGTACACTGCGGCTAATAGGTTCCAGGTGTTGGTCTATGACAGCAGAGATTCTCACAGTGCGGGCACAGTAACCAGCCACAATAGTGCGTCCTGAGTAGTTGGGTTTAAGAACTTTAGGAAGCATGTAGAAGGTAGCAGTGCGCGGAATGGTAGAGGTGAGGAGAGAGATGGAATCTGGGAAGAGGTTCTCGGAAGGGCCTAAGAATCTGAGTAAGGACTGGAGATCCTGCTGGATTTCTGGAACAGGGTCACATTAACAGGGCTATAGGTGGATGGTTATGCCAGGTAATTCTTGTAGTTCAAAACAACAGTGGTGGAGCCATTGTCAGCATGTAGGATTATAGGGTCGGGATCAGCTTTTAGGTCGGGTTGGGTTGTTTTGGGGAAGGAGGGCCAGACAGCAAGGTCATCGGTCTCATTGGATTAGGGAAGGACAGGGAAGGAAGTCGGCCATGCCCTTTGAAAGGAACCACCCCAGCATTTGCCTGGAGGGATTTAGAGAAATCACAGAAAATCTAAATCAGGATGGCCGAACGCAGGATTGAACCGTCATACTCCCGAATGCAAGTGCACTGTCTAACCACTGCGCCACCTCGCTCGGTCAGTTTTTAGGTGGTGGACTGTGGATCTTTCTGTAGATGTAAGGTGAGGTTTGCATGTTGAGGGATTTGGGGAATGATGGTGAGGCAAGGTTCGAGGTTAAGAAATTCTCGAAAGTTAACAGGGAGTGATTTTGGAGCAGCGAGGATGGATCACAGTTGGATGGAGGAGTGAACTGAGTCAGGCAGGGTCCAACATTGGTCTTTGGTTGAATTTGAGAGGTAGTGTTGGTGGCAAAAAAGTGTTTCCACTGTAGCGAGCGGGAAAAGAAGAAAAGGCCTTTAACAATTCCTGCATGACTGAATTTGGGAGTGGGAGAAAAGATGTGGCCTTTTAAAGGACTGATACTTCTATGGGGCTAAGACTGTTGGAGGAAAGGTTCATGACTGTGTCGCTCTAGTTCCTGGAGGGCAAAAGGTTCAATGTATGTAATGTTTCTGGACCCCATAACACACAATACGTTGAAAGAAAGAGGTAAGTGTTTTGTGATTTTCATTTTACGAGTATCAGGCAACGGTCCAAGGCACATTTCTCTGCCTAATGTTTCATCTTCCAATTCTAGAGACAAAACCAGTGGCTACAATGACTTCAAAAGTAGTTACACTCTCAAACAAGTTCAGGAAGCCATGCTGTTTACATGTATCCAGACAACTGACAGTTAATGACACCAGCAGACTGCTGCGTAAGGGCGCAGAGTTGATTATTAAGTGGGAGCAGGAAGTGGCAAATGAAAATGTCGATGTTCTTCTCCTGATCCTGACAGGTTCTAAGGCCTCAATGAAGTAATGTCACATAGCAATTTGGAGCTTGCAAAATCAAGAAGTTGGCTGGTGGCTTTTGAGAGGCATAGAAGCTGTGTGCCCCCTGGGTTGGAGGTGGTGTTTCCATAGTGTACTTCAGAAGTCAGGGAAAGTGATCCTTCAAGGTCAACAGAGTAATTACTTGAATTGCAGAAGACTGTGAGAATCTGGAAGTGCATTCCCATAACTGAGTTGAATCATTCCGGATTTGTATGTGAGTGTTGCTGTTGAATGAAAGTGCTGGAGCTGAACAGGCAGAGACCTCAAATTAGGCTGAGGTTGCAGAACTAAGTATTTAGTTGCATTGTGGTGTTTAGTGTATGAGAAAGAGGTGGCACAAAGTTGTTTTCTGTAATGTAGAAAAATTTATGACATCGAAAAGAAAAAAACATAAAGAGATTTAAATGGACGAAAATGTGTTATTACTCAGCTGATGTTACATTTTCATATTAGGAATTAAATTACATCAATTAAAACACAAGAATCATTCAATTACCTTTTGAGACTATAATAGCAGTGATACATTGGTGAAGAGTAACTGATGACCATGCTGAAGAAGAAATGTTTTACAGATTGTCGACCGTCTTCCCATCAAGCACATTTTACTTTCGGAACTAGTAAATCTTCTCCTGGGCATATAACGTTTTTTCTTGGATTGTCTGTACTATTTTCAACTGTCATTTTGGAAAGTATGTTTCACAGATAAAAATCAAACAATGAAGAATCTAGGATGGAATAATAACAAGATGGAAAGGAGAAATAACTACTCGCCACATAGAAGAGATAGAAGAGGCACTGGGTCACTGACAGGCACAATGAACATGAATTCTACAAATACTCAGCTTTATGACAAGTCCTTTGCCAGATGTAGAAAATTCTCACACATTCACATAAGCACAACTCACACACACATTGCCACTGTTGTCTCCTGGCACCCTGAAACAACAGTGCCCATGTATGTGAGAGTTGTACTTATGTGAATATGGGCGAGTTTTTTATGTCTAACGGAATACTTAGACTGAAAACTGAATATTTCTGGCAATAATTTTGATTGAGCCTCTCCGAGACTCGACACCACCTTTATGTGGGGACTAGCATTTTTTTTTTCCTTTCTTTTTCTTTTAACTATATGCTCTTTCTAGAATGATAATTTTGTTTGAAACACATTAGCACAATCAAAAGGAGATTTGGCTCTACATTTTGGCTACTCTAGGCTACTTTCGTCTAAAGAATTGTCATACTTAATCATTAGGATCAATTAATCTTATGATGTAAAGTAATTTTACCTTTTTTAATTACTAACCTTCGAGTAGAAGTTATGGCCTCTGTATCTTGATAGTGCAAAGCAACTGAAAAAGTTCCTACAGCGAATACGATTCTGTTGTTTTCTCAAAACTGCCCCAAGCGTTATTATGATGACAATGAAGAGTATGCTCACCACAAGTGCAGCTGTAACATTTTTGTCAAATGTCAGTATAATTAGTTTTATATCCATTTAATAATTAGATTGCAAAGTTGATCAATCAGTGGATATAAGATAAACATGAAGTTCTTTTACAAATGACACTGAAGTTTCTCTGTAGGACACATAAGTTGTTATTCTCTTTTTGTATGATATGTTTACAAAAAATTAACACAATAAATATGTACCACTTAGTGCACAGTTGACAAGCTGCAAGAGAATCATTATCAAGATCATCATTCGTTAGCAGTAATCTGTTAGCCTCCAGTCTGCAGCCACACAATCTGTTGAATAACAATGTAGATAGCACCACGAATTATAACTGCACAAAATCTGAACTTCCTTATTTGATTGCAATACACAGTGACAACAATGCAGTTTGCCAGTTTCCTGATCATGTGCAATATAGCTAGTGCCCTCCTGATCTACAGAATATAGACTCAATTTAAAAAAAAAAAATCTCCCATCAAATTAGAAGTATCATCAAGCCTTTTTTTAATAGAAGAAGAGGAGGAAGAAAAGAAGAGCTAATTGCTACCTATCAGACTCACAGTTCTTCCTTCTTACAAACGTGGCATAAAAGTTGGTGCAAATGAGATTAATCTCAAATACACATATACCTTGAGCTGGTCTTTCAATGGGCTGATCACTACTGTTTAATGTCTCTACAAGCTATTACTATTAGAGATGCTTCTGTCTCACTATAGCAATCTACAAAAAATCTACTCACCATTCGATGGCAGGAGAAAACACACACACACACACACACACACACACACACACACACAAAGATTTAACTTTTACAAGCTTTCAGAGCCAGTGGCTTCTTCTTCTGGCAAAAGAGTTGAAGGGAAGAAAGTGGAATGAATGGAAAGGACAGGAGAGGTTTAGGGAAATGGGTACAGTTCAGTAAAGTTACCCAGAACCCTGGGTCAGGGGAGACTTACCGGACAGGATGAGAAGGAAAGACTAATTGTTGGGGACTGCACTGAATGAGATTTGAAAACCTGAGAGCTTAAAGGTGGAAGACAGGGTAATATGCAAGACAGAGATTACTACTAAAACATTGTATTGTCACTAATTTGACATGTAACATCAAAAATTGATTATTTTCGTTGTTATAAATCTAAATACAAAAATATAGTTGATAATGGAAAGTCCTGAATGCAATATGGTCTTGGCTGGGAGTTCCAGAGGGGTACCTACAGCCAACAAATTGGAAAGGGTTTTCTTCACTGGCACACAATTAACCCTTTCCTCTGGATGTCTAAAGTTGTATCTTAAATGGGTTTTTGTTGAATGTAGGTAACTGGATGTGTGTATAGCATGGTGTTACATTTGTGTTGTATGGAGATAAAATAAGGGAGACAGTGAAATCTGGTACCAACACATAATCACCACTTTTCACTAGCACCAAGGAAGCCTCTGAGCCTGAAGGTTCCCATGAGAACAAGACTTTGCAGCAAAGACTGGTAACATGGTACTTTACAACACTACATTTCTTGCTCTAGTCAGCCACATGGCAGTAAATATGTCTTCCACTTCCAGGATGTGAACTGATTACCTCAAAATCAAGAGTAGCTGCACAGGAATGCAGTAGAAACCTTGCCTACAGAGGCCGGTTGTTATACAAATAATGAAAGACGTAAAGCCAAGAACTCACCTATTAGGTGAAGCTCTGACAGTCAACAGGCACAAAAAAAAATACTGGAAAACTCTCCAGAGCTAACTAATGCAGAAAAATGTGGGGAAACACACAAACAAACATTTGCAGGTGTGCACACAGGAATACATTGTCCCAGCCAACTGCATTACACCTGCTGCAGCTTTCATTGTATCAAATGGAGAAATGAAGTTGCAAAAGGAGGTGGGGAGGGGCACAGAGGGATGAGAGGAAGACTGGCTGATGGCTGAGGGGGGAGGGGCAAGAAGGTAAAATTATGTATGGCATTGAATGTAGTGCGGGAGAGAGAGAGAGAGAGAGAGAGAGAGAGAGAGAGAGAGAGAGAGAGAGAGAGAGAGAGAGAGTCTGAGTATAGAATGAAAGAAGAAAAAGCTGCTTTCACAGGTGGCTCTACCTCAGATAGAGTAGGATATGTCTGTAGCAAGACTGTAATTAGACTGTAATTAGGACGTGTTGGCTAAGTATAAAGGACAGGTTTTATACCTATGCCTTGGAGTTCGTTTGTGGAGACACTTGGAGGATTAGTGGCTTCTATTGACACGGCACAGAGACTCTGTATGTGTACTACATTCGGAGGTCTCAGTATACTGGTTAGGGATTGTTCATCAGTGCAGATGTGTCATCCACATTCTGGCCAGTTGGTGGTTGGTGAGATTGATATGGACACAGGCTTTTGTGAAGCCAAGAAAGAGGTCGATGTCAACATACAGGGAGGTGGTGTGTTGGGCTGACAAGGACAGGTTGAAGCAGATAGGAGAGCAGTTACTGCAGCTGTGGAGGAATGCGGATAGTGTTCTAGCCCTGGAAATACATCACAAAGATATCATCAATAAATATTAACCAGAGAAGGGCTTTAAAACAATGAGTGGCTAGGAAGGTTTCCTCTAGATTGCACATTCACAGGTTGGCATACGATTATGACATGTGAGATCTCATTGAAGTGCCACAAATTTATGTGTAGATCTGGTCCCAGAGGAGAAGTAGCCACAAATATAAAAAATAATAATAAATTACTATTACAAGTTATTACTAGGGAGAGTGCATGTCTACCATACTGTATATTCTAAATGATAGTTCATAAGTTTACCTGTGTTTATACCACCACTAGAGACATCATGATGTGCTGCATGATCATGGATTATTTGACACACTGTTGGTAAATTCCATCCAATAGTAACATCACATTCATTTCGCTGTGAAAAAAGTAAAACAAATACTATAATGAATCACACTAATAACATCACATTCTATAAACTTACTTTCAACAAAATAATATCCAGGGAAAGAGAAAAGTGAATGTGGTTGTTTTATATAATAGCCACAATAATTAAAACTGCTGCAGCAAGATTTAGCAATCATCCCAGAAATGACGAGCAATTGGAATGTCTAACCATTTGACGGAGCTGAAAGTTATAAATTGCAAGATACCACAGAGGCTTACATGTCTTCTATTTGTAAGGTTCAGAAACAAAAATACTAGCTTCATCCAATTTTCCTTTTATTTTCTGGGATGAATGAGCCTATTGTTTATAGTTGCATGAATAAGAGAACTTTGTTTAGAAAAGAAAAACAGTTTGCTTCTAGTTTCAGTGGTTAGCAGTTATCCTTTGAATTCGATGATTTGAAAACAGATTTAGACAAACACAAGAATTATTCCAGAAACTGAGGAAATAAATCTCAGGAGACAATAGTGATTATGAACAAACAAAACAAAGAAAGAAAGTTCATAAGTGACATGAATGTATGTAACAACTAACCAATTCAGCAAATAGTATAAATTTACTCCCAACAAGGAAGAAATATCACACACGATAATTGCCCCAGAAGAAATTAACAACACACTTACATATACAAAGAAAACATTATTCAGTAAAAGACAAAAGCCTCTCTGAAACAACATGACTAAAGCACAGGACTTATTTATTTTGTCATATCACAAGCACAGCAGATAATGATAATGGAGACACCAGTGACAGAACACAAGAAAAAACTGGAAGCATATTTGATGCTACAATACAAAGACTAAACACAACGTTCACATGCAGTCTCTGGCTTCTGCAAACATACATTTAGTTTTCAGTGCGAGAGGACATGCAGCACTCCCATTGTTTCCACTTCCACTTGAGAGCACAATGAAGAATAAAGTAGTTTGTGTCAAATTATGTTAACTGGACTACCAAACACCATTGCCAGCCCACAAACTACACCATAGCTATCTGTGGAGATTGTACAGAATCTGTTGGCTCATTGTGGTGCCATATACTACCCGCTCTGAACAATGGGAAGTCTGCTCTGCACCAATATAGTTGTGCACTGTGTACTGAACAGGGCACCTAGAAATGATGGAGAGGCTTCGTCCCACCGTTACCCTCAGTGGTTCACAACCCCACAACACGCCACAGCAGTCCACCCACCCCACCGCTGCCCCACACTGAACACAAGGTTATTTTGTGGTTCAGGCCGCAGAGGACCCCCTCCCCCAGAAATGTCTCATACGAGAAGAGTAAACCCCAAATGTTGGCGTGGTAGAGTAATTGTGGTGTACGCGTACTTGGAGACAGTGTTTGCGCAGCAATCGCCAACGTAGTGTGAGACGGGATAAGGGGAACCAGCCAGCATTCGCCAAGGCAGATGGAAAACCGCCTTAAAAACCATCCACAAGCCGGCCGGCACACTGGACCTGGACACTAACCTGCTGGGCGGATTCGTGTCAGGGACCAGCGCCCCTTCCCCCTTGGGAAGCAGCATGTTAGACTGCACAGGCAGTTGGGCGGGCACCAATATAGTTACTGAGTTCCCAAAATTATGTAGGATGTTTTGCTATACAGGCCCACTAGAATAGTTACAAAGACAATGCTACATACCACCATAGCTAACAGAAGGGGTGAGAACTCAACACAGATATTAAAATCAAACAGCCTGACCAAGTGCAAAATGAGAAGCTGTCAGGTATGTGACAAAAGAAATCTTTCAAGCAGGCTAATGAGGTACGCACTAATGTAACTGAGACAAATTAATTCAACAATGGAAGGAGTACTAAAGAGGAAAGGTTCACGAAGATGATGTAGACTAGAATATTATACATAGATCATTGAAACACTGAATAATGTAGGCAGAGATTAGCACAGGATAGCAAGGAATGTCAAATAACCGATAACTTTAGGTGCAGAAAAATCAAACATTTAACCAACAGAAGTTTTAATAAAAGGCAGGCTGCAATGTTTACATATTTTTGCCGACAAGATTTTGGATTCAACAGTGTGAACCTTGCTTCAACAAGACAGTAACATCTTGTGTAATATCAAGCAGCCGGCTGTTGTGGCCGAGTGCTTCTAGGCGCTTCAGTCCGGAACCGCGCTACTGCTACGGTTACAGGTTCGAATCCTGCCTCGGGCATGGATGTGTGATGTCCTTAGGTTAGTTATGTTTAAGTAGTTCAAAGTCAAGGGGACTGATGACCTCAGATGTTAAGTCCCATAGTGCTTAGAGCCACTTGAACCATATCAACCAATGTATAACTCAGAACAGAGTTACCAGTACAGCACTCATAAATGTCACTTTTCATGGTATTAAAAGGTTAACTACAGCATTCTGATGGTCCTAATCCATATAATATACTTGATTTAATCAGTTGCTCAACTTTTTGGAGTTTGCTCATTTTAGGAATGTATGTGTGATACTGGACTAAATGAGATCTTACATATTTCTTCAAGCATATACATGCAATCATTATTGTCACGAGTAATTGAGGTGATTTCCTTCTTTCTTCTGAAGGCAATTACAGAAACTATATAAAAACTAAATTAAAACTGACAGAGCAAGTTCTAAATCTGCCCTGTCTGAATGAACTTATCACACTTGTACTGTACCACACAATGGAAAATCCAGGATGGAATGTAACAATATTTTGAGAAGGAAAGTTGCTACTCACCATATAGCGGAGATGCTGACACAAAGATAGGTACAGAAAAAAGATTTTCACCCTTAAAGCTTTCGGCCAATGGTCTTTGTCAACAATAGACACACATTTGTACATACACACACTTACACAAATGCAACTCACACACACGACTGCAGTCTCCGGCAACTGAGAGGGTGTGTGGGTACGTATGTGTGTCTATTGTTGACAAAGGCCATTGGCTGATAAATTTAAGTGTGAAAAACTTTTTGTTCTGCCTATCTACGACTCAGCATCTCCCACTATATGGTGAGCAGCAGCTTTCTTTCTCAGAATATTGTATTGTATCATCTTATTCAAAGCTGCCAAATAGCTATATGTGACAAGATTATTGACCAAATACAGATAATCAAGTAATAGAGCTGAAAATATATTTCCATTGCCTACATAAGATTTTTGTGCCATTAGAATGGAAATGTGAGAGAATTTCGGGCTAATGAGGAAATAAGTGCATGAAAATTTACAAGAGGTTATAGGATTGGAACAGAACAGAAAATGGCAACATAAATAGCAAACTGCCTGTCTCAATTACTCATCAGTAGTCCATAGTACCTAATACAAATATTCAATACCTTTGCAACTATTGTAATGCTGCAAAAACAAATTTAATCCGAATAACATCCATTTTCATTCACCACCGAAAATCATATTTCATCGCCATCCAAAAAAGATTTCAGATCTAGAACTGATCATTTTAGTTTGTTTTAACAGTCTTACCAACAACCCTCATGTATCTGCACAATGGTTTACTTAAATTCATCAAACTGCAAACTGTAAAATCAAATACCATATTTTACAGACTATAAGATGCACTTATTTCATAGAAGAACATCCTCCAAAACTAAGGTACATCTTATATTTGGAATTAATATAAAAATGTCCAGATTTAATACTCCCACCAGTCTTAAAAATGGCCACATATTCGATGTCGGGAGAAACCTATCTCTATCTGGCAATATTGGATTCAACTAACAGCAGCAGTGCACCGATGCGACGAACATGAGTTGCGGCGATTCATAAGCTTGCTAACACTGTCTGCATTCCACCCTGCCACTACAAACCCAGAATACTGTCTAGCCTACAATACATCATTGCAGTCTATGATGCCAGTGAACTTTAATTGAAATAGATTTGTGTTATACTTGAATCGAGAGTGATTTGTGTAATCGGTTACAGTACAAAATATTTGTTAGTACCTACTTTCGAAATATAAAAAATAACAGGTATTCAAAGACATTAGCTGTAAACTGAATGGGGAAACAGAGCAGCTGAGTGGGATCACAGCCCCCAACCAACAGAAAAAGAAAACACTCATGATCAACAGGCCATTAAAGAAGCACTGAAAAAAAATTAAGAAGACTAAATGTTGAAATAGAGGACTGAGTGCAAAATGGTCAAAACTAGAGGATGACATATTAAAATGGACTCAAGGACATCATCAAAATGGCACTGGAATTAAAACAAAAATGATTCAAATACATGCACATAAGTTAGTGCTGCAGTGGTACTTGACAGACTTTAAGGATGGAGTTAGTTGATGCTACAGGTTTATGAAGCATCATAAAGCTCAGTGAAGATTTTTGGGGATTTTAAAGGTCAGTTTGGTTTTATAAACTAAGATTTTTTTTCAGTCTGGGCTTATAATCTAATAATAAAAACAGTGAATAAAAATGTTATTTTTTTTGAAAATAAACTGCTTAAAAATTAAGGTGAGTCTTATAGTCCGTACCTTCTTATAGCTCATAAAATATTGTAGACAGAATGGCTACCAAAAAGTTATTTTCAGTAGGTGAAATTCGAAGTACTGACAATATACATACCTAGACTTACCTTCATGAGATGAAATTCAAAGTACTGACAATGCAGATTTCTAAAAGAAGAGGAGATGATACTTAGATTTTTAAACTATTAGCTCCTCCCTCTTAGAGGAAAATGGGAAAAGGAAGTGAGGTCATTCAAATCCCAAATTCAAAGGGTTCCACGAGTTCTGAGGATGAGGGCAGACATCATAGGGACTTTAAACGCACTGAAGCTGTGCAGGACTGTTTACAGAAAACTCTTCAGATAGTACATTTGTAAGCACTGTACCAGCTTTAGTCCAGAGACAATAGTAGGGTGGAATAAGTAAAGGTGGATTAAGGCAAAGAGAAATTAGAGTGAAATGAAAAGTGCATTTAAGAAATAGGAGGAGAGGAGAGGGGAGTGAAGATGTTGTTGTTGGTCTTCAGCCTGAAGAATTATTTGATGGACTCTCCACACTGCTTTATACAGTGCTAGCCTTATCATCTCCAAAAACTACTGCAGCCCATGTCCATTTGGAACTGCTTACTGCATTCATCCCTTTGTCTTCCTGAAAATTTATCCCCCCCTCCCCCCCGCTTCCCTCCATAAACAAACTCAAAATTCCTTCATGTCTCACGCTGTGGCCTATCTACCAATATCTTCTTTTAATCAAGTTGTTATATATGTACCTTTTTTCTCCAATTTGATACAGTAAATCCACATTAGTTACTTCCTCTATCTGTCTGATCTTTGGTGTTCTTCTGCAGCATAATGTTTCAACACCCTAAATTGTCTTCTTATTTGAATTGCTTATTGCCCATGTTTCACTTCCAGACAAGTCCACGCTTCAGGCAAATATCTTTAAGGAAGACTACCTAGCACTTAAATTTATATTTACCTAGCACTTAAATTTATATTAGATCAGATGCTTACAAATTTATCTTTTCAAAAAATGATTTTTGTGCTAGAGCCAGTTTGCATTTTATTCTTCTAAACAAAATCCTCTGGAATAATGAGAGGATATTATTTTCTTTGAGCTGCTTAAACAAGCAATAATTCATTTCCTCAAGAGGCAGTTTCAGTACTTTCTACACATCTCTTTTTCAAAACTGTAACTACAGTCCCATCCCAAAAAAATTGGTCTCATGATCTATTTCAAAGACTGGGAATGATACAAAACATTGTATTGAATTTGATATCAGACCATTGTTACCTACCATGACTATACCAGAGCTGCACATCAGTATTATATAAGATACTCTTTAATAATATGATTAAATGAATGCCACATGTGCAAAGTTGCACTCTTTCAGCCACAGCATTAGAAACCATTACAAAAACCATAAATGAAAATAATGTGAGCATGTTATGAGGCTTTGGATTTTCGAAAATCTTATGCATTTTTCAATAGGCTCCATGTCACTTTTGGACAGCTTGTCGAATAGGCTCTTTCATGTTACATATTTTGGTATAAAACTCATCCATTTCAAATAATAGACAGACATCTGAAATCTCAAAAACGATTGTACCATCTGCATTATTTAGAGTATCTCTTTGTATGGAATTGAACACAGCAGTTTTGTGTTTGTATTTGTTTCTAATTTGTGCCATAAAAGGCTTCAAAACAAATATGTGAGTTAGTCTGTAGAGCCAGAACTGCACCTTGCAGAGGTTTTAATGGGTTTTGGAAAAGAGCTAGATATGGTTCAGTGGCTTTGACTCAAAACATGGACTGCTGGAGACATTAATCCTCTCCTAAAGAAACGTAATAATAACTGAGTCATGACATTCTCAAAAAACTGTAAAATATACAATTCCAAATACATTCATATTGAACAGAAGCTGGTTACCACCATCAATGAGTTCAGAAACTCGTAGTCTTATTCGCCCATTAGTTTGTGGGTTAATGAAACACATACAGAATCCAAATATCTTAAGTTTAATTGGACACTAATGTCGATACGGTGGAAAAGGGCGGAGGAACAGGTACCAGTCAATATCTGATTACACGTAGGTGTAACGGGCTCAGAAACGTCGGGAACTGCTGACTCTTAACAGAATGTGAGATGGCGTTGTCGCGTAGTAGCGTCACTTCATGCTGTCTTCCTAGTCATTGTTACTGGATCGTGTCTGCAAGACGTGTCCGTTTTGACATACATGTAAGCAGTGATGCTCACACTTCAGGGAAGCAATTCATAGAACATCACACCGTCGCTGTTCCATCAGATGCATAACATCTTTAGGGGAAGCGCGCTAGTCTTTGAATGGGGAGTTGCTGCTTTGCTTGGGCTCAAGCTCAAGCATTTCTTTCTTTTCTTTATGTTAGCATAAAGACACCATTTCTCGTAACCTATAACGATATAGGATAGGATCGGTTGGTGCTGTTCATGAGCCAACTGATGACGAGCAAGCAGAGATGCACACACAACCATCCACTGATTTTTGTGATTTTGGCTAGAGCATGCAGTACCCAAGCATGCCGATTTTTGAACCTTCCCCATAGCAATCAAATGTCACATGAAGGTGGAATGATCACAGTTTGTCATATTTGTCAGTTCTTTAGCTAGAACTCGAGTACACTGACGTGAATCATTGTGGATTAACGCGTTCATCAAACGCCGAAGGTCCTCCTGGATGTGGAGAGTCACTAATGTCAAAACGATCCTCCTTATAACGAGAAAACCATTTTCTTGGCATTGTTATCGCTGATACTTGGGCTGGTGCTTTATCATGGTGAAAGAGCACATTTTTGTGCGACAATCTTGATCTTCTTCAGCCAACACCAGTTTCAAGCGATCCAACAATGAAGCGTAATAGGGTCCAGTTATGTTTCTGCCTTTTTCCAAGTAACCTATGAGAATTATTCCTTGGGAATCCCAAACGACACTGGCCACCGCCTTGCAGGCTGACAAAAAGGTCTTTGACTGTAAACTTTCACCACGCCTTTGTCCATTGTTTGACTACTGGTGTTTAATAATGGACCAAGGTTCTATCAACAGTCACAAATCGGCGCAAAACGTCTTGCTGGTTACAATTAAGCATCACCCACCTCGCACACAGCTTCTTCAAGGCCAATTCTCCGTGCATGTTATGATGCACTCGTTCAATTGAGATGACTACAGTCTAAGCAATCTTATGAATTTTTATTTGGTGGTCTTGCATCACCATATCTTGGATTTTGTCAGTGATTTCCTTTTTGGTGACAGGAGCGCGCTTCGTGTTCGGCGCTTGTCCAACAAAAGTTCAAATTCATTAATCCAAATGTAAATGGTCTTCGGTGATAGTGCAGAATCCCCATGTACTTCATGCCACTCAGGTCTGATTTGTGTGACAGTCCAAACCTTCAAATGAACATGCTTAACAACAGTATGCAACACAGTTTTCTTCATTTTCAATCGCAGTCTACACGCTGACAAACTCCGACGGCGCTAACAACGAACATTGTTGAAATTCTTTATGCTGTTCTTGGAACAACCAAGCTTTCCAACCATGAAGGCACACTAAAGATATTCCATGCCTTCATGAAGATGTACGAGACTTATCAAACCATCCTCGTACTTAAGTCAGCGTTTTTCAGTGAGTACACTGAATCACTGAATTTCAATTCTCTGAAGTCTGCAAAACATCCACCTAAAGATGTTATTATTTCGTCATTACATTTAAAATCCAAATGGTACAGTTCAGCTAGTGCAAACCGTTGATAAGGGCAGACGTAACAACCACTCGAGCTTCAAATCCATCAGGCGCCAACGCACTTTCTAACTTTTATTCTCTTTGTGAAAGCCCCCTCTCTCCTCTTTCTTTCACAATCACAGACTTATTTTTGTACGTTTGATACTGCCCATAAAATGGGGCTGTTCAGCAGGAGTAGGTCTCATCACTTTGAAACTGTAACCAAGCCATTTTCCAAGTTGAATGTGGATTTGCTACATCGCTTAAGGATACAGCTGGAATAGTTCCTATGAAAAAGAAACTGCCAATTTATTTCCTCATTCTTGCCCCAATCCACTGTTGCGCTGTCTCTCAGGATCTCATCGCAAAGGGAGCGTTAAAACTGAATCTTCTTTCCTTCCGAAAAAGAGAGAAGAAAAATTACGGTTATCCAGTGAACACTACGTGCGACACCGAATCCATAGACCTGCGATTCGCAGAGTGCCAGTTCCACGATCCGTACATGCTTCTGGTGGGGCTGAAAATATAACCATATCGTACTTTTTTTTAGTTTATTGGCTTTCAGGTCGTGCCTATTTAGCCAATAATGGAAAGACGATACGACAACGTAGTGGAAACGATTTTCTTTGTCAGTTACAACGATACGAACGTACGGACAACACAGTAGGCAGCCCCCGAGCGGAGAAAAATCGACCGGACCGGGAACCGAACCAGGGCCTCTGTCGCGCTGGTCCCACAGCTACCGATGCTGACTAGAACACCAGTCCCATTTTCTTAGAGATATTTATTGTCGTACACCGACAAAAGATGTACATTACGATCCAATCGCTCTTTGGTCAAAGTCTTTCCTATTAATATGCAACAAAGACACCATATGGAGACGGTGAGGTAGTGACAGCAACGCATTCCACATTTAGTGTGTTCCAAAGTCATCCGTATCTGTGAATGGTTAACAATAAAGATTGCAACTAATTTCGGCCGCTGCACTTACTTGTTGTTTACGCACATTGATGTCCGACGTTTTAGTATTAATAGTTCTCACTGAAAATATTGTTAAAATAACAAAAGTGACCGCACTTTATTTAAAAGGTGCTGCCTGATTCTGTTGGTGGCAACTGGTAGAACAAATGACGGTTTTTGGTTCACTGGTGAATACTGATTAAATGCAGCTCTTTTTGGAAAAGATTACTTACAAAACGCTATTCCAAAATATTGTTTGATAGTGTAGATTCTGCGTCAGGTCAAGGGACGTATTCAGAGACGAGCAATACGGGTAATACTAAATTTGTTAAGACGATCACCAATATTAAAAATGTAACCTCAAATACGCTAGGAAGGTGCTAATTATCTTGTGGTAATATTACTGAAACCGGTTTCAGAAATCATACTATCTCCCGAGACCTCCAACAAATCGCTTAATAGCAGTTGTTAAAATTAAACTAATTACAGTTCGCATAAAGACGCGTGGAAGGCATTGTTCCCGCGCCTCGTCAGCGAATGGAACGATAAAACAAATACCGCTGGTATAGTGGGAAGAAACATCTGCCACGATTTTCTCACTGATTTGCAAACAACATTCATAGTACAAACGTGTCTACAGCGAAAGCAAGGTTATATACAACCGTACCGATTTCTCAAAGAGGGCCGTTGGATTGATAATGGTGAAATTTTACATTACTTAGGCAAAGGCTTTCGTTACACAAACCGATCTGGATCACGTCAAATAAAGTAAACGCTTTTTCCAACAGCTCAAGAAATTTCCAAACGAACAACAAGCAGACGGCCGGTATCGTAACGACTCTCTGACTGTTTCAAGAAACAAAGCACCTGGAGTCGCAGTCTGGACGTCCAAAGTTTACATAACCATGCTATATGTGTTATGCAGTTTCTGGCTGTACTGAAGGATCGTTACTATGTTCTCATCTTACCATTAGAAACGACTAATGCCTTCGGATGCTCCATCAGTGGCATAACTCGAAGCACCCCTCGTGACAGACTCGTGGTTCCTTAACTGTACAACAAAATAGCAGCTTCTTGTCATGCTCAAAACCCAGAATTTTAAAATGTGGCGTGATTTGGGATGACGGCACTACAGTAAAGAATACAAATTAAGATTACACACAGGGCGAATATAGACTACAGGAGGGAGCTCCTGAGAGAGAGAGAGAGAGAGAGAGAGAGAGAGACTAAATAACTGCTATCAACGTTTGTCTGGCAATGCATATTTCCACGGTATATGGCAAGCACTTGCACTAAACCGTCACTAACTTTGTCACTTGCAATGCACATGGGGAAAACTGTACAAGCGTTCTCCTTCAGAAGAAAGCTAGTTTCCATAGCAAACTGCCACCACTCTCGATTAATTGGAGATACGACGAAGTGGCTGTGTTTCATGGCCCGCCAGATCACACATAAATTTCCTGGGCTCTCGTTTGTGGTGCAGCCTGAATAATTGTCACCAATACTGATGCAACTAGAGACGTATACACACTCGAACAATGTCATGCCCATGCAACCTGTGACACTACTTGACGAGTGAAACAATGATACGACTTGGGGATGGATGCACTGCATCGCATGCAGGCCACATCGCACATCCGATATAAAGCTGATAGCACTATATCTGTACGACTTGTAACATAAAGATGTATATTAAATTCTACATTTCTTTAATTTGGCTAATAGACATTACGTCACGAGTAATTCCGCAATGGAATGTCAACAAGGACTCGAAATCTTACTGCTGAGGTCTCCACGAAAACAGTGCACTTCTCATTTACTACAGGCATCAGTAGTAATGGCTCCGGAAATTCTTCGTATTTCCGATGTTTTATCTTCGGGTCCATAATCTCTTACTTCAAGCTTCGTTTTTGTAGGAGTATGTTGGGTACTAATTTGCGACAGTATGGGAGGAACTATAGTTAGTATCTACCTGACAGTTTCCATTATACTCGCCTTTTGCTCACAGATTAATGACTTTTCACTATAAATCACACAAATCCTTATCATGGATATTCTAGGATGCGTGACTTGTATTAAATAAATATAAACTGAAAAACTGTGGCCAGCCACTTTTGAAATATTTATTGATGCCTATAAAATAGTTCTCGAGCAACTCCGGGCTCATTTCAGATGGGGCAAAGAGCAGTTAGATCTTTGATTTCGTAACCTGATTTTTAGTACTGGCTTGTGACGGTGATAGAGAATGGTAGTTCGCGTCCACCTGGCGCCTGCCACTTTAAGAGTTTATTGGTCACAGATTAATTACTTTTCAGTAGAAATACGATAAATCTGACAGCCCTTCACGGTGACAATCAGTATTCATTACAGAGCCACAAGGTGACCTGCTGAGTAGATGTAGATATCAGGAAAAGTCTGGAATTGCAAACCTTACTATGGACTAAGTTTCCAACAGACGATAGTAAGGTGAGCTTAAGTAATTCTGTCATCCTTCCTCTGAGACGTCGGAGACACCATTCGCGTTCGTGGCTCACTCCGTCTAAGATAACTGGCTGCGATTGCCCACCAGGAACTTCTCATTCCAGCCGCAAACGTGGTTACATAACCCACAGTAATATATTTCCTGCGTTTCCTTTTTCAAGCTTTCCGCACAATAACGAATCCACAGTTCAGAAACATCGAATGCGCTTGGTCTCTTAGCATACTGTGCGTAGGGACCGTGTGCCACGCAGCTCATTTTGTTCGTTGCAATCGTTTAAACTTAGAAATGTTCTTGATTTCTGCTACAGTTAGACGTGATACAGGACATCGGCACTATGGATCAGTTCAACCACTCGCTGCTCATACGATTTCCGAAAAATTAAAACAAAAGTTGCAATAATTACATACTGGCTGCAGTATCAGTATTATGTGTTTCTACTGAATTCCGAACGGTTCTGAACGAAAACTCTGTTCACAAGCACTACATTAGGAATTTGAAGGCCAATCTTGTTTCAGTTATTTACATCCACGAAATACTCGCCACATTCATCAGCGCAAGACTTCCGTATTTACGCCGACTTTCTGTGAAAAACCTTTTATGAGAAGGTTCAAAGACGCAGGCGACATATTTTCTGTGCCTCTATGAAATCGAATAACTGAATGGAATGCAGTCCGTGCAAACATTAAAGCTTCGAAAAACGTCGATCCCAACAGAAAAGAAAGAAGATGTTTGAACTGAAGAAGGTACCGATTTACTCAACGCTTTTTAACGAAAAGCAAACAGCCAGTACCTCAGAAGACTTACTCAATCTATGTTAATTTTTCGCTGGAAATTATAGTTCCGCGTCGCAGAATACGCTCATTTATTCATTCTACGCTCACAGAAAGCAATAAATTAAATGAAAACCAAAAATATAATTTAAAACGGAACTGAAGTTCTGGGAAAAGAACTTGAAGGTTTGTCGATGGTATTTTTATTCTGATATTTTAGAAACAGCAACGGACTTTCCTCCTCTTTCTGGTAGTGCCCATTCAGCCAGCCCACCAGCGGAATTACGTCGATACGAAAAACAACGTCCAGTCCCCGAGTGGAGAAATCTCCGATCTGGGCCTCTTTGGTTAGCAAGCCGCAGCGCGGACCGCGCACCTACCGAGGCGGACAGGCAAAGGACTTCGAAGACGAACTGAACGTAATGGATAGCGTCCAGCAACGAAGTTATACTACGAACAACAAGGCAACTAGAACAAATTAAATACAGACGATGCTGAGGGAATGAAACGCATAGTGGACGGCAGACTTACTTTTTAGTGGATATAAAATGCACACGAGAGCGTTGCTGGAGCATATATACACTGAAGCGCCAAAAAAAATTGTATACGCATGTGTATTCACAAACAGAGACATGTAAACAGGCAGAATACGGCGTTGTGGTCAGCAACCTCTACTATAAGACATCAAGGGAATGGCGCTGTCGTTAGATCGGTTACTGCTGCTACAACGGCATGTTATCTAGAATTAAGTGCCTTTGAACGTGTTGTTACAGTCGGCGCACGAGCGATGGGACCAGCATCTCTGAGGTAGCGATGAAGTGGAGATCTTGCCGTAGGAGCACTTCACGAGTGAACAGTGAATATCAGGAATCCGGTAAAACATCAAATCTCCGACGTCGCTGCGGCCGGAGAAAGATCCTGCAAGAACGGGACCAACAACGACTGAAGGGAATTGTTCAACGTGACAGAAGTTCAACCCTTCCGCAAACTGCCTGCAGATTTCAATACTGGCCATCAGCAAGTGTCAGCGAGAGAACCATTCAACGAAACGTCATCTATATGGGCTTTCGGAGCCGAAGGTTCACTCGTGTACCCTTGATGACTGCACGACACAAAAGTTTACGCCTCGTCTGGGCCCGTCAACACCGACATTGGACTGGTAATGACTGGAAACAGGTCGGACAAGCCTCGTTTCAAATTGTATAGAATGGACGGAGTGTACGGGTATGGAGACAACTTCGTGAATCCATGGACCCTGCATTGCAGCAGGGAACTGTTCAAGCTGGCGGAGGCTCTGTAATGGTGTGGAGTGTGTGCAGTTGGAGTGATATAGGACCCCTAAAACGTCTAGATACGACTCTGTCAGGTGACACGTTCCTAAGCACCCGGTCTGGTTACCTGCATCCATTCATGTCCATTGTACGTTCCGACGGACTTGAGAAATTCCAGCAGGACAATGCGACAGCGCACACGTCCATAATTGCTTTAAAGTGGCCTCAGGAACACTTTTCTGAGCTTAAACACTTCCGCTGGGTACCAAACTCTCCAGACATGAACATTATTGAGCATATCTGGGATGTCTTGCAAAGTGCTATTCGGAAGAGACCTCCACTCCTTTGTACTCTTACGGATTTATGGACAGCCCTGCAGGATTTATGGTACCAGGCTACTTCCGGCATTAGTCGGGTCCACGCCAAGTCATGCTGCAGCGCTTCTGCGTGTTTTCGGTGGTCCTGCGTGATATTAGGCATTGTACCAGTTTCTTTGAGTTTTTAGTGTGTAAACACCGAATAGGACCAATGTGCTGTTAATTTTTCTAAGCTGTCGAAGGATAAACAGCGGCAGACACACATCAGAGAATGAAGAATGTGTATAGGGCAGCGTCTGCCGAAAACCACCGTTGTGAAATTTTGCGCCAAGTTTCGTGCTGGTCACGATTCGACACAAGACGCCGGACGATCGGGAAGGCCAGCCTCTCCATTATGCAGGACCAGCAGGCGCTTGACTTGATGATGCGATTAGGGTGAACGGGCGCATAACCATTCGTGCACTAACAAAGGATCTCGACATCAGTTTCGGTAGCGTGCAACACATTATCCGGCTATCGTAAGGTCTGCAGTCAGTGGATAGGCCCGGCCCGGCGCTGAATCCCAAAAGCAAACCAGATGGCTGTTTGCCTGAAGCACCTAATGCGTTTCAGTGCTGAAGGCAACACGTTGATTGAGCGCACTGTTGCAGACGACGAAAGCTGGTGCCACCACTGGGAGGCGGAGTCCAAAGCGTCGACAATCCAGTGCTGCCATCAAACGTACCCTCGCCCCAAGGAGTTCAAGAGCCAGCCTATTTGCTGGAAAGGTAGATAGAGTAGACAGGTTGCCTGGTGTAAGCCTTTTTAGTTGACGTCTCTTCGTCGACTTGCTTGTCGATAAGGATAAATTGATCCTCATCGACCAACTGAACGTTATGATAAGACAACGCAACACAAAGTCCCCGAGCGGAGGCCCGGCCAGGAATAAAATCCGGTCCCCTCACATGGCAATCTGCTGCACTGACGTCTCAGCTATGGAGCCGGCTGTTCTTTGATTACCGGATCCCTTTGGTTGTTGATTTCAATGAACCTGGTGTCGCCATCACCGGGAAAGGGTACTGCACGGCGCCGGCGAAAGTACGCCGTGCAATTAAGGCGAAATGTTCGGGACTACTGCCACAAGGGGTGCTGCTGCTTCACGATAATGCATGACCCCATATCGCAAATGTAACGCAGAGGTTATGCCACCTCAAGTGGGAACACTAGAGTACCCACCCTATAGTGGTGATCCCTCCCCATGCGATTATCACGCCTTCGGTCCCTTAAATAAAGCCTTGAATGGTCGACTATTCCTGTCAGACGAGGATGTTCAGCAGGCAGTTACAGATTTCATCAAGCAGCAGGACACGGTGTTTTTTACCAAACGGGTAACTCCAATCTACTACGTCTGTGCTATGATTGTCTCAATGCTGACGACGATTTTGCCTGATTGACGTACCGATTCTGGACTGTACGGCCTTCGAACGGAAACTTTTGATCGCCCCTTACATACTGTGAAAAATAATGGTCCTATAGCACTACCCTGGACACGGTCAAAGTTACTTTTACATCTGAAGACTTTTTTCTCCGTTCAGAATTGCCTGCTGTGTCCCGTTTCCCAGAAACTCTTCAACCCAATCACAAAGTTGGTTTGATGTTCCATACGCCCGTACCCTGTTCTTTAGGCAGCAGGGCGAAACCGTATCGAATGCCTTAAAGAAGTCAAGGAACGCCGCATCTACCTGAGCACCTGGCCTAGTATTTAATGCGCCTCGTGGTCGAACAGAGCGAGCTGGGTTTCACATCTCGTTGTTTACAGGACCCACATTGGTTCAGGCAAAGGAGATTTTCGGTCACCACAAATGTCGTAACAATCGAACACAAAACATGTTCAAAAATTCTACAGCAGACCGAACTCAGAGATGCCTATAGTTTTGTGCCTCTGCTCGACGACCCTTCTTGAAAATGGGAATGACTTCCTCCCCCCCCCTCCCCCACCAGTCGTTAGGAACGCTTTACCCCTCTAGTGCAGGATACCTAAACTGATTATATATATTGATGGTTGATAAAATTTTAGACAATAATAAACACTTGTTTTATTCAGTGATTACTTCAGTTTAAAATTTTAACTAATATCACATAAATCGTAATAGAATTCTAAAAAAATAATTAGTATTGTTAAAAATGTCGGAAAAACATCATGTTATTAATAGTTTTTTGTTAATAGTTTTTTGCGCATCACGTACGGCACAATGTTGCTAGAAGAGGGACAAGTTCTTTCTCATACTCTGAGTAGAATCGAATTTCTACCCGTCAGGGGCAGTGGCCTTTCCTCTGTTCAGCGGTTTCACTTGCTTTTCTAGCCTTTGGCCACTTATTTCGACGTGTGTTATTTTCTCGCTGATGTGACGATTTCAAGGAGGATTTACAGTGAGCGTAGCCTTACATGGAACTTAAATGCAGACGATAAACAGAAAAGGTAAGAAAACAACGACCGCCTCGGCAGCTGCGCGGTCAGCGCGTCAGATTGCTGCCCGAAGAGATCTGGGTTCGATTCCCGATCGAGTTAGAGATTTTCTTCTCTCGGAGACTGGGTGTTGTGTGTCCTTACGTTAGTATCGTCGTAAGTGACTACACTATCGCATTGTCTTTCCATTATTGAAATGACTGAGTGGGCACGAACCAACAGACAATAATGAGAAAAAAGGGAGCTTTTGATATTTTGCGGCAACAGGAGAATAACGAGGATTGTACGAATACATGCGACAACTAATGAAAAGGTACTGCATCGAATCGAGAAGAAAATAAATATAGGGCGGAACATCAGTAAGACGTGTGACTGGTTAAGAGGGTACATCCCCTGAGACCAAGAGATGTGACTGGTTAAGAGGATACCTAATATGACACCAAGGAACAAGTACAGGGGGTAAAAATTGCAGACGGAAACGAACGCTTGACTATCGTAAGCAGGTTGAAGTGGTTGTAGGTTGTTCTAGTTAACGCAGAAACAAATAAGCTAGCAGAGTAGCGGAGAGAGCCGCAATAAATCTATCCTGAGCCTGAAGATCATAACAATAACAGTGCAGCTCGTTTACACAACCTGGCTAGGGACTCCGTCGAAACCTGATGCTACGCTGAGCTGAAGTGATTTTGGGAATCCTGAACCGCAGCGCGACAACTAGTAATGACCTAGAAGTTACCGTTCCCTGTAGGTGCAGTTATGAAGCGAACATTGTTTCAGGGGTCGTCAGCGTTACATGAGTCTCCGTATTAGGCGGTCGCGTGACGTTATGGGCAGCGTACGCAGGGAGGGAAGGCCGACCGGCACCGCTCCGGTATCCCCGGCCATAAATACGCTGGGGCCAGCGTAAGCACGCGCGCCGCCGCCTACTTCCAGCAGTGGGTCGCGGCTGCATGAATGGGCGGCGAGCAGGGAATTCCCAGCTCGTGCTCTGGTCACTGTCCCCAGCCCTGCCTCACTGACTGCCTGCCAGCCAGACACAACAAACCGCCGCCTCCCTGAGCCTCTCACCAGGCACTTCCGTAACTGGGCCGTTCCGCCGCCTCCTGCGACTGATGCCTCTAACGGTACCGGAAACGCTTACAAAGATGTTCTGAAAGCATTACCGTGGAGCTATAATGAAAAGAGTTGTCATGACACCACGAACCTGTAGCTACATCTACATTTATACACCGCAAGCCACACAACATTGTGTGGCGGAGGGCTCTTTACGGGCCACTGTCATTACCTCCCTTTCCTGTTCCAGTCGCGTATGGTTCACGGGAAGAACGACTGCCGCAAAGCCTCCGTGCGCGCTCGAATCTCTCTAATTTTACATTCGTGATCTCCTCGGGAGGTATAAGTAGGGGGGAAGCAATATATTCGATACCTCATCCAGAAACGCACCCTCTCGAAACCTGACGAGCAAGCTACACCGCGATGCAGAGCGCCTCTTTTGCAGAGTCTGCCACTTGAGTTTGCTAAACATCTCTGTAAAGCTATCACGCTCACCAAATAACCCTGTGACGAAAAGCGCCGCGCTTCATAGGATCTTCTCTATCTCCTCTGTCAACCCGACCTGGTACGGATCCCACGCTGATTAGCAATACTCAAGTATAGGTCGAACGAGTGTTTTGTAAGTAACCTCCTTTGTTTCCAGAATGAGATTTTCACTCTGCAGTGGAGTGTACGCTCACATGAAACTTCCTCGCAGAATCTCAAGCTGACGTCCGCCACGTTAGTTTACCAAACATTACTTTCTGATGGAATGTATTTTGCTCTAAAATGACAGTTTACGCCCTTTACGGATTTACTAATCGTTGTGATTATAGTCTACAGTTTTAAGAAATTACATTTCACTAGTAAGTGGACTCTATCGAGTGGTATTTCCTTTTATATACAAGAATTTTGAATGCGCTGTTTATTTTTACTGTAGTGCTTTTACACCGAAGAGCGAGAGAAACTGGTACACGTGTAGGGCCACCGCGAGCGCGCAAAAGTGCCGCAACACGACATGCAATGGCCTCGACTACCGTCTGAAGTAGTGTTGAATGGAACTTACATCATGAATCCTGCGGGGCTGTCAGTAAATCTGTAAGAGTACGATGGGGTGAAGATCTCTTCGAAATAGCACGCTGCAAGGTGTCCCAGATATGCTCAATAATGTTCATGTCTCTAGAGTTTGGCGGCCAGCGGAAGTGTTTAAACTCAGAAGAGCGTCCCTGGAGCCACTCTGTAGCAATTCTGGAGGTGTGGATTGTCGCAATGTCCCGCTGGAATTGCGTCCATCGGAACGCACAATAGACATGAATGGACGCAGGTGATCAGACAGGATGCTCGCGGACGTGTCACCTGTCAGAGTCGAATGTAGACGTATCAGGGGTACCATATCACTAACGGCATACGCTCCCCGCCATTACAGAGCCTTCATGGATTCATTGGGTTGTCTCAATACCCGTACACGTCCATCCGCTCGATACAATTTGAAATAGACTCGTTCGACCAGTCAACATATTTCCAGTCACCAACAGTCCATTGTCGGTGTTGACGGGCCCAGGCGAGGCGTAAAGCTTTGTGTTGTTCACTCATCAAGGGCACACGAGTGGGTCTTCGAAAGCCCATATCGATTATGTTTCGTGGAATGGTTCGCACGCTGACACTTGCTGATTGCCCAGCATTGAAATCTGCAGCTATTTTCGGAAGGGTTGCATTTCTATTCTGTCACGTTGAACGATTCTCTTCAGTCGTTGTGGGTTCCGTTCTTGGGGAATCTTTTTCCGGCCGTAGCGATGTCGGAGGTTTGATGTTTTACCGGATTCCTGATATTCACAGTACTCTCGTGAAATAGTCGTATGGGAAAATCCCCAATTCATTGCTACCTGGGAGATGCTGTATCCCATCGCTCGGGCACCGACTATAACACCACGTTCGAACTCACTTAAATCTTGATAATCTGCCATTGTAGCAGCAGTAACCGATCTAACAAATGCGCGAGACACTTGTCTTAACATAGGCGTTGCCGATCGCAGCGCCGTATTCTGCCTGTTTACATCTCTCTTTATTGGAATATGCGTGCCTATACTAGTAGCTTTGGCGCTTCAGTGTAGTTGTGTCATCTGACTTTAGGTTTCTTAGCACAGGCCAAAGCGGAAAGCTCTGGGTGTCGCTGTGATAAGAAAAGATTCGAAACTGACCGCACACCTGTTTCGTCATTAAATGCTGGATAAGGAATACAGCCTTTTCACATCACATGATTCTCTTCTTGGTTATTCGAATATTAAAACAAGAAAATGTTACACCAACGACGCCAAATGCGTCGTACAGCGTATTTCACAATGTTTGACGATTTCACATTTGAATAACGCGCTGAAAGAACAAGCTACAGCGACGGTATCGCCGTCTTTTAGTAGTGCGGAGTGTCAAGTTTCATCCCATATACAGGTCCTCAATCATGTCGTAATGGTCGAAGCGACACTGTGTGTTCGCGGTGGAGTGCTATTTTCGCAACGGCAAATCTGTCCTGCGCGTGCAACATGCCTTTCCTAAGCATTTCAAGATTCAGCCGCGCTATCCAATTCACGAACGTGGAACAATACTGAAATGGGTGAAACTTCCGTGCAACTGCCAATGCATCGAACCGACTATGAAGCGTCGCTCGGAAAACCGTCCGACCTTCCGAAGACATCGAACGAGTGCGTAGCAGTTTCCAGGCAAACCCTCGTCATTCGCTATGAAAAGCTTCGGAAAACTTTCCAACAAGACGGTGTGACAACCACACATCCAACAAGACATTGCAAGTTCTCCTTTGAAGCGTTTGGTAACCGCATAGTTTCCAAACGGGCTTGTACCGAATTGCCACCTCACTCATCAGATTTAACCGTGTCGGACTTTTACCTATGGGGTTATTTGAAGGCGAAAGTGTACTCCGACCGGCCGAGAAAATTGCAATAGTTCAAATGTCGAATTCACGATTACATTCCCAGAATTCCTCAAGCGGTTACGAAAGATTTGTTCAAAAACTGGGTTAAACGCCTACAGAACTGTGTAATGACGAATGGTCGTCATTTGTCCGATCTAATATTTCATAAGTAAACTTGAACAGATGTTGTACCTTGTGTAAAATGTTGAACTTCGTTTCGCGATTAGTTTGCGTGTAATTCAAATCTGAAATCGTGAACAAAATTGTGAAACACACTTTATTACTGGATCAAATGCACGTTTAAAACCAGAAAAGCGCCTGAAACTGCGTTCCTGACACGAAAGAACTGTAACATTTACTATTTAAAACAATTATTGCGTGCACACGACAGAAATTAAGGACGGAGCGCAAACTTTAACAGAAGTCTGCTACTGTTGACTGAGTTTCTAACGCGGCTGCGCCAGCTTCGAAGCTACTACTGTACAGTCCTAAATCACAAATAATAGAAAAAGGCAGATGAAATGTAACTCGTTCCCTTATTTTTCTAAACGACTATTTCACTATATAGCAAAAAACAACCGCAACTCGCCAGTAAAACTTTTAACTGACAGTCATTTTGGATTTCCCAGGCTTAGCTTATACAAATAATGTTAATCAGAAATGAATATAATAGCACTTGACCCATAAGATCAAATAAGGGATATTCAGATGACAGTCTTGAACTTCATCATATCAGCATAAGAATTTCCCATTCGCGTTGCTTATTTCTTCTGATGAGCACTGCCTCTCAACTTTACATATCGTTTCTGATTCCTGTGCCATGGACGAAAATGTGTTGAAACATTTGGACAATGATCCAATTATGCGTGCGCGAACAGTGGAACCGTGTAATAAACGCAACTCAAGTGTCCATGTGGAGTATTTGACATGACTATGCCTTGTAACCATCACCTGTAGGAAAAGCCGTAGACTAAGAGAGGCCAATTTGCACATACAGTAATATTTTGCCGGTGGTTCTTACACGTGGCAACTATCGTACTGACATTTACTTTATCCATTTTGTTCAAATATCGAGTCACACCGACAGAAAACATCCCTAAATATTCGTAACAGTGACACAAGTGGGGAAGTGCCAGTCCCTTTGGTATGGTTGTGCCAATTATCAACGTCGATTTGTGTTCAATGTGTTGTGTGAGCAGTTGATGTGTGCTATTCCGAACACTGAATGATCCAGCCAACACACCCTTCTTGGGGTAATATTCAGCATGTAGACAAGAATGAATATTATCCCTATTTTACAACTGAATGTTTTTACCAAACATGTCACCAAAAACATTTCATCTAATCGTATTACGCATATTCAGAGGTTTTTAAGTCACCTATGGTGTGTCCACTGGTTCTTCTATAATCACTACATGATCCACAACACACGTTTTCAATCAACTGCTTGTTACAATTTTGCATTCTATAACACAAACGCGTGCATGCAGTAAACCATGAAATTGTAACATGCAGTTGACTAAAAAACTTATATTCTGTTCGTCTAGCGTGTATTTATATTTTTAATGTATATTTTCCAATAAAGTCTTCCGTGTTACACAATTTACATTACTTCATACACTGGACATTTTATGCTCTCTATCCCTTACTCCTGTTAATATTACGCGCGCACACACACGCACGCACACACACACACACACACACACACACACACACACACACACAGAGAGAGAGAGAGAGAGAGAGAGAGAGAGAGAGAGAGAGAGAGAGAGATGTTGGAGTGAATGTGTGTGTGTGTGTGTGTGTGTGTGGCGTCGCTATCCTGATACGGGTCTCTATGCAATGAGTGACAAGGGCACTTTAGCAGCTTATCTGCAGAAGCAAAAAAATTCTACTATTTTCATTGGACCCATACGGGGGAAAAAATATTGTTCAAAACCTGAAAAAGGAAGGAAGGTTAGTTTAACGTTCTGTCGACAGCGAGGTCATTACGAACGGAGCATAGGCTCGGATTAGACTACGGAATCGGCCGTGCCCAGTTAAAGAAATTATCCCAGCATTTGCCGTAAGTGGTTCAGGGAAATCACGGCAAATCTAAATCTGGACTGTCGTCCTACCGAATGCGCATGCAGTGTTCAAAACCTGCAGTCTGACCACTTTTAGATGCAGCAACGAGACGAGACTGAAGATCGTTTTTCCTATAAAGCCGTAAATGATTACGTCCTAAATGGAATATTCCCCTGTGTTTCACATTGTGCATGACTTTGCCATCGATGTGATACTGCACCGTAACAACGCGAGAAAGATCAAGAAAGGCATTAAACGAACTTAAAGAAACTTTCTGCCACATTAAAACTGTGTGCTGGATCGAGACTCTGACTGGGGACCTTTGCCTTTCGTTGACAAGAGCTCTACCGACTGAGCTCCCCAAGCTTCGTGAAGCTTTACTTCCGGAAAAAAAAAACACGAGTAAAATATTCGACGGTGGCCGAGCGGTTCTAGGCGCTACAGTCTCGAACCGCGAAACCGTCACGGTCGCAGGTTCGAATCCTGCCTCTGGCACGGATGTGTGGGATGTCCTTAGGTTAGTTAGGTTTAAGTAGTTCTAAGTTCTAGGGGGCTGATGACCTCAGAAGTTAAGTCCCATAGTGCTCAGAGCCAATAAAGTATTCAACGATCAACTTGAATAGGGTCATGTGACTTTCGCCCAGACAAAATGCAAAAAGGCAAAGATTGTTGAATTCGAGTCTCGCTCCGGCACACAGTTTTGATCTGCGAGGAAGCTTCATATCAGAGCACACTCTGCTGCAATGCGAGTGAAATTTCATTCTGAAAATTAAGGCATTAAACTCTCTTCCATTTACGAAATGTGATTTTTTGAGCTCCTATATTTATACATTTTCATCTACATTCATAATTTACAAGTAACTGATAAGAGCGTGTCGAAAATTACTTTGTAACAACATGGATCTTTGTGTTCTTGAACAGATAAACCGAAAAATTAAAAAAGAAAAAAACTGGTGCTTTTTTTCTCAATAGTGGTACCTGCTCGGATTACAAAAGTTGTTTGGAACAGAATCGATTTGGAGTTCATCTCGATTGCTTTTGTCTGGAATAATGCAATCTTTCTTTAAACGTTAACTCATCCAGACAATACTCTCGCGCTAGGTCAGTTATAGCGCTGATGGAACTAACAACTTCATATCAAATTAGCTCGAACTATTATTTCCGTTTTACGGCAATCGTTAGAACATCTTCCCGGAATTATTACTACAAGCTATACAGAAAGAATATTAAGAATCTTTTATAGCATGACCCATTAATTATTTTAAGTAATCGTTCCACCTAGTGTTCCTGGAAGTTTTCTCGAATACGGATCACTTTCGTATTACCTAAATAGTAATTAATCTTTCTACTAATTTCTAGACAATTCAAGGTTTCTTAAAGCGTATTCGGGTACAGACAGAGAGGTAATGAAGCGGTTTCGTTAATGGATTCGTATTTAGAAAGTGGAGGTTCAATCCTTTTTCTGCTGTCTAGATTTAAGGTTCTTGTGTTTTCTCTTAACCTTTTAGGAACACTACTGTGGGATGCTTCTTTATCTATCCGAAATGCTGCTCTTTCCCTAACGATATCGACATCAACCGAGTGTGTTACTTCATCATCTAAAAGAAAGTTACATAGGTGTTTAAATTTTAATGATTTTTGTGTCAAGCTCAGTGAGTTTTGCCATGCAAAGTATTCCCCCTGTTCAAAATTATGTATAATGTTTTACTCATCAAGTTAATATTTCGCCTAGTACTAATTTTCGTATGAAAGCTTTCTTTGTTGTAGTATACCAGTCAAAATCACAATGCACTAAGTATGCTCACCCGAGAGTGTGTAAATGAACATCTCAAATTTTTCTGAATTAAAAGTCGTTCTAAGTTTTATGGGGGTTGTATAGCAGAGTCTCATTATTACTAAAAGTAACCTCCGAGATATTATGATTCCAGCCTTCAACTGAGTATCTCATCCACCATATGACGCTCATTTGATTACACATAGATAGTTAAGTCTACAGTTATCCTGTATTCTAGCAGACAGCTGCGATATGAATTAATGCAATGCTTTAGTTCAATGATACAGGAAGACAGAGGACTCCGCAAAGATACAGGAGGAGGTTTAACGTCCCATCGAAAAGGAGGCTATTGGAGACGGAGGACAAGCTCGGATTAGAAAAGGATGGATAAGGAAATCAGCCGAGTACTTTCAAAGGAACCATCCTGGCATTTGCCTGAAGCGATTTAGGAAAACCATAGAAAACCTAAATCAGGGTGGCCGGACACGGATGTGAACTGTACTCGTCCCGAATGCGAGACCGGTGTGCAAAGATTCAGACAGAATCTATACAACATTCCTATACTGACTTTTCACTTTTCACGAGTTGTCGCCATGAAGTGAAAGGGGCGATACAGTTTAAAGTATTGTCTACATAGTTACGAATACAAGTAGAATGTGTCAACCAGTTCGTCACCTCGTTGGACTATACTATTACTGTAACAGAAGAAACGGGTATGCAACGGTCAATGCAGAGAAGAGCAGTTTTAAACTACTCATAAGATGAGCATTAAAGAGACAGTGTGGCTCAGCAGAAAAGGGAGGCCAGAAATTCTGAAGATGTTTCCGTCTATACTGGAGCTATCAGAAAGTCTGCTAGCAGAGGAGCAGGAACCAGTTGCGCCAACGGCGGCACCTCGCAGTTAGACCTTGACCCATGCAGCTTACGACATTCTCAGAACGCGTGGAGACGCCTAGAAGCCGGTAGGGAAGGACCAGCTGGGCGTTTGGATTACGACAGGTAAGAAACGAAGTTCACGCCACGGAACAATAAGAGGGACGATTCCTCACACTGTTAAACTGTTCCTAATATCTCCCTTACATTAGTGAATAAATTCTAACTTTACATTTGGATCACAATATTTGTTAGTAAGCATTTAAAAAATTAATTTAGAGTGGCATTATGTGGAGCAGACGTGCGCCGCTGATGGTCATGGAAGTCGCCGTAACGGCTTTACGATACGAGAATGCCATCCTCCGACCGATAGTGCAAGCATATTGGCGAGGCATTCGTCTTCACGGACGGCAATTCACGCCCCCAACGTGCACGTCTTGCGATTGACTTCCTCTAGGATAACGACATCGCTCGACTAGAGTGGCCAGCATGTTCTCCAGACATGAGCCCTATCGAACGTGCCTGGGATAGATTGAGAAGTGCTGCTTATGGACGAGGGGATCCACCAACTACTCTGAGGGATCTCCGCCAAATCGCCGTTGAGGAGTGGGTCAATGTGGACCGACAGTGCCTCGATGAACTTGTGGATAGTATGCCACGACGAATACAGACATGCATCAATGAAAGAGGACGTGCTACTGGATATTAGAGGTACCGGTGTGTACAGCAATCTGGACCACCACCTCTGAAGGTCTCGTTGTATGGTGGTACAACATGCAATGTGTGGTTTTCATGAGCAATGGAAAGGGCGGAAATGATATTTATGTTGTTCTTCACTCCAAATTTTCTGTACAGGTTTCGGAACTCTCGGAACCGAGGTGATGCAAAACTTTTTTGATGTGTCTATTAGTTGTTGATTTTAGTCGAGTCTGTGTTTCAATGATTTATACTGTGCCCTTATATTGTGGAATATGTATTCGGAAAAACTATTCACAGAGACAGCAGATCACAAGTAACGCCTCAATAAAGATGCAACGTTAACTATAAATGTAACACAGAAGAATTACTGTAAAGATCAAAAGACTAAATGCCAATATTTGGTGAAATATTGGAATAGAATTAATAAATTGATGATCATAACAATAAGCATTAAATGTTAACTGTCACCAATTTTCATTCAAAGGGCCTAAATTTTGTCAGCTACTGGCACAATAATTTTCATAAACACGTATGCGGTTGCTTGGGGAATTGCTTGGTAATGACTGCAATGTTAACTGGATATGTAAAAATGGCCCCGTGTCTGTGAACAATGAACTTCGAATGTGACTCAATAAGCGAGCATCAGGATAAACAATTATACACTACTGGCCATTAAAATTGCTACACCATGAAGATGACGTGCTACAGACGCGAAATTTAACCTACAGGAAAAAATCGCTGTGATATGCAAATGATTAGCTTTTCAGAGCATTCACACAATGTTAGCGCCGGTGGCGACACATACAACGTGCTGACACGAGGAAAGTTTCCAGCCGATTTCTCATACACAAACAGCAGTTGACCGGCCTTGCCTGGTGAAACGTTGTTGTGATGCCTCGTGTAAAGAGGAGAAATGCCTACCACCACGTTTCCGACTTAGATAAAGGTCAGATTGTAGCCTATTGCGATTGCAGTTTATCGTATCGCGACATTGCTGCTCGCGTTGGTCGGGATACAATGAACGTTAGCAGAATATGGAATCGGTGGGTTCAGGAGGGTAATACGAAACGCCGTGCTGGATCCCAACGGCCTCGTATCACTAGCAGTCAAGATGACAGGCATCTTATCCGCATGGCTGTAACGGATCGTGCAGCCATGTCTCGATTCCTGAGTCAACAGATGGGGACGTTTGCAAGACAACCGTCTGCACGAACAGTTCGACGACGTTTGCAGCAACATGGGCAATCAGCTCGGAGACCATGGCTGCGGTTACCCTTGGCGCTGCATCACAGACATGAGGGCCTTCGATGGTGTACTCAACGACGAACCTGGGTGCAAGAAAGGCAAAACTTCTTTTTTTTTCCAGATGAATCCAGTTTCTGTTTACAGCATCATGATGGTCACATCCATGTTTGGCGACATCGCGGTGAACGCACATTGGAAGCGTGTATTCGTCATCGCCATACTGGCGTATCACCCTGCGTGATGGTATGGGGTGTCATTGGTTACACGTCTGGGTCACCTCTTGTTCGCATTGACAGCACTTTGAACAGTGGACGTTACATTTCACATGTGTTACGACCCGTGGCTCTACCCTTTATTCGATCCCTGTGAAATCCTACATTTCAGCAGAATAATGCACGACCGCATTTTGCAGGTCCTGTACGGGCCTTTCTGGATACAGAAAATGTTCGACTGTTGCCCTGGCCAGCACATTCTACAGGTCTCTCACCAACTGAAAATGACTGGTCAATGGTGGCCGAGCAACTGGTCATCACAATATGCCTGTCACTACTCTTTATGAACTGTGGTATCGTGCTGAAGCTGCATGGGCAGCTGTACCTGTACACGCCATCCAAGCTCTGTTTGACTCAATGCCCAGGCGTATCAAGGCCGTTATTATGGCCAGAGGTGGTTGTCCTGGGTACTGATTTCTCAGGATCTATGCACCCAAATTGCGTGAAAACGTAATCAGACGTCAGTTCTAGTATAATAAATTTGTCCAATGAATACCCGTTTATCATCTGCATTTCTTCTTGGTGTAACAATTTTAATGGCCAGTAGTTTATTTAATAAGTCGTATCGTTATTGCCAAACGATTAATGTTTAAAGACAGAAAGCGCTACAGATGGGTAAGTGTTTGCATCTATGGCCGGAGTCGAAAGCACGTTGTATCTTCAACTGCAAACAAGTATTCAGAATCTCAGTAGAAATGACTCGACTTCCTCTACAGTTCACCTCGCTGTTGTCTCTACTAACATCTTGCATCTGCGTCTTAAGTTCAAGTCAGCCCGCTTGCCTAAGCGAAGGCGCCCGTTCATCAAGACGCTGAAATCAGAAGGGTGCTCGAGATGGCGCCTGGATGAAGAGTAACTTTTACCAGTCCGCTTCCTAAAAGGAAGAGTCGGGTCTCTGCGTTTTTCTGACGCCTCGTAACTTTGGTTGGCTGAACGATAAATATTCCAAACGCCGAGTAGTACGAAATCGTCGTAAAAGACACCGGTGTCCTTGCCTTACTTCCATTCCCGTTCATTTCGGAACATTTGGTGCTTCAAAACAGTGTACTACGCTCCCTGCCTACGTTCGCGTGTCGGTCACATAGAGTGGGCCTCTGTAAGCACAATCGCGTTTCTGATCCCCACTTCTAAGTTATTTACGTAACCGGTTTTACACTTCGTTAAACATTTTGTCTTGCAGGGCCTGGGCTCAGGGCTGGTGTCACACACTCTTCAAATACGTCCTAAATCTTCCTGATTATAATTTCAGATGTTATCTTTTGCAGGCGGTGTGTTTCGACTAATTCTGATTTTCTACTTTTCTGTCCACTATCGTCCTGCTGGAACTCTGCCAAAAAATAGCACGCGCTCACCTATCTCTCACAGCTCGTTAAAAACAGATCCCGCTGTCCCGACACACCTGGAGACACAATCTGTGTTTATGGCTTTGGTATGTCAGGCGCCCAGGGCGGCTTTCCTGAAAGCACAGCCCAGCCTCACCGTCAGCCGTTCTCACTTGCGGGTATCCGGGTGCCCTCTTTGACTTCTGAAGGGGCAGTTCTCCCCTTCCGGTTTACGACCCACGTCGCATCCGCTCGCTTACAGCTAAATGCAATTAGAAATAGGAAACTGATACATATTTCATTTATTGGCGGGGATTAATTATTCATATTTGATTTGTCTTTTATTTCGAGTTTTGAATCAGTTGCGGGACAGTTTAGGTGAAACGGTGGCATAACGGGATCAGATGCTACAGAGGTTTTTTTCCCCCTTTTTTTTTTGGGGGGGGGGGGGAGTTGGTGGTAGACCGTGGTGTCTTTAAAGAAACCGCCCGTCCCGGCACAAGCCTGAAGTGATTTATGAAAAGCATATAAAAGTTAAATTGGGAATATTGGAAGGAGACCTGAACCATCTTATCAAATCCGAATTCAGTTTCGTTAGTTACAGCGTCACCTGTGTCATTTGCGACAAGGAACACGAAGAAGCTATGTGCTCACTGTTTTCAAAAACTTCTTTCCATCTGCCAATCAGTAAGTGAATAGCCCGTATGCAAAGCCCGCTATATGCACTATAAGAAAAAATATGGGTACGGATGAAAAACCTGCACAGCCTATCAGAAACCTGATTATGGCGAGGATTGAAAAGAACAGAGGTGACGTAATAAAGATGCCAAACTTCCAAAAAATTATTACTGTTATTATTATTATCATCTTAACACTATGCTCCCGCTGGCTTAACATCCATCTATATGTGCACTACCAGCTATTCACTAGTACTACTTCAAAAATTAAATAATACTATAACATTAAAATATAATTCAACAAGGTGGAGGCAAGTCTTCAATTCAGCTGTTCTGCCAGTGATTTTCCCCGTTTTGCACTGGCTTTTAGGTTCACTTATGTCAACGTTGTAAAGTGGTTCAGCTTGAAGTGAAGTCACCTTCTCAAGTACATTACTATGGCATGCCTTTCTATCAGATTTCTATACTTTTCTGGACTGTGAATCACATCCCTGTGTCTAAACCCTTTCCAGTCTACCGAAAAAGCTACCTGGTGGAAAGAATGAGTGTCCGACGACGGGGAGGAAACAAATCTCGACAGTTTTAACATTTTGAGAAGCTTCGAAAAGAAGCCGGTGAGACAACACTCCCAACAGTCCCCTATTATTACTCTGACCGTCACAGACGTCAGAAAATAATCGTGCTGTTGAAAGATCCTCTACAGTAGACTTTTGTCTTGCAGTGCTGAAGCAATTTGGTTTTACTCTCTAGAATGCTCATTTTTTCTTCTTGTAACATTACTGCAGATTCTTCTGCTTCCAACAAGTCGCTTTCCATTATTCTATCAAGCAACATATTCCAAAAACATAAAATCAGACAAACAGCACTATCGACAGATGAGTAGAATGCCTGAATTTGTGAAGTATGTGTATTAGCAGGCTCTGCAGAAATGAGAACCTGAGTAGCTGTTCCTTTCACAGAGTAAAGAAAAGTATCATCTCCACTCACTGCTTGCTTCCTTTTCTGACTGCAGCGTAAAAATTAATTTTTATTGCCAGAGTAAAGAGATCAATACAGTAGCAGGAAACTTTAGCTTATTTTTCGTCAGTAAAGGCGGTGACGGTAACAGCTGGGGTGGATATAACGGCTTTTGCACTTCTATACGAATGTAGCTGGCTTTCCAAGTGCATGGCTGACGCACGTAGAGAACTTTGCAACTCTGTGCATCTTTCTTTTCTCGTTTTGCAAATCACAACGTGAAGAAGGCTGGGGGATGAAACCACAGAAATGAATTTTCTGTCGTGTAGCGGGTTTTGCAAATTAGCTACTCAAGTGAACAATTCTTCTGAGCTACCCTGCATCAATGCATCATTTTGTCTTTTTTTTTCCCTCCTTGAGGATTAGACCAGGTATGTTTCGCAGGTCTACATCTACATCCATGCTCTGCAAACCACTGTGAAGTGCTTTCCACTCTAACAGTTACTTGCGCTATTTTCCTACTGCGTTGGGAGGAATGACAGCTTAACACACTGACCGCCCGCACGCCTGAAGCAGTTTAACATCCACCACTTGACGTGCACCAGTCAACGTGTTATAATCGCCTCTATGCGCACATTATTAGTCAATATTGTCTACGTGATCCCAATGGGAGTTATATGTTCCTAGATTTATCATTTAAAGTTGGTTCTTGAAATTTACTAAGTAGGCTTTCACGGCATTGTTCGCGCTAACCTTCAAGTGTTTGCTACTTCCGTGCTTTCAGCATCATCGAGAACTCTCCTCAAACCAATCTGTGACCACTCGTGCGGTCCTTTCTAACGTTCCACCGACTTAAAGTGTGAGTGTGAACCTGGGTTATATCGGTTTATTCCCCCAAACCGCCTTCCACTTCTTTACGAGTTAACTTACTTGGAACTCGCAGCCACTCTTCTTTGCTGGCTAGCCGGCTGCTGGAACACTCTTCTCGACTTCTTCTCCGTCGAATAACGCTAGGTACAGGAATTTTTAGACTCAGTCTACTTATGAAACAAGTAGACATACAAACTTTACTTTTCGTCACGATGTATTTGCCCTCCATACACAATAAAAATCTCACTTTCTACATAAATATGCAACTTCCTGTAAGTCTCTCGCACAGTCGTACGTCAGAAACAAACTGAGTTACAGTTGAAAGAAAGTTGGCGTAGATACCGTAACTTTTCTTAACATGAATCAGAAAATAAGTCTTGCCTACAGCAAGCTTACGTCAAGAGTTTCCACAAGTTCTTTTTGAACTTCCATGTTTTAATAACAATACTAAATCACACAGTAAGCATAGAGCTGCATATAAATTCCATGGTTCTTCCTTACACACTCACTAAAACATCTATGGATTGTTCGACAGGTACTTGTCGGTGCCGTTCGTCCGCCGCGTCTACTTTCTTCCCGCGACTGATTTTAAACCTCCACATGTGACGCTCACATATCCAGAATATCGTGTATTCGAGACGGTAGAAGACAGTCGTTCTAGAATTCACACAGAAATTCTCCAATCACTATACCTTCTCTGTACACGTTCAACTGACCAGTTAGCACTGTTCGGTACAGGGCGCACGCACCTGAGCAATATTCTAAGATGGGTCACGCGAGTGGTTTGTAGTCTCCTTTGTACACTGGTTACTGTTTCCCTAGTAGGTCAGAAATGAACCGAAGTCTACCACCCGCTTTACCTATGACTGAGACTGTCTGTTCGTTCCATCTTGTATGGCAACAAACTGATACAGCAGGTATTTGTATAAGTTGAACGATTGCAACCCCGAATCGCTGATATTGTAGTCATAAGATACTACGTTATTTCGTTTTGTAAGAGCAAAATATTAATTTTCCGAACGTTTAAAGAAAGCTGTCAATCTTTATATCACTTTGAATTCATATCAGAGCTGACTGGTATTTTTTTCTCGCAGTACTTCATTATATGCATTAAAGACAACGAACTACATCTCATAAAAAGAGTTAATGTTGCATCTCTGTGTAACATAAAAGCTACTATGATTCTCACACAAATTCCGAATGTGCTAAATGATATTGAGAATTTGGAGAGTACTTTAGGCATCGAACGCACGAGTGTTGAAAATCTATAAAACGTACTTTCCAGACGGTCTGAGAGGAACAAATTTTTCTCTATTTAGGAAGTTTTCCCGGATGAACTACGAAAGCGCTCCAATAAATAAACGGCAGCACTCACAACGCGAAAACGCTTAAGTGGCGTCAAATCGAAAAGCCTCGAATTAAAGTGGAAACAGTATTACACCTATTTACGCAGTGAAATCGCACATGATCATCTGCAACTCACATAACATCGTTCAAAATGCTCAACACACGACTCCCAGCAGAGATCTGGCTACATATAGGGATTTCCCAGTTGACCGCAGACCATGAAAACGTTTACATAAGGCGGGCACGCAAAGTTGTCAAGTGCACGTCCTTCGGAAAAAAAGAAAAAGAAAAAATACCTTAACATAAGTGACGTCCTTCTGAATCTAAATAACAAGAGTGGAATAGATGAAAGCGGGGAAGGGTGTGCCTGGGTGCCGCAACTACTGCCGACAAAAGGCTCTTCATTTCAAGAGCAGTGTTATTTCAGCACCGGATTGACTCAACAAACCTCCGACTCAGCAGATTGCGCGTCCCTTGCAGGCTGAATGTGAGTGCACGAATGGAATAACTTTGTCGTGTAAAAGTGAATATGAATTCTGTAAAAGGTCTCGTGGTCACTCACTTTACGTATAAAAACTTATGTCACATGTGACGTTGCGTTCCCCAAAAAACGCCTCTGGATTTTGTTTACAGGCCGCCTCCTAGAAATCCAATAGTCCAACTAGGAACTACAAAACAAATCTTAAATAGCTTTACAACTTCTGTGGGTTCGTTGCCGTTTTCTCGTTTTATTAACGAAGATTGAGAATGTTACACCAAGAAGCATCAACCCGATATTTACGAAACTTTGAGAAGAGATTGATGAAATGTATTGAATTTTTGGTCTCGAGAATTGCTGCTTCCTTTGACCTTACGCCACGTCCTCTAAGGACACGTTTGCTTCCATCTGACCGCTACAAACAGAAGCGAGACTCATTGCTGAAGACCACAGAATGCCACTCAACTTTCCAGTTCACTCTGGCTCTCCACCATGCAGGTCTCTGTTGTCTGAGGCATGACGTCTGCGGTAAACGACGCACGGCAACTCGAGATCTCAAGTTACCAGTAATCCTTTCCTGCCGGTTCTAGGTTACATTCTACCTCTAATCTTTGGCCGGAATTGAACTGTTCTTAGCTGTTTATTCGTCATCTGTCCAGTCGAACGATTCTACGAGTTACTGGACGCGTGTCTGCTCCAGTTTCCACACTGTCGTCATGAGCCCATCTCGTCACCTCTTGTATTGCAGTCACTGCACTACACCCAAGTATCTGTGCGATAGGTCGGTATGATCCTCGCAGGTTCATCATACCAAAGATTCAACCTTTCTCGAAATTGAAGAAGTTGGTGGTAAGCTACATGTCTACGTACTCAGGGCATGGGCATCCTGTGTAGTGATCTCCACCTGAAAAAGTCCCAGTAACGTTAGACTCATCATACGGCTGTCAGGAACTCACACCAGTGTGCCGAGAATACCACATTTCAGGCATTACCTCTCAACGCGGACAACGCAGTAGCCGACGGCCTTCACTTGACGACCGAGAGCAGCAGCGTTTACGTAAAGTGGTCAGTGCTAACATACAAGCAACAGTGTGTAATAATCGCCTTTGCTAACAGCACGACATAGCTTGCAGCGCCTCTGCCGGGCTCGTGGCCATATTGATTGGACCCTATATGACTGGAAAACCGTGGCCTGATCAAATGGCTCCCAATTTCAGTTGGTAAGGGCTTATTGTAGAGTTCGAGTGTAGCCCATACCCAAAGAAGCCATGGACCCAAGCTGTCAACAAGCTGGCAGTGGCTTCATAATAGTGTGCAAACGTAAATGGGAACGGAACCTCGATGTAATAAAAAGGAACTGCGAAAAGTATTAGCTGCCAACGAATCAACAGAATATAAACGCACACGAAACATACATGGCGATCCCGAACTGCAATGAAAATATGTCGGAGGTCGTCTGGCGATATTCCCCAAGTATTTGGTAATGCGGGCTCGCTCGCTCCGTTGTTCGGTTTGTTAAATCAGCTACATATGCTTCTGTTATGATACCTTTTTTCCTCTGTCAGTTCAGTCAATGTACTGCTCAGTGCTCGAAAAATATAAAACTGTTCCCTTACAGGTATTGTCCAAAACACGGACCAACAGACGACAATGTGTACACCGACAGTTAACAAAGACCTAACACAGAAGAAGAAAACAAACCCGGGACAAATCCAGGCAGTACTGAATGCGAGCCTCAGGGCGAAGAGTGAGGTGGGTATCGGCGCTGTCAAAAGTATTTTTCATTGCAATAGAGATGCAAAGTTGAGTGATGGTATGAAATGAAATGAAATGCAATTACTTCGTCACGAACCGCCGGAGGAAATGGGTTCCTTATACCAAACATTCAGGAAATATCCTTGAACAACGGTATCGTTAGAGTCCACACGGTATAAGAGAGACTGAGTATTCTTTGTATAGGCATCCCACTTTTGGCCTCTGGATTACACTGGTATTTCATTAGTAGCACAAATCAGTAGTGTGCACTTCAGTGAATAAATTATACACATCATGTGCGAATTTGGAAGATATGTAAAATACCAAACCCGGGCTGTCACATACTCTCCATTGAACGCAAAACAGGTTTCAAACTACGAATTCGTTTTTACGTGGTTACAGGTGAAGTCAGGAGACTCCAAATCCGGTGAAACGCATGGGTGTTCAACCCAATAGTACTTCAAATTCCATAGTTCTGTCACTGTTAAAAACGATGTAGGAATGTGTATGGCTTGATTCCTACACCCTACACTCCCCTTACCACACTATAAAAAATGGTTCAAATGGCTCTGAGCAGTCGCCTAGAACTTAGAACTAATTAAACCTAACTAACCTAAGGATATGACACACATCCATGCCCAAGGCAGGATTCGAACCTGCGACCGTAGCGGTCGCTCGGTTCTAGACTGTAGCGCCTAGAGCCGACCAACCACTACAATCACCACAACCACCACAATTCTGAACCATTCTTTATCATCCAATTGTCCCGGAAGACGTATACAAGTTGCGCGTTATTCTTTTATCCCTTTCACCCATTGTTTTGAGAGCTGCTTCTTTTCTGCGAAGTAAAGCGCTCTTTCTACTCACCATTTAACACAAGTGACGATCACAAAACTTCGTCGCAGCTATTTCTTCTTGTAAAATTCACCTTATTACGTTTTCTGATACGCCCATGGAGTCAGCTATTTCACCCACCTTTAATTACTGAGCTGTTTAGAGTCATTTTTCACGTGGGCAATTTATTGAATTAATCTTCCATTTCCTACTGGACGACGATGATGCAACCGCCACACAAAGCATCGCAAACTTTCCAAGAATTTTCGTTGGCGGTAAGCCGTCCGAATTAAACAATTTTATGACAGTGCTGTACCCAGGTTTATGCATTTCAACGACACACACACGACTTTTTCAGAAAAAGGTGCTAACAAAACTAACACTCACATAATGTTAATCCTTGAATTACATTATTAACATAATAGAACGAGCAATACACTGACACTAACGTTATCTCTACGCTTAATTGAGGACGTTTAATGTTGCCCTTATATTTAACTTATCTTCTAACGACGGCATACATTCTTGCCGAAACTTCATCTTGTTTCTAATGGACTGTGTTCTGAAGCTTATTACTACTTATGAAATTGTTCATTTGATGAAACCATCACTCACTGTTGTTGTTGTTGTTGTTGTAGTCTTCAGTCCTGAGACTGGTTTGATGCAGCTCTCCATGCTATTCTATCCTGCGCAAGCTTCTTCATCTCCCAGTACCTACTGCAACCTACATCCTTCTGAATCTGCTTAGTGTATTCATCTCTTGGTCTCCCCCCACGATTTTTACCCTCCACGCTGCCCTCCAATACTAAATTGGTGATCCCTTGATGCCTCAGAACATGTCCTACCAACCGATCCCTTCTTCTAGTCAAGTTGTGCCACAAACTTCTCTTCTCCCCAATCCTATTCAACACCTCCTCATTAGTTATGTGATCTACCCATATAATCTTCAGCATTCTTCTGTAGCACCACATTTCGAAAGCTTCTAATCTCTTCTTGTCCAAACTATTTATCGTCCATGTTTCACTTCCATACATGGCTACACTCCTTACAAATACTTTCAGAAGCGACTTCCTGACACTTAAATCGATGTTAACAAATTTCTCTTCTTCAGAAACGCTTTCCTTCCCATTGCCAGTCTACATTTTATACCCTCACTACATTGGATAAAAATGAAAACTTGGGGTAGGTTCGTGCAGGTCTGTAATTACACTGTTAAATTTCTTTGGCCAAAGATCTATGATCAAATCTTTAACATTGCAGTAGAGAAGATTTTATCAAAGATGTATTTGACCAAAGCTCTTTGACCAATGTTACAGCATGGGCCTAGCTTTGATCAAAGCTCGCCGTATTTTACAGAGTGCCTCTTGTAGGAGCCGTCAGACGAATTTCATCTGGTGTTTCGGCATATTTGCAATTTCGTTTTTGCACTGTGTAGCTGAAGTTAGCAGAATACACTTACTGGAATTATAATTTCAGTTTGCAGCGGATTGTACGCTGAGATAAAACTTCCTGGCAGAGTCCGGGCCGGACTCGAACTCGGGACCTTTTTCCTTGGTGGGCAAGTGCTACCCAAGCACTACCCCACGATCCGTCTTCACGGGTTTACTCCCGCCCACGAAAAGGAAAGATTCCGAGTTCGAGTCTTGGTCCGGCACACAGTTTTAATCTGCCAGGAAGTTTCGAACAACTACTGCTCGTCATGTCTTTCATGCGACGCCCACTTTCGACAGAAAGCGTCAGTTTGCTTCCAATTACAACCAAAACTGTTTTTGAATCGTAGTTTTACGTCCAACAAATCTATCGTAATACTCGTTTTATCGACATGTACAGGGATAGTAAACCACGAAGAAGAAACAGCAATCCACCAGCGACTCAACAGTGGTGCATGCTTGGCGGTAGCAGTCAGCGCGTGCCAGGGCAGTGCTGCAGCTGTTGGAGTTACATATCGATAAAACGAATATGGAACTCCACTAATTTGCGAACGCTCTATCGAACTGGCACGTAAAATACCGCTTTAAAATCATTTTGTTTGTAATGGGGAACTGACCGACACTATCCGTCAACAATGAACGTCGCATGAAAAACGAGTTGAGCACTATTTGTGTGGGCTGACTCCAGCTACACAATGCAAAAATGAAGTTGCAAATATGTGCCGAAACACTAGAGAAAAAGCGCCTGACGACTCTTAGAAGAGACCCCTTTCTGACTGGTTTGGCCTGCTTCTAACTTGTAAAATGACGTCAAAGTTTACTTTTTGTATGGCTATCACCACATCGATAATTTCTAAGTACGAATAATACGAAATTCTCCAGAAAACCAAACACTGGTTATGAAAACCGCAGTTAGCGGTGAGACTCTCTTAAAGAAATAGCTGCAGCCATCAGCTGTATTCGAAGTGTGTGGACCGATTTGGCAGAAATCCAACTGTCGTTAACTACGTGTACATAAGGGAAGCAAATGTATTTTTTACTCTAACTAACGTAACCTTCACAAATTTCTCCTTAAATAGTTTTATTGCCTCACGTGTTTCTGAAACTATACGTGAAATGGTACACTGTGGGATGCGAGTTATTATAATGCAAGCTAGGATATATTCCGCCTGATGCTAAAAATCTTAACGTAACCATGAAAGTACGTTCCGCAGAAACTGCATTTTTTAATTGAGTATCTTGTTTCAAATATGAGGGTCTAACTCCATAGGGACAGATTGTAATGTTCGTTTGTCCGTTCACAAACAATTTACGCAATTCTTTATACCCTTGCACGGTAGCTCACGAAGCAAATTCTGGTGAACACTTCGACCTTTTGTCGCTATCCATAGTTTCACCCACAATCGTTTCCGTTTCTCTTTCTTTTTTAGCTATGCGGTCACCATCGACATTACATACAGATACACACTGTTCGGCATCATTCCCGAACAACTACGACAAAAAATCTGACGATAGTGTCATGGCTCCAGCGAAGTACTTTCGTCGAAGAAGCTTTACAAAATCTTTGACAGTGATCTTTGATCAAATAACTTAGAGAGTGTAGGGGCCTGTACATGTTTAATATTTGTTGTCAATGATAGTCTGTAAGACCTTTGCCGGCCGGAGTGGCCGAGCGGTTAGGCGCTACAGCGTGGAACAGCGCGACCGCTGCGGTCGCAGGTTCGAATCCTGCCTCGAGCATGGATGTGTGTGATGTCCTTAGGTTAGTTAGGTTTAAGTAGTTCTAAATTCTAGGGAACTGATGACCTCAGAAGTTGAGCCTCATAGTGCTCAGAGCCATTTTTGTCAGACGTTTGATACACTAAAGGGACCCAAACACCACAAATGATATTATCCATATTGTCAATTATCAACGCGTATTACAATGTTATGATGTCGAAAACCAAAAAGAAAGTGTGTGCCGCCATTACATTAACTGTAGCTGGTAAGCAACACAAGACAACGAAAAAGAGGAAATGGGTCCCAGAAAAGCTATTTTCAGGACTAGTCCTGCATCTTACGACAAATTATTAATGTTGACATGACATAAAAACAGAGATTACAAAATATGTTAATGGGGAAGGCAATAGAAGTCGACGACAGATTAGACGTAACCTTTAGATTTCTGGAGACAGACGGGTAACTCGAATGCTTGAAGTTTAGAAATGTAATATCGAGAAACACAATTAGCAAAACAATAACTGAATTATTTTTAGTAATTATATCTGTCCTGCTACGATATATTCGGGTAGTTTACGTAAAATAGTTTCTTTTCGTTCTGTGGTAAGACCGAAATATATTTCGCAGTCGTTGCATACACACAATCCAGTCACACAGACCACCTGTCAGAAGCCTGAATAACCACGTTCTGCAGGAAGGGAGTCAGTGATATACCGGAAGGCACCGACAGACACATAGAGCAACGCCTATCCCATTACCGTGGCCAGCTGCTCTAGGTTCATCGGTTGACGATCCATGGAGCGACCCCGACCGAGGAGGAGATACTACAAATATTCGTTTGAATTGAAATCAGGTGAGTTTGGTGGGAGTATGTTAAACTCGCCCTGCTGCTCTACGATCTTATAGGTGCGTTGCAAGCTGTGTGATACGTTGCGTTGTCCTGCTGGTAGATGGCATAATGCCGAGGGAGGGAAAAAAAACTGTAAGCAGAAGTGGACGTGGTCCCCCAAGGATCGATGCATATTTGTGCTGATACACTGCGCCTCCACAACGACGAAATTACCAATGGAATGCCCTCCGGCCTCGACCCTTCCGACGATTGTGGCAGGGTGTTTGCTTGCAGATGTTTCACACTCTACACGGCGACAACGATCTGATGGAGCATAAAACATGAGTCATCTGAAAAGTCTTCGTCACTGATAAATCAGCATGAGTGCATTATCCAGGCCAATGCTTCAGATGCCCATAAGCAGCAACGTTCGCTGAATAAGTATACATGAGACACTGATGGTAGCCCTCGGTTCACCTGGGCGGTCAGTTGCCCAACGGATGGGTGTCTACTCGCCCGGATACATTTCCGCAGCCGTCGCCAGTGTCATCTACAGCCAGTGGTGCACCACGTTTGCCTCGCTGCCGGTTTTGGATAGCGTCATTTTGACATGCATGGTATATTGATCATGTACTTTTGGACGTCAGATAAATCGCTCCGTTTCCGCATTACGACAACGCCTGCATTGTCCCCCCCCCCCCCCCCCCCCCAAGGCACGTTTCATATACCCTCTACTGCTAGGGCCCTCTGTGAATGGTTATTGCTCGATGCCATCGAATATAGGCGGTGGTCACATGAATGTGACTGGGCCATATATGTGTCGAGGTCTATGATGTTTTCAAATTAATAAACAGAATGATGCCATAAAGAATCCCCCACTGACCACCCTAAAGTTGTAAAGGCAATAAGTACAACTGCATAGTCCTACTAAAAATGATAGTCCTGGCGGAGGTTCGAGTCCTCCCAAGGGAATGGGGATGTGTGTTCGTCCTTAGGATAATTTAGATTAAGTAGAGTGTAAGCTTAGGGACTGATGACCTTAGCAGTTAAGTCCCATAAGATTTCACACACATTTGAACATTTTTGAACTAAAAATTATATGTCTTACAATTCAATCTGAGGCATGTTACGCCCTAAGACGAACTATAAACATGAACAGTGAACACTAATGCTGTGCATGTGAATCATACAGCTCCAAACTGAGAATCCGTCCATAATCCTCGAGTGTACTGCCGGATCCAACCGTCGAAAGTACACGATATTTCAGCGATCATGATGACGGGGGAATTGTTGTCCTCCGAAACGTCGGTTAAGTCCCATATCACATAATGCTCGAAAATATTTTTTGTGGTCTCAATACTACTCGTCAAGATTTCTAGTATTGACAATAAGTCAATATGTGTCCCCAGACGGTCAATACATTGACGGATTTACAGTATAATGCAAGTGCGAGAGCTCCTTAAACCGACTGGTGTCTCGGCGAGTGGAGAGGGGAAGGTCAAGTTACGCTGGCGGCGAAACCAAAGGCTGAGTTTTGGTCAGCGTACGCGTGGCGTGGCAGGGTCGGGATTTACCAGGCGGCCCGCCACAGGGAAATCCCACAGCGGCGTCCCCAGGCACGCGACGCAAGCCGACTGAACGGTGATGCGATCGGCGACTCCCAACAGAACGGGCCACACACAGAGCGGTTTCCCACGCCTGTCGCCTGCTCTCTGCACCAGTCGGAATGGTCGTCTCCTTCTGACGTTAATTTCGAAGGTATAGGCAGGTTGATGTCACAACAGTCATTTGTCGACATTTGCCCCCACTATCTCCGCAGCATGGCGACCGCTGCTCCACGCCACTGGATAGCCTCGCTGACCTCTATTGCGTAAAGGGGGAGGGGCCAGATGGGAGCTTTAACGTCCCGTCAAAACAGAGACGTCACTGCATGCGGAAAAGAGCGAAGGCAGAGTCGGCCTCTGGCGATCGGTTGGAAGGACCCTCTCTGTATTCGCTTACCGTCGTTTGGTAAATCCAGCACAACTAACCCAAGGAGACACTATACCTACTGCTCACTTAACAGCATACAAGATTTTTATCAGTCCGGCGGGGAAATGCCCGGGTCGACTAGCACTACAGAGAGTCACTATAAACACAGCTCTGCAAATCACTTATACATACGACTCTTGATAGCCACTACAAAATGGATAGCAACGAAAACTATGTATTATATGGCACGTGAGGGTTCCGTCTCATCCAGTTCATGGATGGAGTTTTAGGGGAATGATTCTATGTACGCCTCTGTGCGAACCGTTATTGCAATTTCATGCCCTTTCCGTTCTGAAAGGGGGTCTTCCAAGTTTCGAATACACAGTCTTTCATCGAGACTCTGCAGGTTAAACTTTTTATTATTTCTGTTATATTCTCTCTCCAAACAAAACGTCGTGTCTATTCGCATAACTTTCTTTTCTGCACAATTGATTTCTGTTACTCCGCCCAGATAATCCCATTCACTTAAGCATTATTCCGTTATTCACTGTACCATTAATGTTTTACAGGGTGTTCCGCAATTAATTTACAAACTTCAAGTTTGTAACATCATGACGAAATCACCGCGTATATACAAACACTTACAGGCGCTCGCGCCTACAGCTTTGACGCTCTGTACCGTCGTTGGATGGTGTTTCCGGACACGGGTCCCGGTATACAACCTATTGAAATATAAAATATGAACTTTAAAACACCATGTATAAGAAATCATTTGTATCCCGACGGCAGTTTCCCAATATCCTACCAAAGAACCTATGCCTACTATTTACCATACCTGTTCACACAATTACATCATGAACAGTCATCGTCTTTCACACTCCCATACAGACCACACACGCCGCGCGGGATTAGCCGAGCGGTCTAAAGCACTGCAGTCATGTACTGTGCGGCTACGGTTCGAGTCCTCCCTCGGGCATGGGTGTGTGTGTTTGTCCTTAGGATAATTTAGGTTAAGTAGTGTGTAAGCTTAGGGACTGATGACCTTAGCAGTTAAGTCCCATAAGATTTCACACACATTTGAACATATTGAACAGACCACACAAATACTACGCGCTGTATGATTAATATACACTATGTGATCAAAAGTACCCGGACACCTGGCCGAAAACGACTTAAAAGTTCTTGATGCCCTCCAACGGTAATGCTGGAATTTAATATGATGTTGTCCGAACCTTAGCCTTGATGGCAGCTTCCACTCTCACAGGCATACAGTCAATCAAGTGCTGGAACGTTTTTAGAGATGTCGGTCGGCAAGGCCTGGCACGAGGCCTGCGTTCCAAAACATCCCAATGGTTTTCTATAGGATTCAGCTCAGGACTCCGTGCAGGCCAGTCCATTACAGGGACGTAACTGTCGTGTAGCCACTTTGCAACAGGCCGTGCATTATAAACAGGTGCTCGATCGTGTTGAAGATGCAATCGCCATCCCCGAATTGCTCTTCAACAACAAGAAGCCAGAAGGTGATTAAAACATCAATGTAGGCCTGTGCTGTGATAGTGCCACGCAAAATAACAACGAGTGCAAGCCCCCTCCATGAAAAACAAGACCATACCATAACACTACCACCTCCGAATTCTACTTTTGGCACTACACACGCTGGCAGATAACGTTAACCGGGTATTCGCCATACGCACACCCTGCCATCGGATCGCCACACTGTGTACCGTGATTAGTCACTCCACACAACATTTTTCCACAGTTCAATCGTCCAATATTTACGTTCCTTACACCAAGCGAGGTGTCGTTCGGCGTTTACTCGAGCGATGTGTGGCTCACTAGCAGCCGCTCGACCATGAAATCCAAGTTTTTCTCAGCCGGCCGCTGTGACCGAGCAGTTCTGGGCGCTTCAGTCCGGAACCGCACTGCTGCTACAGTCGCAAGTTCGAATCCTGCCTCGCGCATGGATGTGTGTGATTTCTTAGGTTAGTTAGGTTTAAGTAGTTCTAAGTTCTAGGGGACCGATGACCTCAGATGTTAAGTCCCATAGTGCTTAGAGCCAGTTTTTGCCAAGTTTTCTCACCTCCCGCCTAACTGTCATAGTACTTGCAGTGGATCCTGATGCAGTTTGGAATTCCTGTGTCATGGTCTGGATAGATGTATGCCTATTACACATTACGACCCTCTTCATCTGTCGGCGGTCTGTGTCAGTCAACAGACGAGGTCGGCCTGTACGCTTTTGTGCTGTACGTTTCGCTTCACGTTTCCGCTTCACTATCACATAGGAAACAGTGGACCTAGGGATGTTTAGGAGTGTGGAAGTTTCGCGTACAGACGCGTAACACAAGCAACACCCAATCTCATGACCACGTTCGAAGGCCGTTGAGTTCCACTGAGCGCCCCATTCTGCTCTCTCAGGATGTCTAACGATTACTGAGGTCGCTAATATGGAGTATCGGGCAGTAGGTGGCAGCATAATGCACCTAATATGAAAAAGTATGTTTTTGGGGGTGTCCGGATACTTTCGATCACATAGTGAACATCAACAACAATAACCGTCATACTACACATCCCTAGAGCCACCAGAAATTACTCTTGTGTCTGTGACTGACTCTGCATCTAGAGAAATGTAATGTGTTCTGACGGTCAAGAATACTACATGATAGTCGCAAACCTCGCTAGTAATTCATTATGCACTTATTTTCTCCAACAGGCTTGGGGATATGGAATCAAAACCTACCTTACATCCAGACACCCGATTTCTACCTAATGTACTTAGCATTCTGTGTACCAAGAGCGGAAATTGGTGTTTACATGGGCGATATTTTCATAATCTGCAATGGTTTTCATAGAGAGTCCGAAACTCAAGCAGCCAAGAAAGAGCTTCTTCCTCTATGTGTCACAAAAACTCCAAACTACGCTCCAAACAGTTCTCACAACTTTTAACATGATCTATGCCACGAATTCACCACAGTACTATGAATTATGTTCATAATTTCTTAGTTAAATTCCATGCATCCAAATATGGTGCAGAACTTACGTCAACCAAAGAATTAGGCCATACGAAACGGCTGAATACGAAAAAAATACATTCTGGAGGACACTTGTGCGTAATGAACACAACACACCAATACAAAACAGTGAAATAATGGGACGAGTAAAGGTCTTTCCCAATCGTTCCGATGGTGCGGAAATGTGTAATAACAGCAAAGAATCCGAATATTAAGAACAATAACTGCCTAGAAAGGGAAGTTGTTACACACTGTTTTCAACTTCTGGCCAGGCTCACGTCCTAAGAGTGAAACACGCTGGGAGTTCGGTGATGATTCGGGCAGCCACATCTTGGTATTCCATCGTCACTATGGTTACTCAGCAAGGAGTTATTGCCCAGGATTATGTGACCATTTTGGCTTATTAAATTCATCCCATGGTACAATGTTTGTCCTCCAATGGTTGTGCTGCGTTCCAAGATGACAGCGTCTCTGTTCATGCAGTTCACATCATCTAGGACTGGTTTTGTGAACACTTGGATGAAATGTCTAATCTCTCCTTGCACCACAGATACCAGATTTCTGTGTTTAAGCATTTGTGGTCTTCTTGGGAGACAAGGGCGTGCGATCGCTATCCATCACCAAGATCTTCAACTGAACTTGGCACTACTTTGGAGATAGAATGGTATGAGATTCCCTTGAAACCACGTAAGACCTGTACTTATCCATTCCGAGACGACTGTAAACGGTTCTCAATGCAAACAGGTTTCCTACAATGTACTAGGCATGTTACTGTGTTGTGTTTGTAGTGTTTCCATATTTGTGTGCAACTCCTGTACATAAGGCGTTACCTGCATAACTTACGAAAAATATTCCTCAATGAATTCCAGAATCTGTTTGGACTGTAATTCTTCTTTCCTTAACTGTAAGTTCACAATAATTTCCCCACTGCAGATTCCCACATTACAAGATGGCGGCTGGTGAGTTACAATTTCACCTTATACTTGGTGGTGTTACTAAACACTTAGGCTGTTTTACGTATTCGAGAATCGTGTGTCTAGCGTCTAATTATCGGTAAGTGGAACTGCATTTAAAATTGACAGCTGTCGAAGAACCCGCAACAATGCGAACGGCCAGGCCTGTGGAGCGCGGCAGGCGAGCCACCTCCACAAACGGTAAGTGCCGACAGACATGATGTCACTATAATGGCGGTTAACGCTGAAACAACCCATTTTTGGTTATATCGCTTTTCCCAGTTTAACCTGATTGTTAAAATCTCTCAAAATAACAGGTTTCTGAAATAACCGATTTTCAGTTCTTTGTTCGTATTATTTCGAATAAGAAATGTAAATATCGAACGAAGATCGAAAAATTTCGACTCTCTTAGTTTCAAGATACAAAGAATTATATAAATACTAAATTAAACAGGCAAATAAAACTATATTTAGTCCGTCCGTCAGTAGCTGACTTCCTCGAAATATGATAAATGGTTAAAGACTACCACAAATCTCTGGTTTTCTCCTACTGATTCTAATTTTTGAAACTCTCCTAAAAAAAATGTGTTGTAATCACACACTGTACCACTATTTGACCATTACGAACAGTCGCAGCTCATTGGTAGACACTGTAAAACTGTTTTTCGTATTAATTTGCCTGTTTTCAATGGCTACAAGCAGATAAAGGCAGAATACACTCCTGGAAATTGAAATAAGAACACCGTGAATTCATTGTCCCAGGAAGGGGAAACTTTATTGACACATTCCTGGGGTCAGATACATCACATGATCACACTGACAGAACCACAGGCACATAGGCACAGGCAACAGAGCATGCACAATGTCGGCACTAGTACAGTGTATATCCACCTTTCGCAGCAATGCAGGCTGCTATTCTCCCATGGAGACGATCGTGGAGATGCTGGATGTAGTCCTGTGGAACGGCTTGCCATGCCATTTCCACCTGGCGCCTCAGTTGGGCCAGCGTTCGTGCTGGACGTGCAGACCGCGTGAGACGATACTTCATCCAGTCCCAAACATTCTCAATGGGGGACAGATCCGGAGATCTTGCTGGCCAGGGTAGTTGACTTACACCTTCTACAGCACGTTGGGTGGCACGGGATACATGCGGACGTGCATTGTCCTCTTGGAACAGCAAGTTCCCTTGCCGCTCTAGGAATGGTAGAACGATGGGTTCGATGACGGTTTGGATGTACCGTGCACTATTCAGTGTCCCCTCGACGATCACCAGAGGTGTACGGCCAGTGTAGGAGATCGCTCCCCACACCATGATGCCGGGTGTTGGCCCTATGTGCCTCGGTCATATGCAGTCCTGATTGTGGCGCTCACCTGCACGGCGCCAAACACGCATACGACCCTCATTGGCACCAAGGCAGAAGCGACTCTCATCGCTGAAGACGACACGTCTCCATTCGTCCCTCCATTCACGCCTGTCGCGACACCACTGGAGGCGGGCTGCACGATGTTGGGGCGTGAGCGGAAGACGGCCTAACGGTGTGCGGGGCCTTAGCCCAGCTTCATGGAGACGGTTGCGAATGGTCCTCGCCGATACACCAGGAGCAACAGTGTCCCTAATTTGCTGGGAAGTGGCGGTGCGGTCCCCTACGGCACTGCGTAGGATCCTACGGTCTTGGCGTGCATCCGTGCGTCGCTGCGGTCCGTTCCCAGGTCGACGGGCACGTGCACCTTCCGCCGACCACTGGCGACAACATCGATGTACTGTGGAGACCTCACGCTCCACGTGTTGAGCAATTCAGCGGTACGTCCACCCGGCCTCCCGCATGCCCACTATACGCCCTCGCTCAAAGTCCGTCAACTGCACATACGGTTCACGTCCACGCTGTCGCGGCATGCTACCAGTGTTAAAGACTGCGATGGAGCTCCGTATGCCACGGCAAACTGGCTGACACTGACGGCGGCGGTGCACAAATGCTGCGCAGCTAGCGCCATTCGACGGCCAACACCGCGATTCATGGTGTGTCCGCTGTGCCGTGCGTGTGATCATTGCTTGTACAGCCCTCTCGCAGTGTCCGGAGCAAGTATGGTGGGTCTGACACACCGGTGTCAATGTGTTCTTTTTTCCATTTCCAGGAGTGTATGTAGATGCAGGCAGCAGGTCAGCTACTTTCTATTTTTGTTGTTTACTATGAATGAATTGTTAAGCTTTTAATTTAATGCTGTTACTGTAATGACCTTCCTCTTTTATTATTTCTTAAAAGTGACAGACATATCTTTAATCCTTTAAAACAAATGCAGCATTGTACTTCACTGTTATATCACTTCGTAAAAGTATTTCCTGCCTAGTGTTGGGGCATTTTGCAATATAACCTATGTCCGGCGACGCCAGCGAAATACTACAGTATATAACAGGTGGGGGCAAGTATTGTACAATGCATATACACACGTACCTTAAGCCACGACTTACAACAGGGACATTATCCAGAACGAAAGTTTCACTCTGCAGCGGAGTGTGCGCTGATATGCCAGGAAGTTTCAGGGACATTATCGTCTCAGCAATACCGTACTCTATTCTTATGTTTTGTTTCTTGCTCGTATCTGTTGGTATTTTTATTAAAATAGCACTGATATTTCAAACCAATGCAAATTTTACAAATAAAAATCACTCCCCTTCCTAAAAATATTTATTTAAATAACGAAAAATTTTAGCGCTGCTGCTAGGGCTAATTGATATTTCGTTTTCTTTTTCTCTTTTTTGCACGGTTATTAATAAAATAAAAAAAACACAAAATTGCTAAGAAAACAGGTAGTATCAGTCGTCCCCCAGGGATCGGCAAAATGCACTCTTTTCACTGGACATCAATGATGTGTCATCAGTTCTGATCTACTGCTATGTAACACACGTATGTTGATCATCTCCAGTTGTAGCTGCGTGCAAAACCTATCAGCTTGGTGCCAGCTACCGAGAATTTCAGTACTGACCCTTGCGCATTATCAAAATGGACACAAAATACATGATTAAAGGTTAATCTGTTCAAAACTCAAGTGGTCACTTGTTGTCGTTCAAGGCTCATTATTTGGAAATATTGGGAAACTTGATTCTCTTAAATTCTGAATAGGGAAAATACAAATTTTTCTCCCTCTGAGAACAGTCTATTAGTAATAACAGACGAAAGCCTAAACTGGGATGAGAACATATCCGCAGTGAGCAAGGAAGGATCTCTATTTCTCCATGTCCTACACAAATATAAAGAGGTCTTTCCTTTTCGCCTCAAAGAAAAGGATGTTGTACTTCATTTTTTGATTATACCGACGTTATCCAGCAAGGTTTTTCTAAAGTTAGATCACGGCGCTTTTTTTTATAAATGCAAATCTGTTCTGGCTACGAGCTCACAAGTGCAGGGATTTCCATATATTCAGTCCCCTCCAACCTCTTATCAACGTATATAAAGCCTCATATCTCTACTTGACCTTAACGCTCTTTTCTGGTCGACACAGGCAGGCAGCAGCGACCGGCTGAGACACAAGCAGCAACAGGGGAGTAACTGATTTTGTGACTTTACGAGTTCCTAACCAGGAGCGAATTGTATTACTTCATCTGTGTGCTTTGATGGTTTAGTTTCTTGAGTTTCTGCGTGTTAATTTAATATGTAATAGCCACAGCTCTCGCGTTTTCGTTTGCGTCGGAAAGAAAACCGACTTTGCAACATAATACAAGTTCCTAATCAGGGGCGAATTATGTAGTCTTACCTGAGTGCTTCGGTAGTTCTGTTTTGAATCTCTGCGTATTAATGTAATCTATTAGATACATTTCCTGCATTGTGTTGGGGTTTACAGTAGAGTTCCGCAGCACGTGCCGATAGTCCGTTTATCTCTGTAGTTTAGCTTTACACGGTCTTTAGTATGGATAGGGACTGCGACTGTTGTGTGCGGATGCGAGCCGAGTTGGTGACACTTCGCTCTCAGCCCCAGGTTGTGATGTGATGGCTTCGGTTACACAGTAGTGGATGGGCAACACCGTTGCAGGCCGGCCGTGGGTATCCAGCGAACGTCCAGCATGTCCGACTCCTCCAACCGGTCCGCACCGGTGGCCACCCCAGTTACTGCTTGCACTGAGGTTCACTCATCAACTGTGGTCGAGTGGGAAGTCGCCCTGGAGGGTGGCAGGCTGCGAAACACTTCCCACGGAGCCGCACATTCGGCCTCCTCCGTTAGTACGACAAACAGGTTCCAGGTGATGTCTGGGCTAACACTCAGGTGCGTTATGGGGCCCCTTAGGGACATGGCTGTCAAGAAGGGGTAGAAAGCCAATGCGTGCTCCATGTGCGAACCAGGTGGAGTCATTCCAGACGTGGAACGGGTCCTTCCGGATGCCATGAAGAGCACAGGGCGCACCCGACTGCAGGTGGTGGCTCACTTCAGTACCAATGATGTGTGTCACTTTGGATCGGAAGAGATTCTTTTTGGCTTCAAGCTACTAACAAAAGTGGTAAAGGCTATCAGTCTTGTTTGCGAGATGAAAGCAGAGCTGACCACTTCCAGCATAGCCGACAGGACTGATTGCGGACCTTTGGTACATAGCCGAGTGGAGGGTCTCAATCAAGAGGCTGAGATGGTTCTGGGGCCGTGTAGGCTGCAGATTCTTTGCCTTGTGCCATAGGGTGGTTGGTTTCGGGTTTCCCTGAACAAGTCAGGAGTCCACTACATGCAGGTGGCGGCTACACGGGTAGCAGGGGCTGTGTGGCATGGACTGGACCGTTTTTTAGGTTAGAGGTTCTCAGGAAAACACATAAAGGGCTTCAGTCACAAAGGGTGCAGGTCAGAACACAGGAAAAACCTAGATACAGGAACCATCGGTACAAGAGATGTAAATTGTCGTACCTCTGTTGGGACAGTACCAGAGCTCCAAGCACTGATGCACAAATCGTTATAAGCACTGAAAGCTGGCTAATGCTGGAGATAAGTTCAGCTCAAATTTCTGCGAAGTACCTAACGATTTTCTGAAAGTATAGGCAAAACACAGTTGGCGGTGTTGTGTTTGTTGCTGTTAGAAGTAGTTTATCTTGTCGCGAAATTGAAGTAGATACTTCCTGTGAGATAGTATGGGCAGAGGTCGTTCTTGGCGACCGGAATAAAATAATAATCGGATCCTTTTACCGACCTCCCAATTCAGATTATACAATTTTTGAACAGTTCAAAGAAAACTTGAGTTGGATTTCAAATACGTACCGGTATCTGATTCACACAATTATAGTTTATGATAACTTTAATTTACCCTCGATATGTTGTTGAAAATACATATTTAATTCCGGAGGTAGGCATAAAACATCATCCGAAACTGTGCTAAACGCATGCTCTGAAAATTACTTCAAGCAGTTAGTTCATGAGCACACGCGGATTGTAAACGGTTGTGACAACACAATTGACCTCTTAGCAACAAATAATCCTCAGTTGGTAACGAGCATCATAATGGTTACAGGAATTAGTGAGAACAGGGTCGTCGCAGCAAGATTGAATACTGTGACCTCCAAATCTCCCAAAAATAAACAAAATTATACCTATTCAAAAAAGCAGATAAAGTTCACTTGACGCTTTCCCGAGAGACAATCGCCACTCCTTCCAAATTAATAATGCACGTGTAGACCAGATGTGGCTTGAAGTCAGAGACATAGTATCGGCAGCAATCGAGCGATTTATACCAAATAAATTAACAAACGACGGAGCTGATCCCCCGTAGTACACAAAATGGGTCAGAACACTGTTGCAGAAACAACGAAACAAACATGCCAAATTTAAACAGACGCAAAATCTCGAAGACTGGCGATCTTTTACAGAAGCTCGAAATTTAGCGTGGACTTCAATGCTAGATGCTTTTAACAGTTTCCGCAACGAAACTTTTGTCTCCAAACCTGGCAGAGAATCCAAGGAGATTCTGACATATGTGAAGTATGCTAGCGGCGGAGGTTCGAGTCTTCCCTCGGGCATGGGTGTGTGTGTTTGTCCTTAGGATAATTTAGGTTAAGTAGTGTGTAAGCTTAGAGACTGATGACCTTAGCAGTTAAGTCCCGTAAGATTTCACCACATTTGAGCATTTTATGCTAGCGGCAAGACACAATCAATGCCTTCTCTGCGCGATAGCAATGGAGATACTATCGAAGACAGTGCTGCCAAAGCAGAGATGCTAAACACAGGCTTCCGAAATGCCTTCACCAAAGAAGACGAAGGAAATATTACAGAATTCGAATCAAGAACAGCATCCAACATGACTAATGTAGAAGTAGAAATCCTCGGAGCAGTGAAGTACCTTAAATCACTTAGTAAAATCAAGTCTTCTGGTCCAGACTGTATACCAATTAGATTCCTTTCAGAGTATGACGATACATTAGCTCCATACTTAACAATCATTTACAACCGTTCGCTCGATGAAGATCCGTACCCAAAGACTGGACAGTTGCACAGGTCACATCAATATTCAAGAAAGGTGGTAGGAGTTACCCACTTAATTACAGGCCCATATCATTGATGTCGATATGTAGCAGGTTTTAGGGACACATATAGTGTTCGAACATCATGAATTACTTCCAAGAAAAAGGTCTACTGGCATGCAGTCAACACGGTTTTAGAAAATATCGTTCTTGTGAAACACAACTAGCTCGTCACTCCCACGAAATGTTGAGTGCTATTGACAAGGTATTTCATATCGATTCCATATTTCTGGATTTCCGGAAGGCTTTTGACACTGTACCACACAAGCGGCTTGTAGTGAAATTGCGTGCTAATGGAATACCGCCTCAGTTATGTGACTGGATTCGTGATTTCCTGCCAGAGAGGTCACAGTTCGTAGTACTCGTAACTGACGGAAAGTGATTTCTGGCGTTCCCCAAGGTAGTGTTACGGGCCCTTTGCAATATAAACGATTTGGAAGACAATCTGAGCAGCCGTCTTAGGTTGTTTGCAGACGACGCTGTCGTTTATCGACTAGTAAAGTCATCAGAATATCAAAACAAATTGCAAAACGATTTGGACGATATCTGCATGGTGCAAAAATTGGCAGTTGACCCTAAATAAAGAAAAGTGTGAGGTTATCCACATGAATGCTAAAAGGAATCCGTTAAACTTTGGTTATACGATAAATCAGTCAAATCTAAAGGCCGTAAATTCAACTAAATACTTAGGAATTAACAATTATGAACAACTTAAATTGGAAAAGTTGTGGAGAAGGCTAACCAAAGACTGCATTTTACTGGCAGGACACTTAGAAAATTTAACAAATCTACTAAAGAGATTGCCTAAACTACGCCTAGCCGTCCTCTTTTAGAATACTGCTGGGCGGTGTTGGATCCTTACCAGATAGGACTGACGCAAATCGAAAAAGTTCAAAGAAGGGCAGCAACGTTTTGTATTATCGCGAAACAGGAGAGCGAGTGTCACTGAAATGTTACTGGATTTGGGATGGACATCATTAAAACAAAGGCGTTGTTCGTTGCGGAGGAATCTTCTTACAAAATTTCAATCACCAACTTTCTCCTCCGAATGCGACCTACATCAGGAGAAATAGTCATCATGATAAAATACGGGAAATCAGAAACTTGGAAACTTGTGGTGGGGCCAAACTGCTGCGGTCATCTGTCCCTAATCTTACACATTACTTAATCTAACTTTAACTTACTTCCGCTAAGGACAACACACACACCCATGCCCGAGGGAGGACTCGAACCTCCGACGGGAGGATGCGCGCGAACCGTGACTGGACGCGTGAGACATCGCGGCGGGAAATCAGATCTCGCACGGGAAGTATGGGTGTTCGTTCTTTCCGCACGCTATACGAGATTGGAATAAAGGGAATTGTGGCAGCACATTTGTTGCGTTAGTACCAAGGCTAATAGTAACGTTGTTAGTTCTTTGCCAGTGCTGTTGTTCACATAGTCATTATAGATATTCAAATCATTTTAATTGTATTAATACCATTTTATTATTGTTCATCATACTGAAAATAATGTCATTCTTCAAGTAATTACGATTTAAAAAAATATTGACTGTATAAAACACTGGTTGGATTTAAGAGAGCGCCTGAGTGCCTTTAGAGCCTGATCAGGTTAAATAAATAAATATTTTTCCTTCGAAATAAGCGAAACCTCCAACATACATTAACAGACATACACGTACAGAAATGGTCTGGGTGCTTGTACTCTGACTGACAAAAAATAAATAAATAAAAAATAAAACTTAATGAAGTTTTCTATGCAAACGCGCTTAGAGAGGAAACACGTCATTCTCAGATTTGTATTTGTGAAAGAATCAGAATTTATTGTCACTACTTGAGTACAATCTAGCAGACTTCGCGGTTCTCAGTGCACAGTCCTGTAAAAAGATGTTTGTAAGAGCTATAACAGGTTACAAGGTTAGGTGTCTGGTTTCACACTGAAGGCCGTTCGGTTATACTCAAGCAGACGGCGTTTTCCATCGTTGTTAATCTTCTATGGACATGTACTTGGTCGGTTCAGAATGCTGCTGATACCTTGACTTCTAGCGAATGCTCCTTGCATGCGCTTGAACTTAGAGAAATAACAAACATCGCATATCAGGAAGGCATAACGGGGACCTGATCCCCGTTTCTACCTAACCAATCCAAGTGCACTGACATAACCACTGCACCACCGGGCTCACGAAAAGCCCTATAGAGGGAAACCACTTACCTACATCATTCACTAAACCTTCTTTCGAAAGCATTAATGATATCTATTCCGTCAAGCGTCATTCTAACAGCAGAGAATGATAATCTCAGAAAATATTGAGCCACATACAAAGAATAGCAGCAAGAGTGGATGCTTTTGGATAGCAAGAAAACGAATAGGAGGAAATGAGGAAAGTTTGTTTTAAAATCTGACACGCAATTTGCGGTGAGCATCATACACAGACTCACTAAATACGGAACACATCGCCTACTATGAGTGTTATCAAGTAATGCAGACACTGGGAGTACAATCATGAATATTACCAAAGAGAAAAATAATGTCAATACGATCAAAAATGGCTCTGAGCACTATGGGACTTCTGAGGCCATCAGTCCCCTAGAACTTAGAACTACTTAAACGTAACTAACCTAAGGATCACACACAACCATGCCCGAGGCAGGATTCGAACCTGCGACCGTAGCGGTCGCGCGGTTCCAGACTGCAGCGCCTAGAACCGCTCGGCCACCCTGGCCGGCGTCAATACGATCAACAGTGATGCTATAGTTCGCTCTTTAAAAGTTTCGACTGATGTTTAAGTGGAAAAACACTATCACTAATTTTCCACTGTGATATGGCTAACAATTATAACATGAGAATAGTCTATAATAAGCAGACTGCTACGACTGATTCACTGCCAAAGAAGCAACACCACGAGGAACGCCGACAACGCAGGGATTGGTGGCAGAGCAACTGAGTGCAGCACCCGAAACATGGTATAACAGCCTACCAGGACAACAAAGCTGTTTATTTAGAGTCAGAAGCTATCGATGAAAAAGAATAAGAGATATAAGTATATGTGGCCTTATAATGAAACCAGTTTGACGTTGCAATGGAAGCTAGGCATACCAAATAGTGCAAGCTTCAATGGAAAATACTGAAGGAGAGATCGAGACAAAGGTACCAATGTGGTTGGAGTCCTGGCAGAAAATGAAAGTGTAGACGACAGACAATGAAAGTGTAGTCGACATGAAGTGACGTTATAAACGAAACTAAACTAATGTTAAGTGGCAAAATAGTTTTGCGCAGTACGTTCTTATGACACTGCGATGGCGCTGCTGGCGATGCGATCCTACGGGAAAGCACAAAGTTGGCCACGACGGCATCCACTTACCTCCAGCAAACCGCAGGCAAACAGCCGTTGCGATATCAAATTATTCGGCCTTCCTGAAATCTCTCGCAATACGCCGAAAACAGACAAGACTCGCAACACCGGTTCTTTACCTCATTCTCTTCGTAGAACATTGTTAACGACAAAATACACATGGACAAAGTCTGTAGTTGCCTTTGTCTAATGATCATCAACGACTAGTTACTAATAGCGCAAAAAGTACATTAGACATCTACAGCTTGTCACGTATTGGAATGTTACTTCCATAGCTGTGAAATAAATAATAAATAAATAAATAAACAAATAAAATAAAATAAACTCCGATCGTCTGGGGAAAAGGAATGATAGGGCAAGCAGCCTGGTAAAATTTAGCTCAGAGCACGGTTTAACCATTGCTAACACTTGGCTTAAGAATCACGAGAGACGCTTGTGGACGTAGGACAGACTTGGAGACACCAGAAGAAATCAGGAAGGTTATATAATAGCGAGGCAAAGATTTAGAAACCAGATTTTAAATGGCAAGACACCTCAAGGAGCAGATGTTTGTTTTCTCTGATAGCTTTGAGAGATGGAACAGTGAAGGCACCAGATGAGCAACTGGTCACAGAGACAAAGCGCACTAGAAATATTCGGATAAAGCACGAGAAGCTAAATTCAGCTGACGAATTCAGAAAATATAAGAATGTAGCAAACGAAGCAGGCAAAGTGGAGTGTAGGCGCCTAAAAATGGAGACTGACAGGAAGAGAGACGCAAAGCTGTAGAAGCCAGCAACACTGTGAGACATATATAGCCACAACTAATAAATAAATTTTTAGAGACAAGAGAAGCACATCTATGAGTATCAACACCGCAGAGGGCAAGCCAGAACTAAGCAAGGAGTGAAGATTGAGACTTGGAAGGAATATACAGAAGAGTTATGTAAATAAAACACACCTGAAGAGAATGTTATGAAAAGGGAAAAGGAAGAAGATGGGAACTGTATGGGAGATATAATACTGCGAGAAGAATTTGACAAAGCATTGAGAGATCTAAGTCGAAACAAGGCACCTGTAGTAGATGACACTCCCTCTAAATTATTAAGCTCTTGGGTGAAACTACCGTGGCAATATTATTTCACCTGGTATGCAAGACACAAGAGACCGTGAAGACGGTAGGTACTGATAGGTGTGAATATTACGGGCCCATTTGTTTAATAAGTTACGGGTGCAAAATACCGACTCGAATTATCTACAGAAGAATCTTAGAAGATAAGCTGAAGAAGGGGAATCTACGTTTATAGCGTGTGCAGATTTATGGGAAGCTTTTGACAATGTTGACTGAACACTCACTCTGAAAGTAGCAGGGATTATACAAAGGCAGTGAAAGGTTACTTACAACCTGCACAGAAACCAGATTGCAGTTGTAAGAATCAAAGGACATCAAACGGAAGCAGTAATTGAATAGGGAGTGAGACAGAATTGCCACCTATCCTCGATGTTATTCAATCGGTACTTTGAGCAATCAACAAAGGAAGCCAAAGACAAGTTTGCAGATGGGGTTTAAGTTCTGATAAAAAAAAAAACTTTAATATCGTAATTCTGTCAGAGACTTTTAGGTCTTGGAAAAGCAGCTGACCGGAACGGATAGTGTCTTGAAAAATGCATTAAAGACGAATATGAAAATTTTCAAAGTAAAACAGCAGTAATGGAATGTAGTCGCATTAAATCAGGTCTTATTACATAAGGGGATGGAGTAATAAAAGTGGCCATTAGGGCAGCAAAAAACAGGCGACGGCCTAAGGATGGAGACAAGCAATAGCAAGAAAATCGTTTCTGCAAAAAAGGTGAATTTGTTTATATCTGATATCAATTTAAGTGTTAGGAAGACTTTTCTGGAGATATGGCTCTGGAGCATAGCCTTGCACGAATGTGAAACGTGGACGACAGGTAGTTCAAACAAGAATAAAATGGAACCTTTTGAAATGTGATGCTACAAAAGAATGCTGAAGATTAGATGGTAGATCGAATGACTAATGAGGAGGTACTGAATCGACTGAGGAAAAGAGAAAATTAGCTAAAAGAAACGGCGCAAATTAACTCAAAGAAGGGATCGGTTGGTAGGACACATCTTTTGGCATCTAGGAATAGTAAGTTTGGTAGTGGAGTGTAAAAGTTGCAGAGGGAGGCCTAGGCATGAACACAGTAACCAGGTTCAAGTGGATGGAGTTGCCGTAGTTATGCAGAAATGAAAATGCTTGCACCGTATAGACATGCGTGTAGAGGTCATGAAATCAGTCTTCAGACAGAAGACCACAACACCAACACGTGAAGAAATTTTTTCTTTCGTCTTTTTTGTAAAATCTTACAAGCTGGTCCTCGTAATAGGCGGTTTCTAGAGGAGTCGTCATCCCAACATTTATGTACGGTGCCGCGATTTAGCTTCCACTGTCAGCGAAAAAATAGCTAGTCATGTCCTCGACACGACCTTTCGTTCACAGGTAGCTTGTCTAACATTCACCGGTAGCTTGCAACTACTGTAGTCTTCGTTCCGAGCTGCCATTAAGCGGTATTTAATGGAGACTAGCACGGCCGTGACCTTAGCGCGCGCGACTGCTGGAGCAGACGGACGTAGCCACGCTGTTGAATATGACTGTAGAGGCATACTGAACGCCAGGGTCAAGTATAACACAGGCAATTACATGTATTGTCGCTACTTCTTTGATTCAGCCGGCTGGACGAAACTGAAGCGGTATGTCTCATACAGCTACTGTTATTTAACATCACACTTCAGACCTAACCGTCTTTGAATTTGTTCACATATTAGTAAATACTCAGGGAGCAAGTATGTAAGTACTGACCTTCTAAAAATTAACCAGTTAAAATATGCGTCTTTCCACATTCACTAATTCTGCCTCTTTGTCACGATGTGTTAACCTCTGTGGAAAAATTATTTTTAAATACTATATCGACCAGGTAAAAGTTCAATGAGGAAAAACAAGAAAATGAAAACATAGAAGCCAGTCACACTTTCGCCTAATATTGTGTATTACGTTGGTGCGTAAGTTCGTAGCGTTTTCGTATTGCGTGTCGGTTTTTCCGATTGCTAGGGGATTTATAGATTGTCATTCCTTATTTCTAGTTCACTGATGCTATTTGAGTTTATATTTTGTCATTTTAAAATAATGAGTGGAGCCGTGGAGGCTATAAAATGGAGTGCCACATGTTGCAGTTCAATATAGGGGGCGACACCAGTGGGGGCAGCCAGAAAAATCTGCCCTGTGTATGGGGATAATGCCAGAGGACAGAGTATGGCAAGAAAATAGCTATGCCTTTTTAAGGAGGATCGTTTTGACATTAGTGACTCTCAACGTTCAGGAAGACCATCGGGGTTTGATGAGGATAGTTTAAACGCTTTAATCCACAATGATACACGTCAGTGTACTCGAGAACAGGCAAATGTGATGAACTGCGATCATTCCACCATCGTGCGACATTTGCGTGCTATGGGTATGGTTAAAAAATCAGGTGTATGGGTACCACATGCTCTAATCCACAATTACAAAGATCAGCGGCTGACCATGTGTTACATATCTGCTTGCGCGTCATCGGTTGGATCGTAAACAACAACGACCATTCCTCTCCTGTAATTTGCTGATTATGAGAAATAGTGGATTTATGCTAACGTAAGGAGAATATAAAGTAATGGCTGAGCCCAAACAAAGCAGTAACTTCCCCGTTCAAAGATCTGCACGCATCCGCAAAAGATGATGTTACGTACCTGGTGGAACAGCGACATGTGGTGTTCTATGAATTGCTTCCTCGGAGTGTAAACATCGCTGCTGACATTTATTGCCAGCAACTGAGATGTCTTGCAGATGCAGTCCACGGCCAGGAGGACTGCGTGAGGTGATGCTACTCCATGATAACGCCCACCCGCGTTCTACTACACCGAAAACACTATAGGCCTACAGCAGTTGGGATGGGAAGTCATTCCGAACTCACCTAATCTTGTGCTCTCAGATTTTAGCCTCTTCCGCGATCTATCGAACAACCTTCAAAGAACTTCCTTTCCAGATGAAAATGCGCTCCGAGCATGGCTAGACCAATTCTCTACCTTAAAACCACGAGGTTTCTAGTCTTGGTAACTAAAAGTTACTCCAGCGTTGGAATATTGTTGTAAATAGTGAGGCAGAATATATTATTGATGACTAAATTTTCTGTTATGTGTATCTGTTGTGTTTATTAAACTTATGAAATAACTATACGAACTTATGCACCAATCTAATACTATGTGTTGGGCTGAAACCACATTCAGCCCGTTATTATATTTGTTATGTAAATCACAAATTGTACCTATTGCATTACGAACAAAACATAGAATTCCAGATACAACTAAAAGTAAATGCACTGAATGTGGGAGTCCAGTGTGTAACCACTGCGCATCTTCGCTTGGTATCTGAGTATAAGGTCCGAAGCTGCCGCTAACAGATCGTTTATTCGTCGTACTGTTTGCTGTAGAGGTTTTATCCCTCACGTACTAATTGTTTCAAACAGCCGCAAAATTGGCCAATAATTTTAGACCATAATAAATATTAATTTTTGTCAAAAAAAATAATGAAAAGAATACCCTAGGACCAACAACAACCACTACGAAAACATAGGAGTCAGATACATGGCGACAACAATGTACATAGCGAAGTTTAAGGCTGAATTACGGAACTTTCTGTTGGGTAACCCCTACTACAAGTGCACTGTTGGGTAACCCCTACTACAGTGCAGAGCATCTTCACGAAAACTCTTAAAAATGTTTTCGTTTACGTTATAGTTAAGATTAGCACTGTAACTGAATGTTCATACATAATATTACGTCAGTTCATAGTGTCGCAAATACATTAAACCTCATTTATCACCTTTCATATTCCAGTCGTCTCTTCGCCATGGGACCCATGGTATACGACTTGCGTAATGTCATATAGAGGGCGAACTTGTGCTCGCTATTGAAAGGCACCACCGAAGGAAAAGAAAGTATCACAAAGATGGTGTCAAGTAAGAAAAAATGTAATACCATTCGACTGGTAAAACAGCGCCACTTGAGTTTCTCTTTATTTTCTTTCACCTTATTCTTTACTTCTACAGTGGCAAAGGACTGTCCGTATGAATTATTACTATCTACAGGACAGTTGATTCTCCTGCAGACGCAGTTAACAAGTGACGGCTATATACTACAAACAGTCTATGTACTATAACAATCTAAACAGATAAAGTTTCATACAACAGTTTACCGACATACGGATCACGTGGCGAAATGGAGTAACTCGTTTTGATGTGTTTGAAATGTTGTGGAGTCGTTCTACGTTGCTGTACCAGATCTATAGAAATAAACCGCTGCCCCTCGATTACCGATACCTAATGACCGCAAATAAGCCTGCTAACCAAGACTGCTAGCAGAGCGTTCCGTAGCGGTGAGAGTTTCTTTTCCCTCGCGCAGCGACCCGACACTGCTTTTCTAGTAGGAACTAAATGAACGAGAGTGACTAACTTCAGCTGCGCAAAGAACCAGAGTGCCTTAAGAAACCTTTCTCTCTGACATTTAGCACATAAACAACAGCATGTACTATGTCGTGCAACATGTTAAAATATCTCATTGTATATGATTTTTTAAAATGTTTTAGTTTCCAGTTCTACTTTTAAATATTGGTTTTACTGCATTCGGGTAACCACTCCGCGGATTTTTATTGCCATCCTCCGAAATGCAAACTCACTCGCTGTCAACTGAAGAGGCTTCCGCTCGCGTGAGGTATTTATGATACCTAAAACCAAAATCTTGTTGCAAAGGTACTTTCTTGGATACGAAGCTTCGTATTTTTGTTTTTTTCACTCTGATTCTGCTATTTCTTCCCACATAACACACACCATAAACACAGGTCCTGGCTCTTTGCACATTTGGTTATTTGATGCACAAACGCGAGGAACAGAAATGAGAAAAAATTCTATCCTCGCAGGTCAAATGCCTTTGTTCACAAAGAATCTAGGCACATTAAGTTCCCATTCAGTTCTCACATGTACTTCTTTCGAAGAGGAATCTCACTTCAACGATTCTCAATTTTTTTCCGTACTTATTAACACACGTGTGGCCCGCGGTTCTTCGACTTTTCTTAAAAAGATTCTGCCTTTTGTCCAGGTTTATTTTTTTTTTTCGAAATACTTTCTGTAAAACAACACTAGAAGAGAGTGACAACGACGCCACGACATTTCGTTTCCGCGCTTCCGTCTAGGCGCTTCAGTCCGAAACCACGCGGCTGCTACGGCCGCAGGTCCGAATCCTGCGTCGGGCATGTATGTGCGTGATGTCCTCAGGTTAGCTAGGTTTACGTAGTTTTAGTGCTTAGAGCCATTTGAGCTTCCGTCTACCTCATTTTCTGAACAGGAGGATTATGACCACCTGTCTTCGTCAGCTGGGCCTTGTTTTCATTTTGCATGGCAGCGAGTACTATGTTTATCCGATTCAACCCTCACACTTCAAGTTAAGAAATAAAATTAAAGTTGTCAAAATGTTCAGATGGAGGTTGCAACTTCCACAACATCACCCAGCGCCATCTTTATTGAGAATACGAATATTGCAGAACTGTATAAGATCAGTATGTATTACGTTGCTGATGCATCTAGAGCATTATCAATTTCACATGAGGCCTACATGCATTACTTTTTTGTCATCGTCTTCTGACTCGTTTGATGCGGCCCGCCACGAATTTCTCTCCCGTCCAACCTCTGCATCTCATATTACCATTTCCACTTCACGTCCTTCATTATTTGTTGGATATACACTCCTGGAAATTGAAATAAGAACACCGTGAATTCATTGTCCCAGGAAGGGGAAACTTTATTGACACATTCCTGGGGTCAGATACATCACATGATCACACTGACAGAACCACAGGCACATAGACACAGGCAACAGAGCATGCACAATGTCGGCACTAGTACAGTGTATACCCACCTTTCACAGCAATGCAGGCTGTTATTCTCCCATGGAGACGATCGTAGAGATGCTGGATGTAGTCCTGTGGAACGGCTTGCCATGCCATTTCCACCTGGCGCCTCAGTTGGACCAGCGTTCGTGCTGGACGTGCAGACCGTGTGAGACGACGCTTCATCCAGTCCCAAACATGCTCAATGGGGGACAGATCCGGAGATCTTGCTGGCCAGGGTAGTTGACTTACACCTTCTACAGCACGTTGGGTGGCACGGGATACATGCGGACGTGTATTGTCCTCTTGGAACAGCAAGTTCCCTTGCCGCTCTAGGAATGGTAGAACGATGGGTTCGATGACGGTTTGGATGTACCGTGCACTATTCAGTGTCCCCTCGACGATCACCAGAGGTGTACGGCCAGTGTAGGAGATCGCTCCCCACACCATGATGCCGGGTGTTGGCCCTGTGTGCCTCGGTCGTATGCAGTCCTGATTGTGGCGCTCACCTGCACGGCGCCAAACACGCATACGACCCTCATTGGCACCAAGGCAGAAGCGACTCTCATCGCTGAAGACGACACGTCTCCATTCGTCCCTCCATTCACGCCTGTCGCGAAACCACTGGAGGCGGGCTGCACGATGTTGGGGCGTGAGCGGAAGACGGACTAACGGTGTGCGGGACCGTAGCCCAGCTTCATGGAGACGGTTGCGAATGGTCCTCGCCGATACCCCAGGAGCAACAGTGTCCCTAATCTGCTGGGAAGTGGCGGTGCGGTCCCCTACGGCACTGCGTAGGATCCTACGGTCTTGGCGTGCATCCGTGCGTCGCTGCGGTCCGGTCCCAGGTCGACGGGCACGTGCACCTTCCGCCGACCACTGGCGACAACATCGATGTACTGTGGAGACCTCACGCCCCACGTGTTGAGCAATTCGGCGGTACGTCCACCCGGCCTCCCGCATGCCCACTATACGCCCTCGCTCAAAGTCCGTCAACTGCACATACGGTTTACATCCACGCTGTCGCGGCATACTACCAGTGTTAAAGACTGCGATGGAGCTCCGTATGGCACGGCAAACTGGCTGACACTGACGGCGGCGGTGCACAAATGCTGCGCAGCTAGCGCCATTCGACGGCCAACACCGCGGTTCCTGGTGTGTCCGCTGTGCCGTGCGTGTGATCATTGCTTGTACAGCCCTCTCGCAGTGTCCGGAGCAAGTATGGTGGGTCTGACACATCGGTGTCAATGTGTTCTTTTTTCCATTTCCAGGAGTGTATTACAATCTGTGCATTCTGTTACAGTTTGTAGCCTTTACAGCTCCCTCTAGTACCATGGGAGTTAGTCCCTGATGTCTAATATATGTCCTATCATCCTACGCCTTCTTCTTGGCTGTTTTCCGCATGATCTATCTTCGTAGATTCTCCGAACACCGTCTTCATACCTACCCGAGCAGTCCACTCAATTTCAGCACTTCTCTGTAGCACCACGCCTCATACGCTTCTTTTTTTTTTTTTTTTTTTTTCCCTCTGTTCCTGTTATCCCACAGTCCATGACTCACCACCACACCATGCTGCGTTCCGAACGTACAGTCTCAGAAATTTCTTCCCCACATTAAGGCCTATCTTTGATGCTAGTAGACTTCTCTTGGCCAGGAATGCCGCCTTTGGAGGTGCTAGTCTCCTTTTTTATGTCGTTCTTATTCCGTCCACCAGGGGGGATTTTGCTGTCTAAGCAGCAGAATTCCTTAAGTTCGTCAACTTCGTCACCACCAATTTTCGTATAAAGGTTTTCGATTTCTGCATTTTTGCTACTCGTTGCCTTCGTCTTCCTTCGATTTTACTCTCAGGTTTCTTCGCAGTTACCTTCCTTGTATCTACGTTCGTCCTCATTCATACAGAACAGTTCTTCCTGAGGAACGATATCAACTTTGTATTAGAGGCGCTGACAGCTGGTAACACAATGGCACAATTACAAGAAAACTTAATGGGGACAGTGGCTGTAGCAGCTGATCTTACCCGCCTCTTAGTAACACGAGAGTCTCAATCACAGTTTCAAACACACACTGCACAACAATCACACTTATTTTAATGGTTCGAACATAGTCATTTCGTTTACAACAATCAAATTACCTTTCCGTCATACAAGCAAAATATATACGGTACATACAATAACGGTACATATCTTATCCACACCGCTGCAGGGATTCAAATACGCTGTTTACGTTTCATAAAGCAACGACGCTGTCCCTAGACTATGGCAGTCCGTAAGTTTGTTGTTGTAGTCCTCAGTCCAGAGACTGGTTTGATGCAGCTCTCCATAGGACTGTACTCTCCGTCACAGTACACACTGATTTAGTTCCAGGGCGCAACGAAAGTTAATCGTTTCACATTTCATGGCAAGTTAGACAAAGAATGCGGAAACGAGAATCAGACGTCGGACATGATTCTCTTAAAGTGGAAAGAACATGGACTCATTGCACAATTACGGTGTATACATGCAATTTTAGCGGAAGCTCGTCGTGTGCTCACATAATTAACACAGGTGTAAATGACCTTTCGTCAACACTTTGACGAAGTGCAGGCCGTTACAGCTATCCACATCTTACCTGCCCACGTGTAATTTACAAGTGAGGTTACACACAACCATTAATCAAGCTTGGTTTTGTAATCATATATTCCACCAACTAGTTCCGAATTTTGTTTGGTGCTATGAATGATCCTTGACATTCCTTACGAAATTGAAAAATATTAGGTCGCGTATTGGCTCGAAATGCACGTTCATTTGTTTCATCTCCAACAGGACCGAGAACAGCCTTTGGACTGGTGGCCGATTACCTGTACTTTCTCTTCAAAAAGAAGTTCCGGTGGCTAGTGCAACGCGAAACACGGACCTCGATTTTGAAGCAAGTAATTCAAAATTACTTGAAGAAATATAGTAGATAAACGTTCCGCCTTTTACGCAAAACACTGTTTTTTCTTGTTACCCAAACATGCGGCCGGCCGCGGTGGTCTAGCGGTTCTAGGCGCGCAGTCCGGAACCGCGCGACTGCTACGGTCGCAGGTTCGAATCCTGCCTCGGGCATGGATGTGTGTGATGTCCTTAGGTTAGTTAGGTTTAAGTAGTTCTAAGTTCTAGGGGACTCATGACCAAAGAAGTTAAGTCCCATAGTGTTCAGAGCCATTTGAACTACCTCTATGCCATCATCAGTGGGTTTGTTTATTTAGCGGCCGTAAAAACTGAAACGATTTTATGCTGTAACTGATCTAACAAAATGAGGCCTAAAGACAGTTTTTGTTCCTTTTTGTTGTTACCCTGATTTTACATTATATGGTTTTGCAGGTCCATCTATATGGTACCCTGCATATCATCTACAAATCGGCATCGGCATCTGCGTCTGGTTAGCAAATGATAAGCTCTGCATTTTTTTTTTTTTTCCAGTGGTCCAACAAACAAAACCCATTGATGATGGCACAGAGGCGCTTAAACAGGTTTGCGTAACAAGAAAAAACCGTGTTTCGCATCAAAGGCGGAACGTATATCCAATAATTTTGGAACTATAAACACGAAAAAAATACAAGAGCTGCAAATATAAAAGATGAATACGCACAAGGAAACAAATTGCATCTACAATTACAGAAAGAGTGTATCATATTTTTATAAAAGCCAGGTACAGATGTTTTACTGTCTACATCTTGGAGATAGTGTTTATGTGTCCAAAGACATGGTTAGAACTACTCAGGAGGTGTTGCCCACATAAGCGCCCGCCATCGGTTTGAAGACAACACAAGGCCGCAATGTTAAATTTAAAATTTTCTATTAAATGCGTTTCCGTTTTGTTCTGCAGTTGAAAATGAGAATAAAACCTTAACCAGAAAAATGTTTTTCCTCGTGGATAGAAAAAAATTGCCTTCACCAAAGCAGTGTAAAATCTCTGAGGTGCAACTGCGGAGTCCAATAAAACATGTTCCGTTGCAGTGATTAATTTCGTGTTTCATAAAGTAAAGCATTTCACTGTTAAATGTCGTGTTCAAAAGAAATCACCTTAACGCGCATGTGAACCCTACAAAACCGTCGCCGGTTACGCTGGTGCCCAGCAGCATATATAACTCAGCAAGTAAACAACATGAGAATGAGATACGACTCTTGGGAACGTGCCTGTCTTACTGCGACGACGATAATTAGCAATAATGTGCTGGAAATGTCGCCTCGAACATTCATTTCTGAAATCTTTTTGCTGAGACAGCGATCCTCTTTGCACGTATTTCCCAGTAATAAAAACATGTTGTCCTTGCGTAATGGGCTCAATGGAGCCCGTCCGTGAGGCTCTGGCCGCACCGTACGACCTCCGAGACTAACATTGTGGGTAATCCCCTTGATGGGTAAAAACAGCTGTTTTTACGCAGTGCTTTTAACCGTGGAGGATATTAATAACTCTCCACAATATAAGAAAAGCTTAAGCAGCCACATTTTTTTAAATTTTTTTCCGATTGCTGATAGAAGTACTCCTTTCCCATGAAGACACATCTTGGACCAGACAATAAAATGCAGGGCAGAAAATAATGCAATGCAGGGCAGAAAATGGCATGCCTCAGGCCGTGGTATCACGTAAGGAACCACAGGCTATAGCATGTTGCATATCGTACATACACATCTAGCAAAACCATCAATTTCCTGGTGTTGCAGAAGGATTAAATCAACATTAACTTTAGACAACAAATGTAGCTGTTCCTTTCAGAATTTTTCGACACAAATGACTGTTTTCCGAAGCATTCATCCTGAGGAAACAAGAGGTAGACTTAATCATGATACGGAGCTGCTGTCAGTAAGTCACACTATAAACAAACAACAGGATTTTGCACGTGCACCGCTGACGGAAATGTCGTGTACTGACAAGAATGGGCATAAATACTTTGAGAATTTCTGAAACTCACGTTATTATTTAAGTTAACATCCTTCGATCTGACCAATCACAACGACTTCCGGAAAAATTACACTGAGTAGCTGAAAGCTATTGTGGTAGGGATGTCACTTAAAAGTGTGAACTACTTATGCCAGTAAAACTTGAACCTCTTCCCCTCTTCCGTCGCGTGGAATGTTCACGTAACTAGCTGAAAAACCGCCGACACCTACAGATAAACACCGTGTAATTTTCCAACAGGGAAAAATAATTAAACGGGAGATCGCTATGCGCGGCAACCTTTAAGTCCTCTGACACTTCGAAAACGCAAACCGCCAAAATAAGTAAACAGGAGACTACAGAGGCACTTGCAACCGGAAAAGGGGTACAATACAATGAAAACTGACACGTCTTGCAGCTCGTAGCGATGGCTTCAGACAGAGTGGTAAAGAATCAGAAGAACTGCATCGCAGGTTGTCTTACGCTGAAATTGTATGTCGCGATACCTAGCGTTCCTGAGGGCACACACCATCACCAAAGGTCAGGCCACAGAGGACGGGCTCCGCACCTAACTGCGACCGTGCGTCTTTCGCCACACCGGTTTTATAACACAGGCGCCGGCGCACGGCGGCAAAACAGGTAACAAGTTCTGCGAATTCCTAGTCGCGGCAACGAGTGACTGCTCGGAAAGGCACGTTGTCGTTACTGCAGTCTTCCCTATACTTACAGACCGCGTTCTTGAAAATCTTATTGTACTGAAATGCCGAGCTCAAAAATGGCTCTAAGCACTATGAGACTTCTGAGGCCATCAGTCCCCTACACTTAGAACTACTTAAACCTAACTAACCTGAGGACATTACACACATCCACGCCAAAGGCAGGATTCGAACCTGCGACTGTAGTAGCGCGGTTCCGGACTGAAGCGCCTAGAACCGCTCAGCCACAGCGGCCGGCAAAAGCCTTGCCTTCCGGGTGTTCAGACTTTATGAAAATATTTCAAGAATTGGACCAAAGGCAGTGACTACGCACAAAGGCACAGCGCGCAGCACCTGAATAAGATGACTGCCTCTCTCGTCGAAATATTACAGATAAAATGGAATCAATCACTAGGATGAACACCCGGAGGCGCATCAAAGACTCTATGGTGCACGGCGTGAGGAGGTCCTATCAATTTATATCGTACCGTTCAGGTCCGCAAGTTGACAGGGAAAGAAAGCAGGTGCTGACAGATGTGAAAATTACCGAACTATCAGTTTAATAAGTCACAGCTGCAAAATACTAACGCGAATTCTTTACAGACGAATGGAAAAACTGGTAGATGCGGACCTCGGGGAGGATCAGTTTGGATTCCGTCGAAATGTTGGAACACGTGAGGCAATACTGACCTTACGACTTATCTTAGAAGAAAGATTAAGAAAAGGCAAACCTACGTTTCTAGCATTTGTAGACTTAGAGAAAGCTTTTGACAATGTTGACTGGAATACTCTTTTTCAAATTCTAAAGGTGGCAGGGGTAAAATACAGGGAGCGAAAGGCTATTTATAATTTGTACAGAAACCAGATGGCAGTAATAAAAGTCGAGGGGCATGAAAGGGAAGCAGTGGTTGGGAAGGGAGTGAGACAGGGTTGTGGCCTCTCCCCGATGTTATTCAATCTGTATATTGAGCAAGCAGTAAAGGAAACAAAAGAAAAATTTGGAGTAGGTATTAAAATTCATGGAGACGAAGTAAAAACTTTGAGGTTCGCCGATGACATTGTAATTCTGTCAGAGACGGCAAAGGACTTGGAAGAGCAGTTGAACGGAATGGACAGTGTCTTGAAAGGAGGATATAAGATGAACATTAACAAAAGCAAAACGAGGATAATGGAATGTAGTCAAATTAAATCGGGTGATGCTGAGGGAATTAGATTAGGAAATGAGACACTTAAAGTAGTAAAGGAGTTTTGCTATTTAGGAAGTAAAATAACTGATGATGGTCGAAGTAGAGAGGATATAAAACGTAGACTGGCAATGGCAAGGAAAGCGTTTCTGAAGAAGAGAAATTTGTTAACATCGAATATAGATTTATGTATCAGGAAGTCGTTTCTGAAAGTATTTGTTTGGAGTGTAGCCATGTATGGAAGTGAAACATGGACGATAACTAGTTTGGACAAGAAGAGAATAGAAGCTTTCGAAATGTGGTGCTACAGAAGAATACTGAACATAAGGTGGATAGATCACGTAACTAATGAGGAGGTATTGAATAGGATTGGGGAGAAGAGAAGTTTGTGGCACAACTTGACTAGAAGAAGGGATCGGTTGGTAGGACATGTTTTGAGGCATCAAGGGATCACAAATTTAGCATTGGAGGGCAGTGTGGAGGGTAAAAATCGTCGAGGGAGACCGAGAGATGAGTACACTAAGCAGATTCAGAAGGATGTAGGTTGCAGTAGGTACTGGGAGATGAAGAAGCTTGCACAGGATAGAGTAGCATGGAGAGCTGCATCAAACCAGTCTCAGGACTGAAGACCACAACAACAACAACAACAACAACAATTTAAGACGAACGTGCTGCATGGAGTGTCAAGGCTTTTGCGTCAACTGGCTACATCATGATTGAAAGAAACTTCATACAGCAATAGTAAAATCCGTAGGAACTACGGTACGGCAGTACCTTTTAGGTGGGGACAATTCAGTTTGTCGCAACTTTGTCTCGTTGTGGTTATCGTCTTCTTCCCTCTAATACTAAATTGGTGATCCCCTGATTTATCAGAGTGTGCGTTACAACCAAGCCCTTCTGACAGTCAGGTTGTGGCACAACCTTCTTTTCTCTCCAATTCTATTCGTTAGTTACGTGATCAACCCCTCTAACGTTCGGCATTCTTTCGTAGCCTCATATTTCAAATGCTTCTATTCTCTTCTTGTCTGAACTGTTTATCGTCCATGTTTCACTTCTATACACTGCAACACTCCATACGAGTATTTTTCAGAAAAGTCTTCCTGGTACTTACACCGGATTGCTCTGCCGGTTAGCCGTGCGGTCTAACGCTCTGCTTTCCGGACAGGAAGAGGTTCCGGTCCCCGGCACAAATCCGACCGGCCGATTAGTGTCGAGGTCCGGTGTGCTGGCCAGTCTGTGGATGGTTTTTAAGGCGGTTTTCCATCTGCCTCGGCGAATGCGGCTTCTTCGCCTCAGTTACACTATGTCGACGATTGCCGCGCAAACACTGTCTCCACGTACGCGTACACCATAATAATAACTCTACCACCCAAGTCTGGTGTGATACGTTCCCGGGAGGGGCGGGGGGGGTGGGGGGTGTCCACTGGGGGGCCGAACCGCACAATAACTCTGGGTTGGGCGGCGGTGGGTGAGTGGACTGGTGTACCCTGTTGTGTACCACCACCGAGGACAAAGGCGGGGAGGAAGCCTCTACGTCGTTTCTAGGTCCTCAGTTCAATACAATACAATACAATACATCGATATCAACAAACTTTTCTTCAGAAGTGCTTTCCTGGACATTGCAGACCTGCATTTTATATTCTCTTTGCTTCGGCCGTCTTCAGTGACTTTGTTTCCAAAATAGCAAAACTCGTCAACTACTTTAAGTATCTCGTCTCCTAATCTAGTTCCTTCATAATCAGCTGATTTAATTCGGCTACATTCCATTATACTCGTTTCTTTTGTTGATTTTCGTCTTATATCCTCCTTTCAGGGCCCTGTCCATCCATTCAACTTCTCTTCCAAGTTCTTTGCTGTCTGCTGACAGAATTACAGAGTCATCGGCAAACCTCACTGTTTTTGTTTTTCTCCCTAGACTTTACTTCCTTTTCGAAATGTTTCTTTTGTTTCCTTTACTGCTTGCTCAATATGCAGATTGAATAACATCGGCGATAGGCTACAGCCCTGTCTTACTCCCTTCTCAACCACTGGTTCCCTTTCATGCTCCTCACTCTTATAATTGCAGCCTGGGTTTTGTAAAAATTATAAATAGCCTTTCGCTCCCTGTATTTTATTCTTGCCACCTTCAGAATTTCGAAGAGAGTATTCCAATCAACATTGTCCACAGCTCTCTCTAAGTCTACAAATGCTATAGACGTTTTTGTTTGCCCTTCCTTAACCTATCTGCTAAATGAATCCGTAGGGTCAGTATTGGCTCGCGTGCGCCTACGTTTCCCCGGCATCAAAACTGATCTCCCCCGAGGTCAGCTTCTACCAGTTTTTCCATACTTCTGTAAAGAATTCGTGATAGTATTTTTCAACCATGACTTATTAAACTGTAAATTCAATAACACTGACACCTGCTATCTTTGGAATTACAAGTTGTCTTAAGACAAGAAATTTCCTTCAATTAAGATGAAACCAGTTTGCCAATAATTCTCTGCAGCTTCGTTACTGCCTCGCCTTACATAAAATGCAGAGTAAAAGTTTCTGCAACAAGTATTTTTCTATTTTCGACAACCACGGACTACGAAATGTGATGACTTCAACTGTTTGACACGTCACAGAGGACTGCGTACTATTTTTCGAGTTAAATATCACCTACTGCTGTTTATTACGGAAGATAAGCAAACGCATTGCTAGTTCAACAATTTTCACCCCCATGGCATTCACTTCGACCGTTCGTCCCTTAACGCAAAAAAAAAAAAAGATTGACGATACCGAGTGTACAATATGAATATGTTCAGCATGTGTGTTGTGTATAGAAATGTGTGTACCTGTTTAACACCAGTATTTTACTAGAAGAGTTGGGCGTCATTTACGAAGGCTAGTTCAAATTTTTTTGCCCTCGCTCTGAGAGAAGTTTTAGGACATCTTTTCTTTTCACGCCTATGATCGCTGAGTTTTTTTTTTTTTCCTTTCTTTTTTTTCAGTCAGTTGTTTCCATTCCTAAAACTAGATATTGGATTAAATATATCGTTTCCAGCATTCGGGAACGTGCATTCATGCTGTTAATGATTTTTTTTAATGTCATGTGTATACATTCCATTAGGTAACCACCTCAAAATTAATTACCGTCCTATATCTTGGGAGTCCAGCAGAAGGGTTCTTTCTTCACAACAAGTGAGGTAGCGCTGTGCTTTACACCCGCAATCAGTAGGACGACGGTTGAAATCTACGACTGGCCATCCTGATTTTGTTGATTTCCGTAAATTTATCTGGGACGGTTGCCTGGAAAGGGCACGGCCGATTTCCTTCGTTGTCCTTGACACAATCTGAGCTTGTGTTCCGTCTCTAATGACTTCGATGTCGACGGGACGCTAAACCCTTATCTTCTTCCTTTTCCTTGGTCCATCCACCAACCACTTGCTTGGTTATATTTCCCAACAGCGTACACTTCGTTTTCACTGCAGTCTTCCCTTGAAGAGTGTTCCCTAATCCACTTGTTCGTTTTCCTTATTAATTCCATCACACAGCACCTCTTTATCATTCGATAAGTTGCCCCGTTTTTAAAAGGACTTCGTATCGTATGTCTACGTCTCACTGTTGCAAGCAGAAAAACAGGTTGTACACACTGACTGTTCATTTTTTCGATTTACCCATATCGGATGCTCAGTTTTAAAGTCGCTATTGGTGTTCTGTTTTAGAAAAAGGACACCAGATCGCTTCCGCTCTTGTTTTTATTTCTTTTGTTGTCCACGTAGTAGAAGTTTTCGGTTGGTCCAAAAGTAAAACTCATTAATTGAATCTATGATTTCGCTGTTAATTTAAATGTACTTTCAAAGCGTTATTTTATTTTGGCTGACAAAATAAGTGAATTAAAAACAATAAGTTTTAAAAAATTTGTATTTGTTAATCTGCACTAGAGGGAAACACAATCGCCAAAACGAGAATAGTTCGCATATAGTCCATAAACCTGTATTCCTTGTTCAATTTTTTCAGTTCAGAGTTCTGAAAACTGTCTGTAGGACTACGAGGAATAGACTTGGTGTTCTGTAAACTCCTTGTATCATAACTGTTTCAGCTCTATATTTCTCACAGTGCTGATGTGGTCTAATGAAAGCTATATAACATAGACCTATCTATTTGTCAGTACAGCAACAAAATGTTGAATAACTGAAGTGACTCAAAAAGCTTTCTCAGAATTTACTAATCCTACGCAGCCGGCCGCGGTGACCGAGCGGTTCTAGGCGCTTCAGTCCGGAACCGCGCGACTGCTACGGTCGCAGGTTCGAATCCTGCCTCGGTAATGGATGTGTCTGATGTTTTTAGGTTAGTTGGGTTTAAGTAGTTCTAAATCCGAGGGGACGGATGACCTCAGGTCCCATAGCGCTCAGAGCCATTTGAACCATTTTGAATCCTATGCAAAGCTGTGATTCATTCTAATTTGTTCGTTGTTCTATAATTTTGTTCCCGAAATGTAAGTGGTACATTGCGCAAAATACAACCCTGAAATCAACTCTTTCCTTGTTCGATTAAACGGCTTCATGTGCTGTCAACAGATAGCGCTAAGAATGACTGGCGTGACCCCACAACCACGCTGGCAACAGCACCGAATAGCTTAAGCTGTGACCTTACAACACTCAAATCTGCGAAGCTAACATCCCCGTAGCTGCTTACGGTGACAACAGAAGAGCCATCGTGCGCCTCCCTCTCGCCAGGCTTTTATGTGCCGTACCGCTGGTGACCTTGAGCACGCTCCTTTGTTGCCAGATGCACCCCTCGGGTGAGCCTCCCCTACACAGGCACGCCGAGTGTTTGTCGCGCGGCCGACAGCCTGCCAAGTATGTGCTGAGATTCGCGCTGTCACGTCCGCCCAAAATTCCAATTCTGCGCTCGTGATTTTGACTTTTATGGCAAACCTAGGACCTTGCCTAGTCGGCGGCGTTGGTCTTCCGCATCGTCCCCTACGCTCCTCGGAGTATGGGACCTCATCATCATCCATACATAAGGTGGACTCTAAGCTCACCAAGAAAATTTCGGTAGTGGGATACTTTCTGAGAACTTTTGTACAGACGAATCCACGTCTGCGATCATTCGTTGCGGAGTAACCACTTTTCTGTTTAATTTATTACCCTCATTTGTCTTTGTTTCTGTACTGCACTGAAAATACGAGCAGGATATTGCAAATGCTGGCGGTATGAGCTGTGTGTCTTCTTTGCAAACGAACTTGTTCCGTTCTTTGATGTTGACAACTCTAATGTCACTTCTTCGCCTTCAAGTATTGCCCGTTTCTGTCTCGGGTTTGTTTTGTACTGTCACTTAATACCGATGCACAGCAGTGTGGATAGGGTTACTGATAAAGAGCTGGCCGACAGGCACACTGTGTCCTCGTCTATGGGCTCACTGAATACATCGGAACATCGTCAGGACGTCGGCAAGCATCTTCTCCCACAGTGACGGCTACCGTATCACAGTACTTTTGCGTCTTCCTACAGTACTTTTGCGTCTTTCTGAGGGTTGTCCCTCTTCTCTCTATCTGTGTTGTGTGTTCTGTGTGACTGCATGTTACAGCCCCCCCCCTTCCCCCCCCCCCCCCCCCCCCCCAGTTTGGAAGCCGTGTTGTGTTATTGTTGCTAGACTGGTTTGATGCAGTTCTCCATGCTATCCTATCCCGTGCAAGACTCTTCATCTCCGAATTACTGCAACCTACATGCTTTTTGCATTCATTGCTTGGTCTCCCTCCAGAATTTTTACTCCTAACATATCCCTCCAATATTACACTGGACATCGCTTCGTGTCTGAGAATGTATTTCTTCTTTGTAGTCAAGTTGTGCCAGAAATTCTTTTACTCCCCAATTCGGTTCGGTACCTCTTCATTAATTACATACTCTCCTCTTCTAATCTTCAAAGTTCTTCTGGAGCACCACATTTCAAAAGCTTCTGTTCTCTTCTTGACTGTACTGCTAATCGTCCATATTTCACTATAGAAAACTACACTCCAGACAAATACCTTCAGAAATGGCTTCGTTGACACTTACAGTATATCTGCATTCGGTGTTAACAAATGTCTCTACTTTACAAAATCATTTCTTGACATGCCAGTCTAGATTTTATATTCCTTCTTCTCTAGCCACCGTCAGTTACTTTGCTGCCCTAATAGCAAAACTCACCTACTCTTTTGGTGTATTGTTTCCTAATCAAATTCTTTCATCATCGCCTGATTTAATTTGACTATATTCCATTATACTATTTTACTTTTGTTGATTTTCATCCTATATCCCCTTTTCAAGACACCTACACTCCATTCAACAGCTCTTTGAAGTCCTTAGCTGTCTCGGACAGAATAACAATGACATTGGCAACCTGAATTTTTTTTCTTCCCCTTATCTTTAATCCCTTCACCAAATTTTTCTTTGGTTTTTCTTATTGCTTGCTCAGTGCAGAGATTGAATAACGTCGGCGTTAGGTTACAACCCGTCTTACTCCCATCTAAACCGCTACTTCCCTTTCATGTCCGTCAACGCTTATAACTCCCATCTGGTTCCTGAACAAATTGTAAATAGCCTTTCGCTCCCTGTATATTATCCCTGCGACTTTCAAAATTTCAGCGAGAGTATTCCAGTCAACATTGTAAAAAGCTTTCTCCATGTCTATAAATGCTATTGACTATTTCTCTTGCTTCATACATCTTGCATATCAAGTATAATAGTTTGTTATGGCATCTCTCCCAAGGCTATCAGTAGTTCTGACGAATGTCGTCTACCTCAGGCGCCTTGTTTCGAATTAAGTTTTTTAGCGATCTGTCAAATTATTCAAGCAGTATATCTCCCATCTCTTTTTCGTTTACGTCCTCTTCTCTTTCTATACCGATGCCTTCATGTTCATTTCCCTTGTATATCCGAAGGTGTTTTCACAGAACGTATGTAGTTGGGTTAATAAACTGGATACATTATTTATGCAATATCACTCTCTTCAAGTGGCTCTGAGCACTATGGCACTTAACTTCTGAGGTCATCAGTCCCTTAGAACTTAGAACTATTTCAACCTTACTAACCTAAGGACATCACACATATCCATGCCCGAGGCAGGATTCGAACCTGCGGCCGTAGCGCCTAGAACCGCTCGGCCACCTCGGCCGGCAATATCACTCTGTAACGGGCGCCGCAGACCACGGGTCCCTTGCTAAAAAGTATCCACAAAATGTCCGTGAAAAACATCCGAAATATTGCCGGTGGAGTTCGGGTTCCCCCTGCGTATTTATCGCACACTAAATCTTTACGAAGATCGACTACCATCCACTTTTTAAGAATAAACTGTTAAATAGCGGACGATCGTTGAAAGTCTGGAAAATCGTCATTTTTACATGGTAAATTGATTTTATTGCTAATATAATGCATGACCTTACGTCGCCCATGACGGGAAGTGGTTATGAAACAGCAATTGTTATGGCAATAAAAAAATTAGTTAAGACAATAAGTGACTGACACAGATAACTATTTTAATTTCTCTATTATTAATAAAATGCACACTACAGTGTACCTCACACGATGCCTGTACCAAGTACGACCCTTTTGTATTAAAAAGTGAAATCATGAGCTAACGTAATATGGAACATATTTGAACAAATGAGACAGTCAAACTTCCGCTGGTGTATGCAGGGAAAATCAGTAAATACTATTCAACAATTCACTGCAGTCGGTAGTATAACTGCAACTCAATTTAGAAATTGCTGTTATATTGTCTTGGGGTTCAAGAATTTGTGCTTGAAGCACATTTCAAATAAGAATGTATACGACCCACTTTCACTTCATGCCACAGATTGTAAGAACGAAATAATTGCATCCACGGCTGCCCTTCACTGACAGAGGTTTTGAGAACCAGAATTATTTCACAAAAGCCCGTCTAAACAGAGAATCTGAAGACGTTTCTTTTCAGTCTATGTGTTGTTGTGGTCTTCAGTCCTGAGACTGGTTTGATGCAGCTCTCCATGCTACTCTATCCTGTGCAAGCTCCTTCATCTCCCAGTAACTACTGCAACCTACAGTCTTCTGAATGTGCTTAGTGTATTCATCTCTTGGTCTCCCTCTACGATTTTTACCCTCCACGCTGCCCTCCAATGCTAAATTTGTGATCCCTTGATGCCTCAGGACATGTCCTACCAACCGATCCCTTCTTCTAGTAAAGTTGTGCCACAAACTTCTGTTCTCCCCAATCCAATACCTCTTCATTAGTTACGCGATCCATGTATAAGTCAGAAACATTCGTCATTTGTAGATACGCTGGCACTGCAGTAACTTTTTTGTAGACTATTACGGAGACGCGATCACGTGACGTCCAGGCTTTGTAATCATTTTTCGTTTTCTGTGGAGTGTTTGCCTCTGGTGAGAGGTATTCCCAGCAGGCAGAACCTGCTATATCTTGTCAGATCAGCTCGTAGTGAAAGTTCCAAGGTTTTGGGCCAATACTTCCGTGATGACGTACTCTGTAGGTATTCCTAGCAATATGTCCCACGATTTCCACTGCCAGACACGCCTCCACCCCCGAACACACGTTCTTTAAGACTTAGGAGCCAATCCTACAGCAGATAGCTGATTTATCTCAGCGTTTATTCACTCACATGGTGCGGTCTGTTATTTACTGGTATAACATTTATTTATTCATTTTAATTTCGTAGCCAACGTCCTTACCACTCCAGGTCGCCAGTAAGGTTGGAAAATCTGCCAGTGCGTTAAATTTTTCGTGTATTATGGAATTGACACTGTATAGCACTTTATGAGGCGATGTCTGGGAACCAGCACAGCATTAGCCTAATTGAACGTTGAGGACGGCTGAAGTAACAAGTCATTTTTTCTTTAATCCCTCTCACGGATTCAATCCGTTGTGGCCCACCTCCCTGTCTCGCAAACTATCGGGCTGGGCGTTCAGCTACACGAGCAGGAATTTGATAATTGAGTAGACGCCTCTAATGTTAACAAATTTCATACCGGTTTCTTTAATGTACCCTGACTGTGTCGTTAGACATATTTTCATCTGTTTCATCGCTATTATTCACAAGATATTTGTCTCACCCATTTAATCATTATACGCATCGAGCTTTCGCTCTCTACCATCAAGCATGACAAAGAATTAAAATATGAACATACACAATGCTTAACTCAAACAGGAGACAAAACGCGGTCCATAAAAATTATCCTCATCTTTTTAGGAGATGTTTATAATTCTTACTTTGGGGCCCTCTAATCACAACTGAATAAAACACAATTTTCGCGCCACACCTGCCCCCCCCCCCCCCCCCACCCACCCAGCTGTTCATCTTCCCACAACCGCCATTTGAAATTCCGTTTTCACACTTCACAGCACTAAGAACTAAACAGTCGTTTTAATGTGTTCAGTTCCTAGTGCTGCGAAGTGTGGAAATGAAATTTCAAATAGGAGTTATTAGAAGATGAACATCCACGAAATCTGCCACTGAAGATGCCTTGCAAAAAATGAAGCATACGGCGAAAAAATTCGCTTTATTCCTTCGGTCCCAAAGTAATAATTATGAATATACCGTAAATTTGTATGCAACTGAGGACGAAAGGACTACAGAAACTGACGATGCTATTATCGTCGATGGAAATATTCCTGTGCAGCTGACTTGAGTATCCTTGCTATTCGTTACATCTGTCACTATGCGAAATTCACAAGCTGTTAAAACTGCAGCAGTTGGTTGGAACACCAGAGTGCAGCAGTAGGTGTAGTCCTGGCTGCTGACCCAGCTGACCTGCCGCTTAGGATAGCAGGAAGGAAGGTGAAGAGTTCAACGTCCCGCAGACGGGGTCACGGACACTGGCAGGGAAAGACTGGGGAGGGGACTGGTCTAGGGTTGAAGAAGTCACCTCCGTCTTAGCGTGATATGAGCTAAAGATGTCAAGAAAAACCGATATCAAAAAGGCCAAAACCCAAGTTTAAAATTTCACAAAGCTAATCATAGAAACTGTCTGCTGCAATTGTGCTTCATACATTTCGAGTACACAAAACTGAATTGAATCTACGTCTTACCATTCTGACATTTAGCCAAACAATCGCCTAATATTTGCACGTTGGATGTAGTCTCGACAAAATATCAGTTAATATCTCCTTCCCTTAAGGGCGGTAGGACGTCAAAGGGGCCGACTTGGAGCAGGTGAGGCACCACAGGACATTTTAATTCCCAGTGTCTATACTTTTACAAATAAATTCATAAAACTTTGTCAGCATCAGCAGGAAAGATTCAGGATTCACACTCACTGCAGTGGAAGTTCGAAAACATAACAAAATAATTTTTTTTACGTGTGAAATTTCATCATTTTTTCATTTACTAATGGTTGCATTTGTTGCTATAGGTGCACTTTTCTTCATAAATTACAGAGATTCTTCGATTAATTTTGCACAGCGTACACACCATACTCACAGGTGTATAAAACTCTAGAATTTATTTAATTTATGAAAAAACGAATGAACTGTTATATTTTAAACTTCATGTTCAGAAAAAACACAAATTTTATACTTAATTACTTCAATTTTTACCACAGTTCTTAATAGATTTGGAAAACTCTAGAGTTTCATAACACTTTCGAGTATGGTTTGTATGCTGTGCAAAATTTATAGATGAATCTCTCTTAATTATGAAGAAAAGTGTACCTATAGCAACAAATACTGCCATTAGTAAGTGAAAAAATGAAATATCACACGTAAAAAAAAACATTTCGTTACGTTTTCGAACTTCCACTGCTATGAGTGTGAATTCTGAATCCTTCCTGGTCATGCTGACAAAGTTTTATGAATTTATTTGTAAAAGTATAGACAGTGGAAATTAAAATGTCCTCTAGTGCCTCTCCTGCTCCAAGTCAACCCGTTTGACGTCCTACCTCCCTTAATTTCTTAAATTCTTACCCTTAGCGATGCCAGTTTAATATAATTTGCCTTTATGGGGTTTTATCAAATTTATTCTTTCGTTTACAATGTAATTATTCCTCACAACACTAGCAAATAACTGAAACTGCACTGTATTTTCCAGTGTTTAATTCTCCGAAAACAACACGAATAGTCATAAACGAGTGCCACATCGGCAGTTGACGATAACAACCTTCCATAGTTTTATTGATAATTACATATAATTCTTTAAATACATATTTTGCATACACGAGGGATGCAGTTCACGCGAGGCACAGAACGGATTGATTAAATTCGATTCCTATTCGCAGCATAAACCAGTAGAAACTTGCAAAAAGCTGCACGTTCACGGTACAGAAGTACGATGTTGTGCTGTATATGTGGTTCGAGGCGTTAACACAAGTATCAGTCCCAGTTAGAGTGGCTGTTTCAAAAGCTGCTTCTTGGCGATGGCAGTAATCAAGTCCGGAGTTATAATTAATTTCCATACGAGAGCTATAATTAATTTCCATACAGCAGTACATTCACTACTGCAGATGATCATTTCTGTGCTGCCTATGATGTGCCTATTGGGTCCCACGTCTGTTTACTTTTGAAGAATAACTCTTACGACGGGACGTGCTGCAAGCTGCCGCCTCGCTGTTGTGGAGGAGTGGGTTCCTGGAAACACTTAATGGCTATGATAAGTCGTAACTACACCATTATGACCAGAAAGGAAAACAAAACGGCACTGTGAGGATATCATCTGGTTCTACACAACCAGCAGCTGCACATTAATATTTATCTGTGGGCGACATGCGACTTATCACCGACACAGCAGAACAAGCGCGGATCTTATTTCAGCGTACAGTACGACTTATCACCACACAGCAGAATAAGCGCGGATCTTATTTCAGCGTACAGTACGATCTTCGGTTTACAGATACAAATATTTCTCGTCTGTTTTCAGATGTCAAGAGTATTTCTTCCAGTTCACAGCCATTTACGTCGCTTCTTATAACGAAGAATTCGGTCAAGAAACTTATTAAACGCTCTCTCATTAGCTCGCAGGCACTCAGATGTGAAGAAATAGCACACTAGTTGCGTTAAAAATTGTTTTTTAAATTGCTTCACACAGTCAAAGAGAAAGACTGGACGGGTGAAACTCAGAAAGGAGTTAGACTCCTTCACACAGTGAAAGTAAAATTATATTCTACTACAGTTTCAAAGAAGCAAATTCAAATATAATTTTAAGAACTTTTCCCCAACCACTGTGAAGACTGAGTCTTGGTCTCACCAACACAACCGTAGACCCACGCCTCACCACGAGTTATTCTCGTTTGTGCGATCCAAAACCTCTTCACAGATAGCAAGGCGAAAGTCTTTCTAATCTTGACTCGCGAGCCATTGGACGAACTTGGCGGCAACACGGATGCACTTCAAGATGCTGTGGCAGGATTTCATGACATGATCCAACAGAATGTCACATTTTTCTGCAATCTCTCGGACTGTCAAGTCTTCGATTGGCACGCACAATATTGTTGATGTTCCTGACATGAGCGTCGTCAGTAGATGTCTGAGGGCATCCTGAACAAGGGTCATCGTTAACTTATGTCTGGCCATTTTTAAACCATGTCAACCGTTCGTAACATCGAATATTCATCACCGTAGGCTTCCTCCATCATTTGGTGTGTCTCTGCGCAGGTGTTCTTGAGTTTCACGCAAAACTGAATGCAGGCGCGTTCCCCCTCTAACGCTGCCAGCTTGAAATTCGTTGACTGTCCGACACACAAGGGTCAACTCAATACAGCACCGAATAATAACTAACAGACACACAAAAATGAAACTTCTGACAGTTACACATTAAACATAGGTCTCTGTAGGGATAATAACCGCATTTTGCTCCACCACACTATTGGCACAAAATTACGAATGTTCGGAATCTTTGAACGGACCTCGTACACCAGAACTGTCCAACGCGCGTCCCAATAAGTGAGCATCTATCACACGATAGGTAAAAGAAAAATTGTGTTGATTTAAAGTTTTAACAAATTGAATACTTTCGATATTCAACTCCCGCCACACGATGCTATTATGTCATTGGTCCATACCGACTTTTTTTCATCTTCGATAGGCATAATGAAATAATATAAGAGTCACTAGGGCACGTACGGAGGAATATAGACAGTCACAGTTTGCTCGCTTCATAGGCGGATGCGTAATAACTCGCAAATGAGGCCCACCACGAATTTCTCTCCTGTACTAACCTCTTCACCTCAGAGTAACAGTCCGTGTGGTTCTCCCCTCCCCCCGTCGTCGTCAGAGGTTGGAGTCCTCCATCGGGCATGTGTGTGTGTGTGTGTGTGTGTGTGTGTGTGTGTGTGTGTGTGTGTGTGTGTGTGTGTGTTGTCCTTAGCGTAAGTTGTTAGCTTAAGTTAGATTAAGTAGTGTGTAGGCTTAGGGACCGATAACCTCAGCAGTTTGGTCCCATAAGACCTTACCACAAATTTCCATTTTTCAGAGTAGCACTTGCAACCTACGTCCTCAATTATTTACTGGATGTATTCCAACCTCTGTCTTCCTCTATAGCTTTTGGCCTCTACAGATCCCTCGAATACCATGGAATTCTTTCCCTGATGTCTTAACAGATCTAATAGCATCCTGTCCCTTCTCCTTGTCAGTGTTTCCTACATATTCCTTTCCTCTCCGATTTTGCACAGAATCTCCTCACTCCTTACCTTACCAGACCACCTAATGACCAACATTCGTCTGTAGCACCACATCCCAAACGCTTCTATTCTCTTCTATTATGGTTGTCCCACAGTCCATGTTTCACTACCACACAATGCTGTGCTCCAAATGCACTTTCTCAAATATTTTTTCTTCAACTGACCACACAATTAGTTTTTATAGAGTTTTTCTTATTCTAAATTTGCATTACCGGTTCGGCACTAGAATAATGCCGGCCGCGGTGGTCTCGCGGTTCTAGGCGCGCAGTCCGGAGCCGCGCGACTGATACGGTCGCATGTTCGAATCCTGCCTCGGGCATGGATGTGTGTGATGTCCTTAGGTTAGTTAGGTCTAAGTAATTCTAAGTTCTAGGGGACTGATGACCACAGCTATTAAGTCCCATAGTGCTCAGAGCCATTTGAAACATTTGAACTAGAATAATGTGTAATTTACACATGCTTTGCTTCTTCCAAAAGAAATTAATAAGTACATCGACTGCAGCGTCATTAAGGGTACTGGGCGAGTCACAGAGAAAATGGAAAGCTGGCAGAATGTAGGTCTATGTATGATGTGAGTAGATTTTTCTAGGCCGGGAATGCCCTTTATGCCAGTAATAGTCTATTTTCGACGTCTTCCTTGCTCCGTCCGTCACTGATCATTTTGCTGCCTAGGTAGTAGAGTTCCTTAACTTCATCTACTTCGTGAGCATCAATCCTGATACTAAGTTTCTCGATGTTCTCCTTTCTGTTACTCCTCATTACTTTCGTCATTCTTCGATTTACTCTCAATCCATATTTTGTACTTATTAGACCGTTCATTCCATTCAGCAGATCATGTGATTCTTCTTCACTTTCACTTAGCATAGCAATATCATCAGCGAATCGTATAATTGATATCCTTCCGCTTTGAATTTTAATTCCACTCCCGAACCTTTCTTTCATTACCATCATCTTTGCTTCTTCCATGTACATACTGAACACTAGGACCGCAACACTCGGTAAGCCAACTTTCTCAAAGATATTCTATAAAATGAATTTCATAAAGTACAAGACGTGTACTGGATTTCTTGTATGATACTGTTGTTGTATTCTCCAGTCCTGAGATTGTTTGATGCAGTTCTCCACGCTACTATAACCGGAGCAAATCTCTTTTCTCCGAATAAATGCTACAACCTACATCCTTCCGAAATTGCTAACTGAATTCATCCCTCTGTCTCCATCTATAATTTTTAACACTCACAGTGCCCCCCCCCTTTTTTACCAAACTGGCGATTCCTTTATGCATCAAGATGTGTCCTATAAACCAGTCCCTATTTTAATCGAGCAGTGCCATAAGTTTCTTTTTCCCACGATTTGATTCAGTACCTCTTCATCAGTTATTCGAACTACCTATCTAATCTCCGGCGTTCTTCTGTAGCATCATATTTCAAGCTTCATTTCTCTTCTTGTCAGAACAGTGCATCGTCCATATTTCACATTTCAAATCTGCACTTTAGAGAAACAACTTCAGGAAAAACTTCCTAACATTTAAAATTCATATCAGATGTTAACAAACGCTTTTCTTGTCATTGTCTGTCTAAATTTTATATTCTCTCTCCTCATCACCAGGTCTCTTCTGAACAGCAAGTTGCAAGGCATCCCAGATATGCTCAATAATGTTCATGTCTGGGGAGTTTGGTGGCCAGCAGAGTGTTTAAACTCAGAAGAGTGTTTCTGGAGCCACTCTGTAGCAGTTCTGGACGTGTGGGATGTCGCGTTGTCCTGCTGAAATTGCCCAAGTCCATCGGAATGCACAATGGACATGAATGGATACAGGTGACCAGACATGATGCTCACGTAAGTTGCCACCTGTCAGAGAAGTACCCACACGCAACAGGGGTCCCATATCACTCACACTGCACACGCCCCACACGATTAAAAAACCTCCACCAGCTTGAAAAGTCCCCTGCTGACACGCAGGGGCCATCCATTCATGAGATTGTCTCCACACCCGTACACGTCCATCCGCTCGATACAACCCGTCCGACCAGGCATCATTTTTCCAGACATCATTTTTCCAGACATCAACAGTACAATGTCGCTGTTGACTGCCCCAGGAGAGGCATAAAGCTTTGTGTTGTGCAGTCATCAAGGGTACACGAGAGGGCCTTCTGCTCCAAGAGCCAATATCGATTATGTTTATTTGAATGGTTCGCACGCTGACAATTATTGATGGTCCATCTCTGAAACCTGCTGCAATTTGCGGAAGGGTGGCACTTCTATCACGTTGAACAATTCTCTCCAGTCGTCGTTGGTATCGTTCTTGCAGGATCTTCCTCCGGCCGCAGCGATGTCGGAGATATGATGTTTTACTGGATTCCTCGTATTCACGGTACACTCGTGAGATGGTCGAGCGGGAAAATCCTAACTTCATCGCTACTTCGGTGATGCTGTGTCAAATCGCTCGTGTGCCGACAATAACCACCTTCAAACTCGTTTAAATCTTGATAATCTGCTATTATAGAAGTAGTAACAGCAGCCGAAATTTTTGCGAACAACTAAACGGTGTTCCGAAAGGATGGGCTAAACACAGTTGTCGGTCGCGTGTTGTTGCTGTTAAATGTAGTTTATCTTGACGCTAAATTGAAGTATACTTCCTGCGAGTTAGTATGGGCAGAGGTCAGTCTTGGCAACAGGGATAAAATAATAACTGGATCCTTTTACCGATCTTCCAATTCGGATGATACAGTTGCTGAAATGTTCAAAGAGAACTTGACTTTGATTTTAAACACGTACCTTAGACACTGAACTCGCATTCGGAAGGACGACGGTTCAATCCCGCGTCCGACCATCCTGATTTAGGTTTTCCGTGATTTCCCTAAATCGCTCCAGGCAAATGCCGCGATGGTTCCTTTCAAAGGGAATGGCGGAATTCTTTCCCTGTCCTTCCCTAATCCGATGAGACCGATGACCTCGCTGTCTGGTCTCCTTCTCCAAAGCAACCAACCATCAAACACGTACCCGACTCATACGATAACAGTTGATGGTGACTTTAATTTACCCTCGATATTTTGGCGAAAATACATGTTTAACTCCGGAAGTACGCATAAAACATCACTCGAAATTATGCCTATGCATTATCTGAAAATTATTTCAGCAGTTTGTTCATGAGCCCACGCGAATAGTAAACGGTTGTGAAAACACACTTGACCTCTTAGGAACAAATAATCCTGAGTTAAGAACGAGCATCAACACCGATACCGGGATTAGTGAACACAGGGTTGTCGCAGCCAGAGTGAGTATTGTAACCTCCAAATACTCCGAGAATATATCTACTCAAAACGGCACATAAAATTTCACTTGACACCTTCCGGAGAGACAATCTCCACTCCTTGTAGACCAGATGTGGCTTGAATTCAGAGAAACAGTATAGGCAGAAATTGAGAGATTTATATCAAATAAATAAAAAAAAAGACGGAGCTCTTCCCCCATGGTACACAAAACGTTTCGAACACTCTTGCACAAACAACGGAAAAAACATGTCAAATTTAAACATATGCAAAATCTCGAATATTGGCGATCTTTTACAGAAGCTCGAAATTTAGCGAGGACTTCTATGCGAGATGCTTATAATAGTTTCCACAACGAAACTTTGTTTCGAAACCTGGCAGAAAATCAAAGAGATTCTGGTTGTACGTGAAGCATGCTAGCGGCAAGAAACAATCAATGCTTTCTCTGCGCGACAGCAATGAAGATACTATCGAAGACAGTGCTGCCAAATCAGAGCTACTAAACACAGCCTTCCGAAACGCCTTCACAAAAGAAGACGAAGTAAATATTCCGGAGTTCGAATCAAGAACAACTGCTAAACATAAGTAACGTAGAAGTAAATATCCTAACCGGCACGGTAGCTCAGCGTGTTCGGTGGCAGGGATAGCTGCCCTCTGTGTGTGTGTGTGTGTGTGGGAAAAAAAAAAAAAAAAAAAAAAAAAAAAAAAAAAAAAAAAAAAAAAAAAAACCCTGAGTGAATGGATGAACGACGAACATGAACAAGTGTCATGGGACGTCTGCCCCGAACAAATGCAACGACCAAAAACGAACAAAATTAGATTAAAAATTTTTTATTAGCGCGACAGAATGTCAATTCTAAGGGCCCGGATTCGATTCCCGTTTGGGTCGGACATTATTTCAGCCCAGGGACTGGGTGTTGTGTTGTCCTAATCATCATCATTTCATCCCCATCGACGCACAAGTCACGCCGAAGTGGCGCCATATCCAAAGACTTGCATCCTCACATCCAAAGACTTGCACCCGGCGAACGGTCTACCGACGGGAGGCCCCAGTCACGCGACATTTTTTTTTACAGGCCCATGTAGTTAACGTCTATATGCAGCAGGATTTTTTGTTTGAACATTATGAATTACCGCGAAGAAAACGGTCTATTGACAGACAGTCAGCATGGGTTCAGAAAACATCGTTCTTGTGAAACACAACTAGGTCTTTGAAGTGTTGAGCGCCACTGACAAGGGATTTCAAATGGATTCCATATTTCTGGATTTCCGGAAGGCTTTTGACACTGTACCACACAAGCAGCTTATAATGAAATTACGTGCTTACGGAATATCGTCTCAGTTATGTGACTGGATTCGTGATTTGCTATCACAGCTGTCACAGTTCGCAATAATTGATGGAAAGTAATCGAGTAAAACAGAAGTGTCTTTTGGCGTTCGACAAGGTATTGTTATAGGCCCTTTGCTGTCAGTTATCTATATAAACGATTTGGAAGACAATCTGAGCAGCCGTCTTAGGTTGTTTGCAGATCACGCTGTCGTTTATCGACTAAAAAAGCCATCAGAAGATAAAAACAAATTAGAAAAGATATCTGAATGGTGCGACAATTGGCAGTTGACCCTAAATAACGAAAACTGTGAAGTCATCCACATGAGTGCTAAAAGGAATTCGTTAAACTTCGGTTACGCGATAAGTCATTTTAATCTGAAGGCCGTAAATTCAACTAAATACCTAGGAATTACAATTACGAACAACTTAAATTGTAAGGAACACATAGAAAATGTTGTGGGGAAAGCTAACCAAAGACCAGTATCAGCTGCAAAGCGATTTAGAAAAGATTGCTGTATGGTGTGTCAGGTGGCAGTTGACGCTAAATAACGAAAAGTGTGAGATGATCCACATGAGTTCCAAAAGAAATCCGTTGGAATTCGATTACTCGATAAATAGTACAATTCTCAAGGCTGTCAATTCAACTAAGTACCTGGGTGTTAAAATTACGAACAACTTCAGTTGGTAGGACCACATAGATAATATTGTCGGGAAGGCGAGCCAAAGGTTGCGTTTCATTGACAGGACACTTAGAAGATGCAACAAGTCCACTAAAGAGACAGCTTACACTACACTCGTTCGTCCTCTGTTAGAATATTGCTGCGCGGTGTGGGATCCTTACCAGGTGGGATTGACGGAGGACATCGAGAGGGTGCAAAGGGCAGCTCGTTTTGTATTATCGCGTTATAGAGGAGAGAGTGTGGCAGATATGATACACGAGTTGGGATGGAAGTCATTACAGCATAGACGTTTTTCGTCGCGGCGAGAGCTTTTTACGAAATTTCAGTCACCGACTTTCTCTTCCGAATGCGAAAATATTTTGTTGAGCCCAACCTACATAGGTAGGAATGATCATCAAAATAAAATAAGAGAAATCAGAGCTCGAACAGAAAGGTTTAGGTGTTCGTTTTTCCCGCTCGCTGTTCGGGAGTGGAATAGTAGAGAGATAGTATGATTGTGGTTCGATGAACCCTCTGCCAAGCACTTAAATGTGAATTGCAGAGTAGTCATGTAGATGTAGATGTAGACTACGTTTTATTGGCAGGACACTCAAAAAATGTAGTAGATCAACTAAGGAGACTGGCTACACTACGCTTGTCCGTCCTCTTTTAGAATACTGCTGCGCGGTGTGGGATCCTTACCAGATAGGACTGACGGCGTACATCGAAAAGATCAAAGAAGGGCAGCATGTTTCGTATTATCACGAAACATGGGAGAGTGTGTTACTGAAATGATATAGGATTTGGGCTGGATATCATTAAAAGAAAGGTGTTTTTCGTTGCGACGGTATCTTCTCACGATATTCGAATCACCAACTTTCTCCTCTGAATGTGAAAATATTTTGTTAACACCGACCTGCATAGGGAGAAACGATCACCGCGATAAATTAAGGGAAATCAGAGCTCTTATGGAAATAAGTATGTGTTCGTTCTTTCCGTGCGTTATACGAGATTGGAATAATAGAGAATTCTGAATATGGTTCGATGAACCCTCTGCCAAGCACTTAAATGTGATTTGTAGAATATCCATGTAGATGTAGATATAACAACTGCGGGAGGCAATTGTTGTCTTATAAATGTGTGGCCGACCGCAGGGCCGTATTCTGCCTGTTTACATCTCTCTGTATTTGAATACGTTTGCCTACACCAGTTTCTTTGGCGCTTCAGCGTATAAGGATATTATCACCCTTTGAAGACGCTGTCCATTCCGTTTACATGCTCTTCCGAGTTCTTTGCTTGCTGTTGACATCATCGACAAACCTCAAACTTTTATTTCTTCTCCCTGGACTTTAATTCCTACTCCAAATTTTCCTTTGGTTTCCTTTGTTGTTTGCTCAATGTACGGGTTGAATAACGTTGGGGACAGGCTACAACCCTGTCTCACTCCCTTCTCAACCACAGTTTCCTTCTCAAGACCCTCGACTTTCTGTAACTGCCGTCTGGTTTTTGTACAAGTTGTACATAGCCTTTCGCTCCCTGTATTTTACTCCTGCTACCTTTACAATTTCATTTCAAAGGGAGTGCCAGTCAACATTGTCAAAAGCTTCTCCAAGTCTACAAATGCTTTAAACGTAGGTCTTCCTTTCCTTAATCCATCTTCTAAGATAAATTGTGAATCAGTACTGCCTCTTTTGCTCCTACATACCTCCCGAATCCAAGATGGTCTTCCCCCAGGTCGGCTTCTACAAGTTTTTGCATTCTAGTGAGCAAAATTCTTGTTAGTACATTGCAACTGTGTCCGCAGCTCGTGGTCGTGCGGTAGCGTTCTCGCTTCCCATGCCCGGGTTCCCGGGATCGATTCCCGGCGGGGTCAGGAATTTTCTCTGCCTCGTGATGACTAGGTGTTGTGTGATGTCCTTAGGTTAGTTAAGTCCCATAGTGGTCAGAACCATTTGCAACCGTAATTTATTACACTGATAGTGCGGTTACAGTCACAATCGGTCAGCCTTCACAGGAAATGGGATTATTACATTCTCCTTTTTTAATGATAACAAATATATCATTAAGAAATATGATTAAAAAAGTGGTTGTGTAATCCTACATTTTATAAAAGAGCTGACAAACGACAGTGTGCTAGTGTTTTAAGGGACAGATGAGGCCTTTGCTTCACGTGTATAAAAACGAACTCTTTGCGAGAACCAATGTTAGGATTTTAGAGCACGGGCTGATGCCGAATTTCGCTGACGAAATATGGGAGATTACTCACTGATATTTATGTAGTCCTTTGTCACAACAAACCCATGGTCTCCGGTAGCTCGTTACAGGGTAATGATGTAGTCAAGATTCATTCGGTTTGGTACCCCAATAATCTCTTTTGTTTCTGTCAAAATACTTTCACAACACTAAAAAAGCCTATTATATGCAATAACGAAAACTGCAACCATCCGCAGGCCAATGCAACAGTTCTGTGGTGCAGCTGCCATCGCTGAGCGTCGTTGTGCCGCTCTTGCCATTGCGCTCAGTGAAGCCATACACGAGGTAAGAGGTGCATATCGCCTAACATTTTGTCAGCGAATCTTTCCATACTGCTCTGCATCACTGTTAACGTACGAGAAATACGTTTGGAAAAACAAATTCGAGAAAGAACCGGTTTAAGAGCGATGGGTGAAGCAGGCGTTACTGTTGTCGCTGGCATTCACCGAGAGTGAATGGAAAAATTTGTCTGCAAACATGAGACACTACCCATACTGTCGACATTTGTTTCATTTATTTTCATTGCAATACAGATACAACAATAAACTGGGTGTAAGAAATCAAATTAAATGCAGTTCCTCTGTAACGAGCCGCCGGACTCCAAACGTATGTCAATAACATCGTGCAATTATTATTGGCCGTATATGAAGACAGAAGGCTGTCCAATATATTGAAGAATATACTGATGGAGTCAACGAAATTACATTTTTACTGTGCACACTGCTCGGATTGTATGTATCTGGCTGACAATTCTTTATCTTCGTCTTCTCCGACTCGTACGCTAAACCGTTTCATTTCACGGAATTTGTTTTATTATAAAGTGGAAATGGCTTCGAAGTCATCGGAACGCACGTTCATTTTAGAATTGTTGGAATTATCCGGGGGTTTGCCTGTCTTATGGTGTGCAAAATGATTTGAGTATAGTGGAGCAACCATCGGAAAAAAGAGCATTACGATTAGTTGTTGTCGAAATAGGGAAATGTACCCAGAAGCAGATAACCTACAAGTAGTAAAGAAATTATATTAACTGCGGAAATATTTTAGGAAAGATGCGAAAAGAATTACATAGTCCATCGAAATCCTGAGCTGGTGCAGACCAGCTAGTGGAGCCAAGACTTTGCTTTGATGCCACGAACTTTTAGCAAAGGCACGTACGTTTTTCTTTTCTTTTTTTTTTTTTCTTTTTTTTTTTCAATGTAAAAAAAGTATGTATTTCTTGTATTTTTAAAATGGAGCTAAGTAAATAAATATTATGCACATATTATCACAATCATAGCTTTGACTATTTGTGAATGACCATCAAATGAGTGAACGTCCAACCTGAAAAGGTTCCAACAATCATTTGGCTGTTTATCTGCAAGTCATCTGGTAAATTTCGATGCGTCAATCTTCCTCTCTTCTTGTATCACGCCTTCCTCTTCTTAAGCGAGCGCAGAGCAAAGCCAAGAGCCAAACCATAGCCGGCGTCTGTATCCGCCATGAAACTTTCTGGCAGATTAAAACTGTGTGCCGGACCGAGACTCGAACTTGAGCAAGACAGCTTCTGTAAGGTAGGAGACGAGGTACTGGCTGAAGTACAGCAGTGAGGACGGGGTGTGAGTCGTGCTTGGGCATCTCAGTTGGCAGAGCACTTTCCCGTGAAAGGCAAAGGTCCCGACTTCGAGTCTCGGTCCGGCACACAGTTTCAATCTTCCAGGAAGTTTGACTATTGCCTGCACGGTAGCTCAGCGTGTTCGGTGACAGAGTTTAGCTACCCTCTGTAATAAAGAAACTGAGTGAATGGAGTAACGAACACCTGAACGAGTGTCATCGGACGTCCGCCACGAACAAATTCAACGAACAATATAGAAGAAAATGAGATTTTTAAAAAAGTTGTTAGAGCACTTGCCCGTGAAAGGCAGAAGTCCCGAGTCCGAGTCTCGCTCCGGCACACAGTTTTAATCAGCCAGGAAGTTTCATATCAGCGCACACTCCGCTGGAGAGTGAAAATCTCGTTCTGTATCCGCCATATTTGCATTCGCGAGATTTGACTCAAAAGCTGCATAATATCGCTACGTTGCCTGTAGGCACCCGTCAATATACTGATCAATATTACTGACCGTCTAGGGACAGCTTTAGATCACAATACTAGGAAAATATCGCTGAACAACTCAGAATTTCTTTTAGTGGGGATGGGTTTCACTCAGTAGACTGGTATACCCTAAAACCAATCCAGGTACTTTGAACTTGTCACGCACCCTGTTCGCTTTCGCAAATATCTTGGAGTTGCTGGCAGCGAACCGCACGAAGGCTGTGGAACGCGTTGAGGCCAGGTGCAAGGTGTGCTACCTCGCGGAGCGCACGCACGGCTGGAGAGCTGCGCACAAAGGGCCAGGGGGAGGGCGGGTTCCAGGAAGGGCGGGGGCAGGAAGCCTGCGGACCGGCCGCGAATCCCCCTGTGAACCCTTCAGAAGGCCCACTGCGCCACGGGAGGCGCGGAGAGCTGCCTGGCTGCGCCGCCCCCGGCTCCACAATCCTGATTTGTGCTGGGAATTCTCACCACTTTTACAACGCGTCCTGCTAAGTGGCCACAGCAAGATTCCGTCTCGATAATTCTGTTGGACAATCGAGTTTAACAACTAAACGTAAACTAACAAAGATATTGGTGTGCAAAGCTTAAAAAGACGAAAGAAACTTTCGTACAAGGTGACAGTGTCAAGTAACTTAGCCCGATTATGGATCCAAACACCATTATGATAGCAATGGTGCATGGAAACATCGATGGTTTGAAGATAACATTGATGTAGGAGTACATCATCTAAAAATATCGATTTATCGAAGCATCGTCGTTTAAAAAAAATAAATAAATAATGCTAGCGAAAACTGTCACTTCTGCATGTTTTTTTCGTGCTGTGAAGCGTGTGTGTATGAAACAAATTAACTAATTGCAAACACGATGATTGATAATACGAAATCCAGCCAGTTTCATATTTTTATTACAACAGTTTCATAACATAAGCCTCACCACAAGCAAAGTACATAAAAATTTAATCGCTTTAATCATTTTTTTTTCCTTTTTTACGATACCGGCCATTAAAATTGCTACACCAAGAAGAAATGCAGATGATAAACGGGTATTCAATGGACAAATATATTATACTAGAACTGACATGTGATTAAATTTTCACCCAATTTCGGTGTATAGATCCTGAGAAATCAGTACCCAGAACGACCACCTCGGCCGTAATAATGGCCTTGATACGCCTGGACATTGAGTCAAACAGAGCTTGGATGGCGTGTACAAGGAGGTACAGCTGCCCATGCAGCTTCAACACGATACCACAGTTCATCAAGAGTAGTGAATCGCCTACTGTGACGAGCCAGTTGCTCAGCCAACATTGACTAGACGTTTTCAATGGGTGAGAGATATGGAGAATGTGCTGCCCAGGGCACTAGTCGAACATTTTCTGTATCCAGAAAGGCCTGTACAGGACCTGCAACGTGCGGTCGTGCGTTATCCTGCTGAAATGTGGGGTTTCGCAGGGATCGAAGAAGTGTAGTGCCACGGGTCGTAACACATCTGAAATGTAACGTCCACTGTTCAAAGTGCCGTCGATGCGAACAAGAGGTGACCGAGATGTGTAACCAATGGCACTCCATACAATCACGCCGGGTGATACGCCAGTATGGCGATGACAAATACACGCTTCCAATGTGCATTTACCGCGATGTCGCCAAACACGGCTGCGACCATCATGATGCTGTAAACAGAACCTGGATTCATCCGAAAAAATGACGTTTTGCCATTCGTCCACCCAGGTTCGTCGTTGAGTACACCATCGCAGTCGCTCCTGCCATGGTCTCCGAGCTGATAGTCCATGCTGCTGCTAACGTCGTCGAACTGTTCGTGCAGATGGTTGTTGTCTTGCAAACGTCCCCATCTTTTAACTCGGGGATCGAGATGTGGCTGTACGAACCGTTACAGCCATGCGGATAAGATGCCTGTAATCTCGACTGCTAGTGATACGAGGCCGTTGGGATCCAGTAAGGCGTTCCATATTACCCTCCTGAACCCACAGATTCCATATTTTCCTAACAGTCATTGGACCTCGACCAAGGCGAGCAGCAATGTCCCGATACGATAAACCGCAATCGCGATAGGCTACAATCCGACCTTCATCAAACTGGGAAACGTGATGGTACGCATTTCTCCCCCTTACACGAGACATCACAACAACGTTTCACCAGGCAAGGCCGGGCAACTGCTATTTGTGTATGAGAAATCGGTTGGAAACTTTCCTCATGTCAGCACGTTGTAGGTGTCGCCACTGGCGCCAACTTTGTGTGAATGCTCTGAAAAGCTAATCATTTGCATATCACAGCATCTTCTTCCTGTCGGTTAAATTTCGCGTCTGTAGCACATCATCTTCGTGGTGTAGCAATTTTAATGGCCAGTAGTGTATATTCAGTATTCTACTGTTTTAGTACTAAAATTAGAAACAACCGTTTTGAAAGACATTTCCCAGTCAAACGACTACGTTGCTGACTTACTGTCCGCCTTTAGAAAAGAACGTCGTTCAGTTGATACCGACGTTTCTGCAATTGGTAAATATACCAGGGCGTACTTATACAATAGCGAGAAGACAGATGTAATATCTTCCCACATTTCAATAAGATTGTGAGTGATCGTGACAACAGCTGAAGTAATATTCATCTAAACTGCGGTCTCCATTGTAGCAGTAGATGATGACTGCCTAAACTTTGTCCTGCTTAGTTCCTGTCGTTCCCTCTGAAACATAGGGCCGTGACGAAATTACTCCACCTGGTACGATTTCTAGCATGTCTCTTCACTTCACTCCACGTTTTCCCATCCTCTGCAGCTTCTCTCACGACCGTCCTTTTCCACGTCTGTTTGGGACGACCACGTTTCCTAACTACTTGAGGGTTCCAATCCAAAGCCATCTTTTCAATAGCTCCATCCAGTTTCCTCGATGTATGCCCAATCCAGTTTTATTTTCTTTCTTTGATTTGTATATTGAATGGTTGCTGATTTGTCTCCCTCCAAAGATCTTCATTTGTCATTATATTTGACCACCTCACCTTTAAAATACTCCGGAGACAGCGATTGATAAAAACTTGGAGTTGGTTTCTGACGTGATTAGTCACCTTCCAAGTTCCGCAACCATACAACAGAACAGCCTTCACATTGCTATTGAAAAGCCGGCGTTCGGTTCTAAAACATTCAAATGTGAGTGAAATCTTGTGGGACTTGACTGCTGAGGTCATCATTCCCTAAGCTTACACACTACTTAACCTAAATTATCCGAAGGACAACCACACACACTCATGCCCGAGGGAGGACAGCCGCCGGAACCAGCCGCACAGTCCAAGAGTGCAGCGCCACAGACCGCTCGGCTAATCCCGCACGGCAAGAGTTTGGTCTTCTTTGAGATGTTCCTATTTCTCCAGACGGGGTACGGCTTTACAAATGCACCATTTGCTTTGCGGATGCGACTTCGAACGTCCACATCAGCGCCTCCTGGAGTCGTGACTATACTTCCGAGACAGAGGAAAGATTGGACCTGTTCTACGACCTCTCCATTAATGGACAGCCTATCGGTGATGGTCGAATTTATCCGCATTTCTTTAGTTTTGCGAACATTTACCTTGAGGGGTGAAACTTCCGCCTCTGTCTGTAACCTGGCCAGTTTCTCTTCGATGTCTCGATGTCGTTGTGCCGTTAAGCAAATGTCTGCGAAATCTAGATCTTCCGAGTCTATACCGCATCCCTCATTGTACACCCCTCGTCCGTCCCCTCATTACTCTCTTCATCACATGGTCCAACACGAAAAGAAATAGTGTTGGCGAAAGAACACACCCTTGTCGTAATCCCGAACTAACTTGGAAAGGCTCTGTTAGTTCTCCACTATGTAGTACTTGGCATTCACAGTCTTCATACATTTCCTTCATGATGTTAATAATTTTTGTTGGAAAGCCATATTTTGCAACAGTATCCCACATGACTCTTCGATTGACAGGGTCGACTATGTTATAAATATTTACGATATTTCTACATGTTATCAGTCTTATCTACTTTTTCTGACTCGTCGGAGATTCGTATTTGTTACTCTCTCTCTCTCTCTCTCTCTCTCTCTCTCTCTCTCTCTCTCTTTCTTTCTCCTCCGAGTCCACTGAAGTATGCGACCATTTTATTCTTGGATCTTTAAAATGTAGTAACTTAAACTTTGGGTCCAATTCAGTAGCCAATACCACAATCGAATTACATTAGATTCCCAAATCGCCTTGTATTTATTTCCATAATTCATTTTTAAATGGAGTATAACCATATCTTTTGGCAAACTATTATTGACGGCTTCGGGCAACTTACTAGCGGTATTTGGCAGACAGCTGCACCATGACCTTGATTAAGTAGTTATAGATAACTTTACTTAACTCTCAACGATAGTCGGAAATAATCCCAGGAAAACTCATTAGCGGGAAAAAGAGTATCTTATGAGTTAATCCAGCTCAAGGTCTCATTATATACAAAATTTCATACGAATACGTTCCGCCATTGTGGTAATATTTATTTTTTGTCGACGACTCAAATCAATATTTCGTTTACGTGAAACAAAACAATAAAATACTTCACGAATTAAGCGAGGAATACTCTAGAATTTAGCATATAATTGAGTACTTTTGCTGGCATTAGAGGATAATTCTATTCCAACAGTACTAAACAACACTGAGCAACACACTTGCCTGTCAAAAATTAAGATTAAACCACCAATTCACAGTTTTCACAAATTTAAAGTTACTGTCAACAAATCAGTTTATGACAGTCGTACCTATTTTTTGATCAGCGGCTTCACAAAAAAGTATAAAAAAAGCTAAGAATCAAGTAAACTTTTCAACTGTGAATGGCAACTGACAAACGAGTGTAGCGATTCAAATCCCAAACAAAAATCGATAGGAATGTTCAAAATAACATCGATACATCGACGATTGGCAATTGGAAACATCCGAAGAAAACATTGATACTTCTCCTGTTAAACATCGATGTTTCCAAAACATGGATATCTTTTGCGTCCGTGTGATCGATGGAATTTGGACTATACCTGGCAAGAGATACTGCAATACAATACAGAAGGTAGCTGAAAGAAATACGCACTGAGACGAACAGAAATTACACTTTTATTCAAAGATAAAGTTTACAATGAAATCACCGTCATTCGGGATTTTCTCTTGGACACTACTAAAGGCAATCTTGTTCGACAATGCTGCACGTACCTACATACGGTTAGAGATGGGAAAACGTAATGCATTCGGGAAAATTGTCGAACATAACCGTTTTAGTGGTCCAGGTGTTATGGTGTAGGGAGGCATAATGCTACATGGACGTACTGACCTCCAAATCTTTGAACACTGTGCACTCATCGGTCAATGTTATTGTAACACTGTACTCTTTCCACAGGTGTGTCTTTCCAGGGGCACATTCGGCCATGACTTCATTTCTATGGGTGGCAATGCGTGACAACATCCAACAGCGCATGCGCAGGAGCGCTTAGAAAGACAGAATATTCAGCGAATGAACTGGCCTGACCGTTCCCCGACCTGCAATTCCATAGAGCACGTGCGGGACACGTTGACGAGCAGCAGCACTTCCATATGCACAGATGACCCCCCACCCCCACCCGCCCGCAGCACTTGTCAACCGCTCCGGCGGAGGAATGGAAAGCCCTAAAACAACAACTCCTCACCAGCCTTGTGGCAGCACTGGAGCAGGTTGCAGAGCATGCACTGCCGTCTTTCGTGGTCGTACACCGTATTAACAACCATGTCACATCTTTTGTAATGTCCGCAGGACCAACATGAATCGCGATGATTTCTGTGTAATTGTCGTCTTGAAGTCTCATTTCCATTCCTTTCGATGCGTATTTCTTTTTGTTACCTTCTGAAATATATAGCAGCAGTTCTCTCGATTTATGTTTCAATTTCCATCGAGCTGTGTTACTTGGCAGTAACACCTCATCCGACAGTTACTTCCGTTCTTACGCTTTGCACACTACTGTACTACGTTAAACAGAACAGCACACAACGTTCACTCTGCGCTCCCAACACTTTTATCCTCCACAATCGTGAATACGAAAACACACCCGCAACTCAACAACACAAATATCAGTTCAGTATTCCTATACCGAGTGGAAATATACAGCATGACCAAAAGTTCAAATGGCTCTGAGCACTATGGGACTTAACTTCTGAGGTCATCAGTCCCCTAGAACTTAGAACTACTTAAACTTAACTAACCTAAGGACATCACACACATCCATGCCTGAGACAGGATTCGAACCTGCGACAGTAGCAGCCGCGGGGTTCCGGACTGTAGCGCCTACAGCCGCTCGGCCACCGCGGCCGGCTGACCAAAAGTGCACGGAAAAAATGGGCCAAAATTTGACCACGTAACTCAAAAGACTAGTTTGGAGATCTAGTGAAAAAGTAGCTAAGCCAGCCCGCCAACCCTCGGTAATGAATATCGCCAAAGCGTGACGTTTACAATAGGCTGGCCATGTTATCAGAATGGACCCAGACAGAATAGTCCGTGAGATATATGACAGGAAGGTGGAAGGCTCAAGATACCCTGGACGATCAAGAAGTAGGTAGAAAGATGAGGTAACAAGGCTGTAGGGTGATGGGTATCGCTGAATGGAAGGAAGCGGCGCGAAACAGGAAGAACTGCAGACACATAGAGAAAGCGGTGCGGGATCGTCACGATTCAAAGCGAAGTGAGTGAAAGTGATAACCATCATTACCTGCTTGCGAAGCGCCACGGTGCGCCACTAGCAGTCTGAAACCTTCTGAAGCGCGTCGGACGAGATGGTATTGCTCTCGTATTTATTTCGAGCTGTTTTCAAAACAAAGTCTTGTCATCAACATTTGAATTCTCCGTAGTTCCTATAAGGACTCGATCAAGGACACTGTCCATATGCTTCCTCGTCCTTGTAAAATTCGCCAGTGTTTCGTTTATAATAAACTGTTAAATTTCTTTTGTTAGTCTCTTCAACCCTCAACACCAGAATTTCATTAGAGAGCAGACTTTTATGTTTTGTTTGTGAAGACAGTAATGCTTAAAAGAGACATAAGTATGAGAGGCAGCTAGTGAGGAACAAACAATCTTTAACGTTAAGTCTTTTTCATAATGAATTGTTGAACACAGTGCCTGTCTGTAACACAAACTAGGGACGAGACTATTTACAACATCCTGATTAGAAAGACTACGAATTTCTCACATCTATCTTTAGAATGAGAGGCAGCAAATAATTGTCCTGTATCCGACAGAGGATTGGCTGCCGCGCATCAACTCAAAACACCTTACCGCTACACGAGTGAAGTCATGACGCACTAAATATATATATTTTTCACATAAATAAGGAAGGTTGTTTCGAAATGCTACGTCCTCCGTCGTGTATTATACACAATACACCATACATATATAGTACACCATCATGACAGCCAGCGTTTACTGAAACGTACAAGCTGAAACACACAATGGTCTTTGGAGATACAGCGTGCAATTATTCCAATACCCTCCCTTCGACATATAGGAGAAAAAAGATGCAGATGTTACAGTATAGTATCAGTAACCCCCCCCCCCCCCCACACACACACACCTCATTATTTAAAGCAGGGATCCACAGACTTGCAAGTACCATGGGCCGCGAACACTTCACTCTGACTAGGTATGGGCCGCGAAGAAAAGAATATGATTAGTTCATAAAATTTCTTTCACAAATATGCGTTTTGTTTAACAACTATGATAACAAAATGTATTTTTACATAAACATTTGTTACACAACTTATTTTGAAACATGACATTCCATCATTTCACAATTTTTTCGTCGTAGATAAGCGCAAATTTGCCTCTGCAATTGTCAGACGTCAACCGGTTCCCAGTTATTGATTTTTTAATGTTCATTATGGAAAAAATTGTTCACATATATAACGTAACCAAAAAGAAGCTACCGCATTTTAAAACATTATCTCCCGTTACCTTGTAATTGTTTCTATCGGCTCAACAATAAAAATTCAAGATTTGTTACATCGGATTCAATAATCTTTGTCTCATCGTTTAGCACGTCAAAGAGTTTTGCACTGCTTGTATGCATTTTTAGCGACGGAATGAAAAATGAGATTCTATTTTCACAAAAAAAGGTGTTTTCATTCTCCAATACTTATGAATATTGTTTGGGTGACTTTCGCGGCATGAGTTACGCTGTCTAGATATATATACAGTTTCTAATTGTAACCTTAAGGTTATACCTTTTAATGAGTATTCTGGGATAGCATTTTCAATTTTTAAATTAGGTCAATAACTACATGAAATATTGAAAATGTACATAACTACGGAAATGATGCAATCGCTCTCGAAAGTTTTGCGATCAGCGGATAGCGTACCATCCAAATCAGTGAAAGAAAGCTGAAAGTTCAGAACTTTAACAATAGTGTTTTATAGCATTAATTCCGCCAGGTCCAAAGATGCACTATCTACACAAGAGCTGAAACATGGCTGCACCAACTGAACAAGGGGCGATGCTGCTGGCCAGAGAATGTGTCTGTATCAGAGATACCAGACCAACTAATACTTAAGAGCCCAAATTGACTACATTGCCGCACAACACTTTCAAGGAGGTGGGACGTAACTGCGCACTGGTATGTTGAAGTGTGCAAAACCATGGTACGTGGCCAAAAGCGGTCCCACTGACCATCTGAAAAGAGCACCTGCTCAACATAGGAACGACCAACAAACGAATTTCTTGAGAAGCACAGAATCTACACAGACGTCCGGCTTATATCTGAGATCTAGTTGCCTGTTAATAACTGTTCTCTCTGTCTATAAAAAGCTAGTCGGCAATCTGTCCAGCACGCATATTATGGATTAAAATATCAAAAGATACAAAAGAAAGGTTACGAAAATTTGGACTTCTTTCTCAACACTTTCGAAACGACCATCATAAAGGCGACTAAATTGCAGTCGGAAAAAAATTAGAATGTAGTAACATTACACGATGGTTAGGTCAATGGAGTCGCATTTGGTGAGGGGGGGGGGGGGGGTCTAACTTCTACATCGATATCTACATCTATACTCGGCAAGCCACCTGACGGTGTGTGGCGGAGGGTACCTTGAGTACCTCTATCGGTTCTCCCTTCTATTCCAGTCTCGTATTGTTCGTGGAAAGAAGGATTGTCGGTATGCTTCTGTGTGGGCTCTAATCTCTCTGATTTTATCCTCATGGTCTCTTCGCGAGATATACGTAGGAGGGAGCAATATACTGCTTGACTCTTCGGTGAAGGTATGTTCTCGAAACTTTAACAAAAGCCCGTACCGAGGTACTGAGTGTCTCTCCTGCAGTCTTCACTGGAGTTTATCTATCATCTCCGTAACGTTTTCGCGATTACTAAATGATCCTGTAACGAAGCGCGCTGCTCTCCGTTGTATCTTCTCTATCAACCCTATATGGTACGGATCCCACACTGCTGAGAGGTATTCAAGCAGTGGGCGAACAAGCGTACTGTAACCTACTTCCTTTGTTTTCGGATTGCATTTCCTTAGGATTCTTCCAATGAATCTAAGTCTGGCATCTGTTTTACCGACAATCAACTTTATATGATCATTCCACTTTAAATCACTCCTAATGCGTACTCCCAGATAATTATGGAATTAACTGCTTCCAGTTGCTGACCTGCTATTTTGTAGCTAAATGATAAGGGATCTATCTGTCTATGTATTCGCAACACATTACACTTTTCTACATTGAGATTGAATTGTCGTTCCCTGCACAATGCGTCAATTCGCTGCAGATCCTCCTGCATTTCAGTACAATTTTCCATTGTTACGACCTCTCGATACACCACAGCATCATCTGCAAAAAGCCTCAGTGAACTTCCGATGTCATCCACAAGGTCATTTATGTATATTGTGAATAGCAACGGTCCTATGACACTCCCCTGCGGCACACCTGAAATCACTCTTACTTCGGAAGACTTCTCTCCATTCAGAATGACATGTTGCGTTCTGTTATCTAGGAACTGTTCAATCCAATCACACAATTGGTCTGATAGTCCATATGCTCTTACTTTGTTCATTTAACGACTGTGGGGAACTATATCGAACGCCTTGCGAAAATCAAGAAACACGGCATCTACCTGTGAACCCGTGTCTATGGCCGTCTAAGTCTCGTGGACGAATAGTGCGAGCTGGGTTTCACACGACCGTCTTTTTCGAAACCCATGCTGATTCCTACAGAGTAGATTTCTAGTCTCCAGAAAAGACATTATACTCGAACATAATACGTGTTCCAAAATTCTACAACTGATCGACGTTAGAGATATAGGTAAATAGTTCTGCACATCTGTTCGACGTCCCTTCTTGAAAACGGGGATGACCTGTGCCCTTTTCCAATCCTTTGGAACGCTTCGCTCTTCTAGAGACCTACGGTACACCGCTGCAAGAAGGGGGCAAGTTCCTTCGCGTACTCTGTGTAAAATCGAACTGGTATCCCATCACGTCCAGCAGTCTTTCCTCTTTTGCGCGATTTTAATTGTTTCTCTATCCCTCTGTCGTCCGACCATAGTGGATTATGTTTTCTGCCGTTTCATGAATCACTTGAAGCGAATGTTTAAAAATTTTTTCAAGTAACACCAACGAAGCGTTAAACATTGTAGAACGGTCCAGAGACATGTCACGCGTAGTATAGAAATTTCGCTCTACTGTACCGAGAACAGTTTGGGATTTTAATCGAAATTGTGGCTAAGCCGTAATGAAATAATAACATTAAATGTGGAGGAGTTATTTCGCAGCTATCCCATGACCTCTGCTCCTGACGCATCATTCAATTCAGACTGGGCCACCGGGCCATCGTTTGCAAATGGCGTCATTCTGATGCGCCATTGAGATTGTAGAGTCAGCACATCGCACTCCCGGCGGTTGTTGCCTTGATAGTCCTTGGAGCCGCCACTTCCCACTCAAGAAGCTTCTCAACTGGCAGAACCCACCAAGAACACTATCCCTGGCAGAGCGGGCTACTAAACTTTTGGCAGTAACACACGTTGACTACTCAGCTACGGAGACGTAATATTCCCCAATGCAAAATCTAGATTGTCAAGACATCATAGGATTAAGGTTTCCTTTCCTTTCCTCTTTCTCATACAAGTAAGAACTGAGGCTTTAATAATGTCATCTGCAAGGAAGAACGAAAGCAGCGACTGAAGCGGTGAATTCCGTACCAATCAAACATTAATATAATATATGCAAAATTTTCGGCTGAAATTCTCTTTCTTGGCGGCATGTACGTCATGTTCATCAATCGTCACGTATTTCCCCAGTATTGTACTACTGAGTGTAAACGTGTGGATTCGTAGTTTCAAATTGCCAACAACTGCTCGCCTGTCGTGAAAAAGTTCTATTCACGGCTGGCGGCTACGATTGCTGTGTGATCTCTACTCCTCCTTCAGCACACACACCGTACATCAATTGTTCAGAAGCTGTTAATGGTTGATGTTGAGGTGTGTTTGAAAAACGGAATATGATTTTTCTGAGTGTGAGTGGTACAAGTTTCTAGGTATCCTATCCTGCATTCAGCCCATTTTTCTCACAACACGAACGTAAAAATTATAGTAGCCTTCACACGAGTAAAGGCAAACTCATATAAATAGCCTTCCTGGGCACAAACTAGTCTTTTCAAGAATGAATTGTTTCCAGAATCGTATTACGCAGAATTCTCATGCTTATCTGTTGTGTGTAGTCCGCCCCCCCCCCCCCTTGGTTTTTGGAATTATGCCTTTTGGGGTTAAAAAGTTGAACAATGGTTCACCGCCATAAGTTAAAAAACATACTAGGCCATACATTAGCAAATAACATGGCAAATGAAAGAAGTCTACGCAAGGAATATCACTTCCACCTTGCGTAACAGCAGACAGATCATCCCTCAAGTCCACAGAAGAGCTGCCGTTTTCGCGAGTACGCACAAAATCTCTTCCGATAAATGGTTAGCTATATTTGAAGAAATACCCGGAACACATGGAAGGAAGGCTTCAGACTTGACAATCAGGGGTTACTCTTCCTCTTTTCGTGGCTCATGTCGAATTCTAGATTATCTACCTGTCTTAATCTGATGCAGTCTTTACCAGTATAAAGTTCACCAGTTCAGTCAGAAGTTTTACGCGTCAGCCGTTGCAAGGGATCACATAGATTGTTCTACTAGTAAGACACAGCCTGTTCCTCATTCTTTTCGAATGAGAGCAGTGCACCATATAGCCCTACTTTCTTGTGGCTCAGTGTACAACAACAAGCAAACTTTAGGAACCGGGTGGTCACGTCGTGGATTTCAATTGGCCTCATTATCCCAACAGAAATGAAGAGTAAAATCACTGGAAAAATCTCCAGTGTTACTTCGACCGGCATGAGAATAAAACACCACGTCCTCCATGGCTTGGACAACCGCTGGATTATATTACCGTTTCATTATAGCCTGTTTTATAAGACCAATCAAGAGCTCTTAGCTATTCTCCAGCACTTGTTTAGATACTGTACTCTACGCCATATTAGATTAATGTTTGCTGCTTAACCAACCAACCAAACGAGGATGCATTTGAATTTTCCATATACAGGGTGTAAACGACAACTGTTTACAACGCCCAACAGCGGTGTAGAGGAAGTCAAGACAAAAAATTGGATACAGTCGGAACTAGTGTATCTCAAACTGGCCCACGAAAAGCACCTAAGTTACAGCAGATACGAGTCGCGGGAGATTTGAAATATTCTCTCGCTCTCTTTGCGGAAACTGCCAATGCCAGAGAACGAATAGGACCTGTTTGCAGTAAATTTAATTTAGTTTATTTTTGAGGCCGCGGTTTTCGAGTTACTCAAGAAAACATTACAAAACGCAAACCCAGCAGTCGCCCCTCCCCTCTCTCCTCCTCCTCCATCAGCCAGAATTTTTAGTATTTCGTTCATAGCACTCCCTCATACTACTGTACAAAACTATAATACTACTTGAATTATTTTGCCTCATTTGATCTTTTTTGGCCCATCAATAATTGGGCTAAGCCATCGGCTTCGTCGTGCATCTACAAACTGTAAAACCGACGATTGTGTAAATTTTACCTCACAATTTTGTGACCTTTAACAGCATAAGTATAACAGTTAAATCGTTTTGTCTGGTCTTCTTACTACGAAAGTACTGTGGTTGTACAGTTTTGCGATGGCTTCATATTAGCCACGTTGCTAAATTTCAGGCAAAATCTTTTATTAGCCGTTAACTCCGTAACTAAACATTTGCGGACCTATGTTTATATGAACTTTTTTCTTTAGTTTTACTTGTAGAATAATACATCAAAATATTTGCATGTCTTCTTGAATCACCCTGTATATGCATAGTACTGCACGGCCTAGAAATGGTTCAAATGGCTCTGAGCACGAGGTCATCAGTCCGCTACATTTAGAACTACTTAAACCTAACTAACCTAAGGACATCAGACACATCCATGCCCGAGGCAGGATTCGAACCTGCGACCGTAGCAGCAGAGCGGTTCCGGACTAAAGTGCCTAGAACCATGTTATCTGCAAAAATAAATAATAACGAACTAGTACTGAACCCCGACACGAGAAACTACGACGTCATGTCCCTCGAACAACACTAGAGTATGTCGCCTGTGGATAACATTTTCTGCCGCTTATATGTTTCATGTGCGTAATGAACAAAAGTTGCACGAGATCCTCTTTTTTGTAGTTTCAAAGGCCGATTACCATGCCAAGAAATGAGTTTAGCCTTACTTTGGGCACAGCTGTCAGTCGAATTTCTGTTTGTAAGCCAACAACGTCCTCGCGTCCGGTTCCAGAACCGTGACAAACAAATTTCTTCTTGCTCGCTCCATCAACTAACGCCAATTTCTCTCTCTCTCTCTCTCCCCCTCTCCCGGAGCGCATTAAGATAAATATTTCTACTGAAGTTCCCGCGCTGTTTCGTCGCAACTGACAGAAACCTAAACACATAACCGGTTTTTACGAATCACTGAACTACGTCATACCTCTGAAGCAACTAGACGGAGAACCCAGCAACACGTCCGGTTCTCATCTCACAGATCTCCTTGTGTGCCACAGGCTCTGACTAGTATGGATACCGAAATTTTGGCAGTGACAAAAATGACATTCCTTTTCACTGTTTCTTCAGAATCGCCCCATGTGTTGCTCTTGGAACAAAAGAGATCTGTACAACTGTTAACTTCACTAATCGTTTATAGAACTTGGAGGAAGTATTTATCTTTAAAAAATGGGTTGGTTATTTTTCTTGTGAGCGACAAACAGCTACATATGTTTAATTCCAGAAAAGTGTTCAACATAAAGATGGTGCCGCAATTATGTTCATATCAATTATTTTGTCTCCGTTTCGAAGTGCCTTTCGTGTTTTCTCTTCACCGACCTCCCCCCTTGGACGACGTTGCTGCTTGGCGGTGGCTCTTAACCATATATACTGAAACAGATCTTCATCTTCAGACAGAAGCTATGGTAGTTGCAACGTTTCTGGTCACTAGACTGATTATGCCGCTAATTTCACACAGTTCACTTCTGTTATCTAGTAAGTGAGTGTGTGTGTGTGTGTGTGTGTGTGTGTGTGTGTGTGTGTGTGTGTGAGAGAGAGAGAGAGAGAGAGAGAGAGAGAGAGAGAGAGAGAGAGAGACGTTTGAAGGGGACACCTACTGAAGGATCGACAAAGCTTTAATCGTATGCTTGTTGACTGGACGTAGGTATCCAACAACAGATCCCCAATGTTTATATTTTGATCTCGGCTTAGTGTTATCAACGCTCTTGGTTGCGAGGTACTGGAAGAATCACATGCATGCCTTGAAAAACAATTAAGAGAAAAAAATCAAGATTACACAAAGTGAGCATGGAACCACGTCTGACGAATTTAACATCCGATAACACATTGAAAACGCTGCGGAGTTAAACCCTTCCCAGCCCTATTTACCTCCCACATGGGAGGAAAAAGCGCAATGTCTTCTGTTTACAAAAATGGTTAAGAGAACGGATGCACGGAATTACACACCAGTATCGTTAACGTCTTCGTATTAGAGGATCCCAGAGCATACGCAAGGCTCTAATAATATGACTTATCCGGAAAAAAGAAAACACGTGCCAATCTCAAAGACTCGACATAGTTCACGAAAAACAACTCGTGCTTGCTTTATTTATTACTAGGTGAATAACCGTCTTCTATTAGCGCAGCTCCTCATTACCCCTCTATCAGTCCATCTCCTCCTTCCCTCCCTCTCCTCCATTACCCCTCCCCCTCTATGTCCATCTCTTCCTCCTCTCTTTCACTGACGATCCCCTCCCCTTTCTTTGTCCATCTCCTTCTCTTCTGCCCATTTCCCCCTCCCGCCTTGTCCATCTCCTCATTCCCTCTTCTATCTCCACGTTATAACCCGTAGTCCAATGAGAGGTTGATAGTTCTTACCCCCCACAGTATTTCTTTCCTGGCAGTAATTAGTATGTGAAGCAATTTTGGTTGAAATAGATCCATGGGTATATGAGCCTCTAGCGAATTTCGCCCTGCAGTTTCGTTTTCACGGAGCACAATGTTTGGCACGTCATGTCTCCTGAACTACTGGGTGGTTATAATTAAAGTACAGCCAATCACAGAGGCCCAGTGTGGGCTGTATTACTGTACGGCAGTGAAACTTGGTGGATTTGGTAATCCGTTAATGCAGAACCGATTTACGCTGGAAAAAAATTATTTCCAATTTTGGCCACCAGGCCCAATTGTGGCACTGTACAACATCTCGTCGACGTCTTAGGTGCTCATATTGAACAATCGGTGTTTGCGCTAGTTAATAATAAAATCAAAGTCTGACCTTTCCTGCCCGGGTCCCGTAATTAATCCACTAATTCACAGCGTCGGAGTTGCACTTGGTAGCCAAACTAGGAGATTATAAATCGTTTCCAGGTTAACGCATTATATTTACCACGTTCCGCTGCCATACGACAATTAAGAGCCCACAATGGACCTCTGCGAGTAGCTGCACTTTAATTGTATCTGCCCAGAATGTGTGTTGCCATGTTAAATTTGTAGGCATAATCAACAGAATATTTGGATACTGTCTGTGAAATGTGTTGCGAACAGGATGTAGTAATAAATAAGTAAGAAATTTAAACGCCATGTATGATGCGGCAGTTTCTTACGCATCTCAGTGTTTCTAACGTCTTATCTCCTGAACTATGAGTCGTACAAGGATATAATTTTGCAGGGAAATTCAGTGGAATACATCAGCATTGCCTGCAAAATCTACCACGAATAAACTTAGTAGTAAGAAGGTAATGAATTATAACGTTGCCTGATGCGGCAGTTTTACTGTATGAACAGCGAAAATGTACAAAGTCTAAACTTTTTATCGTCTATCGTTTTGTGAGGTTTGTTAGAGAGAGGGAACTTTCGTTAAGGTTCGAAATTAAGCGTAAAGTTTATTGCAGATCACTAAGTACTCAAATTCTTGAATATTGGATGAATGAAGTATGGGTATTCACGTGTCTTCTTTTTCACCCTCACCCCAACTCCTTACACAGACAGGTGTTTCTCATCCGCACAGCGATTGTTTCCAGATAGTTTATAATACGTATTGATTCCAAATAGTGGATGAGAGGGAACATACAGATTACCTCGTCTTCAACTTCCAAAATGCATTAGACAGGCTGCCATGTTGTCGACAAACAACCAAGATACGATTATACGAAGCTCCTACAGGGTAGCCAGAAACAATGAAAAGCTTTTACGGATGTAGTGGGATAGGTTGTGCTGAGAAATAATAGTTAAGAAAAGAATTAGAGATGATGTCCATCCCAAATCCTGTATCATGTCAGTGATACCCTCTCCCCTATTTCTCGTTAATACAAAACGTTCTACCCTTTTTTGAACTTTATCGATGTACTCCGTTAATCCTATCTGGTAAGGATCCCAGACCGCGCAGCAGTAATCCAAAATAGGACGGACAAGCGTAGTGTACGCAGTCTCTTTAGCTGTTGCATCTTTTGAGTGTTCTGCCAATAAAACGCAGTCTTTGGTTAGCCTTTCCCACAATATTTTCTGTGTGTTTTTTTCCAACTTAAGTTGTTCCTAATTGTAACTGATAGGTATTTAGTCGAATTTACAGCCTTTAGATTAGACAGATTTATTGTGTAACGGAAGTTTAAAGAACTTTTTTTAGCACTCACATGGATGGCCTCACACTTTTCATTCTTTAGGGTCAATTGCCAATTTTAGCACCCCATTTTGCATCTGGTTTTGATGTTCTGATGACTTTACTAGACAATAAACAACAGTATCAACTGAACTCCACACAACATAAAACGGCTGTTCGATTGCTTCCTAATCATTTATAAAGGTAAGGAAAATCAGAGTCCCTATAACATTACCTTGGGGAAAGCGAGAAATCACTTCTATTTAGCACTGAAGTTAGCCAGTCACGCCGTTGCGTGCACAAATTCAAATTCAAGCAGCGCGTACGTGATGGTGTCGGCAAAAGCGTTCTTCGTTTGGTTTCCTAAAATCGAACGAGAGGGCGATACAAAAATTGGACGTGGGATGGTAATAAGGATCGAACCCGAGCCAAACGCAGCGAAGTCTCGAGTGATATACGAAAACTAGCATTGTTTGAATTTGTGTGCACAACCGCCTGGTAGGCTGACTTCAATGCTAATGAACTCGGCAACGATGCAACGTATCGAATTTTTTTCTTGGTAATATATTCTCAGCACGACCAAAATTCCGGCATCCTTCGCGCTTTTCAGACTATTTCTGGCCACCCTGTGTATTACTAAATTACTGTCCCAGAAACCGGTGCCAGTTGCACAGTTTTGGTTTTCAACATACGGCATAATTACTGGCCGAACTTACTAACTGAAATTGCTGTCACAATCTACTCATTAAGATGTATCATGTTACAAGTTTAACACAATAAGATAAGAACTAAAGTTAGAAATTGTGTTTCCGTCTCGAAACAGGCAACTGATGGCGCGCAAATACCCGGAATTCATTTATCTAGTATTTGAGAATGAGAGCACTTAGAGGCTTCCAATAAACTTTACACATGCTTTCAAACCTTTACGAAGCTTTTTCTCATATACACCCCCCAAGACGAGGAAAGGAAAAAGAATCCCATGACCTCTTGGAGCTATGAACAGTTCAAACATCTGTTAAATTTGTCATTTGTGGTTGGATATCAAAAAACTAGACTCTGTGGTCCACATTGTCCCTGCATGTGCAGTAAACTGCCGCAACAGGCATGACATTTTAATTTATTACTTGCTTACTAGTCACTCTACTCGCAACACACTTCGTAGGCAGTAGCCACATGTAGTCTGCCAGTGAATGTAACGGCAAAATTATATTTCTGAACGACACATACTTCAGGAGATAGACATCATAAATATTATGAGGCTAAAAAAAAACTTGTTTTTGCCTAAAACGGAGCGCAAATTATCCAGACTGCACTCACCTACCTTTTGATAATGAGAGCCCTTAGCGACTTCCCATGAATTTTAAACACAACTTGAAACCTTTGCTAAACTATTTATCGGCGATATGCTCAACGTCAAATATATAACACATTAACTCATTTGTAATCAGACCTTCGAAGTTTGAGTCTCTGAGGAAACGTTGCTTTATTGGTCATCACTGATATGTGATTAGCTCGAAGAACTTTTAACTAACAGAGTTCCTTACCTTGTATTGGTGGAAATTTGAAATGAAAGTATGAGTGTTCTCCACGAAAGCATTCTCGGTCAGAATGTCAAATAGGGTCGAAAGCAATCTTAGACTATCCTTGACGATGACAATGCCTACAGGTGAGAGTCGTCGTTGAAAGGTTGTAACAAAATGCTTAGAGACTTGGACAAAATGACAATTTGGTTGAAATGAATAAATAAAATATAAATTACTTATAAGAGTCTATATTTTAAAGCCGGTGAAATATTTAGGAGAATCACTAAGAAGCGACATGAACTAAAACAAACACGTAAAAATTTTTTTTAAAAAAATGTAAATGTCGTGTGACTAGGGCCTCTCGTCGGGTAGACCGTTCGCCGGGTGGAAGTCTTTCGATTTGACGCCACTTCGGCGACTTCCACTTCGATGGGGATGAAATGATGATGATTGGGACAACACAACATCCAGTCCCTGAGCGGAGATCTCGTACCCAGCCGGGAATCGAACCCGGGCCCTTAGGATTGACATTTTGTCACGCTGACCACTCAGCTACAGAGGGCGGACGTAAAAATCAACAACTAGTAGGGAACACGAATCTATGAAAAAAATTCTAGAGTGCTGCCCCTACATTTGAAGATAGTAAGTAGGCGTAGCAGCAGAAATAGAAAGAATTAGATGAATGATTAGTGTAAAACTTTCCGTCGATGACACGACCATTCGTGTAATGGTTACTTCAATAGGCACAGAGTCGAATAATATATTACCTGCTGATCCTCTTGACCTATCAACCTTTGTAAGATAACTGGTAAGAATGATGAAAGAAAAATAACAACTATCAAATTTTATAGCGTTGGTACAAATTACATGACAGAAAAGCAGCTAACAGGGAACCATATCCATTTAAATAACGAAATATATTAGTAATTTCTCTTATCAATTAAACAATACAAGTAAGAAGTTTCCCGGTAGCTGTTAGAGTGGTTGTCTTAAGTGGGAGATTTACTAGACGTACATTCTTCATCTGGACACCAGAATGCAGTTGCGTGTAGCGACATACAGTTATGAATGTTCATCCAGTTTAAAGTCGTCGGCCTCAGTGAAGAAAGCGGGTGTTCCTCCGTAGTTGGGCTGGCAGGCTGCTTTCAACACCTGCCGCGACAGGATCGAACAGGCGTTACAGTAGACACCTCAGGGGACTCGGCAGTTCCGTGATGAGTGTCAGGCACATAGCAGTCACCGTCTACCTTTAATTGTTTCGTTCGCGTTCATCTGTACCTCCTGGTTCGTTTTGTACCATTGGGTTGCCAATGACGTAAATACTTACGGCTTGAACTTTTCTTCAATCCCACAGTTTTTGATTTCAACAGGGCGTTTTAAATAGCCATGTTATGTTTCCACGCGTTGTCCATCATGCTCTTCTCTTTCGGTGAACAAGGACTGTTTTCATTACAGGTAACATGCCGCAGATCACGTATAGCTGACGAAACAGTAGGCTGTGGGTAATGTGGACCACAGTGCCTGGTTTCTTGATATCCAACCACACTAAAAAAAGTCTAAGAGAGACGGGGAATTTTAGCAGACGTTTACAATTGTTCCCGGCTCCAGAAGGTCATGGGATTCTACGGGTATCGAAGAGACGAAGGTTTTACGGCTGCCTTGTCAAGGAATTTGTGTAAAAGATGTAAATATGAGACTTTTCTAAATGCTTCGCCCACACGTGGAGGGGCCTCAGTGGCTGTATCGTGTAGTCTCTTACAAAGGAAAAGCACTAAATTAACTGACTAATAATATTTCCAAGCAGATTCGCACGGAAGGGAAAATTACATATCCAATGACAGAAATCACGGACCGATTGCGTGAATATCTAAGAAGTCGGATACTAAATGCCCAAACGTCAGTTATAATAACAATTTTTCTCGACCTTATGGACCCACAGATGTGTTACCAAGATGCAGAACCATCTAATGATGGGGGCGGATTAATTTTAATAACATCTGAACAAAAACACACAAGCGCCAAAGAAACTGGTGTTGGCATGCGTATTCAAATGCAGAGATATTTAAACAGGCATAACATGGCGCTGCAGTCGGCAAAGCCTGTACAGGACAACAAGCCTTTGGCGCAGTTAGATCGGCTACTGCTGCTACACGATAGGTTATCAAGATTTGAGTGAGTGTGAACGTGCTGTTATAATCAGCGAACGAGCGATGGGACACAGCATCTCTGAAGTAGGAGGATTTTCCCGTACGACCATTTCATAAGTGTACTGGGAATACCAGGAATTCGGTAAAACATCAAGTCTCCGACATCGCTGCGGCCGGAAAAAGATCCTGCAACAAAGTGACCAACGATGAATGAAGAGAACCGCTCAACGTGACACAAGTGCGACTCTTCCGCAAATTGGAGCAGATTTCAATGCTGGGCCATCAACAGCTGTCAGCGTGCGAACCATTCAACGAAACATCATCGATATGGAGTTTCGGAGCCGAAGGCCCTACCGTGTATCTTTGATGATTGCACGACACAAGGCTTTAGGCTTCGCCTGGGCCTGTCAACAACGACATTGGACAGTTGATGACTGGAAATATGTTGCCTGGTCGGACGAGTCTCGTTTCAAATTGTGTCGAGCAGATGGACAGCACAGTTATGGAGGCAACCTCACGAATCCACTCACCCTGCATGTCAGCAAGGGGCTGTTCAAGCTGGTGGAGGCTCTGTAATGGTGTGGGACGTGTGCAGTTGGAGTGATGCGGGGCCCCTGATACGCCTAGATACGACTGTGACAGGTGACACGAACGAAAGTATCCTGTCTGATCACCTGCAACCATTTATGTCCATTGTGCATTCCGACGGACTTGGGCAATTCCAGCAGGACAATGCGACACCCCACACGTCCAGAATTGCTACAGAGTGGCTGCAGGAACACTCTTCTGAGTTTAACACTTCCAATGTCCACCAAACACCCCAGACATGAACATTATTGAGCACATCTTGGATGCCTTGCAACACTCTGTTCATAAATCTTCACCTCCTCGTATTCATAGTGATTTATGGGCAGTTCTGCACGATTCATCGTGTCAATTCCCTCCAGCACTACTTCAGACATTAGTCGAATCGATACCAAATCGTGTTGGGCACTTCTGCGTGTTCGATATTAGGCAGGTGTGCATGTTTCTTTGGCTCTTCAGTGTAGACTGATAAAATTAAATTGGTGAAGAACTGAGCCTTCGCGTTCAAATTGCCTACGCAAACGTATCATCGTGGAAGAATATGATTATTGCGCGGGAGTCTTCCTCCTAGTGCCACCGCAAAATGACTTTGAAACTAATCGCAAAGGTCTCCCCAGCACGCCTTTCCTATCAAAAGCCGATATAATTTCTCATGGTCCTCGATTCATATCCATACCCTGTTGTTGAGCGGCTGGTCCTCAATTCCAAATCAATTTTTGAAACCAATAGGGCTTCCCTTGCCCGTGCTAATCTACTTCTGGCATCTTCCTTGCTAAAGTTGTTAAGCGTAATCTTGTTTTTTAAGTTAAGAGAATTCTTTCTCTTCTTCTGATAATGTGTCATTCTCTAATTTGATACTAAGACAGTCGCCGTTTTCATTTTACTACTCAGCATGTTAATCGACCAAGTTTTGCTTATTCTGAATTCATATTCTAGTCTCAATGTGCTGTCGACTGCGTTGAATAAGTTTTTTGAGGCTCACTTACCGGCGGACGGTATGACCAAATCGGCTACCAATACCTCTCTCCAAAAATTTCGGTTCGAAGCCTTACTCCAGTATAAAGTTTCAATCCGACAGTAAGATTAAGATAAAGTTATCTGTCTTTATATTAGTCGAAAGAGGGAAGAAAGACGTTTCAAATTACTCTGAGCACTGTGGGATTTAAAACTTCTGAGGTCATCAGTCCCCTAGGAGCACTGTGGGACTTAACTTCTGAGGTCATCAGTCCCCTAGAACTTAAATCTAAGTAACATAAGGAAATCACACACATCCATGCCCGAGGCAGGATTCGAACCTGCGACCCTAGCGGTCACGCGGTTCCAGACTGGAGCGCCTAGAAACGCTCGGCCACCCCGGCCGGAAAAGACGTTTCAAACAGTATACATAATGGAAGTCTTCCTCTGCTATCTATCGTTTAGAATTTTCGCTCCAATCACTAAAAATCGATGTGGTTTGGAGATCCTTTTTTTTACTTCTCGTGCAATAAATATCTTCTGTTTCTTCATTGTTTCTGTAACTATAAACGTGCAAAATCACTGTTATTCTTAAATGGTCACGACAATTTTAGTGAATTGGTTATAGAATGCCGACGTAACCGTTTCGACCTTATCCTCTTTCGACGAATCAATCGCATACACCAATATTTATACCACGCCCCATCAACCACTAGGCGCTAGTCTGGAACCGCGCGACCGCTACGGTCGCAAGTTTGAATCTTGCCTCAGGCATGGATGTGTGTGATGTCCTTAGGTTAGTTAGGTTTAAGTAGTTCTAAGTTCTAGGGGACTGATGACCTCCTCAGAAGTTAAGTCCCATAGTGCTCAGAGCCATTTGAACCATCAACCACTACTCGGAAAACTGACTGCCATTTGAATGAAAAGAAGACCCAGTATCAAAGTAAAGAATGAAAGAAGATATGGTTTGGTGTCCGCACGTGACATCAATTTCTCGTTGTGGATTTCCTATAACTCATGTAACATTCACACGCAGCCTATTAAAATTCCGTTTGGGACTGAAGCCGCACTGTTTCTCCTTAAAAAGTGATGTTAATATCAAAACAGTGAAAAACGAATGTAAACAGTATCTTATTTCAGTCTCTGCACATGTTTCAACGGCCTTCGAGGGCTTTTAAGTTCGCGCAGCGTACATGTAACGCAGACATGCCTGCAAAGAGCAACATGACTTGCGCTGTAGAGTCGCGAGGTCAAGGAGATCACCCATGTCGTCATCACACACACACACACACACACACACACACACACACACACACACACACACACACACATAGAGAGAGAGAGAGAGAGAGAGAGAGAGCGTGGGGGGTGGGGATGGCGTCACAAAACGAAGACGCGTCAACACGAGGCAACGACCGCTACTGCTGATCTCCTCTTTGCCGACAATGAGTATGGGCATTTCAGTACGCTCTTTCAGAGTGAATTTACTAAAAATGCGTGGCATATACAGATATGTAAGTGGAAATTTCCGATAAATTTGCATCCTTCATATCAGGAAGACTAGGCTAGAGGGCCCGATTGCCTGAGCTAATGTGAGGTGCCTTACTTCTATCAGGCGGCTACGGACACGCCAAAGGAAACATTGCGAGACTCCAGACGAACAAGGCACAACCATATTCTGCTCGTGTACAGCTCACCCCATACATGCTGTCATTGACAGTGAATATGATATTCGAGTAAGTCTCGAGAGAGCACTATTCGTATCTTTATACTCCTGTGAATGTTTCAGAGAATTTAATTGGTCTAACTCCAGCCTATAGAGTGGACCCAGCTCAGAACGATCCTCGAACCAGTTTGAAACCGTAATCGCCGGCCGGTGTTGCCGTGCGGTTCTAGGCACTTCAGTTTGGAACCGCGTGACCGCTACGGTCGGAGGTTCGAATCCTGCCTCGGGCATGGATGTGTGTGATGTCCTTGGGTTAGTTAGGTTTAAGTAGTTCTAAGTTCTAGGGGACTGATGACCTCAGATGTTGAGTCCCATAGTGCTCAGAGCCATTTGAACAGTAATTTAAACCATTTTGCGAGACAGCATGAAGTTGGTGGGGGGGGGGGGGGGGGGGGGGGGAGCTTCGGAAGTACACAGTTCAATTTCAGAGGCAACAAAACCTATTTCTATTTCTCCGATTTCTCTTCTCTCGTTGCCCAGAAAGTGATTATTTGCTAAGAGTGCACGCATGCTGCAGAGAACGTGTCTTTCTAGATGAGAATTGTGATTTATGGGAATGACAATTCATCTCAAAACAATGTCACTTGAGTATAGCAGGCAGAACAATATCTGATTCGGGTGGTACAAGTGCCTAACGCAAACAATCCGAATTAGGACTCTGGTTCATTCATCGTAACATCCTTTCTAAGTCTCGCACTTATGCTTTGTTCTAATGTGTGTGAATTCCTAAGGGACCAAACTGCTGAGGTCATCGGTACTTAGATTCACACACTACTTGAACTAACTTGTGCTAAGAACACCACATACACCCAATGCCCGAGGGAGGACTCGAACCTCTGGTGGGAGGGGCCGCGCGAACAGCGACATGGCGCCTCTAACCGCGCGTCCCTTATGCTTTACATTGCTTCCTCCTGTGAGACATGCTTGAACAGGCAGCTATTTTCTTCGGCAGAAATGTTCGAGGACACTTAAAAACGGAACGCGTGAAGATACGAAGACAGAAGAGACACCTGCAGCAATTCAGAAATTATTGGGAAAGTTGAAACAATACAGTAATACTAGTCTAGCAGAAACGAAATATACTCCAGAGCTGTGTTGTTTTTATGACGCTTTGTCGCGAAACAAAAAACACTCGTAGCTGAAACTCACACGTCAGTGTATATTTTGAAAGGTGCACACAGAAGAAGAAAAAACGGACTTTGGATGTTAACTCAGGAAAAGCCATTCTTGAACCCTGCTACTCAAAGGGACATGGGAAAAGAGTTAAAATGCTGTAAGACTAATTGCTAAATTTAGTGTAGAGAAGAAAAATAAGCTCAAACGTTTGTACTTCCCACAACAATCCAACGTTTCTGAACGAAGCACACACACGTCGTTCTGGAGCATATTCAGAAACATCAACAAGAGAAATTTTCGATGTTTATTAATCTTATCACTTCTAACGGGAAACAAAACAGTTGATGTTTTAGTGTCACCATAGTAGTTCAGTCGAGAAAAAATCAGATCGTGAATATAGACTCTCGTGCAAAAGTTACGGGAAGATTTTTGGATGTTGTCTAGAACTATTTTGCACTCTTTGTACTCAACAAGCACTCTGCAAACGGGGAAGATCTTCACTAGCCATGACACAGGCCTTCGACGTGATCAAATCGGGTAGCAATTTTTCGACGACCAGTTCATTTACTTGATGACTCAACAGGTGCAATAATCGCAATTAAAACCAGCTGACAACGCTAATACTTAAGTTATGAATATTCGGACTTTGAAGATAATTGGTTTGTAGTCGCCGCATGTTACACCATTTTGCGAAAGAAAATACAGACGTAAACACAGCTGTAAAGTGAAGAACCGTCTGTCGAAGATGGTTCAAATGGCTCTAAGCACTATGGGACATAACATCTAAGGTCAGCAGTCCCCTAGACTTAGAACTACTTAAACCGAACTAACCTAATGCCATCACACCATCATCATCCATACCCGAAGCAGTATTCGAACCTGCAGCAGCGTGGTTCCAGACTGAAGCGCCTAGAACCGCACGGCCACAACGGCCGGCGTCTGTCGAAGAAAATAAGTAAGCAGTACGCTTTTAACAATACCGTATCTTCGCAAAGAAGCCGTTGCTCGTCATTTTCAATGTGGCTTTCGTGTGTTTAATCTAGTACTTGCAAGCCTACTCATCGGTCACAGTCTTCATCTTGCTCCTCCAGAGACACACACCAGTAATTAGAGCTAGATCTTCTAGGGATCGTCTCGTAAAGCAATGCAGTGCGCGTGAAATTCATACTGAAGCATATCAAGGATATCTAAAACTAACCAGTAAATATGGCGCTCACTCCGTCCCTCAGCGCTGACGGTGTCTTTTTCTAAATTATAAAGACATGCAGTAAACGGCTTTCCTCCTTAGTGATATGTGTAAGCTTTCGCTGAGAGCTATGCAATTTCACGAAACATTTCAAAGGTTACGAACAATTATCGAGTAAGTTTCGTTTGTAAGATCTGTAGTAATGGATCAACTCAACATTTTAGTTTTTTAATTATTTTTTACAGCGCTTAGTAGGCCGCATACGAATCGGTTGTCACATGTATAATTATATGGTTCATTCTATCTATGTAATTATCAGTCACCAACAATGTTTTTTTGGCACCATATGCGGGACGGGTCAGGGTAAGATACTGTGATTGGTATTTTCATTCATTTGTAACAACTTATGAAATATTTATGGTTACAACAAGGAAAAACACAAACACTCGCATCTAGGAACCATTAACGGTGTACTGCCACAACAATCTCCTCGCTGATCAAACGCAGGTGACTTCAGCATGCATTCCAAGCTTGTAACGATTATCGTTTCGGGCAAGAGCGTGCTCCAACTATACAAGCTGTATACTGTTCAACAGGCCGAGTACTATTATCTCTACCAGAGGGAATTATGTTTTCAATTTATGATCTATTCCAAAAGCAGCTCAGTTAGAAGACAGAGAGGATCATTAAGGAATATCGCGAATGGTGCATTTCCCCTATTATACAAATGGACGGAATCCCCCCGTATTTCGTGTGAGACGCTGAGAGTAGATAGTTTTCAGGTTGGGGGCTAGGAGTCGACTATGTTTCTCCGCTGAGTGTATCGTTCACAGATTACGTCTTGATTAAATTTCTAGGTGTAAGTGGAATAGGGCGTACGGAGCAGAGAGAGAGTTTCTTTCGACTATTACTGAGAGACCTGAGTGAACATTTTTCGGTAATGTCGACGCAATAAGCTGGAAATTACTTATACACTGTTCGTAAAACTAATTTTCATTCGATACTACTTTAAAGAGACTTTTCTCTCTCCGATGGAATGATTTCAAACTGAAGAGTGGTCACAGAAAACTGTGAACGCCACACCTTTTTTACTTATATTCGAACCTGACTGTTAGATTAAGAATCCGTCATAATGAAACAATTAACTGTCTGCCAAAGAAAATATGTAGCGAGGACCAAGATAAAGTTTGAATATTTTGTCCATAGTCGACTGCTTGTCAAAGGCTGCAACAGATTAACTAATGTACAGAGCGATACTCAATCTACTCCTTCAGCCACTTTTACTTAGGAGAAGGACCACGACGTATTTAAAAGCCATACCATCACGATCAGGTGGTTTAAAAACTTTTTACATCGTGAGATTTATTTATGACAAACATATTTGTTGTCCACGCATTTAAATATCACAATATATTGCAAGTCTTACAGAGCAAAGTTGTTAGCTCTCACACGGGTTCTGTTCAGTGGTGAGAGAGATAACTGAAACATAAGCAAAGAACATGTGGAAAGGAAGATGGATTCAATGAGAACAACTCGAAGTGTGTATAGTTTATTCTTATAACGACGTGGAGAAGGCGGAGTCTCACGTGAATACTAACCTCTCATCAGGCTTCTCTCCTCTGGCAGACACACAGGCCGCAAGGGGATGTGGCACGCCTTCATTGAAAACGTCCGATTCTAGCCACACGATTTCATCATTACCGTAACACTGTTCCCTTTCCTGAACGCTGCACACTCTTGCAGGTTCCCTGTTCTTTCTGAATGAGCTAGTGTTGTGAATTTGACGCTAAATGTAATAGCAACTCACAGGTAAACAGCACGTTGCGCCAACGATGCGTGGTCCACGGACTACATTCGCACTTTTTAAGTTATGCTGCTGCGCACGTGAAAGTGGAAAGCATATCGTCAGTCATCGGTAACACGTTTTGTTTTGAAGCACAGCGGCTTGACGCTGCTGTTTCCATACCGGTTACCGATCAAAAAATAGGCTGCCCTTTGGTACTAGCGGCAGGTCATGATTCTGCCGTGGCTATAGACCTTTGGCCAGCTTGATACGGGGCGGCACTGGTGTTCTGAAACCATTATTACCAGGCGGCAGTGAGAGTTTGCTGCACAGCCGGCACTTGTGACGATAATATTTTTTGTACCATTTGCACTTCCAGTTGTCCTAGTAACCTACACATTGACACAAGATCCGATTTGCGTTCTCGAGAGACCTTCAGCAGCTGTACTCACTCAGAACACAGGAAACTGTTTGGCATTTAATTCGAGCTTTCTTGCGCGGCGCGAATGTAGGAACTCAGACAATTTCAATGAATCGTACTACACTATAAGAGTTACTGTAATTGTACGCAGGTAGGGTGTAAACTTTCCTAGTGTTCCAACACACTTACTGTTCAACTATATCATTCTTTGATTTACTGACTAATCACAAAGAAGTTGGGAAATTACCCACTTACTACATCCAAAAATTCATCTAATGAGTAGAAGGAGTTGCCATTAAGAAATTCTTTTAATTTCCTTTTAAATGCTATATGGCTATCTGTCAGACTTTTCATGCTATTAGGTAAATGACCAAATACTTTTGTGCCAGCATACTTTACCCCCTTCTGAGCCAAAGTTAGATTTAACCTTGAGTAGTGAAGATCATCCTTTCTCCTAGTGTTGTAGCCATGTACACTGCTATTACTTTTGAATTCGTTCGGATTGTTAATAACAAATTTCATAAGTGAATATATATATATATATATATATATATATATATATATATATATATATATATATATATATATATTGTAAGGCTACAGTGAAGATTTCTAGCTCTTTAAATAAGTGTCTGCAGCATGATCTTGGATGAGCTCCAGCAATTATTCTGATTTACGCTTTTGTGCAATGAACACTCTTTTACTCAATGATGAGTTACCCCAGAATATGATGCCATACGAAAGCAGAGAATGAAAATAGGCGTGGTAAGCTAATTTACTCAGATATATATCGCCAAAATTTGCAATGACCCTAATAGCATAGGTAGCTGAACTCAAACGTTTCAGCAGATCTTCAGTGTGTTTTTTCCAGTTCAACCCCTCATCAATGCATACACCTAGAAATTTTGAATATTCTACCTTAGCTACCGATTTCTGATCGAAGTCTATATTTATTAATGGTGTCATTCCATTTACTGTGTGGAACTGTATATACTGTGTTTTGTCGAAGTTTAATGCGAGCCCATTTGCAGAGAACCACTTAATGATTTTCTGAAAAACATTGTTTACAATTTCACCAGTTAATTCTTGTCTGTCGGGTGCGATAGCTATACCTGTATCATCGGCAAAAAGTACCAGCCTTACAATAACCGCCCCATCATTCACACAGTGGATGAGGAAGAACAGTCCAATGAAGGATTCTGAGCTCCTCTCAGGTGCTCCGACTTGGGTGAGGCCTCGCGTAGTTATGGAGAAGGAGATGTTGGTTTGCATTTTTTGGCGACGAACTCGCTGAAGCTCAACATCGCAGGAGTCAACAGCTGTGTGCGGCTGGCCGGCACGCGGGAGACAGGACAGGTTTGGATGACCTTGCTGCAATGGTGGCAGAAGCCTCGCCGAACGACTCACCGGGATTTTGTTCACTGCCAGGCCTCCGTAGACATTCTGCAAGAGCCTGTGGGTATCTGCGATGCTCTGGATTTCCGTCAAACGAAACTCAATTACAGCTCACTGCTTGTAATGGAATCCCCGTTAAAGACGCCATTGCCGGCCGCGGTGGTCTCGCGGTTCTAGGCGCTCAGTCCGGAACCGCGCGACTGCTACTGTCGCAGGTTTGAATCCTGCCTCGGGCATGGATATGTGTGATGTTCTTAGGTTAGTTAGGTTTAAGTAGTTCTAAGTTCTAGGGGACTGATGACCGGAGATGTTAAGTCCCATAGTGCTCAGAGCCATTTGAACCAAAGACGCCATTTTGAAGTCTAAGTTAAGCGCTGCCACATATCGACTATAGGGGAAGAAACCGGAATATTCCACGATGTCCCACAACAAATTCCGAATTTTTCAGCCGCAACTGACCGAGAAAAAAATGTATTGCATTGCTTACTGAACGCCCTCGTGTACTAAAACACTTTTACACAACCCAAATAGCCAATAACAATTTGAAAAAGGAAATTTCAGGAAAGCACAAGCTCTGCCCATCGGTAGTTAAACGTCTACTCCTTTGGAATTTTTCCTCATACCTTGATTCGAGTCGCAAATGAAGACCGGTCTGAACGTTCTTCATCACGAATATTTGCACTTCCCCCCATTAAACACGATGCACCGTTTCGAACTGACGATTCATTCATCACGTTTCCATAAATTTCGGTTAGCTAACAGTGAATAAATAGAAAGCGGTAAGCGGTCGCTATTGCTCGCGGCTGACGTCATGTTGTGCCAAATGTTAGGGAGGACTAATGACACGAAGGTGGGGTATGGGTCGGTATAGGGGGAGAATTGTGCAGCTCGTCAGTTCAAAACGTTCTTTACGTTTAGAATGCCACCCGCATAAGCGTGTACGTGCCACAAATTAACTGGTTGCACTCTGTTCCGCATTTTCGTTAAAATAGCGTCTCCGTGCAAGTTATGGAGACCCCAGCGAAACACCGACCCCGGTGACGCGTAGGGGCAGTGCTCAGGCCAGTGCCCGCCAATGGGCGGCTGCCAGACAACGGTGCAGCGGTGGGAACCGAGGACGAAGCTCGAATACCGCGCAGCTGCTCAGTATGCTCCGCGCCCACGAATTCCTACAGTGTCGCTCATGGCCGCCGGTGCGCTATGAATAATTCTTTTCTCTCCCATCAAGGACTCTTGGCATCGTAAAAGAAGAGGGAAAGGGTGGATGTAAAAAAAGAGCGAACACGGATGTTGCTTCTACTTAAGGAATCGTGCACAAGCAAACACGTACCTTATAGACTCTTTCCAGAATGCATCCACATGCTTCCTCGATATCCATCTCAAACAACGCATACACTTTAACAACACTAATCATCTTCCACGTGCCACGAGCGAAAGTCATGAAATCTAAAGGGTGGTTTGAAAGCCGCACATTTACTAAGCACGAACCATTAGAAAATGCTCTTGTGTTCGTCCAACAGTGAATCAGCTTCAGCAGGCGCCACATAAACTTTGTAAGACCCGTCCAAACCGCGAAAGGGAGCACGGAGTGGATAAAAGCAGGGGGAAAGAAATTCTCCAGCATGCGGTCGAAGTGTTTCAGGGAAACAATAGCAAATTTAATGAAACTGGACACGAGAAATTCAAAACTCGCGCATTCCGCATACGAGTCCAATTTCATAGTAGTACTGCATCACCTCTGCCGATTGGTACGGCACGAAGGCATACTGTGCAGAGAAAATGACAATGTTTGTCTAAAGAAGCAAACAAGCATTTCAAACTAAATAGTTAGTAAATAAAAAACCTACACGTGAATGTATCCTGTATGACAAATGCTAAAGAAAAATATTACAGTATACTGTAGCTTCTGTTTATGTGAAGTATTCCGTTATCAAAAGTCCCAATTATTTACGCAATACGACAGGAAGGTGTGCGGACATTTGCCACGCCGGACGTTTGCCACGATCTTACCTGCTCCGAAGTGTTGGATCCCTTTGTCTCCCCTCCTCCTCCTCCTCCTCCTCCTCCTCCTCCCCATCGCTTACTGAGCCTTTCCGCTGGTTTACTTAACATAGGACCAGAATCTCTTTGGATTTTCCGCCACATGTCTAGAGAGAGTTTCGCTGTGGAAACTATTAAAGGCATCTCGCATTGAAATCCGCACCAAATTTCGAGCCTCAGTAAAACTTTGCCAATCTTGGAGATTTTGGGTTCGTCTAAATATTACGTGCCTTTTTCGGTGCTCCTGCAGCAGCTTTCTGTCGTGTTTTGTGTACCATGGGGGGATCAATTCCGTCTCTTATTAATTTATTTGGTATGAATCTCTCGAGTTCTGTTGATACTATTTCTATGAACTTAAGCCACATATGCTCTTCACTTACATAGTTTGGAAGGATTTGAGACTGTCTCTTAGAAAGACGTCAACCGAATTTTTAGTTTCTTTTATAAATAGATATATGTCGCGTTTAGTTTTGGTGAATTTCTTTGTTACAAATTTGAGCCTCCCTACGACTGTACCTGTACCCGTCGTGATGCTCAGGATTATTTGTGGCTAAGAGGTCAAGTGTGTTTTCATAACCATTTACAATTAGAATGGCCTCGTGAACTAATTCTTCAAAATAATTTTTTATAAAAAAAAGCATTTAGAACAATTACGGAAGTTGTTTTCTATCTACAATAGGGTCTGAAAATGTATTTTTGTCAACATACGCTGGGTAAATTGAAGTCACTGCCAACTATAATTGTTTGATTAGGGTACCTATTTGTGATGATACTCAAGTTTTCCTTGAACCGTTCAGCATCTGTTTCATCTAAGACCGGGGGTCGGTAAAAGGAGCAAGTTATTAATTTATTCCGGTTGTCGAATATAACCTCTGCCCATACTAAGTCACAGGAACTATCTGCTTCAGTGTCGTTTCTGAGCTGGAACACACATTAAATTATTTTTCTTTAAGTTGTGCTTCTTGTTTCTGTTGTAGTGCAGATAATTACAATTACGGCTTTCTCTCCAAAACCTAGGATGCTTTCTCTGTGAGCCTGTAAATACCAGAGCTAAGCTATGTAGAACAACAACGTACGGTACAAGCATACCATTCTGTATTACTTTATTTCCTTATTTCTAAGATTTTAAAATTGTACGTCGACTTTAGATGACATGTCAATCATAGATGTTCTCATATTCAGTGAACGTATATTCAGACATGTTTTGAACATTGTCCCGCTACACTTTATTAAGTAATGTTTCGCCGCAAGGTATATCGCATTTTAGAGAGTAAATTAATACGGAGTATGTCGTTCTTCTTTTCAAACATTCACATAGAAATTTCTTCTTTCCTTGTTGTCTTTTAGGCATGCTGTTTCTAACAACCCTACCACAACAAAGGTCAGCATTTAATAACGATTGTGGTGCTGCTCACGCTGCTAAATACTGCATCATCGGGCAACAACTAAGTTATTATGTGGCAGCAGTTATTAGAGCACAGTTAATTAAGTCATTTCATGTAATAATCAAAAAACTAGGCACTCATGTTTTTGTGTTTCCCACGCTGGTCTCGTCTTATCATGATTCAATCGTTGAAAATCTAGGTGGTTATGATTCCAAGCTCGGATGCAAAGAGGCCTAGGTTTTATTCTGCTACATTCAAAAGTTTTGTAGACGCGCTTCACAAATCATTCTTGGAGATTACACTTTTCCTGGACAATGGTGTTGAAAAAAAAAAACAGCATTCCGAAATTAAGTTGCACTTCCTTTTGTTGTTGTTGTTGTTGTTGTTGTTGTGGTCTTCAGTCCTGAGACTGGTTTGATGCAGCTCTCCATGCTACTCTATCCTGTGCAAGCTTCTTCATCTCCCAGTACCTACTGCAACCTACATCCTTCTGAATCTGCTTAGTGTATTCATCTCTTGGTCTCCCCCCACGATTTTTACCCTCCACGCTGCCCTCCAATACTAAATTGGTGATCCCTTGATGCCTCAGAACATGTCCTACCAACCGATCCCTTCTTCTGGTCAAGTTGGGCCACAAACTTCTCTTCTCCCCAATCCGATTCAATACTTCCTCATTAGTTATGTGATCTACCCATCTAATCTTCAGCATTCTTCTGTAGCACCACATTTCGGAAGCTTATATTCTCTTCTTGTCCAAGCTATTTATCGTCCATGTTTCACTTCCATACATGGCTACACTCCATACAAATACTTTCAGAAATGACTTCCTCACACTTAAATCTATACTTGATGTTAACAAATTTCTCTTCTTCAGAAACGCTTTCCTTGCCATTGCCATTCTACATTTTATATCCTCTCTACTTCGACCATCATCAGTTATCTTGCTCCCCAAATAGCAAAACTCCTTTACCACTTTAAGTGTGTCACTTCCTAATCTAATTCCCTCAGCATCACCCGACTTAATTCGACTACATTCCATTATCCTCGTTTTGCTTTTGTTGATGTTCATCTTATATACTCCTCTCAAGACACTGTCCATTCCATTTAACTGCTCTTCCAAGTCCTTTGCTGTCTCTGACAGAATTACGATGTCATCGGCGAACCTCAAAGTTTTTACTTCTTATCCATGGACTTTAATACCTACTCCGAATTTTTCTTTTGTTTCCTTCACTGCTTGCTCAATATACAGATTGAATAACATCGGGGATAGACTACAGCCCTGTCTCACTCCCTTCCCAACCACTGCTTCCCTTTCATGTCCCTCGACTCTTTATAACTGCCATCTGGTTTCTGTACAAATTGTAAATAGCCTTTCGCTCCCTGTATTTTACCCCTGCCACCTTCAGAATTTGAAAGAGAGTATTCCAGTCGACATTGTCAAAAGCTTTCTCTAAGTCTACAAATGCTAGAAACGTAGGTTTGCCTTTCCTTAATCTAGCTTCTAAGATAAGTCGCTGGGTCAGTATTGCCTCATGTGTTCCAACATTTCTACGGAATCCAAATTGATCTTCCCCGAGGTCGGCTTCTACTAGTTTTTCCATTCGTCTGTAAAGAACTCGCGTTAGTATTTTGCAGCTGTGACTTATTAAACTGATAGTTCGGTAATTTTCACATCTGTCAACACCTGCTTTCTTTGGGATTGGATTTATTATATTCTTCTTGAAGTCTGAGGGTATTTCGCCTGTCTCATACATCTTGCTCACCATATGGTAGAGTTTTGTCAGGACTGGCTCTCCCAAGGCCGTCAGTAGTTGTAATGGAATGTTGTCTACTCCAGGGGCCTTGTTTGGACTCAGGTTTTTCAGTGCTCTGTCAAACTCTTCACGCAGTATCGTATCTCCCATTTCATCTTCATCTACATCCTCTTCCATTTCCATAATATTGTCCTTAAGTACATCGCCCTTGTATAGACCCTCTATATACTCCTTCCACCTTTCTGCTTTCCCTTCTTTGGTTAGAACTGGGTTTCCATCTGAGCTCTTAATATTCATGCAAGTGGTCCTCTTTTCTCCAAAGGTTTCTTTAATTTTCCTGTAGGCACTATCTATATTACCCCTAGTGAGATAAGCCTCTACATCCTTACATTTGTCCTCTAGCCATCCCTGCTTAGCCATTTTGCACTTCCTGTCGATGTCATTTTTGAGACGTTTGTATTCCTTTTTGCCTGCTTCATTTACTGCATTTTTATATTTTCTCCTTTCATCAATTACATTCAATATTTCTTCTGTTACCCAAGGATTTCTACTAGCCCTCGTCTTTCTACCTAATTGATCCTCTGCTGCCTTCACTACTTCATCCCTCAAAGCTACCCATTCTTCTTCTATTGTATTTCTTTCCCCCATACCTGTCAATTGCTCCCTTATGCTCTCCTTGAAACTCCGTACAACCTCTGGTTCTTTTAGTTATCCAGGTCCCATCTCCTTAAATTCCCACCTTATTGCTTTTATTGCAATATCACGCGACACACTAAACATCACTTCACAATACAAAACATACTTGAAAACATCTTCCTCACAGTCACTGTTAAAGGTCACGTTTTATAAGCTGACTACGTTAAGAAAACAGAAAACCGACTCGTGGCGATAACATATTAGACCTTCTGGTGACAAACAGACCCGAACTATTTGAATCAGTTAATGCAGAACAGGGAATCAGCGATCATAAAGCGGTTACTGCATCGATGATTTCAGCCGTAAATAGAAATATTAAAAAAGGTAGGAAGATTTTTCTATTTAGCAAAAGTGACAAAAAGCAGATTACAGAGTACCTGACGGCTCAACACAAAAGTTTTGTCTCAAGTGCAGATAGTGTTGAGGATCAGTGGACAAAGTTCAAAACCATGGTACAATATGCGTTAGATGAGTATGTGCCAAGCAAGATCGTAAGAGATGGGAAAGAGCCACCGTGGTACAACAACCGAGTTAGAAAACTGCTGCGGAAGCAAAGGGAACTTCACAGTAAACATAAACATAGCCAAAGCCTTGCAGACAAACAAAAATTACGCGAAGCGAAATTCAGTGTGAAGAGGGCTATGCGAGAGGCTTTCAATGAATTCGAAAGTAAAGTTCTATGTACTGACTTGGCAGAAAATTCTAAGAAATTTTGGTCCTATGTCAAAGCGGTAGGTGGATCAAAACAAAATGTCCAGACACTCTGTGACCAAAATGGTACTGAAAAAGAGGATGACAGACTAAAGGCCGAAATACTAAATGTCTTCTTCCAAAGCTGTTTCACAGAGGAAGACTGCACTGTGCTTCCTTCTCTAGATTGTCGCACAGTTGACAAAATGGTAGATATCGAAGTAGACGACAGAGGGATAGAGAAACAATTAAAATCGCGCAAAAGAGGAAAGGCCGCTGGTCCTGATGGGATACCAGTTCGATTTTACACAGAGTACGCGAAGGAACTTGCCCCCTTCTTGCAGCGGTGTACCGTAGGTCTCTAGAAGAGCGAAGCGTTCCAAAGGATTGGAAAAGGGCACAGGTCATCCCCGTTTTCAAGAAGGGACGTCGAACAGATGTGCAGAACTATAGACCTATATCTCTAACGTCGATCAGTTGTAGAATTTTGGAACACGTATTATGTTCGAGTATAATGTCTTTTCTGGAGACTAGAAATCTACTCTGTAGGAATCAGCATGGGTTTCGAAAAAGACGGTCGTGTGAAACCCAGCTCGCGCTATTCGTCCACGAGACTCAGAGGGCCTTAGACACGGGTTCACAGGTAGATGCCGTGTTTCTTGACTTCCGCAAGGCGTTTGACACAGTTCCCCACAGTCGTTTAATGAACAAAGTAAGAGCATACGGACTATCAGATCAATTGTGTGATTGGATTGAGGAGTTCCTAGATAACAGAACGCAGCATGTCATTCTCAATGGAGAGAAGTCTTCCGAAGTAAGAGTGATTTCAGGTGTGCCGCAGGGGAGTGTCATAGGACCGTTGCTATTCACAATATACATAAATGACCTGGTGGATGACATCGGAAGTTCACTGAGGCTTTTTGCAGATGATGCTGTGGTGTATCGAGAGGTCGTAACAATGGAAAATTGTACTGAAATGCAGGAGGATCTGCAGCGAATTGACGCATGGTGCACGGAATGGCAATTGAATCTCAATGTAGACAAGTGTAATGTGATGCGAATACATAGAAAGATAGGTCCCTTATCATTTAGCTACAAAATAGCAGGTCAGCAACTGGAAGCAGTTAATTCCATAAATTATCTGGGAGTACGCATTAGGAGTGATTTAAAATGGAATGATCATATAAAGTTGATCGTCGGTAAAGCAGATGCCAGACTGAGATTCATTGGAAGAATCCTAAGGAAAAGCAATCCGAAAACAAAGGAAGTAGGTTACAGTACGCTTGTTCGCCCAATGCTTGAATACTGCTCAGCAGTGTGAGATCCGCACCAAATAGGGTGGATAGAAGAGATAGAGAAGATCCAACGGAGAGCAGCGCGCTTCGTTACAGGATCATTTAGTAATCATGAAAGCGTTACGGAGATGATAGATAAACTCCAGTGGAAGACTCTGCAGGAGAGACGTTCAGTAGCTCGGTACGGGCTTTTGTTAAAGTTTCGAGAACATACCTTCACCGAAGAGTCAAGCAGTATATTGCTCCCTCCTACGTATATCTCGCGAAGAGACCATGAGGATAAAATCAGAGAGATTAGAGCCCACACAGAAGCATACCGACAATCCTTCTTTCCACGTACAATACGAGACTGGAATAGAAGGGAGAACCGATAGAGGTACTCAGGATACCCTCCGCCACACACCGTCAGGTGGCTTGCGGAGTATGGATGTAGATATTGATGTAGATGTAGATGTAAGCGTCTTTCCAACATGACGTCCAAGACTTAACTTTCTCAAGGTCCGACTATCTAACAAGTTAACAACCAACTAATAATCGCTTACGCGCCCAAAAATCAGAGTTGCAAGTACGTCAAAGATCATATTGACAAAAGAAAGAATACACATAAGAATAATATCACTACAATATAAACATATCGATATATCGTCCGCAGCTCGTGGTCCCGGGTTCGTTTCCTGGCGGGGTAAGGGATTTTCTCTGCCTCGTGATGACTGGGTGTTGTGTGATGTCCTTAGGTTAGTTAGGTTTAAGTAGTTCTAAGTTCTAGGGGACTGATGACCATAGATGTTACGTCCCATAGTGCTCAGAGCCATTTTTTTATCGATGTATCAAAAGTGAAATCAAATCTGAATGCTGTCTCAGAAATACGTTAACTACTTTACAGAAATACAGTAGAATATTGATGGTATCGAGAGGTTCAGGTGAGGTGCCGTAATGGTTGCGTAATTCAAGTACCATTACAAGTTGTAGTAATTAAAGTAGGCACAAATGCAGTGACCAAAAAGAAATGATTAGCGTACATTCGCATTCTCTTTACATCGTTCATTTCTTGTTGCTCCCATGGCGATGGATTGTTTCTATCGCAATCAGTAAGCGTGAAAGGAAGCTACCCTACAGACAGAGGAATCTATATTTATACTTGGCAGAACTAATTATACAATGACATAATCGTCGGTATTGATTTCGTTTCCCAAAAGTTATAAACATTTCGGAAAAGAAGCTCTGTATTTGGCCAAGATGTCGAAGAAAAAGGTCCCTTACGTACTAGTTGTATCGAGTAAGATGTGGAGTAGGCGGTTTGATAGCGGACAGAAGTAGTACGAGGAAGGGCGTCCCTTACCTGAGGGATCGCTACCTGGCGAAGGGGCAAATGTGGCAAATGTCCGGCATTCAACAGGAATTTCATGTCATTAATACAACCAGGCTAAATTTACAGGCACAACATATTGCTTTCGTCCGTCAATGGCTCTTTAACATCCTGATGGTTTTATTCATCTGAGCAACATGTCCCCCGAGACAGTCCGATGTTCCCCATTTGGGATTTAGAGACTGTGAACATAGAGAGCTCTTTATTCCCGCAATATTCTCGGCTCTCTATTCGCGCAATATTCTCAGTCTCCTCCGTCTCTGTAAAGAGAGTGGTCTTTCGGGCTAGAGAACTGTCTATGTTCTTCATATGTTCATGCCAGTCGTTGACTTTTAAAATGTTTCTTGTTTGTTGAATAACTCGTCTTAAACCATGGCCATACCGCTATGGAGTGGCTGGCGTGCCTCAGCAATAAAGACAGCTGTACCGCAGTTCCAACCACAGCAGAAATGTATCTGTGGATACGACAGCCAAGCGTATGATTTCTGAAGAGGGGCAGCTGCCTTTTCAATAGTTACTGGGTCAACAGTCTAGATGATTGCCTGATCTGGCCTTGTAACACCAGCCAACTGGGTCTTGTTGTGTTGGCATTGCGAACGCCTGAAAGCAAGGGAATACCTCTGCAGTTATTTTTTCAGAGTGTATGCTGCTCTGCTGTATTGTTAAATGATGATGACATCCTCTTGGGTAAAATATTCTGGAAGTAAAACAGTTCCTCATTCGAATCTACGGGCGAGATGTACTCGGCAAGGTGCCGTCCAGAGAAACAAAACTAGCATTCTACGGCTCGGAGTGTGGAATTTTAGAGCCCTCAATCGGGCGCGCGCGCGCACACACACACACACACACACACACACACACACACACACACACACACACACACACACATAGGTTGAAGTTAGATATTGTGTGTATTAGTGAAGTTCGGTGGAACGGTGGAAGAAGGAGCAGCAGAACTTCTGGCCAGGTGAGCACAGGATTACAAACATAAGTCAACTACACTTATGCTTAGAGATTAGGGATAATTGCAGAATGTGGTGCCACACAACGTGGCACTACACAAAACTGGCGCTAATAACATAGGCACATAGGTAACACAAACGACACAGATCTGTAGGTCCACGGTATTGGTGATAAGTTGAGAAAACCGTGCTACAAAACGTCACTGTTTCCTGCGCATGTACCCCGACATCGATATGGAATATGATCACCATGCACACGTACACAGGCCCCACAACGGGTTGGCATGGTCTCGATCAGGTGGTCGAGCAGCTGCTGGGGTATAGTCTCCCATTCTTGCGCCAGTGCCAGTCGGAGCTCCCGAAGTGTCGTAGGGGTTTGAAGACGTGCAGCGATAAGTCGACCGAGAGCATCCCGACGTGCTCGATAGGGTTTAGGTCTGGAGAAGAGGCAGCCACTCCATTCGTCTGACTTCTGTTTCAAGGTACGCCTCCACGATGGCAGCTCGATGGGGCCGTGCGTTATCAACCATCAGGAGGAAGGTGGGACTCACTGCACCCCGGAAAAGGAGGACATACTGGTGCAAAATGGCGTCCCGATACACCTGGCCCATCAAAGTTCCTCTGTCAAAGACATGCCGGGGCGTACGTGCACCAATCATAATCCCACTCCACACCATCAAACCACGACCTCCATACAGGTCCCTTTCAAGGACATTAAGGGGTTGGTGTCTGGTTCCTAGTTCACGCCAGATGAAAACCCGGAGAGAATCACTGTTCAGACTGTACCTGGATTCATCCGTGAACATAACCTGGGACCGCTGTTGCAATGACCATGTACTGTGTTCTTGACGCCAGGCTTTACGGGCTCTCCTGTGACCAGGGGTCAGTAGAATGCACCTTGCAAGTCTCTGGGCGAATAAACCATGTCTGTTCAGTCGTCTGTAGACTGTGTGAGACAACTGTTTCAGTGGCTGTAGTAAGGTCCCGAGCAAGGCTACCTGCAGTACTCCGTGGCCGTCTACGGGCACTGATGGTGAGATATCGATCTTCTTGTGGTGTTGTACACTGTCGACGTCCCGCACTATAGCGACTGGACACGTTTCCTATTTGCTGGAATCGTTGCCATAATCTTGAGATCACACTTTGTGGCACACGGATGGCCTGTGCTACGAGCTATTTAAGTCCACAAACCGCCCACCAGAGCGTTGTTTCACCATTTATCAGCATTATCCTTAATTTATGAGCATGAGTGTAGATCCGGAGATGAAGGGACTGAAAGACTGTATAAGGAAATAAAAGAAATTATCCACTTAGTTAAGGAAGAGGTAAATTGTGATACATGACTTGAATTCCATAGTACGAACAGGAAGAGAAGGCAAATTAGTCGAACAACATAGACTGGAGGAAAGGAATGGAAGAAGAAGCTGCCTGGTAGAATTTTTCAACCAGCGTAATTGAATCATCGCTAATATGTGGTTTAAGAATCCCGAAGGAAGGTTGTACAGGTGAAAGAGATCATGTTTCCGCTTGATTATATAATGCTATAAAGAGATTTCGGGACCAGGTTCTAAACTGTTAAGACACGTCCAGGGGCAGATCTGTAATCTGACTACAATTTATTGTGTATTAACTGCAGATTAAAACTGAAGAAATTGCTGAAAGATAGGAAATTAAAGAGATGGGGCCTAGATAAGTTGAAAACAAACTGAGGTGGTTGGGAGTTTCAAAGAGAGCATTAGGCAACGACTGATTGTAAAGGAGGGAAGAAATACAGTAGAAGACGGATGGGTAGCTTTGACAGCTGAAATAGTGAAGACACCAGACGAGCAAATACGTAAGAAGACAAGGTCTTGTAGAAATCATTGGGTAACATAGGAGATTCGAATTTAATTGAAGAATGGAGAAAATACAAACTGAGACTAACACATAGTGCAAAATGGCTAGAGAACAATGAAAGGCCATAGAAGCATGTAGAACAAGGAAAAAGACAGAAGCCGGCTAAAGAGAGTTAAGAAGGCCTCTAGAGAAAAGAGAAGCAGTTGTATAAATATGAAGAGCTCAGAAATAAATATCTACTTAGCAAAGAAGGAAAATCTGAAAGGTGGAAAGAATATACAGACAGGCTATACTAGAGAAATGAAACTGAAGATAATGTTATAGAAGGGAAAGACGCAGTAGATGAATAAGATGGTAGATACGAGACTGTAAGAAGAATTTGACAGACCACTGAAACACCTAGGTCGAAACAAGGCTCCTGGAGTAGACTGATAGCCTTGAAAGAGCCAATCATGACAAAACTAGTCCATCAGATGTACGAGATGAATAAGAGACGGTAAATACCCTGAGACATAAAAAAGAAAACAATTCCAATTCCAAAGGAAACAGGTGTTTTTATCTTACTGTGCGTTTTTGCCGCTGATTTACGTACATTTACACTTCATATAATAAACATATAATACCTATAGTTGTCCTTAATAATTTTATACACTATAGATTGGCAAATAACTAGATGAATGATAAGGCTTTATGTTTTTATATTCAAATATTGTACACGTACTTTGCTAACATAATGCTAAGACTGACATAGCCTAAACCAATATTTCATCGCAAAAACGTAATTATACTGATTTTGACTAAATCAGAGGCTATTACAGTGAGTAACAGAGATGCACGTGATTATCAGGTGCACGATTTGGCAATAGCGCAGCAACAGCCACCCGCCAGAATGTCTGACCGGAGCCACAGTAATGGCATGTGTGCTCGCTGCCTGAACTTCAAGCAATCTCGTTGGGAGTCCAAACAGCGAATACACATAACGGCAAAACTTGCAGCCGCTAAGAAGACGGCTGGGTCGGTCGTCGAAATACTGACCAGAAAATGGAAACAACAACTCGACAGAACACTCGGAAGCACACCTTAATCAATCACGCTAAGGAAACCTGAGAGATCACAGTACGTGAGAAATCAGAAGCTTAAGCAAATGTCAACAGTGACACCGTGAAACGAGTATACACTGAGGTGACAAATGATAAGCGTTACCTCCTAAAATCGTGTCGGAATTCCTTCTGCCCACCATAGTGCAGCACTCAACGTGTCAGGAAACAAGTCGTTGGAAGTCTCCTGCTGCCTCGATAGCCACAATAATTGAGTAAGTGTTGCCGGTGCAGGATTTTATGCAGAAACTGACCTCTCGATAATGTCTCATAAATATTAAATGTTCAAATGTGTGTTAATTCATAAGGGACTAAACTGCTGAGGTCATCGGTCCATAGACTTCCACACTACTTAAACTAACTTACGCTACGAAGAACACACACACACACACACACACCTATGCCCAAGGGAGGACTCGAACTTTCTGCGGGTGGGGCCCCGCACCCGTGACATGGGGCCTCTAACCGCGCGGCCATAAATATTAGATGGCATTCATGTCGGGCGATGAGAGTGGCCAAATCGCTCGCTCGAATTCTCCAGATTGTGTTTCAAACTAATTGCGAATAGTTGTGGTACAGTGATATATTTGAGAACATGAAATCCATGAATGGCTGCGAACAGTCCCCGAGTAGCTGAACATAACCATTTACTCAATGATCGTTTCAGCTGGACCAGAGGATTGAGTCCATTCCATGTAAACACAGCCCACACCATTATGGAGACACCACCAGCTTGCACAGTTGACTAGTTGGGTCTATAGCTTCGTGGGGTTGTACCACACTCGAAAGGCAGCATCAGCTCTTACCAACTGAAATCGGGAGTTATCCTACCAGGCATTTTTCCAGTAGTCTGGGGCCCAGTCTATACGGTCATTAGCACAGACGCGCAGCAGACGATGTTGTGGTGTTAGCGAAGGCACTCACGTTTGTCCTCTGCTGCCATAGCCCATTAACGCCAGATTTTGGCGCACTGTCCTAATGGGTATGTTAGACGTACGTCTGAGAGAGATTTGTGCGGTTATTTCATGCAATGCTTGTTGTCTGTTAGAACTGACAACTCATGCCAACGCCACATCTTTCGGTTTTGAAAGCCGTCACACTGCGTCGACTGTAGTGAGAGGTGATGCCTGAAATTTGGTATCTTCTGTACACTCTTCACAGAGTGGGTTTCGGAATACTGAATTCCCTAATGATTTCCGAAAGGAAATGTCCCATGTGTCTAGGTCGAACTACCACTCCGCGTTCAGAGTCTGCTCATTCCAGTTGCACGGCCATAATCAAGTCGGAAAACTTTCACATCAAACACCCCAGTACAAACGACAGCTCCGACAGTGCGCTGCCTTTTTGTACCTTGTGTATGCGATACTACCATCTGTATATGTGCTTATCGTTACCCCACGACTTTTGTCACTTTAGTGTCTGTCGAACCTAATGAAATGTGTACCTTCAGTCGAAGAGAAATAGGCTTCGACTGAAATCAAGTATTTATCAAAGGACGAAATCATGCCAATATGCGCTGCAAAACACGCAGCGCAAAGTGACGACCAAATACGATAGTGAGCCAAGGCGGTGTCGCACACAGATTTTATCACAGACTGTGGCCTGCGGTTGGTATCTCGCAGTGCTGCGTGCGCCACGCAGAAACCACAGCATGTTCTAATAACTGTGCGCTTCCTAGAAACGAATGTAGAATGAGGTCAGTTCCCCCACAGCGAGCTCGCTTGTTCGCTCTCGGCCACTTAGCAAACGAACGCCTGAGCTGACAACCGGCCCGCAGCCGAAATGGCGTTGCACAACGGTTTTGCTTGCAACTCCCTTCTCAGAAGCTCTGTAGCTTGAAACTATTTAGCGCGCCTCTGCAGGGACTCGATGGAGGACTGACAGGCAGTTGCATAACATAACGTCCTTAATATGTTTGAAAGCTAGTTCGGCAGGGTTGAAGTTTCCTTCGCAGGTACATTCCTGTACTTTGCATGTGTAAGAAGAGCAGGGGTTTCTTATAAAACATACGTTGGCAGCGGCAAGGTCCTTCGGTTTGATTGGCAGCAGGGCCCCGAATCGCTCTGAATTCAGGGTGTGCTTCCCCAGACGCTATCATCAGAAGAGTTGTTATCCGATTTGGAGACAATTAAAAGCACACTGCAAGCGAACTGTGATACAACTTCATAGGAGTTCACTTTTTAAACGGAGCGTAACACTTTGAGTGCTATGTTCCTAATATTAAGCGCAGAGTTCTTCGTTCAACTATTAGCTCTTGTGAGTAATATTAGATGTCCAGAGCAAAACTGACGCCACATAAACACTCCTAGTACACATTTTCACTACAACGGTTCACAAAAATGGAGGCCTATAATTGAAGCAATCACACTAGTCAGCTGAGTGGGAGACGCCACTGCTGTGGTATGCGAGCTCTGACGATGGCCCACTTACTCAGCAGATTCTCCACATACTCGAACAACCCGAAAATGATTGTAGGGATTGCTTGGATGGTGATGACACGGATGAAGATCCTCGCTATGATTTATACACTCCTGGAAATGGAAAAAAGAACACATTGACACCGGTGTGTCAGACCCACCATACTTGCTCCGGACACTGCGAGAGGGCTGTACAAGCAATGATCACACGCACGGCACAGCGGACACACCAGGAACCGCGCTGTTGGCCGTCGAATGGCGCTAGCTGCGCAGCATTTGTGCACCGCCGCCGTCAGTGACAGCCAGTTTGCCGTGGCATACGGAGCTCCATCGCAGTCTTTAACACTGGTAGCATGCCGCGACAGCGTGGACGTGAACCGTATGTGCAGTTGACGGACTTTGAGCGAGGGCGTATAGTGGGCATACAGGAGGCTGGGTGGACCTACCGCCGAATTGCTCAACACGTGGGGCGTGAGGTCTCCACAGTACATCGATGTTGTCGCCAGTGGTCGGCGGAAGGTGCACGTGCCCGGCGACCTGGGACCGGACCGCAGCGACGCACGGATGCACGCCAAGACCGTAGGATCCTACGCAGTGCCGTAGGAGACCGCACTGCCACTTCCCAGCAAATTAGGGACACTGTTGCTCCTGGGGTATCGGCGAGGACCATTCGCAACCGTCTCCATGAAGCTGGGCTACGGTCCCGCACACCGTTAGGCCGTCTTCCGCTCACGCCCCAACATCGTGCAGCCCGCCTCCAGTGGTGTCGCGACAGGCGTGAATGGAGGGACGAATGGAGACGTGTCGTCTTCAGCGATGAGAGTCGCTTCTGCCTTGGTGCCAATGATGGTCGTATGCGTGTTTGGCGCCGTGCAGGTGAGCGCCACAATCAGGACTGCATACGACCGAGGCACACAGGGCCAACACCCGGCATCATGGTGTGGGGAGCGATCTCCTACACTGGCCGTACACCTCTGGTGATCGTCGAGGGGACACTGAATAGTGCACGGTACATCCAAACCGTCATCGAACCCATCGTTCTACCATTCCTAGACCGGCAAGGGAACTTGCTGTTCCAACAGGACAATGCACGTCCGCATGTATCCCGTGCCACCCAACGAGCTCTAGAAGGTGTAAGTCAACTACCCTGATCAGCAAGATCTCCGGATCTGTCCCCCATTGAGCATGTTTGGGACTGGATGAAGCGTCGTCTCACGCGGTCTGCACGTCCAGCACGAACGCTGGTCCAACTGAGGCGCCAGGTGGAAATGGCATGGCAAGCCGTTCCACAGGACTACATCCAGCATCTCTACGATCGTCTCCATGGGAGAATAGCAGCCTGCATTGCTGCGAAAGGATGATATACACTGTGCTAGTGCCGACATTGTGCATGCTCTGTTGCCTGTGTCTATGTGCCTGTGGTTCTGTCAGTGTGATCATGTGATGTATCTGACCCCAGGAATGTGTCAATAAAGTTTCCCCTTCCTGGGACAATGAATTCACGGTGTTCTTATTTCAATTTCCAGGAGTGTATGATTAAGATAAGAAAACAGTCACCCTGGACGACATTGTAAAATTTATTGCAGTCATTTCGCATACGAGTGTTAGCGAGAACCATCACCGAAGCACAAATACAGACTGTCGATTCAGCACGGAGTATGCAAACAGGTGTTTTGTGCGGAACCAGATTCAGTCTAGAATCGACTGCTACGGTCACGGGTTCGAATCCTCCCTCGGGCATGGGTGTGTGTGATGTCCTTAGGTTAGTTAGCTTTAAGTAGTTCTAGGTTCTAGGGGACTGATGACCTCAGAGGTTGAGTCCCATAGTGGTCAGAGCGATTTGAATTTTTTTAGTAAATATTGTGGAACTTAGTTCACAAAAATTATTAAAAGCTTGGATTCGTCCTAGCTTTGTGGAGGAAAGCACAGTGATTTCAGTTTTCCACTGTTTCACTAACGCTAATGCTAATACAATGTCTATTTTTTTTGACAGTAAGTGAAAACGTTAAGTTTCCTCGTGAAACCTTCTCTCACATTAAAACTGTGTGTAGTACCGACCATTTAATCCGAACCCTTGCCTTTCACAGACAGTGCTCTTACGGACTGAACTGACCAGGTATCTGTCCTCACAGCTTTAGGTCTGGCAGCACCTCTCTCCTAGATCCCACCCCCGCATACGTTGCTGAAGTACCACTTCTGGACGAAATTATGTCGTGGAGACATCTACATCTACATGGATACGCTGCAAATTACATTCAAGTGCCTGGCAGATGGTTCATCGAACGACCTTCACAATTCTCTATTATTCTAATCTCTCGTATAGCGCACGGAAAGAATGAACACCTACATCTTTCCGTACGAGCTCTGATTTCCCTTATTTTATCGTGGTGATCGTTCCTCCCCACGTAGGTCGGTGTTAAAAAAATATTTTCGCATTCGGAGGAGCAAGTTGGTGATTGGAATTTTGTGAGAAGATTCCGTCGCAACGAAAAGCGCCTTTCTTTTAATATTTTCCAGCCCAAATCCTGTATCATTTCTGTGACACTCTCTCCCATATTCCGCGATAATACAAAAAGTGCTGTCTTTCTTTGAACTTTTTCGATGTACTCCGGTCAGTCCTATCTGGTAAGGATCCCACACCGCGCAGCAGTTTTCTAAAAGAGGACGGACAAGCGTAGTGTAAGCTGTCTCCTTCGTAGGTCTGTTACATTTTCTAATTTGTCCTGCCAATAAAATGCAATCTGGTTAGCTTTCTCCAGAACATTTTCTGTGTGTTCCTTCCAATTTAAGTTGTTTGTAATTGTAATATCTAGGTATTTATTTGAATTTACGGCTTTTAGATTAGACTGATTTATCGTTTAACCGAAGTTTAACGAATTCAATTTAGCACTCATGTGGATGACCTCACACCCTTCGTTATTTAGGGTCAATTGCCACTTTTCGCACCATTGGTTAATTGCAGCACAGGCGTTGTTCGCAGAATGGATGCGGCAAAACGAGAGGGTTCAGGTTTTCCGTTCGAGTTCTAGTCAAAAGGCCAAAGTTATTTCCATTCTTCGGTGAACTTATGTCAACGGTTGATACCGTGTTTTCAAGAAAAATTCACCTGACAGCAATAGATGTACCATTTTATCCCAAATACTTTAGAGAGGATTCAACCCGACTAGACGTTCATATACACTTCAGATTCTTTGAAAGACGAAGCACTGGTTGTTGTTTTGAATATAAGTGCATTATTTATTTATTCAATGTGGCAAGAGTAGGACTGTCAGGTTCTCTCTTACATCTAATCAGGTATTCTACACATTTTACATTGCGTGGTATACTAAATTTAGCACATAAAAGTAACAAAAGTGTAGATAAACATACGATTTATATTCGTAAATGATAAATACAACAATAATTAGAGACTAAGGTAAGGTAGGTTTTCTGATTATGAATTCTAGAAGCAACGGGTGCGGAGAAAGTGCTGGAGGAGGGAGAGGAGGAGGAATGTAAAAACACACAGTTAAAGAATGTAAGAGAAGGCAGCGTGAGTTTTAGAGAAAGGGGCATAACTGGGGGAAGATAGGACCATTGACTTTACCATCTGACAAAGGAAAAGTTCGCCATATACGTTAATTTTGGGAAACGCTATGGATGACACAAGGAAGTGCTTCAACATTTTCTTAAAAACAGCAGGACACCGAATATCTCAAAGAGTTCAGAGCATCGTGGTCCAGAAACAGATATCGAGGATAGAGAAAGAGTTGGCAAATACTTCTGTTTTATGAATGGTTACAGCTAGGGCAGTAGGTATGTGAGACCTCGTGTTTATATTATGTTAGCACGAAGGGTGTTTTATAATCTCTGAAGTGAGCTTGTGGGATGCTCGCGCACTGAGACGCCGGTAGTCCCGTAACTTGTCTGGCCGCAGCCACACTAATTGGGTGTATGAAGTGCTGACAATATTTTACGAAGCTTTTTGAGGGTGTAGAGGCAAGCGGAAATCGTCCGGCACATTTAAATGCTCGTTCAAAGTTACACCCACGTTCTTCACTGCTTTCTTGTACGGTATTGGGATACCAGTAAGTAGAATGGGATGCAAACGGTCGCAGAAATCTGAACTTACTAAAAATGGCTCTGAGCACTATGGGACTTAACATCGATGGTCATCAGCCCCCTAGAACGTAGAACTACTTAAACCTAACTAACCTAAGGACATCACACAACACCCAGCCATCACGAGGCAGAGAAAATCCCTGACCCCGCCGGGAATCGAACCCGCTGAACTTACTAGTTTCTGATTGAATACTAATGTTATTCGCGACTCTTTTTTTTTTTTTTCTTTTTGCATTTAGTTTAAGCTCCAGGTTTTTCACCAATGAAACTGAAGACATATCACCATTCACCTGGAAAATCGCAGTATTCATATCTTCGGGTCTGGCATGTAAGTAATACTGGAGTTCTTTGGCATAGAAATGATATTTACACGACGGAACAGATGAAATATCATTGACATATACAGAAAACAAAAATGGGCCTAAGAATGATCCTTGTGGCATTCCAAGACAGCAAGTTTCCAGGACGGTTTTTCATTCCAGACAAAACTTTGCTGTCTATTTTCCAAGTACCTTTCAAACCTCTCCTGCACTATCTGTGAAACGTAGCTGTCGCATTTTTCTGAACAGTATGTCAAAGTTAATACTGCCAATAGCTTTGCTGAAGTTTATATAGTGTCAATACTGTGGCCTCACGATTGTCCACGGCCAATTTCAGGTCATCAGTTAACTGTGCTACTGTATGTACGAAAACCGGACTGATAATAGTCAAATAACATTCACGAGAGGAAAATTAAATACGCCTGTTAAGACAGGTATTATCATGGTGACACAGAAAAATGATGGCTCGAGAATGTTGTAACAGTATGCTGTCGCACCAAAACAAAATATTTTAAGCGGGAAAAAAAACAGGTGCAGTTAATCCCACAAACTACGCCGAATGGAACTCTTGCTACGGGCACAGAGAGATAAACACTGTTCAACAGACCCAAACACGGCCATCCCAGTGCCAGTTACGTATCGCCATTCGACGTGCTACAAAACCAGTCTCTTTACACATTATGCAAACCCCTCCGACACCGACCCCTGTATCTGAACGACAGCACAACTACTCTGCCGCAGCTGCTGAGATATCTGAAGATTAGTTCGTAATTGAGACTACCAGAGCAATAATTGGTGTCAGAGCACTCCTGACTTTTCCGCTCCAATAAAATACAACAGAGCGCACAACTTGCGAGTCTCTACAGCCCTGTCGCGTTCAAACGAACTCTTATTGTCTCAACTGAATTAGATGCACTTCTACATCCAGGGATGCATACATTAATTTCACACAGATTGCTTCCACAAAAAAGAGCGACAGGTAAAAGACAAATAATTGTGTGCAAAGTTGATGAAGCGTGTTACCTCAGAGTCTGGAGAAACAATTACTCCAAGTTTTTACTACTGCGCAGATAACGCAGAAACACAAGGAATTCAAACGGAAGGATTGCGCTGTTTTAGTATATACAAAAAAGAGTCGCCTTTGTATATATAGAATACCTTCTGACACGGCTGACAGACAATTTGTATGGAATGCTTTGAAGATTGCTGAATGCCGTCATCATTCCTTGGAGGAATATAGTTCCTCCGCTCTCTTATTTTATGATCCGAACAGTTGTAAAGTAATATTGTTGCCAAACTATAATCCCGTCTCATTCCTGAGTACAGTCATTATTAATCTTCATGTTGATGTATAGACTCAAATATACTTTAAGGTTGTTCGGATTGGACCATGTAGAAACGGAAACATTCGATGGGAACGAAATGCCTCTTACATAAACGAGAAAATACCCACGTACAGAGAAAATGGGACACACCAAATAAATTAGTGGGGGCCCTAAGATACCCTAAGCAGATACTGCAACACCAGGTAGTCGGGATGAGAGATCAGAAACGGTAGCGTAGCCAATAATCGGGATATTGCTTGATGCCGGAAGCGACAAGTTGCTTTGATCCTGTAAGTAAGAAGACAAGGAACTAACCACGATATTAATCATATTAAACGTATTCGCAATTCCAAATATGAACGGCCATCAGCTGTACAACGGAATGATGACAATGGAAATTTGTGCCGGTCCGAGACTCGAACCCGTATTTCCCGCGAGCTGTCGCCTTACCATTTAGCTATCCGAGCACGATTCACGCCAAGACCGATAATTTCATACGTCGTCAGCCAAGTGTCTACACCGTATACTCGTACATCCATTACGTATATTCCCGCACAAGCATGCATGTTCAAAGGAACAGTGCATCCTAATTCGGAATAACACTGGCACTGGAATATCGTACAATATTAATTGGAGCTAAGGTTAAGAGATACTGTAAATTTTAAAATAGCAATATCGACACCACCTGCGGTTCGAAAATAGGAAAAAACCTCATCTGATTTTGAAATTCGATAATACGTGATGGCAGGGAAGATGATTTTGGCTTAATATCTTCGATTTCTTTTTTAGTCTTATGTACACAGTAAAGAAGTGACGAGATAAAAAGCGAATGATAGTTAACCTTTAAAGGTGCTAAAAAAAAACCCTTTTTACTGGAAGAAAACTACACAATTAGACAAAAACAGAAAGAATAAAGAGATGCCCGAGATAAACAAATGGATTGTACATTTCCTTTCTCATCTTATGTTTAAAGCCTTCTGAGATGTCTCATATGTGGATTAACTGTCAGTAAGGCACGTTAGCTGACTGCGCGTGCGATACGCGGGAATCTCATTAAGGGTGACTATTTTATCAAGTCCGAGTCCATCGACTCGTTTTATTTTGTTTCCACTGAGTGGAACGGCACTTTGGTTAAGTCAATGGATTAATATTAGGGAGGACTGTAGTTCAAATCTACTTCCGGACATCCAGATGTAGATTTTCCGTGGGTTCCCTATATCGCTTAACGCCTCTAACGGGGCATTAGAGGATTTCATTCTCCAGTCAGTGCATGTATCCTCTAATGACATGAAGGTGTGAGAAACGGCGACATCTTAATTTAAATCCTTCCGTTTACACTGCTTCCACATGTTGCGCTCCGAAAGTCTACTAGGACAGTTAACAACATAGCGAATACTAAACTAATTTGTGCGCGTATTAATGTAATACTGAATATTTTAACGCGTAATTCAGAAACGTGCTGTTTACTCCTAATGTGCTTAAAAACCATTTAAGCACTACTGGAAACAGTAAGTAATTTTTCGGTTTTTACTTCAGTTCTATAAAAATTGTAGACACAATATACCACCTCGTGATATAGATCTAGTAAAGGGCTGTTCAATGAAGAATGATCATAATTTTTTATGGTCATAATTTTTCACGCTAAAATTTAATCTTATGATATTCTGATAGCTTAATGTGCAACAAACACTCCGGAGTCGTTTCATTGTTGGGACTCTGGTTCCCGCCTGTGAGAGACAGGCAAGGTCAGACATGTTCAGTATCGCCTACCGCTGTAAAGGAGATAACACGCCACGAACGACATGCGGCTTTGAAATTTGCTTTCGTCTCAACAAATCTTCAGCTGCGGTATTTACAATGTTACAGGATGCCTATGGAGAGTCTGTTCTTCCCTACAGCACAGCTCGAAGGTGGTTTCAAATGTTTAAAGAGGGGGGACAATCAATTTCAAACGAAGGTGGACCCGGTGCTCCAGTTGCTGCTCTTACGGAAGAAAACATCAACACTGTTGCTGTCATTGTGAGATAGGATCGACAAATTACCTTCAGATCACTTTCTGAAATACTGAACATTTCATTGGGTGTCACCCACATGTTGGTGACAGAAGAATTACACATGACACGTGTTTGTGCGCGATGGACCGGCCAGAGTGACCGAGCGGTTCTAGGCGCTACAGTCTGGAACCGAGCGACCGCTACGGTCGCAGGTTCGAATCCTGCCTCGGGCATGGATGTGTGTGATGTCCTTGGGTTAGTTAGGTTTAAGTAGTTCTAAGTTCTAGGGGACTGATGACCTCAGAAGTTAAGTCCCATAGTGCTCAGAGCCACTTTTTTTGTGCGCGATGGGTTCCAAGACTGTTAATTCCAGAACAAAAGGATGTCCGCGTGCAGGTCTACATGCAGTTGACATTAGTGGAAGATACGGAGTTTCCTTCAAATATAATCACTGCTGATGGAACTTGGCTACATCATTTTGATCCTGAGAGCAAACAGCAAAGCTCAATGTGGAAATCTCCTTCATCACCAACCCCCAAAAAAGCAAAAGTGGTTGCTTCTGCTGAGAAAGTTATGGTCATCTCATTCTTTGATATTCATAGAATGGTTTATCAGCACACATCAGTAACTGGGCAATACTACAGGGATGTCCTAAAGACACTGCAAGTCCATATCTGGTGCAAAAGACCACGTTTACATTAAGCAGGTTGGCTGCTGCACCACGATAATGCGCGGCCGCATATCGCCAATGTTGTTGCTGAATATCCTGCAAAAATCAACGTGAAGTGCATCCCTCACTCTCCATATAGTCCGGTTTAGCCCCATGTAACTTTTTTCTATTCCCAAACATGAAGAAACGCCTTCGTGGGAGGCATTACCAATCTTCAAAAGCAGTGGTGAAGGCCGCTGAGGCGATTTTGAAGGACCTCTCAAAAAATGGTTTGTAGCATGTATTTGAAGACTGGCAGAAACGCTGGGACAAGTGCATCGCATTCATGGGAGACTACTTGGAGAAGCACCATCAAAATTATGAGGTTGAGTAAAGGTATGTTGAAAAAAAAATAAAAAATAAAAAAATATTATGATCATTCTTTGTTGAACAGCCCTTGTAAACTCGAAAAAGATGTAGACCGATCAAGCGCCCCCCCCCCCCCCCCCTCCAAGGCACGCCCAAGGCACGCAATATATCGTGTATTGAAATAAAAATCACGATCTGTGACCAAATGCAAAGGTTAAAATTTAGTAAAAATACAATTGTTACTGTTGTTCTGGTGCACTAGTGTTATGCGGCTCTCAATACTAACCTAATCTGTCCAAGCATCTAACCTGCAACTCACAACCATCTGAACCTACTTAATGTAGTCAAACCTGGAATTGTTACCCCCCTACACTTCCCTCCACTACCAAATTGACAATTTCCTATAGCCTCAGGATGTGCCGTATGAACTGGTTACTTATTTTAGTCAAGTTGCAACATTAATTTCTCTTTTCCCCACTCCAATTAACAACCTCCTGACTATTATGAGATCCACCCCATCACAGACAAACAGATACACAAGTTCTGGGTAAGATAATAAATTTTCTGTAGAGCTTACTACCCATAATTTCTTACGGTTACATCTCACATTGATTTTTATCACTGTTGAACTTTTGATGACTTGAACATTTCTCGTGGGCAGTAAATAACTGAAAAATTACTGATAACAGTCCTCTTCGTTGCCTATGGCGTTGTATACAAAGCATACTTAAAATAAAAATAAAATAAATAATAGGAGAGAGAGAGAGAGAGAGAGAGAGAGAGAGAGAGAGAGAGAGAGAGAGAGAGAGAGAGAGAGAGAGAGAGAGAGAAATAAAAATAAAATAAATAATAGGGAGAGAGAGAGAGAGAGAGAGAGAGAGAGAGAGAGAGAGAGAGAGAGAGAGAAGAACAAGTTGCAAGATGCCAGTATATAGAACGACGTATGTTTTCGGACTGTTACCGAGGCAACAGGACGCTGCCATATCAAAGCTGCAGAATCCAGTGTGTGCATGTTCCGTGTGGCGTCACGCTATGACCGCTCGTGTGCAGGCACGCGTGTTGCTCCTATTGAGAGTACGGAATATGGGGCCAGCAAGAAATTGTATCGTTCTTAACGGAGAGGAGTCTTAGAATGTGAAACTTTACTTAGGGTGTACTACATAGGAGTGTTACAGGACCATTGATCTTGCGTACGTCAGAAGATCCGCGAGGCTGTTTGCGAACGATACTGCTATACACAGTGTGTCTCAAGAGGAGGGCTAGAACAAGGACAACCATGGGCTCTAAACCGTAATTAAGAGCTACGAACGTTCATCTCCGATTCTATGAAATATATCTCTTCTATTGCAAGCTCTTTCCTTACCCTATTTTGAGAGAAGGTAGTATGGAACAAAACAAAAACATGGGCTAGAAAGTCTATATCTTAACTGCTATGAGCATTTGTTTATCTTCGCTACTGTACAAGCAGCCTACATTACACGTCTGGGAATAAATCAGACAGACAGATACCAGACTGAGATTTGTTGGTAACATTCTGAAACAGTATAGCTTACAGAAATTTCATTCGCCCTCTTCTTGAGCATTGTTCGTACGCTTGGACCCTTACCAGACACGACCGAAGGAGAAAAACAGTGTCAGATGAAACAAGAGAGCTGCGTGCCACCGTACGGTCTACTGTTGACATTCCGGGAGCGTACGTTTCCAGAAGAGTCAGGCAGTATATTGCTTCCTCCTACGTATATTTCGTGGAATGACTGAAGGAATAATTAACGAGATTCGAGCTCACACGGAGGCCTACCAACAATTGTTCTTTCCGCATGAAAAGAAATGGGAGACTTGGTTGCGGGGCATACACTATCTGATGAAGAGTATATGGATACCCCTATGTATTGCGGAATTGACCACGAACTGTATAGTGAGGCGGACCCGTCAGTTTGAAAGGAGGCGAAGAGTATTGCGTTGTAAGTGGAGAAGCAGCAACAGCAGAGTGGGTCGATATCATTGACTTCGAACGTTGACTAGTCATTGGGTGTCACCTGAGTAACAAATTCATCAAAGACATTTCTACCCTGAAGCTGCCCAAATTGACTGCTTGCTGATGGTGAGATTGTGAGGCGGAAATGCGAACAGCCACAGATAAAGGAAGACCAGGCGGACCTCTTGTATTGAGAGCAGTGACCATGGAGCATTGGCGCAGTACGTTTCGAAAAATCGCAGGACATCAGGGGAAGGAATCACTCGAGAGTTCCTAAATGCTACCAGCAGTACAGCTAGCGGGATGATTGTGGCTACCGAGTTAAAAAGAGTAGGTTACAATGGCCGAGCAGCTCCTCTTAAGCCGCACATTCCTGTACGCCAAACGACGCTCGGGGTGGTGCATGGTGTAAAGAGCGGCGCCACTTGGAAACGAGTAATTTGGAGTGATGAATCATGCCATACCCTGTAGGAATCCGATGGAAGGTTTCGAATTTGGCGAATGCCTGGACAACGTTACCTGCAATCATGTGTAGTGCCAATACTACAGCACTTGGGAGGTGGTGTAACAGTAAGAGGGTGTTAGTCGTGAGAGGTCACCTTATTTCGTTTAGTAAAAAACTGAAAGCAGAAGGATATGTACACCTTTTACAGTATTGTGTAGTTTGAACACTAGAGGAACAGTTCTAAGACGATGAGTAATTAGATCAGCTTGATAGTGCACCCTGGCATAAAGTAGCACGAGCCCTGAAATGGGCTGGCGTGTCCAGAGTACCGACGTGAACCCCATGGAACGCCTTAGGGACGCGTTAGAACGTCGATTTTGCTCCAAACCCCAGCATACAACAGCACTCCCTTCTCTGGTTTCGATTCTTGAGGAAAAGTAGGCCGTCATTCCTCCATAGACATTCGGTCACATCAATGAAAGTTTCTCCAGTACAGTTCATGCCGTCATGTAGGCGAAGGTGGACGCACCCCGTATTAATGTCCACTAATAGGTATTGGGATACTTCTTGTCAGAGAGTGCAGATGCCTAGTGAGGTGACAGAAGTCATGGGATAGTGATATGTGCATGTACAGAGATGGCGATAGTAGTGCGTACTCAAGGTATAAAAGGGCAGTGCACTGAGGGAACTGTCATTTGTACTCAGGTGTTTGATGTAAAAGTTTTCCGACTTGATTATGGCCGTACGACGGAAATTAACAGACTCTGAACGCGGAGCGGTAGTTCGGGCTAGACACATGGGACGCTTCATTTCGGAAATAGTTAGGGAATTCAGTATTCCGAAATCCACCGTGGGAAGAGTGTGCTGAGAACACAAAATTTTAGGCATTATCTTTCACTGCGGATAGCACAATGCACGATGGTCTTCAGTTAACGTCCGAGAGCAGCGGATATTTGCGTACAGAGTTGTCGGTGCTAACAGACAAGCAACACTACATGAAATAACCGCACAATTCAATGTAGGGCGTAGGTAGAATGTGTCCATTAGGCAGTGCGGCGGAATCTGGCGTTAATGGGCTGTGGCAGCAGACGATCGACAGTAGTCACTTTGCTAACTGATTAGATTAGATTAATACTTGTTCCATAGATCATGAATACGACACTTCGCAATGATGATGAACGTGTCAGGCTAATGAAAGATGTCTGTACAAGATATTACATTACACAAAATATTGCATAATTTACCGCTTTCTGTGCCAAAGTCAGATTTAACCCTGCATAGTGAAGATCATCCTTTCTCCTGGTGTTATAGCTATGCACACTATTACTTTTGAACTGGGTTGGATTATTAACAACAAATTTCATAAGTGAATATATATATATACTGTGAAGTTACTGTGAGGATCCCTAGATCCTTAAATAGATGTCTGCAGGATGACCGTGGGTGGGCTCCAGCAATTATTCTGATTACACGTTTTTGAGCAATGAATACTTTTCTTCTCAACGATGAACAGGGTCCGCAGCGCCTCTCCTGGGCTCGTGACCATATCGGTTGGGCCCTAAGAGACTGAAAAATCGGGGCCTGGTAGCATGAGTCCCGATTTCAGTTGGTAAGAGCTGATGCCGGGGATCAAGTGTGGCGCAGACGCCACGAAGCCATTGCCCCAGGTTGTCAACAAGGCCCTGTGCAAGCTGGTGACAGCTCCACAATGACGTGGGTTGTGTTTACATGGAATGAACTGGGTTTACATGGAATGAACTGGGTCATATGGTCAAACTGAACCGATTATTGACTGGACATGGTTACGTTAGGCTACTTACAGACCATTTGCAGACATTCATGGATTTCATGTTCCCAATCAACAATTAATTTTTTATGGCTGACAGTGCGTCATGTCCACGACCACAATTGTTCGCGACTGGTCTGAAGAACATTCTGGACAATTCGAGCAACTGATTTGGCCACCCAGATCGCCCGACATGAAGTCCATCGGACATTCATGGGACGTAATCGACGGGTCAGTTCGTGCACAAAATCCTGCACCGGCTACACTTTCCCAATTATGGCCAGCTATAGAGGCAGCATGGCTCAATATTTCTACTACGACTTGTTGAGCCCATGCTACGTCGAGCTGTTACACTCCGCTGGGCAGGAGGTCCGACAATATATTAAGAGATATTCCATGACTTTTGTGACTTCAGTGTATTTGTTACAATATTTAGTGTTACATAGAGAGACGTGGATAGCTACTGCACGTGGAAGCATAATCGCTTCAAGGACAGACACTGGTGCCTGGCAGACAATAAGAGGATTACGGCCCAGACCTTGCCGACGCGTTGCACACAAATGACTGTTTCTAAGGACGTACGAATAGGGCGGGGCGCCCGCGGCGCACACACAATGGGAAGCCTGGTTACAACGGCGAGGCAGGGCCGGGCGAGAGCTTCCGGGGACAGGCGGGAGATATCGAGGCACGGCGTGGGCCGCGCTGGCGCGGGGAAAGTAGCGACCATCCCGGACCTGGCGCTCAGAGTACCGAACTCAACTGCCAGCCGCGAGCCGTGCCCAGTGCATCCGGCTCCCACAGCACGGCCGTGGGGAGTCACGTACCCTCACGTAACCACTGCACGGCTCCAGTTTTTATAAACACCGCATGGCGACGTACCGACGTTCTCAAAACCTACTCACTGTAACCTTACGTCGTCCTGTTGGATTCGTTGTAGGGGACTGCGGCTATTTACTACAGTAAAAGTTCAATTATTCGCGTCAGCCACTCCTTTATTTCATCCCAGGACGTGTTTGGAGAATTCACACTCTCATGTTCAGGTGGAACATAGATATTGTGTTACATTTTTGCATAGTTGGATGCAGTCAGTTGCTTGTTGTTTTGCTACAGAAACGTGTAACAAGCACTTGTTAGGGTAATATGGCACTAATATTGTTGTTGTTGTTGTTGTGGTCTTCAGTCATGAGACTGGTCTGATGCAGCTCTCCATGCTACTCTATCCTCTGCAAGCTTCTTCATCTCCCAGTACCTACTGCAACCTACATCCTTCTGAATCTGCTTAGTGTAGTCATCTCTTGGTCTCCCTCTACGATTTTTACCCTCCACGCTACGCTGCCCTCCAATGCTAAATTGGTGATCCCTTGATGCTTCAGAACATGTCCTACCAACCGATCCCTTCTTCTGGTCAAGTTGGGCCACAAACTTCTCTTCTCCCCAATCCTATTCAATGCTTCCTCGTGAGTTATGTGATCCACCCATCTAATCTTCAGCATTCTTCTGTAGCACCACATCTCGATAGCTATTCTCTTCTTTTCCAAACTATTTATCGTCCATGTTTCACTTCCATACGTGGCTACACTCCATAAAAATACTTTCAGAAATGACTTCCTCACACTTAAATCTATACTCGATGTTAACAAATCTCTCTTCTTCAGAAACGCTTTCCTTGCCATTATCAGTCTACATTTTATATCCTCTCTACTTCGACCATAATCAGTTATTTTGCTCCCCAAATAGCAAAACACCTTTACTACTTTAAGTGTCTCATTTCTTAATCTAATACCCTCAGCATCACCCGAGTTAATTCGACTACATTCCATTATCCTCGTTTTGCTTTTGTTGATGTTCATCTTATATCCTCCTTTCAAGACAGTGTCCATTCCGTTCAACTGCTTTTCCAAGTCCTGTGCTGCCCCTGACAGAATTACAATGTCATCGGCGAACCTCAAAGTTTTAATTTCTTCTCCATGGGTTTTAATAGCTACTCTGAATTTTTCTTTTGTTTCCTTCACTGCTTGCTCAATATACAGATTGAATAACATCGGGGAGAAAATTTTAAACTGTGGTAGGGTCACTTACAATCTGTTCCACTGCACAGAACCCTTCGGTTCGTAATAAATACACATTTTTAAGTTATATTTATGACGAACCGAAGGGTTCTGTGCAGTGGAACAGATTGTAAGTAACTCTTCCATAGTTTCAAATTTATAACCTTTGTGCCTTACTACCACAACAAGCGACTATTTTACAAATATCAATCGACAATAAACAACTGTCTGCATCCAGCTGGCAAATATGCAAGTCATTATCACTGTTCCAACTGAAGATGAGAATGTAAACTCTCGAAACGAGTCATGGGATGAAATAAAAAGAGTGACAGACATAGATAATTGTTTTATCCAAACTTTTACTGCTCAGTTTTAATGTCCTGGCCCAACAAACCGCAGTCAGCCTCCTCCACAGCATTCTGTCATTCGCAACTTCATCCTCTGCTCCAAGTATCTGAAGATCCTTGTCCACCTAGCCTCACCATCTTATTTTACATACAGGCATTCTCAAAAACATTAACTAATTTATCCATGACAAAACTGTCTGAGCTCTATGACTGTGGAATAAACTACTTGTAGACACTTATCAAAAATCAACTTTTTATACGCCAATAGGCGTTTCGGGCTTTCACTCATCTTCAGCTGACGTAATACATTTATCTGTTAGTCCCCATCTTTAAGTAAAATCGTTGCAGGACCTCAGTTGTTTAGTAATAAAATGTCAAATCAAAACACGTTCACTAGTCTAAATTTACAGTTCTGCTACTAGTTTCAGCGTTACATTAAGCCAAATCAAATGGCTCTGGGCACTATGGGACTTAACTTCTGAGGTCTTCAGTCCCCTAGAACTTAGAACTACTTAAACCTAACTTACCTAACGACATCACACACATCCATCCCCGAGGCAGGATTCGAACCTGCGACCGTAGCGGTCGCGCGGTTCCACACTGTAGCGCCTAGAACCGCTCGGCCACTCAGGCCGGCTGCATTAAGCAATCTATAGGCACCCTGACCGACGTGTAGGAACAGTCCCGCCTCTCGTACAATCGAAATAAGGTGCCAACATATAGTCATTGCAACATACAGTCATTGGTATCCGTAGAGTTCTTCTTAACATAGCGATCCTTTCGATCATTACTTCCAGACAGGACTGTAAGCGATTATGGAAGGGCTCGCGTGATGTAACGTTGAAACTGTAGCACAAATAAAATAAAACTAGAAATTTACATGGCTTAAGATGTTTTGACATTTTATAATACATTTATATCAGCACATACACTTCTAACTTTACTTATGCAGCACACCATTCACCATGATGGCTACACAGCAAATGGAGTACTACATCAATGAAACTAAGAACATGTGTGCTATGCATACACACAAAACAACAAGATTCATTATTATGAGAGGCCATAGCGACATTAGGTTATTAATTTCCCGTGTTAGCAGACGATATCGTCTACCACCCTCAACTCAAAAATTTTCTCCCCACGACTCATTGACGGTGATGTTCCGTTCTATCTAAGGTCTATATGAACGTCTCCGTTCGACAAGTACTGTGGAATGTTTTGATTTTCCGTTCCGTGACGTTCAGTATAAATTATCACCAATAAAAAGTTTATTTGACCCGAACGCTTTCTTGGAAAAATTCACTCAGATGTGCGAAAACGTGCTATTCAGCAGCTGACATACTAGTGAACAGAGTGAATGCGCCAAAAACTGCACGTCAAATACTCGGTGTTCCTATAAGCAATAATCTGAACCATTGTGGACAAGTGCAACGCTCTGAAAGTCGACTTCTTACAAGCGAGGTAGCTCACTGATTAAGGCGATCCTCTCTTTCGGGAGGTGGGGCTGGTTCAGGTTGAAATTTCCGGCCAGCAATCTCCTTGCTTCACCTGAATCGCTCACGCCGAATCCAGGATGAGACCTTACTCCACCCCGGGTTTATGCTCTCTTCATCGACGGGACATTATACCATAATATACCTTCTCTTGAAGGAAAATAAACTTCCTCTCCTTCATCCGCGGCTGATCAGCACGCAACAAATGCTGGAGCCATCTTTGACAGCCGGCCCTTGCTGGCCGCGCTGTTCTAGGCGTTTCAGTCCGGAACCTCGCAGCTGCTACGGCCGCAGGTTCGAATCCTGCCTCGGGCTAGGGGACTGATGACCTGAGATGTTAAGTCCTGTAGTGCTTAGAGCCATCTTTGACAAAGCTTTCTCGTAGTTACGTTTTCATGTTAAATGTCCGGAATTCTTTCTTCTGATACACCCATTTCCTCAGCTATTGCGTGCACCTTAATTCGCCGATAGTCCACTACCACGGTACACTCTTTGTTTTCATCTGTGGCAGTACACTTTGGACGTTCTTCATGTGGTTCATCTTCAAACATAGAACGGCCACGTTCAATTCAATCTCAGATTTCTTAACGGGGGAGTAGATTCTGCGTACCTCACAAAAAGTTAAAGAAATTTCATAATAATTGTGGTTTTACGTGATACCTACCACTGACCATTTAAACAAAAAATACACATATCATTATTTTTAAACGCCACTACTAATAAAACAATTCTTCAGGTCAATCTGCCTCTTGGCTATCCTACATCAAATCAGTATTGAATTGATACCAACACCATCTCTGTACCACACTGAGCTTTTTGTTACTGCCGAACACCGGTTCGCACAATGAGCTTATCAGTAAAGATGTCTTAATGGTTCGCCCGCATCTTGTGGTCGTGCGGTAGCGTTCTCGATTCCCACGCCCGGGTTCCCGGGTTCGATTCCCGGCGGGGTCAGGGATATTCTCTGCCTCGTGATGGCTGGGTGTTGTGTGATGTCCTTAGGTTAGTTAGGTTTAAGTAGTTCTAAGTTCTAGGGGACTGATGACCATAGATGTTAATTCCCATAGTGCTCAGAGCCATTTGAACCATTTGTTTGCCTTAATGGTTCGAATGGCTCTGAGCACTATGGGACTTAACATCTATGGTCATCAGTCCCCTAGAACTTAGAACTACTTAAACCTAACTAACCTAAGGACAACAAACCACACCCAGCCATCACGAGGCAGACAAAATCCCTGACCTCGCCGGGAATCGAACCCGGGCGCGGGAAGGGAGAATGCTACCGCACGACCACGAGATGCGGGCAACCTGTCTTAAAGAATCCTGGGGATAATGCAGTACGCGGAACAGCTTGAAGTAGAACTATCGACTGTTCGCCGGAAGGAAAGGGAAGCATATGCCTTAACTTTACGTTGGTGAAGAAAGCACTTTCTAGATGTTGAACATCCAAGGATCATTGGTTTTTCAGTGTGGTTCACTTCGATACGAGTGAATGTAATATCATGCCTCACGAACTGCATTCAACCGGACGTGTTGAGTGCAAACTAACTGCTAGTATAAGCCCTGTACGAGACAGAAATAGGTTGCTAACGCCGTTACAGCGTCCCGAAGTGTTACTTCACAACTGCGAAAACGCTGTCACGCAATTGAACGGATTTTAGAAAATCACGTTATGGCCATCAAGGACCTCGTCAGCTTTTGCTGACAGTATGAGGCAACTAAAGCCTTATAAAAACCAACAGGGCGCACACAAAATTATAATTCAGCCAATCCTTAATCGTATTTTAAGAATGTGGTTCTGACGCATGTAGACCCATGATGCGTGTCTCATTAACAATGCAGCATCACACCGTCCAAGGAGAACGAGTGGAGGAATAGCTGATGAGATCCTCTAGGTGGAGCCCTTTCTTCTTCTTTGTCGAGAAGCTATTTAATGTTGCGCTTGACAACGGATCCGTTTGTTTCTGGAGAGAGAACGGATCAATAAAACAACCACCACATCCTTGTACGAGAAAAATCGTATTAGCGCGGTGGACTAATGGTGGGAACAACAATCACCATTAGCGGAGGCACAAATGTCCACGTCACTTGAAACAGCTGTTCGATCGAGCGAGGGTGTATAGTCGAGATTGATCGAGATTTCGCTCCGCCACATGCTGACGCCTTTGCGATTACATACTTTTTATGGAAGTTCGTCCTTATAGATCTTAATTAGTGTGTGACATGCAAAAGTGTATGTATCACGTACTACCTTGCTCCTAAACAATTACGAAGAATCACAACTTTTCGTGAAAACGTCTGTTCGTTTATGTAGCGATATACAGGTATTTACCTCAACTTGGTAATTTACAAACGTGGATGGAAGTGGTTTTTAATGCTTTTTAAACTGTTAATACAAATATGTTAAATAAACAAAGCAGGATAGCTTTAAAAGGAGATAATAATGAAAGATGAACTTAAATGCCCTGTTGACATTGAGGTCATTAGAGACAGAGCAAACGTTTGGATATGGACAATGTTATATTAAGGGCACTGTCCTGATTTCGCAAAATGGGAAAAAATTAGTTTTAAAATGAGTAAGGGAAACTCAAATTTGGATGTCAACGTTGCAAGTTGATCGTAGTGGTCCCGACTTCGAGAATAATCACTATGTCTTATCGTTCGGCAAGTGGAAAAATAAGCATTCTTCTACAGACGTTGTCCTTCATTTCAAGAGTGCCATTTGGATTCCATTAGAATCCCAAAGCTACTATTCCGTTTGCTTGCTGCCGTTTCCACACAAGCAAAAGGGTACGCCCGAACTCTTTATCAAACACGAAGACCTTCACTCTCTGTGTCATGTTCTTATAGATAGTCGAAGTCAGATGCACATTCCTTCATCACCGTGTCTACTGTTTGGTTATGTTCATATAAAGCGTATTTACTACATCCTTATCAATATATATAAATATAAACAACTCAACACTACTGGGTATCAACAGGACATTTGTCTATTCGCTATTAAATCTGTAATTAATATCACTAGCTGTATTTAGTCAGACGCATCTTCCACTGATCATAATAACTATACACCTGGTACGACGTTACGTTTACAATTGCAGTTTATTTTGTATTTTTATAAATATATGGCAACGTGCTGTGTATATGAGTGTTTCTAATATTAGCGTGTACTTGCACACGAAGCACGCACACGCACACAAAATAGTACTGCATGTTAAGAAAATCTTTAGTGTGCTGGACAAGATCTGTCAAATGGCATCTAGAAATGGATAAATACAGGTTCTGTAGAGTTTGAAAAACAGCGGCAAGTTGAGATTTCGATAATGGAGGTGAATAGCAACCAAGCGCCCTTCTCTCGTAAAGTAGACCACAAAGGCTTGATAATATTGAGATCTGGTGACTTTGGTGGCCAGGAAAGGTGCCACAACTCATCCTCGTGCTCACAAACCAGTCTTGGACGATCCTAGGTGTGTGAATAGGGGCGTGTCGTCTTGGAACACGGTCTCGCTACAGGGGAACAGACATTGTTCCGTGGGATGCATCTGATTAGCCAAAATGGGCACGTAATCCTTGACGGTCATGCGATCTTGAAAGTAACTTTCTTCCGTTGCTGCGTGGGCAAGGTTTTATGGCTTCGGCATCACGTTTTCCTGTAACGGGCATTTGCGTTACAGATGAGTGAGTTTGGAATTCCAGCTCGCCGCCCTGCAGTTCCTGCCTTCTGGAGCTCCCTTTGTGTTGTCTTTGGCGACGACAGGGTGAAGAGTGTGATATGCATTTCTGAAGTGACTTTTGCAGCTGTCGTTCTCTTATGTTTCGTCACAGACCTCTTCAATGGCTGTCTGTCACCATCACTCGACGCACTCTTTCATCCTCGTCGTGACTCAGCGGATGATACTTTTCCGCTTTCCCTATATGTGATATAAATCTTTGATACGGTGCCTCTTGACAAACCAAACACTTCGGTTCCCTTGGTTACGTAAGCAGCCACCGCACGAGCACCAACAATTTGCCCATGTTCGAATTCACCAACTTCGACATAATGCACTCAAAACTACACGTAACACTGACAACAACTCACACTTGCAACGTGTTGAGGACATTGGACAGGTGCCATTCGTGGTTAAATACTACAGCGCAATCTGCTGCCTTGGCTAGCATCTACATTTTATGAAAGCAAGCAATTCTCGGGGTTTTTCCGTTATTTTTTCCCAACCCCGGTCTATTCCTCGATCTCTGTCTTAAAATCTAGGCTCCTGATTTTCCTCTATTTAAGCAGGTCCTGAACGTGGTATTTGACAGTTATCGTTTTACCGTTCACAAATCAATCCCCATTTGTTTCCACAACAACCTGGCCTTTGGTCGCGGCAGGAATTCGTCTTCTCCTGTTTTGGTGCAGAGCTACCCTTTTTGCTTTATTACGTTTAGATCTGTTTCGTTTTTGGCCTGAAGTAGTGAACTCACGTGGTATTCACAGTAACAAATTGGCTGATAAAATCGGTTTGCTCTTTTTATTGCTGTGAAATACCTTTTTGCACTTGCTTTTATTCAGCATTAAACAAATATGGAATCCATCGTACGCAAATACTCATATAGTTCATTCTTTATGTAAAATGCACCAAGCAGGTAAGGGGAGTGGATATCATGTCAGCATAATTCTGGATCACGTGGCGAAATTCCGAACCTCGTACCTATGTGACTTACTACGTAGGAAAAAAAAAAAGAAATCAATGGGAGATACGCCATTAGTGCAGCTACGAGTGGAGGTGACAAATTGTCGAAAACGGCCTACATTGATGTCGAAACTGTAATTTTCAAGTGTTGCTAATGACAAGTGATTAGGGGACTGGTAAGGGAGTGCTGTCGGCTTCGATCGAGAGACGGTAAGGATGTGACGAGATAGCGCTGTTGGTGACTTCTTGGGAAAACAAAAAAATATTGGAATCAGTTGCTGTATTATGTATTATATTGACTCTGTAAAGTATTTTACGTTAGAAGTTGCACACTTAAAGAAAGAAGCGAGGACGCGAGCGCGGGCGCGCGCGCGCCTGTGTGTGTGTGTGTGTGTGTGTGTGTGTGTGTGTGTGTGTGTGTGTGCGTGCTGCACCCGAAAAAGGATTACTCCGAAAGCTCCCAAGTTTTCTTTCTTCTTTCTGTGTGCCTGTCGAAGACTCAGCGCATCTGCATTTCGATGAGTGGTCTCCTTTACTCCTCAAATATTTTGATTTTTGAAATAATGATTTTTTTTCACTTCATATGTATTTGATTTATTTTACTGAATAATAGACAATTGGCATTATCGGGCAATGCCGGATAATTTGTTAGTTACGTCCCTAATTCTCAGAAGTTTATTGTGTCCTCTGATGTACAATTTCTGAGAACTGAATAGCAAAAAGCACATCGGTTCATAATAGTTGAGTAACAAGGGAATAAAAACAACAGCATTGGATCGCAGTCTGTCGCAGCCGCAAAAGTCGATATTGATACTGACTTCCATTGTAAAGATTCTACATTAAGAATCGTTATTTTTTGTAAGTGCCTCGTGTAAAGTAGATGATAAGTTACCATGAGTACTTCCTGACATCAGCAATAGTGTTCATCGTCGCAGTTGTTCGTGCTTGGTGGAAAGCACAATTTGTCCGATATAGCTGGGTTGTTTTTGAGTCTTGAATGGGATGTGGTTGTTCCTTACCGTTGCGTCATATAATTTCGTATTCGGTGTCACCGGCTTGATTTCATTGCAGCAGCTAGAAGCACCTTGTTCTCCAACAATCGAACATTGACTTGAAGTTCGGTAATTTCCAAGAACAGAATGGGCCAGCGATCGTGGAGTAGGATCATAATCTTTTGTCATGCTTATGTGCCGCTAATGTTGACTCGAATTAAGTGTCAGTATTACGATTTCGTTGGCTAACTCTTTAATGCTCTACGCTGAACACGTCTACTTTTTATGTGTTCGAAGTTGCTTTGCGCCTAATTCTTTTCACAATGCTGTCTATTGCGGTCAGCAAGCAACTCGATTCCTGTGAATGCCATCGCCCTCATCTGTTTAATTAGGCGAATGCATGCGCTCCTTATAATTCTGATCGATAATCTTTCCCGCGCGCTGAGGCATTCTCGGAATATTGGCGACGTGTGACGCAAATAGTTACCGTGCAATGACAAGCCCAAAATAGAGACTTGCGTTTATACTTTTAATGTTTTCCGTGCATTGTACCGTGTCTTGCGTTCCGACCAATACCATTAACTGTCGGACAGTGACGTTCCAGAAATACATTACTTCTAGTGAAAAAATAAGTTTAGCTACCGCAAATAACCGTTGCCTGTACATTGACACGCCCCGAAATAGAAAGCTTTCTGTCGAAGTAAGCTGCTACGAATAGAACTCGCTATAGATTGCGGTATCCCCCGTCAGTATAACTTGCGTCTGGCAGCGGACAAAGCTTTTCGCAGCAGTAGCATGACGTTGTAACGAAGTTAATAAGAAATCTCGAGGAATAATAGGTTGCAAGTTGATGAGAAAAATGCAGATATACGTCGTCGCTCGGAATCCGCGTTAAACTGAAGGCCCCTGTGTCAGTCTGTCCAAAAGTTGATGGAAGGCAGCGGCATACCATCTCCAATAGGACCGTGGATAGTAAAGCACTGTGGTATTCAAAACAATCTTCGGATTGACGGCGGCGTTACTTCAGCAGAACATAATTATAGAAAGCAATGTAGCAATTTTTCCTTGTTTGCCAGTTATCTGCTTTCCAGGTCTCAGCATGCATCATTATCATCAGGTAACAAAATCTGAAGTATGTAAATACCGCATGCAAGGCAACGCACAGAATGCTTTAGGGAGACGTATTTTTACATCAGTGTGAATTAGGAGCGTTTGATGAGTCACATAGCTTATTCACAATGAAATGGGTGTGGTAGACATTCCTGGGAAAAATTTCGCTGTAGATCTTTACGGTTTTCACTGTGTTTAAGAGGTAACTGTTGACTGCAGGACTAAAAATAGTACAGTTAAAATACAGTGTGGAGCGGACAGTGCAGGGCATCAATATGTTGCAAAAAGCTGCGCGTGAAACACAATTTTCCGGGTTGACTTCGACCGGATCTTACAACTGAAGAAAATTGTAGCTGGAATACGTTGCGTTTCCTATGATGCGGTAATAACAGCTTCAGACGGTCACTTTGAAGACGGAGAGTTCGGCATTCTGGAATGGATTCTACTTACTTAATACATTGAAAAATGAAATGAGCGTGCGGCATTGTTGGCCGGGAAGCCCCATCCAGGAAATTTCGACCGCCGAGTGCAAGTCTTATTTCAGTCGATGCCACATCGGGCGACTTGCATGCCGTTGATGAGGATGAAATGATGACGAGGACGACACAACACCCAGCCCATGAGCGGAAAAAAATCTCCAACCCGGCCAGGAATCGAACCCGGGCCCGCTGCGTGGGAGGCAAGCCGTTACCACTCAGCTAAGCAGGCGGACACTTAATACATTAATTTAACGGGACAATACGTCAAAAAAATTACTGCAGCTTGACCTAACAACACAATCTTTCGCTGCAAGGTGAAATATTTCTCCTTGGACTTAAAATACTAGAAAATGGCGATTTAAGAACACACTGTGGCCCAAGTCTTTTTGTACGCTACTGAATATGATAGAAGCATAGGCCTCGTATTATAGAACTGCGTTGTTGCCATACTGAACAAACCTTCACCGCGTGGGGCTACGTGTATCTGTGTAAATGGTTAAGCATAGAACGAGTTCGAGAAGAATGTTCTTAAAAAAAATTAAAAAAAGTTCGGCAGTACGCTAGTGGAAGAATAATTACATAACGATATTCAAGGTTATCGCGGCAGCGGAACACACAAAGATGGCCTTGCCGAGGGTGCCCAGCATAGCCGCGCGAGAGAAAATCCTTAGCCGCGCAGCAGCAACGGAGTGGTCTTTCGAAGTGCATTTTGATTTTGTTCTCAATTTTTACAGGGGGTTATCCATAGCAAAGACAAGCGAGCATAGACTGAAACTGCCTCTTTCGACGGTACAAGTGCGAGGGACTAGCAAGCTGTACCAACAAAACTTTATTCTTAAATGTAAGGAACAAAATCCCTGCGACTCATTAGTAACTAATTAAATTTCCGTCGCTTTATATCTCTGTGTCAGACTGCGATGATAAGGACATAATGCAAACTGAGCGATGCAATCTGCTATGATCTGCCAGATGATACTATCTTTAGTTGACAACGTTTCTCTAAAACTGGGATCGTCCTCGGAAAGTATGTTTTTGCTTCCGTGATCACCTCGCACATTTTCTTTCCCGTAGTGGACATCAGGGTGCAATTATAAGCGTAGGATAGAACGAGGACAGAACGAGTCGACTGCCTTTTAGAACACCCGCACACCGGTGCTCTGTTTCACACTATGTTCGGTCAAACTCTGTGCTGGCTACGACGACTTACGCTGAAAGGAAGAAAGGGTGTAGGGTTTGAGTTCCACGTCCTGTCGATTATGAAGTCACTGTAGGAGGAGCAAAAGCTCGGTTTGGAGGAGGAGGAGGCGTAAGGAAATCGGCAGTGTCCTTTTCGAAAGTATCCTCCTGGGAAGTGTGTTAACCCATTTACGGAAAACGCAAGTCTAGACGGCCGTAGTTATACCGCCGTCACCGGGGAAACGAGTCCAATACCATCCCCACTGGATGCTTTGCTCGGTCGATCACACCGAGGGAACAGCGAACTCGGCACTTACAGTCCAAAGCCGGAAGCTCCGGGAATGGACAACTTCGGTTCCTCGGACGCAGAGGCTGCACTCCGTCAGTCAGTCAACACCCTGTTGCGTGTCACCGTTTGTCTTTACTACTGGAATTACACATGGTAATCGAATCTAGAGAAATAAACAACAGCCTCTCTTGTATTATATGTATGAATGATTTTTTGTAGTACGTATTGTGTATCATTTTAACGTGTGTTACACTACTTTATACAAATGCAACGTGATGCTTACATAAGCGAATTGCCGGAACGGTGCAAAAAACGCGTGAAAATGTTCAATTCCAAACATTATCTGGTAAGCGAATAATAAGAAAGGAAAATTTCCTGTAAGTCGTTTCTGAAAGGTTCTTGATTAAATCTCTCTTAAAATATCCATCATTCTATCAACAGAAAATAAAGACTGACTTTAAAACTATTGTAAATTAAACATTGACCACAGTCACTCAGCCTGAATGTTTTAACAACAGTAAACAATGGCCGTGAAATATCTCATTATGTTAGCAAATAAAAGCACTTCATAAATGAAAATATCTACAAATCGCCTTACGAACATTTGATAGGCCTAAGGGACCACACTCGTCACCAGGCCGATGTTCTTGGTAAGAAACGATAACTTTCATCTACATCTACATCCATACTCCGCAAGCCACCTGACTGTGTGTGGCGGAGTGATGAGTTACCCCAAAATTAGACATTACTGAGTGTAAATACCCAAAATATGTCGGGAGATTGATTCGTTTGTTTCCAAGATTAGTAATTATACGAAGATCAAAAGTAGCTGAGCTTAACTGTTTGAGAAGCTCTGTAATACGCTCCTTGCAATTCAAGTTTTCATCAATATGGACACCTAAAAATTTGGAGCATTGAACACTATTTACCGACTTCTCTTCATGTGCTACATCAGTTGCTGCATCGGTACTTCATGCAGAATCAATGGCATCGAATGAAAATGTATGCCGGACTGGGGCTCGAAACCGGTATCTCTTGTTTACTAGGCAGTTGCATTAACTAGTGTGCCTCACATACACAGCGTCAATCGCAAATGTGCGCATTATCTCGCTACGCTCCTTAGTCAACTCATACTCCAACCAAGCGCCACCACTTTTCCACAGTCCCTGTCCACCCCCGCTGATTTTTTTGGATTCTTCCTGGAAGTCAAACGCAAATGTCCACCTGCACCGATGGTTGTTAATGTTGGATGGTAATTGTGCATCAATATCAGATAGTTCATTAGTAATTAGGTACACATTGTTACCGCCTGAGCACTGTCTATAAAAATGTTATCAATCAGTGTCCTACTATTTTGCCGCACACGAATTGAAAAATGGAAAAATGGAATGCACGCACACAATAATAATTCTAGTTCTTTTTCCTATCCTCATCCTTTAAGAAATATAAGTGAAACCGCCACAAACTACTAATTGTTTCTTCTTGTTTGACAGGTGGCTCAATGATGCATCTATATTTCTCACAAATGGTTGAAAGATCTCTAGAGGGTATCTGTAGACTGTTACAGTTATTAAAGAAGTATTCTGCACTAACAACTCACAAGCACATGCTTCTAGGTTTTGACTTTGTATCCAACTTATACATACGGTGTAACTCATACTTTTTTATGTTAATTCTACACGAAACTGAAGCAAATCTACAATCTCTGATATTTAACTTCTCCATCTCTGTGGTTACGTGGTGTTCAGAGAGGCACAAAACATCAATCGCTTCTGAATTTTCCACACCATCTAGGCATACAAGAAGATCATCTATCTTGTTTTTCAACCCTCTAATGTTCTGATGAAACTAATTTCATTTTTCTGGAAACTGTTGCATATATTGTGGACCTGTTCTTCTCTAAATTCTTTTAATACTGTCTGTCTGTAACCTGACCGTAACCTAAAAAATGTGCCCTTTTGATTCCAGTAATCATAGGGTTTTGGTCTTGTGCCCCCCCCCCCCTACACTTCCTGCACGATGCTCAGCTAATCTTTCCTGCATTCTCCTATTCAGGTGTAGGCCATGATTAGCATATCCCCATCTTACACATCGCAGCAACAAGCACGGCACAGATATGAGGCTCTGTTTCAGTCAAAAGCTCTTTGCACGGCTAACACCTGTATTAAACCAGGTCGCTGGAAAACCTCCAAAAACCCTACATGAGTGTGTGCTCTTGCTGCTCCTATTTCCTCCAGGTTACCTCTTTAATGCTATATTCTAATCTGCCAACCAGGCTGTTTCCTGGTCCTCCTAATGTGAGTACCTTACATTCTGCATCAGAATCTCTGCACAAGGTCCCTAAGATTATGTCACCTCGCTAAGCTTGGTGCTAGGTCTCGCGATTCATAAACCTGGTACTCTACACCTAATTTTCCCTGTAGCAAATGTCCTACATTTCGCCGTGACTGCTCCCTAGCAGTAGGACTCATTTTCTTTTTAAGTTACTTTTCTACCGACATAGCCTTAAAGTCGTTCCTATGAGTCTGCTCCACCTTACTACACTCAAAACCTGGCTGAGACTCTTCTCCTACTTCAGGTAACAAGTCAAACTGATTGCTAACCGGAATTTGAAATGAGATTCTGATGTTTTATCTTTTTGCTTATTACTTGTCACCTTCTACCAGCTCTTACTCTTCCCCCCTCGACCGATCTAATCCAAAAAATGCCAAAGCTAACTCTGCCTGGAGGCCGCAAATCTGTCTTCCCTGCTCCACGATTTCTTCTCTGGGCTATGTAATCTAGAACTTCAAGAAGGAGCCTCATCTGACACTTTTGGCTTCCCCGCTGCATTTTCCCCGGTGACACACCAACCAACAATCCTGACATGTTCGTCCCATACTAATTAACCTACGACAACATCAACATTTGTCAAACATGACGCTACTTTCACAGTGAACTAAAACGCACTACAACAACTTAGACTGTAACAAAGCAATAATTAGTAAAAATGTATCTATTGGTGAGTTGCACAGTTAACTTCCAGGTATCAGGCAAACGGAGAATAACACGACAGATTTTCGTTGAGCGTATGTAGTGGTAGACACAAAGCGAATTAAAACTAAAAAGCACGGTATTTTCTATCAACAATCTTAAACCGATGATATCAGCAAATTATGTAAAATACTGTAATGAATTCGAAACAACACACAACGATTACAAGGTGGGAAGGCGTTGACACGGGCTTGTGAACGCGCCACCGATATTCACTGATCGTAGTTTATAAAATAGGGAAGACACGAAACGAACGAATACACTAAAAAGCTCGGTACTTATAACAACAGCATCAGACAGGCAATATCCGGGAATTGCGGAGAGCACCGTTATGTATACAAAAGTATTCGTAACGCTCCGCTTCTTTATTTTGGAGGTCAGTCCTTGCCAGCTCTAATCTAAAAGCATTAAAAACTACATAATATTTTTCAACGACAAGAGTGAATTCAACGAAGGAAGGAATGAGCGTAGTAAATGTTAGACTAGCTGCGTGATCGAAGTGAACTGAATGTATGAAACTAAATACAGCATGTCGTTACCAACGGAGAGAAATACTCGGGCGTTAAAGGAACATAGGATATACCCTAAGCGTATTATTTCCCGCAATATACACACATGACATAATTGATAACATCGGAAGTTAAATGAGTGTACGGAGCGATTTAAAGTGTAACGACCAAGTAACACCAACCGCAGTTACGAGAGACGGCAAACCAAGTTTCACTGCAAGAATCCTCCGAAAGTGTAGACCATCAGCGGTAGCTCACGAAAGCCTCGTTCGACCAATACTTTATTGCTCGTCGGCACGCGATCCGTATCAGATAGGATTGATATAAAAAAACAGAGGGGTATCCAAGAAAAACCAGAGTTTCCGTAACAGGTTCATGAAGGAAATGCGAAAACATCATGCAGACTCTCAGCAAAATCTAGTGGCAGACACTGCAAGAAATGCGTTCTGCAATACAGTGTGGTTTACAGACAAAAATTGCGAAAGCGTACGCACTTAGAACAGTCGACCAAAATATTGTTTTCCGCTTAATATGTTTCGTGAAAAGACCATGAATAAAAAATTAGAGAGATTCGAGCTCACGCGCAGAACTGAACTGTTCTTCCCGCGAACAGTCAGAGACTCGAACGGTAAAAAATGGGGGGGGGGGGGAGAATGACAGCAGTACACAACGTACCCCATGCACACAGCGACAGATGGCTTGCGGGGTGTATATGTTAAGTGTTCAACTGGCTCTGAGCACTATGGGACTTAACATCTGAGGTCGTCAGTCCCCTAGAACTTAGAACTACTTAAACATAACTAACCCAAGGACATCACACACATCCATGCCCGAGGTAGGATTCGAACCTGCAACCGTAGCAGTGACGCGGTTCCAGACTGTAGCGCCTAGAACCGCTCGGCCACTCCGGTCGGCGCCGAAGAAGTTATTAAGAGCGGATGCCAACTCGGATTGTATTTGTTATCCTGGATTTTGTCTTTAATGATTTAGGGAAACCACAGAAGAATCACGTCACACTAGCAACTGTATCAAGGTCTTCCTGAATGTTACTCTACTGTGCCACATCGTACATGACGAATTCAACGATACCAAACCCACTGCGTGTCGATTCCACAGTCAGTTGCGAGCAACCTTGGCGCTCATTATGTGTTGGCGGATTTGAGGACTGAGACGAGACGACTGTTTACAGGACGCGGCTGATCATACGCCGTAATGGCACAGCCGTCTGCCGCCCCCTTAACGACTCAAGCGCTCACGTGATACGAGTTCCGGCATGCCAACGACCGTATTTGCATCGCCATTTTCGTCTTAATGGGAGAAGTATAGTGTCGTTCTGTAACCACCTCTCAGCTACACCGTAAGAGCTAGCCATAAGTTCTTTCATGTACCCTGCCTACTATTTTGTTACCCGCAATCATATTTCCTTTTCTTTTCTGCATTCTAGACATCATTGAAACTGTATTTCTACGCCTAGACCTCGGCACAGAAAATGTAACAGAATCTACGCAGTATAAATGTGCCTTAAATTTGACCTCGTCTGCAAATCAAATGTTCGACGTTTTTAAATTTGCCTTAACCTCAAAAATATCTATAACGTGATCAATTTCTAGAAGGACATGCATCTCCTGCTCATCGAAAAACTGTTCGCTGATACTCGCAAGGAACTGTTAGAACTGCTAATACGCTTTACCTTTTAAGGCAGGATTGGAAGACGTCTGCGATGAGATCGAAGAAACCTCTAAGAATACACAAATACGCCTCAATATGGATGAAAGGTGCTTCAAAACGAGCATTAATGACCGAACGCGTCTTAAAGTGATTTCAATTTCATCTGATGCAAATTCCAATTTGAAATTCAAATTTAAACATTAGTTAATGTCTCTTGTATGATACGCGTAGGGTTACGCGACTGTTTCTATAATGTGTTACGAGAAAAGGCAGATGATTACAGAATTCCTCTTGCTACCAGAACATGAGCTTACGACCGAACTCGGTGAAACTTTAACATTAATATCGGCGAAGCTACGGATTCTTGATGAACACTGCTACCGTTTCAAAGAAAATTGTAAATAGTCATATGTGTATTAACTTAGTAGGTACGTAGATGGCAGAAGAACGCAACTTCTAACAGAAAAAGAGAGTCGAGAGGAATGGGAAATTCAGGGAAACTAAAGGACGTAAGAGAAGTAAGCATTATATTTCAGTACAGAGGAAGCATAGCACAATGTGCCGTGACAATGGAATAAACAAGTGGCTCGAAGCACAGGTTCCTACCTACACAAGGCATCCAAGGGAGTAACGAACAGTAACCAAAACTATGAAAAATACTTTTTAAAATTACGCGATGGCAAATGAGGAAGAAATAGCACAGAATCATAAATAAATAGATCGGGGATGGGCACGTGGCAGAAAATCAAACATACCTGTGATCTAAAACGTCTGGCCGTATTCCTGAAAATACTGGAAGCGACATGACAGGTAAATATCCTTGTCGTTACGTCGCGTTGCAAGGAAACAACAGGTATCACTGATTTTCAAAAAAACTGGTACTGAGACGGAATGGTCTAGCAAACACTAGGTCCCGTCGATCTCACATCTATTATAAAGTTAGTTGTGAAATTCATTTTCACAGCAACCTGGGATGGTCTGGAAGTACCAAGTAGTGAAATAAATCTCATTCTGGAAGTAAGGTTTATTTCCGCAGCGTTAGGAGGAGGAGATTAGTGTTCAACGTCCCGTCGACAACGAGGTCATTAGAGACTGAGCGCAAGCTCGGGTGAGGGAAGGATGGGGAAGGAAATCGGCCGTGCCCTTTCAAAGGAACCATCCCGGCATTTGCCTGAAGCGATTTAGGGAAATCACGGAAAACCTAAATCAGGATGGCCGGAGACGGGATTGAGCCGTCGTCCTCCCGAATGCGAGTCCAGTGCGCTAACCACTGCGCCACCTCGCTAGGTCCCACAGCGTTAGTTTTTGGATACAACGTTCACTCTTGTTGGAAAGAAAGATGCAATTAGTTTTCTACAAGATTTATAAAAAAGGGCATTGGAAACACACAAGATTGCCTCATTGCTTCTTCGATTTGCAGTAACGTTCTCCAGGGCACCCTCATAAATAGGCAAATTATGCGTAACTTGAGCACACGACTGTTCTAGCGTCGATCACGAAAAAGAACTTCTGTTCTCCTGGACATGTTTTGAGACGATAAAATCTACAGTAAGTGGATGGAAATGGAAGAAAGGAAGACATTTAGGGTGTCACGTCCTGTCGACGACGAGTTCATTAGAATAATTGCACGAAGGTTGACTGGGGAAGAGTGGAGACGGAAATCGGCCGTGTCGTTTTGCAACCGGGTACTTGACATTTGATTCAGAAACACCACAGGTAGCCTAAATCTGGATGTCCAGAGGGAAACTTGAACCGCCGTCCTCTTATTACTGCGAGACCTGCTTCGTAAATTAATGGGTCCAGCATTTTTTGTTATACACTCATCCAAAATAGTTTTTTATCACCTGAGTTCCGAGAGTTCCGGAACGTGTACAGAAAATTTGGAGTAGAGGACAACATAAAAATTATTTTCACCCTTTTTATTGCTTATAAAAACCACACAGTGCATGTTGTACCACCATACAGCGAGACCTTCGGAGATGGAGGTCGAGATTTCTGTACACAACGGTACCTCTAATACCCAGTAGCACGTCCTCATGCATTGATGCATGCCTGTATTCGTCGTGGCATACTATCCACAAGTTCATCAAAGCACTGTTGGTCCACTCCTCAACGGCGATGCGGCGTAGATCCCTCAGAGGGTTTGGTGGGTCACGTCGCCCATAAACAGCCCTTTTCAATCCATCTCAGGCATGTTCGACAGGGGTCATGTCTGGAGAAGATGCTGGCCACTCTAGTCGAGGGATGTCGTTATCGTGGAGAAAATCATTCACAAGATGTACACGATGGGAGCGCGAATTGTCGTCCATGAAGACGAATGCTTCGCCAGTATGCTGCCGATATGGTTGCACTATCGGACAGGGGATGGCATTCACGTATCGTACAGCCGTTACGGCGCTTTCCATGACCACCAGGACGTACGTCGGCCCCACGCACTGCCACCCCAAAACTGCAGGGAACCTCCACCTTGCTGCACTCGCTCTACAGTGTAACTAAGGCGTTCAGCCTGACTGGGTTGCCTCCAAACCCGTCTCCGACGATTGTCTTGTTAAAGGCATGTGCGACACTCATCGGCGAAGAGAAAATGATGCCAATCGTGAGCGATCCATTCTGCATCTTGTTGGACCCATCTGCACTGCGCTACATGGTGTCGTGATTGCAAAGATGGACCTCGATATGATCGTCGCGAGTGAAGTTGCACACCATGCAGCCTATTGCGCACAGTTTCAGTCGAAACACGAACGTTCTCTGACTGCACGAATAGCGTTGCTGCCAGGGCTCCTCCGAGCATAATCCGTAGGTAACGGCCACCCTCTGCAGTAGTAGCACTGGGGCGACCTGAGCGAGGCATATCATCGACAGTTCCTGTTTCTCCGTATCTCCTCCATATGCGAACAACGTCGCTTTGGTTCATTCCGAGACGCCGGGACACTTGCCTTGTTGAGAGCTCTCCCTGGCACAAAGTAACAATGCGGACGCGATCGAACCGCGGTAATGACCGTCTAGGCATGGCTGAACTACAGACAACATGAGCCGTGTACCTCCTTGCTAGTGGAATGTCTGGAACTGATCGGCTGTCTGATCCCTTCCGTCTAGTAGGCGCTGCGCATGCATGGTTGTTGGAATGGGGGGGGGGGGGGGGTTAGTGACATCTCTGAACAGTCAAAGAGACTGTTCAAATGGCTCTGAGCACTATGGGACTCAACTGCTGTGGTCATTAGTCCCCTAGAACTTAGAACTACTTAAACCTAACTAACCTAAGGACATCACACACATCCATGCCCGAGGCAGGATTCGACTGTGTCTGTGATACAATATCCACAGTCAACTTTTTAACTTCAGGATTTCTGTGAACCGGGGTGATGCAAAACTTTTTAGGTGTGTATAATGTAACACCAAACAGTTCGTGCGCAAGCCTCTTACTTCACCGAGGCAAAAAGAGTTTCATAAACGACCTGTTATGTCGATTAGTTGTACTTTCAGAGAGTTCTCACAACGTACTTTAATGTGTGACCTGCTTTCTGGTATCAATCGACCTTGGTTCGATTGAGGACGATGGTGCCATAATAGTTAACAGATGTAACGATAAAGATTTACTGCATACGACTAGTCAATCAATAGTCCTTTTGTCTGTTTACGGACGTTGCATTACTTTTTCTTGTGTTGAAAGACAGTTTCCTCGATACTGCAGAGTGCGCTGATTAACTGTAATTCTACATACAGGGTGTCCCACCAAGGTGGTTATCCTTGTCCACGATGTGGAACGACGATTCTTGCATCGTACTTGCTCAATAGTTAACACACTCGACGTTTGTAAGCGTCAAAATGTGAAAGGGTCTATTTTTTATGTGGAACTACGAATTATCCGTAACGGCTGTCCATAGCTGTCGAAAACAGCAATGTAGTGAAGTAAGTGTCGGCAACGGTTGTAGTCGAATAGCCGGGAAATTCACACAACGCAAGCAAATACTCGGCCGGCACTGTGCAGTTTCAGCTCTGTCACTGTGTTTACTTATAAACGTCGTGGTACTGTTTTGGGCCAGTAGACACAGTGCTCGCATTTAGGACGTTTCAGCTGTTTTCGTGAAAGATATTCCAGTGAACACTGACAAATATTATTATATCCGCGTATTCCACTCTCGGCCGTCATCACAAAATTAAGATGTTGATATTTAAACAAAAATAGAGGGGCTTATAGATAGTACTAGTAACGACATTGCAGAATGTTCATCCTTCCGTGTCCTACCATTTGTCGAAAACCTTGTTCAAATATATTAAGCCGTTTATGAAGAATCAGAGGCTTCTGCGTAACGTGAGACACTGCGGGTGAAAAATTATCAGCTTTAATAATATAGAAATTCAGTACAACACCTACGAAAACACAAGGTCCATCCACAGAAGTGAAAGATTCCACAGCAGTGGAAGATCCAATGCCTTTCAACTTCAGTTTACTCTTCATAAGTATAGTTCCTATTGTGAAAGCAACATTATCATTACATATACAGTAGCGCGTGAAAGCCAGCTCCTTCTGTAACACAGCATTTCGTGATGGTTAACAGTTAAATTCGTATAATGCTTCACTGAGAAACACCCGACGCTATTCACTTCTGGTGACAAAACTCCGATAATTTAACAGGTTCTGTCTGCTATGATTTCCTCATATTTCTGATCTGACACTCCATAATCGTGTAAACAGCCAATACAAAGTTTCGCGCCACTCTCATGAGTTAGACGTTATTAGTTTACCAGAGCCCTTTACTTATACTGACCACAGGCACAGGGAATCTCTACGTACAGTTCCTTCAAACAGAGCACTGTTTTTCCAATCAGGGACAGGACAATGTTGTCTGTGTACACTGCTCAATACGACAAAATGGCCGGGAACGGTCATTTCAAACATAAGACTGTGAACGCACTGACATTTTCGGCATCGAGGGTTATCAAGCACAGAAAGTTACCCGCCATACTGGCCTTCGTGACAGCGCCGTCATTTGAAAGTTGAACTGCTATAGAGAAACACAACACTGAAAGATCTGACTCGAAGTGGTTGCCACACTCAACAACTGAAGTTGATGACCGCTACCTACAAAATTACAGCTCGTAAGTAATCTGAGATGAATGTTTGGAGGCAACTGGAAGGACTTCCCAACCCTGACAGAATGCAGATGTTTCCAATAATCAAAGGGTCCATAAAGCACCACAGTTCAAGTTATCAGGTTATCTTCACCTATAAGTACAGGATTTGCCCGACGTCTAATACTCGTCCTGGGAGACATAAGCACGCTGTCAGGTTCCAACACACGTCTCCGGTATGCGATCCCATGGTTTCAATTAGAAGGTGAGTCAGCTACGTTGTAGGATGGTCATGATTTGGGAAAGTATCTTCTACACACGTTTAAACGCTCTCGATGTTAATCTGAGGATTTTTAAGTATCGATACTGGTTCCTCCAACCTGTTTGTCAAAAAATGTACAAATGTATGTGAATTCCTAAGGGACGAAACTGCTGTCGTCATCGGTCCCTAGACTTACACACTACTTAAACTATCTTATGCTAAGAACAACACACACATCCATGCCCGAGGGAGGACTCGAACTTCCGGCGGGAGGGGCCGTACAATCCGTGACATGGCGCCTCAAACAGGTTTTGTGATAGGTTCCTTTTTTTCCCAAAACGACAATGCACAAGCACACAGCGACCATCTCATGAACACGTTCCTCCAACAAGAATCTACAGAATGGAACGGTCTGCTATAACAGCTGACATCAAGCCGGCAGATAATGCTTGCGATCGGTTAAAACATGCAGTGTGTTGTCGCACACAGAATGATCTATGAAGAGTCACCGTCAAAGAGTTAGACTTCTTGAGCACCTCGTGGACAGTTTGCCAAGGAGGATTCAAGCGCATTACAACGCAATGGGTGTAGCAATACCGTACTGAATGTCACCCAGCAGCAAATTTTGATTCACAGATGTGCACTTTCGAACAGACTGCGTTGTTCCGTTTGTTTACGCACTGATAATACGATGGCCTGAGAATTACAGTCCAAGACGTAATCGTAGACCCTTTCTCATTTTATATCTCACACGGCTAGGTCGGAGGATGGAAATGGCTAACCACGAGGATGACGACAGGAGCTCTATTTGAGCACTCATACAATGTCGCAAAATTCAGTGGCAAACGAAATGAAGCTTCCTATCAAAAGATGGCCTTTAGTCAACTTCCGAGGTAGGAATAATCAAGTAAAAATGTACAATGATACATGAGCGCTCATTCGCTTATTACGGCAGATATAGCAGCAGGGGAAACACCTGTGCCGTGTAAGCGTGACGTGCTGGGCAGATCGTGCTCTTGGCGGGACTCCGTGACGCAGGCGGACGCTGGCTACAAGCACGCCAAGGCCGCAGCGAACCTCGCTCTGACGCTGCTGCGGACTGGCCGTCTGCATCAAGCATGCCGAACGCTGCGCTGCATATCCATACTCACTCACACACATTCACATTGAGGTTTTCATGTTTGTTATAGGTTATAATAAGAACAGGAAACGTACCTCCAAAATGAAGGGTTGGGTTGGGTTGTTTTGGGGAAGAAGACCAGACAGCGAGGTCATCGGTCTTATAGGATTAGGGAAGGACGGGGAAGGAAGTCGGCCGTGCCCTTTCAGAGGATCCACCCCGGCATTTGCCTGGAGTGATTTAGGGAAATCACGAAAAACCTAAATAAGGATGGCCGGACGCGGGATTGAACCGTCGTCCTCCCGAATGCAAAATGAAGGGTATTGGTCCTTCGGCTCATTAGAATAAGCCAGTTATAAGGAAAGCTATGTTCTCATCGCTAACATATTCGTAAGGCGAGCACACAATTACACACCGAGGTGACAGATGCCATAGGATACCTCCTAATATCGTGTCGGCCCATTTTTTGCTCAGCGTAGTGCAGCAACCCGACGTGGCATGGACTCAATAAGTCGTTGGAAGTCTCCTGCAGAAATATTCAGCCATGCTGTCTCTATAGTCGTCTCTAATTGCCAAACTGTTTCCAGTGCAGGATTTTGCACACAAACTGACCTCCCAATTACGTCCCATAAATGTTCGACGAGATTCATGTTGAGCAATCTGGATGGCCAAACCATTCGATCTAACTGTCCAGAATATTCTTCAGACCTGCTGACATGGAGCGTTGTAACCCATAAAAAATCCATTTTTATTTGGGAACACGAATGGCTCTAACTTTTTTCCAAGTAACCGAAAATCCAGAGGACCCAGTCCACTCCCTGTAAACACAGTCCACGCGATCATAGAACCACCAACTGCTTGCACAGTGCCTTGTTGACAAAGCGGATCCATTGCTTCGTAGGGTTTGCGCCACAGTCGGTCCCTATCAGCTCTTATCAACTGAAATCGGGACTGATCTGACCAGGCGTCAGTTTTACAGTCATGTAGTGTCCAACAGATATGGTCACGAGCCCAGGAGAGGCGCTGCGGGCGATGTCGTGCTGTCAGCTAGGGCACTCGCGTCGGTCGTCTGCTGCCATAGCCCATCAATGTCAGATTTCGCTGCATTGTCCTAACGGATACGGTCATCGTACGTCCCACATAGACTTCCGCGGTTATTTCACGCAGCGTTGCTTGTTTTCTACCACTGACAACTAAACGCAAAAGCCGCTGCCCTCAGTTGGCTGTGGTGAAAGGTAATGCCTGAAATTTGGTATTATCGGCAATCAGCACTCTTTTCACACTATTGCTCTCGGAATATTGAAATCACTAACGGTATCCGAAATGGAATGTCCGATTCGTCTAGCACCAACTACCAATCCGTGTTTCGAAGTCTGTTAATTTCTGTCGCGCGGTCACAATCACGTCGGAAACCTTTTCACGTGAATCACCTGAGTACAAATGACAGCTCCGCCAATGCACTGCCCTTTCGTACATTGTGTATGCGATACTATCATCTGCGTGTGTGAATATCGCTATTTCATGACTTTTGCACCTCTATATTAACAGAAACGAGTAAACTCTATCGGCCCAAATGAAGGACCAGTACCCATCTAAACTATGGATTCCCCTATTAATGACAAATATCGTGCTGTCTACCAGTATGGGCCTGTGGATGTTTGAACTCACTGCTGACTGGGTTGTGCCGCACGACAGCGTATTCTAATGTTTAAAGAGAAGTTCCGTAATTCTGGATCTGAACAAGAGACAGTTAAAAAACCTTATGGTAGGTTTAGTGACTGGTCATGGGAACATCAAGAAACACCTGGACGCAATGGGAACAGAGAATGAAGCCAGTAATTGCAAACTTTGTGGTACAGGGCATGAAACCGCATCACTTTTGATCTTCCAGTGTGGAGCACTAGAGGCCAAACGACACAAACTATTTGGGTCATTAATTCTTCAAGAAATTATGGCTAACCGAGACCTAGTAAAGGGACTTCTATTACTCTTTAACGTTAGTAATTGGCCTTTTTATAATGGCAGGGAGAGATACCGTACAATAAGCTTAATTCCGATATCAGTAACACAGGGCTAAGATCACTGTTGATTTGTCTCCCCAGTTACATCAATCAAAATTAAGGCTGAGGAGCAATCATAATAAATCAATGAAAATACTAAAAGCTGAGATGTCTACAAGAATTTGAGGCACCAGGTCCTCGTTTGCAACTCAGAATAAAGGGCACGACGTCTTTTACTGGGACTTCTTAGTAATATAGACGGAAAACGTTATTTTTAGCCATACGGCCCTGCCTTCAACGGCAGTTCTTCTTCTGATGGGACCTACGTCCTGACTAACCTTACCCAAATCGTCACGAATACTCAATTTCGGATGGAGTCTATCTCACTACTATCTAGTTGTCTTTCTTCATGGCCCACTTTTCACTTGGAAACTAAACAATTTGCTTTTGAGTATACAGATCATGCAATAAACGTCCCAAATCTTTACCAAATCGTAATAGTATGTCTTCAAAATGTCAACCGCACGTTGACTGCAAGGATGCAGACTTATTGCTCGCCCACTTTACGGGCAGAGACAAGACGATCGCTCTTACTCTTACCACTTGAATTTGCTGGTAGTTAATGTACAGTTATGCGTTCAAGTATTATTCACTCGTAATAGTTTTCTTTTCTGGTATTCAAGATCAATTCCGATTTCACAGTTTATGGCTTAGCGCTGGTTTAATGGCGACGTATCTGACACCATATTCAAAGGTCCGGAGTTCATCCCGAGTCGGTCCTAGAACTTTTTCTTACCTAGCAATGATTTATGAATGTGCACAATGCACTGCGCACGGTGGTTCTGAGAATATTATATGTATCCCCACAATAGGCAGTGTACGTCAGTGCGAAAGCGCGATGAAGGCAAGAGTGGGCAGTATTGAAACCAACCTTCAGACTGATAGCATTACCTTTTATGTAAAAATATTTTTTTGCGCAAAATAATCAATATTTCAATATTATAAGTAGTTCTCTTACATTGTTTGAGTATAGATATGCTTGGAATTTTGTGACAATGAAGGACTTCATTGTACATGGTATCCCGTACGCAAAGGGTTGTCCACTGTCAATTGCGATGCAAGTTTTGCCCAGAGGTTTACATCCTTAAATCACTGGCGCAGTTCACTTTTTTTCGTTTTCGATTTCACATAGCAAAAACATATTAATTCCGCTGGTTCTGCATTACATACTATGAAATGCGCTTCACAGAAGTTGTGAAGGTACCCGCAAATACGCGATGCAGTTTGCGAAACTTGGGATGAGTTGACAGGTTAGTCAACTATCGGACTAGAAGATGCAGATCCGTCGTACCAACCATACGCAACGACCGTTGTCAGAAAAATGAATGGATGTAAAAATAAATACGAATGCAAGGGTGCGGACACTTGTCTATTGGGAGTTTGAAGACATTAAAGGGCAGAGCATCGAGTACTGTAATAACGACAAGAAGCAAAAGCAAAAGACGGGGAGCATGTTGTTTAAAATGGAGTATTCAAGATAAGAGTGTAAAATAAATTACAGTCAAGTTGAGTAAACATAAGTAAACACAGTACAGTCAGAAAGTAATAAGCCAACAAAGCTTCGTCCTTTTATGTAAAAAAATAAGTACCACATACATACTATTAGAACAAACCTACTGACTCTATACAGCAACTCAGCACTACTATTGCTATTCTTACTACTACTACTAATGATGATGATGATGATAATAATAATAATAATAATTGAATTATGCTACGCTATCGAAGCGAAGAGAAACCATTCGTATTTGTTGAGAGTGTTAAAGCAACGCTTTAAGTGGACATTGTGCGAACCGTGGCTGTAGAACAATTATAAGGTTTCTAAACAGCAACCAGCGAGAAGTAAGTTTAAAAACGTTTTCAGCAGAGAAATTGCAAAATGCCATTGCAAAATCCCACTATAAGAAAGGTGGTTGCAGAGACGTCTATCACAGTCGGCTTGTTTCGCTACTGACATCATTTTCCAAAATTTTTAGAAGGTGATGTATTCTAGAATAGTGTCCCACCTGAGTAACAATAACACCACCAGCAAAGGACAGTATGGATTTCAGGAGGGTTGCTCTACTGAGAGTACCATTTATACATTCAACCACCAAATTTTACAGAAATTTTCATCATTTACATAATGATATAAAACGTCTAATGACCTAAAAGTAAAATTTGAAAATAAACTGAAAACATTTCTCCTTGAAGACTCTTTATATTTCTCAGAAGAATTTTCATTATTACAATTTGTAAAAGGTGATGATTACTGATTATAAACTCACATCCGTAAGTTCTATAAAAATAAATAATAATAAAAGAGAATAGAATAAAACAAAAACCACTTATAATCAGCATGTAGCCATATTTACAAAATAATTTGTGATGTGAATTTAAAACGGCTCGTTCTACATCATTGCGATATATCGTGCTAATGATTAATGGAACGTAAAATTAACTAACTTACGAATCATTACCGATTTCGGATTTATTACAAATCCGTCTACAGATGGCTATTGCAAATTTCCTTGCGTTTCAGCTATGGCCTCGCGTAGTAGTATATATAAATACAGGACAAACTGATTGCACATAAATATACATTTTAAACTTAAAATGTTTTTGTGGGCGCACTATATGAGTGCTATTAAATCCAATGGAAGCAGTTTGAACACTCACCTCTGTTTTATAGGACTTAATTGGTTATTTGTCGGAACAGGCCTGAGAGCTAATCAGTGAGTGTTGTTTACCTTTTATTATTATTACCATGAAGAACATCTGAGCGAAATTTCAATAAAATCTTTGGCTGACAATAATCCGGCCCATTCTAAAACAAGTTGAAAATTCTAAATGGCATCGTAATCCAGCAGTGAATGAAAGCTGGCTGCTGATTGTGCCAAGCGAAAGTCATTCCTCACTAGACAAGGTCTCTCTTGATACCTTGTCCCGGCCTTAACCAAAATGAGCCAGTGACACATCTCTAACGGTACCACATTCAACGGACCGTTGGGTCCTTAACGTCAAGCTGGTTTCCATAGTCACTACGCACAGTCGTAACCGCCATCTGTGTATCCATTCCGAACTTCCACTAGTTTAGTGTTGTTGCTCAGTTTTATCAACTTAATGTTGCATACGGCTCCATAAATATACAAGCAAAATTAAACAGAAAGTGAATCCTCACCGCAGAAGTTCCACATCGGTGAACAGTAAGCATGCCTGTTTGCCAAATATCTGGAAACTATTCGATGCGAACCTGCTGTATTGGAACTTGAAACTGTTATCTACCTTCCCACGCAAAGATAGAACAAAATTCAATGTGGCAATCGTCTCGTCGTCTCTTTCCGTCTACAAGAAGTTTTGATCTGTATAAGTCCGAGAGAAGAACTGCACAAAGTACATTCGGGATGGAATTTCAGAAAGGAGACATAAAAGGGTCACGCTCAAAACCGCAGAATAAAAGGGATTTGCGTCAAATATTTAATAAGACTTATCAACGCACATTTTGGTCTTGTAACGCTCTTCTGTTTTGCGTTATCTCTATCATGCAGGTCAATAATATAAAAGTAGGATAAATATTTGCTGCGCAGGTTTACTCTGTGTTTCACATTCAGCAAATCAGACTGTTAACTGTAAGTAAAGGAAATAGAAGGGAAGAGGCTCAAAAATGGTAGAGTAATGTTGGAAATTCATGCACTACTAGAAAAGAAACCAAAAGCACTGTATCTGCTATGAAGGACAGCCACACGATTCATTTATTATGGACGTTGGTGATAAGATATTAGGACTGCAGTAAAGCGCGAACGACGTATTCTTCGCGACTTGAGAAACCAGAAACTGCACAATTTTAACCAAGCTGTTTACTGCTGCCAAATCTCCGAAAACAAATGAAGCAATTAAGTTTAGCGTTTCTTATCTTGTAGTTTGTTACTGTCTAGTAAGTATAAATTTATTTCTGTCACGCATAACTGTGACGCAACAAAATGTTTGGTACATGCCTTCTTCTTCATATAAAAGTTTTCTTAGGGTTGGTTTAAAACACTGCAGGCCACTTCAGTTATGGGAAATAGAGCTGTATGCCTAGACTGAAACGATTAGACAGTAAGTTCAATTAAAAACAAAGCTGTAGAGAGACATCTTCACATTCTATGCCTACAATGAAACGATTACACAGTAAGTTAAATGACAAAGTTCCATCAGTTTGTTGAACGAGAGGCATTCAATGAGGCTTTATTCCAAGCTGTTATGGAGTGACGAAACTCAGTTTCTGTGAGATAAGTGCGTATGTAACTCAACTACAGTATATCTGCTGGTAATGTGTCCTTTATCTACTTGCACGTAAAGCTGGCTTCCAAAATATACCTTCTCTGTGCACGCTACTTGATTTGCTCGCTGTATTCCATGTGCAACTGATTGTACAACCATAAGGATATCGGAAAATGGAGTTACGTAACTCTTAAATCGGTATCATATCGTTGTTGTTGTGGTCTTCAGTCCTGAGACTGGTTTGATGCAGCTCTCCATGCTACTCTATCCTGTGCAAGCTTCTTCATCTCCCAGTACCTACTGCAACCTACATCCTTCTGAATCTGCTTAGTGTATTCATCTCTTGGTCTCCCTCTACGATTTTTACCCTCCACGCTGCCCTCCAATACTTAATTGGTGATCCCTCGATGCCTCACAACATGTCCTACCAACCGATCCCTTCTTCTGGTCAAGTTGTGCCACAAACTTCTCTTCTCCTCAATCCTATTCAATACTTCCTCATTAGTTATGTGATCTACCCATCTAATCTTCAGCATTCTTCTGTAGCACCACATTTCGGAAGCTTATATTCTCTTCTTGTCCAAGCTATTTATCGTCCATGTTTCACTTCCATACATGGCTACACTCCATACAAATACTTTCAGAAATGACTTCCTCACACTTAAATCTATACTTGATGTTAACAAATTTCTCTTCTTCAGAAACGCTTTCCTTGCCATTGCCAGTCTACATTTTATATCCACTCTACTTCGACCATCATCAGTTATTTTGCTCGCCAAATAGCAAAACTCCTTTACTACTTTAAGTGTCTCATTTCCTAATCTAATTCCCTCAGCATCACCCGACTTAATTCGACTACATTCCATTATCCTCGTTTTGCTTTTGTTGATGTTCATCTTATATCCTCCTTTCAAGACACTGTCCATTCCCTTCAACTGCTCTTCCCAGTCCTTTCCTGTCTCTGACAGAATTACAATGTCATCGGCGAACCTCAAAGTTTTTATTTCTTCTCCATGGATTTTAATACCTACTCCGAAATTTTCATTTGTTTCCTTTACTGCTTGCTCAATATACAGATTGAATAACATCGGGGAGACGCTACAACCCTGTCTTACTCCCTTCCCAACCACTGCTTCCGTTTCATGTCCCTCGACTCTTATAACTGCCATCTGGGTTCTGTACAAATTGTAAATAGCCTTTCTCTCCCTGGCTAGAACATACCAACAATACATTATTAATAAATACAGCTGAACACCAAAGAATCCCGCTCGCCAAAAAGGGTTAAGAAACTAAGAACAGTATTCACATTAAAAAACACTAAGTTTTTTCACAGCCAGACCGACACTTTGGTGTTTTGCTAAACAGAGGTACATTTAGAGGGGATGTAGTTTCTTTCAGTGCAAATAGAGTGTGTGACTGCGCCATAGTGAACAGCACTTACGGTTTTGGGCAGCTGCTAATGGGTACCACCTGACTAAGGACAAAGACCACCAGTTGTGCACAGGCCGAAACGAAGATGGCGTCTTATGCCCCCCCCCCCTCCCCAATGCCTACGCACATACATGTTACCCTCTGTAAGATTAGTTACTTGTCGCCGAAGATCAGATAAATATGCCGGTTGAATGGGTCCAACAACTGCAAATTACCCACAGGTAATTCAGGAGATAACTTTTCTCCCACCTTCTCAGTTAGCCGACTGACACTAGGAAGATGGTCTAACGGAATACAGAATATGGTTGAAACATGTAGGATAATACAGTTACTACATGTACAGGTCCGAAACATAACGGATCAATAATTACGTCAGGAATATGGTTTGCAAATGAAGAAGCGAAGTATGTTCTGCAACATTCATGGGAGTATTACCGTTCAGTCAGCTTGCTTATGATGAATCTGATACAGAGTAACTTCACGAGGTCATTGCTCACACGTCATTTTTAGAACACTAAAAGTAAGCTCTAGAGGTACTTAATACTGCGCACGATTACAAAGCTTTCACGGCACAGACAACCACGCGTGCGAGACAGCTCTTCACTAGAATTCTGTTGGTTGCGTAGCAAGGTACCAGAGGCGCGCAGAGAGCAAATAATTTTATCGCCTCCGACCGGAAGTTGGCGGAAAACGCTATTTCGTAACCATATCACACGTGCAAACGGCAAGCTGGATCACAGCACGCTGTACCGCTCTAAAATTTGCGCACTGGCTTTCTGCGTAACGTGCAGGGTAAATATCTAAATACTGGGAAACACCAGTAAGTAGGACACGTGTTCCTGTAAACGGTGACTACACTAAGCTCCCGAGCAGCACGTTCAACCATACATTGTACGGTATGGAGCTATTCGTAGTCTGGCATGGCCAGCTGGCGAACTAGACTACGGCATAGATTTACTCCACTGCTATCGACAATTGAGTGATACGTGTTGGCAAGTTTTTGCAAGCTGTGAAATTAATATACCCTCCCTGGATTTCAAATCTCGCAAAGTTTTCTTCACTCTCTACTTACATCTGTCGAAATCGACTTCATATCAATCCTTGGCACAACTGAAAGTACCATATAGAAATTATAAGGGGTTCTGCATAGTGTTCCACTGCGTTAAATATTTCTTCGGTTTAATTAGAAGTAATTCATTATCCGTACATCTAGTACTGCCAGTACTATTGAGATTCTTGTTGTTTCTACGGAGATCCATAATGGAGTTTGGTTACCAGACGTGTGTAACGTAGTCAAACGACGAGTGTTTCAGTGTGTGAAAACGGATAAATCTTTGTACTCTGTATTTCTAAAGGCTGTTTCATCCTACTTGCATCCTGTAGAACAGGATCGCTTCTTCAGGCTATTTTGAAGAGTCCAATTTGTAGAAGCAATTTAACAAGCATTGACAGACAACGTAAAACTGAGAGTTTTTGCACCTAAGATGGAACGAGACCATGTCACTTAAAACGCCAAATCAAGATTTGCTTTTCATTTCCCAGAAATGATTTATAATTATATGCATCCAACACTACAGTATCTTGCATGGTGCCCCTGTAAGCTACACTATCCTAAATGGTTCAAATGGCTCTGAGCACTGTGGGACTTAACATCTGAGGTCATCAGTCCCCTAGAACTTAGAACTACTTAAACCTAACTAACGTAAGGACATCACACACATTCATGCCCGAGGCAGGATTCGGACCTGCGACCGTAGCGGTCGCGCGGTTTCACACTGAAGCGCCTAGAACCGCTCGGTCACACAGGCCGGCTACACTGTTCTAGATTTCGCGTCCGCTCCCTATTACAATGTACGATTTAATCGCAATTGACGTTAAATGAGTTTGCTCTGTTTCCAACATGGAAAAGACAATTGCTCTCTGCTAAACCGCGAAGTCTCTCTTCTGATTGCTCTACGGAGAGACGCTGATGTATGAACAAGTATAGGTTGAATATATGCCAAGTTCTTCCATATGTCTCACGTTTTTACAACTGAGATATATTCTTTCTACGTATTGAAGAATGCTGAAGGCAGTCACAAGGCCTCGGCTCACGATGACACAAGAATGATAAGTTTGATGATCCATCTACGAAAAGCCTTAACATGGATGGCAGGACGGAATCTCGAATCCAATATGGATGGCACTCTTGGAAATAACATCCAAATGTGCTAGTTCACCTTAGAAGAGAGACTTCCTTGTTGTAAACCTATTACAATTTCACAGTAAGACGATGGCGAAAAGTTTGTCGTACATTAGTTTTAAAAGAAACATAATCCATTCAGTTGCATGGACTCCTAACGGGAGCCGGCCGCGGTGGTCTCGCGGTTCTAGGCGCGCAGTCCGGAACCGCGCGACCGCTACGGTCGCAGGTTCGAATCCTGCCTCAGGCATGGATGTGTGTCATGTTCTTAGGTTAGTTAGGTTTAAGTAGTTCTAAGTTATAGGGGACTGAAGACCACAGCTGTTAAGTCCCATAGTGCTCAGAGCCATTTGAACCATCCTAACGGGAAGTATGAAAACTTCTGCTTGATCAATAACCTTGCAAATGAGGGCATAAAGGTATTTCTTGATTTTTATTGTAAACAATCGATTTCGGCCCTTAATCAGGCCATCTTCGGATCCCAAAAAGCTATTTAGCTATGCACTTTTGAACAGGAATGCCAAATGTAACTTACGGACAGTTTCATTATTATTAATGGACGTTTATACGTAACGGTTATGTCCCAACAACATTAGAAACAGTATTCTTTCACTTCTAAATGAATATTGTGGGACCCGAGGATGATCTGATTCAAGACCGAAATCAACTATTTTCAATAAAATTTAATTATTACAGCAGTTTACTATACAATGCAATTTTTTTACCTTCCTCAAAACTGCCCCCCCCCCCCCCCCCCAAGACACACACACAAATAGACACACACGAGGAAGTATGCGTATTGTTTTAATACATTTCTAACATTTAAGAGAAAAAAGCCCTAAAACAATTCTCTGTGTGATACAATTTTACGTGCTGATGAGGACCGTATGACTCGCAAACCTATGGTGCGAAAGGCAATTTTTTTGCGTTATTAATGATAAAACTACCACAGAGGAGAGGAATAAAATATGGAAAATTTACTGCAATGTAAAATATCGTAAAAGCAATTTTCGCAAGCCTTATTAGGTGACCTGTCTCTCGGCTTTTACCTCCTGACAGCTGAATACATCGAACTGGCGGTCTTAAATAAATAAGAATGGCTCTGAGCACTATAGGACTAAACTGCTGAAATCATCAGTCTCCTAGAACTTAGAACTACTTAAACCTAACCAACCTAAGGACATCACACACATTCATGCCCGAGGCAGGATTCGAACCTGCGACCGTAGCGGTCGCGCGGTTCCACACTGATGCGCCTAGAACCGCTCGGCTACACAAGTCGGCTACACTGTCCTAGATTTCGCGTCCGCTCCCTATTACAACGTACGATTTAATCGCAATTGACGTTAAATGAGTTTTCTCTGTTTCCAACATGGAAAAGACAATTGCTCTCTGCTAAACCGCGAAGTCTCTCATCTGGTTGTTCTACGGAGAGACGGCGATGTATGAACAAGTACACAGTCGAATGGCATCACTAGAATTTTCTGTGGTCTCTCAGAATTGTGAGTTCAGTATCAAGCATTTAAAGTATTCGTGCCTTACCAAAACAGATGTAAAAATTTCGAAGAAGATTTCGGCACAGCTGATGAATGGAAACGGTAGTAAATATTTGCGCTTTACTGACGGCACTACATGCAGAGATAAGGGCTAACATGTTTGCTTTCGGAGAACTCTTAAAGGCGTCCAGCGTAACTTGGCGCTGGGGTTTTTGTAAGGAATGCGACGGTTCAGCTATCCAATGCGACATTAAAACTGACATTTACACTCAAAGAACGCACAACAAAAGCAAGTTACAAATCAATGTTTAGTACGTTATCAAATTACGAGGAGTGCACCGAAGGTAATGCGTACACTGATAAGCCAAAACATTATAACCACTTCCCATCGCGACGTTGAATGTAGCTTGGTGGCGTTTCGGGCACGTGACGCGGTAACGAAAGTATATAAGCGGATCATACACGTACGGGGGATCACCTTAGCGAAGATGTGGGCTGCAAATCGTGAAATCCATTGAGATAAATTACTCTGACAAAGGGCAGGTTATTATTCCAAAGCGCCTGTGAATGAAATCGGCGAAGCTGCTCGAATGTTCACGTGTTACTGCCGTGAGCATCAACGGAAAGAGGTAGGAGGACAGTGAAACGACCACTAGGCGCTAAATGGTTGGACGACCACAACTCTTCACACATCGTTGTATTCGGTGGCTTGTCTGCTATGTAAAGTAAAATAGATGGTGACTTGTGGCAGCTCTGCCGAAAGAGCACAATGCTGGTGCACGCTCAAGTGTTTCGGAGCACACGGTTCATCGTACATGTTGAATAGGAGCTCCTTAGCAGATCACCCCTGCGTGTTTTCATGTCGACCAACGGCATCGTCAATTACGATTGCGGAGGGCACGGGACCACCGGTATTCGGCCGTCGATCAATGAAAACGTGTCGGCTCTTCGGGTGAATCACATTTTTGCTACACTAGGTCGCGACTGTAACTCATCCACTAAGAAAGTGGCTTATAAAGCGCTTGTTCGACGGATTCAGGAGTACCGTTGATTAATATGGAATCTTTGCTAGGTAGGACTGATGGAAGAAAGAGAGAAAATCCAACAGAGAGCGACGCGTTTCGTCTCTGGATCGTTTAGTCGGCACGATGGCGTCACAGGCGCTACAAGACAGGCGTTGTGCATCACGGAGAGGTCTACTATTGAAATTTTGAAAGTGCGCTTCCTCCGGCAAACATTTCGCGAAATGACCACGACGAGGAAATCCAATAAATTAGAGCCGCGCGCCATTTGAATGTGGGGCAGGAAAGGGGCGATCAGTTAGTGGTACCAGAAGTGCCCTCCGCCACAAATCTTTAAGTGGGATACGGAATATTGATGTAGATGACAACAGTCGTGTTCACAGGGATGCAAGCACACATTCCTAGTTTGATGATCACTCAGGCATTCAATTTTAACTCTATCACTCAGACATTCAATTGTAACTCCACTGGAGCGCAATTTTGTAGCTCTTGGGGATCTGATCATGAGCTGCGTATGCCATTTGTGAAGAATGCTGCAGACGCTCTTCGTCACCGGAAGGAAGCCACTATCAAGACTAGAGGTTGTAGTAAGGGGTAGCAGTGTCAAGTCTCCTGAGAGGGTGGGGGCGCCTGTTTTTCGTCCAGTGTTACACCATGCTTCAATCGGTATACTGAGCTTTCTCCTGTAGCACGATTGATGGACTTGGGGTGTTATAGTAGTAGACCTTCAATTAAAAACATCTAAATAAGCTCATGAATATTCCTGAAATTCGCCATTTCACAACCATTATGTGCTTCGATTCGAAAACCGATGATAATCACCGTTTGCAAAGCAAATAAAAAGCTCCCTTAGTCTCTAACAGCAGGGATCTGACTTGAACACAAATGCAAGAAGGGTTACGGCTTAACGTCCACCGAGAAATGTTGACCGACAACCTCTACTTTCCCTTGGCCAGTGACATGCGTCACGAACACATTATATGCAGAAGCAGATTCTAATTTTTCGACAGCGTAAATAAATCAGGGTCAAGAGCTGCCTTTAGGTACAGAGATTTCCTGGCTGGATTGCCCATACAGCTGCAGCGTACGTTTCGTTTGGGTAAGAGCACCCTCAGGGGGCAGCACGCTGAGCGCGAGCACCGGATCGGGGAAAGACGCGCCGCTCGGATCAGCTGTGTCCAGGTCCCGACCTCGCCCGCTGCTGCCTGACGTCACAGCTGGCTAGCAGGCAGCTCGGAGTGGCACAAAAAGCTGCTAGCGGGGCGGCCAGCACTGCGCAGTGCTGCATGTAGCCTCGCAGCCGACCGCGACGCGCTGAGCCGCCGCAGGCTACAAGCGGTGCTGTGCTCGAGTTGAGCACGGCCCCAACTGCTCGAGCAGTTCACGCCACAGCTACAGAAATCCACGTCCCGCAGTCTTGTTGCTTTTGTTGGTAGTATGCCGACGATATGTCTTCGCGTTTTTAATACACTGTGAACTTTAATAACAAAAACGACTGTGAAAACAAGGACTGAGATATCTTACAGATCCCAGGCCCGGGGTGGACAGCAATCTGCTGTAGTTTGCTGCTGATGCCTTGGTCCCTGGAGGGAAGGCGACGTTCTTTTCGAATAACATTATTAATAAAATTTAGAGAACCAACATTTGGAGCTCACTGCTGAATCATTCTACTGCCGCCTACTTACACCTAGCGTAAGGACCACAGAGGTATGATACGAGAAATCTGACTCATACGCAGACATATAGATAGTCGTTTTTCCCTTGCGAATGGAACAGGAAAGGAACTGACTAACAGTGGTACACAGGTACCCTCCGCCACGCACTGTACGGTGGCTTGAAGAGTACCTATGTAGATGCAGATAGGACAACGAGGAGACGTGACAGGATGTATGAATGACGGATTTGTTGCCGTATGAAAGTGGGGCATCTTCAACTGGCCATACTCTACAGAAAATCGACGTAACCTGGCTGGAAGAATGCAGAGTGGCAGGTGAGTCACGATTTTGCCTGTTTTCAAAGGATGTAGGTGTCCAGTCCACCAAAGGACCAACGATGGGCTTAAACCGCGGGTTTTGGAGGCTGTAGTTAAGATGGGAGGTTTTTTCTGCGATGTATTAAGGCTGTTTTTCGTACCACGTCTTAGGCTCACTAATTCAGGTTACCGTGAGCATGAAACAGTATATTTACTTCGACATTCTTGGTGACCAAGTTAATCCTTCCTTTTACGTCTATATCTGTGGACACACTAATCATGCAAGATAGCAGCAGTCGTGATCACAGGGTTGCATGCCTACATTCCTAATTTGACGACCACTCATCCACCCTACCGCAAATCAACTGCACTCCCGATCTCAATCCCATAGAAAATATCTGGGACTATTTCCAGCAGCACGTGTAACGTGGCAGTCGTAATAGCACGAAATGAACGAACATTGAGCAAAAAATTCGTGAACATTAAAACATGACTTTTCCACGCGACACCATATAAGCGGCTGAAAGACGTTTTCAGCCACCTACATCTCTGCGATAGCGTGTCGCCTTAGATTCGAGGGGAGTAAAGGACGTAAGGGTAAGTCTTATGAAACTGAAAAAAGAATTAACGGAAAAATGTAAACAAAAATATTTACCAAAAAAAGGCAATCTGTTCGACAGACCTTCGGCAACTGTACATTTCGTAAGGAGGGTTATTATGGTCACTGCAAGGTTCCACTGATCCCAAGCGTAATCCGTTAAGTTCACGAGAACAGGTAACTCAGGATATTCCTTAAGGTTGACGCCTGCCTCCTGGAGAAAGGTGTTCATGAGGTGAGCGCAGTGAGGCCGTACATTATCCTTTTGAAGGATGCATTCCTGACCCACAAATTAACTTCAAAGTGATAAAGTAGGTTATAGACTCCTATCCCTATATTGCACAGCCTTCAAATCACTAATTATAGCGATGAGAGGCGTCTGGCATCTGTAGATGCCTGACTGACCCACGTCCCTACCAAACCCATGCGTCTACACGCCAGGTGGTGTGCACTGTTAAAGCCATTAATTCTAGCTCCATTCCAGGTGATCCCTTGCTAGACAGAGCAGGGTGGGAGGATGGTTGTTTAAACTTCAAATCCCGATCTGCCCATCCAGATTTTCCGCGATTTCCCTAAATCGCTTAAGGAAGATGTTGGAATGGTTCTTTGAAATGCCACGGCCTATTTCCTTCCCCATCCTACCTCAATCACAACTTTTGCTCGATAACGACGGGACGCCAAACGATGATCTTCCGTGCCAACCGTTTTCGCACACTGTTATTCTTTAATTTTTTAAGGTATTGGTCATCAGCTGATGCTGTTGACCGCGAGTGAAGAGTACCAGAGAGATTTTTCAAGATTTTGTTTCTCGTGGTAGAGGTTAAACCTTCGAATAAGGTTGGTTCAGTAGACGCCAATTCAGCGGGCACATTATCGTGCTGACGATCTTTCTTGCTGTAAAATGACAATGAGCACGGTGTAAGCTTCATCTGGTGTTCGCGGCTTGTTGACAGATGGAAAGGTGCGCGGTTGACGACTGGGGAACATCGCTCACCATTGAAAGGCACCGACAGAGTTTAACATTTACCCCCGTTTCACCGGTGCCTCCAGGCAGCAGTTATTTGTGATCCAAAGAGTATCCAGAAAGAGATTTCAAATTACAAAAACGCTATGCTAATCACGAGGGTAGTGCAAAACAGTTTCTAGTTTTCGCGCAAAGTCGAACATTTTATCTTCTTTAACGAAACGAGCAACCGCACTGTCTTGGAGGGAAATTGGTTCCATCAAGGCATCAGCGAGGAAGAAGCCGCAGCCAGAGGAGGAGGAGGAGGAGGACGAACGAAAAAAAAGGAAACAGTGACGTTACGTCAAAGAAACACCATAAAACTGCATGACTAAGGTGAAACACGAACATGAAGCTGCATAGACCGGTATTTGAGCCGTGCTAACGTCGAACAAGGGTGTTGTGTCTTGAACCCTCTGATATTTCGTTTTACGACCACTAAAATGGGAAATGGTGAATTCTCGTTACAGCTTAAACGATGTACTTTCTCAGGTTCACGTGTAGTGTTACTTCAGGTAACATCTGCGCATGAACTCCTGGTATGCTGATTATGATTAAACATCCTTCCGATGGCGGTGCCATTACAGACGGAGATTATTTTGTAATGGATAAGGCACTGACTGAGACATTTTTATCAGCATCTAAGACATTAAGTACTGCTGCATAATAATAGATTCACATAAATAGGGCCAATGTTTGTACAGAACTTTTGAGTGAAGCCAATCTAAAAGTACTATCAAACTGTGCCATACGTTCAAATCCGATTCTCCATCCACAATACGAACCATCCGCGATATATCACCAAGTGTTTTTTTCTCTGGTGCTGGACGGAAGCCGGCCGGTGTGGCCGAGCGGTTCTAGGTGCTTCAGTCTGGAACCTCGCGACAGCTACGGTCGCAGGTTCGAATCCTGCCTCGGGCGTGGATATGTGTGATGTCCTTAGCTTAGTTACGATTATGTTGTTCTAAGTTCTAGGGGACTGATGACCTCAGATGTTAAGTTCCATAGTGCTCAGAGCCATTTGAACCTTTTTTTGCTGGGCGGAACATTACACCAAAGGTGCAGGATATATTAAGCAGACAACCGAAAGCATTCCTCACTACGTAAAAAAGGAAACGCTGATAGCGCCCGCGGCAATGCTGGTTAACAATGCGCCCTTGGATTTCCTTTAGCGCCTGCGTAGACGATGTTAATGTGCTTACGAAATGGGCATCAACAGCCTAGCGCGTGTATTCTCAGTCGTACGCAGCAAAGGTTAGAACGGATTAAAAAGTAAAATCTGATGATGGTTCAAATGGCTCTGAGCACTATGGGACTCAACTGCTGTGGTCATCAGTCCCCTAGAACTTCGAACTACTTAAACCTAACTAACCTAAGAACATCACACACATCCATGCCCAAGGCAGGATTCGAACCTGCGACCGTAGCAGTCGCACGGAAAAAATCTGATGACTTACTGGAGAGCGTTAACAGTGAAAGTATAACTTTTTTGTTTAGACTCGCCGCACCACAACAGATGTGACGGAAGGCGCGAGGAAGTGGCTGTACGCAGCCTAAAGATGCGTCATTTCCCTGCTGACGGCAGCAGCGTAACTGTCCATTCTCGCCCGCGTGCTTTACCTTGTAGCAGGCGGTTCATAAAGCAACTGCTGCACTGTCACAAGGAGTCTGTGTCTTTACAACTTACTGTTACGCTAATGAACTAATTACGAAGGACTGAGTCCCTCTTCATCACTGAATTGAAACTAATTTTCTAGATACTGGCATTTGACCTTTAAACTCTTGAAGCGCTGCTACTTGGTTTCGTTAGCGAGGTGCACTTAACGACAAGAATACGAGCTAACGACTAATTAATGTTTACTTAGAGGGAGGACATGCTCTCCGCACACGGCCAAAGCCGACATGGTTACTACTTTTTATCAATTTGTTTAAGACGCGTTTCATATTTTACATAGAAGCATCTTCTGTGGATCTAATCTGGGTAAAGTTTTGTTTTTATAGATTATATTTACAGATTCACGTCATAGTTTTTAGACAAAAAATTACTACTTTCTGCGGTCCTCTCATCTGCGCACAGGCTGGAGGTCGAATTGTTGCTTATAAAACGTCGACATATTTCCACGTCAGTATCTTTCTGTTTCGTAGTTTTCATATTTCATACGCCAACAGCTGTGGAACAACACAACTAGTCTGGCACTAACTGCAGATTCTACTTACGAGAACTGTAGGTGATTTTTGTAGTAACTGTGTGTTCACTTGATATCTCTTTTCTTACTTGCGACAAAACGTATTTACACAGGGTGGCCAGAAAAGTGGTAGTAGTAGTGGTGGTAGTAGTAGTAGTAGTAGTAGTAGTAGTTGTTGTTGTTGTTATCACAAAAAAATCATTCCCATATTTTTCAATGTCTTCCAATATCTCTTTTTCCCATCCGGGGGCTTGTAGTTCAGGATATTCTGAAGAATTCTGTGACCTGGCGTTCTCATGCTAAGCACAATATTTTTTTTATTTTTTCATTCAAGCTGAAAATATTTAATTCTGTTGTAATACCTTCATTTATAATCTTTTCTTGCGCAGCCCATTGTCTTTCTTAGGAACCTCATCTCTGCTGCTTCAATTTCTCTCTCTCTCTATCTCTTTTTATTTTTGTTTTTGTTTCATGAGGGTTTTTTTGTACTTTATCGCCGAATATTCTGCTAATAGTACCACAGGCTGCTTGGAATTTGTGTATTTTATTTTCAATATCAGGGTCAAAATCAAAACTTATATCACAGTCTAAATGAGAGCTCTGCGGCACTTGTTTTACACCTGAATTATCCCAAACAATTTTTGATCTGACTTGATATTGTCCTCGGTATGCTACAAAATTTGAAGTTGTCCTCCCTGAAATTTCATTCAGATGGTATACTGAACTTGGGAGGTCATCTTCATTATTTTGAATAATAACCATGTCATCAGCAAACAAAAGTGCATTCAGGTATTCCTCATTCGTTATCTTAATTCTTTTGTTTGTATATATGTATGTATTGAACTGGGGACCTAGAAATGACGGAGAGGCATCGTTCCCGCCGTAGCCCTCAGTGGTACACAACCCCAGAACAGTCTACAGCAGTCCACTCACAACACCACCACTCACACCACCGCCCCACACTGAGACCAGGGCTATTGTGCGGTTCGGCCCCCGGTGGACCCCACTGGGAACGACTCATTCCAAACGAGTGCAACCGCAATGTTTACGTAGTAATTATGGTGTACGCGTACGTGGAGATGTGTTTGAGCAGCAATCGCCGACATAGTGTAACTGAGGCGGAATAAGAGGAACAAGCCCGCATTCGCCGAGGCATATGGAAAATCTGCCTTAAAAACCATCCACAGTCTGGCCGGAACACCGGACCTCGACACTAATCCGCTCGTGAAGCAATGTGTCACATTCCCATTTGCAAAGAATGAAGTCAGTGCAAATATTAAAAAGAGTAGGTGATAGTCCACGCCCATGCCTAACGCCTTAGTTAATAATCGTTTCTTCTAATCGATTCCTACCTGTGTTTATTACAATGCGTGTAATTTTGTAGAGATTTTTCATTATCTCTATTAGGTGATAAGGATATCCACTTTCAGATACAATATTCAATATCCTACATGGCCGAAAGCCTCCTCAAGGTCGATAAACGCCATATGAGTTACTATATTAAATTATCTGTGCTTTTCTATGATGTTTCTAATTATAAACACGTTATTTGTGCATGAACGACCTGACCTAAATCCACTTTCTTCTCCAGAAATAACAGCTTCTGTGATTTCTTCATGCAGTTATTGATTAACTTTGAGTATATTTTGTAGCCAGTGTTTAGAAGATTAATTCCATGATACTTTTTACAGTCATTACGTTTCCCTTTTTTGAAAAGAGAGATTACTTCTGCTGTATACCAAGAGTCTGGGATCTCGAAGTTCAACCAACATTCATTTTTTTTAATTGTAAAAGTCTTTTATCTAGTGGAAAGCCTCCGCATTCAATTAGCTCTGCATTTATTCCGTCTATTCCAGTAGCTTTCCTGTCCTTCATGCCTTTCACAGACTCTTTAGTTCGTCCATAGTAATTGGATCTAATGTTTCATTGTACATACTTTCTCCAGTATCGTCTTCGGTCTCCTGTGTACACAAGAAGTCCATATACCGATTTATCCATTGTTCTTTGTGTATTATGTTCAATTAGGCAGCGTCTTCTTCCTTGTTGAGGGCTTTCATGACGTATGCACATTGCCGTCTGCCGTGTACGTCGTATTCTAAGACGCTTATGAATGAGTCGCGCTTTGCGCACTATTTGTTTCACAGCATTCCTTTTGATTTTGTATGTTTCCCAGCTTTCTGATGTTTTTCTCTGTAGAAACTTCAAATTCGTAGTAATTGGCGGAAAGTCATCGAGTACAACAGAAGTGATTTCGGGCGTTCCCCAAGGTAGTGTTATAGGCCCTTTGTTGTTCCTTATGTACATAAACGATTTGGAAGACAATCTGAGCAACTGTCTTAGGTTATTTCCCTGAGCAACCGTCTTAGGTTATTTCCAGATGACGCAGTCGTTTATCGACTAGTAGAGTAATCAGAAGAGCAAAACAAATTGCAAAACGATTTAGAAAAGAAAACTGAATGGTGCGAAAACTTTCATTTGGCCCTAAATAAGGAAAAGTGTGAGGTCATCCACATGAGTGCTAAAAGGAATTCGTTGAACTTCGGTTACACGATAAAGCAGTCTAATCTAAAAGCCGTAAATTCAACTAAATACCTAGGAATTAGAATTACGAACAACACGTAGAAAATGTTGTGGGGAAGGCTAACCAAAGACTCCGTTTTATTGGCAGGACACTTAGAAAATGTAACACATTTACTAAGGAGACTGCCTACACTACGCTTGTCAGTCCTGTTTTAGAATACTGCTGCGCGATGTGGGATCCTTGCCAGATAGGACGGAGTTCAAAGAAGGGCAGTAGGTTTTGTATTATCGCGAAATATGGGAGAGAGTGTCACTGAAATGATACAGGATTTGGGCTGGACATCATTAAAAGAAAGGCGTTTTTGGTTGCGACGGAATCTTCTCACGAAATTCCAATCACCAACTTTCTCCTCCGAATGCGAAAATATTTTGTTGAGACCGACCTACATAGGGAGGGACGATCACCACGATAAAATAAGGGAAATCAGAGTTCGTATAGAAAGATATAGGTGTTCGTTCTTTCCGCGCGCTACACGAGATTGGAATAATAGAGAATTGTCAAGGTGGTTCGATGGATCCCCTGCCAGGCACTTAATGTGATCTGCAAAGTATCCATGTAGATGTAGATGAGAAGCTATTTGTTTCTCTTTAATGGCTTCTTTAATTTCAAATGGTTTAAATGGCTCTGAGCACTATGGGACTTAACACCTAAGGTCATCAGTCCCCTAGAACTTAGAACTACTTAAACCTAACCAAGTTAAGGACATCACACACATCCATGCCCCAGGTAGGATTCGAATTTGCGACCGTAGCGGTCGCGCGGTTCCAGACTGAAGCGCCTAGAACTGCTTGGCCACGCTGGCCAGCGCTTCTTTAATTTCTGTGTTCCTGATTGTGGGTCGTTTTTTCCTATGTTTTCTTCCTTTTACCAAGTGCTTCTGAGGCTGCTGCAATGATGCAAGTTTTGATATTACTCCATTCCATAACGATGTCTTTATTGACTGGTACTGAAGCAAGCTTTTCTTGGAGTTTGTAGTGATGAAAGTTTCCTAATGCTACATTCCCACAACTCATGTTATGACTTCTTTTAGAGTTTCTTTGTCTTCTTACATTTTGATAATAACCTTATCGTACTGCCTAAAAGGAAGTGGTCGCTATTTGCGTCACTTCCTCTATAAACACGTATGTCTTGCATAAGATTCTTCGGTTTATCATCCATTAATACGAGTATATAATATATCCAGATCTTAAACTTCGTGCACTCCATGTGAACTTGTGAATGTCTTTCTTTCTACAAAGTGTGATAGTAATTTTAAAATTTCTGAACGAGACAAACTGTTGTAGTTCACATCCGTTATTATAAAGGGTCTTTTCTCCAAATAGTCCTACTATTCCTGGTAAAGGTAGATTTCCAATTTTTTGCATTAAAATCGCCAGCGATAACAACATGATCTGTCTTATTGATTTTGTTCACTTCTTTCTGAAGACCATCGCAAAAAGTTGTCAGTATCGTCCTTCCTTCCCTCTTCTGGGCCGTAGATACCTATAACTGTTGGGTGACCACTTGGAATTTGAAATCTGACTGTCATTATCCTTTCATTTATGAAGCTGTATTCACAAACTTTTCCATTTATCATTGACTAAAATTGCTAGTATAGCTATAGCTCGTTTACTTTGTGGGACGCCACTGCAAGCCATCCAGCAGTCTGTCATATCTTTTGATCCTTTTAGTTTTTCTCAGTTTCTGTTATTATTGCAATGTCAATTTTCCTCTCTTTGAGAGCTTGATTTATGTCGCTTTCTTTGTTGGTCACGCCTCGAATATTTCACGTTGCCAAAGACCCAAAATCGTTTGTCCTTTAAGATTTTCCAGTTATCACAAGTTGATCCAGTCCTGTATCCCACGCTGTTTGTGAGTTTGTCAGCAATTTTATAACTCCTGGCGGCGTTACGAGCGCTGCGCAGGTTAAGTCGAGTGATGGGGCTACCGTCGCTAGGTATCGAGACCTGCCTTGTTTCCAGTAGCGGAAGCTGACTGGCTTCATCGCGCCTCTATAGCCCTCCCTGCCCTATGTCTGCAAAGCAAATTCATGCAACTCGACAGATATAATTAGTGTCCCTTATTCTCAAAGCGTAGATGACAGCGTACGAGACTGCTCAGTTTTGGCTCAGCTTCGATCCGTACTACCGTCTCATACGCTTGTCGATAAGATCTCCGAAGAGCCGCTTCAATTTGCGCGTGCAACGGCTTGTTTGGCTAACTTCAATGTCATTTAACTCGGAAACGGTGTAACGTATCACAATTATTTCTCAGCACAACATATCTTGCAACATCCTTACAAGCTTTTCAGAGTGTTTCTGACCACTCTACTTATTAACTAGCCGCGGATAATGGTCACGAAAACAAACTTGCTGTAGTGCTACGAGAAACGGCGGAAGACGAAAATCGAACGTCGGGAACCGGCTTCCTCTGTAGTGTTAACGTATTACAACGGAATCGACTTTGCTAGACCGATGAAATATACGTTCCCGAGTGTCATCTGTTTTGCATGAATGTTGGATGTAAATCAGCTATTCGATTTCGTCAGCACGGTGAAGTTGCGTCATCGGTACTCTCGTAATATTATTAGTACAGAAAATGTAATATTTTATAGATGCCAGTGAAGCCGTAAGGAAAAACAGGAGGAGACTACAAGAACTAATGCTTCCATACTTGGCTAGCTCAGTCTTGGCGATACGTTATTCTACTCCAACATTTTGAAGATTTCCGTATAAGTAAAGATACACTTCGGTGTTCAGAATTAGCAAATGTTTTGCCCCCAATCACTGACTGTGTGCAAGAGCCTTTGTCACTAATAAAAGAGAGTTGGTACAACAGCTTAAAAATTAGCCAGCTGTGGAGAATATATGGTTGTTGCCAATCACTTCGACTTTGGTAACTGAGATGTATAAATATATCACACTTACGTATCGCTTCACGTGTAATGAAGAACGAATGTGCTCCTCTTCAACTGAATAAAGGAAATTAGTAACTTCGATCAGTCTAATAATGCTCCTTTCCCTTTTATTCCGCACAAAATCGCTTCGTCGACGTCCACCAACATAAGGCAGCTGAACAACCTAATCACAACTCCAATATCGTGGTGAGTTTTAAATCGAGCAAATACCAAATGCAAGATGTGAAATCTGGCACCAGAATCACGGTTTCCAGAATCAATATTGGACTGTTTATATGTCCAACCGGATGTGGTATTGGGGTATCTGCAAACGATAACCAGGTATGGAAGCCAATATAAAGCGTAAGTTCTTACAAATCAACACAGTATGTCGAAGATGATACAAATCGCTGTTGTTCCTTTGGCTGGGATTACTGTTCAGCCTCAGTGTAGTGCAGCTACTTTTCACAGGTATGCATACAGTCACTCGGCATTTTGCACGTTCGCTTACTGAACTTGCTCAATGCAGCTCATTTCAGTGCAGCTCATTAAGTAGAAGTACGCATATGCTTGCAACCTAGAGGTAGCAACGAACACCACAAACGTATCTTATTTTTAAATAAAGACGTAGTAAGACATTTAACATACATTTCGCCTCTTCAATGGTTCGCCTATGAGGGCGGACGCGGGGAATACTGTTGTTGTTTTTGTTGTTGTTCTTGTTTACTATTATTATTATTATTATTATTATTACGAAAACAGTCCTGATGAGAATTATTGAGCTGTAGCCGTAGTTCTAAATTTTTCTGCTGGCCGCGGTGGCCGAGCGGTTCTAGGCGCTTCAGACCGGAACCGCGCGACTGCTACGGCCGCAGGTTCGAATCCTACCTCGGGCATGGATGTGTGTGATGTTCTAGGGGACTGGTGACATCAGATGTTAAGTCCGATAGTGCTCAGAGCCATTTTTTCTATATTTTTCTGTAAGCGGAAGTGTGCAATCTTTCACGGAGAAACAGAACTGGACTATCACACGAGAATCACTACAGAGTCCAAATTACGGAACTTCAGTGCAGTAGATACGTAGTGCTAAACAATTCAGGTAAAAAGGGAGTAAAAATTAATGTTACTGATTGAGCCAACGTGAATACACTGCTGTGCAAAACTTAAAAGACTAAAGTAACTTTCGCATGATCTGTCACTGCCAAGAAATACAGCTCTATGAAACTCGGACCATACATTAAAGAGCTGCTACACTATACAAGGTACCGCACCTGAAAGAAATACGCACTGAGGCTAACAGACACTACACCAAGGCAATAATTACACTGAAGTCACCACGCTTCATGAAAGTCCCCTGGACATTACAAAACGCGGGACATGGTTCTTAATAGGTGGGACGGCAATGCAAGCTCTGCAAGGTGCTCCCATGCTGGCCACAAAGTTGATGACGGGTTTTCGTGGTAAGGTGTCCCGCTCCTCCACCAGCGCGGTTGACAGATGGTGGGTGGTCGCTGGTGCTTGTGGACGTGCTGCAACACGTCTCACCAGAGCATCTCACAAGGTTTCGATGGGATTTAAGTCGGGGAAATGAGTGGACCAGCCCATTTGCCGACTATCCTCTAGTTCCAAGAGGTGCTCCACTTGCGCAGTCCGATTCGGCCGCGCACTGTCCAGCCTTAAAAAGGAAACCAGGGCCGAATGCACCTCTGAAAAAGAGGCACAGAGGGAAAAAGTACAGTGTCACAATTACGCTGTGTGTACCTGGTTCAAAGATTTGGAGGTGAGTACGCCCGTGCACCACTATATCTCCCTAAATCGTAACTCCTGGACCAGCAAAATGTACATGTTCCAAACACTGGTCATCTCTTCGGACAAGTGGAGGTAGGAACACATAAGACACAAAGGAACACTGTCGAAATGTATTCCAACAGTTTGTGTTCCTCTATAATTTTCCATTAAAAAATCGTACTTCGTCAGCTATCATCAAGCATAAATACCATCTCCCATGTCTACACGGTTTCGACGAGCTCTCTAACAACACACGCGCGCGTACGTTTTAAAATTACACACGCGCGCGCGCGCGTTTTAAATCTTTCTCTAGGACAATGAATGCCAATTTATCAGAAATTAACTAAAAATAGTTCCACCCCCCCCCCCCCCCTCCAAGGGTTCGAGGCAAGTTTTCTGGATAACGCTTGGTTATCTGACAGCAGGGACTGGAAAGCCTCTCCCAAGTATTCCCAATTATGAATACCAGCTCGCTGAAATTTGAATGAAAAGAGCCTAGGATTCTGTCGAGAGCGAGAAATCAAAGATGCAAGGAAACACTATAAAATTCGGTGCCGTAAGTCTACTCGTACACGTATACGAGACCGCCCAGGTTTTAACCCATAATGACATTTTGGAGGGTCTGTTCGGGAGGGCTGTGAAGTCTGTAGTAGAATATACATATCCAACTGTCCAGCGAAAAAGACAACTCGGTTCATTTCTAATTGGGCTTTTGGAGTCATTATTCGGGAACCCTGGAATAGATCACATTCCGTCAGAATTATTGATATCCTTGGGACAGGCTGCCTTGACGATAATATTCCATCTTATATGCATTATAAGAGATCGGCAAATACCCTTTGACTACGAGAAGAGTGTAACAATTTCAGTTTTAAAGGAAGTACCTGCTGACGGGTTACCGAACAATCCGTTCAATAAGTCTTAGTTATGAAACACTAACACGAATTATTTACTGAAGAGTGGAAAACTGGAAGAAGCAGACCAGGGAAGATCAGTTTAGGGTTCGAAAAAAGTAGGAACACGTAAGACAAAACTGATTCCTTGACTTACCTTAGAAGACGTTCTGAAGAATGTCAAACTTATATTTATAGCATTTGAAGATTTTGTGAAAGTTTTTGACAATGTTGACTGAAATGCACTTTTTGAAATTCCGAAGACAGCCGGGGTAGTTTTTTAGTTCTATGTTCCACGTGTTATTTGTGCGATTAATAGGAATGATGTGGAACGAGTCATTTGACATCTCCACACTACACATTCATTTGCAAATGCGGCTACAGGCTCCCACCTTAAAAGGTCTTTGTTTGCTTTTATAAGAAAAGAAATACATATGTAAGTTAGCAATTAATATTCACAATCGTTTACAGGTTACAAACGTAGAAATTATTCTACAGAATAGAAAGATTTGACAAGGAGCAACTTTTTCAGTTTCTTTCAAAATTTAACTTTACTATGTATCAAACGTTTTGTATCACTGGCGAACGCTGTTGGCAAGCGGAGTGCATCCAGCCCTTTTGAGGCCAATTGAGGAGCGACTTGACTGAGAAGTACTGGCTCCGGCCACGAAAACTGATAACGGCTGGGGGAGCGGTGATCTGACCACAAGCTTACCCATCACCCAGAGGCGCCTATCGGCTGAGGATGACACGGCGGTCGGTCGGAATCGTTGGGCATTCCGAGGCCTGTTCAGGCCGAGTTAATAATTACTATTAAAGATTTCTAGCGCTTGTGGAGGGGACTTGTTAGACACGGTTTTGATAAGCAACCCATCTCTGGAATTATACCGTTTGGGAGAACAAATCATTCGAGGTCAGATCAGTTTCAAATCTCCTGCTTCCCACCCCCCACCCCCCCCCACCCCCACACACACACACACACATACACAAAACACAGTCCAGTCAATGATTTCCGATTAGGGTGCTCTACAGTAGTTGCTCCAGGTGGCGACACTGCACAAGGTGTATCTCGCATCGTTTCAGACGCACTGTCAATAAACCCTCGCAGTTGTCCGTGGAGCACCACAGTCTACCCTTTTACTTGCGAACGGACCTGTTTGTCGCAGCCGTTGTACTGGGACAAAAATGGTACACTGTGCAGCTCCGCCGTTAAATGAAGTACTGTGAAGCGGGTGATTAGAAAGCGATTCGATTTTCAAATTTATTTCATATCCAAACTGTAAATTTCCGGACAAAGGTTCCTCACCGAAACTTTATCTACTAAGTCTCCTCTAAAAACCCTACACGCCCGTTACAGAAATTATGAAATACCCTGTACATTGCAGTCAAGCAATAGCAAGCGAAGCGTCTCCGAAGAAGAGAAATATGTTAACATTTAAAATTAAGTGCTAGGATATCTTTGCTGAGAGTATTTATATGGAGTGCAGTCTTTCAGAAGTTAGCCGTGATCGTTATGAAATACTGATAAGAACAGAACAGGAGCTTTTGAAGAGAAGGTATAGAAGAATGCTAAAGATTAGATGTATAAACCGAAAACTAATGAGGAAGTACTGAATCGAATCGGGGAGAATAGAAATTCATGGTGCAGCCTTGTAGAAGAAGGAATAGTTTGATAAGAGTACATCCCGAGGCCAACTTGGCAATGGAGGGAATTGTGTGTGAACTGAACAGAGTGGTAGAGGTGAAAATTTTATGAAGGAAACCAAGACTTGGTTTTAGCAGGCAGTCTCAAGCGGATGTAAGTTGCAATTTACGGAGAGAGGAAAAGGATAGCACATGATGACAGACTAGCATGGATCAAAGAGTGCACGTTTCAGTTCTGTTGCTCGGAACTGTTGCAATAATTCTGCATAGCGTGATCTGGACAGATGGAAAAAGAAAATCCCTGCTTGCTTACGACAGACCGTCATGTCCAAGTGCATATGAGCCATCATTCGTTGTCGGTATTTATACTGGGATTGTAGTGGTTTAGTGAACAGACTGTAACGATGACATGTAGTTACGTGCGTTCACCTACCGAGCTCCTTCGAAGGTGGTAACGGGGTTGATATGAATGGAAGCATTCGGACACATTAGTCTCAAGGAATGTCGCAACTCCCACAGTGTGCCTGTAACGGTATTGGAAACCGCTCTAGGCACTCAGTGATTCATCGGCCTCTTTCCAATTCACGTATGTTGTAGCACACCACATGTACGAATAAACGTCACATCTCTATCTAACGCCCGTAGAGAAATGTTCACGGGAGAAAGTAAATGTTAAGCAGAAAGTATTCTTCATAAACAAAAGCAGCGACGGTGTGTCAACAAATAAAACAATAAGCTGTAAGGGAAAGTCATGTCTGATACAGTAGTTTTATCAGCGAAGTCGTTGAATACAGTTAAAGGAAATCAGTAATGTGGTTCGTGAGTGCGACGTAAAACGAGACTCTTCTCTTCGGCAATAACGTGATAATATGTCTAAAACTAAGCGACGACGGCTACACATATGACAGTATCTATTGGTAAATATGAACAGCAAACGTGAAGACGTTGAAACGCTGTAATGATTGTTAGTTCATACGCTTTTTAAAATTTCTTTCTTTTTCATACTGAATTAGAATTCGAGAATTCTCTCTCTCTCTCTCTCTCTCTCTCTCTCTCTCTCTCTCTCTCTCTCTCTCTCAATTAAAAAGACCGCCCTGTGGACGTAATTTACTGCGTTTGCCTCGTTCGGCAAGATCGAGTTTAGGGAGAACCGTATTATTTCTTGTTGTAACATGTTCCCTAGCATAAAACTTACAAATAACTTTTCAACGCAGGTTACACGCAATAGCCCAATTTTAATTCTGTGTTAGTTTCCCAGTCTCACTAGAGACAAATACGTGTTTATAGCGAAATACGAACTGGCCCACACATTTTCAGTAACATTTTTAAGAGGCGTTACATTCACAAGGACCGTGTACTAAAACGCACGGAGTATCAAGCAGGGCGAAAAAAAAATACATGGATGAATACCGTTCTCCTGTACCTCTTAGCGTACAAGACTTACTTTTGTTTTGAACACGACAAATATCAAGACACCGGCGGACTTCTATCGTGACGGCGGCAGCTCTCTATAAACTATGAATTGGCGAACTGCGTGCTGCATACTCAGCCTATCAGACCTTATTTTAAAGTGCCACTAATTAAATCCATATTTTACTACAAGTACCAACGTGTCATCTTCGCGTGCTGCCGCATTAAGCATCGAACGACTTTCGACAAAGAAAAACTACAGGGCAAACCTTTCTACCGAGTCCAGTTTTATCTTCAGACATTTACGCAACTGAAGATAATTAAAACTGCCAACGTTTACATTAATTTTCAACAATTCTATCACATTTACAGTTTCTTATAAAATTAAGCTCTCAAGCAGGGCATATCAAAATACAGGGGGAAAACGTATACTGGCGTAGTGTATTCCACGCTGCCTCCTAAAACCTACGACGTCGACAAAACTTCAACGCTGATCTACCAGCAGTTCCTCCAATATCTCATATAAATAATGTACCTCCATCCGACGATTGGCCTCTTACCCTTCGAAAGCAAGGTGATGACAGATTAATAAAACAGTAAATTGCATTTGATTACTGCTACTATTTTAGTCATCGCCTATTTACAGCGCAATGACACTGTTCGGAAGAGTCCAGAATGAACAATATAAGATGAGAGAAGAATAAAGAAATTTACTTCCATCCAAATCAATTCATTCGAAGATTTCCGCATCTGGAAATGAAGAAAACAGAACTAAATAATGCGAGAATTCAGTTACTTTTGACCACTGCAGGCGGTGACACGTAGCTGGGTATTTTCGGTAATGGTGGCAGAAAGATGCAGTAACTCCGACACGAGACAACATCGGAAATCACAGACATAGGCAACCTAGATGGAATACTTGTTAAAGTAATATCTTTCCTTATAAATGTTGTGATCTCTGTCATTTTGAATAGGAAAAAAAAAGTATAAAAACGTGCGAAACAACTATGGCTACGATACTCTTCATGCCGGAGTTAATTCCATCCACAGTAGTGTTCGCAACGGACTTTCTTCATAGTTCATCTTCTTAGTTAAAAAGACGTCCTATAGGCCTCTGTCCATTAATAACAAAAATCTCTTCATTTATTTTGTTAAACGAAATCGGGGATTCCAAACAGCGCTCACCTTAAGAAGAATGTAAAATGTGTAAACTATCTGGGTCTGGTTCACCTCTGTGTCCCACAAACTATCCCTTCATGTTCCTTAATCGTGACAGACATCGGTAATAGTTACAAACGATTATTCACTGTAATTAGTCCTGGGTTCGTTATAGAATGCTGATCCAAACCATCTACATAATCAGCAAGTCACCGTATGATGCATGGCAGATGGTACCTTGTACCGCTACTATTGTTTCCTTGCCTTTTCCGTTCACAAAAAGAGCGAGGAAAAAAAATGACAATATACATGCCTCCACATGAGCTCTAATTTATCTTGCCTAATCTTTGTAGTATTTATGTGAAATGTACGTTGGCAGCAGTAAAACCGTTCTGCAGTCAGCTTCAAATGCCGCCGAATCCCTAAATTTTCTCAACAGGGTTTCGCAAGAAGAACGTCGTCTTCCCTCCAGGGAGTCCTATTTTAGTTGATGAAGGATCTCCATTATACTTGCGCGTTGGTCTAACATAAAGGTAACAAATCTAGCAGCACGCTCCTGAATTGTTTCATGTCTTTTTTTAATCCGAGATGGCACGAATCCCAAACAAACAAACAAAAAAAGGAAAAAGAAATGGCTCCAAGCACTATGGGAATTAACATCTGAGGTCATCAGTCCCCTAGACTTAGAACTGCTTAAACTAACATAAGGACATCACACACATCGACGCTCGAGGTAGGATTCGAGCCTGCGCCCGTAGCAGCGGCGGCGCGGTTCCGCACTGAAGCGCCTAGAACCGCACGGGCACAGAGGCTGGCAATCCCAAACACTCGAACCATACTCAAGAATGGGTCCTGCCAGTGTCCTATACGCGGTCTCCTTTAGAGATTAGCTACATTTTCCAAAAAATCTCTGAATAAACCCGAAATCGACCACTCGCCTTCCCTACCAAGCAGCACACTACTGATGCTGTATTCGAACATTAAGAGTTCGTTTTTTCTATTCATCAGCATTAACATATATTTTTATACAAGTTGCCGTTAATCACACCATCTAGAAATTTTGTCCAAGTCATCTTGTATCCTCCAACAGCCACTCAACGACGACACCTCGTTCACTACAGCATGATCAGCTAACAGCCACTGACTGTTGCTCACCCTGTCCGTCAGATCATTCATGTACACAGAGAGTAAGAGCATCCTGTAACACTTCACTGGGGCATTACATTTCTGACGATACACTCGCCTCTGATGAACACAAGCCGTCGACCACAACGTACTGGATTCTATTACTTAAAAAGTATTCGATCCACTCGCATATCTGGAAATATAACCCGTATACTCCTACTTTCGTTTACAGTCGGCAGTGGGGCACCGTGTCGAACGTTCTCTGGAGTATAGGATCTGACTGTTGTCCTTCACCCATGTCTCGGAGAAAAATGGGCAGCTGAGTAGCGTACGAGTCATGCTTTCCAAATCAGTGCCGATTTATGGACAGAAGCATTTTTGTCTCAAGGAAATCTATTACATACGAATTCAGAGCATGTTCACAAATTCTGCAGCAAACCGAAGTTAAGGATATTGGTCGTTAATTTTGCGAGTTAATTCCTTTACCCTTCTCATACATCGGAGTCACCTGTGCTTTTTTGCAGTCGCTTAGGATTTTGCTCTGGGCGAGATATTCGCTATAAAGGTAAACTAAGTAAGGGGACAATTCAGTAGAACCCAACTACGATTCCATCCAGGCCTGGCGACTAATTTGTTTCCAGCTCTTTTGGCTGCTTCTGTGCAGCGGTAAAGCATGTATGTTTGTTCAATCCTTCAGCATGAGAAATTTACAACTTCATATTTTCTATTGCTGTATTCTATTGCCACACGAGACTGGTTAGCGAGCACATGTCGCGTACGATCAGTTACATTAGAAGTATGTCCTTTGTTAACCCACTTCTTTTACTAGCATATCCAAGCTTGAAATCCACCGGACGCGTTGCAGCTTGGTGCAGTGAGTTATATTACCATTCGATAAAAATAAGCATTAAATCCTAATTCCAATAACCTACCGTCGTTTACCTACGTGACTTCGGGCAAATGTACTGTTTTTTTTTTTTTTTTTTTTTTTTGGTGTCACAGACTCACAAATTAATTACTGCTTTATTTTAGGATCTCAGTATTGTAAAAACATTCCTACGCGGAAGCTCTCGTACAATGTTTACACAAAGGAGATTTACCCAGTGATAAAGCACCATCTCTTCAGTTGCGGATTTCAGGTTCAGTGGTAGTTGAAAAACCAATATAGGAACGCACATTTTACAGAGTACAAGAATTTTGTTGAGATCCATACATCATAAGGCTGTACCAGAGTAAATTAAGAAACATTGATATTACGAAGGAACGTATCATATTAAACGTAAGAAACAAACCTGATGACCACAGAAGTAAATGGAGTGAACGTCCCGGCGGAATGAGCTACGGCAGGTTACATTACGAAGTCAGAAATTATAATCCAGTACGTCGTTACCGTGGCAGGCAAAGTTAGATACACGAGAGATGGTCCTCCAATTGTGAAGCCATGAAATAAAATCCAGAAAAGAACTTGAGGCAACTTCTGAGGCTCAATACTTCCGTCGTAAGAATCAGGTATGCTATGATTGATCTCTCATTCAGCTGTAACTTTAAAATTAAAATATCTAGCTGGATTCTGGTCCCACTATCATGTGGGAGACTTAATCAGAGGGAATAGCCAAATAACAAAAATCATCATGATACAGTTCCAACAAAATAATCAATATCTGGGACTGCAAAGCTACATGGTAACGAAGTCTGAAATATTAAATGTACCAGGAACTTCAATAACTGGATGCATATAACCACTGACATAAAAAGCAAGAAACAGAAATAGTAAGAAAATTTTTCAGCCCATGGAAGCACTGGTGACAAAAATCTCACTAATTATATCTACACTTAAAAAAAAAAAAGAAAAAAAGAAAAAAAAACAACGTAACAGAAAAAGGCAACTGAAATATTACTGGCACATTGCCAGAATAAATGAGTATACTCTGACTGTAGTGTCAATGAAAAATCGCGATCTCTCTCAATGCAAGTGAGAAATAACTGGATATTTGCATTGAAAAAGAATGCCATGGAAACATGTGTCACAGAGAGTATTAAACAGGACAGAACTCGATAATTAATTATTACTGGTTTCTCCAGCTTAAGCTTCTTCACCCTTTGTTAGCAGAGGTTGATGCCGAAAGTCGTTTCGCATATACACCTGGCTAAGCAATGAAATCAAATCTCTTTATGCCACAAAGAAAACCCTACATGGGGAGCAAATTAAAAGGGGCGTTCAAAAAGTTTTGCAGTCGTCTATTTTTTTTTATTTTTTGCAGGAGGAGAATGAAATTTTTTGTGAATATACTTGAGCACTTACCTATTAGTTGCTACATAAAAGTATTTTCTTTTATTTACAGATGAGCCATAATGGACCTTGAAGTAGATGTCAGGTTACGACAACTGTCATTTTCATTGACTTTTTGGAACCTGGCTCCACAATTAACTGGAACCTATACTGTTTTGTCATTGGACAAGCTGCGACGTGCTATCAAGACACACAGACCACAACTTCAGGGTCAGCTCATCAGACTACACCATGGCAATGACAAACCCTATACAGCGCTTATGAAGCAGGAGAAAACCAGAAAATGCGTTGGAAAATTGTTCCTCATCCTCCCTGCAGTCCAGGCTTGGCTCCGTCTGATTTTTACCTCTTTACTCGCCTGAAGGCCCACCTGCGTGGTAAAACATTTGATAATGAGAGAGATCTTACTTCCTTTCTCAAGCGATGATGCAAAAAAAGTGTATTTACATCATGGAAAGAACGTTGGGCCAGATGCTTCACGGCTGATGGGGGCTACATTGAGTAGGTTCAATGTGTAGCTAAATGTTCCAAGTATGTTCACAAAAAAATTTCATTCTCCTCCTGCTAAAAATAAAAAAATAGAGACGATTGTGCAAAACTTTTTGAACTCCCTTTGTTAACTACACTGTAGTAAGCTTAAAACGGAGAAACAAATAATAACTGATTTTAACGGCTGCTACGGAAGATAACCACGCAAAGACTATACAAATCCAGAACCCTGACAATCATTGATTTACAGAAAACACAATCAACAATCTTCAGTGAAAAGATGGAAATATTTTGAAAAAAGATAAGGGATGTCCTTTTTTCCGTTTTTCGTCGTTCTTTAGTAGCTTCAAAATTCGTGGAGGTATCTTTCGTCTTCGCAACTAAATAAAAGGCAGTTTATTTTTTGCCAAACGCGTTTCGCTTCTTTTATTTATGAAGTATCTTCAGTGGCCTATAATATATAATTAATGCATTATATAGAGGTTACAAGTAGCCTATGCCATTGTGATATTGCGCGGGTAGCCGTGCGATCAGGGTCGTCTTGCCACAGTTCGCGCGACTACCCCCGTGGGAGGTTCAAGTCCTCCCTCGGGCATGGGTGTGTGTGTTGTCCTCAGCGTAAGTTAAAATTAGATTAAATTTTGTGTAAGCCTAGGGAATGATGACCTCAGCAGTTTGGTCCCACAGGAGCTTACCACAAATTCCCAAAAAAGTTTTTTATTGTTGTCTCTAGTTTTCCAGGTTAGAAACAACTTCTGCAGCACACGTTTCGTGATGTTAAATTATTGTTTGGTGTCATTTACCGATAATTTAACCTCACGAGACTTGTGCTGCAAAATTTGTTTCTAACCTGAAAAACACAAGAATAACAAAAGAAAACGTAACACAGTGACGTACTTATAACTTGATGTTGGTTGTTTTTGGGGAAGGAGACCAGACAGCGTGGTCATCGGTCTCATCGGATTAGGGAAGGGTGGGGAAGGAAGTCGGCCGTGCCCTTAAAGAGGAACCATCCCGGCATTTGCCTGGAGCGATTTAGGGAAATCACGGAAAACCTAAATCTGGATGGCCGGACGTGGGATTGAACAGTCGTCCTCCCGAATGCGAGTCCAGTGTCTAACCACTTACTTATAACTACTACATAATACATTTTATATAACACAGTGCACAAAGATGCTTCATAAATAAAAGGAGCGAAACGCGTTTGGTAAAAAACAAACTGCCTTTTATGAAGAAAGGATTTATATAAGCTAATTATATTTATTCACTGTCCTCAGCAGGTCATAAGGGAAAGACGCTTTACAACATCTTTATAATAAGTCAGAATTGTCAACGATTTTTGATGAAGTATTACGGGCCTTATGCCGAAAGAGTGGCATTGACCCTTGTTAGTCTTAAGAGAAACAGCACCAAATAGTAACGAAACCTGTCAAGACGAGGGCCATTTTTCCGGCAGCAAACTCACATACAAATAATTTTAAAAAATTAACCACACGTAATCGCAGCGAAAACACCGCCATGTTTTGAGAAATCGAAAAGAAGTGCAGTGTGAAGCGACCACAGGTTAAGAAGTATGCCTATTTACTTCGCCAACAACACAGGAGAACGCACCACAACTTCAAAACTACGACAAGTTGTATATTGTGTAGCAGAATAGCTACCAAAATAAATGGGCAATAACATCATGTAAGTTAAAAATTGAACCCACTGACGATAGCACAAAATTGCTGAAACATGTATGGGTGAAAAAAAAGGTGTGTCTTGCATAGGGCGGAACTTCTCATCCCATAACCATGTGTATTCCCAAGATATAAGTAAAAGTTGCTTCATTTTTTTTTTTCGGAAAGTGGAATCGGTTACGAGATGAATGCCTTAACTTGATGTTCCGGAGAAAGGTGAAGCAGTAGCCTTGTGATACAACAACGCTGCGCCTAACGCGGATTATGACAGCCGTGAGCCGAGGACCACGACCCGAAACGACGATGTGTGTGTTCCGTAGTGGGGGGACGACATTTTTCTCCAGCGCAGCGAGTGGCCGGCGCAGTTTGTTACCTTCGGCCACTGCGCGGCGCTGCCGTCGCTGGCCAGTGCGGGAAGTGAGCTCAGTGTGGTTTCAGTCGTAGCAGGAGGAGGTGGTGCTCAGTGCTCAATGTGCAGTAGTAGTGCATCGCGCCATCTACCATCGGCTGCGCGCGTCACATAACAGTAAGTCCTGGACCATCGTCTCTGCTGTGACATTAGCACTGTCTTCCACGACATCCCACAGCTAGAGATTTTTTTGTACGCACGTGTTTCCTACTACTGTCACCGTAACCTGTTAGCGCGTAGTGGTGGGAGTGTTTCTTGCTTTCAGATGACGCTATGAAGAAAGAGGGGCAACCTTGCTTGACGAAGTGTGGTTTTTCAACGCTATCGTGTCGTGGGCAAAACAGGCGACAATCACATTTGGTAGCGAGATTCAATTCTTCTGTATTGTTAAAGCGTGAAAAACTGGCTCGACAACCAGGCTTACATACACACAAAACGAATATGTCATACTGCAGTGCCTGGCAACTACGTGAAACAGATAGGCTAGTCTAGCATGTCATAAGTTAACAGGAAACAGTAGGGCATAAACTACTTAGGGTGTCGACCGAATGGCAAGTTGCTAACGGGAGGGCAATGATTTGGGATGCTGGTCGCGTAGCAGACATCCGTGCGGGTCACACCTGAAATGTGAGTCACGTGTAACCAACGTAGCGGAACGCAGTGTCCTCTGGGCAGCGTTCCGTTCTATTCGATTGTGAGCATAACAACTCACTCCTTCCACATATCCTCGGGCCACAACCACTCACTACTTCCACATATCCTCGGGCCTTGTGATTGTCACGCCATTTCAGTTCTTACACTTTTATACTACTGAATGCCTTACATGTCAAACATCTTAACCTGCAAACTTACACTATGGATTACTTCAATACGAAAATCGAAGTTGTCTTAAATTTACTTCAGGCGTTTTGACTAGAAAAGAGCTTTCATAAAGAACAATAGGAAGGAATGGGACGCAGTTTCCTTACTAGTAACAGCATTTAACACTTTCTTAATACTATGTAATATGCAAACATTGCATGCATCATTCCAGATATGGTTGCTGGTTTGGGCACGGGGCAACACGACGACTGGAATTGTTCATCTGCTAAACGCTCCAATGCCTGGCGATTGTCTGAAGAGATTACAGGTGCTTCACCTAAAACCAAAGGTTTTATTAAGTACAACTACTGCAAATATACAAGCCTTTTGCAATTCCCCACATGAAAAGACAGTGCTAACATTTTGAGTAGTTTGAGATATTTGGTAACTAACCTGTGACAGTCCGTATTCTACACTAATACAAACTGCACGTGACGGACGAGATTGTTTTTCTGGTGGTCGCACTGTTCCCAACAAGTTTATACTAAACGAGCCTATCTTCTACGGATGTTTACCATAAGGTCTTAGTGGCGTCAGACATCAGTGGAATAGATAGAAAACGCGCCTTGTACCAGTTGTCGTAAGACTAAAAGCATACCTGTTTCAACATAAATTATATTTTGCAAGATCACGAATGTTTGTTTCTTCAGGTCACTTTCAATACCTCCTTCGCAAGAAACGTCGAGGTTTTTCTTCTTCTGGTAAATGATAAACCAAACGCAAGTCTGCAGTTTACTTTAGTGTGACGAGCATACGCCTATGGGAAAGAACTGATGAGCATCCCTCAAGATGTGACTGATTATACTGATCCTTACTCGTGCCTGTAACTAAAACTCGAAACTTTTCACATCAAAACAAAATACTTCCATAATTATCTATAATAGTCAATAGTGTACGACATTATTTCTGTCGGAGGCAAAGCATTGCCAAAGGAAAATTGTATTTTTTCGTTGCTGTTAGGCGGTGGGGCCTAAAGTTACGTAAGTTCTTGAAGCGGACGATTTGATGATTTCAAGGCTCGCTAATGTTAGCGCCCGCTTTCCCTAATGACAGTCTACCTGCGGTACACACATGGCCTGGAATCATTCACTGTTACAGGGTTGAACATACGGACGTCAACAAAATGGGTAACTTCTTTCGGGATATTTGGAATGGTTAACAGACTTTAATTATTCAAGTTAACTTAAATATAGTGCAAATAGAGTTGAGGTGTACGTCAGGCAACATTTCTTGCTACTGTGTTGATCATGCCACTGATCTGGATAGAGATTTTGAACGACATATCGGCGACAAAAAAAACCAAATGCCGTTTTTCCGATGATCGTAAAGCGGCGCCACTTAATGAACGTTTGGAAAGGATCCGCTATGCTGCCCTTGTCGTCTTGTCATACTTTGTAACCGTCCGTCAAGGATGGTCGCTACGCGCTGGCACGAGCTCGAGATTGTGTATGAAGTTGCGTCACGGCCGAGTTGCCATGTCTTCAGGGCGACTTTCCCCGCGTCCAGCTAAAGGCCGGCTCCACAACATTGGACTCATGCAATAAATCGGCCGGTAGGGCGTGCTCAGAGCGCAACGAAGCTTTAAGGCCCATTTTACACTATCAAACATCTCTGACTGTTCCTCTATAAAAGCTAGGACCGCGATCCAGAGTACCAAAACACCTACGATAAATATTTGCGACTAATTAATAAATAAGATCATCATGCGGAAACAGTTAAATTTAAATGTCGAAACATAGCTTTTCCTGTGTGAAAAGCTATGTTTGTGACCTATGTGTTGTCCGTTTCTGATCAATGTTGGCGGGAAAATAGAGGGGTCGTAATTCCTCGCGTCCCCCTCCCCCCATGTATGCAACTTTGCCAAAATACCACTTTTTTTTCTTCTGTTAACAATGAGATGCAAATAACTTACTAAAGAGGCATAGTTCTGTGGCGTCTTTCTGAAACTAGCACTTTCCATCCAATATTTCTCCACAAGTCACAAACTGAATAAATCTTCTTGGGCACTCAAGCAAACTGCGTATTCTGACAGTTGGGGTTTTGTACTTGCAATTTTGTGTGTACATAAAAAAAAGCAATCTTGTCGTAAAAAAAATGGCAACTGTTGTTGAACAGGTGTTTTGACAAGGCATTGCAAAGACAAAATGCCCACAATTGTATGTATTAGAATGAAACTGACACTATATTATTTTGTATCAGCTACTGTAATGCTCCACTTTTGGACAACACAATTGTGTACTGCACAATAGTTTTATAATATAGCTTTTGAAAATGAGGTTCGTCTTCCCAAAATAACAAAAACCATCTAGCAATGTAAAAAGAAATCAAAACTTTTTGAAATTTTTTAATGTTTTAAAAATTGGAGGAAATTATATGTTGTAGAGGGTCACTTTGCTCTACTTAACATAAACATTATTTTAACATTGGATAATAGTTTGGGGCAATTCTGTCCCCTTTAAAGAGGCTACCTTATGGGATTAAGGTAAGTCAACATTAAGGTATTTTTTGCAAAAATATTTATGGCAGTGCAACCTATTTTTGTTTTTCTCTCAAAGACAAGACCAATGTTTCATTAGGTATGTTGGCATGCATATGAAAATATTTTGCACAAGTTCATCACGATCAACCAACTCCAGCACTGAGAAACTGATTTTTGTCCTTATAAGTTCTGACGGGTTTATACCTTTAACTGTATCCTCCCATTCATGAAGAATGGTGTCATGATATTTACCACTGCTCCATTTTCATTAAAACTTTCAATAATACCTGGATAATGTACCACAAATACACCTATCTTCTAGCTGTGGTACTGATAGGGACTCTTCATTCTCTGTGCGTGCCACTAACACTTCCTCCTGACTTCTTCCCTGTGATTCCCAATCTTCACAACTTTTGTCAAGAATTTGTCGTTCTAATAATTCCTCACTGCATTAGAACAATCAAGTGCTGTCTGGATTCTTTTCTTATGGTTTTTTACTAGTACCTGGCAACTGGTTCAGAAGCTTTTTGTGAGATTTCAGCTAATTGTTCAATTTCTTAATGGGTTCCACGCATTCTTTAAAATTTTTAGTGCTGCACTCGGCATATCCATGAGGTCCTTGCTTAAACTTGAACCGTACCGTAACAACATTAATCTCCTGGCACTAAGAGAATGACACTTGTTTAAAACTGAATCAAGTCTAAGGCGAAGTAATACAAATGCTGTGGAGCTACTCTGATCTCTAATTTGTCAGTGGTGCAAAAGTGCCCCAGTTTTCCCACAAAATAACCTGCATGGTTGCTTCTGCTCATAATTTTGTGGATGTGATTTAGACAATAACTACTTTCTTCACATAAATGAATTAATTTGATTTCTGTTTACGTAGTCTCATGGTAACAAAATACGACTTTTTCTTGGCAAAACCACCTCTAAAAATACAAGAGCACATATTTGGTTAGCAGAAAACATCCAAGATAGCACGAGGCACAGTAACTCGAACATATGAGTTGAAACTGTTCTAAAATTTTTATTAGAATGGCACTAGGTAGGACTGAATCTTATTTCAGAATTGAGCAGTTACCCCCGTAGAAGTAAAGCAGCTCCACTTTGTGGTAGTGACAGTTCATGCCCCTGCACTTAATTTAAAACCGCAAGATGATCATTTTATGTCTGTCAACAACTAGGAGAAAATTCTTCATTTGTTTTGTCAGATTCAGTTCCATATTAGCAATTAGGAGAGTAGTAAAATACTCAATGATGAACTGTGGTTCACTGCAGAATCATTTAGAGATTTGGATTGCTGTCATTTTAAGTAATATAATTTAAATGATCAAAAAGACATTGGAAAAACTTAGATTAATAAGCATGAATACAAAAGTCAATGTGCCCATTATATGTTCGCTTTGGTATCACTCTTGTTAATATATATTATCTATAGCAAGTAAAGCACAACTTGATACAGTGCTTCATACTTTGGAGATCAAACCCGAGCATAGCTCGGGCCACAACTTTTGTGTCAAATGAGATGGCGTCTGAGTATAGGTCAGGCCACAATTTTCTGGGTGCACAACAATTTTCAACTGGTGGTGCTCTGAAACAAAATGTGTGTGTGGGTGTGTGCTACTAATGAAAAAGATTAATTCTTGTTTCTTATTGTTTCTTCAGCAGGTGGAATGATGTCAAGAGTTTTACCAAGGCTTCTCTCAGCATTTCTGTTACTACTATCTGTTAGTGGTTCCTCTGCATGTCACAAGGCATGTCATTGCCAGTCTTACAATGAGAAGTTTGAAATAATTTGTGCACATAATCTGAGCTCATGGAATGATTGGCAAATAAAGGAAATCATATTTAGAGATTCATTAGAGTTGACCTGCAAGTCTGGGATATCGCCTGAAGATGTATATGCGTGGATTGACAGAAGGTTAGCAAAATGTCATGTGAAATTTGTCACATGGCCAACTTACAAGTTAGTAGTGAAATATTAGTCGCAGGTACATTGGAGAGGAATAATAAAGGGTGACAGTAAATAAACTTCTGCCTAACAGAATGGTAATCTACTGTTGCCTTTCATTTTATTTCCTTCTTGTGGTACCTGTCAATCACTAAATGCTTTAACTGTGTGGTATCATTTACTTCATTCATACAAATATGCGCATGCACTTGAAAGTTAAGGAAATTTGCAAGTTTTTGGAGCCACCTTTTTTTTTAGTTTTCTATATATTTTTTTCTGATTTATATATCTCCCCTTACCAACACCAAAATCACATACAATGCACTTAGATTTCCACTCTTATTAAGTCCTGCACAATGTTTTGTCAGTAATCTCTGTCTTGCTTATTACCCTATCTTCCACCACCAAGCTCCTGCATTTTCAAATCTATTATGGTGCAGAGACTGACGATCAGTCTTTCCTTCTCACACCATCCAGTGAGTCTCCCCTGACCTGGTTCTGGACATTTTTTTTTTCAAAATCTCCTCATTTCCTTTCCCTTCAATCCTTCAGGTAGGAGGAGGAAACCACTGGCTCCACAAGCTTGCAGATACATGTGTTCTCCTGCCCCTACTTGGTGGTTTTATACAGGCTATATAATTTTTTTGTACACACTTAATTTACAATTTCTTAGAATTTATTAATTTTTCAAATTTTTGTTTATTTCACAGGAAAAACGACGGTGGACTACCAACTCTAGAACATATAAAAGTTGTAACACTGTCTGACTGCCCTCTGCCGCCCAACGGTATCCCACTTAAAGACATTATTGGCTTAGGAGATGAAGTTAAGAAGTTATACTTCAAGTCTTGTGATGGAAAAAGTTTCCGAAGAAGCCACTTCAGTGGACTAAATGCATCACTTACTCATCTGACACTTTATAAGTGTGATATCCAGTCACTACCAGCTGATGTTTTCCAGGAACTTGGACTGCTGTTGGAGGAACTTGATATGCGTGAAAACTTCCTGGAAACTGTACCTTCAAATAGCTTGGCTCCCCTTGGAGGTTTAAAATATTTGGAACTTAGCAATAATAGGATACATGCAATAACTGATGGAAGCTTTGTCAATTTGCCTTCTCTCAAACTGCTGAACCTATGGGGCAACAAGGATCTTCAGTTATTTCATGGATCACTGTTGGGTTTGAGGAATCTTACGTCTCTTGATCTAGGTGTCTGCAATATAAACTCCCTCCCAGATGGACTTTTCTCTGACTTGAGAAACCTGCAGAATATCAGTTTGGTTGCAAACAATTTTACAACTTTGCCAGAACATTTATTCTTACCTACTGACTTAAGAGTTCTGAAACTATTCCATAACAGACAGCAGCTACAGATTCCAGACAATTTACTTGCAAATTTGAAGAACCTGAAGGAAGTTCATATGCACTCAAATGGCATATCAGAATTACCAGAAAATTTCATATGGGATTCTCCCAATGTTTCTGTGATCAAATTACAGCAAAATAAACTTAAGAGATTACCTCCATCCTTGCTTAAGGGAAAACATGATCTGACTCAGCTGGACTTGAGTGAAAATACATTGGAATCCATACCTAATGGGTTTTTTGATACAGCAAATAAACTAAAAACAATAAATTTATCACGTAATCGGATACAAACTCTTCAAAGGCAAGTAGTTCATGCGAAGACTGTTTATGATTTTAAATAATAAGTTAACAAGCCATTTATTTAATTTATGTGTTTATTTTACAGGGGAGTTCTACATGGACTACAACATTTGTTGGAGTTAGACTTATCTCGTAATGAACTACGGGAAATAAAACCTCAATCATTTCCTGATGCTGCCCGACTTGCTTCTCTTGATCTTTCCCACAACAAGTTAAGGGACCTATCAGCTTCAAAAGTAAACATTGGATTTGGGAAATCGTCAGTGTTTAACACACTCATACATTTGGAAGAGCTCAATCTATCCAACAACTTTGTTTCAGAAATTTATTCTGACTGGATGTTATCAATGCTCAATCTTAAGAAACTCAATCTGAGCTACAACAATGTAACACAAATTAGTGTGAGTATATGCACAGTGACTACGATATCAGTTTTTGGTGTTTTTGACTATTTACCTGTTTGTATTCAATTTGGAAATTGTATGTCACTGTACTTACTGAGAGAATTATGTGAAATAATTAGACTGCGGCAAAATGCAGCATTTGAAGCAGAATACTGGTATTGGGGAAAGGGTGTGGGGTATATAGTTAAGATTAGATAAATTGCAGCCAGATGCTGTTGCCTACTATATAGTGCTTTCAACAGAATATAGGAAAGGTTGAAATTCAGATTACGGTTTTTCATAATTTCACTTAGGGTGAATCTTCAGATGGTTCCTCAAAAAGCCAAAGCACAGGTGATGGTCCATTGCATTGTTAAACTATCCAAACTTGTGCTAAATCTTTAATGACCTTGTCATCCTCTCTCCTTTAAGCTTTTTTTTTTTTAAATCTGGTTTAATAGCGATGTACTTGTAAGTTACAGGTCTCTACTGCTGGTGTTTTTAGTTCTGACCTTTATATGACATAGTTTGTCTTATTACAGGTGAATGAAATGCAGTTCCTTTCAAATGGTGTGTCAGTTGATCTGAGAAGCAATAACCTCTCAGTGGTGAACTTGGAAAGTGCTGATGCTATTGCTATTGCGCAAAGCAATAGTAAACTGGTAAAGCCTCATTTCATACTAGCGGATAATACTGTGGACTGCTGTGCATCCTTTCACCTTCTGAAATATGTACATGGGAATGTTCACCCTGCAGTTTACAACATGTTTGATATTAATGCTGATGAAGCCACATGTCTTACAACAAAAAGGTAAATAAACTGTACACAGACTGTTCCAAACTTCTGAAACTGTCTAAAAACTAAGGACATATTCCTATGATCATTACTGTATACAAACATACTTCTTGCAAAGTTGCTCTACTTTCAGAGTACTGTGTGTTCCTCATTATAGGCTCTCGGTTCCAAATAACATATATATAACAACTGTGGTAAAAAAACACATTTTTGAAAATATAATGTAACTGTATAGATTGAAAAACTACTCACCTAGTGACAGTATGAATAAACAAATGTATGAAAGTTACAGAAATCTGCTGATTCAGAGCCATTCTTCTGGCAGTAGGTTTGAAGAGGAAGGTAGAGGGATGAAGAAAAAGGATTGCAGAGGTTTAGGAAATGAGGAAAGTTCTCCCCTAACCCAGGGTTCTGGGTGACTTTTCCAAACTATCCTCATTTCCTAAAACTCACCTGTCATTTATTTATTTTTCCCCTCTCTCCATCCCTCTTCGTTTCTCCTTCAGCCAGAAAGAGCCACTGGCTCTGAAAGCCTGCAGATTTCCTTAATGTATGTATGTGTGTGTTTTGCAACCACTGGGTGAGTAGATTTTTCTATCTATCCTGTAACATTATACACTGAAGAGCCAAAAGCCTGCCTGCCTAATATCGAGCAAGCAGAAGTGCCACAACACAATGTGGCGTGGACTCGACTAGAGTCTGAAGTAGTGTTGCAGGGAACTGACACCATGGATCCTGCAGGGCTATACATAAATTTGTAAGAGTACGAGGGGGTGGAGATCTCTTCTGAACAACATGCTGCAAGGCACCCCAGATATGATCAATAATGTTTGTGTCTAGTAAGTTTGGTAGCCAGTGGAAGTGTTTAAACTCGGAAGAGTGTTCCTGGAGCCACTATGTAGCAGTTCTGGATGTGTGGGTGTTGCACTGTCCTGCTGGAACTGCCCATGCCCCCCAACTGTTACAGAGCCTTCACCAGTTTGAACAGTCCCCTGCTGATATGCAGGGTCGATGGATTCATGAGGTTGTCTCCATATCTGTGCATATCCATCTGCTCAATGCAATTTAAAATTAGACTTGTCCTCAGCCATCAACAGTCCAATGCCAGTGTTGAAGGAATCAGACAAGGCATAAAGCTTTGTGTCATGCAGACTTCAAGGGTACACCAGCGGGCCTTGGACTCTGAAAGCCCATATTGATGATGTTTCACTAAATGGTTCACACGTTGAGACATGTTGATGCAACTATTTGCAGTAGGGTTGCACACTGAACGATACTCTTCCATTGTCACTGGTCCCGTTCTTGCGGGATCTGTTTCTGGTCGCAGCGATGTCTGATATTTCATGTTTTGTCAGATTCCTGATATTCACATTACACTTCTGAAATGGTCATATGGTAAAATCCCCACTTCATCTTTACCTCGGAGCTGCTGTGTCTCATCTCTCGTGTGCCTACTATAACCCCGTGTTCGTTGTTATGGTCTTCAGTCCTGAGACTGGTTTGATGCAGCTCTCCATGCTACCCTATCCTGTGTAAGCTTCATCATCTCCCAGTACCTACTGCAGCCTACATCCTTCTGAATCTGTTTAGTGTATTCATCTCTTGGTCTTCCTCTTCAATTTCTACTCTCCACACTGCCCTTCAATACTAAATTGGTGATCCCTCAATGTCTCAGAACATGTCCTACCAACGATCCCTTCTTCTAGTCAAGTTGTGCCACAAACTCCTCTTCTCCCCAATTCTATTCAATACCTCCTCATTAGTTATGTGATCTACCCATCTAATCTTCAGCATTCTTCTGTAGCACCACATTTCAAAAGCTTATATTCTCTTCTTGTCTAAACTATTTATCGTCCACGTTTCACTTCCATACAAGGCCACACTCCATACAAATACTTTCAGAAATGACTTCCTGACATTTAAATCTATACTCGATGTACCCCATGTTCAAACTCACTTAAATCTTGATAACTTGCCATTGTAGCAGCAGTAACTGGTCTAACAGCTGTGCAGATACTTCTTGTCTTAAAACACCTTATTCTGCCCTTTTACATATTGCTGTATCTGAACCTTCTCCTGTAGAGTTAACTTCTCATTTGTTTGGCATGCTTGTTATGTGGCAGCTAAATGATGTTGTCTACATCATATAATATTTGAACACGCTTTCAACAGGCTCATGTCGCAGACGAAGTTAGAAGATATCTTGTGTGAAGGACCTTGCTGTCAACCTCCATGGGAATGCAAGATAAGACTGTGGGATCGTGCCTGGCTCCTCAGATGTGAAAAATGTTGGATAGATGGAAGAAAACCTCCAGTTCCTTCAAATTTTTCATGCAAGCCTGGAGGAACAAAACATTCTGAAATTTATCTACATAATAATGAGTTTACTAGCATACCAAAAGGTGTTCTGCAGCCTAATCTCAATATAACAGCATTGCACTTGTCGCACAACTGGCTCTCTGAGATCAATATCCATGATATAACACCATTCCTTCAGGTAAGAAAAGTGCAAGTAATATTTTATACTGTGGATTATTTGAACTTACTAGGCTTTCATTTTTATAGACAGCGGAAAGACATTTGTTGCGCAGCTTCTAGTTTTTAAAAAACATATACAAGATTTTTGCATTTTATGTGTGTCTTATTTTTACATTAACACTTCATACAGGAAGAGGGAGAAAAATACTGGTACTGAAAACCCTGATGCTCACTACATTAGTTATTTACAATTAGCCTAATTTCTATCGTGGGAAGTAATTTGAACAGCATATCTATTTTCAGTGCTATGTCCTAATGTTATTCCTCCCTCACAAAGGACTTGTTTCACATAGAGAAGCATGCCAGATTTGGTATAAACCATAGTTGCTGCACACTTAGAAATCAGACGGTGCAGCAAACAGAACATCCTCCTCACTGTGATTCGTGTCCATAGGGTGCTTCAGTAATGGTTGTTGGTGGTACATGGCTCACAGTCCACAATTTGTTTTCAAAAATGGACATTTCCACTGTTGTCCATATGCCAGCCATGTTGTTATGTCTGTAGTATATGGAAATAAAACTTAAATATCTGTGAACATGACACATGGCAAAAAATAAAGTTCCATGTACAGTTAGTGATGATATCAACCTTTTGAAATTTCCATTACAAGTAGTGGAATAAATATCTTCTACGTAATAGAAAAACTGTTTCACCATTCTCACTTTTTAACAAAACCCTTGGTCATTCTTATCAGATCACTGTCTCTATTCAGCAAATTCAATGTGTGAAATACAAGATATAAACAAGAAGCAAAAAAAAAAATCCCTACTGAAAGTAGTGCAAGCTATACTGAATTGCAATTGAATCAATGCAACAACATTGAAAGTAATATAGCAATTTAATTGGCCCTGTTCCCTGAAACATTTACAAAATCTAATGAACTGATTACTGAGAAAGAGCAATTTTGTGTGTACAGGACACTGAATATTACAGAAGGTGCTTAATAATTTAAGACTGTTGAAGAATATCTTACACAGCATGAAGGTGAACAAAAAATACTTCTGGAGGTAGATGTGCATGACTCATTACATTCTGCTACATAACAATGAACTGGTCTTACATAGGATTATCACTGATCTTAACAAGTCCTGGAGGCTTCAGCGATCGATCTGTCATAACTGACATTTAATCATAACAAACATGAGTCATTTTTGATAAATCTTCAATATGCCACTGCCTTGAAATAGCTTATTTTTGTAACAGAAATTAAAAAAAATCTTTAACCTGCAACATCTCACTACAACAATTACTATGTGCTTTTGAGAGATGCTCAACGTCCTGGTGCTTTCAAACAGCATATATTCATATGATGTAAGCTGTAATATAAAACCCAATAAATACGGGCTTCAACTGCAAATGACCTACAGTAAACCAATATGGTATTCCTGAAGTTCTGCTTGTGATGTAGAATTCAGTCCTGTATCTCACTGGCCATGAAGCAAAACTCTAACTTGTCTTTCACACTTCAGAATGCTTTGGAACTGGAAATTCCATGTTGTGGTATCACAAAACACTACCAGCTCCTTGCCCACAAATAGATTCATGTCCCATGTGAGGACTGCTTTCACTGACACTGCAATCATCTGTAGATATCTAATGACTACAAGTACAGTTTACGGATCACCATTTATTTCAACATGTTTACTATGACACTCAATAAAACAGTATTTGAAGAGATGCCACTTCAGATTTTGAGTTGCAATAGGATTATTGTTGTGAGAGAAAACCAAGTATTCTCCTTAGCCTAAGAGAATCTGTTTCTTTAACATTGAATCATTTATGTCTTCTAGATCAAACTAGACCTGTCAAAGCAATACTTACAAAAATCCACATCTTAATTATGAAAATATTTACATTAACACAATTATAATTTTACATTACAGGAACTGGAGCTTAATCACAACTACCTTCAGCATCTGGATGATGAAGTTGTCGCTCTGATTAAAACAAAAAAACCTCCCTTGCAGAAAATTGTTTTGTCAGAGAATCCTTGGGAATGTAACTGCAGAACAAAGCAGCTACTTCAGTTCCTCCAAGATGATTATGCGAAGGTAAATTTCAGTGCTAACAGTTCTAGACATACTTTCTATTTGTTATGCAGCTTACTGGGGACTCCAGGTTGTGCAAGAAAATTAAGCTTCCTATTCTATTTTACCACTGAACATCAATATAAACCATATTGCTGTGTATGTAGTAGGAACTTCAATATTAATTAAATATGCATTGATGTTACAGGTAATAGATCGAAGAAATATAACCTGTAGTGATGGCCGTCCACTTCCAGAACTAACAAATGATGATCTTTGCCCACTGCCCAAATTTGCAATAATAGTCAGCAGTGTATGTCTCGCCATGACAGGCATTGCTGTTGGTCTTCTTGCCTTCTTATATCATCGTTATCAAGAGGATGTGAAAGTTTGGCTCTACGCCAGGAATTTATGTCTGTGGTTCGTTACAGAGGAAGAACTTGATCGTGACAAAATGTATGATGCTTTTGTCAGTTATTCTCACAAAGATGAGGAGTTTGTTGTCGAACAGTTGGTGAGAGGACTAGAAAATGGTCCAGTTCCTTTCAAACTGTGCCTGCACTATAGGGACTGGATAGCAGGTGAATGGATTACAGAACAAATTGCGCGGTCAATTGAACGATCGTGTAGGACGTTAGTTGTGCTTTCACCAAATTTTCTTGAAAGTGTTTGGGGAAAAATGGAATTCAGAGCAGCTCACAAGAAAGCACTTTCTGAAGGCAGAGCAAGAGTTATAATTGTAATGTACGGAGAGATAGGGGATATGGAAAAGTTGGACCCTGAACTCAAAGCATATCTCTCTACAAACACATATGTTAAATGGGGTGATCCTTGGTTTTGGGATAAGCTGAGGTATGCATTACCACACTCACAGAAACTACATGGGGCCACCAGGAGTAGAACAGTATCTGACAAAATGGAACTTATTGGCCCTGGAACACCAAGCCCATTAGTAACACCAATTGCGGAAGTGCATAATCCCTTGGAGCAACAGCAACAATGCAATGTAAACTGTTACAATAACAAGGCTTTCACTTAAGTGATATTCTGCTCAAGGTGCTGCTCCCCCACCCCGCAAAAAAAAAAAAAAAAAATCATTTATAGTAAAGACTGCAAAACTCGTGCATTTGGGGAGAAGAAAAGGAGAAAGAGTGGATGTTTGTTTGCGTGCATGTGCGTGTGTGTCAGTGTCAAAGACTGGATATATTTTACAAAAATTCATGTGTACCTGATTTACTAGAAAGTCTTTCAAACCTAGCATACTATGAAACGTGTAGTAATTTAAGATGATGCAGCTAAATGTGAACAGCAAATATTGTTATTTCATTAGAACTGTTTTAAGTGCCATATTTTAAGCCAAAGTCTAAAGAATAATGTCAAATTTTTTTTAAAAGTAATGGCAGCTTGCTTAATCAACAATGTTAAGTCTGACTACATTGATGGCACAATGTAATTAAAGAGACAGAACTGTCAGTATCTCTTGTAAAAATTTTAAGGTCTGATTATGTATATAAATCTATTAATTTGTTTGTAAGTACAAAAATGTAGCATTTTTAATTTATTAGTGTTAAGAGGGTACTTCAAAATTTAGCACTGCAGACAACTCTGTAAACGTTTTCAGCAACTGATGAGGGATTCTAAGAAGGTGGGAAAAATGGACGAAGGTAAAGAAATATGTTTAAGGAAAAGAAAACAACCAAAATATCTTTGTGCATGGCCTATTCTCCACCACAGTTTAAGAAATATGAACAAATTTCTCAGAGACATCTGAGGGAGGCCTGCTTTAAGAATTCTTTGTACATCAAGTCACAGTCTTACAACTAGTAATTGGATGTACTAAATATACGGCTGTGTAAACCTTTGAGCTCCCTTTCAAACTGACACACGTGTTACAACACCCCTTTCCATCTCTCAGTTTTCCATGTATCTTGCAATCTTTATTCTGAAAACCATTGCTTTCGACATATCTAAATATGTCACGCCTTAAATTCTTACCTTAAAGATGACACATTGAGTTACAGACAGACACTTACACATTCCTTCACACAAGTAAGCACACCTCTCTCACACACAACCATCATCTCCAGCAGCTCTGACCACAATGCAACTGTCGCATGGTATGGAAGCAGCAAAGGGATAGCTGTGTATTGACACAGGGAGAGAAGGGTGCCATCTGGTGGAGTGTGCAGGCACTAGCCTGCAAACAGGCACAGCATCGGGAGGCTGTGGGGCAGGGAGATCAGGAAACACAGCGAAAAAGGAAAGGAGTGGGGAAGGGAAGACAAGTGGGTGTGATGGCTGAAAGTGGTACACAAAGATAGTGGGAGACGAGAATAGGAAGGAATCTGTTGGGACAGTATGTTACCATAGGTTGAGGCAGGGATAATTACGGGAGTGAAGTATGTGTAGTAAGGATAAGTCTTATCTGCACAGTTCAGAAAAGCTAGTGGCAGAGGGGAGGATCCAGATGGCTCTGGTAGTGCCCACTGAAACCAAGCCAGTTGTGTTCAGCTGCATGTTGTGCTACAGACTGGTCTACTGATCTTGTCCGCAGTGGACGCTTGTCCTGATGGACCAGCTGAAGTGGATGGAAGAGAAGGTGTAGAGGGTGCGAATGAATGAAAATAGCATTTCTTTGCCCCAAGTCCAGATCATGAAGATATCATCACTGACCATGAACCAGTCAAGGTGTTTGGCATGGTAGGAATTATCCTCTAGGTGGCCCATAGTCAGGTCGGCATAAGACGGTGCCACAGATTTATTTGTATACATCCCCCTCAAAGGAGAGGAGAGAGTTGTGATTTAGGATAATGTTAGTAGGGTATATTAGGAGTGAGGTGGTAGGTTTGGAGTCCAAAGGACATTGGAAAGGATAGTGTTCAATAGCACTAAGATCATCATCATCATCATCATCATAACAGATGTTGGTATATAGAGAGGTGGTATTAAGAGGAGATGGAACGCCCTATCTCGACAACGTTAAATTTAGTGACTTGGCTTCCCTGCATTTCAGGAACCACTGTAGCCATGGCATGAAACTATTACAGGACATTACACTGTATGTTCTGAGTCTACACATTACACTGTATGTTCTGAGTCTACAGCAATTGCATTTCAGCCACTGCTTTCAGAAATACAATTTTTTAATTACATGGTTAAAATTTTGTGTACTTTTTTGTTTATTATCCAAAATAATTTTAATTATACATAACATTAAGTTTTTCTTTTACTTCAGTAGACTTGGAATATGTATGTTATCACTCACTAAAAATTTGAATACTCTACTTGAATTTGTTTCAGAGATTCACGGGGAAATGCAAGAGTAAATGTAAATTTTCAGGAAAGGCGTCTTAAGTTTCAAAAGACTGTATCCCACTTAATACATGTTTATTTTTTTTTGGTCAATCAAAAGCACCCTGCACCATACTGTATATTATCCTCTTGATCTTTTTCCAAGTTTTTTCTTCTTTCTGGACGCCTTAGTGGCCAACTGTGCTGCATACTCGGCTTTATCAATGCGAACCTTGTCCATCAGTTCAAGTTCTCTGATGGAATTTCTCCAGTATTAATTCCCAAATGCTGTAGCACTTTCACTCTACCAATGTTGCCGTCATTAAAAGCAATAACAGCATAACTGACACCCCACCCCCACTTTAGTATCTTCAGTGTAACAAACATTTTTTGGTAAGCGATTCCATATAAGATTATTGAACAACTCATTGAGATTCTGAATCTGACCATGCAGACACTTCTTCAGTAATTCAGGATGTGCCAGGTCTCTGTAAATAGGTTTTATGTTATCCATGACTGCTGCTGGGATGGAATGTTTATGGCTTTATGAACTGTTTTGAGTACTGGGAATTCTGGTAACTGTGCCATGAATCAGGTGCAGGAGGGCAAAGGTGGTGTACTGCTTTTTCATCAGTTGACAGTCTGTGGAACAAGGTAGCCCTCACTGCCTGCTCCATTTTCAAAAAAATTCTCAGTATTATTTTTAATGGCCACTGCTGTAGTTCAATAATTTTGTCTGTCAGCCTGCCTCTTATGGTTAAACGATCAGGTTTCTTGTCTCTCAAAGTTTGTTCCAACATCCTCAGCCTGGTGCCCATCCTCTTCTGGACATGACCAACACATTCCAGTTTCGTGATATTCTTCTCACCATAATCTGAGTGGCTACTACACTGTTATACGCTTTTGAGTCTCCATCATTTAAGAACTTAGGGTAACACACTCCCCTTTCATTCACGGACTGACTAAAAATTTCAATAGCTGCACAGGCCTCCATACCATCACTTATTCCTTCATAATTTCTGTCACAGATATTCCCTTCTTTATTCCCTGATTTAAATTTATAACAATGTTTGGTTAAAATTTGGAAATCTACTACCTTTCCAGTATCCACACTCGTCACCGTAGCAACAGAATTCTAAGAACTGTAGCCGCACGTCTGCCAAGTGCCATCAAAAACTACTGGTATGTCAGTCATACAATCATTTATTTCAACAGCTTCCACAGCAGGTCCAATAAATCCTGCATACTTGTCGATTTTACAAGGTGGGCGTGCCATATTCATCACAGCAAACATTTTGTCCTTTGCCGATATCTCTCAATCCATAAAGCCATCTAATATTTACTTCAAAATAATTATCTTTACACTTATCATAATTCCAAAATGAATGAGCATATTTACAACTGGCACAATTAATAATTTCCTGGCTAGTCCATTTGATACCTCACTGTCTACATGTAAACTGACTGGCCCTCCACATATTTTTCAACACACATGCTCAGCTAACACCCTTATTAGAAAATGTAAATCTATCGGAATATAACCTAACCTACCATTTACATCACTTTTGTTTGAAAACTGTGTATCACAACATTTTATTTTAATCTTTAAAGTGCTAATGGGTGTTTCTCTAGATACCGACGAGTTTGCCCGCATTTCATTGTCTGTAACTTCACATGCCACATGTTGAAAACAATGTTTCCCTTTATTCAAAAATCTATTACCATGAAACCGATGTTTCTTTTTGTTGTCATACTTTACTTTTTGAGAGATTTACCAATCTATTTGTCACTTTTCCTTGGAAAAATGTTAGCTCTTTGACATACAAAGTGTGTTTATACTATGAAATGATCCAATACAAACACGTAATTTAACCTTTATAACACAACAATCCACAGCCCTCTATATAAAAAAATTACCGGTTTTATTAGGTCTTGAAGTAATGCATGCAAGTTCACAACCCTGTTCCCCTACTTTCATGAAATTTTGAAGATACACGTATGTAAACAAATATAAAATTTGTTTGTTTCATATATTTGTTTATTTGCACACTCTTTGCTACTTAGTATTTCTCTTTCATATGATATGCAAAAAAACACATCTTGGAGACTAACGCAACTCCACAAGACTATCACACATTAAGTTTGTTGTTCTCCTTTTTTTTTTGTTTTTGGAACATACATGGCAGTTTCTTCATTTTCGTTTATACATTTCAGAAATAAGTATTACTTGGTGTTACTTTATGTGACTGGAAAGTGTGTCAAATGGATCATTAGGAGACTACACAACGTAGTGGCAACCTCCAAAATTTTGCTCAGAAGCAGGTACATGGTCTTTTATCCATGAATCAGGCACTTTCAATACAAACTCAGACTCTTGTGTTCTGTATTGAAATACTGCCATGTACGGAATGCATTAAATAATGCGCAATTAAAGAGGTACATGCAAACCTTTATTGACCATTTTATAGTTTTTCTGTGTATAGGATAATAACTCAAATATTGTCCAGCCCGTTCCACTCCTTTCATGTATTTGCTGTAGTCTAATACACTTTCACATTTTTTTTAAAATTGCGTAATTGGTTTTTCTACATTTTCTTTTGAGTGTCAGTCAAAGTGAAATTATGTATTGTAGAGATCATTTGTATAGTTTTAGTTTTCTAAGCTCTCCATACCTATGCAAGGACCTCATCTTTCCATTGATGACAAGCTACAAACACATTGACTTTTACGCGCTTTAATTTTTCCAGAAACCCTCTATTTGGCCGTATCATTCCACAAACTCGAATTTTCTTTTCTAGTAACTTCTCTGAAAGTTCCACTCTCCATATGAAGGTTCGCATCACTGGTTTTGCTAAAGACTGTCCAGTGCCGGAATATATCTTGAATGAGGAAATTTATCCTGTACTCTATGATCACACAGCATCTGAATGGGTATGCCATATTTAGGAATTTTCAATGGATTGTTAACTTTAAAATTTAACCGTCAACGCCACAGTATCATTCCTTCATCAACTAAGATGTTTTGTCTTAGATTAAAAGTTTGTTTAAACTTTTTGGAAAAATAAATAAATATGAATACCACTTTGAAAAGCAGGACAGCATTATCCGGTTTATTGTTGTCGAAAAAATGTAAAAATGGTAATATTTGTCCGAATCGGTTGGTGTGTCTATCAACGGATTTGTTGACCAATAATCATCGATCCATGCTTTTAATTCCCATAAGGATAGCAAACCCAAACCATTTTCTATGTTTGGGTCTCATAACATTGACAAATTTGGCATATTATTTATCCAGTTTCCATTGCAATTTTGACTATAGTACTTGCTGGTTTCATGGCTAATATATTCAAATAGACCATTCTCAATATATAATTCTACGATATCCTGTGTATCATTGGGAAATAAGTTTGGAACAGTGGATCCTTGGTTGGGTTGGTTTGTTTGGGGGAAGAGACCAAACTGTGAGGTCATCGGATTAGCGAAGGACAGATAAGGAAGTTGGCTGTGCCCTTTCGAAGGAACCATCGCAGCATTTGCCTGGAGCAATTTAGGGAAATCACGGAAAACCTAAATGAGGATGGCCGAATGCAGGATTGAACCGCCGTCCTCCCGAATGCGAGTCCAGTGTGCTAACCACTGCGCCACATCGCTCGGTCGAAAGGGATCCTTCAAATTTATTATGGGTCCTCGGTAAATCAAAATCTGACCACTGTGCACCGTCTTCTTCATCTGATTCATCCAAATCGGTTGGCAACCATACTGTTCGCCGAACTCTTCTTGGATGTATTTCACTATCTTCCAACGATTCTGCTTCACTTTAATTTTTTTGATATCCAAAGTCTTCTTCCCAATCGGTCAAATCGTCTGGAACGTCAGCCGAGACGTCTGCGCATTCATCGTAAATAATCATATCGTCTCTTTTGTCTGCCATGATGAAAGGGCACAAGTACTTCAAAAAACTTATTGACGTGTGTAGCTTATTGTTACCTAAACAAGACATCAACAGAATGCAAAAGATACTAAAGTGCTATTGCCGGCCACTATGGGCTACTACGCTCATGAGACTACAGTGGTGTCTCCGGCCACTGAGCGATACTACGCACACAATACCACTGTGGTGCTGCCAGAGGGCATTGTGTTAACAGTGACATTTAGGGTTCCAGGAAGTAAAGGAGTGGGTATGGAGAGGCGGTGAAGGAAGTGTAAAAGTGGTTGGAGATGGTGTCAACAAGGGGCAAAATTCTTTCAGTAGGGCCACAATAATCAGTCTCAATTTTAAATGTGCCTACCTGCAACTTGCGTGTTATCTTTTCGGTAAGTTGTATAAGGTGTCAGTTGTCACCAGATGATTTAATACAAGTCTCTTGCAACTCAACTCATAAACTATTGCAGTCTACGTCTGCTTGAACCTGTTTAATTATCAAGCTTTTGTCTGCCTCTACAATTTTAATCCCCCCTCCTTCACTTCAGGTAGAGAGAGAGAGAGAGAGAGAGAGAGAGAGAGAGAGAGAGAGAGAGCACACACTTGGAACACTTCTTTCCAGTGACTCGTATTCTTTAGTTTGTACTGCTTCCTAAGCCCCTTCGCATCTGGATAAAAAGGCATTCTGAAAATTGCACAGTATAATACAGAAAGTAATTTATCTCACACATCTGACAATTAAAAAAAAATGTACCAAATTTGGGAAGAAATGAAAGCGTACAGGAGTTTGCTGGTAGTCATGCATATTCTTGCCAGTGTGGAAATGAGAGGTGCTGTATCCTAATGGATTTATATTGAATGTAAGATCCAGTCAATAATAATTATTTTAATGCAAACATTTTAACAAGCATTTCTTAGCAGTGGGCCATTTAAATCTTGATTTTGAAGACTTGGGCTACAGCCATCAGATGTCGTGATTTGGTTCACACATTCTACAATTCAACTCATTTCTTTGTTGTAGTATTATTAGAGGAACATTATTACTGTCATAGTTGTCAGTGTTTAATATTTTGTTGATAGACACAGAGTAACAGGATAACTCTATTACAAACTACTGCACGCATATACGTTAAGACAGAAAAGGCAATGCGTATCCCATGGTTGTCTTAGGGGAACCATTAAGAAAAGAAAACATTAAAAACTTCAGACTCACTCTTCTTTAATGTGAATTCTAAAACTTCTTTGCTCAACTTGGTTACATATTGTTTATGTTATGTAACGAACTGTTATCCTACACTCTTGTAGCAACTGAATTAATTCATACTTCCTTGCCTAATCATATCAGTAATACTAAAAGGAAACACAGCATAGCAAAACCACATCACAGTGTCAATTATTACTTGCACCATTTAATATACAACATTACTCTAAAGTGGTGTAAATGTTGTCATTCCTTAAGTACCAACATTTTTTGTTTTCTACTCTCCAGAGGAGATATACTTTGAAGATGGGTCATCCTTTTTGACTGGTGATTACTTACATCCACATGTGTGGAATCTTTTCTCATCACACACATACTATGTCGGACAGCAAAGCTCTGTAGTTTGAAAGTCAGAAGGAAGAAATGAAGAAATTTAATTTTGTTCATATTTTCTATCCTACCATTATGATGTGCAACATTGGTGATGTATGACAATTTATTCCTCTTTTATGTTATCAACAGATATTGTCTGAATTTTCTAATACCGAGAACTTAGGAGTGCTCTAGGTTTTACTTGGGAAGAAACTTTCATTAGCCATGTCACATAAATTAGTTGTCATTGTTGACAATTGATTGCAACAGTAGTAACTGTCATCTTCTGGTCTTCAATGTGAAGACTGGTTTGATGCAGCTCTCCAGCCTACTCTATCCTGTACAAGCCTCTTCATCTCAGATTAACTACTGCAGCTTACATCCTACTGAATCGGCTTACTGTACTCATGTCTTGATCTCCTTCTACAAATTTTACCCCTGGCTCTCTCCTCCAATATCAAAGTGGTGATCCCTTGAAGTCTCACAATGGGTCATCAACCGATCCCATCTTCTAGACTGGTTGTGCCACGAATTCCTTTTTTTCCACAATTTATTTCAGTACCTCCTTATTAGTTACATGATCCAACCATCTAATCTTCAGCATTCTTCTGTAACACCACATTTCAAAGCTTATGTTCTCTTCCTGTCTAAACTACTTATCGTCGATGTTTCACTTAAGACTTTGTAATACTGAAGTCTACATTCATTGTTGATAAATTTCTCTTTATTAGAAATGCTTTTTTTGCCATTGCCTATCTACATTTTATATCCTCTCTACTGAAGTAGAAAGGATAAGTTATTTCACTAACCAAATAACAAAACTTCCCTATTACTTTTAGTATCTCGCCTCCTAATCTAATTCCCACATACCACTATCACTGTTTTCCTTTTGTTGATGTTCATCTTATATCCTCCTTTCAAGACATCGCCCATTGTTTCAACTGCTCTTCCGAGTCTTTTGCTGTCTCTGACAGAATTACAATGTCATCGGAAAATCTCAAAGTTTTTATTTCTTCTTTCTGAACTGAAATTTCTTCTCCAAAGTTTTCTTTGGTTTACTTTGTTCAATGTGCAGATTGAGTAGTATCAGCAACAGGCTACAAAACTATCCCTTCGCACCCAATGCTTCCCTTTCGTGCCCCTGCCCTCTGGTTTCTGTAGAAATGGTAAGTAGCTTTTTGCTGCCTATATTTTACCTCTAGTATCTTCATAATTTTGAAGACCGTATTCCGCTCAACCATGAAAAAAGCTATCTTGTAAGTATACAAATGCTATCAACATATGTTCGCTTTTCCTCAACCTACTTTGTAAGGAGAATCATAGGGTGTACTTCCACATTTGTCCAGAATCCAAAATGATCTACCCCAAGGTTGGCTTCTACCAGTTTCTCTATTCTTCTGTACAGAATTTGTTTTAGTATTTTGCAACCATGACTTATTAAACTGATAGTTTGATTATATTCACATCTGACAGCACATGTTTGTAACAGGAATCACTGCACTCCTCTTGGTGTCTCACGGTATTTCAGCTGTCTCTTCCATCTCCCACACCAGATGGAAGATTTTTGTCATGGCTGACTCTCCCAAGGCTAGCAGTAGTTCTGACAGAATGCCCTTTTTTCGATGCAGGTCTTCCAGTGCTCTATCAAATTCTTCTCACAGCACCATGCTTCCAATCTCACCTTCATCTGCATCCTCATCCATTTCTATAATATTGCCTTCAATCTCATTTCCCTTGTACAGACCTTCTATATACCCTTCTAATAATTTCCGGGTATGCAGCCGGATCCCGTCGACATTCTGCCACGATATTTCGGCCCAGAGACGTCCGGCCATCATCAGGTGAGTACACAACTACTGAAGAGCCCAGGTGCAGTCGCAGTATTTATACCGATTCTCTCGCACGTGTTGACATGCGCGGCATAGCCGAGTTGTACGTGCTGCCCTCGGTGGTGAAAGTAAAAGATCATCTAGTCATTGAGTATCGAATGACGCTGTCTATTCCGCTGTGAATGTATAATTTTAATAACAGGATTCCAAGTTTTATCCAGATGAAAGCCGTTGTCACGATTTATAAGATTATCGGCAAGACGTATTTCCACTGATTCCTTGATTACGGAATCCCAAAATCCGGAAACCGGAGCTAAAATTTTTGTTCCATTGTATTCCATTGAATGTCCCAATAAAATACAGTGCTCTGCTACTGCCGATTTTGACGGTTGCCGCAGACGGGTGTATCTTTCATGTTCTGTACATCGTTCATGGACAGTTCTTGTCGTCTGGCCAATATATGCAGAGCCACATTCACAGGGAATTTTGTAGACGCCTGCTTTCTTCAGTTGTAAATCGTCTTTAACGGATCCAACCAGGGCCCGGTTCTTTGCTGGTGGACGGAAGATAACCTTGATTTTATTCTTCTTCAGTAATCGGCCTATTTTCGACGACACATTCCCGGCGTATGGAAGAAACGCAGTTGATTTAAAGTCGTCATCAGCGTTCTCAGTGCGCTGCTTCTTGTTATGACAGTTGCGCATGGCCTTTCTTATTTGGCGTGAAGTGTAGCCATTCTCTTTAAAAACCTTCTCCAAGTGTTCTAATTCTGCGTGGAGGTTTTCATCGTCCGATATTACATGCGCTCGATGTATTAAGGTACTGAGAACGCCGGCTGTTTGTGCTGGGTGGTGGCAGCTTGACGCCTGGAGATACAGATCTGTGTGAGTCGGTTTCCTGTACACAGAATGTCCTAATGACCCATCATTTTTACGGCATACTAGCACGTCTAGAAATGGTAAAGTGCCATCTTTTTCAATCTCCATCGTGAATTTGATGTTCTCATGTAAAGAGTTTAAATGATGAAGGAATTTCTCCAGTTCCTGTCTGCCATGAGGCCATACAACAAAAGTATCATCTACGTACCGCCAGAAGACCGTAGGCTTTAAGACAGCAGACTCAAGTGCTTTCTCCTCAAAGTCCTCCATAAAGAGATTAGCTACCACAGGGGACAAAGGGCTCCCCATGGCGACGCCGTCTGTTTGTTCAAAGAATTCGTCATTGAATAGAAAGTACGTTGAGGAGAGTATATGTTCAAACAAGGCCGTCATTTCTGCACTGAATAAGTTACCAATAAGATGTAACGATTCCATTAAAGGCACTTTGGTAAATAGTGAGACCACATCAAAGCTGACTAATAAATCCGAACTGCTAAGCTTAACTTCCTTCAAGCGACTGACAAAATCCTCGGAATTACGTATATGGTGGCAACACTTACCCACATACGGCTTTAGTAGTGAGGCCAGATATTTTGCTGTAGAATAGGTGGTAGCACCAATATTACTCACTATTAATCGTAGTGGGGCACCATCCTTGTGTATCTTGGGAAGACCGTAGAGTCTTGGTGGTACTGCATTGTGTGGTCTCAATCTCTTGATAATTTGTTCAGGTAGAGAACAGTCGTTCAAAAGGGTAGCAGTTTTCCTTGATATTCGGCTTGTTGGGTCCTTTTCAATTCTGCGGTACGTGGAATCATTTAGCTGACAATATATCTTCTCGTTGTAGGCTTCCCTTGTCAGAAGAACTGTGGTGTTACCCTTATCCGCAGGCAGTACGACTGTGCTAGTATCTTCTCTCTTTACATGAGAACATCAAATTCACGATGGAGATTGAAAAAGATGGCACTTTACCATTTCTAGACGTGCTAGTATGCCGTAAAAATGATGGGTCATTAGGACATTCTGTGTACAGGAAACCGACTCACACAGATCTGTATCTCCAGGCGTCAAGCTGCCACCACCCAGCACAAACAGCCGGCGTTCTCAGTACCTTAATACATCGAGCGCATGTAATATCGAACGATGAAAACCTCCACGCAGAATTAGAACACTTGGAGAAGGTTTTTAAAGAGAATGGCTACACTTCACGCCAAATAAGAAAGGCCATGCGCAACTGTCATAACAAGAAGCAGCGCACTGAGAACGCTGATGACGACTTTAAATCAACTGCGTTTCTTCCATACGCCGGGAATGTGTCGTCGAAAATAGGCCGATTACTGAAGAAGAATAAAATCAAGGTTATCTTCCGTCCACCAGCAAAGAACCGGGCCCTGGTTGGATCCGTTAAAGACGATTTACAACTGAAGAAAGCAGGCGTCTACAAAATTCCCTGTGAATGTGGCTCTGCATATATTGGCCAGACGACAAGAACTGTCCATGAACGATGTACAGAACATGAAAGATACACCCGTCTGCGGCAACCGTCAAAATCGGCAGTAGCAGAGCACTGTATTTCATTGGGACATTCAATGGAATACAATGGAACAAAAATTTTAGCTCCGGTTTCCGGATTTTGGGATTCCGTAATCAAGGAATCAGTGGAAATACGTCTTGCCGATAATCTTATAAATCGTGACAACGGCTTTCATCTGGATAAAACTTGGAATCCTGTTATTAAAATTATACATTCACAGCGGAATAGACAGCGTCATTCGATACTCAATGACTAGATGATCTTTTACTTTCACCACCGAGGGCAGCACGTACAACTCGGCTATGCCGCGCATGTCAACACGTGCGAGAGAATCGGTATAAATACCGCGACTGCACCTGGGCTCTTCAGTAGTTGTGTACTCACTTGATGATGGCCGGACGTCTCTGGGCCGAAATATCGTGGCAGAATGTCGACGGGATCCGGCTGCATGCCCGGAAATTATTAGAAGAACAAATACGCCGGGAAAATTTCAGAAGTCACTTCTATATACCCCTTCCACCTTTCAGCTTTCCCTTTACAGCTTAATACTACTTTCTCATCTCAGTTCTTGACATTCATACATCCGCTTTTCTTTTCTTGCCTCCTTAATTTTCCTGTATGTGGTATCTACCTTTCCCATAGAGAAATATGCTTCCAAATCCTTATGTTTGTCCTCTAGTTGTACCCGCCAACTTATTTTTTAGATGCTTGTATTTCCTTTTATCTGCTTCATTTACTTAATTTTTATATTTTCTCATCATCAAATAAATTCAGTATTTCCTGTGATATCCAACGATTTCTACTAGGCCTTGTCTTTTTATCTGTTTTATCCTCTGCTGTCTTCACTATTTCATCTCTCAAAGCACCCATTCATCTTCTATTGTTTTCCTTTTCCCTGTTCTAATCAATCATTGCCTAATGCTTCCTCTCAAATTCTTGCCGACCTCTGGTTCTTTCAGCTTATCCAGCTATAATTTCCTACCTTTTTGCAGTTCATAAGCAAAACCATTTACAGTTACATAGCACCTTCTGCACATCTAGCAGCGACAGAGACTTGGTAATTCTTTAAATGCTTAGCTGTTCATCTGTTTAAGTTTGTGTGACATGTTACATACATTATAGATCTATGTTAGCCAAGGTATACGTTGCAATTCTAGTAGACAATGCAACTAATACATAATGCGATGCAAGTATACAGTTGCACCGTATACTCTAGCTAAGGTGGGTCCATGATGTATGTACCATATCATGCAAAAGTAAATATATGGACAAATGTGCATTTTATTGTATATCATACACTTTAAGAAGTAACTAGCCTCTGTGAGTGCTATGGATGCAGACATGCCAATGTGCACTAAGTCTTTTTAACTGTAAGTGGTTTTAATTTTGACAAACCAATTTTATCCACCTTAATGACAAAATGGTGTGTGTGAGGACTAACTCACAATGGAACACGTTTTGCAACAAAAAATTTTTCAAGACCAGACAATGATAGTTACAACATTCAAAAGAGGTTACCAAAAATAGACTTATTTATGCAATCTTGGCTGTTGCAACTTTTTAGCTGAACAGATTGTCCACCCCCCCAAGTAGCTGAATGGCCAGCATGAATCCTCTGGGTCCGGGTTCGATTCCCAGCTGGGTCGGGAAATTTTCTCCGGCCAAGGACTGGGTGTTGTGCTGTAATCATCATCATCCTCCTCATCATCGACTTCAGGTCGCCAAAATGGCGTCAAATTATAAGATCGGCACCTGGTGAAAGGTCTACCCGACAAGGGGCCCTAGGCATACGATTAAAGAAATAAATCTGAACAGATATTGTGTTTGCGTAAAGTTATACCCAACATTTGCACCGTGATTGTAGAGGAAGAAAATAATAATAGTTTAAATGTGCAGACAAAGTTCACAGATTTTTCATTCTGAATGCTCTCTACAAACTGTAGAAACTGTTTTTCTGCGCATCAGTAAGTTTTAACTGCACCAATTATTCATGGTTAATATGTGAAATTACAGCATCAGCTCAAGTTCAGCAAAGTTGATTCTTTTCCATGAGTATTTTAAACTGCTCCTCACTCAAATCAAAAAGCTATGATCAAAATTACTTAAAAGCTTTTGCAGACAGACTGGTAACAAGATACTGAAATATTTTGTATATAAATTTATGCTCTTCTCGAAAAAAAAAACATTGAGACAGTAAAATTTCTTCACTTCTGAACTTGAATCTGAATCTTCGCTACTGAAATTAAAAATTCTTCAACATTTCAAGCTTCATAAATCCTTTGGTTTTTCTCTCTTCTATCAATAAACAGCTAGTGTTTGCATGTTAAATTAAAACCCCCAACTCCGCTGCATTGGTGTGGACAGGACACAGACGGTCAATCGGTAGCAAACTGACCTGACAGACTAGGAGCCCAAGGGCAACAATAACAGCTCCTCAGACTGGTGAGTGTGCTGGTGGAAAACTGACAAACATTATAATAATTCAATGTTCTGCTTTGCATTCCTTTACTTAATAACTCACAACACAATAGCTACAACGTGTAACAAAATGACTCTATACATTTGTTGCAGTTGAATTTTCTGTAGTCTTCCAGAATTCCCTGAGATTTCAATGTTTCCCACGCAAACTGCCTATGGCTTTAGTACTGTGATGTAATATGGGCAGTTGACGGTCAAAACATTATTTGCTTATCACAACTACCTCTATTTCAAACAAGCAGAAGAAAGGCATGAGTGGTACTACTCTCTCAAAGGTCAAAAATCATTATGTGGAAAAATTGTCATGTCTAATTTGTTGGAATTCTACTGGAACATTTTTGTTTGCCAATTAGTTTGTCGATTTTTCTACTTTTTTCCATTCCATATGTTTGAAAACAGATAGAACCTTGCATAAAATCTCAAGCCAAAGCATGTACATATTACAGAAGTATATCATTCTCTGAAAGCATAATATACCTACCAATTCCATATTCTTTTCACTGAATTTCAGTCAATTACCAAGAAAGCTCACCACCTACCTTGCAGGTGAAACAACAGCAACTAATTAAAGAGTAACAGTAATGACAGGTTTTACTTACACTCATTATATACGGGTCTCTCGCAGTCGCAGCATCACTGCACATAATTTGTATGTGAGCACTCAAGTTTTTACCTACCAAGAAACAAGAAAAGATATGTTTCCTTGGAGTAAAAGAAAGAACTGAGTGGAAAAACTGAGTGTTTTGCCATATAAATTAATTTCACAAGTGTAGATCTCTTAAAATAATCCATACATATTGCGTACACCACTATATTATACAAGTGAGCAGCAAAACTGGCAGCTGGAGGGGAAGTATAGAAGGTACTCGCTTCCACCCTTTCTGTATGCTTTCCCCTCCTCGTCTCGCCCTACACCTCATTTGTCGCAAGTTGGAAGCCTTTGGTCTGCACTAGTCATGTGGAATGTGAACTATTGCAAAACCATGCTTGCATCAGCAAAATGAAGCACAGTGTTGTCACACTGAACCTACTAACAATAAGCATTCATTCAGTAGTTGCTTCCTACAATGCTACCTGTGTGGCTCATGGGGCAGAAATGAAACCAAGATTACAGTGTGTGCTTACAGTTATGGACTAGGCCAAAGGCTTCTCACTGGCACTTACCAATGAGGGGGAAATGAGGAGGAAATGAGGAGGTAGCAGAATTGGCCTATCTTGTCCTAGCTACCATTTTGTTGTTCACTGGTACAATGAAGTATGTTGCTAACAGATTGCTGTTATCATTCGCCTGTACAGACTATCACATGCACTTTTAAGCCTTAGAAATAAATATTGTTTATGGTATGTTTACTGATGAGGTTCAATACAGTCTTATTGGAAGACTAAAGATTGTTTGTTAAATAAATTGAAATCAATAATTACTAAAATATTGAATTGTGGTCCTGATGGGTAATTAACATCCTGTTGAAACTAGGAGGGTTTTACAGAACATGAACTATACTTCTACATACTCTTCAGATTTTGGGACAATACTTGAATCATATTCCCTTATCTGTATCCATTCCCTTACTGTAGCCCTACTGTTTCTGGGACAGCATGAAAAAGTGAAATCACATTCGTGTAAGTCGACAGTTCCAGTAGGACAATCAAATGCCTCTTATCCTAAGCCTTAAGTAGTTTTTCTGCTATGTTCGAAGTATAACATTGGACACTGTGAGAAAACAAAACACATTCCTTTGTTCAGAATCCAAGACACCTTTTATTGGAGACTGTGTGTGTCACAGTATGCTGCTATGCTTATACTTTGTCCCCTAGAGTGAATTCTAACAGTAGGTACCATCAGTTATTTGTCAGGTGCCTGCTCAATAAATTTGCCTGGTTGTCTCAATCAAATGTTTCATAAAACCCTCCTTATTATGAGCAAATTATATAATTTGACTATGTCATGGAATGTTGCCCAATCTCCTTATTTTAGCATAAACCACTTCCAGCTCTACTGTTCCTGATATAGGTCAATCGCTACAGTCTGTCTGACAATGAATATCAGATGGCCTGGTACCCTCTGTACAAAGTAAATACATAGTGTCCCAACTTCTCCCTTGTGGCCCTAGCCCCCCCAAAAAAAGACATTTGTTCTGCTATTATACTTCACTGCACACACTGACAGCAGGCAAAAAGGAAGGAGCTACACTTTTTGTAAAGATAGTGAATACATTTATGTGTAGCATCTTCTATAAATTACCTTAACATCTCTTAATGCATACATGTCTTGCAATGTATACTTATTCCTTGAGCCTTTCTTACCAAATTCATTTTAAATTTGACATCAAATTTGTACTCTAACTCCCTGCACCATAATGCTATCGCCCAGACTCCCACCAGAAGAGCAATTTTGATTTTCCCAAATTTAATGGAAAACGAAAACACACACACACACACACACACACACACACACACACACACTCCTGTGTTGAAAACTGCCAACTAGCAGGTGAGAATGTACACGCATCACACACTTTCTATCTATGGCAGCTGTAAGATACTGTGGTGTTGAAATTTCATTTATGTCTATTGTTGCATGAGCCTGAGTAATGAAAACTATCATTCTTACTGTTATTGGGAGAATTACTATGTCAACTGTAATGATACTATACATCGAACATGAAGAACACTCAAGAAAAACACAACATTTGTTCAAAATTGAAGCTGCTAACTAATGGAGATAATAGCATTTTGAAGCAGACTGCAGACAGCAAGCACACCAGTTAACATCTGACATAAATAAATATCTGCAATGCATGATGAAAAACTATCTGGTATGAAATGAATGTGGCAAACATTCACAATAACATGGTTGTTTCAGAACCACTGATTACACCATGCAATACTTTGAAATAGTGAAATTAGTGTTGTCAGCACACAAATTATACAACTACAAAAGGAAACTGTCATCTGACTGTCTTAATTTCTTCGTGATATATGAACATATTTACATTTGGCATAAGCTAGCTCAAGCCTATCATGTGGACTGTATCATCTGCCCTTCAGTGAAGCACAATGAGGGTTCATATGGTGCCCTGAGGCATGCTGTCATACTGTGGTCTTGGTCAACTTGCCATCCTGCATGGGTAAGCTACAATGCTAGATTAAGCAAGTGTTTTGAGCTTAAAATTCTCACTTTATGCTGCTAACCATGTTCTCAGGTGAACACCCTGTGCTCAAGAAGACAATTTTGCACCTATGACAGTTCTGGATTTGCTGTAGACAGGTTTAATAAACACAATGATGAAGAATAACACCATGTCTGCCCCCTCAGTTCCCTGTTCTGAATACAACTGAACCCCGGTGGAGTGTTTAGGAGCCCAAGCTGTGCAACTGATTTCCTCCTGAAAGGGCACTTTGAATAAGTAACCTTTGACCATGAGGATTGGGTATGTGATCCTTTGACTGATCTGCACTTGGTCACATGTATCGACAAACACCACCGCTTTGTAACCTCACACTTCTTTGTATAAGAATCATTTCCAGTTGTATGTGTTTAGTCTTTTATGACAGGCATTTTGTACAAAATTTATTTTGCTTTTAATGCAACACTGTTGCTGGACATTGTTACTCGTCAAGAGAGACTTTCTTGTATGCTTTTTATAAGCTGGTATTTCCCATCAATTTAATACCACTGCAGCTACAAGTTTTCTTCCTTCATGTTACTAGTAACACTTTTCTCACTTTGGATCTATATTCCATATTCTTTGAGCTTTCAACTGACTACTCAGTCCCAACCACAGTAGGTCATATATGTAACATGTTATTTTGTTTCTTCCTTATGCTGCTCTTCAATGGGGCAACAGGATGCAGCTGTGAATACTCTTTTTTTTCTCATGTCACTTGCATCTTATTAGAACTCAACCAATTAAGCTAGAATTCTACCCAAGTTTGGGAGGACGGTATTTCAAAACTATTCTGGTATTTCCGTGAGGTTGTATTAAAACCTGAGCCATATTGACAAAATGCAGACTTGGACCTCGTGCTTTCAAAAGAAAAACCTAATGTCTTGAGCACTGCGCTAACCTGCTCAGTTGGCAATACAATAACTTAACCCCATATGTGTTTTTAACTTGCTTGCTTACGACATTATCTAACTGTCCTCATCCCTCAATAGCAGCAAAACCCTATACTAAAGACTGCTGTCCTGTCTACCTCCAATATGAATTCATAAATGAAAAGGAAGAAAAACACCAAAAAGAGCTAAATTTATGTTTTAGATCACTAAATTAATACCAGCAACTATTTGTTTTCTTCAACAATACCTAACATATTCTCCTCTAATTTTTGAGCTTTATGACCATGGTTAAAATTAGATAGGGAATAATTTTATTGTTTTATTTAATATGCAGGCAATAAATCCAAAAATTTCACAGTTTTACTTACCTGATCATATTAATGGAATAAATTAATTATAAGAAGCAAAATAACAATAAAATGCTTCTTACCTTGAGCACCTTGACAAGCATTTCCTGTGATGTATATATGTAGAGAATTACTAGAGTCATCATACTGCAGTGTCGTTTCATTTCCAAATGACTCCCATGTTTTTTTGTTAATTTGTCTACAGACGATTCCATTACAAACGCTTTCAACAGTACACAACTGCATTATGTAAGACGATGTAATCTGGAAGTCAAAATTTGAAATGTGAAACTAACACTATGTCTGCAACCTACAATAATAAATTACAAATGAGAGCACGGAAAATGATTCAAGATTCCTTTGATTAAAGCATTATACTCCCATTACCAGAAAAGTTCCGGATTAGGTTTCTTATTCTTGAGTTTGCAACACTAAAAAGGAATTAATGTTGTTTTTATGTTACTTCATATGTGTGCATCCTCAAAACAACCTTGGCCATGTGCGAACTCACTAGATAGATGGGCTGTGCTTACCAACATGCTGTTTGGATTCTTGGTGCATTAGTTACGGTGGCACAACAGATGCAGATTGCAAGCAAAGAGTGAACATTAAGTTCTGCATTAAGCTATTGAAAACCCCTTCTGAAATATGGAAAATAATTAAGCACTTTCAAGAAGTCGTGCTTTCAAGTGGCACAATAGGTTTCATGAAGGCAGAGTTCTGTGCAAGATAATCCCAAAGCTGGCCACCTGTCTACAGAATATAACACAAATGTAGAGCGTGTAAAACAGTTATTGCAAGAAGATCATCACAAAGCTGTGCGTGCAATTTCAGAACAACTTAATTTGAATTGTGATGTGTTTCATAAGATTTTACAGGAAAATTTAGGGAAATGGAAACTTAATGCAAAACTTGTCCCTCACACACTGACATACAAACACAAAGGGGAAATTACTTTTGGATACATTGTGGACTGAACAGTGATTGAAGTGTTAACAAATATTTACTATCAAAAACAGTCTTGATCACAATTTAGCTATTATGGTGATCGGTTTGGAACCACTACTGTGGCCGTCTTCAGACCTACAGGTTGTACACAAAGCTTTAATTAGAGGGCTACATACATTACAGAAAATACATCAACTTATAAAGCTATAAAACAATGAATTTCAATGAGTAAGGACTAAGAAATTTTACAAGGTTATTCAACCTTAACCTATTAGTTAGTAATGACATCATTCCATCAGAAATGGGCGGAGCCGCCATTACATACAGTTCGATGTGCACTGGTTTCTCCAGTAGTGATTCTCCAGCAGAAGGAGGTACTTACTCATTGGTAATTCATCGTTTCATAGCTTTATAACGTTATGTTTTTTTTTCTTTAATGTGTGTAGCCCTCTAATTAAAGCTTTGTATATGACTTGTAGGTCTGAAGATGACCACAGTAGTGGTCGAAACTGGTCACCGTAATAAATAAATTGTGATTAAGACTGTTTTTGATACTAAATATTAATAAATACTAAGAGGAAAGATGAAACAATTCTTCTGAACTACTGGAAAGAGCCAGACATGATCCCAAATTTATGTCAAAGATTATTGCTGGCAATGAAAGTTGGTGCTTCCAGTATGACCGTCACACATGAAGCATCAAAGTGCTGCAAGGTGGAGTCCTGGATTATGCGCCTGAACATAACAAGTTGACCATCACGTATGTAGGTGTGAGGTTTCAAGATAATTCCGTACAAATGTGCAAATTCGGGGGGGGGGATCAAAAGTCAACATTCGAGAACAGTGACAATGCTGATTGCATTCTTTGATGGTAAAAGCATCATTCATTATGAGTCTGTTCCTCCATGTCATACATTGAACCAAACTTTTTACATCTAAGTCTTGTGACATTTGTGACAAGCAATTCAACGTCACCACCCTGGTTTGCGGCCTTCTCAGGACTGGTTCTTACTGCATGACAATGCAAGAACCCAGACTGCTTCTATGTTACTGAGCATCTGACAAGACATTCAGTTATCGCCATAAGTTTTTCTTGTTTTTATGAGTGAGAAGGCAACTGAAAGACAAGCTTCATCAAGATATTGCAGACATCCAATGGGCTTGTGATAAACAAACTGACAGCACCGCAGTTGAGAATTTCTCTGCTTCCTTCCAAGGCCTCCAGAAACTTTGTATAGATAGCCAAGGGACTACTTCAATAGGAGCTAGGATCATTATTTGGTAAGTGCAATTTTATATATATATTTGAGAGAAAGAGAGAGAGAGAGAGAGAGAGAGAGAGAGAGAGAGAGAGAGAGAGAGAGAGAACTGTCCTGGAACTTTTCTGACAAAGGGAGTAGGTATTGGTACATTCTTGTGATAGATTAAAATGTAATTTGCAAGATAGTATATTAAATGAAAATGTAATGGCTCAACATTAACACATTTATGCTACATGGATTCCGACTACTACTTAGTCACATATTTTTCACAAGAATAGCTTCCATGCAGGGGCTCGTTTAGACTAGCGTGGCAAGTATCCATCTGGTGTAACTGTCAGATTTTCCTTCTACATCTACATCTACATCTTTATACTTATTCCTCCAGCCATCGCATCGTGCATGGCAGATGGTGCCTTGTACTACCGCTACCCATATTTTTTCCCTGTTCCACTTCCAAATGGAGTGAGGGAAATATGACCAACTATATGCCTCTGTAAGAGTCTTAATTTCTCTTACTTTAACTTTGTTGTCATTATGTGAAACATACACTAGCAACAGTAGAATTGTTCTGTAGCAGATGCTAGTTCTCTATACTTCCTCGATTGTGCTTCATGACAAGATCACCATCTTTTCTCCAGGTATTCCCATTTGAGTTCACAAAGCAGCTCCTTAATATCTGTGTGCTGACTGAACCACCAGAAATAAATCTAACAGTAAACTTCTGAAATGCTCCAACATTTTCCTCTAATCCGAACTGATGGGGTTCCAATACCCATCAGAAGTATCAAGTATGAGTCACACTAGTGTTCTGTGTGCAGAATCTCCCCACATACCAAAGTTGACGATCTGTCTTCCCTGCAATATCATTTTGCAATTTACACCCAGACATTTAATCTATATGACTGTGTCGAGCAGCAGACTACTAATAGTGTGTACGAATGTTATAGGATTAGTTTTCCTACCGACCTGCTTTAACTCGCCTTCTTCAACATTTAGAGAGAGCAGACATTTATCGCACGAACTGGAAATTCTGTCCTAGACATCTTACATCCTCCTACAATCACTTAATGGCAACAGCTTGCTGTACAGCAAAGCATCATCAGCAACCACCGGCCATAAATTGCTGCTCACCCTGTCCACTAGATCATTTATGTATGGGGTTTCACAGAAATGTTACAAAAACTTCTAGGGGAGGTGGGTCATAAGATGTGGTTGTTGTGGTCTTTCATTCAGAGACTGGTTCGATGCAGTTCTCCATGCTACTCTAATCTGTGCAAGCCTCTTCCCCTCCGAATAACTACAGTAATCTGCTTATGGTATTCACCTTTTGATCTTCCTCTATGATTTTTACCCTCCATGCTTCCCTCCAATACTAAATTGGTGGTCTCTTGATGCCTCAAAATGTGTCCTGCCAACCACCCCTTTTTCTAGTCAAGTTGTGCCACAAATTTCTCTTCTCCTCAATTCCATTCAGTATCTCCTCATTAATTACGTGATCTACCCACCTAATCTTCAGTATTCTTGTGTAGCACCACATTTCGAAGACTTCTATTCCCTTATTTTCTAAACTAGTTATCATCCACGTTTTAGTTCCATACATGGCTCCACTCCACACAAATACTTTCATAAAAGGCTTCTTGACACACAAATCTATACTCGATGTTAACAAATTTCTCTTCTTTACAAATGATTTCCTTGCCATAGCCAGTCTAAATCAGTTATTTTGCTTCCCAAATAGCAAAACTCATTTAGTACTTTAAGTGTTTCATTTCCTGATTTAATATGACTTCATTCCATTATCCTCATTTAGCTTTAGTTGATGTTCATCTTATATCCTCTTTTCAAGACACTGTCCATTCCGTTCAACTGCTCTTCCAGGTCCTTTGCTGTCTCTGACAGAATTACAATGTCGTCCGCAAACCTCAAAATTTGTATTTCTTCTCCATGGATTTTAATTCCTACTCCAAGTTTTTCTTTGGTTTCGTTTATTGCTTGCTCAATATACAGATTGAATAACATTGGGGATAGGCTACAACCTTGCCTCACTTCTGTTCTAAATCACTGCTTCCATCTCATGCCTCTTGACTCTTATAAATGCCATCTGGTTTTTTATAATTGTTAATAGCCTTTCACTTCCTTTATTTTACGCCTGCCACCTTCACAATTTGAAAGAGAGTATTCCAGTCAACATTTTCAAAAGCTTTCTCTAAGTCTACAAATGCTAGACATGTAGGTTTGCCTTTCCTTAACCTATCTTCTAAGATAAGTCAGAGGGTCAGTATTGCCTTGAGTGTTCCAACATTTCTACGGAATCCAACTGATCTTCCCCAAGGTTGGCTTCTACCTGTCTTTACATTCACCTGTAGGGAATTCGTGTTAGTATTTTGCAACTGTGACTTATTACACTGATAGTTTGGCAATTTTCACACCTGTCACAGCATCTGCTTTCTTTGGGATTTGAATTCTTATATTCTTTTTGAAGTCTGACGGTATTTCGCCTGTCTCATACATCCTGCTCACCAGATGTAAGAGTTTTGTCATGGCTGGCTCTCCCAAGGCTATCAGTAGTTCTAACAGAATGTTGTCTACTCCTACGGCCTTGTTTTGACTTAGGTCTCTCAGTGCTCTGTCAAATTCTTCAAACAGTATCATCTCTCCCATTTACTGTTCATCTATGTCCTCTTCCATTTCCATAATAATGCCCTCAAGTACATTGCCCTTCTATACATCCTTTATATACTCCTTCCACTGTTTTGCTATCCCTTCTTTGCTTAGGACTGGTTTTCCATCTGAGCTCTTGATATTCATACACATGGTTCTCTTTTCTCCAAAGGTGGAGCATATGGCAAGGATTAAAAATTAATTAGCAAGCCACGAGGGCAAACATTTGGAGTAAGTAGTAGCAGAGGTTGAAGATTGGAAAGGAAACAAGAGAGTGATTCATTTGAAACAGTTATTGGACATAAAGAGTGCAAACATGATGTATGACATGTATATAGCTCTATAACATTGTGATGTATCGCCACCCTGTGGAGCCTGAAATAGATGTCATTGCAACAATCATCTGTGTTGCTGCTACAATCAAAGAAGCTTATGGTGTGTTCGAGTGGATCGGGAAGTCAATGCTCCATCAGTGCTTGGTATCTGATGGTGCAAATTTCGAGCATGTGTTGCAATCAATCCGCTCTTTTCCTTCCCGATCTTCAACCGGTGCTACACTTATCCCCGACGTTCAGAGCCACGGGTTACTATGAAATTCTCAACCCTTATGATGTGCCGCATCTCCCCTAGTACTTTGTTGCAACACTTCTGGGACACCTTGTGTACAGGGAATAAGAACAACCTATCACACTTTCCTAGGGTACCCCTGACAATACCAACAATACCCTTGTCTGTGATGAACATCCTCTGTGCCACTTGCGTATCTGGTAACCAAATTCTTACATCCTTCAAACCAATATTCAACTACTGCTTTAAATTGTATGTTCTGGAAAATTTTTCTTCTACCGAAGTATAGAAGAAAAATTTTCCAGAACATAAAATTTAAAGCAGTAGTTGAATACAATTAATACAATTCAGGGCTTATTAATATGATAAATTAGTGATCTGATCCAGCCCAGAAATAAAGCAATGGTGTCAGCCACATAATCAAAAACACAATCTAAGTTTGGGTAAGTTACGATATGATGTGCAGATACCAGTTATGCAGAATGTATTTTATAGGATTAAAACATTATGAGGAATTGACACAAATCTTGTAACAGATCCATAAAACATACATCCACAATAAAGCAATGTCCGTCAGACATGACAACCAGAAACGTGAAAATTAGATTTGAAACTGTGGGTCTTTTTGATTCTCTGAGCAAGCACATTAAGAAGAATAGGAAGCTGTTTGGAGGACTGTGTTATCTGTTTTGCTTGTGTCTTGTGTACAGAGGGACCATATGTGTCTTCAATGTTGTGCAAGAGTTACATTATCATGAAATGGGGTATCTGTGAGGGCTCTGTGTTTACTTCATGAGACGTTGTTCCAAGTCGGAGCAGCACCTGCACCACCAAGTACAAACAATTGCCATAACAATGCAGACTGATTTCAGGGCAGAACAGAAAAAACTGACTGAAATGTCATTCTAATGTCAGGACTTCAGATATTTATGCAAGTAGTGTTAGTTTCTGTACACTTAGAAAGAGATGAATTAGTTGTATCTTATAAAAACTGAAAAATATGTCACAGACACGCTATTTGTGGTAGAAAGTCTTTTGAACTTCCATCCTCAACAAGATTTCACTGTCAAGGGCAGAGTTACAAAAACCGAATATACAGTGGATACAGGTGAGTACATTGACTTCCTGGATTCAGATATGCAGAATGTCCATGCACTCCTGGGTCTTTCGTACACGTCTTGCGAATATAAGACTGCAACAATGTGGCAGAACACTGCACACAAATCAAATAGTTCGCAAATATATTTCATGAGAGGAATAAACCAAAATTAAATGTTCTTTTATGAGGGGGAACAAGGGTGTCTCTCTTCATGATTTCCAAAAATCACATGTCAGCAGTAATTTCTAAAAATGCACTAGGAGGATTTATTTAGCCTTACTTCCTCCACATCACATTATGATGTCCTGGATTTGGCTACCTCAAGACGCATTGCAAGAGCTGCTTACAATGCTTTTGAAATAGAAGAACTGAACGCAAATTCGTATTAGCTATGAAGACTTTAACTAAGACGAAGGTCACTTGCTACAAGCAGGCACTAGACACAGACAGAAAAGTTAAGAATGAATGGAAACAATTCAAAAGGAAGCAGAAACTCTAGGACACTGGGTAGTGGTGCTGTCTGTTGGCTACCCCCGAGTTTCTGTGCATATTCGCAGTTGGAGACACTTCTCCTTCGTTCCACAAATTTCCTGGCATCAGTCTACATTTACAAGATGTCACATGATACCTACAGCAGGTTTTGCTTGTGAATGTCAGCATATGTTGGTCGCTGAAAGTTGATGTTTGACATTCATTACTCATTGGGATGATTTCATCTGCACTTCCCTGGAGCATGTCAATACAAATTCTATTGTAAGTGTGTGTGTGTGTGTGTGTGTGTGTTCAAACTGTCATGTAAATGGTCAGCATATTGGTGTGTTTTTCACAGAGAAAGTGTACTATAATTATAAAACTAACTCATTCTCTATCACAGAGAGATGTTCACAATTACGATCAATGGAACATAAGTAAACTGAACTACCCTTCCTATGTTCTGAGTTCCTGCTATACTAGATACAATATGATTCCTGAAGTCAATTATGGGACTGAGAAATTGTATCATATCCTCTCACTAATGACTGCTGCTAATGCCAAACTGATCCTCAATTAAATCATCTACAAAAGCTTCATGTTCTGGTCCTGGATGGGGCGCTTGGGACCAACCACCCTTCATATCACTCTCTGCCAACGGCATCACTGAATGCGGTCTGTAAAGGCATGTGGTCAGCACACTGCTCCTCCAGTCATTGTTGGGTTTTTTGAGCTTGGATCCACTACTGATTGGTTAAGTAGCTCCTCAGTTAGCCTCACAAGGCTGACTGCACCTCACTTCCAGTCCCCCTACCAAAAAAAATCCCTGGCAGCAACAAGAATCGAACCTAAGTTCCCAACATGGCAGTCCACCACTCAGCTACATAGGTGGCTAAATAATTTAGAATTACAGTATAACCTCGTTAGCATGAACTCACATAAGACGAACTCGTGGTTCACGTGAAAAAAATATCGGTCCCACCAGGAATACATTAGTTCTATGGTATGTTTTATCGGTTAACATGAATTTCGGTTAAGGTGAATTACGAACTCTGTTTCAGTTCCTAACATAATTAAAATTCACTGTAACACAAACTTCCGACCTTTGAGCACTCTAAAGCATAATCCCCCACCCCCGAAATGTAGCTACAAAGCTAATTATAGTTATTGTTGACTTGCTTTCAACGTATTGTAGGTCGCTAGCCACGATTATCACCTCAACAATCAGCATATGCTGTACACTGTAAGACATTCAGTAATGTGTGCAGCAGCATTTAGGAACATAATCATTGCCAGATTTTACAGGTGTTCTGTTAGTTGTAGCCGTATCGAGTTGGAATAAAAACTACAGTTACAACCGGTACCATAGCACGCAAAAATGGCAAAGAGGGAACAGACAGCTCTAAATGTACAGTTAAAGCTTAAGATTCTAGATGAAGTGGGCCATGGTACCAAGAAAACAGCAATTGCAGAGAAGTTTGGAGAACCTAAATCTACTTTATCTATGATTATTAAGATTCGAGAAAAAATTATTAATGCTGCGGCATCAGGTTCTGGAAACAAATCTAAACGACTTTGTACTGCCAAGAATGAAGAACCAAAATGTTAGTGCTAGAGTGGTTCAATCATATGCGTGCATCTAACATACTTTTAACTGGCCCTGTGATTCAGTCAAAAGCAAATGATATTGCTAAAGATATGGGCATCAAAGACTTCTGTTGTTCAGCTGGTTGGTTGTATCGGTTCCAAAAGAGACATTCAAATTCATCTGTACAAATTTGTGGTGAAGCAAATAAAGTTGATGAAGAAAGTGCAAACAGCTGGTTGCATGAATTCAACTGAATGAGGGAAAAGTATGCCTCTTGTGATGTGTTTAACATGGATGAAACTGGATTTTTCTACAATCCTTTTCCAAATCACACCCTGGGGATAAAAGGTGATAAGTGTCATGGTGGGGCATGAAGCAAACAACGTGTGACTGTTGTACTATGCTGTAATGCTGACAGCAGTGAGAAGTTTCATCCCTGGGTTATCGGTAAATCTAAGAAACCATGTTGTTTTAAAAACGTAAATATGGACACTTTACCTTGCATCTACTCTCATCACAAGAAAGCTTGGATTGATGGCACATCATTTCGCAAGTAGCTTCTTTGTTGCAACAGTCGAATGGTTGCTCAAAATAGACATGTTCTTCTTAAATTGGACAGACGTACTGCCCATAACAATCATGATCTTAACCTATCCAACATAAAGGTTCGTTTTTTTTCCACCCAACGCCACAAGCCGCCTTCAGCCTTTGGATCAAGGCATAATATATCTCATAAAGAGAACTTATCGTAAGCGACTTGTAAGAGCTGCAATTCGTGCTGCTGAAAACAATAGTGCAACCCCAAATTGAAATCTGCTTTACGCAATAAAAGCCATCGCAGCAGCCTGGCACTCAGTATTGCCACATCATATAGGGAAGTGCTTTAACAGAGCTTGGAGACATAGCAACACTGAAGATGTGCACGAGTTAGAAGATGCCACTTCACCTGATGAATGGACAGTTCTACGGGACATTTCAAACCCTGCGATTAGTTTTGAAGAATTCATTAGTGTAGACGACAATGTTGCCATATGTGCTTCTGTGGATCGGATGTGCCAAAAGCTGTGAACGAGCAAAAAGGGCCATCAGAAAAAAGTGAAGAGGAAGAGAATACAGATACCATTCCACCTACCCATCAGGAGATGTTTACAGCCTTGGACTGTTTAGAACAGTTCGCTTCAACATCCGACGACGCTGCTGGGTTTATGGATGCTATCATTACAATTGGTAGTGAAATTACAAAATATTATCGTTCCCATGACTGTCAGCGAACCATGACCAAAATTTTTCCAAGAAAGTAACGTACATAATTTGTGAGTACTTGTAATTTTACAATCACTTTATAGTGTTATAAGTGTACAATAACGTGATTGATAGTGTAGTGTATTACACATTAGTGTACTGCAGTAAATGTGTACTTATTAAAATCTGTGTTTTTCACTTAACACGAATTTTTTAAACACGAACTCCTGATTTTTCGGTTCCTTCGAATTCATCTTAACGAAGTTTTACTGCATATCAAAAACCATATATTGTCAGTCATGTTCCCACTTATAATTTCTGAGCACTGTCATTATCATTGTTCATGGGGTACATGGGAATCAAACCACTGGAGGAAAAAGAGTCTGTGAAGGACAGTGGTTTTAGCCCCAGTTAACCACAAATTTTCAGTTGTCTCTAAATATCTGATACCCCATTTCATTCTCATCAATCCAGTCACATCATGTACTGTGAAGCTGCTGTTATTGTGAATTGTTTAAAGAGCTTCCTTCGAAAGTTCTGAGGTGGACAGCATACAATATCCATATTACATGCTTCAGAGCAACAAAATATTGTCTGCCTCAATAACAAGTTCTCTCAGAATATGATGCTGTAAAACATTAGTTAAGAAAAATAAGAAATATAAGCCAATTTTTGAAATTTTCATTTCCAAAATCTGGTATTATGTGTAATGCAAAAGTTGTATAGCTGTGGAGTTTAAGAAGATCTGTAACACACAACTTCTAGGTCAGGTTCCTATCAGTATGAACATCGAACAATACAAAATATTCTGTTTCACTCATTTATTTACCTTCACACATTACTTCTAATGGTGTGGTCAGGCCTTGTACAACGTACAATTGGACACACTGTGTTTAATCTGAGTTTTCGGAGATCATAAACCTTTTTTTTAATTCAAAGGAAGGCTAAGTATTTTCCTTTGGAATAAGCGTGTTACAACACAAATGATTTTAACAGCTACTTCACTATGCGAGCCATTTGGGTATCCCTTCCGGCAAAATTTCCACTTAACAATGCTGGTGGGAATTCTCCCTCCAGCACATCCTGTGCTCTCACAATCCCCAGGCCTAAACCTCTGCTTACCTGTTTCCCACTGTCTCATCTTACCTTTTCCCTTCTCTCTTCTGTCCACTCTACTCCTTCCCTGTCTAGATCACGTACTGCATTCTCCCACTTTTCCAGTTCCATCACTCCCTCAACCTCACCAATCTGGTCCTCCATAACCGTACAATCCCAGTTTAAACCGTATAATGATGATGATGATGATGATGATGATGATGATGTTTGGTTTGTGGGGGCCCTCAACTGTGTGATTATCAGCACCAATACAAATTCCCAATCTGTACACAGTCCAAATTAGCCACATCCATGAATGATGATTTAATGATGAGGACAATACAAACACCCAGTCCCTGTGGAGAGGGAAATCCCAACCTGGCTGGGAATCAAACCCAGGAACCTGGGATCCAGAGGTAGCAATGTTAGTCACTAGACCATGAGCTGCGGACAGTTTAAACCATACTTGAGAGCCTCTACTCCTCTCTCAAAATCATTGTACTTTGTGTTCACAACGTCCTGAACATTATTACTGCAATAGAAATTCTTGCCCTTCAACAGTTGGAACAGAATTCCCAGCTCCATCAGAGGAAGTTGTCCCAACTACTCACGTCCTATGCCCACATTGCTCCTTAATACCTATCTCATAACATTGTTGTCAATCTTTCTGTCAAAACTCTGTCCCCTGCAGAAGTCTCTATACATTTTAAAGCATTTATTCACCACATATCCCACTGACAACAGCCAACCAAAACCCCCATGTAAAACCTTGTTTCACTCATGCAACATTAAAGGGTGGAGGTGGGACACTTTACACCTACCTTTTGAAAATATTGTAATCTAGTCAGTTAATCTATGTCTTAAAATTCTGAAATAACGTTTTCATGATCTGGTCTCATGGCAACGCCACACTTTACTTGGTCCTCTTCAACTCACTTAGCCACCTTCCCACATGTTGATTTACACCTCTCAGATGGCTTCATAAATACATCTATTCATATCAAGTGCACCAACCACCCACAGTACCTCCACTTGAAAGCTGCCACTCATTTCACATCAATAACTCTCTTACCTACAACTTTACCACCTGTGAATACACACCTGCAAGGGAAAGCAGTTGAAACATACTGATAACCTTACAAGAGCCTTACTGACAAATAGTATCTTACCCAGATAATCCATAAACAGATTTCCCATAACATCTCCTCCTATGTCGCCAATAAACCTGATATCCAGCCACTGACCACCAGTCTTGTCTTCTGATCACCCCAGCCTTGAAAAGGCCAACCACATCCTTCACCTGGGATTTGAATATCACTCGTCATGCCCCGACATAAGGGATATCTGACCAAACAGCTACACACATCATCCAAAGTTGTGTTCTGCCACCCACCCAACCTACAGAATATCCTTATCCGTTCCCAGTTCCAATACTGCTCCCAACCCTGTACCCCATGGGTCATTCCTTTTTGTTTGACCAAGGTGCAAGACCAGTCTCCACACACCACATTCTATCACAGTCCAGTCGCAGGTATTTCCTGCCCTGTAACAAGCTGGCCACATGTGAAAGGAGTCATGTTATATATCAGCTATGCTGCAATTACTGTACAACATTCTATGTGGGCATGACAAGAAACCAACTGTCTACTCACATGAATGGCCACCAGCCAACCGCAAACTTGAGCACTACATGAGTCATTTGGATGCTCCCTTCTGGCACTAGTTTCTCTGGACTACACAGATGCATATTCTCTCTCCAGCATATCACTGGCCTAAACCTCTGCTAACCTGTTGCCCATTGCATCACCCTTCTCTCTTTGTCCATGTCACTCCTTCCCCATCCTGATCATGTGCTGCCTTCTTCTACCAATCTTCCACTCCCCCTCCCACCCCCAAGCTGGTGTATTCCTCCCTCGCCCTTTCATCTAGCCTTCCCTCTCACCTTCTCTTCTCTCCCCCCTTTCCACCCCTCAAACTTCCTCTCTTCCCTTCGTGCCTCCCTCCTCATTTCCACCTTCCTCTCCTTTCCTCCTCTCACTTCTGCCCCTTCCTCACCATACCTCAATTATGCTCTACCCTTTAACTCCTTCCATTTCATTGTGCAGATGCTGAGTTATCTGTGGAAAATTCTGCCTTACACTATCTTGCTAGCCCCTCCACACCTCATGTGTCTTTCTCTATCCCCTTCCCATCTCCATCTGTCCAGGCAACTGCTACTGATTATCAAGAGTAAGTCTCCCTGTGGTCACTGGTGTGTGCATTTGGGTGTTTGTGTCATTTTGTGGGTGGATGTCTGTACTTCTACTTGAGAAAGAGCAAGAGCTCGAAAGCCAATGTTTCTATGCACCACACATCAATTATTTCTCTGTGAGTGTTTGCCTTTCCTTTCCATGTTGCTCTTCTCATGTACACTATCTTCTCCACTACCTTTGAGAAGGAGGTAAGCAGTGAGACTAGTTGGTAATTATCAATATCTCTCTCATTTTTTTTTTCTGTCAATTGCATATTTCAGTCCACCTGGAAATGTATCCCGTGATATTTTGCACGTGTGACTAAATGCAGTTCACTTATGTGAAAAACATATTTTAATAATTTAATTGGGATATTATCAATGCTGCAAGTGTTTTTGCTTAAGAGAGAAGTGAAAATAATGTGTCAATGACACTACAATAATTGCAGCTAGTTTCTGTGTGGGGGCCATAAGTCCTGAAGTCTTCGATTGGCTGTGAGTAGAGATATCACGTTCATCATCACAACATTTTTACACACACACACACACACACACACACACACGCACACACGCACACACGCACACACGCACACACACACGCACGCGCGCGCGCGAATCACGCGCTTTAATCATTCCATAATTATTCTAGTAAATATCTCAAAGAGCAGATCTTTAGTGTGTGTGATTGAAATTGGAATAAATATGAAACCACATCAAAGCTAAACATTATTCACTTCCTCCAACACACAGACGCTTACTTTGGCTGATGAAATCATCTGTATTCTGAAACTGACACAAATAATAATGAACATGTGGAATTGCATTTATCATATGTTGTTCTTGTTTGTCATCATTCCAAATGATTACAATGCAACAAAGAGGTATCTCTGTTCTGTGTAGTTTGGGCAGGTCATAAAACATGGGTGCTTGAGGTAGCTAAAGGTGAAAGAAGTCTTTTCTTAAAGCACACACTTCCTGTGACGATAACTGCAAAAGCTCCTGATACCTTCCCCATTATGCAAAAGCTTCTGAAACAAATTACACTGAAAGGATTTCAACACCACAAGTACTGTGGGGGAAACAGCACATATTGCCACATTATTTTCTAAAACTGGAAATAAAGACTTGCTGGATGCAGACAGAAATTACTAAAGGACGTAGTAAGGACAGCATTGAAGGTGAGAATCTAGAGCAATTACGTAACAGTAAAGAGAAATAACACTGTGAATATCTGTATCAATTGTGGTACATAGGGCAAAAGTATTGGTGAAGCAATCTTCCAGTCACAGCAGTTCCACACAGGTGTCTCAAACAGCGAGAATCAAATGTTTGGGTGTAATCATCTTATGACATGGTGACAGGGAGGGTACATATTCTTCATATGGCACAAAACCTTCATACTTGTTGGGGATAAAGGGACTAAATAGGAAAGTCATCTGTCTCTCATTTACAGGCTAGTCCAATAGGCGTTAGTGACGTCAGCCAGAAATGCCCTGAATTGTGGTAGTATGTGGGAGTGGCAAAAACAAGGCACTACATACCATATTGATCTCAGAGATGAGAAGTAATAAGTAATAAGTAATTGTATGAGAGCGCCAGCCTGGGCTGCAGACCAGAAAGCAGCAGGCAAGCAGTCCCTACCTTTACCCCCTCCCCAGCATCATCTGTAGTGACAGGCACTGCCTCCAAGTCTGACAGCCAACAGCCTGACACAAGACAGTAACAGAATAAATACTCCCATCGATCAGGTAGGGAAGGGATCTATAATGATATAAATCAAAAATACAATTGACACTAGTGTGATCGACAATAGTAAACCAAGATAGGAGAAATTTTTAGGTCAGCAGGTGTTTGGGTACAGTTAAAGTACCCTGGGGCTCAGCATGTTGTGAGAGACAACCCTCTTACATACACTACTGATCTGTCAGTGTGAACTGTTAAAAGATGGGAACAGAACCCACTCTCTTATAGGAATAATAAAATTCTGTTCAACTGTTATATTGTTATTCGCTAGTATTTAGGATAAGGAATCCTTGGATTTATCAAATCCATGGGTTTATCAAAGTGCTGTAAGATGGCACAGGCTTGAAAAAGCAAAGCTAAGGTTCAGCAGAAAAAGGACTAACTGCACAAAGTAATAATTAAAAACAGTATAAAACAGTGATGACCAGAAAGGCCTCTCTCCCTCTGGTTCAAAAACCACATTAACAACCACTCTAACCCAAAATGCCCTGTCCCAATTGCAAAAGCACAGTAGAACATTAGATCTGAACTCCAGTTTCTTGGATGAAACAAAGAACCCTTGCATCTGGGATCATTGAAATTGCCTTCCACTGAGATTTCTTGTTCTCGTTAACTACTTTAAAGGGTCAAGACTCCTGTGAGAGTTCATCCTCATAATAGTGGAGAGAGCAGTTCAGGGACCCAGAGTTCATGGCCCCTTCAGCAACTGGCTTGTGTCAGGTTGCTGGTGCTTAGATTTCTGGAGAAAGAGTTCCCTAAAGGAAGCCTTGTCACCTGTAGATGCCATAGAAGGATGCAGCTTCTCCACACGGGTGCAGCGAGTCTAAGTCCCTGAAGATGGTGCTGCAGAAGACATACGAGAGGTGAGCCTATCACCCCCTTGGGCTAATTTACTTGTTATGGGAAAGGAGGGAGTGAGTACACGAGGTACTGCAGATGGTCTGGCCGCAGCAGTAGAAAAATTTTTCACTACTGGGATGGGATATTTTTCTGCCCTTCCAAAAATGGGAGGCAATAGGGACCTTACGTTCCTAGTGTTACTTTTCTAAATTAAGCCAGCATACTTCGAGGATCACTGGGGGGAGGGGTGGGATGTCATATCCACAACTGACACAATGGAGGTTGCGCACACAGGCAATTTGCATTAAGTAGCTGACCACAGTCTCCAAAAAATGAATTGCTCATATAACAAGACATACAAGGTGTGAGAGCACATTTATGATAGCAATTGTAGGCATTTGGGACCACTCGACATTCAGGTGCGAAACTACTACTCTTTCTGCATCAAATACAGTCATTAGAATCCACTTTTAACATAATAAAAGCTAGGGGTAGTCGTAAGGGTCAAAGAAGGTTCTTATTATTACTAAGCTAATGCAATACACTGACTGTAATAAGAAACAAATTATGGTGCACACTCTACCAACACCGACAAGATGGTGCAGCGGTTAGCACAATGGACTCACATTCGGTAGGACAACGGTTCAAACCCACATCCGGCCATCCTGATTTAGGTTTTCCATGATTTCCTTAAATTGCTCCAGGCAAATGCCGGGGTGCTTCCTTTGAAAGGACATGGCTGATTTCCTTCCCTCATTCAATGGGACCGATGAACTCGCTGTTTGGTCCTCTACCCCAAATCAACCAACTCACGCTATTACCAAAAGTATGACTCCATCTGATGTTGTGCAAAGTTTGCTAGTTATTTTTGTTGCACCAAAGTCAGTCAGCATTAGAATGTACTCCTGGTCTGTGCTCTGTGTCAACCATGTTTCCAGTATTTTATGAAATAAAGTGTGTCGAACCAAGTAATTAAGTAATATCAAAATAATTTCATTCTTATGCATTCATGAAAACACTTCTGATATCAAGATATTAAGAAACAGTTGTAATAGAAATTAGTAAAATGTGCAAGGGTATAAGTACAGTATACCGGGAAATTTCTGTACACCGGGCACAGCTGCTTCAAGCGTCTACAAGGCGATTTGGTAAACGTCTCTATGGAAACGTCTCATCATCGCTTAATACATGGCTATTGTTTTCACCAACAGCTGTTCACACTTCACAGCTGAAAGCTGCCAAAAGTGCTGTGACATGTCAGGGATTTCCTTTATGTTTACTTGATGTACAAATGTCTTAGTAGTCAAGAATAAATGTATTAAAACTACATGCATGATGCAGCAGTTTTTCAACCATCACAGTGTTGAACTGTATTGTACAGTGATACTTTTGTGTACATAAATCCAACGGCGCAAGTGGATCATGTCTGTAAAGTATGTTGTGAACAGAGTTAGTAGCAATTTCTTATGCATATCATTGTTTATCACATCGTATTTCCTGAACTATGATACGTAGGTGATTCTGACTCCACAGCGACTGTTGTCTGACAGTAAGAAATATGGGTACCAAGTTTGTTAAATTGATCCAGTGGTTTAGGAGGAGATGTGAAACATATACACATCCATTTTTATAGTATGTACAGATACCATAATGGTACCTCAAACTGTTAATTAAGGTAGATTTGGTACTGGCATATCCAATCATAGACATACAAATAGAACTCTTGAAGCTCAGGTTGTTTTCAGTGTGCTATAGCATCTGCTGCTCAGGACAACACCAATGAGAGCACTGCGCAGAGAAGATACGAGAAATTCCTACACATCAATTCACAAAGGCAATCCAAAAAAGGTTTATCTTTTGCTTGCAAACTTGAGTGAAAAGGCAAGTTCCTATGTTACCTTATTCACACACATGGCTATTCAGAGTAAGACTTGTGGAGGTTTCATGCACAATGGAATCTTGCAATATGCCCAAAGCATCGTCATTTAAAGCATCATGTCAAGAATATGAGATGTGGCTTTACATCACAACAGTTGATCATAATTTTAACTTCATCAGGGAGCAATTCAACTCAAAAATTAGGATGAATACTTTGGTGTCAATCTTGCTGTCAGACAGGCCTGCATAATTGTAACATGTATTCATTCAACCATTCACATCTGAATGAAGACAACCCCAGAACCCCACAGCCACTAGCTGTAGGGTATTGTGCGAGGTATAGCTCATAATGCCACCGCTCTGGTAAAGTGCTCTCCCCATGAGTCCCACCCAGCCAGAGAAATGGCCATTGCCCAGAGTCTCCAAGTGGAAAAGCACACACTCCTCAGTATGCATAAGTAACTAAGGAGAGGAAGTAGTACTGTAGCGGGTTGAGGATGCTAACCAAACACACATATTTAGGAAAGAGTTGTTAGCCCGATGGTGGTACCTTTGTAGGGGATATACTGAAGTGACAAAAGTGACAATAGCAGTGGAATAAATCAGAAAATAAAGAAAGAGCAACACATAGTCAATAGGAAGTTACAAAAGGTTAACAACAATGTTGAAAAAATATCAATTGGAATTTTGTAATACAGTTTTACTCTGAGTGATAAACGAAAATTGGTACCTAACTGGCAATATTTGCAAGCTACCAGCAAAATAATTAATAGTAAGTTGGTGCAAAGTTACTATCCTATTCAAACTTAAAGGGTTTTTCTATCTGTGTCCAAGATTAATTTTATTGTAACAAATGAGTAACAAGGAAGGTAGTCCACAACACTCAAATTTTTTGCAGTTCCCTTCACAAATCTGTGTGCCTTCATACATTGTCTTGAAGGAAAAGTTACTTGAACTTTGTGTTTAGCGCTTTTGGACACACATTATTGGTGGACTTTCTTTAATAATTCACTGGAATCCGCATCAGAAAAAAAATTCATAGAGGTCAAAGATAATAAATTTATACTTCTTAGTAGCATATTTGAAGCGTTGATACTCATACTGAACATTCAGTACGTCCAATATTTTTCCTGGTTTAGCACTTTCAAACAAATTAACAAACCAATCATAATTTTAAGATATAAAATATAATTATACTGTACCTCATATTCACTTTGTGGAGTAATGTCAAAAAGATCCAATTTCTGAGATTTGTCAACCAAAGTACATGATGGCATGTTGTGAGAACCACATACCACTTTAGTTCTCCAAGAGAACTGATATTCACAGTCCTCTACTTGATTGAACACTGGCTGACCCTATGTGCAAGAGAAAAAAGTATTATATAACAATTATTTCAAAGGAGTTGAGAAAGAATCAATACCTGCACGTAAATCCATAGTGTCATATATTTGAAAAACTTCCATGAAAAATTACTTGTCTAGCTGTATTTCTTAAATATATAATGACAATATAAGCTTCATTCATTGGGTTAGTGTCTTTTTTCCAGTAAATTGTTTTAAAAGGAGGTATTTTAACATATTATCCACATAGTTTTAGTTACATGCTGTCTAAGACTTAGCACTCTTACATTGCAAGGGCATAACTTTATATTGTGGGAAATGTTTTTATCATACTGACAATGAAAGAAAGCAGTACAACAGTAGAACTGGGGAAAGGTGTCAGCTCCAACTGATTCCTCTCTTCTTTACATATTAAAACTGATGTGACGCATAATGCAGGCGTTACATTTCATTTCACTCAATTGGCACTGCTACACAAGCAAAACCTTGGCTAGAAAATTCCACAGTCCACATTACCATATAACAAGGGTCACACAGAACCTATTCGCTGGCCCAGTTTATGCAACCAATGTAACAATCAACAGCAGCAACAAAACAATGGCAATACATCCACAGCAAGCTCCCACTTGTCTGGTTCGCAGATTAACCGCACATAGTTGGCAATTTTTGAAAAATAAAAATTTCTGAAGCTTGAATACCTCAGTTATAATTAGAACACGTATTTTTGTTCCAAATACATTACAATGCATGAAAATTATGTTTCACCACTATCAGAAAATAAGTAAATGAGAAAGAGAAAAATGGACGCATACTTTCCAAAAGCGAATTGAAGGTAAGTGATACAAATACAGTGTTTTGAATTTAATTTTGTTAATAATTTATCAGTTTCCAGTGAGTAAAGTATAATTAATGCAGCAGCCTTTAAATGTGATATTTAGGATGTTTTGCAAAACACCAGATTGCAGTATAAACATGAGTATTTTGGACTGTCCAAGTATTTTGGTATCTGTGATGTGTCGAGTCTGCACTAACCAGGAAAATCGAAAGCATACTAATTTCACTAGAGGAGATTCAGGCATATAGTACATAGTTTCATAATTATACTAGCTACAGTAATTAAAATACACGGAGAAGAAATAAAATCTTTGCGGTTTGCCAATGACATTTTAATTCTGCCAGAGACAACAAAGGACCTGGAAAGGCAGTTGAACGGAATGGACAGTGTCTTGAAAGGATGATATAAGATGAACATTAATAAAAGCAAAATGAGGATAATGGAATGTAGTCGAATTACATCAGGTGATACTGAGGGAATTAGATTAGGAAATGAGACATTTAACGTAGTATATGAGTTTTGCTATTTGGATGATGGTCGAAGCACAGAGGATATAAAATGTAGACTGGCAATGGCAAAAAAAGCGTTTCTGAAGAAGAGAAATTTGTTAACATCGAGTATAGATTTAAGTGTCAGGAAGTCGTTTCTGAAAGTATTTGTATGGAGTGTAGCCATGTATGGAAGTGAAACGTCGACAATAAACAGTTTAGACAAGAAGAGAATAGAAGCTTTCGAAATGTGGTGCTACAGAAGAATGCCAAAGATTAGCTGGGTAGATCCCATAACTAATGATGAGGTATGGAATAGAACTGCGGAGAAGAGGAGTTTGTGACACAACTTGACTAGAAGAAGGGATTGGTTGGTAGAACACTTTCTGAGGCATCAACGGGTCACAAATTTAGTATTGGAGGGCAGCGTGGAGGGTAAAAATCATAGAGGGAGACCAAGAGATGAATACGCTAAACAGATTCAGGAGGATGTAGGTTGCAGGAGTTACTTGGAGATGAAGAAGCTTGCCAAGATAGAATAGCATGGAGCGCTGCATCAAACCATTCTGTGAACTGAAGACCACAACAACAACAACAACAGTTATAATTGTTTAATGGGTTCCCAATTGGATGGAATATGGCTAAAAATCTGATGGTTCTGATCACAAGTTTTCAGCAGATCAATGCTCAGAAATTGTTGTTGCCCATGAAAGACTTGTATTTCAGCAAGCTACCACAACTTTTTGACTCATGACGGGGCCAAAAAAATATCTGAAAAGCAAGAAGAAAGACCAAAAGAAAAAGGCATAGAATAGAGAAAATTTCAACCTACAAAATGATAATTCATTCACTTGATTATTTTTTGTCAAAGGAAAAGGACTTGCCTGTCTGGCAAATGGACATATCATGGAATAAGCATACTTACTACGCAGAAAATTTTCTCAAAAAGTCAGGCGAGTACTGCCTATCAGAATACAGCTCCAGGAATTCATTAATTATCATGCTTTACTACCATTTTGGGCAATCTAATTTCCTTCAGGTAAAATTTGGGAGTTCCCACAATCCAGAACAGTTGGCATGGCCCCTCATTTCCATTTTACAGCAGCGAAATGCTGGTGGGAAGGCAGACAATAGCACATTTGTATGTAGTGAGGCTACCATTTTATGCCAAGACTCTTAATTGAACATTATGACCTATTACAGTAATGCAGTTCAGGTAGCTGTTGCACAGTGCTGCTGATAACACACTCTGTCATTCAAAATTTGGCTAACCACTTATCTTAGCCACTTTTACTGCGTGTTATGTATGTCCCACCACAGAAACATTAAACCCTGTATCTGCAATAATTTCATCCTGAGCTATACATTCACAAAAGGAAACAATTTATCTCTGGTTAACCTAACTCTTACCACACAAGGCTCTTAGGCATTGATGAGGCATTATTCTTGTACGCAGGTCGTGCCTCTTGCTGTGGAACATTGCAGCTCTGCAATTTGGCATTGGTTATTCATTTCAGTGGAGTGTTTGTTCATGTACATATCCAAACAGAATTCTGTGCACTGAGATTTCTATATGATGAGTCTCTTTTTGGCAGGTGGCCCTGCCTCTGATGAGACAAGAAATCGAACTGACTGCAGTGGAACTGTAGGTTGTTGGCAGAAGTAGGAGGCAGGTCTTACATCTGGGTCTTCCACAAAAATACAATGCAAGAGGCACAAAGGTGGCAGCATGAAGGTACGGTGACAAGTCAACAACACTGAGTCATTTTGCGTGAGCAGCAAAATACAATATGGTGAGGGGTGAAGAGGATAGTGCAATGGCTAATACTCATTCCATGGCACAAAAAGAGGTACATGAAGCTTTAGTGGTGAATGTGATAATGTTATTCCTGTACTGGATGGTACTGGGCAATTAATGGAGTGAAGAGTGCTCTCCTTGGTGGTCAATGGAATAACTGATCCACAGAGTACATCACATGAGTAGTACATCTGAACTTGGTGCTGGTTACAATGAAGAACACAATAATGTCGGATGTTTGAGGATAAAGTGAAAAAATTTTGGCTTTGTTCTCTCTCTTTTTTTAAAAAAATCTAAACACCACACTTAAATTCTCAATATAGTCCCATTTATGTCTATGCACTCTGCCATATTTTTTTAAGTGAGTAGGTTAGATCCCTGAATTGTAATCCTGCAACATTGCTTAAGGGGGGATGTAATGGATTTTTGTCCAAAAAATCGATTTTTTCATAAATATTATTTTCTTGATCTACACTGTTTAATCTAGGATATGTGTGAATTTCACCATGATAGCAGCTTTAGAAATGCCTTTAAATTGTTATATTTATCTTTGCCTGAAAACATTCTTGCATGTGGTTTACTTACATTTTGATAATACTAACACATATTAGTAGGTGGAAGATTTAATTCGCAAACCTTTATGTGGAAATCAAGATTTATGCGTAATGGGTGGTGAAAAACTGTGTTTAGGAAATGCAGGTTTCATGGAAATCGGTTTACCAACAAAAAAGCAGCAGCTCAAAACAAAGAAGAAAGCTCTCAGCTTCAGTATTGAAACTTGGAACAGACGAATTGTACAGGTGCTTGAATGATGTTGATATGGATTCCCTGGATTCAGACTTATTGATTTAGAGTTTCTCTGCCAGGCTATAAAGTTTTCATGTTCGTGTGTTAGCTGTAAAAATACAGAATGCATGATTCTTGTTGAAAAAAGAAGAGTGGGAATAGCCTGTGATTTTAAATTAATTTGTAATTCATGTAGCTATGAATTTTCAGTTTCCTCCTCCAAAAATACCAACACTGGGCCTATGAAAGCAATTTTAGTTTAGCTTACACTCTGAGATGTCTTGGACAGGGCAGGTAAGGAGGTAATTTATTGTGTGATTTTTTGAACATGCCTCCACATTGCGCAAGGTTTGAAAAAATAAATAAAGAAATGTCTGATGTTCTATGCAATACTGCCAAAGTTTCTATGAAGAAAGCAGTGGAGGAATTCATGGAAATAAACCAAAAAGAAATATGTCCTGGACTAGATATTCATGACAGCGAATCTCCTACAAATGTTAATGACCTGTGTGTGCCTGTAGATGGATGAAAAGGGGTCACACATCTCTGTCTGGAGTTGCATCTGTTATTGGTATTGACTCAGGTAAAGTTTTAGATGTAAAAATTATCTCTAAAATGATGCCACCAGTGTGCAACAAGGAAAATGTCCAACAATGAAGACAGCGAGAAACTGTGGCAAGAAAAGCATGCAGCAGCACCCTCTAAAAATTATAGTGGCTCAAGTGGAGCATGGAGTCTCTTGCAGCTGTGAGGATGTTCTCCAGATCTGAGGACCAGTATGCTGTTAGATATACTAAATACCTCGGTGATGGGGACTCCTCTTTGTTCAAAGCTGTAACAGATAAAAATCCGTAAAATACAGCATAAAAAAGTTGGAATGTGTTGGCCACATCCAATAAGAGGCTTGGTGGTAGGCTTCTTCACTTGCTGAAAGAGAAGAAAAGTGAAGTACTTGAGGATGGAAAACCACTAGGAGGAAAAGGCAGGCTTATCCTGAAAGAAACTGATTCTTTTCAGTTATTTTATGGGAGAGCTATCTGGAAAAAAACCACATAATTTAGAGGCAATGAGGCATGCTGTATGGGCAATTTTTTTTCCACAAACTATCCACTGACCAAACACCAATGCACAATCTGTGTCCAAAGGACGATTGGTGTAAGTTCAACAACAGAAATGAGACATATTCACATAAACAGTCATTACCAGAACCTGTTATGAATGCAATTAAGCCCAAATTCAGGTTTCTTGCAAATCCCAATTTATTGAGGAAATGTCTTCACGGAAAGACACAAAAATCAAATGAAAGCCTCAATAATTTGATTTGGATTAGATGCTCAAAAAGGACATTATGTGGACTTGAAGTACTCAAAATAGGTGTTTATGGTACAGTTTTATGTTACAATAATAGCAGAATCGAAGTGCTGAAGAAAGTTGGTATAGATCCTGGTGTGTTTGCAACAAAAGCATTTTACACCATCAACGAGAGAAGGGTCAAGAAAGCTAACAGATCAGTGCCTTACCAGCAAATACAGGCCAGGAAGATTCAAAGGGAGCAGAGAAACCTGGAGGATGAGGAGTATCAGTGTGGAGAATTTTAAAAATGGGGTAAGCTTATGACATGTAGAAGTATGAGAAGAAAACCTTTGAACCTCATTTTCTTTATTTTAAATTTTTTACATTATTAGAAGCCTTCTCTCAGGAAGTATATGCGATAATGCTACAAAATTATCAGGAACTGCTTGCAACATGTTGCTGTCTTCCTGGATCTAATAAAATAAGAGATCCTGCAATAGCATTCTGATTTTTCGATGATTGTAAGTAGGAAAAGAAAGGTAATTTTGGATGTGCAAAATTAAAAATTCTGTTAATGATACAAATTTTACCATAAATTAATAACTGTAGTTCAGTGGTGTTATAACCTTCTCAGGACACTACCATAATATTTTCAGATTCATTACATGATTAGAATTTGACTTATGGCTTTTTATACAAAAGACAATAAAAAATTAAAAATTCAAATTTTTGGTGAAATATTAATCCTGCATTTGTTGGTCTTCTTTCCTTTCCAGCCTTTCTGGGAGTGCTACTTTTCTTGAGCAACTGTTTCACGAGCTCCACGTCGAAGTCTAGCAGCTATGGTTTTTTATCATTTTTCATTTGGTAAAGAACCTGCGCATTCAGTACAGACACGTCCATGAAGTGAAAGAAAAGTTTTTGTACCGTTTGATTAACTTTTGCTCATATTCAATAGAGCTAATCGCCAGTTTTATCTGTTGTTCCGATGTTCTGGCTATATTTTACAACAGTAATTGTTTCTTTATTTTCTCACCAGTTTCTCTGTTGTTCTTCTCTGATTCAGCAATTGTGTCTGAGTGAATTATTGAAAGCATATCTCTTGCCCATAAACTTTACTACCAACATACCATCAGTATGGTGTGATGTTATTTGTTCTTTCTTTAGTTTTCAAGGAAAATTCCTTTTTGGTGTAACTGCCTCACAGGCACCACTTCTATTCTTGCCAAGGCTTGTATACCAATTACCTAAAAAAATATTTTGAGCTGTGTTGAGGTGATGCTTCAACACAGTAGCTGCAAAGGCACCAGAAACATCTAGGCCACAAGTATCTTCAATTTCTGTTCCTCTTCCTGTGTACACTATCATATCTAAAATAAATCTGGTTTTGGCATCACACAGTATAAACAGCTTTATTCCAAATATGTGCCTTTTGCTTGGTATAGACTGTCAGAAAACAAGTCTACCTTTCCCAAGCATTGGAGACTCATCAATGCACAAATTTCTGAATGGTTTCAAATTCACTTGAATTTCGCTGTCAAAAAGTTCACAACATGCTCTATTTTATCAACCCTATTCGCCTTCTGAGTGTCTCCAAAAATGCTTGCATCACTAAAATGCAGCATTGGAAGGACTGTCAGAAATCTGTCCCTAGGCACTACTCTTGAAAAGAAGAGTTCTTCAGTCAATGGGTCTGTAGACCAATAGTCCTTCAGTCTATCGTTTTTTACATGAGCAATCATCACACAAACTGTTAAAAACTCGTCTGCACTTGTATCTGTCCATTGTATTCCCCTGGAAGATATCTGTCATCAATTATTCACTATTTGGTATAAGATGTTAGTTTCACTGGCAATGTATCTCATCAATTGCCTGTCAACTATATGCTCAAACATTCATTTTCACTGGGTTCCTCACTTAGTCCACAATGAGGATTCACTCTATAATTATTGAAATTCTGGCACGAAAGCACACCATCTGTAATCTGTCTGTACTCACTATTTCTGACCTTTTGCTACTTTCTCACCTGTGAAGGACCAGGTTTGTGAATAATTTCCATGTCACTTGATGAATCTTCACTTTCTCTAGATAATACTTCGCAGTCTTCACGGTCTTCAAAATTACTACGAAAGTCTTCTTCACGGTCTTCAAAATTACTACGAAAGTCTGTATCAAAGTCTTCATATAGTAGTATATCTCTGAATTCCATTGTCACTCAAACCTTTGAAATGCGTCATTCTCAGCAAGGCCTCTTAAAAACACAAGTGGAGCAAGACGATCACAAAAAATGCCAGCAACATTCACTCACATGAGGGAGTAATTGTACCAGTATGGTATCAGATACACACAGCAGAAAAGTGAAAAGTATTCATATGGCCACAGGCTGGCATAACAATATGTTCGCCCCCATACCAGTAACAGTTACCATCTACAAAGGATTAACTATGCAAACCAGACCAAGAATTATGACATATAGTATCAGTATTTATGCATTTGAATGAAACAAATATCAACTCCAACCACTTTAAAACATAAACACCCGTGGACAGGAGCAGTATTTATGTTCCAAGCTGAGAACATTTATACAAGTAGATAAGTTTTTAGGAAATATTGGGTATATACTAGTATTCTGTGGTGAGGGCTATTTGCAATTATGGGCCATTTTTTTGTATATGCGTGTGACATGAACACTGTCAAGCCACTAAAAATACACAACAGCTGGAGATATACTTCTGTTCACAATTTCTCCAACTGAACTCAGTATTCTGCTGAACATAATTTATGACAAATCATATAAATCAGTTATCAGAGATCACTTAAAATCTTGAGTCCTTCTTCTCTTTTCACAAGACGAGCTGTTGATCAATAACTTTGTAAAGGTAAATGTATTATTTATTTTTAAAGAGATCTGATCTGGAGAAGGTAGGTGGTTCTAACTTGATGTAGTCATGAATGGCTGTATGTCTTGTGTTTCAATTTTCATTGGTCTGTCAACTTTTCAATAAACTTGTTTAGATCCACTGTGTAGTAGTTGTTATTCCATTTTATTAGTACTGTTTATCATTATAATAATAATGGATTTAGCAAATTTCAGTTGTATTTCTAAAATACACTTTTCTATAGTCTCTTTGCCCATAGAGAACAATGCCTCTTGGAGTTGAACAACAAAGCAGACGAAAATTTAGCCACCCATTGGAGACATCTCACTAATACCTCTAGCCTTGATACAGCCTCAATCTGACAACGAAAAAAGAGTGCACAGCTTTCTTTAGGTACGTCGTATCTAGCTGAAGCCACAACCTGGTGAACAGGTCCCATAGTGTTAGTAGATCCCATAGAGCCAATTAACTGCGAGGGTTCACTGCTGGGTTTCACCTGCTGTTCCAAATAGCCCTAGATGTTTTCATGGGATTCAGATCAAGTGACTTAGCAGTTGGGGTGCAACATGGAGTTCAAGAGTCTGTCAAACTGAAAATGTACACCTGCATTGCTATGAGTACAGCTGTCGTCACCTTCAAAGACAGGAGTCTACACAGCATTCTCATCATGAAGATGTAGAAGGAAGGGCAACTCTTGGTCACCAAGAATGATGAAATGAACATCTTGGGGGTACATTCACAATAACCCTAATTTGTTGCCTTGAACCACAATACATAAAACACCTCCAAAAATTACAAAACCCTCTACCCATAACACAGATTAAACACCTCATTGGGCTGTCAGTGCACTCACCACTCTGCATCGTTTGAAAGAGGCAAAATCGCAACTCGTCGGATCACATTTCATGCTCCAGTCAGTTACTGTACATTTTCTGTGTAATCTAACGTGTTGAAGATATGTAGCTTTGTGAACAATGGCCTTTTGTGAGGTACTCCAACTAAAAATATTTATCAATTGTCATTCCACTCCATTCCCAAACTCTGTGGCACTGGTACAGCAATTATGGTAGTGTTATAGGGAGAATTCAGTTACGGTTGCAATCACGACCAAATTATCTTTATACCAGATAAACACTGTGTGCAGCTTTATTCACAATGTTCATTGGAAACTCGATGAGATAGTTTTGCATCTCTTGAGAGCAGAATTCCCAGTCAGGTTTAAAAATAATTGTCACTGACGAAGACTATTCATATCCCCCTTTCCTGTTCGCTAGGATCCTGTTCTTCGGTAGTTATACATGGCTGTGAAACACTATTCCTTCTGAAAATGTTATAAAGTCCACATTAGTACATCAACAAATCACACAACTTCATTCACTGTGTGATCATGAGTATATCCAAAAACAGCAGCTCCTTTCTGCCATTAAGTCATGTCTACGGATTGACCCAGCTTACAGCACTTATTCCACACAACCAAATGGCATTTACATGCCACTTCACTACCATGACCTATGTCATCCATGGAAGGTCACATGATTGCCTGGTATAGAATGTACACCGTGTTCAGCACTACTGAGAGACTGGTGTGCTCTTTTAACAGGGTTAAGTATTATTCATTCTGGTGAACTATCTTCATAAATACTGTTTAATATATAATAAGAATGCATTTTATCAATATGAAATCTTTTTACCTAATTTAGCAACAGTCTGAATTTCTTTGATGACAAAGTGTGAGTGTGGGTCTGGGTTATACTGATTTATTTCCCCAAACCACATTCCACTTCTTTCCGAGATGACTTACTTGGGGTTTGCAGCCACTCTTCTCCAATGGATGGCTGGCTGCTGGAAACACTCTTGACTTATTCTCCATCAAATAACGCTAGGTACAGGAATTTTCACGCCTCTTTCTACTTGTGAAATAAGTAGTCATACAAACTTTACATTTCATCAATCAACGATGTATTTGACTTTCAAGCACAATATAAATTTTCACTTTCAACACAATATGTAACTTCAGTAAGTCACTTGTACAGTCGTATGTTAGAAACAAATTGATTTAGATTCAAAAGGAAGTCTGTTTAGACACCATGACTTTCAGAAAAGGAGACTGAAAAAACGTCTTGCCTCTAACAAGGCTGAGTCAAGAGTCTACAAGAGTACTTCTTCAACTGTTCTTGTTTCACATAACAAAAGTCAATGACACAATAAGCACAGAGCGGCTTAAAAACTCCAGGGTACTTCCTTACACAAGCACTAAAACCTCTACAGATTGCCCGACAGGTACTTGTCGGTGCCGTTCAACCACCGCGTCTAATTTCTTCCCGCAACTGATTTTAAACCTGCACACACAAATATGTGATACGCAGTAGGTAGGATTTTACCATCCCACACTCGTATCTAGAATATTGTGTGTTTGAGATGGTAGAAGGCTGAGTAGTTCTAGAATTTATACAGAAATTCTCGAATCGCTACAAACTGCGTACCAACTACAGCTGCAACTGCACATTAATTTACTTCAGTTGAATGTTTCCCATACACTTTCTTTCATGGCTTTGGAAAGCCTTTTAAACAGGGTCCTAGAAATTTACAAATTGTGCAAAAAATTGAATACCTGAACTTCCTCCCAACAGTTTTTAATTTCTTTCTATGCTAAAGGCGTCAGCTGTAGCAAGGGCCAACAAGTGATCAAAGAGTGAACATCAATTACATTAATGTCATTATTCTAAATCTTCACATATTTTCACATTACAATCCCCTACATTTCATTGTCTCAGCAGTCTATCTATGCACCACAGATTATTAACGAATTATATTCCACAAAATCATTCCTCAATTAATGGCAATGTGAAAACTTTTTCAAAAAGGAGGTACGAAGATTCAAGAAGCACAAAAAATGTAGAATACAACATTATTTTACAGTAATAGCATGCATTTGTCATGTCAAAAAGCCACGAATAAATAGTAAAAGAAAAGAAAAACTGTATTTTAAGCATCTTAACCAACAAACAATAAATTTTAAGTGGACTGCTTATTAGTGTTTTACAATCTTTTCTGATAATGAACATAAGTTACATACAAAAATTACTTACTGGATCAGCCTTTGGATCACAGCTGAATACAAAGGATGAACTTAGGTTAACATCTTGTCCAAACGGGCATGGAGAGCCATGGTAGTACTTCAGAATGACCTTTTTGTTGTCCATAAGGGGGGTGATTACTGGGTAGCCCAGACTCTGTCAAAAATACAACAAAAACACTGTTTCTGAATTTGGAATCAGAGCAGAGTGTCCATGACACATCAAAATACCTTATTCCACAACAGTCTTGGTAATTGTATTTTCTACAAACTCATGGAGTAAATTAGTCTTTTTTCATGAATATATTTATAGTTCTGTAAAATCTATTATTCAGTATATCGAGTACATGATGAAAAAGGTGACTAATAAGAACTGGCAGAGAACCTTCAATTACATGTGGTTTACAAGGACCAACCAGGTTGGATCCTAATGTTTAATACAAAGACTATTCAAATCTACCATTCCTGTTCACTAGGATCCTCTTCTTAGGCCGTTAGCACTCATAATGCATCTGCTGGATCACCTTCTAGTCCTATCATATTTATTGTCACCATTCTGCAAATTTATTTCTGTTTTTTAGGTGCTGATTCTGAATTCAAACTCTGGCCTTCTCAAAGTCGTTGTCCCCCACCCCCACCCAAAAAAAAGTGTATACACACACACACACACACACACACACACACACACTTGTAACTTGAAAACAATGCATTTTTAATAACACAGTTCATGTGATTGATGAATACGACTATATTCCATTTAATTCTGATTTTATGGTTTTCTATGTCCAGTGCAATTTACGGGAACATTTATAGCAATGAAGCTAAAACCTTTTGCACAGAATAATGATGTAGGATTACTAGATACAAGATTTTCATAATATTTATCATTCTCAAGAATCTCATATTCCTTCCAAGCCTGACTTTCCGAGACTCCATAATAAAATCAAAGATCCATAGAGTATTCCAAAGGTGGCAAAAATGTTGGGAGAAAGTCGTGGATAGTATTCCTTGTCAAATAATCTTCATAGATAGCCAAACATTCACACACACTTCTCCAAGTATTTTCATGTTACACCCAAGTCCCATCGAATCTTGTATTCCAATAACCTCTTGAACTTAAAAGTGCATAGGGAAGCCAAGAAACCACTTCAAGAAGAGACAGGGCAAGGAGGGAAGAGCTATTTTTTATTGTATAAATAACCACAGAAAGGTTTAAGGCACAAGCGTCACAGGCAGCTGTTTGGGCTCCCGAGCTGAGAGGGGTGCCGCGAATATCACAACTTTAAGATTTCTACACAAGACGTATCCCAATTACTGGTTGACAGGAAAAGTAATGAATATTACAAGTCATTAAGCAACATAAAAAAGCAATTAAAATGCAGGGAATTTCATCTTGTTTTATTTAATATAGAATAACATTACTCTACAAACACGAATCATCAATTAAAAAAAATGAAAACTTCCACTTAAAAAATGAAAACTTCCGCTTTTAAAAACTTGTATATAATTGTCAGCCATTATGATGCTAAAACTGCATTGAAGACACATAAAGTGAATTCACATGACAAGTAGTATAACTCAAAATTTGTCATGGTGACCTCTCCTGTTGTGAAAGATTCCAGATTAGTCGCTCATTTGAATCCCTAGGATGGGACTGCCGCAAGCAAATGACCATGAAAAAAAGACTAAAGAAACGGTAACTTTCTAAAAGTCTGAACATCAAATGCCAAAAGTCTGAATACGGTACAGAAACTAGAAAATACAAAATCTGATATGCAATGGCTCGGTACATATACAGTGAGGGTCAGTGAGGTGAGATAGGAAGAAGGTAACATTTCTCTGGTCAAACAAATACAAGGTAATGCTACCAGCGAAAAAATGGAGTACTATGTGTAGGATCAGTCATGAACTGGAAAGTAGGCTAGATAGTGAATTACTGTGAACAATAAGAGGTAGAATTCTTCTCATGACAAACAACAAAGGACCAAAGGTAACAAAAATGGCGCAGACACAGATATCATAGACAGAATATGACATTGCTATTCACAGTAAAAGGAGGAAGAAATGGATAGCGCTTCAAATGAAATGAACAATCTAATGAGCACACACTACAGATTGAGAATAACTTAATAAAGACAAAAATAATTCGGAGTAGCAGAAATGAGATTATCGACAAACTTAATATCAAAATTGAAGACCATGAAGTAGGTGAAATGAAGGAATTCTGCTATCTTGTAAGCCAAATAGCATGGGAAAACCATGAAAGAAGATAACTGAAGTGTCTGAGGTGTGATGCTACAGAAGGATATTGAAAATTAGATAGACTGATGAGATGAGAAATGAGGCAGTTCTCTAAAGAATCAGCAAGGAAAGGAACACGTGGAAAAAAACTGACATGAAGAAGGGACAGAACGTGTTAAGACATGAAAGAAGAAATTCCACAGTACATGAGAAAGTTGCAATGGGTAGAAACTGTGGGGAAAGACAGAAACTGAAATATATCCAGCAAATAACTGGGAGGCCACATTAAATCAATCAGAAGACTGAAGGCAAAAAGATGTATTTCCATGAGTAATCCTAAGTGACAAGGTTTAAATTCGTAACCAACACTGCAAAAAATGTAAGTTAGCAAACTTTCAAAAATTCTCCATGCTTTCCCGATAAAACCAACTTTTCCCAGACTGTTACAGGGAAAACACACACACACACACACACACACACACACACACACACACACACACACACACACACACACACACACACTGAATGTTGAATGACAGTACTGACTAAGGAGGGTATGGTGTGGCCAGCATTGAAAAAATTATCTCTGACAAGTTAACAACCCGAGGATAGTGTATCTGAAACCCGAGGATAGTGTATCTGAAAGCCTTATTACCATATGTTAGATTCTGGTTCAGCGGTATTACAGTTCAGATGAAAAAACATCAATACGTTCCTACTTTTAGTCAACCTCGTCCCATAATTTTCGTTTTTCTTAGTTTGATTCTGCAAGTCTTCAAGAGTTACCCCATTTAGCCCTCTAATCCTCGGCAGTCTTCTGTAGAATTGCGCTTTTAGGGAAACATTCCACGTGGGAAAAATTTATCTAAAAACAAAGATGATGTAACTTACCAAACAAAAGTGCTGGCATGTTGACAGATACACAGACAAACACAAACATACACACAAAATTCAAGCTTTCGCAACCAACGGTTGCTTCATCAGGAAAGAGGGAAGGAGAGGGAAAGACGAAAGGATGTGGGTTTTAAGGGAGAGGGTTAGCAGTCATTCCAATCCCGGGAGCGGAAAGATTTGCCTGGGGGGGGGGGGGGGGGGGGCAATGACAGGTACACACACACACACACACACACACACACACACATCCATCCGCACATGCACAGACGCAAGCAGACATTTGTAAATGCAAAAAGTTTGGGCAAAGATCACTGCTTTATGGTCTACACTTCACTTCTGCTTAAGGTTACACACCAGATAAATACTTTCTAAAAAGATTTTCTAATATTTTACATCAGATGTTACAGTGTTTCTCTTTTCAAGAAACACTTTTACTCCCTAAACAGAAAACACACCTCCTGTTTATATCTCATTGCCTTATATAATTCCCTCGGCATCAACTGATTAAGTTGGCTACACTGCATTACAGTTGTTTTCTTTTTGTAAATGACTACTCTGCAAGTCACACTTAAATGTGGCAATTGTCAGGCTATTTCTCGACCATTCCATTCTCGAACAGCATGTGAGAAACATTAACACACACATCTGGCCGTGTAATCTCTAATTTCTCTTATTTTACCCCACAGAGCAGCAATATCCCAGAAAAGGCAAGCATACTGTATACAGTGTCTTTAGTAGATTAGTTACACTTTCTAAGTGTCCTGCAAATGAAACGCCATCTTTGGTTCACCTTCCCCACAACATTGTCTATGTGATCCTTCCAATGTAAGTTGCTTGTAATTGCAGTCCCTCAGTATTTAGCTGATTCTAGTTGATTCTAGTCCATTCCCATGCCACTCTCAATCACAACCCCTTGCCACAAGTATCATATCCCTGTGGAAGACCTAGGTGCAAAACCTGCCCAATCCACACACACAGTACTCCCTATTCTCATCATGTCATAGTTTAAGTTTAGTTTAGTTTTAGTTATGTCATATTCTGTAAATCATTTTCCTGATTATTTTACCGATATGATGTGGAAATGTTGGAACACGTGAAGCAATACTGACCCTGTAACTTACCGTAGAAGAAAGATTAAGGAAAGGCAAACCTGTATTTCTAGCATTTGTAGACTTAGAGAAAGCTTTTGACAATGTTGACTGGAATACTCTCTTTCAAATTCTGAAGGTAGCAAGGGTAAAATACAGGCAGTGAAAGGCTTTTTTCAATTTGTACAGAAACCAGATGGCAGTTATAAGAGTCGAGGAGTATGAATGGGAAGCAGTGGCTGGGAAGGGAGTGAGACAGGATTGTAGCCTATCCCCGATGTTATTCAATCTGTATATTGAGCAAGCAATAAAGGAAACAAAAGAAAAGTTGAGAGTAGGTATTAAAATCCATGGAGAAGAAATAAAAACTTTGAGGTTCGCCGATGACATTGTAATTCTGTCAGAGACAGCAAAGGACTTGGAATGGACAGTGTCTTCAAAGGAATGTATAAGATGAACATCAATAAAAGCAAAATGAGGATAATGGAATGTAGTCAAATTAAGTTGGGTGATGATGAGAGAATTAGATTAGGAAATGAGACACTTAAAGTAGTAAAGGAGTTTTGCTACTTGGGGAGCAAACTAACTGATGATGGTAGAAGTAGAGAGGATATAAAATGTAGACTGAAATTGGCAAGGAAAGCGTTTCTGAAGAAGAAAAATTTGTTAACATCGAGTATAGATTTAAATGTCTGGAAGTCGTTTCTGAAAGTATTTATATGGAGTGTAGCCATGTATGGAAGTGAAACATGGACGATAAATAGTTTAGACAAGAAGAGAATAGAAGCTTTCGAAATGTGGTGCTACAGAAGAATGCTGAAGATTAGATGGGTAGATCACATAACTAATAAGGAGGTATTGAATAGAATTGGGGAGAAGAGGAGCTTGTGGCACAACTTGACTAGAAGAAGGGATCATTGGTAGGACATGTTCTGAGACATCGACGGATCACCAATTTAGTACTGGAGGGCAGCATGGAGGGTAAAAATCGTAGAGGGGGACCAAGAGATGAATACACTAAGCAGATTCAGAAGGATGTAGGCTGCAGTAGGTACTGGGAGATGAAGAAGCTTGCACAGGATATAGTAGCATGGAGAGCTGCATCAAACCAGTCTCAGGACTGAAGACCACAACAACAACAACAACAACAACAACAACATGATGTGGACCAAGTCAGATTACAAGATACATATATACACAAGAATAGTGCTAATATTAATTTTACTGAAATGTTTAGTTCTACACATCCAACTACATTTAGAGGTATAAAGATGATGTGACTTACCAAACAAAAGCGCTCGCAAGTCGATAGACACACAAACAAACACAAACATAGACACAAAATTCAAGCTTTCGCAACCAATGGTTGCTTCTTCAGGAAAGAGGGAAGGAGAGGGAAAGAAGAAAGGATGTGGGTTTTGAGGGAGAGGGTAAGGAATCATTCCAATCCCGGGAGTGGGAAGACACCTTGGGGGGGGGGGGGGGGGGGGGGGTACAGGTATACACTCGACACACTGACGAGGGCTGTTTGGTTGAATCTGGGAGTAGGGCTGAAGGTGAAGCCTTTGAATAGGACAGAGGTCTCGGATTGGGAGAGATGTTTGGAGGAAAGGTTAACTACTGAATTAGGCTGTTGTGGTTTCAGATTGTGTTGATTGGAATTTTGAGGTTTTGGGGGGAGTGGTGCTGGAAGTGGGAGATTGAGTAGATGTGAGAGACTGGGTCTGTATGCAATGAGACGGGGCTGAGGTTTGCTGGAAAGTTTGTGAAGGGTGAGTGAGTTGCCTTTCCAGAGGTGAGAAACCAGGAGATTGGATAAGTTTTTTGAGGTGGAGGTTGGCAAGCTGTTCTAATTTGCCGTCGGCCTGTAGGAGGATGCTCTGAACAGCCAGTGTGGATGTGGGAGAGGAAAGATTCAGGACTTTTATTAAGGATAGGATTTGACGGGTGTGTTTATTGGTTGAGTTGATGTGTAAATGAAGGATTAGGTGGGTGAGGGCAATGGATAGTTCAGTTTGGAACTGGTGTAGGGACTGATGGAAAGAAGGGTTACAGCCAGAGATGGGAGTGTGAGGCCTTTGGGGGTAACGCCAGATGCGGAGAGAATGTAACTAAAACTTAATGGGGTCATTGTGGGGATGTTGTGAGGGTGACATGGTATTAGATGGTGGTTTTTGGGGGTTAAAGGGACCAGAGTGCTACGGTCATCGGTCCCTTTTTCCAAAACAAACTAAAACCACCCACAGAGAATAAAATAGAAAAGATGGCAGACGACACAGAACAAGAAAGACTCAGACAGAGATCAGACAAAACAAATTAAAATCACACAGAGTGTGACAGTGGTTGGCTGACCATTCAGATAAAAAAAGAAAAGCCAACCACCGGGAACACATTAAAAACTCAGTCAAAAATGGTAGGCCAAGTGTCAGAATCAAAACAAAAAGGACATAAAAACACTCAGATTAAATGATAAAAAAAACCTGCCTGAATAAAACGCAAAACTAAGTCCACCATGGCTCAGTCATCTGTTAAAAGGGCAGGGAGCGTGTCAGGCAGTGCGAACGTCTGCCTGAGCACAGCTAAAAGTGGACAGTCCAATAAAATGTGGACCACTGTCAAAACGGAGCCGCATCATTATAAAGGTGGGTCCTCACGTCGCAATAGGTGGCCGTGCGTCATCCATGTGTGCCCAATGCCCAGCTGGCAGAGGACAACAGACTCCTGGCAGGAGACCCGCATGGACGACCGCCACACAGTCGTCGTCACCTTGATGGGGCGAAGTTTGTTTAGCATGGGCAGGTTGCGGCATTCAGTGTCCCATAGGTCGAAAATTTTGCAACATAAGATTGCCCGAAATCAGTCGCCGGGAGGCCAATCTCCAGAGATGGTGTACTGGTGGCCTCTTTCGCCAGGTGGTCAACATTTTCATTGCCGGGTATCCCAACATGGCCTGGGGTCCACACAAAGACCACAGAGCGGCCGCAACAGGCAAGAGTATGCAGGGACTCCTGGATAGCCATCACCAGATGAGAACGAGGGAAACACTGGTTGAGAGCTCGTAAACCGCTCAGGGAATCGATACAGATCACGAAGGACTCATCTGAGCAGGAGCGGATATACTCTAGAGTACGAAAGATGGCGACCAGCTCAGCAGTGTAGACGCTGCAGCCAGTCAGCAATGAACGTTGTTCGGAATGGTCCCCTAGAGTTAGCGCATAACTGACACGACCAGCCACCATTGAGCCGTCAGTGTAAAGAATGCCAGAGCCCTGATACGTTGTGAGGATGGAAAGAAAGCGGCAGCGGCAGACCTCGGGAGGGACTGAGTCCTTCAGGGCCTGTGCCAATTCCAGCTGAAGGTGAGGATGAGGCACACACCACGGGGGTGTACGCAGAGGTGCCCAGAAAGGAGGCGGAAGGAAGAGGTAAAACCCCGAGCCCGGAGAGAAGCTCTCAGACACGGACCGCAATCGTACATCCAGCCCTGGGCCGACATTCTGGAAGATGGACATGCGACTGTGGGAATAGTAGACCATAGTTAGGATGCCCGGGCAGCATAAGCGGCCAGCAAACGTTGGCACCGTAACCGCAGTGGAGGGACACCCGCCTCCACAAGTATGCTGTCCACTGGGCTGGTCCGGAAAGTGCAAGTGGCAAGGCGTATCCTGCTGTGGAGGATTGAGTCCAACACCCGCAACGCAGATGGGGGTGCTGAGCCATAAGCCAGGCTCCCATAATCCAGACGGGACTGGATTAACACCTGGTAGAGCCGTAAGAGGGTAGATCGGTCGGCGCCCCAGCGGGTGTGGCTCAAGCATCGCAGAGCATTAAGATGCCGCCAACACTTCTATTTAAGCTGCCGAGTATGAGGCAACCAAGTCAACCGGGCAACAAAAACCACACCCAAAAACCTACGTGATTCTACCACAGCAAGAAGTTCGCCGTCAAGATAAAGCCGCGGCTCCAGGTGAACAGTGCGTCGCCGGCAGAAATGCATAACGCAGGTCTTGGCTGCCAAAAACTGGAACCAATGAGCTACTGCCCAAGACTGCACCTTACGGATAGTGCCCTGTAGCTGACCTTCAGCAACTGCAATGCCAATACAGCTATAGTAAAGGCAGAAGTTGTCAGCATACAGGGAAGTGGAGACAGAATTTCCCACCGCTGCAGCGAGCTCGTTTATTGTAATTAAAAACAGGCAGACACTGAGGACAGATCCCTGCGGGACCCCATTCTCCTGGACTCAGGAGGAACTATGGGAGGCCGCGACTTGCACGCGGAAGGTACGAGATGACAGAAAAGTTCGGATAAAGATAGGCAGAGGGTCCCGAAGACCCCATTCATGAAGTGCAGAAAGGATGTGATGACGCCATGTTGTATCGTACGCCTTCCGCATGTCAAAAAAGACATCGACCAGGTGCTGACGGCGGGCAAAGGCACTACGGATGGCCGACTCCAGGCTCACCAGATTGTCGGCAGCAGAGGGGCCTTTACGGAACCCACCCTGAGACAGAGCCAGAAGGCCCCGAGACTCCAGTACCCAATTCAAGTGCCGCCTCACCATCCGTTCAAGCAACTTGCAAAGAATGTTGGTGAGGCTAATGGGACGGTAGCTGTCCACCTCCAAAGCGTTCTTGCCAGGTTTCAGAATTGGGATAACAATACTTTCCCGCCATTGCGACGGAAACTCACCCTCGACCCAGAGACTGTTGTACAGGTCGAGGAGCCATTGCTGGCAGTCCACTGAAAGGCGTTTCAGCATCCTACTGTGGATGCGATCGGGCCCAGGAGCGATATCAGGGCAAGCGGCTAGGGTGCTGTGAAATCCCCACTCACTGAATGGAATATTGTACGATTCTGGATGGTGGGTGCGAAACGAAAGGCTCCAACGTTCCATCCGCTCTTTAATGGAGCAGAAGGCCAGGGGTTAATTCGCAGAAGCGGAGCTCAGAGCAAAGTGCTATGCCAAGCAGTTTGCAATGACGTCGGAGTCAGTACAAACTGTTCCATTCAGTGAGAGTGCTGGAACGCTGACAGAGGTTCGATAGCCATAGAGGCGTCGAATCTTGGCCCAGACCTGTGATGGAGAGACATGGAGGCCAATGGTGAAAACATACCGCTCCCAGCACTCCTGCTTGCGTTGGCGGATAAGGCGGCGGGCCCGCACACGCAGCCGTTTGAAGACGATGAGTTGTTCTATGGAGGGATGTCGCTTGTGACACTGGAGCGCCCGGCGGCGATCTTTAATCACTTCAGCGATCTCAGGCAACCACCAAGGCACAGTCCTCCGCCAAGGGGACCCAGAAGAACGGGGAATGGCAGATTTTGCGGCAGTAATGATGCTGGTGGTGAGTGAGTGAACCACCGCATCAATGTCGTCATTAGAGAGAGGCTCAATAGCGGCAATGGAGGAGAACAAGTCCCAGTCAGCCTTATTCATAGCCCATCTGCTGGAGCGCCCAGAAGAGTGATGTCGTGGCAGTGACAGAAAGATCGGAAAGTGGTCACTACCACATAGGTCGTCATGCACTCTCCATTGGACAGACGGTAAGAGGCTAGGGCTGCAGATCGAAAGGTCAATGGCGGAGTATGTGCCATGCGACACACTGAAGTGTATGAAGGCATCATCATTTAAAATTGAAAGATCGAGCTGCACCAATAAATGCTCAACTGTGGCGCCTCGACCTGTTGCCAGTGACCCACACCACAGAGGGTTATGGGCATTGAAGTCACCCAGTAACAAGAAAGGTGGCGGCAATTGGGCTATCAGTGCAGCCAGGACATGCTGCGCGACATCACTATCCGGTAGAAGGTAAAGACTGCTGACGGTAACAGCCTGTGGCGTCCACACCCGAACAGTGACAGCTTCTAAAGCTGTTTGTAGAGGGACAGACTCGCTGTGAAGAGAGTTAAGGACATAGATGCAGACGCCACCAGACACCCTTTGATAAGCTGCCCGGTTCTTATAACAACCCAGATAGCCACAGAGGGCGGGGGTTCGCATTGCTGGAAACCAAGTTTCCTGAAGAGCAATGCAGAAGAAACGGTGAAGGCTGATAAGTTGTCAGAGCTCAGCTATACAGTGGAAGAAATCGCTGCAGTTCCACTGGATGATGCTATTGTCCATGGATGAGAAAGGCATGAAAGGACTGGGAAGGCAGATTACGCCGCTGGGTAACCTGCTGCCTCCAATTGAGCACCTGTGCTAGTACTATCCATGGCATCTGACGGGCCGGCGAGATCAAGGTCCTCAGCGGATGCCAGAATCTCCACCTCGTCCCCAGGTCCCAAGACGCAGAGCTTGTAAGAAGCGGTGGGACGGGTGCCACCGCAATGTCGTTATTCTTGGGGACTTTCTTCGTTTTCTGCTTCTCTCGCAGTGCCTTTGGTGGTTCAGGCTTGGAGGGCTTCACAGGGTCAGTCTCAGGGACGGACGATGACCGTGAGGCCCTACGACCAGGGACTGGTGGTTGTTTCAGCTACTTGCGGGTGTCCGCTTTTCTGCTGGTCAGAACGTGCGAAGGGAGGTCCCCAAGGGACCCCTTCCTGGCGAGAGTAGCCGAAGAAGTCTTACTCTTCTCCGGCTGAGAAGGGGGAACTGATGTCCCCGATGGTTGAGGTGGTGTTGCTCCTGAAGTGGATGGAGCAGGAGCAACAGGGTGTGAAGTGCCCCCCACGATAAAGGGGGCTGGTGGATTTTGACCAATCATAGATCTAACCGGACGGGACGACACAGGAGATGGGAGAACCGTCGTAGCAGCAGCGGCTTAGGTCGACGTCATTGGCACAGGATGGAGCCTCTCATATTTCCGCCTCGCCTCTGAGTAGGTCCGGCGGTCCAGAGTCTTATATTCCATTATCTTCTGTTCTTTCTGGAATATCCTACAGTCCGGCGAGCAGGGGGAATGGTGTTCTCCGCAGTTAACACAGATGGGAGGCGGATCACACGGAGTATTGGGATGCGAAGGACGTCCACAATCTCGACATGTGATGCCGGAAGTACAGCGGGATGATATGTGCCCAAACTTCCACCATTTAAAACACCGCATCGGAGGAGGGATATATGGTTTCACATCACAACGGTAAACCATCACCTTGACCTTTTCGGGTAAGACGTCACCCTCGAAGGCCAAGATGAAGGCACTGGTGGCCATCTGATTATCCCTCGGACCGCGATGGACGCGCCGGGCGAAGTAAACGCCTCGTCGTTCTAGGTTAGCGTGTAGATCATCGTCCGACTGCAGAAGAAGATCCCTGTGGAATTTAATACCCTGGACCATGTTGAGACTCTTATGCGGCGTGAATCTGACAGAAATGCCCCCTAACTTATCGCAAGCCCATTTTAGACAAGCCCTCCACCTCCCCGAACTTGTCCTCTTTATGCTCCACAAAAAACTGGGGCTTGGTTGACATAAATGATTCACCATCGACTCAGGTACAGACTAGATACTAGGGTGAATAATCTGCACAGCCTTCTTTACCCATATGTTCCTCCCATGGAGTGGCCAGGGAGGGAAATGATCTCGGATCAAAGTTCTTCCCATTGAGGTTAGACCTCGATCGCTTAGAGACTGCTGGTGGAGGCCCACCAGCAAGAGATGATGTACCACGCTTCATTGCGGGTCATCTGCCCTGATGCCACCCACTCCGGCCAGGGGCTCTCCCCACGGGCGCCATCCAGCCACAGCAAAGACCACCTGGCAGGATGGTCTTTGCTGGGAGTCCCGATGCCCCAGAGGGATAGGCATCTGCTCCCCGGCACACGTGGGGAGGTAGCAGCTCAGGCATCAGCAGTGCGATCCCTATGTAGTCAGGGGGCTACCACCAAGAGGGTACATGACAACCACACCACAACGGACTGGCTACTGTGCTGATTGTCGGGTGTCGAACATCCATTAATAAAGGGAGCAAAGATGGAAGTGCACAATGGAGGGAATGTAAGCTACCCGGAACACACTGCAGCCGATATGGCCGGAAGCTCAGTTTAAGTCCAACTCCATGACAAAAACGAATATGCCAGATCTTAGGGCAAGATGGATATAGAATGCACCACGTAAGGCGTCCTTCCCCAAATGGTGTGCACTAACGGAAAAATTTGGAAACAGAGTGGTCAAACCCCTTAGGGGACCATCACATTAAAGGCCCAAACAATTGAGACTCCTTTTAGTCACCTCTTACGATAGGCAGGAATACCGCAGGCCTATTCTTACCCCCGAACCCACAGGGGGCATGGTATTAGAAGGTGGAAAGTGTAACATGAAATGAAAATAAAAATATATGGGGCGAGATAAAGGCGAACTAGAAAACAACAGGAGATCTGGCGTGAAAAAGGCAAAAAAGTGGCGGTTAAAGCTGAGCTATGTTGATCCTGTGGCGAACTTGGGTTGGTAAACAATTATGTGCACACAGGTTAGGTGGTTGTGTTGCCGCCAAAACACGTTAAAGGGTGGAGAAATTCGGAAAAATTTCGAAAAAACTGCGTGTAAATGTATTAAAAGGAGTGGTTTTGTGGTGGCAGATTATGAAAATGAGGCTAACAATTGTGTGATGAAGAAATAATTATGTTAAAACCTGTGAGAAACGGCTAAAAATGATCAGTGATGTGGGCAAAACGGAAATAAAGCGAAAGTTATTAGAATGAGCCGAAATGGTTGTTTAATAGGTGTTATTGAGTATATATAGGCGGGATGAAATTGTATGGTAGATTACAGTAAAATGGAGAAGGTGAATACAAAGTGAAACTACTTGCAAAAACAGAAAGAGAAAATAAGATGACAGAAAAGATTTCGAAATACAACAGTGACAATAACAAACGTAATTGTTGGGTTAAAATTAATGATATTAATATAATAGAGGGAAACATTCCACGTGGGAAAAATATATCTAAAAACAAAGATGATGTGACTTACCAAATGAAAACTCTGGCAGGTTGATAGACACACAAACAGACACAAACATACACACAAAATTCATCCGGAAAGAGGGAAGGAGAGGGAAAGACGAAAGGATGTGGGTTTTAAGGGAGAGGTTAAGGAGTCATTCCCATCCCGGGAGCAGAAAGACTTACCTTAGGGGAAAAGGAGGACAGGTTTACCTGTCTAAGTGGTGAGTTACCCCAGAAAACTATTCCATAAGACATTATTGACTGGAAATATGCAAAGGAGGCTGATCTGTTTATTATCTAGACTAGTGGTTATAAGAAGAGCGAAAGAAGCTGAATTTAGTTGTCTGAGAAGAAATCTACCCTGTTAACTGAGCCTTGTAAATATACTACATCAATTGTCGGTATGATTCTATTCAGTGTACAGAACTAGATATAGTAAGTTTTTTCATAATTAAGTGAGAGTCCATTTTCTGAGAACCACTTAATAATTCTTTGAAAGACATCCTTAACAATATCTTCAGCTGCTTATTCTGGAATGGGATTTATTATGACACTCGTGTCATCTGCAAAAAGTACTAGTTCCGCTTGCTGAACGTTAAGTGCGAGGTCATTCACATAAATAAGGAACAGCAGAGAACCTAAAATTGAACCCTGTGGGACTCCCTTTGTGATAACTCTCCATTCATTAGAATTTACCACCTTCCAAACATTATTTGTGTTATTCAGCACACTCAATCAGCGGCCACGCCACATGTGAAAGAAGCCATGTTATTTCACAGGTCTGTAGTCATCATTTCACAGCTTTTTTATATTGGTACAAGTACCAACCAACTGTCCCCCAGGATCAACAGCCACCTCCAAACTGTGGCCAAGAGCAAAGCAGACTGCATGTGGTACAACATGTGACTGAACATAACACTTGATTTCAATGGCTGCTTCACTATCCGAGCCATCTGGATCCTTCCCATCACCACCAGCTTTTCTGAAATGTGCAGATGGGAGTTATCCTTACAACACATTCACTGCTCCTGTAACTATCCCAGCCTCAACCTACACCCAACAGTATCCACACCCTCTGCCCCATCATCTCCCCGTTCTCATTTCTCAGCCTGTTTATTTGCAGCCCTCTGCCAACGCAACTTCCCCTTTTTCCCCACTCCTCTCCTTTTTTGCTCCTTTTTTCCCACCACCTTGCCCGACAACCTCCTGATGCTGCACCTGTTGTCATTCTAGTCCCTACAATTTCCACCAGGCAGCATTTGTCTCTCTCCCCACTCACACACTACCATCCCCCCCTTCCCCACCCCTAAAGTTTGGTGTTTGCATCCCACATGGTAGCTTCATTCCGGCCCGAGATTCTGGAGTTGATGATCTTGTGTTGCTTGCTCGTGTCTGGGAAGACTGTGACTGAAAGCTTTATGTAAGTGTCTTTTAATTGTGCCTGCCTGCAACATGATGTATCTTCTTTACAGTATGTAGAAATTAATCTTTTCTTACATTGTTGATATTCGTACCTGGAGTTTCCATCGTTTGACTTAACTATGTTACCTAGACAAATTTCCGAAATTGCATTACTCTACATTAATTAGTTTTTGGTTTTGCGAATTTTTTCAATTATGGCAAATACTGACCTATTAACTTAGCATCCATTTCCAAGAATTTACAAAGATTCATCTCAGATACCAAATTCTGTAATGATTACTGTTTAAAAAGGGGGTATTTAAAAAAAATTTTTTTCGTTGTTTTCGGAATTTGGTCTGTTCCAGATTTCTCTATAGTTTGTTTATAGATAATGAAGACACTGATGATGGATGGGGTTCCTGAGGGACTTCAGAGCATGATTACTAGTCCCTTTATTCTCATAATTAACAAGGAAATTCTAGAGTTTTGCAGATAATATAGGTAAAGTCAGGTTCAGGGTTGTGACCTTGCCACAAGAAATGATTTATAGGAAACACTGAATTAAGAGTATTGGTAAAAGATGATGCAGAATATCCATACATGAAAATGGACCACAGTAGCAAGAGGAAGTGCATAGATTAAAGTTGCCTCAGACCAAGAGCTGCGTTTGAAGACATACTCTCTTCTGCATCAACACTAGGATAAGATCAGTTTAAAAAATTGTCATTCAACCTGTTGTAACTGTGACTGGGACGGTCAGGGGGTTGAAATGACGGAAAGCACGGCAGGACCCGCGGAGGGGCCCGCGAACAACAACACAATGGGAGAAGACGGACACAACCAAAGGAGGACAGAACGAACAACCAGATTGAACAACGGAGTCACAAGGAGACCTAACAAACACATCCACTCGTACACAGAACAAGAAAGTAAGTAAGCTGTCTTAACGCGAGGTGATGTGTCCATAGACGTACACGAGATTAAACTGACTGGCTGAGCGAGAGGCAAGCACTTAAGTACTCTATCGGGGGCGCCGCTATTGGCTGCTGGAACCACACGTTGCACCGTGGCCCCTTCACACTAAAAGCGGGCCAGGAGGCGCGTGCCGCCACAGCTTATGGCGCGATGGTGCAGAGACTACCAGGGGTCTTCGACCTCAATGACGTCTGGTGGGGATTCAAATTCTGCAGTGCGTGGTAGTAGACAACCTATTACAGTTGACAGGAACAAAAGGTACAGAGAGAGTTCAATACAGGTAGGCGTGATTCGAAGTTGATGTCTGGGCAGAGTGAAGCTGGGTGGGGATCCCCTTGGGGCAAATCAAGTGGCAGACGGCATCCCTTTCCCAACTCCAACCCATAAATCGACTAACAAAAAATGTGTTTTAAATCAAGTGGTAACATGTACTTTCCCTCAGAAATGTTAAAATGAAGGCTGCTTTCGTTGCATTACCAGTTAAGATTACTCTTAATGACTTGTCAAGATGTAATCCTCACCAAAATCAGGTGCGCCTGGACATGCCTGAAGAACATGGTGGATTGTCAGGGTCAGTCCACTTCTGCACTGAGAAGAGGTTCTTTTGCCATAGTATGTAGCTATGTGTAAGTGTGACAAATATGTATTCCATGTAAGACCTTCTCTTCAAGAGCAGTGAAATGATATTTTCCACTTGCTGGTACAGACTTATATCATTCAGAGTTTGTTGCATCAAATGTTGATCACCTTCTCTCCTTCTCACTTTTCAAAGAAACAGCATCTAAGATACACCTGTAAGTCAGCTTCAGGGATTTATACTGGCAACAGGTCCACTGTGGAAGAGTGGAGCCAATGTACCAGTATGATCATTGCCTCGGCACCCAAACAATACCACAGAGGTGCCAGTATTGTGAACAATGTAAAAAGTTTGTTAACTGCTAATGCCAATCGAATAGTTGGAGGATAATTTTCAATTGATTTCAAACTACTGAGAAAGTCACTTCAAAGGTGAATACTTCTGCCTGGTTGAGTGTTTACCGTGACAGAGCTCTGTGTACTGATTGCAATTCTGTCATGTAGATACTGCATACAATGGGAAGGAAGGGTTGCTCGATAATATTTATGTTGATAAATAGTTAGCCAATTTCCTTATTGTCCTAGGAACCTTCAGTACATATCACACTAACATTTCATAGGCACATAGTATCAAATAGAACCTAAGGTTTGTGTGATCCCTGATAACATTTTACAGGCATATTCGTACTACTAATAGAGCAATACACCAGAGCGAGTGTTCCGACTGTGTGGGTAGTGTTGCATGGAAAAGGAGCTCCTGATGCCTGGCTTTTAGTTTAACCCAAGCTGTTCTCTCAGTTTTGAAATAGTTTATTAGGAAACGGATGTTGGGGTTCTGGAATAATGTCAGCTAACAGAGATGTTCTACAATGTAAGTCTCAGTTGTGTAACTGTAAGAGGCAGTCAAATGAAAATAAGACAGAAAGAGCAAAAGTGAGAATCACCATAACTGTTAATACATTTATCCCACTGTGAGATAAGAATGGTCAATGCCTTTATGGAAAAAGTTTGTGGTTGCCTACAAAACCACAACTGTACCCAGCATGCACCTCTTCATCTGAAGCAAACTGACACCCACCAATGGCTGTCTTCAGGGCTCCAAAAATTGGGAAATCGCATGGGGGAGATATCGGGACTGTGTGGAGCATGTGTAAAGCCTTCCCAGTGAGAATTTTGCAACTTAGTTGAAACAAAAAGCACAACAGTTCCAGGAAAGTCATGATAACTTTTCTCTTTGACCACAAGGGTCCACTGCTTACTGTGTCACAAGTAACACACAGCAGTACATGACACTTCACGCAAATTGCAGGCACCACAGGTCCAAATGTTAAGGATTGACAAACAGCATCATTCTGTCGCAATGCAATGTCCGTCCACAATTCATCATGTTGTTTCAACTATAACACAGGATTTTTTCCCAGGAATCCCCCATACATCCTATATAGTCCCGATCTCTCTTCATGTGATTTCCATATTTTTGGAATTCTGAACAAAGACATTTGTGGTAGCTGATTTGCTTCAGTTGAAGAGGGGCACACCTGGCTACAATCATACGGTTCTGTAGGTAAATGCAAAGATTGCCATCTTGCCTCACAATGGGATAAATGTATTAACAGTTATGGTGGTGTTTTTTGAGTCATCAGTCTTCTGACTGGTTTTATATCCCCTGCCACGAATTATTCTCCAGCTCTAATCACCTCTACCCTACCTCTTCAGTTATTAAATTACAGGACGTACAAAAACCACTTCAGTTGCACAGAATTTTTGTCAAATTGATCATGGTTTCGACCGTAGTAAGGGAATCTTCATCAGAATAAAAAGTTACATGGAATACATGTAATCACACCATGGTTGAAAACGTCTGAACAAAAGTGCTCTTGTCAAACAGAAATGTCATAGGAATAAAATATAAAATCTAAAAATATAACATGGTTGTCAACTAGATAAAATACTCCATACAATTTTACTCTGACGGTAGCGGCTGTGTTATGCCGCTTTTGGCCCTAAACGACCTTGCGGTTGTCATATTCTATGCAGTATTTTATATACTTGATAATTATGTTACACTTTTACATTTTAAATTTTATTCCTATGACATTTCTGTTTGACGAGAGCACTTTGGTTCAGACATTTTCAACCATGGTGTGATTACATGTACTCCATGTAATTTTTTTTCTGATGAAGATTGCATTAGTGCCTTAGTGCAACTGAAACCAAGGTCAATTTGACAAAAATTTTGAGCAACCGAACTGCCTATATATATGTCCCCTGCCGCCGTTGGATAAGCAGCTGCAGCAGCAAGTCATATACTAGCCTGCGACATCCTCAGGAACCAACAAGCGTGCTACGTCGGTTGCAGGAAAAAGGTCAGTTCAAGTTCAAAGAGAAATGCCTCTTATGTGCAAAAGGGAATTCTGATGACTTTTTAACCAAGCAGTTAAGACTGCCATATGACAAACGAAATTTTGATGGAGGGTACCTTATCCACAAAGTGACTTGAAATGTTTGCTTCAAGTCAATAGCCCAAAGCTATGTTTCTTACCTGCAACGTCAATTTGGATCTCAATTTGTTATTGTATTTCATGGGTATCCATGTGAGGGAGACAAATGTAGCACAAAGAGTGCTCAGAGGATTCATAGGTCCAAAAAACATTCTTCGGTTGACGTTGTGGTTGAATCAGAAATGGTGAACCAAGTTCCTCAGGACAAGTTCTTGTACAACGAATGAAACAAGATGCGTTTGATCACACTTCTTAAAAAGGAATTTCTGGAGTGTAGTGTTGAAGTGCACCAGGCACAAGAAGATGCTGACGTTATGATTGTAACATCTGTCATTTCAAGAAGCAGAGATTTTGGAAGTGTTGTCATTGTAGGAGATGATGACCTGCTTGTGCTCAGGACCGGTTTGGGGCAAGGCATTGAAAACGTATTTTTCTTAAAACCAGGAAGAGGAAATGCAGAAGACAAGTGGTTTCCCACTGCATCTTACAAGTTAGACAGTGAATATATTCTGTTCACTAACACCTTTAGTGGATGTGATACAACATCCGCTTTTTTTGGTCAGGGAAAAATTAGGTGCTGCAATATTCTTGTGAAAAATGAAAACGTAACCTCAGCACTTTGCACGTTCAATAAACGACATGCTACCGGTGAAGAAATAATAACAGCAACAGAACAGGTTACTATCGCATTGTATAGTGGAGGTGTCAGCAGTTCCCACACACTAGACCATTTGCGGTACCAGCTATTCGCCAAGTCTGCCACAAAAAGCAAACTGAATCTTGCACGGTTGCCACCTACACTAGATGCTGCACAACATCATTCGTTGCGGACTTACCAACAAGTCCAAAGTTGGATGGGAAACTGGAAACCTCCTGAGAAATGGGGCTGGAATCACAGTGACCACGGTACAATACCCGTTATAATGAGCCAAGATCCAGCACCTGAAGCACTTATTTACACTGTTTCATGCTCATGCAAGCTGAACTGTGGCGGAGCGTGCTCCTGCAGAAAAGCGGGTTTGAAATGTTTTTCAATTTGCAAGAAATGTATTGCGGTCAACTGTGAAAACGTGCTACAATTTTTATCTGAAGACAGTGAAGAAGATGTTATGGAGGATGTTGAGGAAACCGCTGACGAAATCAACGAACTTGCTGGGGCTAACTAACTGTTTAAAGAAGAGGTCAATCAGGGATCAACTCTATGTACAGACCCTGAATCCGTAACTCCAGGTATTTCTGGTGACACTGAGGAACCTGGCCCATATTACAAGTATTTCACACTCAGAACTACCAACATTTTTCAGTAACTGACAATGCATTTTAATTGTAATAAAGCTACTTATTTTTAATGTCAACTGTGTGGCTTTTATACACGAGAATAATTACTTATCTAATTAGGTTGCCTATTGTCGCTAAAAATTGTTCAGTTTCCTGAGACTATTTTTTTTTTTTTTTTTTTTTTTTTTTTTTTTTTTTTTTTTTTTTTTTTTTTTTTGTGTGTGTGTGTGTGTGTGTGTGTGTGTGTGTGTGTGTGTGTGTGTGTGTGTGTGTGTGTGTGTGTGTGTGTGTCTTAATGATGTTTTTTTATATTTATAGTTTTACAAATACCAGGGCTGAGGTGGCGCATAGTTGGGTGCCCAGCAAACCTCATGTTGCATACAGAGAAATTGAATACTTGAAAGTGAGGTGCTAAATTCCAACATATAACTTGATGTATAATGTATTTATACTACATAAACAGGAACTGAAAAAATTGTGTTCAAAAATAAGGTATATTGCCACTATGCTCGAAATTTGAAAAATTGGTATTTTTTGAGGCGCTGTAGCGCCTTAGATATTTGTTGTTGTTGTTGTTGTCTTCAGTCCTGAGACTGGTTTGATGCAGCTCTCCATGCTACTCTATCCTGTGCAAGCTGCTAAATTTGTGATCCCTTGATGCCTCAAAACATGTCCTACCAACCGATCCCTTCTTCTAGTCAAGTTGTGCCACAAACTTCTCTTCTCCCCAATCCTATTCAATACCTCCTCATTAGTTACGTGATCTATCCATCTTATCTTCAGTATTCTTCTGTAGCACCACATTTCGAAAGCTTCTATTCTCTTCTTGTCCAAACTAGTTATCGTCCATGTTTCACTTCCATACATGGCTACACTCCAAACAAATACTTTCAGAAACGACTTCCTGATACGTAAATCTATATTCGATGTTAACAAATTTCTCTTCTTCAGAAACGCTTTCCTTGCCATTGCCAGTCTACATTTTATATCCTCTCTACTTCGACCATCATCAGTTATTTTACTTCCTAAATAGCAAAACTCCTTTACTACTTTAAGTGTCTCATTTCCTAATCTAATTCCCTCAGCATCACCCGATTTAATTTGACTACATTCCATTATCCTCGTTTTGCTTTTGTTAATGTTCATCTTATATCCTCCTTTCAAGACACTGTCCATTCCGTTCAACTGCTCTTCCAAGTCCTTTGCCGTCTCTGACAGAATTACAATGTCATCGGCGAACCTCAAAGTTTTTACTTCGTCTCCATGAATTTTAATACCTACTCCAAATTTTTCTTTTGTTTCCTTTACTGCTTGCTCAATATACAGATTGAATAGCATCGGGGAGAGGCTACAACCCTGTCTCACTCCTTTCCCAACCACTGCTTCCCTTTCATGCCCCTCGACTCTTATTACTGCCATCTGGTTTCTGTACAAATTATAAATAGCCTTTCGCTCCCTGTATTTTACCCCTGCCACCTTTAGAATTTGAAAAAGAGTATTAAAGTCAACATTGTCAAAAGCTTTCTCTAAGTCTACAAATGCTAGAAACGTAGGTTTGCCTTTTCTTAATCTTTCTTCTAAGATAAGTCGTAAGGTCAGTATTGCCTCACGTGTTCCAACATTTCGACGGAATCCAAACTGATCCTCCCCGAGGTCTGCATCTACCAGTTTTTCCATTCGTCTGTAAAGAATTCGCGTTAGTATTTTGCAGCCGTGGCTTATTAAACTGATAGTTCAGTAATTTTCACATCTGTCAGCACCTGCTTTCTTTGGGATTGGAATTATTATATTCTTCTTGAAGTCTGAGGGTATTTCGCCTGTCTCATACATCTTGCTCACCAGCTGGTAGAGTTTTGTCATGACTGGCTCTCCCAAGGCCGTCAGTAGTTCTAATGGAATGTTGTCTACTCCGGGGGCCTTGTTTCGACTCAGGTCTTTCAGTGCTCTGTCAAACTCTTCATGCAGTATCGTATCTCCCATTTCGTCTTCATCTACATCCTCTTCTATTTCCATAATATTGTCCTCAAGTACATCGCCCTTGTATAAACCTTCTATATACTCCTTCCACCTTTCTGCCTTCCCTTCTTTGCTTAGAACTGGGCTGCCATCTGAGCTCTTGATATTCATACACGTGGTTCTCTTCTCTCCAAAGGTCTCTTTAATTTTCCTGTAGGCAGTATCTATCTTACCCCTAGTGAGATAAGCTTCTACATCCTTACATTTGTCCTCTAGCCATCCCTGTTTAGCCATTTTGCACTTCCTGTCGATCTCATTTTTGAGACGTTTGTATTCCTTTTTGCCTGCTTCATTTACTGCATTTTTATATTTTCTCCTTTCATCAATTAAATTCAATATTTCTTCTGTTACCCAAGGATTTCTAGCAGCTCTCGTCTTTGTACCTACTTTATCCTCTGCTGCCTTCACTACTACATCCCTCAGAGCTACCCATTCTTCTTCTACTGTATTTCTTTCCCCTATTCCTGTCAATTGTTCCCTTATGCTCTCTCTGAAACTCTGTACAACCTCTGGTTCTTTCAGTTTATCCAGGTCCCATCTCCTTAATTTCTCACATTTTTGCAGTTTCTTCAGTTTTAATCTACAGGTCATAACCAATAGATTGTGGTCAGAGTCCACATCTGCCCCTGGAAATGTCTTACAACTTAAAACCTGGTTCCTAAATCTCTGTCTTACCATTATATAATCTATCTGATACCTTTTAGTATCTCCAGGGTTCTTCCACGTATACAACCTTCTTTCATGATTCTTAAACCAAGTGTTAGCTATGATTAAGTTGTGCTCTGTGCAAAATTCTACTAGGCGGCTTCCTCTTTCATTTCTTAGCCCCAATCCATATTCACCTACTATGTTATATTGGGAGTAGAAAAAATAGCAAGAATCAAATTTGTAGAGAATTTTGTGCTCTTTAAAAAAGAAAACAGACATTAAAGCGATAGGAGCAAATTAAACAGATATTTTGAAAAACGGAAAAAAGACCGAAATTTTCCAAGTTTTTTTGACTGCAGAAAGTTTTCCCAAGCGAAATTTTGTTGGCAAAACTCAGTTTTCTAATATTTCCAACCATATGAACGAGATAAAAAAATAAACTCTTCTACCCCACCTTTTGCAAGGTATTTCTGCAATTTAACTGGACTATACTCCTAGCTCACTCATTTGTTACATAGTTTAATTTTTAATTTCTTTGCGTGTTTTTGGTACTTGCTTACTTGATTAATTCATAAATTTCGGGCGTATTATAGTACTTGAGAGTTGTAGCATCACGTTTTAGTACCTGAGTAGTGTAAAATCGCATAGTCTCCTTCCGCCGCCAAGCAGTGTGTCAGCAGTGCGCAAGTAGCAGCATTACTGCATTTACTAGGCAATCTTGTATTTTAATAAGTGTTTAAATTTTGTGTCGATTTGTTTGTGATCTCTGTAGATTAGTTCAGACGTTTTTTGCACAACAGTTTTTAGCATGGATAGGGACTGCAACTGCTGTGTTCGGATGCAGGCCGAGTTGGCATCACTTCATTCCCAGCTTCAGGCAGTGTTGGCTTTGGTCACACAGCTTGAGGCTGTTGCCAATGGGCATCACTGTGGGGGTCCGGATGGGGGTTTGTCGGGGACGGCCAGCTCATCCCACACATCCCCCGATCGGACTACGACTGTGGCTGCCCGGGATACTGCCCACATTGAGACTGATCCCTCACCTGTGGTAGAGTGGGAGGTCGTCTCAAGGTGTGGCAGGGGTGAAAGACATTCCGGAGGCCTGAACGGAAGGCCTCTCCAGTTTGTCTGACGAACCGATTTCAGGCTCTGTCTCTGGCTGATACTGATGTTCGGCCGGAGATGTCTGCTTGTCCTGTTCCAGAGGTTCCCCCTCAGTCTGCAAGATCCGGGCAGTCGCAGAGGGTGGGCTTACTGGTAATTGGGAGCTCAATGTCAGGCGCGTACAGGGGTCCCTTAGAGATATGGCAGCAAGAGAGGGGAAGAAAACAAATGTGCACTCCGTGTGCATACCGGGGGGAGTCATTCCAGATGTGGAAAGGGTCCTTCCGGTTGCCATGAAGGGTACAGGGTGCACCCATCTGCAGGTGTCGGCACCAATGATGTATGTCGCTATGGATCGGAGGAAATCCTCTCTGGCTTCCGGCGGCTATCTGATTTGGTGAAGACTGCCAGTCTCGCTAGCAGGATGAAAGCAGAGCTCGATAAAAGCAGAGCTCACTATTTGCAGCATCGTCAACAGGACTGACTGCGGACCTTTGGTACAGAGCCGAGTGGAGGGTCTGAATCAGAGGCTGAGACGCTTCTGCGACCGTGTGGGCTGCAGATTCCTCGACTTGCGCCATAGGGTGGTGGGGTTTCGGGTTCTGCTGGATAGGTCAGGAGTCCACTACATGCAGCAAGCGGCTACACGGGTAGCAGGGGCTGTGTGTTGAGGACTGGGCGGTTTTTAGGTTAGATGGCCTCGGGCAAGTACAGAAAGGGCAACAGCCTCAAAGGGTGCGGGGCAAAGTCAGGACATGTGGGGACCAAGCAGCAATCGGTATTGTAATTGTAAACTGTCGAAGCTGCATTGGTAAAGTACCGGAACTTCAAGCGCTGATAGAAAGCATCGACGCTGAAATCGTTATAGGTACAGAAAGCTGGCTGAAGCCAGAGATAAATTCAGCCGAAATTTTTACAAAGGCACAGACGATGTTTAGAAAGGATAGATTGCATGCAACCGGTGGTAGCGTGTTTGTCGCTGTTAGTAGTAGATTATCCTGTAGTGAAGTAAAAGTGGATAGTTCCTGTGAAATATTATGGGTGGAGTTTACACTCAACAACTGAGCTAGGTTAATAATTGGCTCCTTTTACCGACCTCTCGACTCAGCAGCATTAGTGGCAGAACAGCTGCGAGAAAATTTGGAAAACATTTCACATACATTTTCTCAGCATATTATAGTCTTAGGTGGAGATTTCAATTTACCAGATATAGACTGGGACACTCAGATGTTTAGGATGGGTGGTAGGGACAGAGCATCGAGTGACATTATATTGAGTGCACTATCCGAAAACTACCTCGAGCAATTAAACAGAGAACCGACTCGTGGAGATAACATCTTCGACCTACTGATAACAAAGAGATCCGAACTTTTTGACTTTGTAAGTGCAGAACAGGGAATCAGTGATCGTAAGGCCGTTGCAGCGTCCCTAAATATGGAAGTTAATAGGAATATAAAAAAAGGGAGGAAGGTTTATCTGTTTAGCAAGAGTAATAGAAGGCAGATTTCAGACTACCTAACAGATCAAAACGAATATTGACAATGTTGAGTGTTTATGGAAAAAGTTTAAGGCAATTGTAAAATGCATTTTAGACAGGTAAGTGCCGAGTAAAACTGTGAGGGACGGGAAAACCCACCGTGGTTCAACAACATAGTTAGGAAACTACTGCGGAAGCAAAGAGAGTTTCACTCCAAGTTTAAACGCAGCCAAAACCTCTCATACAAACAGAACCTAAACGATGTCAAAGTTAGCGTAAGGAGGGCTATGCGTGAAGCGTTCAGTGAATTCGAAAGTAAAATTCTATGCACCGACTTGAAATAAAATCCTAGGAAGCTCTGGTCTTACGTTAAATCAGTAAGTGGCTCGAAACAGCATATCCAGACACTCCGGGATGATGATGGCATTGAAACAGAGGATGACCCACGTAAAGCTGAAATACTAAACACCTTTTTCCAAAGCTGTTTCACAGAGGAAGACCGCACTGCAGTTCCTTCTCTAAATCCTCACACAAACGAAAAAATGGCTGACATCGAAATAAGTGTCCAAGGAATAGAAAAGCAACTGAAATCACTCAACAGAGGAAAGTCCACTGGACCTGACGGAATACCAATTCGATTCTACACAGAGCACGCGAAAGAACTTGCCCCGCTTCTAACAGCCGTGTACCGCAAGTCTCTAGAGGAACGGAAGGTTCCAAATGGTTGGAAAAGAGCACAGGTAGTCCCAGTCTTCAAGAAGAGTCGTCGAGCAGATGCGCAAAACTATAGACCTATATCCATGACGTCAATCTGTTGTAGAATTTTAGAACATGTTTTTTGCTCGAGTATCATGTTGTTTTTGGAAACCCAGTATCTACTCTGTAGGAATCAACATGGATTCCGGAAACAGCGATCGTGTGGGACCTAACTCGTTTTATTTGTTCATGAGACCCAGAAAATATTAGATACAGGCTCCCAGGTAGATGCTATTTTCCTAGACTTCCAGAAGGCGTTCGATACAGTTCCGCACTGTTGCCTGATAAAGTAAGAGCCTACGGAATATCAGAAAAGCTGTGTGGCTGGATTTGAAGAGTTTTTAGCAAACAGAACACAGCATGTTGTTATCAATGGAGAGACGTCTACAGATGTTAAAGTAACCTCTGGCGTGCCACAGGAGAGTGTTATGGGACCATTGCTTTTCACAATATATATATAAATAACCTAGTAGATAGTGTCGGAAGTTCCATGCGGCTTTTCGCGGATGATGCTGTAGTACACAGAGAAGTTGCAGCATTAGAAAATTGTAGCGAAATGCAGGAAGATCTGTAGCGGATAGGCACTTGGTGTAGGGATTGGCAACTGACCCTTAACATAGACAAATGTAATGTATTGCAAATACATAGAAAGAAGGATCCTTTATTGTATGATTATATGATAGGGGAACAAACACTGGTAGCAGTTTCTTCTGTAAAATATCTGGGAGTATGTGTGCGGAACAATTTGAAATGGAATGATCATATAAAATTAATTGTTGGTAAGGTGGGTACCAGGTTGAGATTCATTGGTAGAGTCCTTAGAAAATGTAGTCCATCAACAAAGGAGGTGGCTTACAAAATACTCGTTCGACCTATACATGAGTATTGCTCATCAATGTGGGATCCGTACCAGATTGGATTGATGGAGGAGATAGAGAAGATCCAAAGACGAGCGGCGCGTTTCGTCACAGGGTTATTTGGTAACCGTGATAACGTTACGGAGATGTTTAGCAAACTCAAGTGGCAGACTCTGCAAGAGAGGCAATCTGCATCGCGGTGTAGCTTGCTCGCCAGGTTTCGAGAGGGTGTGTTTCTGGATGAGGTATCGAATATACTGCTTCCCTCTACTTATACCTCCCGAGGAGATCACAAATGTAAAATTAGAGAGACTCAAGCGCGCATGGAGGCTTTCAGACAGTCGTTCTTCCCGCGAACCATACGCGACTGGAACAGAAATGGGAGGTAATGACAGTGGCACGTAAAGTGCCCTCCGTCACACACCGTTGGGTGGCTCGCGGAGTATGAATGTAGATGTAGATGTCCTGTAATTAAAAACCATATGGCTGCTGAATCACAGTCAATCAAAATGTTTAAAATTTCTTCAGTTATTTGTTGGATATAGTCCAATCTTAGTCCTCCCCTGTAGATTTTACCCTCAACAGCTCCCTCTAGTACCACAGAGCTCATTTCTTGATGTCTTTATACATGTCCTACCATCCTGCCCATGTTTCTTGTCAGTGTTTTCCATAAACGTCTTTCCTTGGCAATTCTGCTGAGTTCCTCATCATTCCTTATCAATCCACCTAATTTTCAAAATTCTTATGTAGCACCATATCTCCAACACTTTGATTCTCCTCTGTTCTGGTTTTCCCACTGTCACACAATGCCGTTCTCCAAATGTACATTCTCAGAAATTGCTTCCTCAAATTAGGGCCTATATTTGATACCTGTACACTTCTCTTGACCAGGAATGCCCTCTTTGCTTGAATTAGACTGATTCTTATGTCCTCCTTGCTTTGTCCATCATGCATTACACTTGCTTCCCAGGAAGCAGAATTCCTTAACTTCATCTACTTCTTCATCACCAATTTTGACTGTGATTTGCTTGCTATTCTTATTTCTGCTACTTCTCATCACTTCTGTCTTTTTCCAGTTTATTCAAATTTATATTCTGTACTTATCTGACTGTTCACTCCACTGAAAAGGTCCTGTACTTCTCCTTCACCTTCACTGAGGATAGTAATGTCATCAGCAATCTTATCACTGATATCCTTTCAACATGAAATTTAATCTCACCCCTGAACATTTTTTTTTTAATATTGTCATAGCTTCTTCAATCTCCAGACTGTACTATTGGGATGAAAGAATGCATCCCTCTCTTACACCCTTTCTAACACGAGTACTTCGTTCTTAGTCTTCCAATTCTTTATTGCTCCCTGTTGGTTCTTGTACATTATCTGTCTTTCCCTATAGCTCATTCCCACTTTTCTCAGAATTAAAAACATCTTGCACCATTTTATATCGCTGAATGGTTTTTCTAGGTTGACAAATTCTATGAGCATTCTCAGTTTTTTTTCAGTCTTGCTTCTATTACTGAAAGGGCCAGTGGAGGGCAGTGAAGGAGTTGGCATACCATGCAATAAGGTAGAATACCACAAAAATAGTGAGCTTGGAGAGCACAGTGTTAAACAATATAAGTATGCTTCAGAAGTTGATGAGTGAGGTGATGGAGTACGCAAAGGCATTGGAGGACGCACTAAATTGAGACGGGCATGAGTAAATGTTCTGGATGCTACAGTCACAATGACAAGACCACTGCAGTCATTAGCAGACAGTGTTTGGGATGAGAGAGTGGAAATGATAAGCTTACAAGAGGCTATACAACATGAACAGCATGCCTTTGGTGGTGGTTGTTGGGATGTTTAAGGGTGCCTGAACAGCTAAGGTCATGAGTCCCCGATTCCAAAAACAGGCAAGACGAAAACTTGCGGAGCAGAGTCCCTGCAAGAGACCCGCAGGGAGGACCGCCACATATCGGTCGTCTCCTTAACAGCCCGCAGTTTATTCGGCGATGTCAGACTACGCTACTCATCAAGCCACATCCCGAGCACCTTACGGCGCAACACCAACTGCAGATCACGAGCCGGGAGGCCGATCTCCAAAGCTGGGGTGTCGATCGCCCCTTTGGCCAGCCTGTCAACACATTCGTTCCCCTGGATGCCAACGTGACCTGGTGTCCAAACAAAGACCACCGAACGACCAGAGCGGGTAACGGCAGAAACAGACTCCTGAATAAAGGATACCAGAGGAGAAGAGGTATAGCAGCGGTTGATAGCCTGGAGGCTGCTCAGGGAGTCACTGCAGATGACGATGGACGTACCTGAGCAGGAACGCATATGCTCAAGAGCGTGCAATATGGCCACCAGCTCTGCAGTAAAAATACTGCAGCCAGGCGGCAAGGAGCGCTGTCCAACATGGGCAGCGTGAGCCTAAGTGTAGGCAGTACGACCATCAACCAGGGAACCATCAGTGTAGACAGTCTCACAGCCCGAAAATGAGGAGAGGAGCGCAAGAAAACGGCGATGGAGGGCCACAGGCGGAACCGAGTCCTTGGGTTCCTGTGTCAAGTCCAGACGGACGGACGGCCGGGGCAGACACCAGGGAGGCGTAGGTGCACGGACCCGGAAGGGAGGCAGAAGAGGGAATGACCCCAGTTCCGACAGCAAGGACTGGACACGGACAGCAATGGAAAGCCCAGACCTAGGTCGCCGTTCGGGCAAATGGAGGACCATGGCAGGGAAAAGCAGGCGATGATTGGGGTGGCCCGGCGAGCAATGCACATGGACAGCATAGTCGGCGAGCAGTCGATGGCGGCGAATCCGCGGCAGGGGACCCCGGCCTCCACCAGTAGATTATCCACAGGGCACGTACGGAAAGCGCCAGTTGCAACCCGAACCCCACAGTGGTGTATGGGGTCCAACAACGTCAACACTGAGGGTGATGCAGACCCATAGGCCAGGCTCCCATAATCAAGCCTGGACTGCACAAGGGCTCTGTACAATCTCAACAGCGTGCAGCGATCTGCACCCCAAGACGCGTGGCTCAGGCAGCGGAGGGCGTTGAGGTGCCGCCAGCACTTTTGCTTCAGCTGAGTAATATGAGGAACCCATGTGAGCCGGGCCTCAAAGACGAGTCCTAAGAAGCGGCTAGTGCCCACCACTTCAAGTAAGTGGCCGTCGAGGTAAAGTTCAGGATGAGGGTGGACCGTCCGACACCTGCAGAAGTGCATAACTCGAGTCTTGGCTGCAGAGAACTGAAAACCATGAGTCAGAGCCCATGATGCTGCCTTGCGAACGGCTACTTGCAGGCTGCATTTGGCGACTCCTATAGTCGTTGAGCTAAATGAGATGCAGAAGTCGTCGGCATACAAAGAAGGAGACACTGACGACCCCACGGCTGCAGCCATACCATTAATGGCCACTAGAAATAAGGAGACGCTCAACACTGAGCCCTGCGGGACCCCATTTTCCTGTATATAAGATGAACTAGGGGCGGCACCGACTTGCACCACGAAAGAGCAGCGCAATAAAAAGGTTTGAAGAAAAGCCGGGAGCTGACCACAAAGACCCCACACATGCAACGTAGCAAGTATGTGATGCCTCCATGTGGTGTCATATGCCTTCCGCAGATCAAAAAATACAGCAACAAGATGCTGACGTAAGGGCAAAGGCCGTACGGATAGCAGATTCCAGTCGCACCAAATTGTCCGCAGCAGACCGGCCCCGACGGAAGCCACCCTGAGATGGAGCGAGGAGACCACGCAACTCAAGGACCCAACACAAACGCCGCCCCACCATACGTTCGAGCAATTTGCACAAAATGTTGGTGACAGTAATGGGACGATAGCTGTCCACCGCCAGCGGGTCCGCACTGGGCTTCAAGATGGGGACAATAACACCCTCTCACCATTGCGATGGGAACACGCCCTCGCTCCAAATGTGGTTAAAGATGGTGAGGATGTGCCTCTGGCAGTCCCTGGAGAGATGCTTCAGCTTCTGCGCGTGGATGCAGTCTGGTCTTGGTGCTGTATCAGGGCAATCGGCGAGGGCAGCGAGGAATTCCCTCTCGCTGAAATAAGCACTGTACTTTTCAGAACGACGCGTGCGGAATGATCCCAGAGACACCCATAGGGGTCTGGTATCCATAAATCCACCGGATCCGGGACCACACGAGCGAAGGGGAGACACGGGAGCCCAAGGATGAGACATACCTCTCCCAGCACTCCTGCTTATGCCGTGCAATAAGACGACGGGCCAAGGCACGGATCCTCTCCAGAGACGAGTGCCGCCTATGACGCTGGAGAGTCCGCCTATGGTCACGAATAGCCTCAGCAATCTCCAGCGACCACCAGGGTACAGCCTTCCTCCGAGGGAGTCCAGAAGAGCAGGGGATGGCAGCCTCGGCCGCAGAAATGATTGATGTGGTCAAGACACGGACCACCTCGTCAATGTCACCCTGTGGGGGAGACTCAATGGTGGCAGCGGAAGTAAAAGCCGGCCAGTCAGCCCTGTTGAGAGCCCATCGGGGCAGGAGCCCAGAAGAATGACACTGGGGCAGAGACAAATGGATGATAAAAAGGGTCACTACCACACAGGTCAGGATGTGCTCTCCAGTGGAGGGATGGGACAAGTCCGGGCTGCAAAGAGAGAAATTGATGGCCGAGAACGAGCCATGGGCCACACTGAAATGCATGGGAGCACCGGTGTTCAAGAGGCTAAGGTCGAGCTGAGCCAACACGTGCTCCACGGCACGACCGCGGTCATCGGAGACAGTCCCACCCCACAGAGGGTTGTGGGCATTGAAATCGCCCAGAACCAGCAATGGTGGCGGGAGTTGAGCCAGCAGCGCAGCCAAGACATGTCGGGGGAGCTCCCCATGTGGAGGAATGTAAACAGAGCAAACAGTAATAGCTGGCGAGAGCTCAACCTTGACAGCGACTGCCTCTAAAGGCGTCAGAAGTGGTACGGGCGAGCTACAGACAGAGTGGTGAACAAAGAGGCAAACTCCACCTGACACTCGTTGACAGGCAGCGCGGTTCTTATAGTATCCCCGATAACTGCGAAGGGTGGGGGTCCGCGCTGCTGGAAACCAAGTTTCCTGAAGAGCAATGCAGAGAACAGGGAAAACACTCAGAAGCATCCGGAGCTCAGGCAGGTGGCGGAAATAACCACCGCAGTTCCACTGGAGAATGGAAGCAGGAAGGCGACTAAGAGGCAGACGGCGCCTCAGAGCCAACGGATGCCACCGAGGGAGAGTCAGCTGCGTCCATATGAAAGGCCCCTGAGGGTTCCGTGAGGGCGAGATCCGCGGCAGAGGCAAGGATCTCCACCTCATCCCTGGAGCCAGAACTATTTACAGCAGGCGGTACTGAAACTGCCAGAATGTCCCTCATCTTGGACACATTCCATTCCTTCTTCTCGCATCTGTCCTTAGGATTAGAGGGCTGGGAGAGCTTCTCTGAAGGAGCGTCGGAGGCTGACGACAACGCAGAAGCCCTACGACCAGCAGGTGGCGGAACCTTCAGCCACTGGCTGACATCCAGCTGGGTAGGAGAAGAAACGGAGGAAGGGAGAGCCCCGAGGGACCCCTTCCGCCCCGCTTTTGGGGCAGATGTCACTCCCGAAGTAAGTGTGGAGGGAGCGACAGAAGAGGGTTTGCCCCCAACTGCTAAGGGGGCAACAGAGGAAGGCTTGCCCCCAGACACTAGGGGGGCAGACAGAGATGCATGGCCCAGAGGGCTCACTGAAGGCAGCACTGATGAGGCGACAACTGCCACTCACGAGGGCGACGATAACGTGGCTGCAGCACAAGATGTCCAAAGGGAAACAGGATACAACCTTTAAAATTTCAGTTTTGCCTCTCGATAAGTAAGCTGGTCCAGGGTCTTAAATTCCATTATCTTCCACTCCTTATGAAGAATGGGGCAATCCGGCGAGCATGGAGAGTGGTGCTCCCCACAGTTGACACATACAGGCGGAGGCACATATGGAGAATCGGGATGAGAGGGGCATCCGCAATCTCGACATGTGGCACTGGATGGGCAACGGAAGGACATATGCCCAAACTTCCAGCACTGGAAGCACCGCATCGGGGGAGGGACGTATGGCTTGATGTCACAACGGTAAACCATTACCTTGACCTTCTCGGGCAATACCGCACCCTCGAAGGCCAAGATAAAGGCACCAGTGACCACCCTGTTGGTCTTGACTCCTCTATGTACACGACGGACAAAATGTACACCACGTCTTTCCAAGTCAGCTCTCAGCTCATCGTCGAATTGTAACAATAGGTCACGATGGTAAATAATCCCCTGGACCATATTTAAGCTACTGTGGGGAGTGACAGTAACAGGGATGTCACCCAGCTTATCACACAAGAGCAACGCCCGTGACTGGGCTGGGGAGGACGTCTTGAGGAGGATGGACCCATTCCTCATTTTAGACAAACCCGCCACTTCCCCAAACTTATCCTCCAGGTGTTCCACAAAAAACTGAGGCTTCGTCGTAAGAAAGGAGTCACCGTCAGTGCTGCTGCAGACAAGGTATTGTGGTACGTAAGGCTCCCACTTGGCACTAGATCTGTGTCCGTCCCACAGCGCAGCCAACGAAGGGAACGACTGAGGGTCATATTGCGCAGCATCAAATTCAACTCTGCCTCGCTTAGAGATGCTGGTGGCGTGCGACCACCAGCTTGGTGTGATTTATTGCGCTTCATTGCGCCACATCCACCCAGATACCACCTACTCCGAATGAGAGCTCTCCCCAAGGGCGCCACCCAGCCAAAGCAACGGGTACCTAGTCGATATCCCGTTGCCCGGAGTCCCCGTGCACCAGACAAGATGGGCACATACTCCTTGGCATGCATGGGGAGGAAACAGCTCTGGCATCTGTAGTGCGATCCCTGCGTGGTCAGGGGGCTACCACCAAGAGGGTACATGATGACCCCACCACACGGACTGGCTACCGTGCTGGATTTTAGATGCTGAAAGGGTCCACAGTTGTCATGGGCGCTAAGAAGACGAGAAGGGGGCAACCCAGAAGACGTAGGGTGTAAATCTCGCCACATGACAATAGGTAGCATGCAAGACAGTGGTGCATGATGGACCAATAGAAAAACACCGCGTAAGGCGTCCTTCCCCAAATGGCACGCACTAACTACGGAAATTTGGAAAAATGGAGGTCAAACCCAAGAGGGGACCATCACATAAGGCCGAAACATTTGAGACTCCTTTTAGTCGCCTCTTACGACACGCAGGAATACCGCAGGCCTATTCTTATCCCCGAACCCGCAGGGGGGGAGAGGGGGGGGGGTGGCATGCCTTTGATTGTGTAAATCATGGAATTCTTTTAGATAAGCTACAGCATTATGGTTTGAGCAGGGCAGTGCACAAATGGTTTAATTCATACTTAACTGGAAGAATGCAGAAAGCTGAAATAAGTGGTTCATGTTATGTTAAAACAACAGCTGATTCCTCAAACTGGGGGGGGGGGGGGGGTTTACCAAGTACGGGGTCCCACAGAGCTTGGTCTTAGGTCCTTTACTGTTCTAGACATACATTAATGACTTACCATTCATTCCACATTGACGAAGATGCAAAGTTAGTTCTTTTTGCTGATGATACAAGTATAGTAATAACATCCAAAAACCAAGAACTAAGCGATGTAATTGTAAATGATGTTCTTCACAAAATTATTAATTGGTTCTCAGCAAACGGACTCTCTTTAAATTTTGATAAAACACACGATATCTGTACAGTAAATGGCACAACTCCAGTAATAAATATAGATTTTGAACAGAAGTCTGTAGCTAAGGTAGAATTTTCAAAATTTTTAGGTGTGTCAATTGATGAGAGGTTACACTGGAAGCAACACATTGATGGTCTGCTGAAATGTCTGAGTTCAGCTACGTATGCTATTAGGGTTATTGCAGATTTTTGTGATAAGAATCTCAGTAAATTAGCTTACTATGCCTACTTTCACTGCTTTCATATGGCATCATATTCTAGGGTAATTCATCGTTGAGTAGAAAAATATTCATTGCTCAAAAACGTGTAATCAGAATAATTGGCAGAGCCCACCCACAGTCATCCTGCAGACATCTATTTAAGGATCTAGGGATCCTCACAGTATATATATTCACTTATGAAATTTGTTGTTAATAATCCAACCCAGTTCAAAAGTAATAGCAGTGTGCATAGCTATAACACCAGGAGAAACGATGATCTTCAATATGCAGGGTTAAATCTGACTTTGGCACAGAAAGGGGTAAATTATGCTGCCACGAAAGTCTTTGGTCACCTACCAAACAGCATCAAAAGCCTGGCAGATAGCCAACCAACATTTAAAAATAAATTAAAAGAATTTCTAGATGACAACTGCTTCTACTCATTGGCTGAATTTTTAGATATAAATTAAGGGAAAAAAACCAACTTAAACATTAGTGTCATGCAATATTTTGCGTAATGTAATATCTTCTACAGTCATCTTTTATTAACCTGACACGTTCCACATCATTACGAAGTGTCGTATTCATGATCTATGGTACAAGCATTAATCTAATCTAATCTGTGCAGTTGAGTCCAGTCTTGTTGTTGCCAGAACAGTATCTGTCAGGATTGTGGAGACTGCAAAGGGGTCCACTGTCAGAGCTGAGAATGGTAGCAGAGCACAGCTGGTGGAGTTTGGCTTTTTATCATCATATGGAATCGGTAGGGTTAATGACGGACCAGACATAGCTGTATGTACTGGTTAGGATCCCGATAACAAGCAGGTATGCACAACTTACATGTTCACCATTCACCCCTACCCGGTGAAATAGTGTGTCATGAGGAAATTTCTGCAAGTGAGAACATGAGATGTGCTATCCATTTCTAAAGAGGCAAACAGACATGTGGTGACGACAGGAGGAGGAGCTGGACCAGTATCCAATGAAGAAGATTACAGTGTGTCAAGCTCAAGTGATTCAAACTGGAACAAATGCACAATTGGTGACACTATTCATGGGTAGAACAGGACAGGATTGCCTGTGGAATATAGACTTTATTTCCAGCAAGAAGAACTGCACTGAATTCATTCTACCTATGGCAAGTTGGTACGAGCAAGGAAGGCTCATGGGAGCAAAATGATTAGAACTGACAGGTATTGGGTTGTTGAATAATGGGACAGTATGCAATATAACAGGGTCTACCCTCCGTCTACGAGCCAAGGTGACAGCAGTTAATCACCTGAACATAACATAGTCACTGGGAACATAACATAGCCACTGATGTACTGGGCAGCTGAACTACTGGAGTTACTACTACAGCAGAATTTAATCTTCCTAACCATACAGTGAAACCAGTCCTGATCCATTTCCTTAGCCAGTTAAAAGTTCCACAAGTGGGATGAATTTATGCAGTATGTCAAACAATATCAGGAAGAACAATGACAAGTAACCATAACCTTTAACATCACCATACCTATAATCCGTTCATCATAAGAATAAACCTGATATAAACAAACACGATGATTGGTCAGAAGCCGTAAGCACATGTACACTGGTATTGTCACTCTTGGAAAAAGGACCTACTTATGTATTAGATATCTTATTTCTAAGTTACGTTATATGAAACTTTAAGATATTCAAATGTATTAACAGCCATCAGAGTTTTTCTTAATCATGCTTTAGCCATGTAGTTTTTATTTCAAAAATCATGTACAGTCACAGCCTCTGCAGCATTGTGCTCTGATTGTAACACTGTTAACGTGCAGTATGAAAATGGCTGGGGTGCTTTCTGTTCCATAGTGAAACACGTATGTGGAATACGGTTAAAAAGTGCCGAGAAACAGGCTGTTCTTAATGTTTCTCATACACTTCCGGGGACAATCAGCTTTGAAGTTTTCCCAGTGTTACATACAATGCAGTAAACCGAAAAAACTTTGTTGAGCTTATAGCGCAGTCAGTAGTGTGATGGAATGGGACCCTAATAAGCGTATATGTGCATTGGTTCAAATCTCTCCAATTTTATTTTTTTTTCCCTTTCTTTTTTTTCCTTTTTGTTTTCCTTGTTCGATTTGAAATACCTACATCTCGTAATTATAAAACTCATAATCATTTTTTATGAATAGTGCACATCATCTTGTTTCTTATTACATGATGGACTTGAAATTCCTGTTTCCATTTCAAATACAAATTCTTAATTATAGATGTTTTATGAAAGACTGTTCATAAAAGTTGTTTAAATTAAGAAATCATAACAATTTAATTTTTAAGGCAAAAATGAAAAGCCAAATCCTCTGTATTTGGACTATGTCCATCGTTTAATACCACAGAGGTAGATAAGTATTGTAGAAACATGAAAAACAATTGTTTTCACAGCATTGAGCACATCATACAAATGCTGCATCTTTACATCTGCTACTGTACCATTACAATATGAACCCAACGGAACTGACTTGGAGCCAAGCTGCGGGATTTGGCATCAGAAGTAACAAGACTGTAAGGCTACCAGACATACTGGAACTAACGCATGCAGGCGGGATATAGAACAGCTCGTCATAAAAGAAGAGAAAATGCCGGTTGGCTTTGTAGATTCTGTTGTTGATAGGCTCATTATGAACGTAGCAGGTGAAACTTTCAGAACTGAAATATTATTTCTCGGATTCGAATAAGGAAGGAGGTAAGAGATCACCGGATGACTAACTGTAAGTAAGACCTTCAGTGGCTTCAATATTTAACTATACGGTGAAATTCTTCAATGCTCTCTTATGTTACACACAGCTTACCGTATTTACTCGAATCTAAGCCGCACTTTTTTTCCGGTTTTGATAATCCAAAAAACCGCCTGCGGCTTAGAATCGAGTGCAAAGTAAGCACAAGTTTTGAAAAAATGTTGGTAGGTGCCACCACAACTAACTTCTGCCGTCAAATATATGTAGCGCTACACAGGCAGGCTTTGCAGGCACAAAGATAAATACTGTCACCAAACCCTTTGCATAAGCAAATAAATTTTAAAAAAAGGTGGAAGACGAGCTTTTTTCTCCGCCTGCCAACTCATTTAAATCATGTCTGCCTAATACACTACGAAACTAGAGTGAGACACAACAGCAAACGTGGAAGAATATACATATAATGTCATGTTTATATTCGTATTATTCTTATGCCTAATAGTGATGCAGTCAGAAATGAGGCACAGCAATTGACTAGATTTTTAAATCTAAGATGACTCTAATTTCAGTACAGAATGTAATGTACTAAAGAGGCGTCTGCAAATGGAGAAAAATTTTCGCTAAACTCTCGTTCAGAACATCATCTATCATATGCTGCCTATTATTTTGTTCTTGTTGATCATTATCAAACAAAGCAGCAGTGTAAGTAACAATAAATAGCAGTCTCTTGCCATTGTTTCGCTAAGGAGACGATTCCTCTCTCCCTCTCTCTCTCTCTCTCTTTAATTGTAAGCAGCTGTAGCATGCACAAAAGCAAGCCATGCTGTGAGCGGCGACAGGTCGTAAACACTCATTATCAGAATGCTACAAACAATGCATGACACAGTACATTAACGGATTTTCAGCTTAAAGTGGCGTAACCTATAGCAAAGAGAACGGCACTTATCATAGCAAAGAAAAGTAAGCAATCAATTCAAACCAGACGAAGTACGTGAAAAAGGAAGGGTACACATATAAATACGGACAGAGCACCTGACGCATAGAAATGGCTGCCTGGTAAAGCTTAACTGCTAAGCTTACGACTCGAACCAAACTACTGTAGCTGTATCGTCATTCATTCGACTTAAATTGTCTCATATTACAATGGACCAACTTTGTTTCGATTTGGAGGTGCGGCCTAATACTTTTCTCTCCCCTTTAATGGTTTAGACTCGGGAAATTTTTTTTCCCTTGATTTCGAGTCTCATTTTTCAGGTGCAGCTTAGATTCAAGAGCGGCGTAGATTCGAGTAAATACGGTATGCAGAAAAAATTACCCTGTGGTTAAGTCAGGAATTTTCATCATTCTTGTTTTTAATTACAATAGTACGTTGGCTAAAAATGATAACATGTTGCGGTTTTTGTCTAGTCGTCAAAGGAACGCATTGTGGGAGATTTGCAGTATATTATTTCATTCTGCTTAAAAATTAAATGACATTCGAAGCTGTATTACTCCTCTGTTCGTCTCTTTTTACGTGTGAACTGCAGCTGGCCACATCACTGCAGGCTAGCTGTACGAGCTGACCAGCCAGTGCTGTCAGAGTTAAATGTGCCGGTAAAGCTGTTGTCCTTCATTACTGCAAGTCGTTGTGCACCTAAAGCACACCACTAAAAGTACCCTTATTGTACTTGACAGTGCTCGAGACAGATTGGCTGCAGTTCCACGTGAAACGGGAATCCAATGAGGTTCTAGCAAACATGGAAGAATACATAGTGCAATGTTTATATCAGGTTTATTCTTATGATGAATGGATTATAGCGCCTTAGTGCCTCTAACTCTGCTATACATACTCTTCATTTGTTTTGAGGGGAGAATTACCCAGCAAACAGATCCACCAGTAATATAAATCCCAGTAGAGAGGATCCATAGAGCATGGATGTGAATGAAGGACAAATATTGTAGTGTAAATGTCCGAGAAAAACTTGTTTCTTAAGTGTTTAATAGGGGATGAGGCCACAGAATAATTCGTGAATATCAGCCCAGCAGTTTACCAGGACTAAGGAGCTACGCCAGACGAGGAGGTAACAAGCAGCTGCCAGAAGCAGCCAAAGGTTTGAGTCTCCATTACAGTATCAGCTACATGTACTGCTCTCCAGACTTGGAGCCACAGTGCAGCTGGCTTTCCCAGCTCACTCCAGCAGCAGCCAGATTCCTGCCCAAGGACAGCACATCAAATGCCAGGCATGGCAGCCGCCTTCTGACAATGCATTGGGTGTGCCTCCTCGGCTTTGGCTGCCCATGTGTGGTCATTCATCATGGAGGTGGCTATCTCTGCAAGATTATTGTCTATCTTCATGAACAGCTGAGACCGGGACTGTCAGTCACACAACAGGGGATGTGCCTTCTATCGAGGACAGATGTCAACAAAGCAGGGCATGACCTATGTTGCATACAGCTGGCTGGATGCTAGCATCAAGATGGTTGGCTACTAGCGCTCTTTCCGTGGGGCTAGGAGCGGTCACCTCCCCATATTGATGCAGTGCTGACGTACAAGCAGAAAATAAATAATTGATTTTGATAGCCACTTCTCTCTGGGGCTTCAGCGGCCTGCCAGCCAGACTCAACTCTCAGCAGCCATTCCACAACCTGACAACATAGACACCATGCCGTCCCCAGGGTCAGCTATAGATTATATGCCTGCAAGATTCTACAGAAATTTTGTAAAAGAGTTTTCTCCCCTCCTAGCAGTAGTTTACCTTAGTTCACTGGAGCAACGGAGGGATATCAAGTGAAAGGAAAAAAAAAAAATGTATGTCATTCCCATTTTCAGGAAGTGTAATTGAAGAGACGGCCATGATTAAAGGCCTGTATCACTGGTGCCAATATCTTGTAAAATCATGGAATACGTTTCATGGTGAAACAATATGACGTTTATAGAGAATGAACATCTCCTTTATAAAAATGCAACAGAGATCTGATCTTACAAAACTCAGTCTGCTGTATTCATCCATGAGAGCCAGAACATCATATGAGTTTATCAAGTTTTGGACCAAATTTGTGACTGAGATTCAGGACTTCCTAGAAGAGAGAATGAACTTGTTGTTCTTAATGGAATGAAGTTCACAGATGTAATAGTAACTTCAGGATTATCCCAAGCAAGTGCTATATGGCTGCATTACAATCATTATGGCTACTATATTTACTTCATGATTCAGAAGATGTAATAATCACTATTGAAACCACTGGATGAAACTGATACTGAAGTTTTGAACACTGAGACTGAGTAGATGTTAAATTTGATACTTACATAACACCAGAAATAGATGTAGAAATTAATAGAATTCAATTATTTGTATCGATGAAATGAATTCATCTAACCAAATTGACATAATTTGCCTCTCTGAACATCAAGTGACCACTGGTATAAATATGTTAGACATTTCAGGATTTAAGCTAGCTTCCTACTTCCACAGAGTAGATATGGATGGAGGAGGAGTTGCCACATTTATTAAAAACTGCCATAAATTCAAGAACATTGACATTAATAAATTCTGTTTAGAGCAGCATCTAGAAGCATATGCAACAGAAGTAGAGTTCCATAACAGATCCTATATAATAATAACTATTTACCGAGCACCTGTAGGAAATTATAATCTAATCATAAATCATCTAGAAGCTATTTTGGGTTATTTAACAGTAAGAAACAAAGAAATTTTGATTGCTGGTGACTTACATACAGATTTTCTGATTCAATCTTCCAGTAAACATTTACTACAGTTAGTAATGTTGTCTTTCAATGTAACTCACACTGTAAACTTTCCAACTAGGATCACTAAATCCTCAAGGACAGCCATTGATAACATTTTTATAGACAAATCAAAGAAACAAAATCATATCATAAAACCTGTAATAAATGGACTATCAGATCATGACATGCAGCTCCTTGTTTTAGATGTAAATTCTAAGCAGATTATTGATACTGCTAAATCTGAGTACAGGAGAGTATTCAGTCAACCAAAAATTGAGTGTTTTGGAAAACTGCTCAAAGATATGAACTGTAAAGATGTTTATAGTGCTCATGACATGAATGAAAAATATAACACATTCATGAACAATGTCAGTACCATGTTTGAAAACTGTTTTCCTCTAAAATTTACTCAAATTAAACAGAAGTCTATAATAAAACCATGGATCACAGAAGGAATAAAGATTTCCTGTAAGACAAAAAGGAAAATGTATCTGTTGACCATGAATAGCTCCAATCCTGATGATTTAGCTAAATACAAGGAATACTGTAAAATATTAAAAAAAGTAATTCAGACATCTAAACAAATACACTATGAGAAGATAGCAATGTCAGGGAACAAAATAAAAACAATATGGGATATAGTGAAAGAGGAGACTGGTAGAACCAGAAAGGAACAGGAGCAAATAGCACTAAGGGTAGATGACACATTAGTAACCGATGGGCATAGTGTGGCAAATCTATTTAACAAGTATTTTATATCCGTTACTGATAGAATGGGATTGTCAGGATCAGTAAATAATGCCCTTGAATACTGAAACTAGCCTTTACAAATAGCTTCAGGTACATGAATATGCCACTCACTTCACCAAAAGAAATAACATCCCTAATAAAATCTTTAAAAACAAAGCATTCTAGTGGTTACGATAAATATCAACAAAGTTCATTAAGGCATGTTCTTGTGAGTTTAGTACAATTCTAAGTTACTTGTGTAACCAGTCAATTATAACTGGGACATTTCCTGACTGGCTGAAATATGCAGATGTTAAGCCTCTATTCAAGAAAGGGGCTAAAGAGATGCCATCAAACTACAGACCGATTTCACTTTTGCCAGCATTCTCAAAAGTTTTAGAAAAAGTAATGTACAGGCAGCTTCTCAACCATCTGACCACAAATAACATATTATCAAGAACACAGCTTGGATTTCTGAAGGGTTCTGATATCGAAAAGGCTATTTACACCTACAGTGAAAATGTACTTAATTCATTAAACAAGTTACAAGCAGCTGGTATTTTCTGTGATTTGTCAAAGGCATTTGATTATGTAAACCACAACATCCTTTTCAGTAAATTAGAATTCTATGGTGTCATGGGCAGTGCTGCAAAATAGTTCATCATACCTTGCTAACAGGAAACAAAGGGTGTCAGTGCAAGGAACTAGTGAATCAAGTCATCAGGCATCATCAAAATGTGAAGAAATTACATGTGGTGTCCCACAAGGATCCATCTTAGGGCCATTGCTTTTTCTTGTGTACATTAATGATCCCTCATCAGTTACACTGCCAGAAGCAGAGTCCGTTTTGTTTGCAGATGACACAAGTATTGCAATAAATAGTATGTCGAGTGTAGGTCTAGAAAGATCTGCTAATGATATTTTCATGGATATTAATAAATGGTTTAAAGCCAACTCACTGTCATTAAACTTCGAAAAGACTCACTAGATGCAATTCAGAACCTGTAACAGGTTTCCACCTAGCACATGCATAAAGTATGAAGAAGAGCAGATAGAAGAGGTTGACAGTCTTAAATTCCTGGGATTACAACTTGATAAGGAATTCAGTTGGAAGGAGCACACCACAGAACTGCAGAAACGCCTTAACAAATCTGTATTTGCAATTCGAGTGTTAGCAGACATAGGCAAGATAAAAGTGAAAAAGCTTGCATACTTCGCCTACTTTCATTCCATAATGTCATAGGGTATAATATTTTGGGGTAACTCTTCAAGTCAAACAAAAGTTTTCAGAGTCCAAAAGCGTGTAATACGTATTACTTGTGGAGTAAACTCATGGACGTCTTGTCGAAACCTCTTCAAAGAACTGGGTATACTAACTACTGCCTCTCAGTATACTTATTCCTTAATGAAATTTGTCCTAAGTAATATATCTCTTTTTCCAACAAACAGCTCAGTTCATACATACAATACCAGGAACAAAAATGATCTGCACAAGGATTTAAAAGCACTTACTTTAGTTCAAAAAGGGGTGCACTACTCAGGAACACTCATCTTCAATAATTTGCCAGCAAACATAAAAAATTTAGTTACAAATAAAGATCAGTTTAAAAGGAGCCTGAAAGACTTACTAGTGGCCAACTCCTTCTACTCCATTGACGAATTTTTTAATAGAAACAAATGATGTGTTGTATATATTCATACTATTAGTACTGTTATTTCAGCTTAAAAAAAAAAAAGGGACATGTACCACATCCACGAGGATCTCCTCAACACGGATCTATGGAACGAAAAACTAATCTAATCATGTAAAGGATGAAAGACTGGCGCAGGAACTGTTATTTTGACCCTGAACATATCCCACATAAACAGGAAAAAAGATCTATTACTATTCAATTACACTAGTGGCAACAACTGCCGGAAACAGAAGCAACTCTTAAGCATCCAGCAGTGACCATCCAAAATGACCTTAAGTGAAATGGCCACATAAAACTAGTTCTAGGAAAATAAAATGCCAGGCTGAGATTCACTGGAAGAGTGTAAGAAAATGTAGTTGATCCACAAAAGCAGTGGCTTACAGTTACAGAATATCAGTTTGACTGAATTAGAATACTGCTCATCAGTGTGGAATCCTTAACTGTGTTACATTACATGATAGGTGGCATGGATCATGGCGATTCCACTGGAGCAGGGAGAGGAGGAAGTGATAAATGGTACTGGAAGCTACATAGCTTGTGGAGAAGATACAGATATAGGTGCAGGATCTATAATTAATACTCTGCATAACCCAAAATTTCCACAAAAATCATCATAATATGCAGAGTATATATATTAGAGGGAAACATTCCACGTGGGAAAAATATATCTAAAAAGAAAGATAATGTGACTTACCAAACGAAAGCGCTGGCAGGTTGAAAGACACAAACATACACACAAAATTCAAGCTTTCGCAACCAAAGATTGTTTCATCAGGAAAGAGGGAAGGAGAGGGAAAGACGAAAGGATGTTGGTTTTAAGGGAGAGGGTAGGAGTCATTCCAATCCCTAAGGTAAGTCTTTCCTGATGAAGCAACCGTTGCTTGCAAAAGCTTGAATTTTGTGGGTATGTTTCTATTTGTTTGTGTGTCTATCAACATGCCAGCGCTTTCGTTTGGTAAGTTACATCATCTTTGTTTGGAAAGTAATAATTACAAAACATGGGGCATGCTCGAAAGGATATGCACATTGTTTGAATGCGCATGACTAAAGAGTTTCACAAAAGTGCCATTAGATTTCCATCAATGCATCTTCTCAGTTTGCAGTCAGTCAGAGGCAAGATGGCGTCTGCTGAACAGAAGACTTTTGTGTGTTGCAGTTTTCAAAGAATGAATCAATGATTTTGGTCCATCACGCTTTTCGGCAGTGTTTTGGTACTGATCCACCTGCACCCCCAAAACATTTGTCCTTGCTATCGCCAATTTAAAGAGACAAGATGCTGTGTAGAGGTAAGAAACCACGTCAATCTCACACTTCTGGTGACACTGTGGAAGTAATTCGACAAATGTTTGGAAATGGCAATGCCTCAAGCAAATCTCTGGTGGGTGATAAGGCATTGTATGGTCTAGAAAACTTGCACACTACAATTAGTGCACGTCCTCGGATTGGTGATGAAAGGGAAAAAAAAGAGTTGACTTCAGCAGAGCTCTGCTAGAGGACATGGAAGACAATACATTTTTACCATGATTAATTTTTAGTGATGAAGCAACACTTAATGTTAGCGATAAAGTAAACAGACACAATTTACATGTATGGGAACTCCAGAACTCTCATGAAATTTCTGAGCACAAAAGACAAAAGAGACTCACCTAAAACAAAAGATTTCTTTATGCCATTTCTCATCTAGATGCTGTTCGTGCTGCTGCTGGTAGATGCCCAGAGCATTTGTAGCAGCATAGCTAAAACTTTTAGGATTTTGTGAATATTTTGCAAATTCATCCTATGTTTGTTGTATGTTATTGTCAATAAATACCGAGTTTTTAAATCAGGCCATTCTTTTTGAAACACACTGTATATCCCTCTTATGCATGTTCACTCAATAAACAACTAGGTGACAGCAGGTAAGTCTAGATAAGGGCACCTCAAGTGAAAATTTTGAACAGGCTGCACATTCCATTCTATTTCTGGAGGAGGAGGAGGAGGAGGAAATTAGTGTTAAATGTCCCGTCAACAACGAGGTTGTCAGAGACAGAGTACAAGCTTGAATTAGGGAAGGATAGAGAAAGAAAGTGGCCATGTCTTTTCAAAGAGACCATTCCAGCACTTGCCTTACCAGATATAGGGTGATCACAAATTAAATCAGGAGGGTTGGACACAGGTTTGAACAATCGGCCTCCCGAATACAAATCCATTGTGCTAGTGACTAGGCTACCTCACTCAGCCCATTCGATTCCTTTTCTGAATTACATGTCTATCTTGATGTATGGCTTATTTATCAAATGCTCATAATTTTCCCTTCTTCTCTCTTTGCAATCAACAGAGCAGATCTCCTCAGCTTCAAGTACTTCTGGCTCTCTCTTTTGGCTTCATTGTTAAATTATCCCTCACCTACCAATTTTCAGGTGAATGATCATTTTTTGTCTTAAAAACATTTTCGGCATAAAAAAACCTCCATTTCATAATTGCAGGAAAAGTTCCCGAACACAAAAATGAGGCAATAATTCTTATTAACATATTCACAAGTGAAAATAGTTGGCAATTATTTGATTAATAACATTTTTTGTCATGTTATTGTTGTAGGTCACAAAATAAACTGTAACTAGGAAGGTAATTGGTAAAAAAAACTATTTCATAAATAGTTTAGTTTCCTTCCACTTCTTCATAGTCTAGAAGCTATTTACACAAACAGTTATGATAACAAACCAATTCATTAACTAGACTTCCATCATGTTCTCGTTCAGCAATACACGCTGCTGAGCCTCCAGGGCAGCTCAGTCCAGAAAGTGGTGTTATGGGAGCACATACATTGATGAAGAACTCCGATTTCCCATTGATAATGTGGTAACTGTTCTCTGTTCGTGACAGAGATGTTAAATCTACCTCCCAATCACCTTCACGGAGCACACAGTTGACCTACAAGACAGAAAATGTCAAAGCATTACCTTTACAACAAAACTCATACCAAAACAAAATATGAAACAATGTTACTGGAAGTAAAAGAGAATACATTTTCTAATAATAACTACATAAGAAACATGTATGTAGTAAAATGTTTATGAGGACCCAGATACACACAAAACACCCAGAAACTTTATCAGCAACTATACCTTTTCACTTCAAAATCAATTTTTCAATGCAAAATAACTGGTGACAGTGACTGAAGACTTCTGGTATAAAGATCACAGAATGTGAATGATTTAACAGGCCAAATGACTCTGCACTGTGCTAAATCTTAGAACGTGTGATGGAACACCCATGGGCAGGCATGGGCTGCTCAGTAAGTCTGGATTCTCGCCAGTCTTAAATATGCCGTGCAATACCACCAAACCAATGCTCGGGCTTCCCATGTGTAGGAAATCCACTGCATGAGTTCATCTGAGTTTCCTCAGTCAAGGCAAGGTCTAGCTCACAGAGGAGCCTTTCGACACATACAGGCTCTCATGCGTGGCAGCCCTGGGCAGTAATGACCAGCGGAAGTGTAGCTTTCCATTATGTTTGGCAATTTCATTTTTAGAAGCCTTTTTAAATTCCTTAGAAATTTTGTATGAGGCTTTCTGAATGAAGGGAATACTATATGTTTTATGCTGTTTGTGTCTGGTTCTAACAAGACTGGAATTTCATTTTTTACTGTCTATTATTATTTGTGTTAATCAATAGTGAAAGGTAGATACATATTATTTGTAGTATCCATTTCATTAAGCTAATCTCATCTTCCAAACATTGTTGTGCGTTGGTTGTCTTCATTGTTATATTTACTATGCTACTGCTCACTGCTACGTCATAAGTTGTCAGGCAGAAGGTGCAGTTGTAGATCAGACAGAACCATTAACAAGAAATGTTTTAATATTTTCAGGGTTCCATCTCAATCGATAAAAATGGACCCTTATAGGATCAATTTGTTGTTCGTCTGTCTGTCTGTCTGTCTGTCTGTCTGTCTGTCCAACTGTTGTAGTGACTCGAAAATTTCTGTGTAAATTCTAGAACCAGTCAGCCTTTTACCATCTCGAACACACACTATTCTGGATATGAGCGTGGGATGGTAGAATCCTACCTACTGCGTGTCACGTTTGTGTGTGCAGGTTTAAAATCAGTCACAGGAAGAAAATAGATGCGGCAGTCGGATGGCACCGACAAGTACCTGCCGTCAATCCATAGATATTTTAGTGAACGTGTAAGGAAGAACCATGGAGTTTATATGCAGCTCTGTGCTTACTGTGTTATTGACTATTGTTATTAAAACAAGAACAGTTGAAAAAGTATTCTTGTAGACTCCAGATGCAACCTTGTTAGAGGCAAGACTCATTTAATGATTCATGTTAAGGAAGGTCATGGTATCCAAGCCAACTTTCTTTTAACTGTTACTCAATTTGTTTCTAAAGTCCAACTGTAGTTGTAAAGTAGAATTTTGATTGTGTATGGAGGTCAAATACATCGTTCGTTGATGAAAAGTAAAATTTGTATGTCTACTTATTTCATAAGGAGAAAGAGTCTAAAAATTCTTATACCTGGCGTTATTTGACAGAGAAGAAGTCAAGATCGTTCCAACAGCCTGCTATTCAGTAAAGAAGAGTGGCTGCAAATTCCAAGTAAGTCATCTCGTAAAGAAGTGGAAGGTGGTTTGGGGGAATAAGCTGATATAACCCTGATCTACACTAACACTTTATGTCGTCAGAACGTTAGACTGTTAAAAACCCTTTTTCTCAGGAAGAGGTTGCCAATCATGTCATATTCTCAGGTCTACAGTCTCTTGGCAATGTAAAAACATAAAGCTTCTTCAAAGTCAATGCAATCAAAAGACACAGTCATTGTATCATACAGGTGTATACTCACAGACTCACTTGCCAAAACATACAGGATATTTCCCATTGACCTACAATCATGACATTTGGCAAGAAGTGAACATATTCATTATTTGACTTCAAACTTAAAATTAAATCATTCTCAGAAGACTGACCTCCCGGGACCGATATCTTGCTAGCATAAATGTCAATAATAGGCAAAAATCAGTGATGGATGAACTGCTTACATACATAATTAAGTCTGTACAGAACCCTCAGATCACGAGCCTTACTTGCACCTGGCCAATTTTTATTTTTATTTTTTTCATTAGAAGGTTTTTTTTTTTTTTTTTTTTTTTTACACACACATAGCGTTAAAGGTGTTCTTCATCACAGTAGCAACACACGGGATAAATTTAAGCTGCCACGTTCTACAAGCTCACATGTCAAGGACTTTCCCATATTTTACAGATGTAGAGGAGGTAAATCATTTGAAGTACACTACTACAATTACATAGCAGGTCTACTATTAAATGTTAAGACATAATCCTCAATTGGACACACATGTAATGATAGAAAACAACAACTTACTGTCACTGAAATCAGAATCTTATTATCATGGCCCCAGAGACATACACGTAGCCTACAACCCACAGACTTAAATAACAAACAATCATTCTACTTTCTGTGTTTAGCAATGAAAGCCTCTTCATGAAACAACCCCACAATAATAAACTCTTTCTCTTAAAAATTTATATGCTGTCCCATTATGTATAAAAATTAACTTCCTTCACTTCAATTGCTGCCTAGTAAAAATCAGAAATTGATGCAAAGCTAAATACAGTCACATGTCACTGAAAATTGAGCTATGATTCCGAAATGAGTCAGTCATCAATAAGTACATAAAAAAGACTGGAGATGGTGTTTAATTGTTACAAAAGATTAAAATAAGGATTTAAGTTAGTCACAGTGACCTAAAAGAAATGTAATGCCTGCTGATAATGAGAACATTTCATATGTTACAGGCTGTGTTATACATCCATTATTTTTGGAAAATTGGCGTATTTTGTTATACCCATCTTGTACTATAGGCATACACAACTTATTTTCAGCCACGAGGTGCATAATTCAATAATCAAAAACATAACTATGAGGTTTCAAGGTGCATCTGAATTATTTCAATTAAAGCATGCATTTCTACACACAGGTTGTAATTAAAATACTGCCACTTGTTCATTTGACATTAAGCTTACCTAATGTTCCTGGTATTGTATGTATAAAAATTAACAGATCAAAACCAATTTTTTGAAATGCTATAGAAATGAGTTCCCCATAAATTTATTTAAAAATGCCCCTGTGCTATTGTGTTCTTCATAGGATGTTCATGGTTAGGAAACATTTTCAGTTACTAACGTTTATATGTGAAGACTACAGCCCAAAAAACTGCACAAAATATCATAATAAATGAATTTGTAAGCACCTACTATGCCACCACCATGCAGCTGCCAAATTTGTATCTGACACCTTCTGCAGGATGCATGGCTTATGAGTGGCATGAACATCAGCTGCTGCCAGCATATGATGGACTCTTCCTGTGCTCTCTTTACAATAGTGACTGACTCTACATCAGGACCCTCAGCCTCCATAATTGTTGTAGTTTAACTTGCATGATCTTCAGATTCAATACAACTGAAAAGCAAGATGCCATCTCGGTATGCCGTTGTGGAGAAACTGTTTCAATATTCAATAACGGGCTAATGCAGCAAGAAAATTTGCTGCGCGTGTCATTCATATTGCTACACTGCAATGTTTTTGTTGCTGTTTCACCAGTTATAACAATGCTGCCTCCATGATATGCTTAACACATGTGAAAATTAAAAATGAAAAATAAGCCTAGTCACCAAGTATACCGTTGTGACTATGGTACAGTGCAGACCTGCCACACCTTTAGCCACAGCAGTGGCACACACAGCAACAAATACCACAGAGCCGCCACTCCATAATGTCAATGGGTATATTGCCTGTCTGCAGCTGGCAGCCTCTCCCAGCTCTCCATCACCTGACAACACTTGCCTCAACAGATTCTGAATTACGGACAACTACAAGCACCCAAGAACAAGGTACTGAAGCCTCCCAACATATCCTAAAGGGAGCTAATCCATGACCAGTAAGTATGGTGCCACCTTCTAGGTCAGGCCCACCACCGTGAACCTCACTAAGATTCATATCATACAAGCAGTAGACACATCACACACACACAAGAGTCATGTGGTTCGACCCAGGAGACTGCCAAATCACTGGCAGCACTTGAGACACCTCGGCCATTATTCCTGTCACAGCTGTGTATTGCAGCTGCAGCCAGAAACGTGTGCTGCCACACAGTAGCTGACTAGTTCGTATCAGGTGCCCTCTGCAACAGCATGGTTCATGTGGCACAAGAGCATCATCTGCAGCCAGTGCACAATTTAGTAAAAATCTGTGTTCAGGTCAACTTGTGCCGTGTTAGGTGGCAGCAGACAATGGACTCTTTCTGTGTTCTCTTCTGACACCAAGTAACTAAATCAGAACTTTCAGTCTACCTATTTGTTGTACCTGAATAAGTATGTTTTTCTGATTCCCTGCATTTTGAGTATCTCTCTCTCTCTCTCTCTCTCTCTCTCTCTCTCTCTCTGTGTGTGTGTGTGTGTGTGTGTGTGTGTGTGTGTGTGTGTGTGTGTGTGTTACCAATAGAAGTACTGGATACTGCAACTACTGCATAGTAAATATAAAATCTATTGCATCTTACTTCTTTATCATCAAAAGATAGTGAAACAAAAATGAAAGTAAACTTATAAATATTACTTACATGACTCTCACATGCCAACTGTGTGAACCAATGGATCATGGATGTACAGTTGCTAGTTGTATCAACATACTTTGGCCCGTCAGTTACATTCTCCATTCCACAAATAAATTCTATTAAAGTGTTTCTTGGAACACCTATGTCACACAAGTCACCTTCAGAATAATTCAGAAATAAAGCACCTATTCGATATTCCAAGTTTGCATTTCCAATACCAGCACTAATAGATTTTGGTTCATCATTGTTTTTAAGAATGCAGGCACCTGAAATTGTAAACACATAGCACTGCTAAAATCTTAGGGTGAAACCTATTTCATTACATATAGAACAAGGAGGCACAAAAAGGTAAGAAGACTGAAACGTACTTCAAGAGAATACATTAGAAAAACCTGTCAGATGATACTTTTAATTAATATTGCTTTATATCTCACCTGTCAGAATTAAGTACAAATTCACTCTGTCACACACAACCATACACACACACCCAGATACACATGCTCATGGTGACACTGTGTAATTTTGATTACTGTACCATTTAAATACTATACATACAGAAAGGGTGCAGAAAACCATGGAGTCCTCCGTAAATAGTTAACTAAATTGGATAACACACATAAGGAATGTAATGGTTTATAACTTATATAAGAAGTCTATTCCTAGTAATACACAATGATACTGTGTCATCAACCAAAAGGTTGATTTGTATGACTACTTACAGCAATCTTCATACCATCTCATCTCTTTTATTCGTTTCATAAATATTTATAAGTGTGAAACTTACTTGCTCATCAACAATTCCCTGCTTGGCATGAGACACAAAGTTTAGTTTACATTGTACCTTATGTGACACCAGACTCTCAAGTGTTACTGAATATAATTCAATTTATATTATTCTTAATGGCATACACAGACGTGATCCTATAGGTAGCAAATATTTTTCAACATTGTAGTCTTAAATATTACTGCAGTTTCCAAATCCTATGTCCCTGAGGACTAGAGATAACATGGAAATCCTGCATTGTTCTCCGCTCCAAGGTCAAGGGAAAGGAGAGAGTGAAACCCAGGGTCACCTCTCAAACTGCACCACGGAGGCCACCGAACTTGCTGGCCTTTTCTGACGAAATTGTCATCGACACTGTCGCAAGTCATAACTCCACAAGTTCTTAGGGAGGGATCAAGCTTATTATCTATCAGACTGGCACTGAATCATATGATCAAGGAGTTTTTGCCACAGTCCTTCCTCACTCTCTCTCTGGTCAAACATGGGTGACGCTTAATTTTTTCACTATCATCTTTCTAACTGCTTGTTACCCAATCATCAGCAAATGGGCCCCATAACTTTCTGTATTAAGTGTAATTTTTTCTTTCTTATTTTGTGTAATCCTACAACTGAGCAGTGAGAGCCAGTCAGGAATGCTGCTTGTAACAACTAGCCATTCTGAAAAAGCTTTCTCTTCTTTGTAAGCATGTGAGAAATTTTCAAAGAAGCAAGTGTGGCATTTTTAGATTTTATCATCGGAGTCACATTAATTGCATTCTAACAAAACACTTTCTTACTTGAATAACATGGAGGAATACGGCAACAACAGCAGACAGCTACACTTCACACAATTGACTGCCCACAAGGTGCAACCAACATAGGAACTTCCCTTAACATTTTGTTGAATTTGAAGAAGAAGAAGATATGAAGAAAATAATAACAACATTAATAAAAGAATGGCATACAGCAATGAATGTACATAAAATCGTCGCTGATACTATCATTTATTAGTGAAATTGGCTACAGATGAAAATAGGAGGAACTTGACACTTCTGAAACAACTGCCATCCTCAAGTTGGCCTAAAGCTACTACTACCCATTCTACAAGTGTGAAGGAAGGCAGGAGTAGCCAATGAATCCTACCACATAATCAGATTATTTCTTAATTGCATATTTGAATTGCAGGAGTAGACAGAGTTGGTAAAAAGTGATCAGTTTCAGTCTCAGCCTGCCTGAAACAACATCAATAAATAAGCAAAGAAAGCTTATTTTCGAACATTTCATTTCTTGCAAGGAAGTATATCTTTTATATTCAGCTTACAAATATTTGCAAATTGTGTCTAAAGCAAAACCACAATGTGCTTCTTCAAATTGCCAATTTTTCCGAACTGATCATACGCCATACTTTATTCTGAGATTGTGTCAATAACATAACACATTTTCTCTGGTTTTAGCACCTAGCCAAGCCAATGATAAGTAAATCCAACCTAAATTGTGTAGGCAATGTCAAAACATCTTTCAGTGTGGACAACGCAGTTCCAACTGACACAAATAAAAGAAACACACTTTGCCAATATATTTCAGTAAAATTGCATATCAGTAGAACTACAAATCTACCACTGCTCATTATCTTCTATCATCATCTCTCTGTGTATGGATCTTCCCACAAATTCTGCCCTCTTTTCAATTCAGCATATCAAAGTCCTCCAAGTTTCTTCTCTGCTCCTGTGTTCCCTATTGACTGCAGTTTTCTTACTGTTCTTCAACTATTTCTTCAACAAAGGAAGAGAAGCCCATGTAACATGTTACAAGCAAACTAGTCTACTGTTGCAACATCATACACATTCATTTCTAACAATCCACATAAAGGATAGCTGCAAAGTTACAGACTAATGCTGCAGGCTTGTTGGTATAACAGTAACGTGCACGGCTGGAAGCCGAGAAGATATAGATTCAAATTTCGGTTGGGCCACAACTTTTTCAGTTTTCATTTCAACGTAGCCTTCAACTCTAAGCAATGTGAGGAGTCACCAGAGACAAAATGTGGTTTGGACTCCACATTAAACTGTAGGTTCCCTTTCTGCGGTTAGATAACTAGAGTAGGTTACAGTGTCACCGAATTGCTGTGAAATTGAAAGACTTGCACCAGATCACACAAAATCATTATTATTATCATTACAACACTATAATGACATGGTCTTATTCTGCAGGCACAGGGTGTATACGTGGACAAGGAGAAAAAATTCCCGGATTTTTCCCGGATCTCCTGGTTAAAAATACATTTTCTCCCAGGTGACAATACGCTTTGCCATGTTAAGTTACAGTATACTTTCCCTCAGAACTGTAAAACCTATCCTTTGATAGGAAATGGTTTTATACAGCAGCATAGCATTTCCTGGCACTTTAGAAAACGGTACTCGGGGGAAAATATACATTTTGGAAAGATCTTTGACGTGCAGCATATTTTCGTATTATGAAAGTATAAACTCGAATTACACCAACAGGAAGAGTTAATGCTATAAATTAATAAACATAGTGTTGCTACAAGAAAAGCAAAGCTTTCACATATAATATTTGTCTCGAAGATTAATAAGCTACAAGAGACGCTAAGCTTTCACTTAAAATGTTGATCTGTTTAGAGCATGTTACACTTTAAGATACATCACATAAATACGCCAGCAAAATTTTTGAAGATAATGCTTTCTGAACAACACTTCGCAATATTTTACCGTGACCTGTTAGAAATAGACTCATTTCAGCAGTTGTCAGAGAGCTCCAGATAATTGGCGACACCGTGCTTGTGCAGCTATGGCGATGTAGTAAGCCTGTATGTTCGTAAGTGTAAAACATTAAAAGATCTTACATTATGTCATAAAAGAAACAATACATCAGAGAAAACTCTGAGAGCGTAAGAATTTTGTGAAACATACTAAAATGCAAAGTTCGCCTTACAGTGCACATTCGTATGCCCAGATTCTCAATGACGTAGGCTTAGACCAGTGATGAAGCTTTTCAGTGTGGTTTATGGACCATAAATTATCATGGAGTACCAGTACTGTATGATTTCATGTTTGGTTCTTTATTATGGCATAATAAGATGAAAACATGCACCTGAAATGCAGCGAACAGTTGAAACTAGCCAATAGTGTGGAATAAATTGACTGCCTCGACAGGAAAGCTTAATAAAAGCCAAATTTATTTATCAGACTGACAAAAATAACTTCATTGTTCTGCAAGGCGATTAACGCTTGACTGTCAGAAAGGTAGAAATGAAATAAAATCTGAAACTAGTAACATAGTTTACCCTTCCGTAATTATGTGAATGTATTTTAATTCACATGATAGCTCCTAGCCACAGAAAACTGTCTTGTTTTCATTTGACGTGAGAGCAGTAAACAAAGAGGAAACAGAAAAATCACTAAATGTAAAAACGAGTCACGTGGAGACTAACACCCCCCCCCCCCCCCCCCCCCCTGCAAATGAGACTTTCTGAAGATGTCTGATACATAAAAGATATATCTTTGAAGAAATGTAAGACATGCTATTTGGTCTTAAGTGTGCAGTGAGGTGCCACGCACTGGAAACAACTTTGTTATACCGCAGGTCACTGTATTTCACTCTGTGGAACTCAAATGCGTATATTTTCTAATGGATGCCATCAAACTATGCTCACAATTAATACTGGATAGGATTACTTGTAACCAGGAGAACAACAACTCTTCAGAAAATATCTTGCTCCTCTGTGTGACATAAAATTAAACATATGACACCTAAAACCAGTAAAGACAAGAGACAGGCAAGACAATACACATTTCTTCAATCCTTAGGTCCTAATGATTTTTCTGTCTAATCTTGCTACAGCTTTACATGGCGTGCTTTCCTTTCTGTGAAAGGACTATTACCTTATCAAAGTTCGTCAAAACGTTTTCCTACATGAAAAATAGAAATATAGCTGTCTAATACTGAAAAAGCTGTTAATACAAATAGTACCCAATAGTGGTGTGGTTTCTTGATCTGATTACGTCTATTTTGTCACTGTGTGCTGGAGAAAACAAAATAGGCCTTTCTAATATTTCAGCAATTTTAACACACACCAAATAAGCGAGACTGTTTTGGCAAAAATGATCATTTTTATAATTTGTCAGAATATAGTCTACGAAGTACCAATACGAAATATCTATTTGGCCTACTACAAGCAAAAATCTTTACGTTAGGAAATAATTTTACATTTCATTCATACGCTCCAGTTTCTCACGCAAGTAGTAGAACGAAATTTTTGTATTAATTTGGAACCGTAATATTCTTCCATAATTGGTGAGATGTCACAGTTTCTTCTCCTTCCTCATACTAACGAAGTCTTGTCATCATTAATTCTGTAACTATTCCTACCACTGTCAAAACTCATTCTCCGGTGAACTTCACTAACCCTGCCACAATCACTGGTTAGGTATTATTACGCGTTTGTACAATATGTTTTCCGGGCTACTCCCAGAATGGAACGTACGCGGCTGCTAGCCGGGGACTGCAACTGGCCCTGTCTCATGAAGCGATCTGGCCAAAAAATTTCTGTTAAAATTTCACTTTCTTGGATACACCGAGAAGATAAAACATTATCTTTCTTATCTGTTAGTCGTTTATTTCCACTCTGGTAGTCTGAATCTATGGATTTTGCTGGTAATTATAACAATGCTGAATATTCGCAAACTGATTCAACCACATAAACAAGCAGCACTTGCCATTCACCGGTTCGGCTTTATTCCGCTCAGCTCGTAAAGCCCCTTCCCCTTTTTTCTGCATGAAAGTTTATTTCTAGATGTGACTAGGATTCCCCTGGCAGAGACATTACATACACTATGCACATATTCAAAAATCAACTTATAATCATTCAGAAATCAGCTTAGAATGTGTCCAAAAACCAGCAGGAGTGCATTTCAAAATCATACGAATAATCGGTAGACCGACGTGTGCTGGATGCTAGGTGCTTTGTGAAACAAGTATTTCCCCCCACCCCTCAAGAATATGAATTTTCCCCCTCCCTCTGAAATTGCAGCCCGGTTCAGATACCCCGGTTTGCCATCACTCCACATTAGATCCGGGCCTGCTGCAAACGCGTGAATCGGCAGCTTGGGAACGCCAGCAAAATTTTTCCGGGTACCATGTGGGTTGTTACTACTGCTGCTTACACAGCCAACAGCCACATTTCTGTAGCCAGAAGCAGAAGAAGGTGCTACTCATATGCGACTCAACTGCGCATGTGCACGAGCCTGCTCGTAACTGATTTAATGAGCCTAATGTAAACAGTTGTGACAACGCACTCATCGAAGGCGATTTGTTGTTACGAAGCATTGCATAGTCTTTTGAAAGCTTCTGACACATTTTGCTATTCGCAGGCGCTTGTACGAGCACTGTGTTATTTTATATGGCACATTTCCTTTGCAATTTAAGTTTGAATTTCGTTTTTTTGTCTCGTTCATGTTTTAATGCTACAGAATTATTCTGCAGTAGCGGGATACAGTAATATCCTTTGTTAGAGTAACGGTTCTTACCAGTCAAAATTACAAAAAATTAACTGAAAACTAAAACACTGAAAAATTCCTGGAATTCTAAAAAATTCCTGGATTTTTCCCAGTCTTCTCCCGGATGAAAAAATTCCCGGGTTTTTCCTGGATCTCCTGGTTGTCCCGGGTCGTACACACCCTGAGACACTAACAAAGCATTAAGGAACAATGTATACAATTACTACCCCTTTTTCAATGAAGAAAATTTCCAATTGGAACACTATACACTGTAACTACATTGTGTTGTTCAACTAAGTTGCCCTGGGGACAAAAAATTATTCCAATTATATAACTTTATAGTTGACCAGTCATTTATTACTCACTTGTCTTATTTCTTGGGTGTAATAATTGTAAGCAGACTACAGCACACCAAAGCTGCATTTAATGTGAGAAAGAACTTACTTATGAGCAAGATGATCAGTCTCTGGAAATGATGAAACCGATCATCAAAGTATTTGTTTGGAGGGTGGCCCTACATGGATGTGAATGTTGGATGACAGGAAAACATGACAGAAGACAGCTACAAGCCCTGGAGAGTTGATGCTACAGCAGGATGATGAAGATCAGCTGCAGAGACAGAGTTACCACTGAAGAGGTATTGAGAAGAGTACAGGAAACCATATCTCTGTTGAGGCACATCAAAACAAGAAGAGAGAAACTACAGGACAAATTTTAAGATGCACACAAATCATTGGAACAACTGCAGAAGGAGCTACTGAGGGAAAGAATCACTGGGGATGACCAAGGCTGTCACATATGCAGCAGATTATATTATGAAAAAGGTATACTTTTACTCACAATACAAATTGAGTCACAGACATGCACAACAAAAAGACTGTTAACAAGTATGCTTTTGGTCAAAAGGCCTTCTATTAAATTAGACAACACACATACATACACATTCATACAAAGACAACTCACACACGACAACTGTTTTTGGCTGTCAAATCCAGATCTGGTACTTGCACGAATGTGGGTGTATGATGGGAGAAGCAGTCTGTGTGGTTGGGGTAAGAAGAAGAGGAGAAGGCTGGGGCTGGGGTGGGGACGGGAAGGGATAGCAGGGTAGGGCTGAGGGGCGTAAAGTGCTGTTTTGTGGGACCATACAGGGACAATATGGAGAGATGTTGGGGCTGCTAGGTGTAGTTGGGAGGTTGAAAGGAGGGCAAGGGGAGTGGAACAGGAGAGAAGTAGAAAGACTGTTGGTGCATTGGTGGAATAGAGGGCTGCGTAGTGCTGGAGTGGGAACATGCTAGGGGATACGTTGGTAAAGGACAATAACTAATGAAGATTCAGGAGAGTTCTAAGAACGTAGGATATATTGCAGGGAGAGTTCCCACCTCTGTGGGAAAGCTGTTGCTGGATCCAAATGGCACTGGCTGTGAAGCAGCCATTGGAGTGAAGAACACTGTGTTGGGCAGCATGCTCAGCAATTGGGTGGTCCATCTGTTTGTTGGTGGTCATTCATACAGACAAGACAGCTTGTTGGTTGCCATGCCCATGTAGAACACAGCACAGTGGTTGCAGGTTAGCTTGTAGATCACACGAATGGTTTCACAGGTACTCTGGCATTTGACGGGATAGGTGATGCATACGACTGGATGGGAGTAGGTGATGCTGGGAGGATGTATGGGACATGTCCTGCATCTAGGTCTGTTAATAGAGATATGAGCCATGAGGCAATGGGTTGGGACCAGGGGTTTTGTAGGGATGGACTAGGACATTGTGTAGGTTTGGTGGGCAGCACAATACCACTGTGGGAGGAGTGGGAATGATAGTGGTAGGACATTCCTCATTTCAGGGCACAATGACAGGTAGCTGAAACCCTGACAACAATGTGATTTAGTTGCTCCAGTCCTGAGTGGTACTGAGTCACGCAGGGAATGCTCTGCCAGGGCTTAATCTACCTCTAGTTGTACCATGAAATGAGGAATGTCCTACCAACAATCCTTCCCACCCTCCCACAGTGGTATCCTGCCCCCCACAAAACCTACACAATGTCCTCAGCTTCTATACCTGTAATAGACCTAGATGCAGGACCTGTCTCGTAAATTCTCCCACTATCACCTACTCCACTCTGGTCATAAATCCTCCCACTATGACCTTCTCCACTCTGGTCACAAGTATCACCTATCCTGTCAATGGTAAGTCTACCTATGAAACCATTCATTTGATTTACAAGTTAAGATGAGACCATTATGCTGCATTTTATGTCACATAACAATCAACATGCTGTCTGTCCACACAAATGACCACCGACAAACTGTGTCCCAGAACCAGTTGGACCGCCCAACTGCTGTGCACGCTGCCCATTTCTTCATTTTAATGACTGCTTCACAGCCAGTGCCATCTGGATTGGATACTTTCTACCAACACCAGCTTTTCTGAATTGCACAGGTGGTAACTCTCCCTGCAATATATCCTACTTTCCTGTAATCCTCCGGCATCAACCTTCATTAATTATTGGCCTTTACCCACCTATCACCTTCCCTGTTCCCACACCAGCACTACACAGCCCTCTATTCCACCAATACACCCACAGTCTTTTTACTTCTTTTCTTTCCCACTCCCCCCGCCGTCTTTTTAACCTCCTGACTGCACCTAGCTGCCCTGCTTTCTCTTCACCTCGTCCTTGGATGCTCCCACAAACAGCACATTACTGTTCCCCATCTCTACCTTGCTATCCTTTCCCAATCGCACCCCGGCTTCCCCTGTAATCCAACCACCCAGATTGTTTCTTCCACCATGCTCATAGTCTGGCCTCAGCATCCAGCGATAGTGGTCTTATATATGTGAGTTGCCTTTGTGTTAATGTGCGTTTACGTCTGTTGCCCAATTCGGAAGAAGGCCTTCTGGCCAAAAGTTTACTTTTTAACAGACTTTTTGTTGTACCTGTTTGCAACTCAACATCTATGCTATATGGTGAGTATGATAAATATTTTCATAATATTGTCGTTATTCCATCCATGATTTCCTATTGTTTGACGCAGCAGATTACGCATGAGTTGGGACGCATTACATAAGTGTAAGTGAAGAGGAAGGCGGAGGGGAATGGCATACTGCTGCAAATCAATCCCAGGGATGAACATTCAGAAAGAGAGATGAGAGAATAATAACCAAGTTCCCTCATTACATGTCAACATCATTAATATCCACAGTCTTAAAAAAATTTTAACATAGCAATGCATAAAGGCATATCTGATATTTGTCAGTAGCCATAACTCTTTGACAGACACTCTAGAAACTGCACATTAGACGGTAAAGAACTTCACTCCTTCTTCCATTAAATGTCAGAACATTTTGTTTGAAAATTGTGGACACTGGGCATCTTTTGAGTCTTTGTAAAGGTTTAGACTGTACACTATGGCATACTATTACATAAGTAACAACATTAATGGATCAAGGAAAGCAAATGTTGTAAACTACTAACTTATGTGGTAGAACAAATGATGCCTCATTATACTGCCACATAAAAGGAAATTAACTTGCAACTGACAATGAGTCTCACAATTTGAAACATTCTTATTAGAGCACTTCTTTATGTACCATACAATATCAGCCACTTTGAGTGCACCAGATAGATCCAAAGCTAGCTGCATTTGAAAATAATATAAGTGTAATGGTTACAAACACTGACCAAGAACACAATAATAAGCATACGATGTTCTGGGGGAAACCACGGCTGCTTTAAACTGACTTATAGTGGTTGCACCATTAGTAAAGTGGAGGACATCAAATTCTGACAATGACAATAGATGTTATGCTCTTGTGCAGTGCACGTAATGTATCATGCATCATCAAAAGCTGCAATATTCTGAAGATGGTTTATTTAGCAAACATTCTTCTTGTGATAACATATGGTGTAATACTCTGAGGTAATTCATATCAGGGGCATGATATCTAGAATGCATGCAGGACTATTCACAAATTCCACGCAGGCCATTAGTATGAGGAGGACTGTTACTCGGCATTTATTACAGTTATTCTGATCTACTGTTGAAAATGTACACTTGAATCAAACAAGCAGCTACAACTATTTAGTATACTCATACACAAGAGAAAAAAATCATCAGTATATCTGGATTACATCTTTCTCATTCAGTATGTTCATTTGCATTGTACATTTTCAATAGGTCTTTCTCTGGTAAACTACTACTATTGTCTTTGGGAATGCAGAAGGTCCCTGTAACTATGGTGGTCATTATTGTAAACCAATTATGAAATGTTATTCTTCTGATGAAGACTCCCAGGTTTTCAACAAGATCCAGTCATCTTTATTCAGATTTAGGTTAACATGACAGTAGTAGTAGTAGTAGTAGTAGTAGTAGTAGTAGTAGTAATTATTATTATATCATAATGTTGGAAGGTTTAATAAACTACTTAAATAATATATAAAAGACAAGTATAAAAACAACGAACTCCATCTTCTAGGAAGTAACACATCTACCTGATTTCTAAAATACAGGACATCATTATAAAGAAAACTGGCATTCTACGGAACAGTGTGTGGAATGTCAGATCTATTAATCAGGTCGGTAGGTTAGAAAATTTAAAAAGGGAAATGGATAGGTTAATTCAATGGCAGGACGAACAAGACTTCTGGTCAGGTGAATAGAGGATTATAAATACAAATTCAAATAGGGGTAATGCAAGAGTAGGTTTGGCAACAAATAAAAAATAGGAGGGGGTAAGCTATCACAAACAGCATAGTGAACACATTATTGTAGCCAAGATAGACACAAAGTCCACACCTACCACAGTAGTACACGTGTGCCAAATAGCTCTGCAGACGACGAAGAGATTAAAGAAATGTATGATGAGATAAAAGAAATTATTCAGATAGTAAAGGGAGACGAAAATTTAATAGTCATGGGGGACTGGAATTCAACAGTGGAAAAAGGAAGAGAAGGAAAGGTTATAGATGAATATGGAATAGGGATAAGGAATGAAAGAGAAAGCTGCATGGTATAATTTTGCACAGAGCATAACCTAATCATAGCTAAGAAGGTTGTATACATGGAAGGGGCCTGGAGACACCGAAAGGTTTCAGATAGATTATATAATGGTAAGGGGTCAGTCCATACCAAGTGGTCCAGCACTGGTTGCTTGACCATCTCAGAAAAATTTTATATTTGCAGGGTGAATACCCCAATGTTTAGTAGACACAAAAATATTTTTTTTTTAATTTATTGATTATTATTTTGTTTCAGGCCGCATGCATTTTTTTGTATTTGCAAGCATCTACATTTCTACAATTATTCAGTAGTGGATTGTCCTAAGCCTTTCAGATAAAATGCATTTAGTTCAATACACTCTGGGTTACAAATTAACATCATATCACTTAACTGGATGTATTCTTTAACATATTTTTAATATGTTCAAAGTTATCAGCCACAAATTTAAAAAAACTCAATTTTTTAACAGTAGTTTTCCAAAGAAAGATTAATATCTCAGCTTTAATATTTTTTTCTGTTATTACACTGTATAGCAAGTTACTTGTTATAGAGTTTCAATGGTGAGCAGCTTACACTTTAAAAATACACCATTTTAAAAACTGGATTTTTTTAATTTTTCCATTTTGTGGCCTGCAATATCTTTGTTGGAGGACCAGATAAAAACCTGAAAATTTCACTTCAGTATAAATTTCAACTTTGAGATTCAATTGGAAGTTATGGGGAAAAAATAACAAACACGAGTCAAAAATACATTTTTTAACACTTGCGATATCTGGTAGGCTACTCAAACAAAGTATACCAATTACATAATGTAACACACCACATTACACTAGCTAATGATTATCTGTCAAAGCAATGCTGTGGTAATTGTTTCAGCAAGCTAACAATTGCGCCTGCAAGCCTTTACAGTTCTGATTGTTTTCTTCCCCCTTACACCAACGATTGTCTATTCACACTTATTTACGAGAAGTTCTTGAAGTGTGCAGCTGAAAATGAGGTCTTAGTGTTCTGTTGGTCTTCTTATTAATGAAGCATGTCATGAAAGTGTGTATAGTGTGCATCCTAAAGACATTACTTTAATTGAAGATCACAGTGAAGAAGAAAAAGTGTTGGTTTACATGCAAGTACTATGAAATGAAATACTTAAAACAATTCATCACCTTTTTGGTCAGTCTTGCATAGACCCTTTTGAGAAACATAAGAAACCTATAACAAAAGGACTGCGAGAAACAACATTTGATCATTACTCTAAAAACAAAAGCCCTTTTGTCAATCCCATACCAGGAAAATCAATGTGTCCAACATGTTATTCTAAGATATTTGTAAATCACAAGAGAAAGAATAGTGAAACCTCAGATACAGATTTTGTGACTTATCAGCAACCATTAAAAAAGTAGATACAGCTTGTGAAATCCTGGGTATATCGCCTGCTAGTAAAATTAGAAAACTAAGTCAAGATAAAAGACCAAGTGCATAGAATACAAAAATTGAGAAAGTGGCAGCTACAGTCAAAAAGAATTTGTAAGTTTGATTTCAAAATACAATTTGTACTAAAACAACTAAACCAACCGAATATGATGATTTGATAGAAAAACTGAAAACTAAATGCAGTTCTTCAAACAAAGATGACAAAATTAAAATTATCAGTTCACTGCCAAATTCTTGTAGTCAAGCAGAAGTTAGTGATGAATTTAATGCGTCAGAATGTCTTGTTAAGGTAACAAGGCAATTAGTAAAAAACAAAAAGAAAACTGGGGATTTTACCAGCATTACAAAAGAGAAGTGCATCTAATTTGGTAGATGAAAATACAATCAATAAAGTTATTAAGTATTATGATGATGACAATAACAGACATTTGATGTCTGGCAACAAAGACTGTGTTTCTGTGAAAGAAAATTGTTCTAAGATTCAAAGGATAAAAAGGTTAATAATGTGTAATTCAAATGAACTATTCACTGAATTTAAAAAAGAAAATCCTGACATCATTTCTTTGTTGTTCGAAGATGGAGTACAAGGGCAAAGCAAACACGCCACAGTTCACCCATTTGTATTCTATTATAAAGATGTAGATCAATTAATGAGCCACAGCTTTTATGTCATAAGCGACAACCTGGAACACAACACTACACCAGTGCACATTTTTCAACTAAAATTAACAAACTACATTAAACAGCACCACCCTTCCATAAAAAAACTGATTTACTTTTCGGATGGGGCAGCCATCAATCTATATAAAAAAAAAAAAGGAAGAAGATTTTAGGTTTGATGTAGAATGGCACTTTTTCGCTTCAAGCCGTGGGAAGAATGCTTGAGATGGTGTCGGGGGTACAGCAAAGCGAGCTGTCACAAAAGCAAGTCTGCAGCGCACCGATGACAATCATAACACCTCAAGAAATGTTTGAATACTGTAAAAAACATATCAAAGGAATCACCTATGTTTTTGTACAATGTGAGAAAATACAAGAAGTTTATGACAGTGTCTTGAAGGAAAGGTACAACACTTGTCACAAGATTAAAGACACTCGATCTTTTCATTGTTTTGTACCCCATTCACACAACTTACTGAAGTGTAAGATCACATCAACTTCACCTGATAGTGAACTTCATCAGTGTGGAAAACATGTACAACTGGTTCTTCAAAATAGTGGCTTGTGCTTATGATGAACATTGGTGGATTGGTGAAGTTGATAATACTGACTGTCAAACCCCCCCCCCCCACCAGGACCAAGAACATCATTTAAAAGATTGAGAAGGATCAAGTTTGGATGCCACTTAAAAATGTACTAAGGAAGCTGTCTCCCATGGAATTTACAACTGTGACTGGGCGAACTTATAATCTAACACCCAAACTAAGTGAACAAATTTCTCAAATGTTCAATGACTGATGCACTAAAAACAAATAACAAGAGAACAATATAATGTAATCAGTAGGCTTATTTTCAATAAAAAAGTAAGTAATCACAGATATGATTAAATTATATACTGTAATTGATATATTTTGTTTCATAAGCCTAAATATCGCAAATGTTAAAAAACGTATTTTGGACTCATGTTTGTAATTTTTTCCCATAACTTCCAATTGAATCTGAAAGCTGAAATTAATACTGAAGATTGATATCATAAAGGTCTATTAACTGTGAAATTTTCAGATTTTTATCTGGTCGTGTCCCCCCCCCCCCCCCCCCTCCCAAACACAGATATTGCAGGCAGGCCACAAAATGGAAATTTTTTAAAAAAAATACAGTTTTTAAAATAGTGTATCTTTTAAGTGTAAGCTGTTTACCACTGATACTCTATAAAAAGTAAATATAACATACAGTGTAATAGTAGGAAAAATATTAAAGCTGAGAAATTAATCTTTCTTTAGAAAACTACTGTCCAAAAACTGAGGTTTTTTTTTTTTTAATTTGTGGCTGATAACTTTGAACTATCAAAAATATATTAAAGAATCCATTCAGCTACGTGATAATGATGTTAATTTGTAGCTCAGAGTGTGCTGAACTAAATGCATTTTATTTGAGAGACTTAAAGCCAATCCACTGCTGAATAATTGTAAATAAAAAAAAAAAAAAAAAAAAAAAAAAAAAATGTAGATGCTTGGAAATACGAAAAAAGCGCATGTGGCCTGGAAGAAATAAGGCCACTTCAAAATAATAAACAATAATTTAAAAAAAAAAATTTTTTTGCAACTACTAAACATTGGGGAATTCACCCAGCAAATACGAGTTTTTCTGAGGTGGTCAAGCAACCACTTATGTTTTTCTTGGACCACTTGGTAAATCTAAGACAAAGATTTAGGAACCAGGTATTAAATTGTAAGACATTTCCGGGGGCAGATGTGGACTCTGACCACAATCTATTGGTGTAATGAAGTAGGCAACAAGGAGTACAAATGTCTCAAAAATGAGATCAACAAAAAGTGCAAAATGGTTAAACAGGGCTACAGGACAAATGTAAGGATGTAGAGGCATATATCACAAGGGGCACGACACGTACTGCCTACAGGAAAATTAAAGATACCTTTGGAAAAAAGAGAACGACCTGTATGAATACCAAGAGCTCAGATGGAGAACCAGTTCCTACAAAAAAGGGAAAGCAGAAAGGTGGAAGGAGCATGTACAGAGTCTATACATGGGCAACATACTAGAGGGCAATATGTAAATGGAAGAGGACATAGATGACATGAACTGGGAAATATGATACTGAGTGAAAAATTTGACAAAGCACTAAAAGACAAAAGTCAAAACTAGGCCCCAGGAGTAGACAACATTCCAATAGAGCTACTGATAAGTCTTGGGAGCGCCAGTCCTGACAAAATACAAAACTGGTAGAAACCAACCTAAGGGAGGATCAGTTTGGATTCCGTGGAAATGGTGGAACACGTGAGGCAATACTGATCCTACGATTTATCTTAGAAAACAGATTAAGGAAAGGCTAGCCTACGTTTCTAGCATTTGTAGACTTAGAGAAGGCTTTTGACAATGTTGACTGGAATGCTCTCTTCAAATTCTGAAGGTGGCAGTGATCAAATATAGGGAGCGAAAGGCTATTTACAGTTTGTATAGAAACCAGATGGCAGTTATAAGAGTCGAGGGACATGAAAGGGAAGCAGTGGTTGGGAAGGGAGTGAGACAGGGTTGTAGCCTCTCCCCGATGTTATTCAATCTGTATACTGCGCAAGCAGTAAAGGAAAGAAAACAAAAATTTGGGATCGGAATTAAAATCCAGGGGAAGAAATAAAAATTTGAGGTTTGCCGATGACATCGTAATTCTGTCAGAGACAGCAAAGGACCTGGAGAAGCAGTTGAATGGAATGGACAGTGTCTTGAAAGGAGGATATAAGATCAATATCAACAAAAGCAAAACGAGGATAATGGAATGTAGCTGAATTAAATCAGATAATGCAGAGGAAATTAGATTAGGATATGAGACACTTAAGTAGTATATGACTTGTGATATTTGGGGAGCAAAATTACTGATGAGGGTCAAAGTAGAGAGGATATAAAACATAGACTGGCAATGGCAAGGAAAGCGTTTCTGAAGAAGAGAAATTTGTTAACATCGAGAATAGATTTAATTGTCAGGAACTCTTTTCTGAAAGTATTTGTATGGAGTGTAGGCATATATGGAAGTGAAACATGGACGATAACCAGTTTCAACACGAAGAGAATAGAAGCTTTAGAAATGTGGTGCTACAGAAGAATGCTGAAGATTAGATCGGTAGATCATGCAACTAATGGAGAGGTACTGAATAGAATTGGGGAGAAGAATAAGTTGTGCCACAGCTTGACTAGAAGAAGGGATTGGTTGGTAGGACATGATCTGAGGCATCAAAGGATCACCAATTTAGTATTGGGGGGCAGTGTGTAGGGTAAAAATCGTAGAGGGAGACCAAGAGATGACTACAGTAAGCAGAGTCAGAAGGATGTAGGTTGCAATAGTTATGTACTTGGAGATGCAGAAGCTTGCGCAGGATAGAGTAGCATGGAGGGCTGCATCAAGCCAGTCTCTGGACTTAAGACCACAACACACAGTAAGGGCAATTCTGATTGTTGGTAAACTTGGTTCCTGTAGTGATTCCCCCCAACGGAAGACACTTACAGCCGTTTATTGGTAGGCATCTTAAGCAATAACATTTTTATCCCCCCACCCCCCAATTACAATGTCATCGGCTAACCTCAAAGTTTTTATTTCTTCTCCTTCGATTTTAATACCTACGCCAAATTTTTCTTTTGTTTCCTTTACTGCTTGCTCAATATACAGATTGAATAACATCGGGGATAGCCTATAACCCTGTCTCACTCCCTTCCCTCCCACTGCTTCCCTTTCATTTCCCTCGACTCTTATAACTGCCATCTAGTTTCTGTACAAATTCTAAATAGTCTTTCACTCCCTGTATTTTACCCCTGCCACCTTTAGAATTTGAAAGAGTGTACTCCAGTCAACATTGTCAATAGCTTTCTCTAAGTCTACAAATGCTAGAACTGTAGGTTTGCCTTTCCTTAATCTTTCTTCTAAGATAAGTCACAGAATTTATGCCCATAATGCAGAGGGCAGTTTCTTTACTACATTACTGGCCCTTAAAATTTTTAAACCAAGAAGAAATGCGGACGGTAAACAGGTAATCACTGGACAAATATATTATACTAGAACTGACATGTGATTACATTTCCACGCAATTTGGGTGCATAGATCCTGAGAAATCAGTACCCAGAACAACCACCTCTGGCCGTAATAATGGCCTCGATAGATACGCCTGGGCATTGAGTCAAACAGAACTTGGATGGCGTGTACATGTACAGCTGCCCATGCAGCTTCAACACGATACCACAGTTCATCAAGAGTAGTGACTGGCATATTGTGATGAGCCAGTTGCTCGGGCACCATAGACCAGATGTTTTCAATTGGTGAGAGATCTGGAGAATGTGCTGGCCATGACAGCATTTGAACATTTTCTGTATCCAGAATGGCCCATACAGGACCTGCAACATGTGGTTGTGCATTATCCTGCTGAAATGTAGGGTTTCACAGGGATCGAATGAAGGGGAGAGCCACGGGTCGTAACACATCTGAAATGTAACATCCACTGTTCAAAGTGCCGTCAATGCGAACAAGAGGTGACCGAGACGTGTAACCAATGGCACCCCATACCATTACAGATGATACGCCAGTATGGCGATGACGAATACACGCTTCCAATGTTCGCTCACCGCGATGTCGCCAAACACAGATGCGACCATCATGATGCGGTAAACAGAACCTGGATTCATCCGGAAAAAAGAATGACTTTTGCCATTCGTGCACCCAGGTTGATCATTGAGTGCACCATCGCAAGCGCTCTTGTCTGTGATGCAGCATCAAGGGTAACCGCAGCCATGGTCTCCGAGCTGATAGTCCCTGCTGCTGCAAACATCGTCGAACTGTTTGTGCAAATGGTTGTTGTCTTGCAAATGTCAGGGATCGAGATGTGGCTGCACGATCCGTTACAGCCATGCACATAAGATGCCTGTCATCTCGACTGCTAGTGATATGAGGCCGTTGTGACCCAGCACAGTGTTCCATATTACCCTCCTGATCCCACCGATTCCATATTCTGCTAACAGTCACTGGATCTCGACCAAGGCGAGCAGCAATGTCGTGGTACAATAAACCGCAATTGCGATAGGTTACAATCCAACCTTTATCAAAGTCGGAAACGTGATGGTATGCATTTCTCCTCCTCGCACGAGGCATCATAACAATGTTTCATCAGGCAACGTCGGTCAACTGCTGTTTGTGTATTAGAAATTGGTTGGAAACTTTCCTGATGTCAGCATATTGTAGGTGTAGCCACTGGTGTGAACCTTGTCTGAATGCTCTGAAAAGCTAATCATTTGCATATCACAGCATCTTCTTCCTGTCGGATAAATTTCGCATCTGTAGCAAATCATCTTCGTGGTGTAGCAATTTTAATGGCCAGTAGTGTGTAAAATAATAGTGATTTCTAGAGCTGCTATGAAAAACAGCTGATCTGAAATCTCGTTAGTTTTCCTTCAATGGTAAAAACTGTAAGAGCTTAGCTTGCTATCCATTTCTTATGATCCAAACCACAACCAGTGACAGCCTATCTACTATTTATTATTTTCTCTATTGCTATAGTGCTGACCATTAAACTGAAGAATAAGAAATACTTCATCAACTCCTTCTCATTCATAACTAAGACTTTCACTAAATTCCATTCCAACGCCTGTCTTTAGATAGTAGTGTATGCTTCTGCCTTAGAAAGCTTTCTCCAAATGGTGAGTTCATCCTCCTCATAATTTTGGACAGCATTTAAATCCAGCCCATACCACTGCCAGGCACAGCTCATAGTTAAACGCCCTGCGGCAGAGCTGCCCCAAAACATATATTGAAACATACTTCTCAATAATGGGTTTCAAAATTTAAATTATCAGCATGCATTTCAAGTATTTCCCATGTGGACCTAAATGAGCTCTTGCAGTTGTTTAAACAAACGGTGAATATTCTGAAAAGCTGATATATAGATATAGTATTTCAAGAACCTTCAAGAAATAACAAATACTAAATAACAAATAATGGTGGGTGTTTGAACTTGTGACCCACAGCATGCCAGCCAGCAATGCTAAACACTGTGCCACATGGTATGCACTAGAATTCGTGGAATGTGTTCCTTTCCCGGAAAAACAGCTACGCAATGTTTCAACCACAGAAAATCCAGGATGGAATGTAACAATATTAGACAAGGAAAGTTTCTACTCACCATTTCATGGAGATGCTGAGTCACGATACGGGAAGGAGAGGGAGGGAGGGAGGGAGGGAGAGAGAGAGAGAGAGAGAGAGAGAGAGAGAGAGAGAGAGAGAGAGATTCACACAATTATACCGTTCTGCCATTAGGGCCTTTGTCAGCAATAGACACACAAACACGAATGAACACTCACTCAAACGCAACTAGCACACACACGTCTACAGTCTCATATGACCGAAACCACACTGTGAGCAGCAGCAGCAGTGCATGATGGGAGTGGCGACTGGGTGGGGGTAACGAGGAGGCTGGGGCAGGGAGGGGGAGGGATAGTATGGTGGGCGTGGCAGACAGTGAAGTGCTGCAGTTTAGACGGGGGGGGGGGGGGGGGGGGGGGCAGGACAGAAGGTGGGGAGAGGAGGAAGTAGCTGAAAGGAAAGAAATTAAAAGACTGGGTGTGGCGGTGAAATGCCGGCTGTGTAGTGCGGGAATGGGAACAGGAAGGGGCTGGATGGCTGAGGGCAATGATTAACAAAGGTTGAGACCAGGAGGGTTACAGGAACATAGGTTGTATTGCAGGGAAAGTTCCCACCTGGGCAATTCAAAAAAGCTGGTGTTGGTGGGAAGAATCCACATGGCACAGGCTGTGAAGCACTCATTGAGATGAGGGATATCAACTTTGGCAGCATGTTCAGCAACAGGGTGGTCTACTTGTTTTTTGGCCACAGTTTGTCGGTGGCCATTCATGCGGACAGACAGCTTGTTGGTTGTCATGCCTACATGGAATGCAGCACAGTGGTTGCAGCTTAGCTTGTAAATCACATGACTAGTATCACAGGTAGCACTGCCTCTGATGGGATAGGTGATGTTAGTGACCGGTCTGGAGTAGGTGGTGGTAGGAGGATGTATGGGACAGGTCTTCCATCTAGGTCTATAACAGGAGTATGAGCCATGAGATACGGGATTGGAAACAGGGGTTGAGTAAGGATGGACGAGTATATTGTGAAGGTTTGGTGGACGGCAGAATACCACTGTAGGATGGGTGGGAAGGATAGTGAGCAGGACATTTCTCATTTCAGGGTAGAAGGAGAGGTGATCGAAAAGCCTGGTGGAGAATGTAATTCAGTTGCTCCAGTCCTGGATGGTACTGATTTACGAGGGGAATGCTCCTGTGTGGCCGGACTGTGGGACTTTGGGAGGTGGTGCGAGATTGGAAAGGTAGGGCATGGGAAATTTGTTTTTGTACAAGGTTGGGAGGATAATTAAGGTCAGTGAAGGCTTCAGTGAGACCTTCAGTATATTTTGAGAGGGACTGCTCATCACTGCTGATGCGATGACCACTGGTGGCTAGGCTGTACAGAAGGGCTTCTTGGTATGGAATGGGTGACAGCTGTCGAAGTGGAGGTATTGCTGGTGGTTAGTAGGTTTGATATGGATGGAGGTACTCATGTAGCCATCTCTGAGATTGAGGTCAACATCTAGGAAGGTGGCTTGTTGGGTTGGGTTGGGGGAGCAGTTGTTGAGGTTCTGGAGGATTGCGGATAGGGTGTCCTCACCTTCAACCCAGATAGCAAAGATATCATCAATGAATCGCAACCAGGTGAGGGGTTTAGGATTCTGGGTTTTTAGGAAGGATTCCTCTAGATGGCCCATGAATAGGTTGGCATAGGATAGTGCCATGCGGGTGCCCATAGCTGTACCCCAGATTTGTTTCTAGGTAATGCCTTCAAAGGAGAAGTAATTGTGGGTGGATATAGTTGGTCATTGCAACTAGGAAGGAGATTGTTGGTTTGGAATCCATAGGGTGTCTGGAAAGATAGTGTTCAATAGCAGTAAGGCCATGGGCATTAGGAATGTTAGTGTACATGGAGGTTGCATCAACATTAACGAGCAGGGCACCATGTGGTAAAGGGACAGGAACTGAGGAGAGTTGTTGGAGGAAATGGTTGGTATCTTTTATGTAGGAGGACACGTACTGGGCAATAGGTTGAAGGTGATGGTCTACAAGAGCAGAGATTTTCTCAGTTGGGGCACAGTAACGGGTGACAATGGGTCATCCTGGGTGGCTGGGTTTATGGACTTTAGGAAGCATGTAGAAGATGGGGGTATGAGGAGTGGTAGGGGTTAAGTAGAGAGATGGACTCTGGGGAGAGGTTCTGGGATGGGCCTAAGGATTTGAGTATTGACTGGAGATTGTGCTGGATTACTGGAATGAGGTCACTGTGGCAAGATTTGTAGGTGGAAGTATCTGACAGCTGATGGTATCCTTCTGCCAGGTAATCTTTGCGGTTCAAAACAACAGTGGTGGAGCCTTTGTCTGCAGGTAGGATCATAAGGTCGGGATCAGTTTTTAGATGGGGCACTGCAGTTCTTTTTGCAGATGTAAGGTTAGTTTGCATGTTGAGGGATTTTGGGAATGATGGTGAGGCAAGGTTCGAGGCTAAGAAACTCTGTAAAGTTAACAGTGGGGGAGGGGGGGGGGGGTGTGGATCACCGTTAGATAGAGGAGTCAACTGAGTTAATCAAGGTTCAATAGTGGTCTTTGGTTGAGTCAGGCTGGTTGGGTTGGTGGTGAAAAAGTGTTTTCATTGTAGGGACCAGGACAAGGAGAGAAGGTCTTTAACAAGTCCTGCATGATTGAATTTGGGAGTGGGGCAAAAGGTGAGGCCTTTGGAGAAAACTGATATTTCTGTGGGACTAAGGCTTCTGGAGGAAAGGTTCATGACTGTGGTGCGGGTCTGATTAGGTTCTGGATTCTGTGTGGTGGTGGGAGTGAGTTTTGGAGGGTGGGGTAAGTGTAGTATGTCTGTGAGACAGGGTTTGTCAGCTATGAGGGGAGGTGGGAGAGGTTTGGAGGTGGTTGTAGAGGTGGTGGACAGTGACACTCTGGTGCACGAATAGGAATTGAGCATGATGGAGAGCTTTATGAGGTGGCATTGTGCATGTTGCTCAAGTTCCTGCAGGGCAATAGTTTCAATGTGTACTTTGCATCATTTTTCGGGCATAATTCTTCTTTTTTACATTATTTTTCACATTCCTTATCCCTACCAGATCCCAGTCCCACATACTGTTCCTGCGTTGTTACTTGGTTTATGAAATCCCCTCTAAATGACCTTACTATTAAATTACCCATCTCTGGTTGCCACCCCTCCTTCCACAATGACCTCCACCTGTTCAGATTCTGTCAATGCTTAGCCCTCACCAACAGTCCTGCAAAACCATATCAACCATGCTCAATCCTCCTTGCAGTGCCTTCTCTCCATCCACAAAATTCTCCTGCCACGTAATCCCAAATTCCTGGAACCCGTAACACACATTGAAACTTTTGCCCTGCAGGAACTTGAGCAACATGCACAACGCCACCAACACCAGTTTTTCTGAACTGCACAGGTGGGAACTTTCCCTGCAATGCATCCTATGTTCCCATAACCCTCCTGGTCTCAACCTTCGCTAGTCACTGTCCTCAGCCATCCAGTCCTCTCCCTGTTCCCATCCCAGCACTATACAGCCGTCATTTCACTGCCACACCCATTCTTTCAATTTCTTTTTATTTCTCTCCTTTCCGATACTTCCTCCCCTTCCCCCCTTCTGTCCTGTCTCCCCCCCCCCCCAATCTAAACTGCAGCACTGCACCGTCCGCCACCCCCACCATACTATTCCTCCCCCTCCCTGCCCCAGCCTCCTTACCTCCACCCAGTCGCCACTCCCATCCCACACTGGTGCTGCTGCTCGCAGTGTGGTTTCAGTTATCCAAGACTGGAGACGCGCGTGCAAATTGCGTTTGCGTGAGTGAACGTATATGTTTGTGTGTCTATTGCTGACAAAGGCCTTAATGGCCAAAAGCTATAATTGTGTGAATTTTGTTGTTGTGCCTATCGTGACTCAGCATCTCCGCAGCATGGTGAGTATCAACTTTCCTTCTCTTATTGTGTGACACAATGTTTCAGATGTTCTCATTGGAGCTAACTGCAGCACTCTGCATTTATATTTGTCAAAGGTCCTTTGTATGCTGTTATGATAGATCCTCGTGTTCTGGTTATATTGTTACATATGCTTCACTATGAGAAGCTTCACAGTTGTAACGTGGGTCTTCAGTTTCCTTGGATCATCCATTGCCTAGGTGCACCTGTAGACTGTAGAAGGGCTTCATATGGAGGATATGTATGATGTGTCCGTGCTTTGCTCTTCTTGATGAATGGTCATGATCCTCAACTTCATATGTGACTTTCAGGTTATCCTAAAAATCAACACCAAGTTTCCTGAGTTTTATTCCACTGGCGAGTGCTTGACTTTATAGCACTCTTGGTCTACCTCTGGAGCACCCAGAGTCCGTATTCGAGACAGATGCCTTGTTTCTTCGGTCCTAGTGCTGACGTGTTCCATGTAGTCATCCTGAGTATCATCCAGTTGAAACAGGAGCAGTGAGTCCATTATCGTTTTGGCCTACCAATACGGGGCACAAGGAATACTGTGAAGTCTGTAGTGTCTTGCTTCACTGTGTTATATGTAAATGTCATGACTGGTAGTATCATACTGCAACCTCTCTGTTTGACATCAACATACCTCAAGACCATATGCCAACACCTTATTAAAGTGTTCTATGATGTCATTCAACTGTGGATGGTAATCAGTTGTCTTCCTGAGGGTGATGCCACAATATGAAAGCACTCCTGACACTAGTCTCAACTGGAAAACATTTCCATGGTCAGAGATCAATAAACTTACTTCAAGACAATGTCTTCTATAAGGAACTTCGCAATTTCTAGAGCTTTAGCAGTTGGCACTGCTTTGATGACAATATAGTGAGTGAGGTAGTCAGTGCAGGCTATTACCCATCAATTCCCATTGACTGAATTCGTGAACCTCCCCAAGAGATTGATTCCAACTGAGTGGAATGGCACTGCTACAGGTGGAATTGGTACCAGATGTCGCAGAGAGAACAGTGGCATATGCTTCAATAGTTGGCATTCATAACTATCTAACTGATTGATAGGACCTAGTCACTGATACTTGCGTCTGATTATGCCTACACTCTTCACGAATCCCAGGTGACCACAGGTTGTAAAGTGCCGGAAATATGGCAGGATAGCCGGTCATAGATGAGCTGAGATAATGAGCTACCACTTCTACCCCATTGGATTGTAGTTCGTTTTATAAAATGATCTGTTTATCAGTTTGAAATCTTGTTTGATCAGCCTCTCTTCCTGCAAGACTTCTACAGTTCTCAGCAGTGCTGGATCTTCCCTCTGCTCAGCAGCTATGTCATTTAAGGCAGCGATGTCATATTTCATCCATGCTGTACGACTGTTTTCAGCCAAAGGTTTCACTGAATGGCGGTCGGCATTTTTGAGTTTCTATTCACATTTGTATATCACTGTAATGCTGAACTCCTGAAGCCTCAGGATCCATTTTGACCAGATGGCCCAACATATCCTTCAGGCTAGTCAGCCAATGTAGATAATGGTTGTCCATCAAAACAGCAAATGGTTCACCAAGTAAATATGGCCAGTACTTGTTGATGGCCCAAACAACTGCAAGGCACTCTTTCTCAGTTGTAGAGTAGTTCACCTTACCCTGAAGAGCACTCTGGAAACACATGCTATCACCTCCTAGGCAAGTTCCTAAATTTTTATTAAAGCTGTTCCTACCTAAAACATAAGTATGAAGTTCTGTCATGGCAGTCTCAATATGGAATCCTAGAACTGGAGATTATATTAACACCTCCTTAAAGAGAAGGAAAAATCTTTCTTGCCCCTCATTCCAGCACAATTTGGCATCTCTCCTGCTGTAGTTCTTGGATGGGACATGCCTTGGTGCCAAAGTCCTTTATGAATCACCAGTATTACGAACACATTCCTCCTCACATAAAAAATATGTCAAGGAGTCAGAAAATCTGGACTGCTCTTATCTTCTCTGGACTGGCATGGATTCCATCACCATTCATGATGCCCTACGATTATTATTTCTTGGGCAGTGAAAAGTTTTTTAATTCAGGCAGTGACCTACAATCTGAACACATCATCCATTTAAAGTATTGAAGCATGTCCATCATACGTTATGAACCCAGTCTTTTCCGTCTTTTCCTGGTCAGCCTTGTCAACCTCAATTTGCAAGTTGCCTGACTGTATTTCTATAACAATGGATAGACTTAATTCTTCATGATTTTGATTTTGTTCAGTCATCAGTAGCCAATGCAGTAACCCTATGTGTCATCCTCCTCCTTCAACTGGATAGAACCAAGAACTCTGATGGTTCAATGATGACATCTTGCAGCACCTCATCCACTTCTTCCTCAATTACCTGTCACTCTACTGATGACACTATATTAGCTCTGGCTAGTTGGTGAATGATCCCCAGTGTTGATATGATGTTTCACTATGGGCCACATTGTCTGTCTTTACCCCCACTTGAGATTTGAAAGGTTTGGAAAATTGATGCAGAATGGCTTTTAAATGAACACAGCATAATTTGGCAGTACTGTTGTTTATTTAATTACGACCCAGGTTTTGACCTTTTATGCCATTTTCAAGTGACTGAGTTTGTCATTAGCATATACTGCAGGATATAAAATTCAAAATTGGCCATAAATTAAGAAACATTTTGGCTCCCCACAAAAAGCCAGATGTAAAATCAGCATCTTGTAAAAAGATCAGTAAATAATAGTGGGAGCACATTATATTTAGTAGCATTTTCTGTGACACTCATCAATTCTGAAATTTTGTCAGTATCTGTCATATTTGCATTCATCATGTCGCGTGGGGCCAAAACATTCTGTATGTATGATTGTCTCATTTTCCAATGACACTGGGTCCTGTTTTCAAGCTAAACGAACTAGCTGCTGATTATCACCAAACATTTTCTTCAGTTTGGCCTGGAATTTGTTCCAGCTATTGATTTTCTCTTCTCTTCATTATTCTTGAACCACTGTTGGGTTGTGCCATTCAAGTTGCAGTATACACCTGTCAAACACATCATGTCATACCATCTGCTGTATTTGCTGACTTGGTCGAATCCTTTCACCCGTTTTGTCAGGTCCTGACAAGGGTCTCTGGAAAACGCTGATGTATGCCTCGTGTGCAGCTGATTTACTGCTGATTTGGAATTCACTGTTCTCCTGAATATAAGGACCTTTTTGGAATTCACTGTTCTCCTGAATATAAGGACCTTGGGGAAAACTTACTGCTCGAGTTCTAGTTCCTGTCTGTGTTGGCAACAGCTTTTATGTTGTCTGATTGGAGCCACATTGGTATAGACATTAGTACCAATGTCTACACCAAACAATGTCACATCGAAACCACAATTAATTTTAAATCCGAATGCAGGGTCATCAATGACGCCCAACTCTTAGAACTGAAGATACATTAATTACTGATCCCAATCTACAACCAAACCAGAACTGAACTACTGCAAAGTGTGTGCAGGTGTTTATAAAAACACGGAATGTTCCAGAATGCTAGTATTCATACAAACATAGAATGTACCGGAATACACAAATGTTACAGACATAAGATATTTCAAGAATCTTCCAAAAATGATAGACACTAAATAACAAATAATTGCAGAGAGTCAGGTTTGAATCACTGATTCACAGCTCGCCAGCCACCATGGCCAACCACTACATCACACTATAAGTACCAGAGCTTGTGGCAATATCGAGTAATGTTTTTCTAACAGGTAGTAAAACAAGTCTTAAGGCTGCACCTTGAAAAATCAGTTAATCCATGTAACAGTTGTTTGGGGGCACGGTGTCTAGAGAGTACAGTTCTTGTAGGCCTCCCAAAGGCTCTGTCGATTCAGACTGTGGCTGTCTTACCAATCTCCACATGGTTTTCCATGTTCCACTGCTTACAATGACATGTAATCACGAAATGTCTCTGTATATCTTTATCATGCCTTGTGATTCATTAACTGATGTTTAATATTAATGTTTCTTTATCATGCCTTGTGATTCATTAACTGATGTTTAATATTAATGTTTTGATATTACTGAATTGTTTCTAGCTTTGCCAATCCTATTCATGATAAAAAGGGTTTGCTAAGTTCGTAAATGCCTCACCAGAGTGCACATATGTGGTACCACCTAATGAGAGTTTCACGAATGATTAAAGGAAATAAGTGTGGGAAATGTATTCTGATAGCTTTAGTTCTTAACAATCTTCTTGCTTGCTGACACTGTTTGCTCAGCATAAAGTTTATATTAAGCAAGTTTCTACCTGCGAATATATTGTGGCTGTGTTCTTGCACATCTTATTGTCTTACAAGTACATGTAATATGCAATGAGTCTTAAAAAAGCGCAATATGAATTCACAGTCCAATTTATTAGGCTAACATTTGGAATATGAGCTCAAGGTGAAAGTGGCAGAATTTGGTGTGCCCATTTCAGATTTCAACACAAGTGCAAATCCAGGCAAAGATATATTTGTAATTTCAATGGAGCAATGTACGGTAGCACGTTTAGCCACCCATGTCACGTTTCCCAACACTTTACCACAACAAACCACACTAAAAACAACACATTTTGGAGAGATCTTCAAGGCGGTGAATCACTTAAGGTGCATATTTTCATAATAAACAAGCATAAATATATATAAATCAGCAAATACGACATGTTAGCTTCAAAGACACTTAAATCAGCATAGGGGCTGCTTGGTTTGTTTCTATCAGTCAATCATAGCACATGACCTATGACATCACATAACATCACTGTCTCGTCACCAATCTCAACACTGCGAACATAGAAAGTGTTAACTGTCTCATGTTTGGGAGGAAAGGGGGGGGGGGGGGGGCGGCATTAACTATGCAGCAAAGATTACACGATGCACTACAGATCCTTTTGTTGTGATGAAGAGTTGGGAAATGTGTCACAGACATTTAAATATGCTACCTATCGCTCTTGTACTGGAGTTAGCTTTTGGTGTTATTTAGTAGTTGATTATGAGAAGCACAGTAGACACACACTCTAAACTTTAAAAAAAAAATAGAGAGCCCTGGCACAACTGTTCTGATTGATAATTGTGGCAACATTCCTCAGTATGGTAACCACGAGTCACACCTGACCACTATCCACTATTACCTGTCTGTTTCAAAACTGGAGAATCCACACAAAACATTTTAAGTCTGTAGTGAAATAACATTTAATTAAGTATTGTCATTTCAGGATGTAGCATGTGCCTTTCTTTAAATGAAAAGCTGATAATTTTGCTATGCCTATTTACTAGTTGCTCCATAAATTCTGAATTAGATCTTTATAGCTTTCAAGTTGTTAGTTTCTCATTATCTCTGCCTCACCTTAACCTGTTTTAGGGTCCTCATGCAGAGTCTACAAATATTTCACCCTTGAAAACATCTTTGATTAAATATGAAGGGCATTCAATAAGGGCAATATTTTTTTTTTCTTTTTTTTCCTCAACAACAACTTGGATTTATTCAGGATTCTAATATTATTCCCCACTCTTTTGGTGCAAAATCTTATTTCTCAACATGATCTCCATTCAAAGCAAAGGCCTTACGCCATCTCACTCGAAGGACCTGCACGCCAGCATGCTATCACTCTAATGGTCGACTCGAGAGCCAACGTCCTGCTACATAAGTAACCTCCCCATCATCCACATACTGCTTCCTGCAGACTGCATGCCTTCATTGGGCCAAACGGATGGAAGTAGGAAGGTTGCAGATCCGAGCTGTAGGGTGGATGAGAAAGAACAATCCTATTTCGTTCTGTGAGCTGCTGTTAGGAGCACAGACCTGTGGTGACACCTTGCATGGCCATGGAAGAGGAGAAGGTCAACTGCATTTTTGTGGCGCCGAACTTGCTGAAGTTGTTTCTACAATTTCCTGAGGGTAGCACATGGGAAATCGGACAGGCTTGTATGACCTCACTGTGAGCATGACAGATGCTTCACCCATTGACTCACGGTGCTTCTGTTCACTACCATGTCTCTGTAGACATTCTGCAAATGCCTATGAATATCTGCAATGTTCTGGTTTTCCACCAAATGAAACTCAACGACAGCTCTCTGCTTGGAATGCACCTCCTTCACAGATGCCATTTTGAAGGCTACGTAAAGGGCCATTAACAGCAGACCTTCATGAAACTAAAGAGGCCAAAGTGGGAATATTTCACCATGTCTCACAGTAAATTTTGCATTTTTTCAACCAAAACTGGCTGAGAAAAAAAGTGTGTTGCATTATTTATTCAATGCTCCTCATATTTTTCCATGTTTCTGTCAACAAGTCAATTCTGCTGCTAAACTACTTCATTTGAGCAATCTTTTGTCTGTGCTTGGAAATCATTTCATTTACAGAAACGCTTGCATTAAACAATTATCGTTCAGAAAATGCCGAGAAATTTTGTATGCGATCCTTTAAGAAATTATATTTCTGAGATTTAAGTTTTTGTAGTTTTCACTTTTGTGTCACATTCTATAATAGCACTGAAAATTTTGTAGGCATAACAAATTATTAATGCTGGAAGAGAAGAGTATGGTCTACTTAGGATCCATTGAGACAGGGCAAAGACTGATAGAAACATAAACTAAATGCAGGTTAAACTCTAGTTAACTGATCTAAAATCCATCCGTCAACCTCACTCCTGTTTTTTTGCGTTCAAAAACCGATACAGCATAGTGTTTCCCCTGAATCTAAGTGAAATAAAAATATCGCTTGCGTTACAAGTATCTGAAAGTGCGTCTCTGGGCAATGGAAAACAAGAGGCAATTGTTAATCTAAGGATAAATCGTATAGATATAAAAAACACAACTTGATTGTGAGGTTGGAACTACAGCTGCAAACATTAATAAACCTTTCTCAGACTTAGATGTAAACATTAATAAACCTACTATACATTAATAAACCTACTAAAGACACTTCAATATAAAAGAGAATAAAAATTCGTAAGTAGAATCTAATGACAGACAGTCAAGATATTTACCACACACACATGGCAATGACAATGACATAAACTGCAAGTGACAGCCAGAATTCTCGTCTATTCATGTTATGCTACAATATGTCAAATAGTTCTTGAAGAATTATGAAGTACTGTAATTGTAAATGCTGAGAACAGTTATCATCAGTCTTAAGCTTACATAAAAAGTATTGCATATTTAACTTTTAAAATGGGTGCTATAGAAGTTAAGCAATATCCATTCACTGTTATTTAGCAGTACAGTGTAACATAAATAATGAGTTTTAATTTACCTGTTCCATTTTCGCAAGGAGATTTTTCTAAGATTCTGCAAACACTAAACTGTAATACATCTCCAGAGTCTGATGTAACATTGTAATCTTTGCTCATTAGTGATGTCAAATCAAACCTGAAAACAAGAAATACATATAAAACAAATGCATGAAGCAAACAATTTAAAAAAAAAAATGTATAGCATGTAGAAGTATTTTTGATTTTCTTTGAGTTGTACAAAATATTGCCCATAACATACATAGCTGCCCCATGAACCACAGACATTGCCGAAGTAGGGTGGCTTCATCTACACCTACATTTACATCTGTACTTCAGAAGTCATGGCAGAGGGTACCTTGTATCACTTCTAGTAATTTCCTCTCCTGTTCCACTCGTAAAAAGAACAAGGGGAAAACAACTGTCTAAAACCTGTGCAAGAGCTCTAATGTGCATTGGTGACAGCAGAATCATTCTGCACTCTGCTTCAATCAGAGAAAGCCACCAGGTGGAATTTTGCACCGATCACAATTTAGTCATTGCTAGCACTTGGTTTAAGAATCCTGAAAAAAGGTGCAAGAGATATCTGGGGACACTGGAAAGTTTCATATTGATTATATATTGGTAAGACAGAGATTCTGGAACCAGATTGCAAAAAGGCAGGAAATCAAAAGGAGCACTAGGCAACAACTGACTGAGACAGTGGAATGGAGTAGTGTAGAAGTTGAACAGGTAGCTTTGAAGCTTGAAATATTGAAGACAGCGGAGGGTCAAATAGTTAAAATTACCAGGCTTAGTAGCAATTCTCTGATATAACAGGCGATACTGAATTTAACTGGTTAAAGGAGAAAATATGCAAATGCAGCAAATGAAACAGACAAAAGGGGATACACATGTATAAAATATGAGATTGGTAGAAAGTGCAAAATGGCTAAGCAGGTATTACTGGAGGACAAATGTGAGTCTATAGAAGCATGTATAAGTAGGGCAAAAATATATAGATACCACCTACAAGAAAACAAAAAGAGGCCTTTGGAGAAAAGAGAAGCAACTGTATGAATATCAAGGGCTCATATGGAAAATCAGTAAGATGCAAGTGAGGGAAAGATCAAAGGTAGAAGGAGTATATAGAGGGTCCATACAAGGTAGATGAATTTGATGAACTTTAAGGCATGTTACAGAATGGGAAGAGGAAGCAGATGAAGATGAGATGGGAGATAACTGGACAGAGAACTGGAAGGTTTAAGTCAAATAAGGCCCTTGGAGTAGACAAAATATCCTCAGAGCTATATCCATGGATGAACTACCAATGACAAAAAACTATTCCACCCAGTGTGCAAGATGTATGAGACATGTGAAACAGCCTTAGACTTCAAGAAGAATGTAATAAAGAAAGCAGGAACTGACAGCTGTGAATATTACAAAACTATCAATTTAGTAAGTCAAAATGCCAAGATGAATTCTTTACAGGTGAATGGAAAACGTGGCAGAAGTTGACCTCGGCAAATATCAGTTTAGATTCCGGAGATATGTTGAAACACACGGGCAACACTGACCTCCAACTTCTCTGGAAGATAGACTAAGGAATAGCAAACTTACATTTATAGCATTTCCAGACTTAGAGAAAGTTTTGGACAGTGTTGATTGGAATACACTCTTTGAAATTCTGAAGGTAGCAGGATAAACTACAGGGAGGGAAGGGATATTTACAATTAGTATAGAAACCAGATGGCAGTTATGAGTGGAGGGGCAGTGGTTGAGAAAGGTTTTCCAATTATACTGTAATTCTATCACAGACAGCAAAGTAATCTGAAGAGCAGTTGAATGGAATGGACAGTGTCATGAAAGGAGGGTACGAGATGAACACCAACAAAACCAAGACAAGGATAATGGAATGCAGTCCAATTAAATCAGGTGATGCTGAGGGAATTTAATTAGATAATGAGGCACTAAAAGTAGTAGATGGGTTTTGCTACTTGGGCAGCAAAACAATTGCTGACGAAGATGATTGGTTGGTGGAGCGCACAACTCTGCGGTCATCATCGCTCGTACAAAGTTCCAATGTTTACAAAGTCCAATTTTTTTTTCTTTCTTTTTTTTCCAATCCAATGTAGCCACTGTCACAAATGATGATGAGGAGGAGGAGGAGGAATAAGAAATGATGAGGACAACACAAACACCTAGTCCACAGGCAGAGAAAAATCTCCAAGCCGGCTGGCAATCAAACACGGGACCCCGTGTTCCAGAGGCAGTAACGCTAGCCACTAGACCACTGAGCTGTGAACAAAAATAAATAAATAAAAAATAAATAGAAAACAAAAAAATTGCCGACAGTCAGAGTAGAGAGGATATAAAATGCAGATAGGAATGGCCAGAAAAGCATTTCTGAAGAACAGAAATTTGTTAACAATGATTACAGACTTAAATATTACAATGCCTTTTCTGAATGTATTTGTACAGAATGTTGCCTTGTTAAGAAGTAAAACAGAAAAGGATAATAAAGCTTTTGAAATGTTGTATTACGGAAGAATGCTGAGGATGAAATAGGTAGATCACGTAAATAATCAGGAGGCACTGAAGATAACTTGGGAGTAAAGAAATTTGTGGCATAACGTGAATACAAGAAGGGACCAGCTGATAGGCCACATTCTCAGACACCAAGAAATCATCAATTTAGCACTGGAGGGAAGAGTGGTGGCTAAAAATTGCAGAGGGAGACAGAGAGATGAGTACAGTAAGCATGTTCAAGTGGATGTAGGTTGCAGTAGTTATTCAGAGACAATGAGGTTTGCCCAGAATAGAGTAGTGTGGAGAGCTGCATCAAAGCTGTCTTCGCACTGAACTGGAGATCACCAACAACAAAATCTTACATAGAATCTGAGGAACACTTTGCAAGATCTTTGTGTATGCCACCACTCTATGGACAAATGATAGCATGATGTTGTTGTTGAATAAAAGGAAAAGCAGTTTTGACAATTACTGAAAATGTAATGAGTAACTTGATTTTTCTCAGCAAACTGCCATCACTCACTCAATTTATAGTTTTACAATACCTGCAACTAAACTTATACATTTTACATACTAACAGGTTGTGTAATTAGCTTGGGTATGTTGTTGTTGTAGTCTTCAGTCCTGAGACTGGTTTGATGCAGCTCTCCATGCTACTCCATCCTGTGCAAGCTGCTTCATATCCCAGTACCCAATGCAACCTACATCCTTCTGAATCTGTTTAGTGTATTCATCTCTTGGTCTCCCTCTACAATTTTTACCCTCCACACTGCCTTCCAATACTAAATTGGTGATCCCTTGATGCCTCAGAATGTGCCCTACTAAGCGATCCCTTCTTCTAGTCAAGTTGTGCCACAAATTTCTCTTCTCTCCAATTCTATTCAATACCTCCTCATTAGTTATTCAGCATTCCTCTATAGCATCACATTTTGAAAGCTTCTATTATCTTCTTACCCAAACTATTTATCATCGAAGTTTCACTTCCATGCATGGCTACACTGCATACAAATACTTCCAGAAACAACTTCCTGACACTTAAATCTATACTCAGTGTTAACAAATTTCTCTTCTTCAGAAACGCTTTCCTCGCCATTGCCAGTCTACATTTTATATCCTCTCTACTCCGACCATCATCAGTTACTTTGTTCCCCAAATAGCAAAACTCCTTTACTACTTTAAGCGTCTCATTTCCTAATCTAATTCCCGCAGCATCACCCAATTTAATCGACTACATTCCATTATCCTCGTTTTGCTTTTGTTGATGTTCATCTTATATTCTGCTTTCAAGGCACTGTCCATTCCATTTAGCTGCTCTTCTAGGTCCTTTGCTATCTCTGACAGAATTACATTGTCATCGGTGAACCTCAAAGTTTTCATCCCCTCTCCATGGATTTTAATTCCTAATCTGAATTATTCTTTTGTTTCCTTTACTGCTTGCTCAATATACAGATTGAATAATACTGGGGATAGGCTGCAACCCTGTCTCAATCCCTTCCCAACCACTGCTTCCCTTTCCTGCCACTCGACTCTGTACAAATTGTAAATAGCCTTTTGCTCCCTGTATTTTACTCCTGCCACCTTCAGAATTTGAAAGAGAGTATTCCAGTCAACATTGTCAAAAGCTTTCTCTAAGTCTACAAACGCTATAAATGGAGGTTTGCCTTTCCTTAATCTATTTTCTAAGATTAGTCATAGGGTCAATATTGCCTCACGTGTTCCAACATTTCTACGGAATCCAAACTGATCTTCCCCGAGGTTGGCTTCTACCAGTTTTTCCATTCGTCTGTAAAGAATTCGCGTTAGTATTTTGCAGCCACGGCTTATTAAACTGATAGTTCAGTAATTTTCACATTTGTGTACACCTGCTTTCTTTGGGATTGGAATTATTATATTCTTCTTGAAGTCTGAGGATATTTCACCTGTCTCATTCATCTAGCTCACTAGAATTTTGTTAGACCTGGCTCTCCCAAGGCTGTCAGCAGTTCTAATGGAATGTTGTCTACTCCCAGGTCTTGTTTCGACTTGGGTCTTTCAGTGTTCTGTCAAACTCTTCACGCAGTATCATATCCCCCACTTCATCTTCATCTACATCCTCTCCTATTTCCATGATATTGTTCTCAAGAACATCACCCTTGTATAGACTCTCTATGTACTCCCACCTTTCTGCTTTCCCTTCTTTGCTTAGAACTGGGTTTCCACCTGAGCTCTTGATATTCATGCAAGTGGTTCTCTTTTCTCCAAAGGTCTCTCTAATTTTCCTGTAGGCAGTATCTATCTTACCGCTAGTAATATGTGCCTCTACAGCCTTAAATTTGTCCTCTAGCCATCCCTGCTTAGCCATTTTGCACTTCCTGTCGATCTCATTTTTGAGACGTTTTTATTCCTTTTTGCCTGCTTCATTTACTGCATTTTTATATTTCCTCCTTTAACCAATTAAATTCAATATCTCTTCTGTTACCCTACAATTTCTATTAGCCCTCATCTTTTTACCTACATGATCCTCTACTCCCTTCAGTATTTCATCTCTCAAAGCTATTCATTCTTCTACCTTTTTGCAGTTTCAGTTTTAATATACAGTTCATAACCAATAGAGTGTGATCAGAGTCCACATCTGCCCCTGAAAATGTCTTACAATTTAAAACCTGGTTCCTGAGTCTCTGTCTTACAATTATATAATTCATCTGAAACCTTCTAGCTTGGGTATACAAAATCAATTTTTACACAGAAAGTAAATTTCATGCATCAGATTTCCCAAACTTCGGATTTAAAATCCCCTGACCAGTGCCAGGATGAAAGTGATTTTTCAATCTTTCGCATTTCTGCTGTACGCCATAAATATTTCTTCAAAGTCAGTCTCAATCCTCAAAACATATCAAATACAATCATCTTATGTCTGCAGGGAACACCAAATCTTTCGGGATATACCCAAACATGATGCTCCATTACGTCAAAAGAATGTTTACAGATTACAATATTTATGTGGTCAGTCCAGTATCATAAGAAAACTACCCAGTGCACCTATCTTTTTACAACTTAGCAAATCAATTACAAATCAGTAATAGTTTTCATCTCCAGGCCTAAAACCTTTAAATTTCCTTACTTCATTCTCAATGAAATCGTCCTCTTGCAGCACTATCTATTTACAATCTTATGCTTATCGTGATATCAACTAGCACTCTGGAAAACTTCCAAGGCTCCAAAACACTATAATTTTTCTTGAAGTGTGTAATTTTCCCCTATTTGCTGATAAATGAGATAAACTCAAAAGGAACAGTTTCTGACTCATCCGACAGGTGGTTGCGATGCTCTTAATTAAAACAAAAGTGGAAGAAACAAATAGTACTTGGCAACATTCTGAAACTTTCATTAAACTATTTCACATACATGCACGCAGACGCACACACACACAGAGGTGCATGTGGTTACACTGTCTCATCTGACTATTTTGTGTCAGGCAGCATGGTAGTTCATCCAGTCAAGCTGTACTGTCGATGCAAGGTAGTCGTGCAGGACAATGTAACTGTACAGGTGTATGCATACTTTATAGCTGTGTAGATGGATTTGTTTGAAAGATGAATATTTTCTCAGTCTTGTTTACTGCTAAATGCCTGTTGATGACTCAGAACTTTAAGTACTAACCAAGATGTTACTTTTCCTCTTCAAACTATTTATATTCCACCAATAACCTTTCATTAGACATTTACACCTAATCCTCACACACTATGTTCACATAATTCATATTACTTTCTAAAAGAAATCTTTTGTGTTTTTATTTTTAGTATAAGCTGAATTAACAAACAGTTTGGTTTCCACAACATTCTGCTCCAGTTTGTATATTTCTGGACTAGATTATGTGAAACTGGTGTTACCATTATAATAACAATAATATAATTTTATAAACACAGCTGCATTATCTCAGTCAGACGTAACTGATTTGGACTGCCTGGTTGAACCTGTAATGATGCACAACATACAGAGGGCACCATGCACACAAAGATGACACCACTGCCCTGTCTGGTGCATCACCCAGCCACAGTGGACCCTTCCCACTTGTTTACCCCCAGTCACATAATGTCTGCATGTCTGAATACATTTACTTTTATCTGAATGTTCTTATGGTTGTAAATAAAATAGAAAGAAACTTCCACATGGGAAAATATACTCTTTGCCTTTAAATATGTCTGCTTGTGTCTGTGTATGTGCGGATGGATGTGTGTGTGTGTGTGTGTGTGTGTGTGTGTGTGCGCGAGTGTACACCTGTCCTTTTTTCCCCCTAAGGGAAGTCTTTCCGCTCCCGGGATTGGAATGACTCCTTACCCTCTCCCTTAAAACCCACATCCTATCGTCTTTCCCTCTCCTTCCCTCTTTCCTGAAGAAGCAACCATCGGTTGCGAAAGCTAGTAATTCTGTGTGTGTGTTTGTGTGTTTTGTTCATTGTGCCTGTCTGCTGGCGCTTTCCCGCTTGGTAAGTCTTGAAAATATATGTTCTTATGGTTGTGTATACAATGAACTTCCATTGGTTACTCGACACGCTATACTTCATATACTATACTTCACTGTTCAATGGCATTCATTAATGCCAATTACTGTGTGTATTCTTGTTATTGGGTCACATTGGTGTAATACGTTCATGGTCAGACTGAGGACTTTTTCAAAAAAGACCCAACATACCCAAACAGTGACACATACTTTCCAATATCCTATTCAAAAGTTTTTATGGAAACTGGTCAATGGTTCTTTTTCTCTGTGAAAACCAACTTAGTGCATGAGTAGTAGTAGTGGCTGTTAGCCATAGATTCACAGCAGCTTTTAAGTATCTAATCTTTCACACTGTACAGTTACATGAATCTCACTCACTCAAATACTCACTCACCATTGCACAGCCCTAACCACTAAGGATCAAAACTTGAAGCTTGCAGGCAGTTTTGACTCTATACTGTAGGCCCCTAAGGGGATGTAATAGGTAATCATAGGTTTTCTGAACAATGTTGCTACTAAAGATATTTTGATGTTAGACCTTCGACAACTGGCACGAATTTTCTTGGTCAAAAATAAAGAAATACTTGTTTTAACGGATCAGGAAATTCAACCCCTAAGGGGGTGAATAGGGGATGAAATGTTTTATGAAAATATTGCACTATGTAAGCATTTTCAAAGCTAAATCTATGAAAATTGGAATTTAGCTTCTCAGCTATAAATAAAAGAAACTGTTTCTCATTGTTTCTGGAAATTCAACCACTATGAAGGTGAAATACAGAATGAAAGTTTCTATGGAAATATTTCATTAAGCATGTATTTTTTGCTACATCTATAAAAATCTGTACATCATTCCATAATCAGTGTTGATAAAGGCAAAAATCGTTGACATTCTTGATTCATGGGATGCATGACCTGTCTATGCACTTGGTGGTTATAATTAAACTTTCCCTATTTAACTTTTTAAATTTTTTATTAACACGTCAAATTCCGTAGGGCCAAATTGACGAGCAAATCTCCATAGTCATGGAACGTCTCTGTACATGAAATTAAAGCATAAAAATAAGAACAGATGAAAATGAAATGTTTATGAACCCAAAAAAGACAAGCCATAAGTTTAAGTAAACGCATCAACAATACAACAAGAATCAGCTTAATTTTTCAAAGAACTCCTTAGCAGAACAGAAGGAGTGACCCATGAGGAAACTCTTCAGTTTCTACTTGAAAGTGTGTTGATTACTGCTAAGATTTTTGAATTCTTGTGGTAGCTTATTGAAAATGGATGCAGCAGTATACTGCAAACCTTTCTGCAACCTAAGTCCGATCCAAATGCAGGTTTGATACACCACTTATTGCCAAACCATCCATTTCTGAGGCAAAAATATACCTTCAGAATGGGAAGAGTTACCCCAAAATATAATACCATTTGACACAAGCGAATGAAAATAAGCAAAGTAGACTAATTTTTGTGTTGAACCATTACTTACTTCAAATACCGTTCGAATAGTAAAAATGGTAGCATTAAGTCTTTGAACAAGTTCCTGAACGTGGGCTCTCCATGACAGTTTACTATCTATCTGAGCACGTAGATATTTGAACTGTTCAGTTTCACTAATCATATGCCCACTCTGTGAAATTAAAACATCAGGTTTTGTTGAAGTGCGTGTTAGAGACTGTAAAAACTGAGCATTACTGTGATTTAGGGTTACTTTATTTTCTACAAGCCATGAACTTAGATCATGAACTGCACTATTTGAAATGGAGCCAATGTTGCGCAGTATAGCCTTTACTATCAAGCTAGTGTCATCAGCAAACAGAAATATTTTAGAGTTGTCCGCAATACTAGAGGACATATCATTTATATAAATAAGGAACAGGAGTGGCCCCAACACTGATCACTGGGGCACCCCCCAACTTGACTGTACCCCACTCAAACCCCACATAACAGCCATTCTAAACACAACCTTTTGGTGTCTGTTGCTAAAGTAAGAGGTGAACCAATTGTGAGCTACTCCTGTACTCCATAATGGTCCAACTTCTGGAGCAATATTTTGTGATCAACACAATCAAACGCCTTTGTTAAATCAAAAAATAAGCATAGTGTTCAAAACCTTTTGTTCTGATTACCGTACAAGGACCAAACTTGGTAGCGTCAATGTCAAGGACACGGGGAAGAGAAATAATGCACAATCAATTCAACTGAAACACTTTTAATATGCTGTTACAAAACATCATACCATTACAGATTGTCTGTCCGCCCCTGGTAGCTAAGTGATCAGCCTGACGGAATGCCATACCTAATGGCCCGGGTTTCATTCTCGCTGGGTCGCAGATTTTCTCCACTCAGGGACTGGGTGTTGTGTTGTACTTATCACCATCAGTTCATCCTCATCGACACGCAAGTCGCCGAAGTAGCGTCAACTTGAAAGACTTGCAACAGGTGAATGGTCTACCCAATGGGAGTACCTAGCCACACGGCATTTACACTTATTTATTAGAGATTGGTATCATTACTGCTACAAAAGGTACTCAATATGGTGCCCATCAGTGTCCAGAAGAGTCTGAAAGCATAGGATTGCATTCAGCACAGCAGAACTAAGCATATCCATACTTATGTTGGCTACCTGTGCTTCAGATCAGCACATGTGTGAATGTTCCCCTGGTAAATTCTGTCCACAACCAGAAATCACAGGATGTGAGATCAGCTATTTCGGAGAAGCAGGTGAACTTCACGAGCGACATGTGGTGGGGCCCATCTTGCATGAAAACTGTTGAGTTTAATGCTTCTCTCTCGTATAGGTCAGGTATGACATGCTGGTAAAGCATACTGTAGTAACGCTGGCCAGTCACACTGCACATCTTTGGACCTTGAGCAAAAGGAATGTGCCAATGCTAAATGTAGCTGTGAAGCCACACCATACTGTGACACATTCACCATACACAGGAACTTCATGCACAGTGACTGGAAGTGAAGGTCATCACACACTGCAATTCTGTGGGTTCACGTCACTCGTCAGACAAACGTGAGCTTTGTCTGTCCATAGGATGGTCCAGGGCCAGCCCTAGTCAACTTCAATCCTTGCAAGAAAGTGGAGAATGAAATCAACACATTGTTGTGTGTTCTGTGGTGCAAGCTGCTGTACGATATGGACCTGTACGAATACCATTTGAGAAGGGTTCGAAGCATCTTCCATACAGTGGACCATGACACGTGCACTGCCTGACGAGCAGGAATTGCGTGCAGCATGATCTGCCATAGCAACAGCGATTTTATCAGCCACCTGTGGCGCGAACGGTCATTGTCTTCTTCCTGGGGCAACACCAGGCTTCTTCATCATGCTTTGCACAGCAGGTGGAGAAAGATTACCCTTATGTAATGCTTTCAGCCAGTGACATTCTCAAAGTGCAGTTGCAATATTAATGTTGTTTTGATAATAGAGCTTCACCAATAATGCTCTGTTCCTTTTGTCCAAGTTCATGTGCACCATGGCTGGTCAAGTGTGAGACTATGAATCACCATGACTGATCACAGCACCTGGCGGCCATAGGTGGAACTGGACAGCAGCGCTATGGCACTTGCAAATCATACATGAGATACTCTGGGCATTAATGCTACAAAGTTTGGTACTCGTAAGGTAATTAGTTTCCATTTTATAATGTATTAAATAGGGAAAGTTTAATTATAGTGACCTTGTAGATAATTCAGTTTGTAACATACCCACAATGTGCGAGTTCTACTTACACCTGGACAATTTCTTTCAAATACTACCATTAACGTCTGACACAGTGTAGAGGAGGCTACAGCTTGTGAAACGAATGTATGAACAACATCATCTTCTTATATTCATGTAGTCCACTCTCTGCACACATACTACACTAAAACTGAAACATGTATGACACATATGAAGTCTGTTCAAAAGATTCTGGAACTTTGCCCATATATTTTTTCTATGTTTACCCATAACTTACTGAGAATGGTCTCCTTCAAAAGACTTTCCTCCACAAGTGATACAAACCTCCCAATGCCGTTTCCACTTCCAAAAGCAGTCTTGGTATGCCTCCTGCTGGATCATGCGAAGGATTGTCATATAATTTTCTTTTATCTCATCTATCGTTGCAAATCTTTGTCCTTTCAACAGGGTTTTCAACCTGAGAAATAAAAAACGTCCCCAGGGGCCAGGTCTGGAGTGTACGGAAGATGAGGCAGCACAGTGATTTTTTCTTTTTGTGCAACTGTTCCAAACCAACAGGGATGAATGTGTGGGTGTGTTATCATGGTGCAAGAGCTATTAACTTTCTCGCCACATTTCAGGCCATTTCCTCCTCACATTTTCTTGCAGGCACCACAACACATCCCGATAGTACCATCGATTATCAGTTGGCCCCTGAGGCACGAATTCATGATCAACCAATCCTTCAAAGTCAAAGAAAACTATCAGCATGGCTTTGACATTTGACCCGGCCTGATGTGCTTCTTTTTGTCTTGGAGAACCTTTTCTGATCCATTGTGAAGATTGAACATTGGTCTCAATCTCATAGCCATAGACCCATATTTCATAACCAGTTACAATTCTCTGAAGTAACATCTAGTTCACATTTGCGCAATCCAAAAGCTCTTCACACATTGTGACACGGAGATCTTTCTGGTCTTGAATCATGAGCCGTGGGACGAACTTAGCAGCAACACGATGCATTCCAAGATGCTGCGTCAGGATTTCATGACATGATTCAACTGAAATGTTACATTCTTCTGCAATTTCTCTGACAGTCACTCTTTGATTGAATTTCGCTGACCTTCCTGACACGAGCATTGTCGGTAGACATCGAAGGGTGCCCTGAACAGGGTCAGCTTTAACTTCCCTCTGGCCATTTTTAAACCATTTGAACTATTCGTAACATCAAGTAAGGCTAAATGACTCATCACTATAGGCTTCCTGCATCATCTAGTGTCCTCTGTAAAGATTTTCTTCAGTTTCATGCAAAATTTAAAGCAGACGTGTTGTTACATCTACATCTACATCTAAATTTATTCTCAGCAAGTCACCCAACGGTGTGTGGCAGAGGGCACTTCATCTGCCACTGTCATTACCTCCCTTTCCTGTTCCAGTCACGTATGGTTCGCGGGAAGAACGACTGCCGGACAGCCTCTGTGCGCGCTCGCATCACTCTAATTATACATTCGTGATCTCCTCGGGAGGTATACGTAGGGGGAAGCAATATATCCGATACCTTATCCAGAAACGCATCCTCTTGAAACCTGGACAGCAAACTACACCGCAATGCAGAGTGCCTCTGTTGCAGAGTCTGCCAATTGAGTTTGCTAAACATCTCCATAACGCTATCACGGTTACCAAATAATCCTGTGACGAAACGCGCCGCTCTTCTTCGGATCTTCTCTATCTCCTCTGTCAACCTGACCTGGTATGGATCCCACATTGATGAGCAATACTCAAGTATAGGTCGGACGAGTGTTTTGTAAGCCACCTCCTTTGTTGATGGACTACATTTTCTAAGAACTCTCCCAATGAATCTCAACCTGGCACCTGCCTTACCAACAACTGATTTTATAGGATCATTCCACTTAAAATCGTTCCGTACGCATACTCCCAGATATTTTACAGATATAACTGCTACCAGTGTTTGTTCCGCTATCATATAATCATACAATAAAGGATCCTTCTTTCTATGTATTCGCAATACATTACATTTGTCTATGTTAAGGGTCAGTTGCCACTCCCTGCACCAAGTGCCTATTTGCTGCAGATCTTCCTGCATTTCGCTGCAATTTTCTAATGCTGCAACTTCTCTGTATACTACAGGATCATCCGCGAAAAGCCGCATGGAACTTCTGACACTATCTACTAGGTCATTTATATTTATTGTGAACAGCAATGGTCAGATAACACTCCTCCGTGGTACGCCAGATGTTACTTTAACGTCTGTAGACGTCTCTCCATTGAGAACAATATGCTGTGTTCTGTTTGCTAAAAACTCTTCAATCTAACTATGCCATCTTGAAATTCGCAAACTGTGTGACCCAACATTCTACTAAACACAGTGTTGAACAATAACTAACAGACATACAACACTGAAACTTCCAGCAGTTAAACATTAAACACAGGCTTGTTCAGGAGTACCAACAGAATTTCATTCGAACACACCATTGGTGCAAAATTATGAAAGTTCTGGAACTTTTTCAACAGACCTTGTAATCTTAAATGACGAATGAAAATGCATCCTCCAAGTTGTGGGTAATTCATACAATGGACCAAAAATTGCTTCATTATTTATTTCACAACAGATAATCGAACTAACTGACAGCACAGCACAACACAACAGTAACTATGTAATGGTTAGTAATCTACTGTAGGACCTGTAATAGTAGTAACAGTAGTAGTAGTAGTAGTAGTAGTAGTAGTAGCAGCAGCAGCAGCAGCAGCAGCAGCAGTATTCAGACAGAAAGCATTTGGCTTCAAAGTATACCAGTTTGGAAGTAAGGAGATCAGCAATTAAATGATTACAAACAGTAAGTATAATGCAATGCACACATATTAACTTCAATGATTTAAATGGGTGAATACCGTGTGTATGAAGCAAGATGTCACTGGGGAGGGGAGTGGTGCAGAGTAAATGTTTTGTAACAAGTGCCTACCCTCACTGTGGATAGTTACTTTTCTTTACTGAGTAGGAGTTGTAAGACAGTCCTCCAAATGTACTGAGAATTGGTTCACCGTTGTATAAGAAATGATTATTAGAGGTAAGCAGTACCAATAGTGTCACTGAGTCATTAGCTCATGGTTTAATAAAACACTTACAGAAACATATCGTGTAGTTTTCATTACTTTAAAAATAAAAGTACTCACAGAAAGTTCTTTTTCATCCTAAAGTTTAGTTTTTAATGTTGATAATGGTGGGGGGAAGAGGTACCAGCTAGAAACAGGGGAGGGGGTGAGGTGCATTAGCTAGTATCTGATTGCACTCAGCGGTAATGGTTTGAGAAAGGTTGGGAACCTCTGATTTAAAATAAAATATTCACTTAACATTACAGCTTGTCATTTCGTTTTGAAGTTAAAAACTTTATTCATGCATAAAGTTTAATAATTATATCAAAATTACCAGATGAAGCCCAGTGGAACATGACTATTACTATGAACTTCTCATCAGTTCTACTTCTACAGCACAAGCATCAAAATGCTAATCACTGCAAAAATTGGAGGGTGTCAATGTGTTTACATTTGTATTATTTATAATTCAGATGGTAACCCTGGCCTCAACTTCACTTCTCAGAGTGGTTTGTGGTCCCTGAAAGCCTACAAATTGAACTTGAAGTTATTTCTCAACAAGGGCAAAGTAAACAAAACAAAACTACAAAACTATGCATAATAACAAGGCAAACATGATGCATACAGGCAGCCATATTGTCACATATCACATACAGTTCATTCAGCTACAAGTGAATTCCAATCCATCAGCAATCTATCGCTGTGATGTGCCCAAGCATATAAGATCTGCAGGCAGATCGCATGACCTGTGATGGATCATTTAGATCTGTCACTTGAGTGGGCACCTACGGCTGCTACTGCTCTACAGCACTGTTGATTTTCAAGGCTGGCAACAGTATTATTCCAAAGTGATACAATTTTGCTGATTCAACTATAGGGAGCCGAGAGGACAACATATTGTGTCATTTGCTTTGCTTATAGTGTTAGTGACGTAAGAAGTGTAAATTGTAGCAGTGTAGTAGTAGTAGTAGTAGTAGTAGTAGTAGTAGTAGAAGTATTAGTGGTGGTGGTGGTGGTGGTAGTTGTTGTCTTCATCCGTAGATCACTCTTACAAGGATATTGGACATCAATAATGAATGCAAATTACAGCTACGACTGTTGAGAATAAGTTAATTAGTTACATGTTCCATTGATCAATCTCATGGAAACCATTATGATTTGGAACGTGTCAAGTGTTCATCTATGGTATAGAAGGAGTTGTCAAGGAGATACGATTTCAATCTATTTTTAAAACTATTACTGCTGTCTGCCGGACATTTTATTTCATCTGGTAATATATTGAAGTTTTACAGCAGCGTATTTTACCCCTTTCTGTGCCAAAGATATGTTAAGTAGAGGATAGTTACGTCTTTCTTTCTTCTGGTATTATAATCTCATACATCAATGTTGTTTTTAAACTGGTCCATGCTGTTGAGAACAAATTTAATTACTGAGTAAACGTACTGTGAGGCTGTTGTAAGAATTCCTAACCTTTTAAACAGATGCCTACAAGATGTGCGACTATCAGTCCCACACATTATTCTAACCATTTTCTTCTGAGCAGTGCATACCTTTTGCCTAAGTGTTGAGTTACCCCAAAATATTATTCCATATGACACCAGAGAGTGAAAGTATGCAAGTATGTTAGCTTGCTAATTTCTATATCCCCAAAATTAGCAACTCAGTCTGACTGGAAAAGTTGCTGAATCTAGTCGCTTTATGGAGAACCAAAATATGAATTATTGAAGGAACTATACTTGCAACAGAAAACTGGATGTAAGGCTCACCTCCCCCCCCCCTCCCCCTCTTCCAAAGTTCAGAGCAAGTCCATTCACAGAAAACCAATCAATAACATGGATCTACGATCTGCGGTTAACAATTGGTTCACGTTGACAACACAACACTGATTTTTAAGATAATGGCGATTAATGAAGCAGTGTCCACAAACAAATCTGTACAAGAAAGTAAATTTGCTCTCACAGAAGTGAATGTACATAGGCTGTGCCAGATAAAAAAGTAAATTAAAGAATGCAAGTTGTACATGGAAAGCTTTCAGGGGACTGAAGCAGATGAAATTTCACAAACTGGAGGATAAGGTTGTTCAGTATGTGCAAGAAAACACAATACAGACTTCCCAGTTGATCAAGAAATTATTAAAATTAATGTGCCGGAGATGAAGATAATTCGAAGCAAGTACTGGCTGCTGCATGAGGATAATAAAAGAGGCCAGAGCTACGTTACAACATAGAACAATGCCAGATTAGGAACTTCCCATGGCATCTGAAGAAAACCTATTTGTGTAACAGTGTCATATAATCCATCTACGTAATAAGCCATATGGACAATGACAATCGGACACCTGTTTACTTTGATGTGCTGGGATACTAGTGATTATGATGATCACAATTAAAATGACTGGCTTAGTCAGTGCACAAAAAGAAAGTGAATGTAAAAATTAATGTAAATCACTTCTTTTTGTTGATTTTACTTCTCCTTGTACCATCAAAATTAAGACAATCAATTAATAGCATAAGTTTACAATACGCAAATATTAACTTTTTGGGAACAGACTTTATATTGATAAAAAAAGGCTGTAATTTTTATATGAGTCAGAGGTTGCTGAAGATAAGAATTTGTCAAGGAACCTCTTTTTTTAATGGGATGGAGGAGGTGTCATCTTACAGTTAGGTAAGTATGATATATCACTTGCTCCCAAGTACTTTATCCGATTTTAACCACTACAAACTTTCACTTCACCTCTTTGCATATTTTTAGTTCAAGCTGAGACATAACAGCAGTTTTGAACTGATGAGTAGCATGTTGTTCTGTGGCCTGTTGCTTCTTTAGAGAAGGCTTTACACTCCTCCTCGTCATAAGACAAACGCTTATGGATTGTCACAAACCACAAATATGGTTTTTGGAGTAATTCTTTTAAGCTTGTTGCTGCCTTTGATTAACTGGTTAACTGTTGATGATGGTAGTCATAATGTTCATCATTCCTTCACCTTTCACAGGGCGTCTTCATCTTCTGGGATTCTCTGGCAATAGGCCATTCCATGCTCATTCTTTCAGATTGTTTGACAAATGGCATGACATGAAAGTTGCATTTGCAGTTGCAAAGCTGAATTTGGCAAAATCAGCACAGAATTTGGCAAAAACAACACCAAATTTCACAAAATACAGTATTGAATTTGAATAAAAATAAATAAAAAAGAAATTTAAAAAATAATCCATAATTTGCCAAAAAAATAACACCGAATTTAGAAAAAACTGAATTTATACTTAAAAAATGAATTTTGCAAATAATAACACAGAATTTAAAAAAATATTAACAGCAAATAAGGAAAAAAATAACATCAAACTGGGAAAAAGAACACCAAAATCATAAAAATATCACTGAAATTGGCAAAAGACTCACTGAGTGGTGGTGTGGGGAGGCTGATTCCAGAAAGATACAAATTCCGAAAAAGAAAAAGGAAAAAAAAAATTGAATATAGCAAAAATTTATCAATAAATTTGCAGAAAAGTAAAAACAAATTCTGCACGAAAACCGAATTTGGCAAAAAAAATTGGCAACAAATTCCACTGAATTTGTCAAAAAGACAACAAATTCGGAAAAAAGGAAAGGAAAAATGAAAATAAAGAGACAAAAAAAATCAGAAAAAACACTAAATTTGGCAAAAAATAACACCAAATTATTAACTTGATTGACCACACTGGACCACTTGAGTAATTCCATGTTCACTTTCTCTTCGAAGATTGGACTACTTGCTTCTTGCGCTCAGTCCAGTACTTTTTATAACACCAAATATGACAAAATACAACACTAAATATGGCCAACAAATAAAACAAATAGTAGTCCCTAGTAATGAAATGGTACAGCTGAGCGAAACTGGCAGCAATGAACTTAAGTGAAATCCTAAATGAGAAGTGCTCAGGTTAATCAATGAGAAAGAAAGAAATGCCTGGCAGACACAAGGGGATTCAGCCAAGATATCAGAAGGCGTACAATACATCCAGCTGCAGCCTAAAATAGCATTATCCTCTTCATTTACTGGCTGGAATAGGAGCAGATTACTCATAACAACAATTACGCGCAAACGCCTAAATCAGAGCAAATTTCCATTCTATCTCTTTCTTGTCACTTTACTGATCAAAGCAAAGAATCCACTCCAACATCGGCTGCAGTGCTGATGTCAACCCAAAAGAGTGCACTAGTTTTAAATGTAGCGTTCAACCACTTAAATGTGTGTGACCTAACTATCTAGACAAACTGTGCTCATGTTGTGTGGATTTTTGTATTTTATATTATGTATTTTCTTTTCTATTACTGTGGTATAATCACTTTATCAGTAGTTCATAGCTGAGACATGTATTAAACATTTATTCACACCCTAAATATTTTTATAAATAGCAATTCAATTCACAAAGTGTGTAGTAGAATGACCTATTAAGAAAGATACTCGGAGTGAAGTAAACTTCACCAATCTTTGCAATATAATACATTAGAATACTATATGTTAACATATATTAACAATGTTAACTGATATTTTCTGACATCTGTAACACACTGTGTACCATCAGATCACATGAAATAAATAAATGTGATGAATGACTGCATGACAAGGGCCACATACCAATTTTCTTTTATGCAAGGAAGACGAAGATAATGTCCCTGAACTTGATAATACTGATATCAGTGACCTTGTGAGTCCTTACCTAGCCCTATTTATGTGCAATGGGGATAATTTTTGAAAAACTCCCTTTTTTCTTAAAAACTATAAATATATGTATTCACCACAGGGTGTGATAAATTAACTGTAACTGTCTTCAGTGGTTTTAGCAATTTTCTCTGATGAATTGTCCATCCTGTAGCATAGAAACTATGTCTGCTATTAGTATTACATACTTGTTCCTCTCATCCGAAACTATAAGCATAATAACAGTTCTTAAGGTATCTCTTAAATTTACGACACTAATAATTATGCCTGTCATAAGGTGGTGTAAGTCTGTTGTAAATACTATAACAATGTAAAGTAGCCTGTGTTTCATTTGTACCAAACAGGAGTTTCACAGTGCATAGGAGATTGACTGATACAGCCATGTTTGGAATGTACATAAAGAAGGCTACAGGCCACTCTTGGGCAGCAGGTGCCATGATATGTGGCTGGAAGGGAGATCAATGGGCACTCAGAAAGCTGAGTGGTTATGAAATGTTCTACAAGCTTCATGGCCATGTCAACCTCTTTTAGTGCAAAAGGCATTCAACAAGGGAAGTCCCCTTTGGAGGTCTACACGAAGTAGTATTGAGATACCATATGAAGTCACCAAGTCAGGTAGTGCTCTTGTTTATCAAGATTTTTTTAACCTCAAGAAAGTAAAAGAAGAGTAAAAGGCCCTGTAAGTAGGTAGTCTGCATAATAATGGTTAATGTCAGATCATTAGTTTGTAATTTCGGCAGTGGCCAGAGTATGCAGCCTCGTGAAGGAATGCGTAGTCATGTGGAGACACATGCTAAGATCTGAGTATGGTAGCTGTGGTAACTCAATGACTCACTCTCACAACAAACGGACATTTTGAGCAGTGCTCATAGAGCCTCGGTACACGCCCATGAACACTTGTAATTGAGTTCAAGTGCTACGCCAAATGTTCTGAATTTATTTCAAGCACCAAATGATCTGAATTTATTCCAAAAAAAGAAGAAATCAGATCTGCATCTATGCATGTAAGTAAAGTGTCTAGCACACATTGAACTTTCGTATTGTGAAAAAGTGTAACTTTACCTCTGCAAGTATTCAGAACAACAGTAGTTTGCATTCTTTCATCCTGGCACCGTGTATACAACACAGGTAAGTGACACCTGTACTTGGCTTAAAAGTAGTGAACTTTTTGATGTTGTATAGTTTTCACATATGCTAATAGCTAATTGGCTCCTTGATTAACTTGTGTTTCTCACTGTCATAGTATTTTCATTTGCAGATGAGCCAAAGCTTCTTATGGAAAGTTAATGTTATTGTTTCATTGTGTTGGAATGGTAAAAAGTCCCTCCTGGCAGGGCCAATTCAAGTTTAGTTAAATTTAATTGATTCCATTCTTTTGATTACCTTTTAGTTGCATTCTGGCTAATGTTAACTATCTCTTGCCTTTTGAGCTCGATTTATTTTACAAGCACATTGGAAAGGCAGACACCTGAGACCACCATCTTCCATATGCTTCCATAATTCATATGCTGAATGCATTTGTGTGTTAGAGTGTTTCTCATTGAACCTTTTGTCACATGGCAGGTGCTTTCAGTGACAATATAGGTACCCAGACACCATAGCATCTAAGTTGCTTGGCCATGACCCTGGCCAAAAATGTTAAGTTGTCCCAGTAGAAATAAGGAATTGAGCCTTCATACACTAGGTGTGATAGTTATTCGAAAGCACACTACATTCCAACCTGAGGCCTCTTGGTTGGTTGAGTTTCATTACAACTTATCCATTTGCCTATCCCATTGTGAGGCTTTTTAAACACATTCCATAGAAGTAACACAAGCAGCTCTGGAAAGAGATCATTTCAGTAAAAGTGATGGTACCACAGAGCTATCTGTTAACTGAGTGTTTTGTCTCAACTCCCATTCATCTCCTATCATGCCTTCCACTTATCACAGAAGCACACCTACTGTTTACAGTGCTATGGGTCTGGCAGCAGTCATCTGCCTCCAAGCTCAGGAACCACAGGACCCCACACCCCCTTCCATTAGTGGCTTGCTATCTGAGGGGAGTATATGCCGTATTTACTTGAACCTAAGCCGCACTTTTTTTCCGGTTTTTGTAATCCAAAAAACCGCCTGCAGCTTGGAATCGAGTGCAAAGCAAGGGGAAGTTCTGAAAAATGTTGGTGGGTGCCACCACAACTAACTTCTGCCATTGAATGTATGTAGCACTACACAGGCTTGCTTTGTAGGCAAAAATATAAATACTGGCACCAAATCCTCAGTGTCAGTAAATAAATTTAAAAAAAAAAAAAAGGTAGAAGACGAGCTTTCTTTCTCCGGCCCAAGTTTCGACCACTGCATTTTCATACATTATCCAACGAAGTAAGTACAAATTCCATATTGTTCATCTTCGAATTTAGCAGCATTTCAACGTACTACGAAAATCCGACTGGCAAGACTCTTTGGGATGTTTGTCAATATGGCCAACTCTACTTGTCAACATGGCCAACTCTACGTTCTGAATTTTTTCCTACATGTGAGAAGAGATGGTTGCTAATAGGAACTTTTATGAATTGTGAATTGCATTCAGTATTCTCTTCACCATAAGAATAATATGAATATAAACATTTTGCCATGTTTTGTTTTGTGTTTGCTGCTATCTCATTTAAATCCTGTCTGCCTAATAAACTACGAAACTGGAGTGAGACAACAGCAAATGCGGAAGAATATACATATCATGTCATGTTTATATTCGTATTATTCTTATGCCTAATAGTGATACAGTCAGAAATGAAGCACAGCAATTGACTAGATTTTTAAATCTAAGATGACTCTAATTTCTATGCAGAATGTAATGTACTAAAGAGGCACCTGCAAAGATTTTCAAACGGAGAAAATTTTTCGCTAAACTCTCGTTCAGAACATCTTCTATCATACGCAGTCTATTATTTGGTTCTTGTTGGTCATTATCAAAGAAAGCAGCAGTGTAAGCAAAAACAAATAGCAGTCTCTTGCCATTGTCCGCTAATGAGACAACACTTTTTTTTTTTAAGCGGCGGTAACACGCAATAAAGCAAGCCATGCCGCGAGCAGTGACAGGCCGTAAACACACACTATTGTTTGTCGCCAAACAATGCATGACACTGTACAGTAATGAATTTTCAGCTTAGAGTGACGTAAACACCTATAACAAAGAAAACGGTGCTTATCAGATCAAAGAAAAATAAGCCATCAATTCAAACCAGACGAAGCACGTGAAAAAGGAAGGGTACCCGTATAAATATGGATGGAGCGCCTGACGCATAGCAATGGCTACCTGGTAAAGCTTAACTGCTAAGCTTACCACTCGAATCAAACTTCTGTAGCTGTATCGTCATTCATTCGACCTAAATTGTGTCTCATATTACAATGGACCAACTTTGTTTCGATTTGGAGATGCGGCCTAAAACTTTTCTCTCCCCTTGAATTTCAAGTCTCAAATTTTAGGTGTGGCTTAGATTCGGGTTTTTTTTTTTTTTTTTTTTTTTTTCCTTGATTTCGAGTCTCATTTTTCAGGTGCAGCTTAGATTTGAGTAAATACGGTGTATAGTAAAGGATTAGACTTGTAGCACAGACACAGAAATAGTATTACAAGGGTTCAAGACCGCTGTTCACCAAATGTGTGCACAAACAAGTTGTAATCCATTGGATGGTGCAGAGAAGGGATAGCCAGAAGCAGCATAGAGTTACTGTGGTGTGGGGAAACAGGAACAAATGACATAAGTACTGATATGGAGAGGAACCACACTAGAGGCTTTATGAGAAAGGTTCCATTTAGGCTTCACCAAATCATACCCTTAGAGCTTATGGCTGGTCATTGTGGATACATTTTCAAAACTACCACCATCCAGTTAACATGCTTCACACAACCATAGGAGCCAAATAGCGGATTCTGACAACCACAGTTGTTGCTTAGCGTAGTGAATCACTGTGGTCCCTCAAGAGCCTATTAGTAAGAGCTGGATAGGATACAAACATGGCAAACCTGGTATTCCCGATCTGGGGGCTGGTGAGTGCCACCAGTCCTCTAGCACTGTAATCACTTGGTATGCTTCAGCAACCATTGTAGGCCATGAAAATGGGGGAAGGGAGGGACACCCCCCCCCCCCCCCATACACACACACATACAAACACAACACACACAACCTACTCCCACATAAATAAATAAATAAATAAAAGGGGGGGGGGGGGCAGCACACTATCTTAATCGCGATACGTGATGTGCACCAATAGCACCGTGGGTGTTGGGCAAGGGAATCATTAATAGGCAACTTCGCGGTTATCAGACCTATTACAGGTGTATCACGCTTTCAAAGTTACATGGTGTTGCGAGTGAATCAACATTCTTTCTCAGCTGATTGTGGGATTTTTACAGAGCTTTTAATTTAAAATTAAGAGAACGGTTCATAGGGCATCTTAACAATTTCCATTCAATCTCTTCCAGCTTAGCAACAGGAATGGTATTAAGCAGCCGATGTCTGCAGGCAAGGTCTAATATACAGCAGAAATTTTGGTGCAAACTTCAAGAGACCAATGCACTTAGTAATAAAACGATAGAGTTAGCTTCAATTCTGTATGGTATCTAACACCATGAGAGCAAAACAGCGGAAGGTACTAAAAGAGTAAGCGATATTTAAATTTTGACATATTCATGTGTCTGTCGAATCTACCGGTAATATATCAAGCAGCCCACCTCTGAATTGCTTCAATGTCCTCCTTTACTCTGACCTGATGGAGATTCCAAATACATGAGCAATACTTAACAATGGGTGGCACTGACATTCTTCATGCAGTCTCCTTTACAGATGAACCACACTCTCCCAAAATTCTTCCAATAAACCAAAGCTGACCATTCGCCTTCCATACCATCGTCCTTATGTGCTCATTCCATTTCATATCGCTTTGCAACGTTAGGCCCAGATATTTAATCAGTGTAACTGTTTCAAGCAATGCGGTATTCAAATGTTACAGGATTGTTTTTCCTATTCATCTGCATGAACTTATATTTTTCTACATTTTGAGGAAGCTGCTATTCATCATAGCAAGTACAAATTTTGTCTAAGTCCTCTTGTATCCTTCTACAGACACTCAACAAAGACACCGTCCCATACACCACGGCTATCGGCAAACAGACACAGATTGCTACTCACCCAATCTGTCACAGCATTTATGTATAGAATGAGTAAGAACAGTCCTATCACACTTCCTGGTGCACACCTGATAGCACCCTTGTCTCTGACGAACATTTGCCATCAAGGCATACTGATCTTCCTGGTCTTCAAGCCACTCACTCAGATATCTGCGAACCTAGTCTATATGCTCATAATTTTGTTAACAGTCTGCCAGGGCAGCAGCAGTTGGATTGGGGTGCAGGGAAGGGGGGACGAGGAGGGGTGGGGGTGGCCACCTTGTCAAATGCTTTCCTAATCTCTAGGAATCTGCTGCCCTTCATTCATGGTTCACAGGATATCATATGAGAAACGGGCAAGCTGAGTTTTGCACAAGTGATGCTTTCGAAAACCATGCTGATTTATGGACAGAAACTTTTTGGGCTCAAGGAAATTTACCATATGTCAACTCAGAGTGTGTTCAAGAATTCTGCAGCAAACCTACATTAAGGATATTGGGCTCAAACTTTGCAGGTCTGTTCCTTTACCTTTCTTGTATACAGGAGTCACCTGCACTTTTTTCCAGTCACTTGGGGCTTTGGGCTGGGTGAGATTAGCAGTAAATGTCAGCTAAGTAAGGGAACAATGGTGTTGCAAATTTTCTGTACAACTGAATTAGGATTCCATCATGCCATGGTGACTTATTTGTTTTCAACTCCTTTCGTTGCTTCTCTACACCACGGATGCTTATTATTACGTCACCCATGTAGAACTCTATGCTACTATCAAACAACAATATGTTCATACAATCCTCTATCATAAATAATTTCTTAAACATGACATTTAAAACTTCAGTTTTCCTTTTGCTGCCTTCTACTGCCACATCTGACTTGTCAGGAAGTGACTCGATAGAAAACTTCAAGCCGCTTCTCAATTTTAAATAGGACCAGATTTTTCTTGGGCTCTCAATAAGATCTTTTTCTAAGGTATGATGGTTGTAGCTGTATGCCAGGTGCCAGTTGTCATCTTTGTGTACCTTTTTTGAATCAAAAAAGTGCAGCAGTCTCTGGTTCTGCAGCATTCTCCGAATTTTGCGATTAAACCAAGGTGGGCCTTTCCCATTACTTACCAACTAACTCGTCACATACTTCTTCTGAGCACGATTTACAATCTGTTTACACTTCACCCTAAACCAAGGTGGGCCTTTCCCGTTCTTTACCCACTAACTGGGCACATACTTCTCTTGAGCACAATTTACAATCTGTTTACACTTCACCGTAATTCCTCATGTTCCACTGTAATGGAACTAAATACTGTCCATTCATTGTCTACACGGGATGTTAACAATCACTTATTTGCTATTTTCAGCGAAAGTACTCTCCTAGGCTATTTGATGGATTTATCAACTTTAGTAACCATCGTCACTATTATGACATCTTGATCACAAGCTCCTATTTCCATTCTAAAAAGATGATAAGTTTGGCCTGTTTGGAGCTAAAAGGTCTAAAATATTTCTATTGCATGTGAACTCTCTAACTAGCTGCTTAAAGCAGTTTCTGCAAAACTTGTTCAAAAGTAGTTCCAAGACTGGTTGTCTGTACCACCACCATAGCATCCATAAACGTCTCAAGTCTATACTTGGTAGGCTAAGTCACCTCCAACAACTACTGCATGCTCAGAATATTTCCGCACTACTGAGTGTAGACTTTCTTTGAATGATTCTGCAACTGTTACAGCAGAATCGGGTGGCCATTACAACATCTGACAATTAATTTGAGTTTTATTTGAGTTCACCTAGACCAGTTACACACGTACAGACCACTTCACAGACAAACTCAATTTCAACCTCGATAGACACAATATTTTGTCGACTGCAATGATACTCCTATGGCACCTGCTATGTCTTGTCAATATATGTTCAATGCCCCACTAAATATTTCGGACCTTTCTACTTCGGGTTTCAGCCAGTTATCAGTTCTAAGAATAATCTGAGAATGACAGCTTTTCTGGAGGGCAGTATATCCAGGACTTTGCCACGAATACTTCAACAATTTACTGTTTAAAAATTCTGAATGTCAAAGAGTCTTTACTTTGTATGCAGTTTGCTTTCACTCTGCATATCGACTGGCAAGCTTTCATCAGACCACAAACTATCATATAGCCTTCATGCTCACTCCACAACTACTTGGCTATTCAAATAGGTCCTTCCTTTGTGTAGTGCAGCCCGCTGACCTATCAAGAGAAATCCTACAATAACAACCCTGTCCCCATAACGCGGGTCCAGCAGAAATATGCTGCCAATATCATCACAGAATCAACAGACCCTATGATTGAGAACCTCCATTCAGCTCCATACCAAAGCACCCAATCAAGTCTGGGAATGAAGCTACAAGCATCAGCTCTACTTGTACAGTATGTGATGCCAGTAATATTAATCACTTCTGCCAGCTGCCCATACAAATAGAGGATTGCCTCAGAACTCAAACGACAGGCATCATTGGTGGCAATGTGAGCCATATCTTGCAGCTGACTGCATCCTGATGGTAAATAGTTGGAGGAAGGGCAACCACATCTTGGACGAGGCTCCCTAGCAGACATGTTGAGTGAAAAATTGCATTTCTTTAGGTCCTGAATGCTATTTTCCTAAATGGCTCCATAAGTTGCCTCACTTTGGAGCTCCCAATAATTAGCAAACCCTACCCTGCATGTGCCTGCTCAGGCCCTTCTGAAGGAACAGCCCTGTTCACTCATAGTGTCACTCATAGTGTCAACCTTCACGTTGATCCTCTGCCTCAAGCAATGCAAACATGCTACTATCCACCACTGACCCTGTGGTGGTTCCACCATGTCAGAAACACTGGAAGCTGCCTCAGCAGTACAAGCTGTAAGCAGAACGAGTGACACTTGAGCTGCCCTATGTGATGCACCAGGTCCTCTGCCACTGCTGCACCCCAAGGCAGCAGCCTGAAGATGGCTGGGCAGGGTAGCAAGTGTCTTCAGCTGTTTGCAAATCGCAGCTAACACTTTTTGCACCTGCACACAACACACAAGCACCCTGTCCATACTAGTAGCACTACGTTAAGAATTAACAATAACAGCACACAGAGAAAGTTAACTACATAACTTCCTGTGCTGATGTGTGCCATCCCATCTCTTCCAGGAGCTTATCAACAAGAATAGTATTATGCACCAGAAGTCTGTATCCAAGGTCAAATACATGGCAGAAAGTTTGGTGTAAACAATAAAAGAGAATGTGCTTGCTGACAAAATGAAAGAGGTGGCTTCAATTCTGTGAAGGGTCTCACTCAATGAAATAAAAAAAATGGAAGGTAACAAAAGAGCAAGAGCAAGTGATATCCATATTTTTACTTCTACAGTTCATGAAACGACATACCAAACAACCATGAGGTATTTGGCAGAAAGCACTGGTTGTTTAATGTAAAATCAGCAATTACTTAAAAAAAAAATACTCACAGATGTTTAGTATAGAAGTTCTCTGCTGTGCAGTTTCCATTGTTGTGGATTGGAGAAGTGCCATTATGAATACTTCCTACAGGACAGGCCGCTACTGTTCTCCAAGAGAATTTGTAGTTACACGACACAACATCCTCGAAGACAGGTTCATTCTGAAATTAAATCATTTGCAATTCCCATTATTTTTATGAACATACACGGTACACTGAGATTCATAAATTTAATGCTGTATGGGGAAAAATTATTTTAATAACTAAGAAATGAACACTCATGAATACTGGTTCAATATAATGCACTCTGTTAAAAATAAGTCTCAGTCATAAACCAAACCACCCACAATACAACCTAACCAGATGGTCTTCTGATAGTACAACATTACAAAGAAAATAATGTATCGAACATTAGTAACAAATAAAAACTGCTCACCACATGAGGGGGGAACCTCAGCACTTGTCTTTATCACTCCGACAATTACTCAACCAACCATGTTTCATGCATCTGCGGGCAGCCACAAGACTGAAGGTATTTGGGAGCATTTTACTGTGCACTTTTGTTTCTCTCCAGCCAACAACTGTTATGCCGAAGGATTGTCCCACAGCTTACGCTCTATAACTGGCTAATGTTCGAGGGCAAGAGAAGGTCACACGGTTGAGGGATGATGACAAGAGATGCGTTGCAATCATCGTCTCCAACACACAGCCTACAGAAAACGTGAAAAAATAGTTATATGGGGGTCCCAGTAGACAGGTGGGGAGCAGCGGGTACAGAACCTATGCTCTTTCTGTAACCATCTCCTGACTTGACAATGTGCCTTCTTCCTGTACTCTCCCAATCCACTCTGCAATTCAGCTACGATGGCCCATTCAATCAGCTGGTGGCGTATCCACCTCACCAGGTATCAAAAGTTCCGAGTTACAGTATGCTTCTACTATTGCCTACTATTCCTCAAACATACTCTCCTTGGATGCCTAAATCTTTGTTTCATCCCTTGGCTCCTGTACAACTGGTGTAAGGCAGTGGGGTCTGACCCACCATACAGTTCACTCATTTATATCTTCACAATTGAAAACTGTAGTATACACGTTGTTGTGTTCTGGGGCATAGAAGATGGCTGCAGGCGTGCCAGCTGCCACTGCACTTTCTGCCTCGATTACTGTCACAGCCAGCATCACCTGGAGTCATCCTGTCACTGTCAGTAATGACGCCCAGGTTTGCATGGCTTGAGAGTCATGCCGTGGGACCATCTCGAAATTGAGTGAGGTTGCGTGCCGTATGCGTATGCACGTGAGAGTGTGCTGTTTGCGAGCAGCACCTACTGCAATGAGTTCATGATTGAACTGTGTATTGTCAATGTGTCCCTCATGCACCACACAGACGCATTGCCCCGAGGGCTGCTTGCCGCAATCTGGTGCTGTCGCACCCAACATTTTGTAGTTGACTTTGTAGCCACACTACCAGTCTGTCTGCCAGTTTAGCCCAAGAACAACACAGGCATCCACACCTTGCTGCAGCCATACTACTGACATCGCTGTCTTGCTGCCACACTGCCTGCTTATTGGACAGGTTGTCCAATGCACACTGTTGCCTTTGTTCATGCTGCGGCCGACCTGTCACTAGAGGTGCCTTTTAAAGGGTTGTGTTACTTTGCCACAATCCACAGTTACTTTGCCACAATCCACAGATGTGCAGCCTTCTTGCCGTCCATTCATCAGCACAGCGGAGTGCTGCATGCCTTCCTGCTCCATTTGAGTGTCCTGGCCTTGACAATGGGGCACCTCTTCCCCGTTGTCATTTCGGCCAGCCATTGCTGTCTGGTCAATACTGCGTCCATGCAGATGCCACATGCTTGCAGCCCTCAGTTACCCACATACACTGTTGCTATTGCCGTCCCCACAGTTTCGCACAGTACAGCACTTCATGCCATTTCTGTCACAGTTACTGGAAGTGTTGCCCTAGGACTTATAGTTGAAAAACTAGCAGAGAATACCATGTCCAGACCAGACTTTTTGCATTATGGAAGCTTTTCATCTCATTTCCTAATTCTGGCTCCCATTTGGGGTAACAAAATACCACCATTTATCAAAAATCGAAGTACACAGTGGAGATACGTAGTAGCAAAGCTCCTGTTAAGATTTTGCAAGAGCACACTGATACAATGGAACATAAAATTTTGACTTAGAGTATAATTTAACACAGGCCCAGGTTAAATGTTCAGGCTATCACTGAGGTGCCTACAGAAACTAGAAATAGCACAGTTCCACCCACAGTCTAACACAGCAGCACACATAAAGCTATCATGCGACGCACATATTTATGTAAAATCAGTAGATACATTGAAGAATACAGGAATGTTTGATATTCTGGTGAAGGAGTTAACAGAGAGCTATGCAGATAAGAGAAGTGTAAGTTATTACAGAAATAAACTGTCCACCCTAAGCCAAAAACATGAGGATATTTGGAGGAGACAGAGTTTGTATGATCTCGTGTTGTGCCTATACCCTGGGGAGAGATGCAACATGTAATGATATCTTGCACAAAGAGGCAGAAGCATGGGCCATTGATGTACGTATTCATACATGTTATAAACCTGAAAATCAGAGGTGAAATCAAAGTTGGATATCTTTCATCTTTTCATGAGGCAGTCTGTCTTGCTACTATGTGCAAGAAGCCGGATGATTTGTTTCAACCCCCACATGCAATAATGAACCTTTCCATGTATTCAACACGACACCAATTTCAGATGGCATGGACAATTGGCTCATACTACCAACATATGACCTGCCCTTGTTGTCCTAACTGCAGGGAGATTGGTCATCTGTGTATTAAACGCCCCAGGTATGCGGCAAATCAAACCACTGCCAAGGTGGATTTCTGAAATTTAGGGTCAATGGAAGACCTAACCAGGAAAACGACAGATGGGCTGTAGTAGCCCTCAGCGTCTCATAAGGACAGACAACCCCATCAATTTTTGTGGCTTGGAAAAGGTGGGAAACATTGTTTTCGGAAGGAGAGTAAGAATTTTGGTTGATATCGGAGTTCAAGTGAGCACTGTATTTTTACCTCTTGGCAATGAGCAGGCATTAATGCCACCTCGCTGCAGTATTGGTGGTTTGCAGATGGGATTAATAAAGTCTATGGGAACTGCCCTGTTGAACTAACAATCAATGAAAGAAATTATGAGTTTAAGAGTGAAGCATTAAAGAAAAGAGAACAAGATTTTGATGTTGTCCAGGGGAACGATTTGCTACACCATTTTCTGAGTGTCATTGACAGACTGCAAACGGCTCAATGTTGAGATGCAATTCACCAATTTGGTGGCGAAATACTGAACAGGCATGAGGAGCTCTGGGGAAGAGGCCTATTCATCTAGATTCTGATGAACCGCATATCTGCCAATAACCCTGTAAGCATATGTGATGGTATCAGAAGAGTTCTCTGGATGGTGGCAAAAATTTTAGATTCTAATGGAACAAACTTTCTGGCTCACCCATACACCCAAAATGGAGTTCTAGGCAGACTTCACATTCATGTTAAGGTGGCCTTTCAAGGCTGAGGCTGTGAATGGGAAAATGTGTGTGCCGGTTTGCCTAAATAATTTCCGTATGAGATGCCATAATGACTTTACTGGCCAGCATATAGTAGATATCTAATTATGAGAATTTTTCAAGAGAGTAGAAAACAGAAGTCACCGCACATGAGGGAAGTTTACTCAATCATGAAATCCCTTAGAAATTGCTTACGGGAAAAACTGTCACATTTGTCAGAATCTGAACAAAGTCTTTTGTATCCAGTACTAGAAAGAGTTTGCAGGGCTGTTTGAGGGGAGGTAGTATTTGCTGGCCACAGGCCTAACATACTACAAAGTTCCAACCAGGAATGTTGGACTAATAACTCCAAAACACTATCTAATTCTGTACCACTTTCAGTTGGTTGTGTAAGAAAATATTCAGCAACAGCTCAATGCTGGAATTATTAAACCTTCATCCAAGCCCTAGGCCTACAGTAATTGTGGACAACAAGTGTGTTAATGGTGAGGAATCCTATCACTTAAGTGTTGATATATGAGCAGTGAATAGTCACAACATCTGAAACATACTTTTTGGCTCGTATAGATGAAACCTTGCTTGCATTATGGAACTGCTAATATTTTAAAAAGTGTATAAATTTGCTTCCACTGTTTTTCCCCACCATTTGCGGATTTAATGAAACAAATTGGTTACACATGTATCATTAAAAGTATTTTCCATCGCTGGCCACTACTTTCTCTCATCTTTCGGGCGGTGTACGAATCCCTCATCAAAAAAACTGTTCATCTTTTGAAGCAATCCACGAATCGATCCAATTTGTGACTTCTTCTTCTTGGTTGGTAGCCCTGCGCCTGCTACACGGACGTCTGAGTCACAGCTCTTGTACAAGATAAGGAATTTACGTAGTAATAAACTGTTTTTTAACACTTTAAACTAATTTATTACGTTAATTATAGTGCTCTGCAAGCATACCATTAAAGGTTTTTGTCTTACTCGCGTATTTTCACAGTAATCACGTAAAGTTCATTTTGTTTACATATCGCGGCCAGGCCGAACTTTTGAGTTTTCAGATTAAACTTCATACCGCAATCTTAAGAGCATTTACTGATAGTTTAGTGTGCTAAATACGTTTGCTGCCCATTTATATCTGTAGAGTATCGTCATCTCTTAAGTAATTTCCAGTAAAAAACTTCTGAACCACTGTTTACATAGTCGCGAGTAGGCCTAATTTTTCGTACACGTATTTTCATTGTTTTCCGGTAACTTAATTGTCTTTCTGTCACTAAAATAGATTTGTACCATGAGTGTAAAGTGCCTGACGTGCCGTAGGATCGTTAGCTCCGGGGTCTGGTGTGATGGATGTAGTAACTTTTTTCATTGGGGCGACTGTAGTGGCGTGGGAATTGGGAAAATGAGCGAGACTCATCAGTGGTTCTGTAGGCTATGCAGGAGAGATAGGAAGATTGTGGAACAGGAGGGGAAAATTGCTGCCCTTCAGGCTGAGTTAGATGAGGCTAGGCGAGAACTGGGCAGGTTAAGGGGGGAGAAGGGTAAACAGGGGTGGGAAGTGGCAACAGGCATGAGGAACAGGCCAAGAAATTCTTCTGACCGCTTTGTTATTAATGTACAAAATAGGTTTGACCTGTTGCCTCAGTCAGAAACTGATGAGCCTCTCACAGAAGTAGATGTACACAGGGCTCAACAAGCTTTCAGCAGCAAATTGATTAAGAATGTAGGGAAGTCTGCAAAGAGAAAGAAAGTCTTGTTGCTAGGTAGTTCGCATGCTAGGGGTGTGGGCCAACTTCTGCAGGATGAATTAGGGTTGGATTACCAGGTCACAAGTTTTTTCAAACCTAGTGCTGAACTTGGGCAGGTTACAGAGGATTTAGGTTCACTATGTAAAGGTTTTACTAAGGAAGACACCGTGGTTATTGTGGGTGGGCCGGGCAACAGTATTGACAGAGATCCGGGGTACAGCATAGAGTGTGACCTGGCAAATATTGCGTCGGCATCGAATCATACCAGTGTTGGGTTTGTGTCGGTTCTGGAGCGCCACGACCGACCTCATTTGACCTCTTCTGTCAGGAGAGTTAATTTGGAGTTGGAACGGCTACTTGGATCTGATGCGGGGTCACACATTGGTGTGGTTCGTGTTGATTCACTCTGTAGGTGGGACTATACTAGACATGGCCTACACCTCAACAGGAAAGGGAAGGGTAAACTGGCTGGGCTGATAGCAGGAAATTTAAAGGGGGGAGGAACTACATCTCATGGTGGAAACTCTTTTTTAGTGTAAGATCAGTGTCCAGTGGGAAACTCAGCCATGCAAGTACTAAAGATGTCAAAAAAAGTTCAAGATAGTTGCAAAAGTAAAATGAAAAATGTTAGTATATTTCATCAAAATATTGGGGGATTGAACAATAAAATTGATGAGCTTCTGCTTTGTTTAGAAGATATAGAAACTGAGAATGCAATAGATGTACTATGCCTGTCTGAGCATCACATTGTCACTGATATGCAAAAGGTTAGCATCAATGGGTACAAATTAGCTGCACATGTAAGTAGAGATAATATGATGAGAGGAGGAGTTGCCATATATGTCAAAAGCTTCCACAGTGCAAAAAATTTAGAAACTAAAAAATTTTGTGTAGAGCAACATATGGAAGCATGTGCCACTGAACTTAAACTAAAGGATGGCACTTTCATAATTGTAACAGCGTATAGGTCCCCCTCAGGGAATTTCCAGCTATTTCTGGAAAACTTGGATGCTTTGTTGTGCTATCTGTCAGACAGGGGGAAGCAAATTATCATTTGTGGGGATTTCAATGTTGATTCCCTGAAAGAGTGTAATAGGAAGAATGACCTTTTAGTATTACTCAGTTCTTTCAATTTGAGCTCCGTCATTGATTTTCCTACTCGGATAACAAAGAACAGCAGTACATTGATAGATAACTTTTTTATAGACCAAGATAAGTTTAAGGACATAAATGCTTATCCTGTTGAGAATGGTCTTTCAGATCATAGTGCACAGCTTGTTACAGTACATGACATAGCTCCATGCAGTATAATAAATCAGACTTTCAAAGCAGTGCGTTCAATTAACAATATAAATATTGCAAACTTTAGGGAAAGCCTACAGCAGCTAGACTGGGATGAAGTGTATAAGGAACCCGATGCAAACTTGAAATATAACTTATTTCACAATACATTTTTAAGGGTATTTGAAAATTGTTTTCCCAAGAAAATAGTTAAACATAATTCCAAGAAAACATATAAAAAACCTTGGCTAACTAAAGGAATAAGAATATCTTGCAACCGCAAAAGAGAACTGTATCTAACAGCAAGATGGAGTACTGACCCCGAAATTGTTCAATATTATAAAAACTATTGTGCGGTACTAAGAAAAGTTATTAAAAAGTCCAGAAGCATGTGTATCATGTCTGAGATCAGTAACTCTGATAATAAAATTAAAGCAATTTGGAATATTATTGAAAGGGAAACAGGGCAACCAAGAGCACAGGAAGACTTTAGTGCAATAAAATTGAATGACAAGTGCACTAACAAACAATCAGAAATTGAAAATATTTTGAATAATCATTTTTTAAATGTTGTGGAGAAAATAGGATCTAGATCTTCACTAGAAGAGGCAAGGCTATTAATAGAAGAGGCCATACCTGCACAGTTTGAAACAGCTGTAATTCCACCAACCTCTCCCTCTGAAATCAGTAAAATAATAAACTCACTGAAAAGTAAAAGCTCTTACGGAATTGATGGCATTTCCAGCAAAGTACTTAAAGCTTGTTCCCCACAGATAAGTAGAATTCTCAGCCACGTATGTGATACCTCTTTGGAGCAGGGTGTTTTCCCTGATAGACTGAAATATGCCATTGTAAAACCATTGCATAAAAAGGGGGATACGTCGGATGTCAACAACTACCGCCCAATCTCTCTTCTGACAGCTCTATCAAAAATTTTTGAGAAAGTAATGTATTCAAGAGTAGCCTCCCATATTTGTAAAAATAAAGTACTAACAAAATGTCAGTTTGGTTTTCAGAAAGGCTTTTCAACAGAAAATGCTATATATGCTTTCACTGATCAAATATTAAATGCTCTGAATAACCGGACATCACCCATTGGTATTTTTTGTGATCTCTCAAAGGCCTTTGATTGTGTAAATCATGGAATTCTTTTAGATAAGCTAAATCATTATGGTTTGAGTGGGGCAGTGCACAAATGGTTTAATTCATACTTAACTGGAAGAATGCAGAAAGTTGAAATAAGTGGTTCGTGTAATGTTAAAACAGCTGATTCCTCAAACTGGGGTGCTATCAAGCACGGGGTCCCACAGGGTTCGGTCTTAGGTCCTTTACTGTTCTTGATATACATTAATGACTTACCATTCCACATTGATGAAGATGCAAAGTTAGTTCTTTTTGCTGATGATACAAGTATAGTAATAACATCCAAAAACCAAGAACTAAGTGATGTAATTGTAAATGATGTTTTTCACAAAATTATTAAGTGGTTCTCAGCAAACGGACTCTCTCTAAATTTTGATAAAACACAGTATATACAGTTCCGTACAGTAAATGGCAAAACTCCAGTAATAAATATAGAATTTGAACAGAAGTCTGTAGCTAAGGTAGAATTTTCAAAATTTTTAGGTGTGTCCATTGATGAGAGGTTAAACTGGAAGCAACACATTGATGGTCTGCTGAAACGTCTGAGTTCAGCTACGTATGCTATTAGGGTTATTGCAAATTTTGGTGATAAGAATCTCAGTAAATTAGCTTACTATGCCTACTTTCATTCACTGCTTTCGTATGGCATCATATTCTGGGGTAATTCATCGTTGAGTAGAAAAGTATTCATTGCACAAAAACGTGTAATCAGAATAATTGCTGGAGCCCACCCACGGTCATCCTGCAGACATCTATTTAAGGATCTAGGGATCCTCACAGTAACCTCACAGTATATATATTCCCTTATGAAATTTGTTGATAATAATCCAACCCAATTCAAAAGTAATAGCAGTGTGCATACCTATAACACCAGGAGAAAGGATGATCTTCACTATGCAGGGTTAAATCTGACTTTGGCACAGAAAGGGGTAAATTATGCTGCCACAAAAGTCTTTGGGCACCTACCAAACAGCATCAAAAGCCTGACAGATAGCCAACTAACATTTAAAAATAAATTAAAAGAATTTCTAGATGACAACTCCTTCTACTCATTGGCTGAATTTTTAGATATAAAGTAAGTAAAAAAAAAAAAAAAAAACCTTAATCATTAGTGTCATGCAATATTTTGTGTAATGTAATTTCTTGTACAGACATCTTTTATTAACCTGACACGTTCCACATCATTACGAAGTGTCGTATTCATGATCTATGGAACAAGTATTAATCTAATCTAATCTAATCTAATCTTCATGAGATTGGAAATGTTGGTCAGCCAGACCATGTGCCATTGATCTAAACATGTGATAGTCAGAGGGAGCAATGTCTGGAGACTACGGTGGGTGGGGTAGGACTTCTCATTTTAATGTTTCCAAGTGCATTTTTACCTCTTTTTGCGACGTGGGGATAAGCACTGCCATGCTGCAAAATCACGTTATCATGCCTCTTGCTGTATTGTGGCCATTTGTCTTTTAATGCTCTGCTTAAACACATTAAATGCATTTGATAATGAGCACCTGTGATGTTTCACCTGGTTTTAACACCTCATAGTATACGACACCGAGTGGTCCCGCCAAATGCAGAGCATGATCTTGGAGACGTGAATATTGACTGGCCGTCGACATGGAAGAATAGCCGGGATATCCCCATGATTTTTTGCGTTTACGGTTATTGTAAAGAACCCATTTTTCGCCCCCAGTCACAATGTGATGCAGAAATCCCTTCCATTTTAGCCTTTGAAGCAACTGTTCACAAACACAAAAATGCCATTTTTTGCGTTTAGGGTTATTGTAATGAACCCATTTTTCGCCCCGGGTCACAATGTGATGCAGAAATCCCTTCCATTTTAGCCTTTGAAGCAACTGTTCACAAACACACAAATGCCATTCAACGTCTCTTCGTTTCAGCTCACACATAACCCAAGTGCCTTCTTTCTGAATCACGCCTACAGCCTTGAGACGTTTTGAAATGGCTTGCTGTGTCACTCACACTAATCATGTCAATTCTTATTGAGTTTGACGGAAGTCTTCACTCAGCAATGTCTCCAATTCTGCATCTTCGAAAACGTTCTCCCTTCCACCACTATGCCGGTCTACGACGGTGAAATTACCATTCCTGAAGAGTTTGAAACCACTCACGGCACATTCTTTCACTAATAGCGTCCTTACCATACATACTTGAGAGCATTCGATGAGACTCAGCCGCTGTTTTCTTCATAATGAAACTAACAAAACAGTAACACCTCCCGCAATTGATGAGAATTAGGCTCATAAACTGACACGTTCAATCAAGAACAACTTAATGATGCAGACACAAATTGACTAATGTTTGAATGAGGTTATGTTGAGTGAGGTCCAAGCTAATTGCCTGACATCGGCAATCCGTTTCTTTCGACTGCTACTTACCATTGTCACCACCTATTGGCAAACGGCGGAAGCAAAGTTGTACACTTTGAACTACTATGGATATGGGAGTGGGTTATCGTCAATTCCTACTGTGCCCCAAGAGAGGCCGAAGACCACTCCTGTAGTGGCATCTGGGTTGTATGACTTCCTTAGAATGCCTTTTGGCTTAGTAACTGTGTCCACTACATTTCAGCAGTTCGCAGATTCGTTGTTATAAGGATTGGAACCCACTCTGTGTTTGGTTTATTTAGATGACATTATTGTCTTCTCACGTACAATCAAAGAACATGCCCAACAGCAAACAAGCATGTAGTCGTGATTACAAGGGGAACATTTGAGTTTGAAATTGGAGAAATGTTATTCAGCAGAATTATGATTCAGTACCTGAGTCTTATTATTAATTTGGCTAGGGTGAAACCAGATACAAAACTTACAGAAGCAGAAGACAATTTTCCTGTACTCACTAATATGAAGGAATTGCAGAGCTTTCTTCATCTCATGACTTACTGTCATTGTTCTATCAATGACTCTGCTATAATGGCTAAACCATGGACAAATTTTTTCTCAAAAAAGGGGTACCTCTGAGCAGATTACAGAGTGTGAGACAGCCATGAGTCACATAAAAGATGTTTTTATGATTTCTCGTCTGCTAATATACCCAGATTTTGAAAAACCATTCATATTATCTTGTGATGCATCCGATTTTGGTATTTGATGTGTTCTTAGTGAGGAACAAGGTGGTAATGAAAAACCCACTGGTTACATATCTTGCAACTTAACAAGGAAGAAATTCATTATAATGGAGAAAGAGTTATTAGATCTGGTATTTATGGAACATAACTTCCCCCCCATGAACCATGGACCTTGCCGTTGGTGGGGAGGCTTGCGTGCCTCAGCGATACAGATGGCCGTACCGTAGGTGCAACCACAACGGAGGGTTATCTGTTGAGAGGACAGACAAACGTGTGGTTCCTGAAGAGGGGCAGCAGCCTTTTCAGTAGTTGCAGGGGGAACAGTCTGGATGATTGAATGATCTGGCCTTGCAACATTAACCAAAACGGCCTTGCTGTGCTGGTACTGCGAACGGCTGAAAGCAAGGGGAAACTACAGCCGTAATTTTTCCCGAGGACATGCAGCTTTACTGTATGATTAAATGATGATGGCATCCTCTTGGGTAAAATATTCCGGAGGTAAAATAGTCCCCCATTCGGATCTCCGGGCGGGGACTAATCAGGAGGATGTCGTTATCAGGAGAAAGAAAACTGGCGTTCTACGGATCAGAGCGTGGAATGTCAGATCCCTTAATCGGGCAGGTAGATTAGAAAATTTAAAAAGGGAAATGGATAGGTTAAAGTTAGATATAGTGGGAATTAGTGAAGTTCGGTGGCAGGAGGAACAAGACTTCTGGTCAGATGACTACAGGGTTATAAACACAAAATCAAATAGGGGTAATGCAGGAGTAGGTTTAATAATGAATAGGAAAATAGGAATGCGGGTAAGCTACTACAAACAGCATAGTGAACGCATTATTGTGGCCAAGATAGATACGAAGCCCACACCTACTACAGTAGTACAAGTTTATATGCCAACTAGCTCTGCAGATGATGAAGAAATTGAAGAAATGTACGATGAAATAAAAGAAATTATTCAGATACTGAAGGGAGACGAAAATTTAATAGTAATGGGTGACTGGAATTCGAGTGTAGGAAAAGGGAGAGAAGGAAACATAGTAGGTGAATATGGATTGGGGCTAAGAAATGAAAGAGGAAGCTGCCTAGTAGAATTTTGCACAGAGCACAACTTAATCATAGCTAACACTTGGTTTAAGAATCATGAAAGAAGGTTGTATACGTGGAAGAACCCTGGAGATACTAAAAGGTATCAGATAGATTATATAATGGTAAGACAGAGATTTAGGAACCAGGTTTTAAGTTGTAAGACATTTCCAGGGGCAGATGTGGACTCTGACCACAATCTATTGGTTATGACCTGTAGATTAAAACTGAAGAAACTGCAAAAATGTGAGAAATTAAGGAGATGGGACCTGGATAAACTGAAAGAACCAGAGGTTGTACAGAGTTTCAGAGAGAGCATAAGGGAACAATTGACAGGAATAGGGGAAAGAAATACAGTAGAAGAAGAATGGGTAGCTCTGAGGGATGTAGTAGTGAAGGCAGCAGAGGATAAAGTAGGTACAAAGACGAGAGCTGCTAGAAATCCTTGGGTAACAGAAGAAATATTGAATTTAATTGATGAAAGGAGAAAATATAAAAATGCAGTAAATGAAGCAGGCAAAAAGGAATACAAACGTCTCAAAAATGAGATCGACAGGAAGTGCAAAATGGCTAAACAGGGATGGCTAGAGGACAAATGTAAGGATGTAGAAGCTTATCTCACTAGGGGTAAGATAGATACTGCCTACAGGAAAATTAAAGAGACCTTTGGAGAGAAGAGAACCACGTGTATGAATATCAAGAGCTCAGATGGCAGCGCAGTTCTAAGCAAAGAAGGGAATGCAGAAAGGTGGAAGGAGTATATAGAAGGTTTATACAAGGGCGATGTACTTGAGGACAATATTATGGAAATAGAAGAGGATGTAGATGAAGACGAAATGGGAGATACGATACTGTGTGAAGAGTTTGACAGAGTACTGAAAGACCTGAGTCGAAACAAGGCCCCCGGAGTAGACAACATTCCATTAGAACTACTGACGGCCTTTGGAGAGCCAGTCATGACAAAACTCTACCAGCTGGTGAGCAAGATGTATGAGACAGGCGAAATACCCTCAGACTTCAAGAGGAATATAATAATTCCAATCCCAAAGAAAGCAGGTGCTGACAGATGTGAAAATTACGGAACTATCAGTTTAATAAGCCACAGCTGCAAAATACTGACGCGAATTCTTTACAGACGAATGGAAAAACTGGTAGATGCAGACCTCGGGGAAGATCAGTTTGGATTCCGTCGAAATGTTGGAACACGTGAGGCAATACTGACCTTACGACTTATCTTAGAAGAAAGATTAAGAAAAGGCAAACCTACGTTTGTAGCATTTGTAGACTTAGAGAAAGCTTTTGACAATGTTGAATGGAATACTCTTTTTCAAATTCTAAAGGTGGCAGGGGTAAAATACAGGGAGCGAAAGGCTATTTATAATTTGTACAGAAACCAGATGGCAAAAATAAGAGTCGAGGGGCATAAAAGGGAAGCAGTGGTTGGGAAAGGAGTGAGACAGGGTTGTAGCCTCTCCCCGATGTTATTCAATCTGTACATTGAGCAAGCAGTAAAGGAAAAAAAAGAAAAATTTGGAGTAGGTATTAAAATTCATGGAGACGAAGTAAAAACTTTGAGGTTCGCCGATGACACTGTAATTCTGTCAGAGACGGCAAAGGACTTGGAAGAGCAGTTGAACGGAATGGACAGTGTCTTGAAAGGAGGATATAAGATGAACATTAACAAAAGCAAAACGAGGATAATGGAATGTAGTCAAATTAAATCGGGTGATGCTGAGGGAATTAGATTAGGAAATGAGACACTTAAAGTAGTAAAGGAGTTTTGCTATTTGAGGAGCACAATATTACAGATGATGGTCGAAGTAGAGAGGATATAAAATGTAGACTGGCAATGGCAAGGAAAGCGTTTCTAAAGAAGAGAAATTTGTTAACATCGAATATAGATTTATGTATCAGGAAGTCGTTTCTGAAAGTATTTGTTTGGAGTGTAGCCATGTATGGAAGTGAAACATGGACAATAACTAGTTTGGACAAGAAGAGAATAGAAGCTTTCGAAATGTGGTGCTACAGAAGAATACTGAAGATAAGGTGGATAGATCACGTAACTAATGAGGAGGTATTGAATAGGATTGGGGAGAAGAGAAGTTTGTGGCACAACTTGACTAGAAGAAGGGATCGGTTGGTAGGACATGTTTTGAGGCATCAAGGGATCACAAATTTAGCATTGGAGGGCAGCGTGGAGGGTAAAAATCGAAGAGGGAGACCGAGAGATGAGTACACTAAGCAGATTCAGAAGGATGTAGGTTGCAGTAGGTACTGGGAGATGAAGCAGCTTGCACAGGATAGAATAGCATGGAGAGCTGCATCAAACCAGTCTCAGGACTGAAGACAACAACAACAACAACAACTTCAAATGTTATCTGTATGGCAGGACGTTCACAGCAGTTACTGAATATACAGACCTTCCGCAGCTGCTAAATTTGAAGGACCCATTAATCATTTGACTAGATGGATGTTAAGCGAGTATGATAATTACATGCATTGTAAGCCTGGGAAATTACATCAGAATGCAGCTGCGTTGAGCAGAAGGTCCGTTCATTGTAAGCACATGAGATGCCTATTATGGAGCTGCAAGAAGCTCAAAAGCAGAATACACAGTGCAACCAATATGCCAACCTCCCAGATTTTGTACCTGAAGATGATATTCTAACAATGCAAAATCCAGTTTTTTTTTAAGGGAGCACAACTACAGTTGTCATTAGTGCCCAGTCCAGGATGGAAGGTAACAATAAGAGAGAAGGAAAGTTGCTACACAATATAGCGGAGATGCTTAGTCGCGATAGGCACAATAAAAGGATTCACACACTCATACCATTCGGCCATTAAGCCTTTGTCAGCAGTAGACACACATACACACACTCTCACACTCACACCCACTCACGCAAATGCAACTTGCACACACATCTCAGAGAGCTGAAACTACACTCAGTTGCATTTGTGTGTGTGTGTGTGTGTGTGTGTGTGTGTGTGTGTGTGTGTGTGTGTGTGTACTGCTGACCAAGGCTTAATGGCCGAAAGTTAGGAGTGTGTGAATCCTATCGCGACTCAGCATCTCTGTTAAAAGGTGAGTAGCAACTTTCCTTCTCTCGTCTTGATAATGATATTCAGTATCACAACTCCCTCTCCCCTCCAACTCCACTGTGAACTAATTGGTGAGACCGAAAGTGCTTTAGCACTTTATCATCAGCGAATGTCACGATAGCATTCATACCTGTCAAAGCTTAAAATGCTCCACTAACAAAGTAATTGTCTTGTTCCACAGGTTGAAAACTCATTAGCGTGATATTGAGAATTACAAATGTGCTTGGATTTTACATGCATAACAAGGCCAACAGACACAACTGGGAATTCCACTGCAAATTTTGCCAGAAACTTCTAGACCATTCCAGATTGTAGCATTGGACATTATAGGACCCTCCTCTCAGACACACACACACACACACACACACACACACACACACACACACACACACGGTAAGTACCAATTGCCAACATGACAGCAGAGGCAGTGGCAAAAGCTTTAGTCGATCACTTAGTATTACCATCAGGAAGCCCTGATGCCATTCTAATGGACCGCATTTCACATCTGCTTTATTTCTGCAAGTGTGTAAACTTTGAGGATCACGAAGTGGAAAAATACTGCCTTCCATCACGAAATAAGATGATTTGGAGAAGAGTGAAGCAGACTAACTTTAAGGAGACCTCAAGACAGGTTTTGCAGGGCAACAGAGAAACAATGCTACCCTGATAACTGATCACTTGATTGGGTCTTGTAGTGGAACACAACAATTAAAAACTTTCCAGTTTTTCCCACCCTATGAAGTTCCATACCAAATTATACACTGGACATGCACACTGAACACTGACATACATTTGGCAGATCACTCTGTAGCTGACCATTTCAATATATTGAAGCCTTCAATGTGTACAAGTAGAACCCAGCCTGTGGTAGCAACAGCACCAACGCAAGTCAAACTAGGTATTGTAATATTTGTATGGAAAATAAGGAACCTTCCGCCCCCAGTAACACCAAGGTACACCCTACATTCTACACATCCCTATGCACTATGATCACGAGACTGAGCACAGCCCTATCAGAAGGTTTTGCCAAAATTATGGAACTATTCTGTCAATAAAATGGTTTAGTCATATTCTGCATTTTCTTGTCACACAAGCTGGATGCCCTACAACCCTCAGAGCATTAACTAGACATTCGTAATTTTTTGAGATTTGATTTCTCACTTATCACTGAGGTATTACTTATTATCATTCTCAACTCCTTTTACTTCTAATGATTGTATACACAGCATACCATAGTGTATCAGCCGTGTAGGCCCCTAAAACACCTGTACACAAAGAGCATATGGAGATATGATGGCAGGGCTTACGTAATGTCAACAACCCCCCATCACAATAGCCAACTGTCACACAGATAGAGGCTGCAGCAGCCCACCTGGCCAAGCCGGTATGTGTAGATGCCGTGACTGCATGCACCCAGCCTTCCTGCAGTGAACAAACTGTTCACACGAAGGATTCCTGGCCTCCTAGTGACACGTACTCTTGACATGAGGCTTCACCATGAGTAATTCAATGCTTTCCACTTTTCATGGGACTGATTAATCTTGTGAGACTTCCTCTCTCAATGAACTTGATTCAGAAAGATTCAATAACTTGACAATAAAATTGTAATCTTTTTGCTGTCTGATTTATTTTAATGTCTTCACCCTTGGCCATAAGTGCAGGATGTACTTAAACCACAGTACAGCACTTAACTTGTTCTGAATACTATATATTCCCCTATTGCTGTGGGACTGCCTTGAATGACTTGTGTGAATTCTCTATACATGCTAATATGATTCTGAATGTGTGTTGTCTGACCTGGGGCTTCGGAAAAATGACTTAGTGGAATGTTTATCCTTCGATAGCGATTTCTTCATGATGCTGGACAAATGCAGCAAGGCAAGTGCATTTCTCATACACAATAACATTATTATTCACTGCCATTTTATGATAGCTTTATTCGCAATTTAACTGGACAGAGAACTCTGAGAGACACTGTGTCATGTGCCTAGTGGGCAGCTGGCTGTGTGTCCTACCACATACCACTGTGATGAGTGGGTAGAGGTTTGAGGAACCACATCATGCTATTTGCTATATGGACTTGTTTGGAGAGACAGCCAACTGGGTATTCCTATCTGTTTGGCCCATCCTGAGACTCCTGGTACCAATTCTTAGGTAAGGGCAATTGGAAATAGTGCACAATATTTTTGGTTAGTTTCCACAAGACTGTTAATTGATTCACTGGTTGAATCTTTATATTTCTATTAGACATGAGTTACAAGTCACACACAGCAACACAGCGCCACAGACACTGTCCCACCTAAGCATATGGGTTGTGCACAGGGAGCCGCACATGGCTGTTACCTTCTCCTACCCCTCTAGCCTTCGCGAGTGGTACTTCTGAACAGGTGGCCATTATGTGACATCATAAGGTCCCCTGCTTCCCCTCTCTTAGATAGGCTTCACCATGCTGATACCACTATCGTGTTGCCACAGCTGATCACACCTTGGCCTAGTGCTACATGAACAGCTCCAAGGGAAGTAGAACTATACCTGCGAATACCAAAAACCATGATAACCAGATACCGTCACCTACTTTCATTGATATTCATCCATCACAATCAATCAATCTGTTCATAACCTAGAAGAAGGGACAAATTAATCTTGGTTGTGTTATTACCCACATCAATGTTTGGCATTACCAGAACTGTATACTGTCTAGATCTGCTTATTCTTTCTTGTTTTACTTCTAGTATGGATACTGCAGGTGAAGCTGTGATCACAGACTTACATGAACTTCAAACTTGTTAGTTCTAAGCATTCGTTTATTTATTTATTTATTTATTTTTAACAAATGGGATACTAATTATGTAATAAGTATGTTTCCTCTTGTGGATTCCTGGGAAGAGAAGTAACTGGAACTGAGCGCTTGTGTGTAAAGTGCAATTAACAGATCCTGCACACTTCAGTATCATGTGACTAGGTATCACCTGACATTCCGTAACACCCTTCACATGTTGTACTCCCTATTAAGGTACTACACAGAAGATTGTACAAAAACTTTTAAGTTGCATGCTTATGATGTACACATACTGCTGACTAAAATGAAGTGTGTCAGCTCCATTCTGCTCCTACAATACAATATTACCGTGACCACAGACCAGACACCTAATGCTGATGTCAGCTTGTGAATGTACCGTACTTACTATAATGTAAGTCGCACCTAAAAAATAAGACTCGAAATCAAGGAAACAAAATTTTCCCGAATCTAAGACACACCTGAAATTTGAGACTCGAAATTCAAGGGGAGAGAAAAATGTTAGACTGCACCTCCAAATCGAAACAAAGTTGGTCCACTGTAACATGAGACACAATTTAGGTCGAATCGATGAAGATACAGCTACAGTAGTTTGATTCAGGTCTTAAGCTTAGCAGTTAAGCTTTACCAGGTAGCCATTGCTATGCGTCAGGTGCTCCGTCCAACGATTGCTTCATCAGGAAAGAGGGAAGGAGAGGAAAGACGAAAGGATGTGGGTTTTAAGGGAGAGGATAAGGAGTCACTCCAATCCCGGGAGCGGAAAGACTTACCTTAGGGGGAAAAAAGGACAGGTATACACACGCGCGCGCGCGCGCGCGCGCGCGCGCGCGCGCGCGCACACACACACACACACACACACACACACACACACACACCTGCTCATACACAGACACAAGCAGACACACACACACACACACACACACACACACACACACACACACACACACACACACACACACACCTGCTCATACACAGACACAAGCAGACATTTGTAAAGGCAAAGAATTTGGGCAGAGATGTCAGTCGAAGCGGAAGTACAGAGGCAAAGATGTTGTTGAAAGACAGGTGAGGTATGAGCGGCGGCAACTTTAAATTAGCGGAGGTTGAGGCCTAGCGGATAACGAGAAGAGAGGATATACTGAAGGGCAAGTTCCCATCTCCGGAGTTCTGACAGGTTGGTGTTAGTGGGAAGTATCCAGATAACCCGGAAGGTGTAACACTGTGCCAAGATGTGCTGGCCGTGCACCAAGGCATGTTTAGCCACAGGATGATCCTCATTACCAACAATCACTGCGAATGGACAGTTTGTTGCTGCTCATTCCCACATAGAAAGCTTCACAGTGCAGGCAGGTCAGTTGGTAAATCACATGGGTGCTTTCACATGTGGCTCTGCCTTTGATCGTGTACACCTTCCGGGTTACAGGATTGGAGTAGGTGGTGGTGGTGGTGGGAGGGTGCATGGGACAGGTTTTACACCGAAGGCAGTTACAAGGGTAGGATCCAGAGGGTAGGGAAGGTGGGTTGGGGATTTTATAGGGATGAACTAAAGAGGTTACGAAGGTTAGGTGGATGGCGGAAAGACGCTCTTGGTGGAGTGGGGAGGATTTCATGTAGGATGGATCTTATTTCAGGGCAGGATTTGAGGAAGTCGTATCTCTGCTGGAGAGCCACATTCAGAGTCTGATCCAGTCCCGGAAAGTATCCTGTCACAAGTGGGGCACTTTTGGGGTTCTTCTGTGGGAGGTTCTGGGTTTGAGGGGATGAGGAAGTGCCTCTGTTTATTTACCAATTCGGGAGGGTAGTTGCGGGATGCGAAAGCTGTTTTCAGGTTGTTGGCATAATGGTTCCGGGATTCCGGACTGGAGCAGATTCGTTTGCCACGGAGACCTAGGCTGTAGGGAAGGGACCGTTTGATGTGGAATGGGTGGCAGCTGTCATAATGGAGGTACTGTTGCTTGTTGGTGGGTTTGATGTGGATGGATATGTGGAGCTGGCCAATGGGCAGATGGAGGTCAACGTCAAGGAAAGTGGCATGGGATTTGGAGTAGGACCAGGTGAATCTGATGGAACCAAAGGAGTTGAGTTTGGAGAGGAAATTCTGGAGTTCTTCTTCATTGTGAGTCCAGATAATGAAGAAGTCATCAATAAATCTGTACCAAACTTTGGGTTGGCAGGCCTGGGTAACCAAGAAGGCTTCCTCTAAGCGACCCAAGAATAGGTTGGCGTATGAGGGCGCCATCCTGGTAGCCATGGCTGTTCCCTTTAATTGTTGGTATGTCTGGCCTTCGAAAGTGAAGAAGCTGTGGGTCAGGATGAAGCTGGCTAAGAAAATGACGAAAGAGGTTTTATGTAGGGTGGCAGGTGATTGGTGTGAAAGGAAGTGCTCCATCACAGTGAGGCCCTGGAGTGCAGAATATTTGTGTATAAGGAAGTGGCATCAATGGTTACAAGGTTGGTTTCCGGGGGTAACAGACTGGGTAAGGATTCCAGGCGTTCGAGAAAGTGATTGGTGTCTTTGATGAAGGATGTGAGACTGCATGTAATGGGTTGATCTACGTAGGCAGAGATACGTTCCGTGGGGGCTTGGTAACCAGCTACAATGCGGCGGCCGGGATGATTGGGTTTGTGAATTTTAGGAAGAAGATAGAAGGTAGGGGTACGGGGTGTCGGTGGGATTATGTTGTTGATGGAGTAAGGTGAAAGGTTTTGTAGAGGGCCTAAGGTTCTGAGGATTCCTTGAAGCTCCGCCTGGAAATCAGGAATGGGATTACCTTGGCAAACTTTGTATGTAGTATTGTCAGAAAGCTGACGAAGTCCCACAGCCACATACTCCCGACGATCAAGTACCACGGTCATGGAACTCTTGTCAGCCGGAAGAATGACGATGGATCGGTCAGCCTTCACATCACGGATAGCCTGATCTTCAGCAGTGGTGATGTTGGGAGTAAAATTAAGGTTTTTTTAAGAAGGATTGAGAGGCAAGGCTGGAAGTAGGAAATTCCTGGAAGATTTAGAGAGGGTGATTTTGAGGAAGAGGAGGTGGGTCCCACTGTGACGGAGGATGGAACTGTACCAGTCAGGGTTCATTTTGGATAGTGTCTTGGGGAGTTGGATCATTAGGAGTAGGAGTAGGATAATTTTTCTTCATGGTAAAGTGATATTTCCAGCAGAGGACAAGTGTAGGACAGTAAATCTTTGACGAGGGCTGTTTGGTTGAATCTGGGAGTGGGCTGATGGTGAGGCCTTTGTATAGGACAGAGGTTTCGGATTGGGAGAGAGATTTGGAGGAAAGGTTAACTCCTGAATTAGGGTATTGTGGTTCCAGATTGTGTTGATTGGAATTTTGAGGTTTTGTGGGGAGTGGAGCTGGAAGTGGGAGATTGAGTAGATGGGAGAGACTGGGTCTGTGTGCAATGAGAGGAGGTTGAGGTTTGCTGGAAAGGTTGTGAAGGATGAGTGAGTTGCCTTTCCGGAGGTGGTAAACAAGGAGATGGGATAGTTTTTTGAGGTGGAGGGTGGCATGCTGTTCTAATTTGCGGTTGGCCTGTAGGAGGGTGCACTGAATAGACGGTGTGGATGTGGGAGAGGGAAGATTGAGGACTTTAATTAAGAATAGGAGTTGACGGGTGTGTTCATTGGCTGAGTTGATGTGTAGGTGAAGGATTAGGTGGGTGAGGGCAATGGATTGTTCTGTTTGGAACTGGTATAGGGACTGATAGAAAGAATGGTTACAGCCAGAGATGGGAACTTTAAGTGTGTGGCCTTTGGGGGTAATTCCAAATGTCAGACAAGCCTGAGAAAATAAAATATGGGAGGGTAATCTGGCTAGGGCGAAGGCATGTTTGCGGAGGGAATGTAAATAAAACTTAATGGGGTCGTTGTGGGAGTGTTGTGAGGCTGACACGGTATTAGAAGGTGGAAAGTGTAACATGAGGCTCAAATGAAAATAAAAATATATGGGGAGAGGTAAAGGTGAACTAGAAAGCAACTGGAGATCTGGTGCAGTATACTTTTCGGGACTGGATCAGACTCTGAATGTGGCTCTCCAGCATGGATATGACTTCCTCAAATCCTGCCCTGAAATGAGATCCATCCTTCATGAAATCTCCCCACTCCACCAAGAGTGTCTTTCCACCATCCACCTAACCTTCGTAACCTCTTTGGTTCATCCCTATAAAATCCCCAAACCACCTACCCTACCCTCTGGCTCCTACCCTTGTAACCGCCATCAGTGTAAAACATGTCCCAAGCACCCTCCCACCACCACCACCTACTCCAATCCTGTAACCCGGAAGGTGTACACGATCAAAGGCAGAGCCACATGTGAAAGCACCCACGTGATTTATCAACTGACCTGCCTACACTGTGAAGCTTTCTATGTGGGAATGAGCAGCAACAAACTGTCCATTCACAGTGATTGTTGGTAATGAGGATCATCCTGTGGCTAAACATGCCTTGGTGCACGGCCAGCACATCTTGGCACAGTGTTACACCTTCCGGGTTATCTGGATACTTCCCACTAACACCAACCTGTCAGAACTCCGGAGATGGGAACTTGCCCTTCAGTATATCCTCTCTTCTCGTTATCCACTAGGCCTCAACCTTCGCTAATTTAAAGTTGCCGCCGCTCATACCTCACCTGTCTTTCAACAACATCTTTGCCTCTGTACTTCCGCTTCGACTGACATCTCTGCCCAAATTCTTTGCCTTTACAAATGTCTGCTTGTGTCTGTGTATGAGCAGGTGTGTGTGTGTGTGTGTGTGTGTGTGTGTGTGTGTGTGTGTGTGTGTGTGTGTGTGTGCGCGCGCGCGCGCGCGTCCGTGCGTATACCTGTCCTTTTTTTCCCCCTAAGGTAAGTCTTTCCGCTCCCGGAATTGGAATGACTCCTTACCCTCTCCCTTAAAACCCACATTCTTTCGTCTTTCCCTCTCCTTCCCTCTTTCCTGATGAAGCAACCGTTGATTGTGAATGTTTGAATTTGGTGTGTATGTTTGTGTGTCTATTAAGCTACCAAACAAAAGCACTGGCAGCAACATCTTTGCCTCTGTACTTCCACCTCGACTGACATCTCTGCCCAAACTCTTTGCCTTTACAAATGTCTGCTTGTGTCTGTGTATGTGCATATATATCAAGATGATGCTGGCAGGGGATAGACACACAAACAAACACACAAAATTCAAACTTTCGCAACCAACGGTTGCTTCGTCAGGAAAGAGGGAAAGACGGAAGGATGTGGGTTTTAAGTGAGAGGGTAAGGAGTCATTCCAATCCCAGGAGCGGAAAGACTTACCTTATGGGGGGAAAAAAGGGCGGGTATACACTCGCGCGCGCGCGCGCACACACACACACACACACACACACACACACACACACACACACACACACACACACACACAAGCGGGGGGGGGGGGGGGGGGGGGTGGTTATCGCCTCTTTGGCGAGACAATGGCAAGAGACTGCTATTTGTTGTTACTTACACTGCTGCTTTTTTCAATAATGATCAACAAAAACGAAATAATAGACTGCGTATGATAGAAGGTGCTCTAAACGAGAGTTTAGCGAAAATTTTTCTCTGTTTGAAAATCTTTGCAGGTGCCTCTTCAGTACATTACATTCTGCACAGAAATTAGAGTCATTTAAGATTTAAAAATCTAGTTAGTTGCTGTGCTTCATTTCTGGCTGTATCACTATTCAGCATAAGCATAATATGAATATAAACATGACACAATACATATATTCTTCCACGTTTGCTGTTGTCTCACTCTAGTTTCGCAGTGTATTAGGCAGACCGGATTTAAATGAAATAGCAGCAAACATGAAAGAATACACGGCATAGTGTTTACATTCATATTATTCTTATTGTAAAGAGAATATTGCATGTGATTCACGATTCATAAAAGTTCATATTAGCAACCATCTCTTGTCACAGTAGGAAAAATTTTAGAACATAAAGCTTGCCATATTGACATACATCCCAAACAGTCTTGCCAGTCGGATTTTCATAGGCCTAGTAGATTTTTAGCGATGACTTCAAATGCAGAGTATGTTGTTGTCTTCAGTCTGTAGACTGGTTCGATGCAGCTCTCCACTCTTTTCTATCCTGTGCAATGCAGAGTAGCAACACTTATAAAATAAGAATGAAAATAACTTAGAAATTAAACGCTGAAATTTAAAACAAAATTTTATTAGCTTTGTAACACATCTTATACGAAATGTTTAAAATATAAGTCACGATTCTGAATCACTATCACTGGATTCTTTGTTGCTCATTTCTTCATACAGAGCATCATTCTCCATACCACCCAGTGCATTGGATATCGAACATTTTTTAAATGCTTGTTACACACTCGGATTTGGAACACACTTCCATGCCTCATAAATCCATTGGCACACTTGCGACAAACTTATGCGTTTTACACATCCTGTTGGCGTCAGTTGTCTGTCGGTTTTCGAAAGCCAGTCTGTGTAAATGCGTTTAAGCTTGTCCTTCAATGGTTTATTCAAAAAGATGTCAAGTGGTTGCAGAACTGACGTCATCCCTCCTGGAATTACTGCCAAGTTCGTTTTGCTTTCCTCTCATTTTTGTTTTACTGCAGGTGTTGTATGGCCTGCGTACTCATCTAATACCAACAGACTGCGTAAACCAAACATTGCGCCAGGACAATTCCACACACGCCTAATCAATTCCAGCACCATGTCCTCCGAAAATCAGTTTCGTTTGCTCATACAATTACAGTTTTTGGAAACACTTCCGATTTCGGTAAAGTCATTTGCTTCAAAACTATGAATGGGAATAATTTATGTCCATCTGCTGTGCAAGCAAGCATAACGGACATCCACTGTTTTTCACCCACTGATGTAAGAAAAATTATGTCTTTCTTTCCTTTGGCGTCAACCGTATAATTTGATGGTATATCAGAATATAGGTGAGTTTGGTCAGCATTTCCTATCTGACCAAGAAGATATTGCTTTTCTGTGCGTCGCCTAATTATGAAGCACTGAAATTTCACAAGTTTTTCTTCATAATTTTTCGGCAGCTTCTGTGCAACTGAAATTCGCTCCGAAGCAAAAAGCCCCAGCGCATATGAAGCGACTAGACTTAAAATTTTCGATTTTTTGCTCTCTAGCAATTTCATGTGCCTTAATTTTTAAAATTTCAGCGTTTACAGGCTGGAATTTCTGTCGCTGTTCCTTAACAATTCATTAAAATCACTTCTATTGCATGTTATCGGCCACACTTTGGCCCACTAAATGCTTTCCTGTTACTTGAGCATCCAAATAATTTCTGTCTCTGCAGTCGCCATCGCCTGACGTTGCTCTCATCAATTCCGTATTGTAGACCTGCACCACGATTAGAACTTTGTTCCACAAAACAAATAACACCCCTCTTGAATTTGGCACTATAATGAAAGCGCTTCATTATGGTTCACTAACACCAACAAGCACTTCACAAAATTTCACGAAGCAATAGGTGCCGCTACGTGAAATATTAATAAGCCCCTTCGTTCAACTCGTGCAAAGCCTTGTGCATTGTTGGTATTTTTGTGTAAAGAAATTTATTTTTGTTGCTGCAAATATTTGAAAGGCTGCTACATTCGAAGATGACCAATACGGAATTTCTATTTACTTCAATGGAAACTCAGAGCAGTGAAAAAAGCTCTACCTTTTTTTAATTTATTTACAGACGCAGAGGTTTTGGTGCCAGTATTTATCTTTGGGCCTGCAAAGCATGCCTGTGCAGCACTACATATATTCGACGGTACAAGTTAGTTGTGGCGGCACCTACCAACATTTTTCAGAACTTCTGCTTACTTCGCACTTGGTTCTAAGCCACAGGCGGTTTTTTGGATTACAAAAGCCGGAAAAAAAAAGTGCGGCTTAGACCTGAGTAAATACGGAACTACAAGGACCAGTGTTTTTGGGAATGGAAAAAGGGCACGTAACATAATATTCAGATGTAAGATTTAATTGTGCATCTGTTTAGCATTGTACGTGTTGTGCAAAACGATTTCCTTCTCTGTTTAATGTCTGCCATCATTGGAGCTATACAATGACCATAATATTACCTGGCTCTACCTCTACTAATATAACTCTGCCTTTAATCAGACTAGCTATGTGGCTCTTGTATAAAAAGGGGTACTGTAAGTGATGCTGAAGCTTACCCAAAGAAGCCATTGCAATGCCACAACCAAAAGTTCACTACCATGGATAAAAACTACCTGACAAACAAAGGAACATTGCGTTTAGATGCAAGATTTAATTGTGTATTTATTTCAATTTGTGTAATTCATTGAAAATAAGTTGATTTGTAGACAGGCCATAAAGATGGTCATAATATTGATAGATTTTTCTGTATACTACATCATGACTAAACTACATAAATGAAATGCTGTGCTTATGAATTAGGATAGGCTTTTGTGTTTATCTCCCTAACTTGGGAAAGACATGTCATCACGGATTTATTTAGCATTTAGACTCTAAGGGTTGTCTTAACATCCCTGCATCTGTTCACCATTTTTAACTCCTCATTAGCAGGTGCAATAAGTACTTTTATCAAATGAGTAAATTGTAAATGGTTTTACTGTTATATAGCTTTACTTGCATGGGCTTGCCAAGGACAGCTCATTCTAATCACGATCGGTTTTACAGACTACCTATATCACAAAAAAAGAGTAGCAGACCTAGCAAATCTATAGCTAAGGTTTTTATAATCATGTTCCTTTGCATCCTCGACATTCAATCAGGGGTATGTCAAATATGTACATAACACACAGCTACCAATCTTGTATACAACTTTGGCATTAATTTTATCAAGATATGGTTGAGTTAGATATCTGATACTACACAACTGTTATTTCATTAAGGGCATGTATTTCATCTTAATGTTATTAGTACCTGCTGACACTGTTACAGAAGAGAATCTTAGGTTACAATGCTCTCAGGATACTTTAACAATTTTTTCAATGTATTTAGTATTTTATTGTTCCATTTTGAATCTCAGTCTAGTAAGAAGAAACATTTATTTCACCTAATAAATGTAGATAATATGGGTTACATCTATTGAATTCTGTGTGCAAAGCTAGACTTAAATTTTAATTGTGATGCTGACGAGAATGTAAGGTCTTTTACAGTCCTCCTTTCACCCCATGTGATACAACTTACCTGTACTTGAACTTAAGGCTCTCACAACCAGTGGGAAACATTTGTTTCTAAATTACACCCCTGTTCACTGTTATTGTGTAACGCACCATGATGGCTCCCTCCAATGTCACCAGTGAGTGTTGCACCATCAATTCCTGAGGCACACACCACCAAGCAAGTGCCACCACAACCTCTCCCCACCCCACCCCCTATGCCAAATCACCAATGCACTGTGTCTCAACCAATGTACCACCTCAACATCATACCTCACCCCCCCCCCCCCACCACCCCATTACCCTACTGCTCTTCAAGGACTACTGGTCTCCTAGTTTGCACAGGCAAGCCACGTCGTTCCAAAGCCCCTGAAGCTTTTCATAACTAAGAACTTATGAAATATTCCAATATTGTAAACATATGCTCCTCAGTTCAATAGATTTACAATTATTCAACACTCACCCTCCTCTAGCCTGTAATACACATATTAGGGCAATCCACCTTCCCAAGGGAGTACCAGATGATCTTTTACAATCTCTTAAAGTCTCCACTCCTGCAGAAGAAGTAACAAAAGTGCAGTCACCAACCTGCCAGAAGGGTTTTAGGAGTATTTTATTGAAAACTCTGGGGTGGAAAATTCTTTCCCTCTCCAGCTACGAGTTGTTGTCTGACCGAGGGACTGCTCCCATGGCCTCTGCTCCATAACTGGCATATGTTGCAGGGCAAAGACAGTTTGCATGGTTGAGGACTGCTGATGGGGAATGGCTTGTGAACATCGTCTTCAGGCTTCGGACCAATAGAAAGTGGGGTACAGTAGACGTGAGCAGAGCAGCAGGCCCAGAACTGACACCCTCTGTGCAACCGTATAACACACCTCACTCCTGATCCACTCCATAACTTAGCCATGATGACTCCTCCATTAAGTTGTTAGCATGCTCGCCATCCCCAGGTATGCCCTTTGTACTCCGAGTGCTGAATAGTAGTGTGCATCCACCTAAATCATTGCCAATGTAGGATGCCCACTCCTTTGCTTTCTCTTGACTCCTGCACATGCCGAAACCCAAAAAGTTCTAATCTGTGAGCAGCTCCTCTCCACAGCTTCCAAAACTCCAAAGATTTTAAGGTTACAAAGAGACCAAAGTGCTATCAACAATATCACATGGATTACAAATTCACTCCAGCCTGTGCACTACTGATTACGTGAAACACAATTCTTCAGAAGAATCTTAAGGCCAACTTACTTTGAATCTTCTTTCGCTCTTTCATAATTATCAAGGTTGCCACAGGTTTCCCAAAGTGAAATTCTCTGATTTTCAGATAAGTTTTAGAATTTGACTCTGACAAATTTTGAGATCTCAAGGCTAAGTAAAGACATAAGTTGACAAAAAAATGTACAGACTTCTGTAATTCTCCCTTGTGTGAGCAAAAATGTTAAGTACTAATATTAACACCTTCTGTAATGAACTATTTTTAGATGGCGAAGGCAAGCCAAATGGTGTATGTGTTTCATTAAGACCATTATTATTTTATTTCAATAAAACAAAACACATTTGGTGACAAAAATACACATTTCCTTGGAGTTGCAAGGCAGATTTAAAATACCTTTACCGAGTTCAAAAAAAGCCTCTTGAAAAAAGTGTACAACGCAGGGAAGAACTGTGTAAACCAACACTATAGGTGACCACCAACAAAATGTTGGTTCTACTATGCTCGTTATTGTCGATTATTAGTCACTGTGTTACAGATATTTTGCAATTTTTCTTCTGAGAAATATTTGAGTACATTGCGTACAAACTGCCAGCGACTGTCACAATTTTCTTCTTCTTATCATCCATAATTTCTAATACATAGATTATTTTCGAGGTGCCAAAATGTACTAGACTAGATAAAATGTCTATAAAACGCAGCACTGTACAATGTACTTGCATTCAGATAGTCGCAATTCCTGAAATCCATCGTCCATGGCCTCTTGCATGACAAGGAGCACCGCAGTGTACAGTCCATGGATAAACTATGAAAATGCGCCGCATTAAGCCACACACAAACAGACCCGGCCTGCAGGCAGATCGGTGACATTAGATCTGATGGGCAGGGCTTGCACATTAGTGGGAAATGATGGGCATCAGATCGACAGGCCCAACCCATTAGAGATACCTGCAGAGATGGCCTGCAGTTTTGGCTCTTTGTGGAAGTCCGCCTGTGTGGTCGGCTATTCACGTGTCAGACACCGTGCTGATGTAATGAGACCACATTGATCATTCCATGCAACAGATAACTTGCACAAATAGTCTGAAAATCAATACTAATGAGGTAGCAACTCACCAAAAAGATGATCGCTGAGCTGCAGACAGGCTCATAGAAAAGACACTCACACTCTCACAACTAAACTTTCAGCCATAGCCTTTGTCAGAAAGTGAGAGCAATACACACATTTACACAGTCACTCATGCATAACTCATGCACATAGGACCACCATTTCTGCCCACTGCACCAACAATCACTGAGAATCCGATCCAAACAAACCACTTCTCATGTGCATCGCATCAGCAGCTCCTAGGCTAGTGGCAAGAAGTGGTGGAAGTGCTGACTGCAAGGTGAGGGAAATGTAGGAAGGGAAGAAGCAGTAAGAATGAGGGAGTAGGGAAGCAGTGCACATACTCAGCTGCGCCCAGCCAACGACAATGTACGACATCTCTATTAGTATTAAAACTTAATTGTCTGTGAAAACTCAATGTTAATTTCATGTTTAACGTAATTTTTAAATGACATTGTCCTTCTGTTGTGTTTCCAGTTGACATTTTCACTATTCTGTAATCTCAGTGATTATTTGTGTAAATTTAAAGTAGCACTACATTGCCTACATGTTTCTTAGTTCCCCATGTAAATTGTTTGTATTCTCTGTATGTGAAGTTACTATATTAATCAATGAACAATTTTGTGTACATTTTTTTTAAATGGCAGTCCATTGCCTATTTTTTTTACTCCAAACTACATATTTGTTAAGAAAAATGACTTGTCCTATATCATGTGTACTTTGTACAATATGTGATCCACAGGATAAATAAATAAATACAAATACAAAACATACCATTTCATTAAATGAGACAAAAAACGAGATTTTTTGAGTATCCTACCCCCCTCCATTCGCCTCCCAATGTCCCTTTATGTTTTAAATTCTCTGATTTCCAGAACTTGTGGCAACCCTGATTATGATTTCTGCATCTCCATTTATTTTTCAAAGTAGCATTATAATTATCCACCTCTCTTACCATTGCAAATTTCTTTTCCATACCCCCCACCCCATCCTCTCCTTTAATTTATTCTGCTCAATGCTATCCCTTTACAAGTAGAAACATTTGTCTATTTTGAAGATATGCAACTTGCTGGTGTAGGGCACCAATTTGTTTACATTATTTTGATACATTCATTGTTAGCCAACAGCTTTTAAGAACATGCAATGCAGCAAAAAATTCGATGGAGTATGAAAGACTGGAAGCAATAAATTAGAACACACACATTAACAAACAACATATTACTTTGACGGTGACAGCAACACAACAATAAAAAGAAAGCTTCACTTAATAAATCAATCTTGAGTTTTAGGGAACAAAAAGTGTCTTGTTGCATCAACAGAGGAAATAAAAGAAATATGACAGGAAGATAGCAACATTCTGGTGCAGGTAGCAAGTGAATCCCTCTCGACAACAATTAAAACTTTCGTTTCATCCCCGTATATCTTTACAATGAATGGCAAACATGGTTGAAATGAAATTTTGGCAGGGAGCTTCATAGGGTGTGGCAGAAATGGCCTTTATGAAAGAACTGAGTGCACAAATATGAGAGATGCGAAGAGATATTCCCCCTCAAGTAGATGCCTAGCTGGTAAGATTGTTTCCATAGTGCAAGCAACTCCTTCTAAAGACAACTTTACATCACATTTACAATCTGAGCAGCAATATATAACCAAAAAATTCCAAAACACCATAGTATGCAGTCAGAGCATCCTCTCCCTTATATTATCCATCCTTTTATTATTATATAATTTTAACAATGTGCAGTTATATTTGTGGTATCCATTACAGATGAAATCAAAGTTCTTATTATTCTAATTTAGTGATTTGGTAGTAAACAATGCAAGATCATAAAATCTTCCTAGTATCAGATGAAATGAAATGAAGAGTAAATGTAAAAATAATATATTACATGTATTTGTAAAATTTAAGGTCAACATGCCAAGCTATGAAAAACTGTAAATATTAAGTATATAGTTTCACCATAAGAATTTAGGTAACTATATTAAGTTTTATATCAAATGCTCAGCACTCCAGCACACATCTGACAATATCTTTTTTTATTTTATAGTAGCCCCGTGGCTCAAGAGCTGTAAATTTCATGAAATTTACATTGACTAGCATCACAAATTGATAGTGGCTAGGATGGGAGCAGTGGAAGTTGCAAGCAATGGGAAGAGAGTGCACAGTAATGATATAGGCTAGACACAGCAAAGACAGAGCTTGCATTTGGAATAAGGTGAGCGAGAGTCTCGTTTTGGTTTTTTGCATCTAGGTCAAGGTACAGTGAAGACATGTCAAACTTAGTTTTTCTGGGTGGCATCCAGCCGCATGTGAGCACAGTTATAATACTTATAAATTCCAGGAGTGAAGTAGAGTTATGTACTTAGTAAAATACAGCTACATTGATGATAAGACCAGCAATGAACTTCAGCCATTAATTATACTAAGATACTAGCTGAACCATCGCTTACCTTTTGCAATTACTGATTGAGTGCAAACTTCACCCCTGGTTGTTAAGTAATACTTATTCAAAATCATTCCAACTATAATTTGATACTTTTATGTAGTTCAGATTCTACGCATCAAGGGCTTCTTCGAAATGCACTGATGTATGATCATACTCAGACAAATAAACTGTTTCCCCTTCTATCCAACCTTTTCTTTATCTTTCTATTATTTCTTGTTTTTCAGTTCCTTGCAACTACCTCCATCCCTCATCTCTCACACCCCTTTCACGGCATTATATTGTTGAATAACTTTGTAATTTTAGTAAATACTCTTTCCTTTCCCCTGGTGTTCACACACACACACACACACACACACACACACACACACACACACACACACACACACTACACCTTCCTTGTCAGAAGAGATCTTCATCATCCATTCATTCTAATGGAGTATCTTGTTTATGTCTGCATGCCTTGCCTTTTTCCTCCTCAGTATTTTATTGAAGACAAGACGCAGCCTTCAGCTAATATAATTTATTTGTGTTGTACAAGTTTCACTCAGTTTTTGCTATCACTGAATGTGGCTTTTCATTCTTCTTGGTACCAAAATATCTCTCTGAGATAATGTAGATCACGAAATATTAGAAGCACTACATACCAGTTCATATGGGTTGCAGTAAAATGTTATTGTGGTGGAGTAATGACCCACATCACTCTCTGGATCACGACACATAGCTCCATTAGAATAGTGCAACGTCAAGACACCATTTTCGAATGCTGGACCTAATGAGTCAGTGACATCTCCTAAATTCCTGAAACTATAAATACATAATGTTTAACAAGACGGTTTATCTTGCACACACAATGAATGTATGAGTTTATACACTAAAATTCAATTTACATAATTAGGAATCCATCAACAGACTTCTAGTTGGGCACCACAGCCAAGATAAGTTTAAAGAAAGACATTGTTCCACTAGCCTGTATTTTAAAATAGTACTTACTACGCATTACTAGTTTCTAGTGTTGGTCATTCACAATTGCATAACAGATGTGGATACATCATCCCTGTCAAACAGATATATGTCATGTACAAGTGTCCTTAGCAAGGTCATCAATGTGTGCATCTAGTATGCAGGTGAGAATGAGTGATGCTTGAAGCTAGCAGTGTTTAATGAAGTACTATTTTAAAATATAGCCTGGTGGAACAATGTCTTCCTTGAAACAAGAGTCCTTCACTTTCACGATTTACAAATAACACAAGCATACAAAGAAGGTATCCCTCTTTTGAAGGTATGCAACATAGTTTAAATATCTAATGCTAACACTAAAACTGAATTAATATGGTATGCGATGAAAATATGAAATCAATAGTAGCAAAGGCAAATGAAATGTTTATATTTGTTAGAGCAATTCTGAGGAATATGCAACATTATGTTGAGGAAATGTATACATCCTAATCTAGATAACTGTGACAGTGTTTCTCTGAATCAATTTGCAAGGCAGCGAACATCAAAGTAATTCATGAAAACACTTCTAGATGTTGGTTCACATGGCCATTCTCCACAGCAAGCACAGAGCTACTTGTTTTGTAAATAAAAAATTTCCTTCTCTTGCTGCACTGAATTTTATTTCTCCAAGAAGTGTTTTGCTTTTTTTCAGCTTAAGGCATCATCAGTGGGATCTATAATGATACAGTTTTGTTTTGATATGTGTTATTTATAGATTATAAAACACTTCACATCTCTTTTTATGTAAATAAGTGATTACTTATTGTTCTTCATGTGTATCATTCTAGATCACACTAACGATTCCTTAAAGTGAAAAAGGGAAAATGCGCATGAGAGAAATAAAATACAGTGCAGCAATAAATGGCAGATTTCATTTACAAAACAAATAACACTTTCAGGTGCATTAACACATAGTTATGTGTACATGGAAGTGTAATAGTGTTTTCAGGAAACACAACTCCCAGAAAAAAAGATCTGCTCAAGAAACTTTATGTAAATTTAAAGAACCAGTATTCATGGCAGGGTGTGCAACAATTCTGCTGCATCCAGCATACTTCTGTGTAAAGACAATGAGAGTAAGATAAGAGAGGAATGCAGCCAGTCATTTTTCCACACATCATTTGCAAATGGAAGAGGTCAAAGGGTATCCACTGCTGATGAAAAGTGTCCTCCATTATGTGCCAAACAGTGATAATTTTGCAGGTAAGGCTCTTATGAAACGAAACATCTTTCTTGTTATGACCTCTACTGCAATAAGTTGAGCCATTTAACAAAACAAATCCATGGCAAATTGTGCAGTTCTTCTTTGAATCTTTTTCCAATTTTTCTAATAATACATTATTTTTTTAGAGTCTCAGCCCAACAAAAAATTGGATGAATGAGAGTTCTGTAAATAACCTCTATCATGTGTGAATTAAATTTCCTTAGGATTATTCCAATAATTGATCTGCAGAAGTTTACGAATAAAATAAAAACAAAAATTTTCATAAATGAATGAGCTGCATTTTAATATGGAAGAGATATGTTCTTGACGTGTACAGACGCTAACAGGGTCACTCAGCAAGAACCAAGGTCCGGTTGTTGTGATGTGGTCTGTGGTCGCTTAGCATGATATGCAATATATGGCATAGGAAAATCACTGCTTCTCTTAGTCTTCGTGGTCAAGGGTTGGGGGCTTGCATCTCCTGAGTCAACCCAATCCCATTTCAGTTGCTTTCATTGGTGGATATTATCCTACCGGCACTTCTTACTTAACCAGTGTCCTGTGTAGAAATAAATTGTGAGCACCTTGTCTTGCCTGTGGTTAAGTGCGGGATGCAGTTCTCAAAGATTCCTGTCCTTTCACTGAGCCCATCACTAAAAATTGTTTTGGGTCCTCATCTATAGCGTGAAGTAGCTTTCGCATTTTTTTACTCATTACACAAGGTAAAAGATTGTTTTGAGCCGAATGATTTCCTTAATTTTTTTCAAATTGTGGTTGTTCTACAATATTATTCAAAGTAATTGTTAACAGTCTTTTTTGAGTGACTCTGGGGCAGGGCGTTAAATGTGAGAGAGATTCAAGAATTCAGATCAGCTTAAAATTGAAAAATAAAATAAAAGTATTAAGTTTTTGTGTTATATGCACCCAGCAGCTTATCACATTTAGATCCAGGCTCCCTACTACCCATGTCTTACAGGGAACCCCTAAAGTGTGAGGTTGCATAAAGCATGTTTACAGCATTCGACGCCCCCATATACTGTGTACCATGCAACAATAATACTGGTTGCTAACGGCAACAATGGGTGGGCCTGAAATCCAATGGTGAGTGCAGCACGAGGCTACGGAGCGTAGTTGAACTACTTGGTCGACAAGTAACTCACAACATTGCTACAGTGTTAGTGGTGTTTATACAAATCAAAGCAATGGTAATGATAAACAAAGCACACATTGCATTAAATCTACAACAACAGTGTCAAATTTGAAATTTTGTCAGAAAGGGAGCCAAGGAATCAAGCATACTGAAAAAGAAGTGGCAGATGAAATATTAGCGTTTCTGCAAGAAAGATCAGTGGAATATTTGGTGTCGTATACGTTCGTCTGTGCTGATAATATACATGAAGAGTACAATGAGGACAATACATGCTTAATGAGAAAAAGTGATACTGAAACAGGTGTCGCGTCATGTAGCTCATAATCTTTGTTGGACAGAGTGCCACAAATTCCATCTCCAGAGAAACATAGTAAAGGACAATCATTGTACAAGGAGTGGGTATTAAACATAATTATATACATGGAAATCTTCCTTTCAAACAAAGCTTCAACTTGACAATGCACAGAAAAAAGGAGAATCGGTCCAAAAATTTGTAGGCCAGATAAACAAACCCATCCCATCTACGAGTAATGAATTTGTTTTCAACTCAATCCAATCAGGATCTTAAGAGGAATTACATATGAAAGGACCCCTGGAAATTAGTGGTACCAAGAGTGTTTTATTAAGATCAACTATCATTGATGCCTTAACACATTCGTATACAGTTATACCAGCTGTTGACCTTCATGGTAAATTGGTTGGAAAGTAAGTTAGTTGTTGTGCTGCAAGAAGTTGGACATTCTCTGCCCCCTATGATTCTTTCTCCTGTTCATGTTCTTGCAAGAGCAGTAGGGAATATTTATGTCACAGCAAGAAAGAGTGGGAAAATGGCTACAAGAAAACTATAATGATGGTATGAGCAATGCTTTTAGCCAACAGCTGGTCGAAATAACTAGCTTTCGCTTGATTCCTGGTCTGCATATAAAAATTTTACTTCTTTAGAGCTAACTGTCCCACCTGAAAAGCGTGTGCCACTGTAATTCATACCACTTGGAATCACTGTACAAATTCAGCCTCTTGGATGTTTGTTTTTTCTGTACCTATAAAACATAATATCACACTATTTGCAACTGCACCGTAAAGGACAGCAAGTTTCACAATATGCTCCACAACAGACTGTTTTGAATTTGGTTGCATGCCATCATATTCCATCGGTTCTCATCATCCTGTTAAGCCAACATGATTCTATGTACACTCCTTAAGAGTGGATATCTAATTGAACTTGCTGCATGGTTTGTGACTGTACGAAGTTTGCAGCAAAACTTTGTGATCACTGTGGCACACCATTTTTCATTTGGTGTTCATGGAGCAACTTAATGGTTTGTTTTGAACATGCCTTGAATAACAATTTCTACTTTGTGAAATATGATACATACATTCCATAGAAAGTTGATTGCTGCACTTCCCAGACACTCATTTTCTGGCGCTCTCCTGATGCACATGGTGTGTATCAGCAGCTATAATTTTTTGTCATAATTGTTAACACAAAATTTTCAAATGAGTTTTACTAAATAGTGAACTTGCAATCTCAGACTCAAGGGGTCCTTGTTAGTAGTTTACTGCATAAAAAGATAACCTATGTTACCTTGTGCCCTTTCCCCTTTATGAATGAAGTCCAAAATGTTCACACCTAAAGTTTCCTGTTGCTCAATTATGCATTATGTACAATTAGAAAATTAAATAATATTTTCCCAAAACTTACCATGCTACATTGCTTCTGAATGTCTGAGAAAATATGTTGTTGTTGTTGTTGTGGTCTTCAGTCCTGAGACTGGTTTGATGCAGCTCTCCATGCTACTCTATCTTGTGCAAGCTTCTTCATCTCCCAGAACCCACTGCAACCCACATCCTTCTGAATCTGCTTAGTGTATTCATCTCTTGGTCTCCATCTATGATTTTTACCCTCTACGCTGCCCTCCAATACCAAATTCGTGATCCCTTGATGCCTCAGAACATGTCCTACCAACCGATCCCTTCTTCTTGTCAAGTTGTGCCACAAACTTCTCTTCTCCCCAATCCTACTCAATACTTCCTCATTAGTTATATGATCTACCCATCTAATGTTCAGCATTCTTCTGTAGCACCACATTTCGAAAGCTTCTATTCTCTTCTTGTCCAAACTATTTATCGTCCACGTTTCTCTTCCATACATGGCTACACTCCATACAAATACTTTCAGAAACGTCTTCCTGACACTTAAATCAAGACTCGATGTTAACAAATTTTTCTTCAGAAACGCTTTCCTTGCCATTGCCAGTCTACATTTTATATCCTCTCTACTTCGACCATAAGCAGTTATTTTGCTCCCCAAATAGCAAAACTCCTTTACTACTTTAAGTGTCTCATTTCCTAATCTAATTCCCTCAGCAATTCCTGACTTAATTCGACTACATTCCATTATCCTCGCTTTTCTTTTGTTAATGTTCATCTTATAGCCTCCTTTCAAGACACTATCCATTCCGTTCAACTGCTCTTCCAAGTCCCTTGCTGTCTCTGACAGAATTACAATGTCATCGGCGAACCTCAAGTTTTTATTTCTTCTCCATGGATTTTAATACCTACTCCAAATTTTTCTTTTGTTTCCTTTATTGCTTGCTCAATATACAGATTGAATAACATCAGGGAGAGACTACAACCACGTCTCACTTCCTTCTCAACCACTGCTTCCCTTTCATGTCCCTTGACTCTTATGACTGCCATCTGATTTCTGTACAAATTGTAAATAGCCTGCCGCTCCCTATATTTTACCCCTGACACCTTCAGAATTTGAAAGAGAGTATTCCAATCAACATTGTCAAAAGCTTTCTCTAAGTCTACAAATGCTAGAAACGTAGGTTTGCCCTTCCTTAATCTAGCTTCTAAGATAAGTCGTAGGGTCAGTATTGCCTCACGTGTTCCAACATTTCTACGGAATCCAAACTGATCTTCCCCGAGGTTAGTTCTACTAGTTTTTCCATTTGTCTGTAAAGAATCTGCGTTAGTATTTTGCATCTGTGACTTATTAAACTGATTGTTCGGTAATTTTCACATCTGTCAACACCTGCTTTCTTTGGGATTGGAATTATTATATTCTTCTTGAAGTCTGAGGGTATTTCGCCTGTCTCATACATCTTGCTCACCAGCTGGTAGAGTTTTGTCATGACTGGCTCTCTCAAGGCCGTCAGTAGTTCTAATGGAATGTTGTCTACGCCGGGGGCCTTGTTTCGACTCAGGTCTTTCTGTGCTCTGTCAAACTCTTCACGTAGTATCATATCTCCCATTTCGTCTTCATCTACATCCTCTCCCATTTCCATAATATTGTCCTCAAGTACTTCGCCCGTGTATAGGCCCTCTATATACTCCTTCCACCTTTCTGCTTTCCCTTCTTTGGTTAGAACTGGGTTTCCATCTGAGCTCTTAATATTCATGCAAGTGGTCCTCTTTTCTCCAAAGGTCTCTTTAATTTTCCTGTAGGCACTATCTATATTACCCCTAGTGAGATAAGCCTCTACATCCTTACATTTGTCCTCTAGCCATACCTGCTTAGCCATTTTGCACTTCCTGTCGATCTCATTTTTGAGACGTTTGTATTCCTTTTTGCCTGCTTCATTTACTGCATTTTTATATTTTCTCCTTTCATCAATTAAATTCAATATTTCTTCTGTTACCCAAGGATTTCTACTAGCCCTCGCCTTTTTACCTACTTGATCCTCTGCTGCCTTCACTACTTCATCCCTCAAAGCTACCCATTCTTCTTCTACTGTATTTCTTTCCCCCATTCCTGTCAATTGTTCCCTTTTGCTCTCTGTGAAACTCTGTACACCTCTGGTTCTTTCAGTTTATCCAGGTCCCATCTCCTTAAATTCCCACCTTTTTGCTATTTCTTCAGTTTTAGTCTACAGTTCATAACCAATAGATTGTGGTCAGAGTCCACATCTGCCCCTGGAAATGTCCTACAATTTAAAACCTAGTTCCTAAAACTCTTGTCTTACCATTACATAATCTATCTGATACCTTTTAGTATCTCCAGGCTTCTTCCATGTATACAGCCTTCTTTTATGATTCTTGAACCAAGTGTTATCTGTGATTAAGTTGTGCTCTGTGCAAAATTGTTTTCATCTCCCTTCACTATCTGAATAATTTCATTTATTTCATCATACATTTCTTCAATTTCTTCTTCATCTGCAGAGCTAGTTGGCATATAAACTTGTACTACTGTAGTAGGCGTGGGCTTCGTGTCTATCTTCGTCTGTGTATTTTACCCAAGAGGACGCCATCATGATTTATCCATACAGTAAAGTTGCATGCCCTCGGGAAAAATTACAGCTTTAGTTTCCCCTTGCTTTCAGCCGTTCGCAGTACCAGTACAGCAAGGCCGTTTTGGTTATTGTTACAAGGCCAGATCAGTCAATCATCCAGACTGTTGCCCCTGCAACTACTGAAAAGCTGCTGCCCCTCTTCAGGAACCACGCGTTTGTCTGACCTCTCAACAGCTACCCTTCCGTTGTGGTTGTACCTGTGGTACAGCTATCTGTATCACTGAGGCACACAAGCCTCCCCACCAACGGCAAGGTCCATGGTTCACGGGGGGATTTTATATTTAAATTTACATTTAACACTATTTCAAAATTGAAGAAGACGTCCATACTGTCTCCATCAATCCTCAGGCACTCTGAAAAGTGATGAATGGTGAACTCGTGTAGGCACAAGGAGGACAATACAGTGTCATGCAATACTTGCACTCTGGTTGTAATTTAGAAAGTTATATGTTATATGTGGCATAATCATTACATTGTGATTAGCAGCTTCCTTTGACATCTTAAATGGATTATGTATCTTTGTTATCAGAAGGACATAGTCATTTCTTCAGAGATGTTTGTAGAACATCTAAGCTTTCTGACTGCCCTGTTAAAGTGTGTTCAGACTTCAGACCTCTGCCTGAATTTGAATAAGCGCCTCTTCATTGCCCAGCAAATAAAATGGCGATGGAGTTGTCCCGATACGGAGAAAATAAAAGCAGTGACAGATTTTGTGACTCCCCAGCACACTTGTAATGTGAGACTCTTTTTGGAATGTTTTTGTACTAGTGGTGATGCTTACATGAATTATAAACCAAGGCATATTCCTTGAAAGAATTACTGTGGGGAGTTACCAAATTTTCCTGGAACAAGATGCAAGAAAGATCTTTCCTCCTCCTTATGTAGGTACTAATATCATCTCCTGTTCTGTCATTGTATGACAACAATGTGGAGACAAACTTCACACTCACTTTAGCAGTTATGAAACAGAAGCAGTTCCAGTCCAAATTCGGGAAAGGTGATAGCTGGTGCTTCCACAATAGTTCTTGCTTCCACAGTACTCTCAAAGTCCCAGATGAACTACTTTACAGCTGAGAAAGTTTGCCTTGTAGTTCATCAACAAGTTCTGGCCTTATTTATTTTGTAAACAATTTACTGTTATCACAGACCACCATACCCTATGTTGGCTGACTAAGCTGAATGCTCTGGAGGGTCAGCTAGTGAGATGGGCACCGAGACTTGAGGAGTATGACATAACTGCGTGAAGAGTTTGACAGAGCACTGAACGACCTGAGTCGAAACAAGGTCCCGGGAGTAGACAACATTCCATTAAAACTACTGACAGCCTTGGGAGAGCCACTCCTGACAAAACTCTACTATTTGGTGAGCATGATGTATGAGACAGGCGAAATACCCTCAGACTTCAAGAAGAATATAATAATTCCAATCCCAAAGAAAGCAGGTGTTGACAGATGTGAAAATTACGGAACAATCAGTTTAATAAGACACAGCTGCAAAATATTAACGCGAATTCTTTACAAACGAATGGAAAAACTAGTAGAAGCCAACCTCGAGGAAGATCTGTTTGGATTCCGTCGAAATATTGGAACACGTGAGGGAATACCGACCCTATGACTTATCTTAGAAGCTAGTTTAAGGAAAGGCAAACCTACATTTCTAGCATTTGTAGACTTAGAGAAAGCTTTTGACAATACTGACTGGACTACTCTCTTTCAAATTCTGAAGCTGGCAGGGGCAAATACAGGGAGCGAAAGGCTATTTACAATTTGTACAGAAAGCAGATGGCAGTTATAAGAGTCAAGGGGCATGAAATGGAAACAGTGGTTGGGAAGGGAGTGAGACAGGGTTGTAGCCTCTCCCCGATGTTATTCAATCTGTATATTGAGCAAGCAGTAAAGGAAACAAAAGAAAAATTTGGAGTAGTTATTAAAATCCAGGGAGAAGAAATAACAACTTCAAGGTTCGCCAATGACATTGTAATTCTGTCAGAGACAGCAAAGGACTTCGAAGAGCAGTTGAATGGAATGGATAGTGTCTTGAAAGGAGGATATAAGATGAACATCAACAAAAGCAAAACAAGAATAATGGAATGTAGTCGAATTAAGTCGGGTGATGATGAGAGAATTAGATTAGGAAATGAGACACTTAAAGTAGTAAAGGAGTTTTGCTACTTGGGGAGCAAAATAGCTGATGATGGTCGAAGTAGAGAGGATATAAAATGTAGACTGGCAATGGCAAGGAAAACGTTTCTGAAGAAGAGAAATTTGTTAACATCGAGTATACATTTAAATGTCAGGAAGTCGTTTCAGGAAGTATTTGTATGCAGTGTAGCCATGCATGGATGTGAAGCATGGACGATAAATAGTTTGGACAGGAAGAGAATAGAAGCTTTCGAAATTTGGTGCTACAGAAGAATGCTAAAGGTTAGATGGGTATATCACATAACTAATGAGGAGGTACTGAATAGGATTGGGGAGAGGAGAAGTTTGTGGCATAACTTGACTAGAAGAAGGGATCGTTGGTAGGACATGTTCTGAGACATCGAGGAATGACCAATTTAGTATTGGAGGGCAGCGTGGAGGGTAAAAATCGTAGAGGGACACCAAGAGATGAATACACTAAGCAGATTCAGAAGGATGTAGGTTGCAGTAGGTACTGGGAGATGAAGGAGGTTGCACAGGTTAGATTAGCATGGAGAGCTGCATCAAACCAGTCTCAGGACTGAAGACCACAACAACAACAGCCTGTTTAAATGTCCACAGTTTGGAAAAAACTTTGCTTCTTTCAGCCACTTTAGGGTGCCGACAATAGGCAGCAATAGGGAGACACCTTTTTTTGTGATTTTGTTCAGTCATCAATAGTCGACACAGGAAAGCCATGTATCATGAACCTTTTTCCCAGGGCACACATGACAGGTTGAAGGACACTCTGATGGTTCAATGATAGCATCTCACAGCACTTCCGAATTATGCAACAATCACCTGGTAACACCTTATACAAGCACTGATCCCCAGTGTTGATACAGTTTCACCATGGGCCGCTTGGTCTGCCTTTTCCAACTTCACATATTCAAAAATTCGTCCAGAATGGCTACCACTTGCCAACATTATTCGTCGTCAAATCAGATCCTTTGGCAGTTCATTAGCAGCTCCCTCCACTGTGCTGTCTGCAGTGGTAGTGTAGCATGATTCTTAGTCCATGGCTCTGAGATACCCATCCTGGACTGGTACAGCTGTTCCTCTTGTATGAGTATCTTTTTGCAGTCAACAAAAGCTTCACAGCTACACTGAGCACCTAGACTGATGACAGGAACATGTCTCATTGATAACAGTGGTATGAGAAGTTCTTCAACGGCAAACAAACACACATACATACATAGCATTCTTCGTTCTGTGTGCATGTTGGAATAGCCACGTCTGTCTGAACTCAGATCTTCCAATCTAAGATTCTTCTACATCTACATACATACTCCACAACTAACAACACAGTGCATGGTGGTGGTACCCTACACCTCTGCCAGTTAATTCCTTTCCAGTTCTATTCACAAATAAAGTGACTAAAAAACAAGTGTCTACATGCTTCCATACGAGCCCTAATTTCTCTTGCCTTCATCATCCTTATGAGAACTGTCTGTTGGCACCAGTAGAATCGTTCTGCAGACAGATCCAAAAGCAGGTTCTCTAAATATTTTTATTAGTGTTTCTCAAAAAGAGCACTGAGTTCATGAACCATCTCCGTAATACTTGCCAATTGTTCAAACCTACCAGTAACAAATTTAGCAGTATGCCTTTGAATTGCTTCATTGTCTTTCTTTAAACCTAACCGGTGTGGAACCCCGACACTCTAGCAATACTCAAAATGGGTATCACACTAGTGTCTCGTATGTGGTCTCCTTTACCTATGAACCACATTTTTCTAAAATTCTTCCAATAAACTAAAGTTGAACACTCGCCTTCTCTACTATGCGTGACAATCCTTACATGCTTGTTCCATTTCGTATCACTTTGTAGTGTTAACACCTAGATGTTTAATCAACGTGACCGGGTCGAGTAGTGCACTACTAATGCTGTATTTACACATTACACATTGGTTTTTCCTACTTATCTGCGTTAACTTACGTTTTTCTACATTTAGAGCTGTCTGCTATTCATTACACCAAATACAAATTCTGTTTAAGTCATTTTGTATCTTCTTACAATCACTCAACAATGACACCATCCCGTACACCACAGCATCAGCAGAAAAAGCTGCAGATTGCTGCTCACTCTGTCCACCAGATCACTGATAGATGGAAAAAAAGTAATAGCAGTCACCCCTCACTTCCCTGGGGCGCTCCTGAAAATACTCTGGTGTTTGATGAATATTCGTCTTCGAGGACAACATACTGGGTTCTGTTACTCAAGAAGTCTTCTAGTTATTCTCATATCCCAGAACATATTTCATTTGGTCAGACCTTCGTTAACACTCCCCAATGGGGCACCGTGTCAAATGTTTTTCAGAAAACTATGCATATGGAATCTGCTTGTTGCCCTTCATCCATGGTTCACAGGGCACTGTGTAAGGAAAGGGCATGAGAAAAGGGCACGCCAAATTTTGCCCGAGCAATGCTTTCTAAAATCATGCTGATTTGTGGACATGCACTTTTCCATAATACGGAAATTTATTACGATGGAACCTTGCTTAATGAGCACATCTCCTGTAATGCGCAATTCACATAATGAGCAAAACAAATTGTAAAAAAATGACTCATTTAACAAGCGATGTTCTGCATAACGAGTGAAAACGATTTAGTGTGACGTCACCAGCCTTTGACACGCGGCACGGGAAACATATGACAATACAAACAACCCTTTGTTGTTGCTAGTGGCACATGAACTATGTCTTTAGTATGTACTGCAGTCTGGGTTCATACTCTTTCTGCTACCATCTCAGTGCAGCTCGTGAACACACATTTTTCTAAACTTGTGTTCACACAGTGTCTTTCGTGTGCTAATTTTAATAACCTCCACAGATAGGTCCATAAAGATAAAGCCATGAGAAGACGACCATAAGAGAAAGAAAATTGCCTTAGAAATGTAATGAAAAACATTAAAAAATGTGAATTTGGTGTGAGCGTTGCTGATTTATCATGCACATACAATCAGTCTGCATCAACTATTTGCACTGTCCTCAAGAACAAGGATGAGATTAATGAAATAGATGCTTCAAAGGAAGTGACAAGAGTATCTAAACAACTGTTTTGCATACTGGATGATATCGAATAGTTGCTCCTTATATGGATAAATGAATAGCAATTGCAAGGTGACACTATTAATGAGATCATTTGTGCGAAGGCCAGAATGATTTTTGCTCACCTGGTTAAGAAGACACCAGGATCATCAGTGGCCAAATAAGTGTTTAAGGGAAGCCGTGGATAGTCCGAGAAGTTTGAGAGAAGAACAGGCATCCACAGCATCGTGAGGCAAGATGAAGCAACCATCTCCAACACAAAGGCAGCAGAGAACTTCATCAGCAACTTCAAGATGCTCGTTGATTCTCAGGATCATCTGCCGCAGCAGGTTTTTAATTGTGACAAGATGGGTCTATTCTGGAAAAAGATGCTGAACCATACCTTTATAACAGCAGACGAGTATGCATTGCCCAGTCATAAGCCAACGAATGACCTTCTCAAACTGCTGTTCTGTGCCAAAGCAAGGGGCGATTTGAAAGTTAAACAACTGCTTGTTTACCATCAGAATCTCCAAGAGCCTTTAAGAAGTGCAAAGTCTGGAAGAGCAGGTTAAACATGATGTGGAGGTCCAGCAACAGGGCGTGGGTACCACATGACCTTTTTGTGATTGGATCAATGAAGTGTTTGGTCCTTCGGTGAAAAAATATTTGCTTGAGATGAATCTCCCACTCCATGTTTTTCTTGTTATGGACAACGCTCCTGCTCATTCTCCAGGGCCTACAAGGCCATCTCCTTGAAGAATTTCAATTCATCAAGATCAAATTTCTGCCTCGCAACACCACTCCATTACTCCAGCCTATGGAGTAGCAGGTTATTTCTAACTTTAAGAAGCTCTACACTAAAGCACTCTTCAAGCCTTGCTTTAAGTTGACTGAAGCTACCAATCGCACTCACAGAGAGTTTAAGAAATATCACTTTAACATGGTTGACTGCATCAAGATTATTGAAAAAGTATGGGAAAGGATTACTGAGAGAGTGGAAGATCATAGCCAAGAAATGACCACTGAAGGGCTTATGGAGTTGCAGTGTGTTTCACAGCAGGACACTGTGGAGAGGAGTTTTTTGGAGGAGGAGGAGGAGGAGGAGGCGGGTAACAGCAAAGCAGCAATCTTCTGGTGCAATAAGACAAGAACATAATACTGTATGTATAATTTTGTTTGAATAAATGGCTCAAATAAGATAAAAACATTAAAATTTTTTCTGCATGGAGCACATTATTATATTTTACATTAATTCATATGGGATAACTTGTTTTGCTTAATGAGTGTTTCACACTATGAGTAAGATTCCAGAACGAATTATGCTTCCTATGTGAGGTTCCACTATATATTCAGACTAAAAATATGTTACAGAATTCTGCAGTAAACTGATGTCAAGGATATTGTTCTGTAATTCAATGGGTCTGTTCTTTTACCGATATTATAGAAAGGAGTCACCTGTGCTTTTTTCCAGTTGCTTTAGACTTTGCACTGGGCGAGATACTTGCAATAAATGCAAACCAAGTAAGGAGTCAAGGCCGTGGAGTACTCTTTGTAAAAACTACTCTGTTTCCACATTGATGAGGAAGAACGTCGTGCGGTCGAGGATTTTCCACTTACAGGTTCGCAGGTCGTCTCGGCTACTGAGCGGGATGCCGTGTCCTGCGTAAGGTGATCGGTTTTGTTCAATGGGATTGGCCGGACAGGACCAAGAGCCGGGCATCGGATCCCCTTCGCAACTACCGTGCCTTGCGCCTTCGTCTGTCTGTTCGAGATGGTGTTGTTATCCTGGCCACAGATGGTGCATCTCCACGGGTCGTGGTGCCAGCCTCTCTTCGCAAAGATGTTCTCAAACTGTTGCATGACGGCCATTGGGGTATTTCTCGGACTAAGTCCCTGGCCTGCAGGCATGTTTATTGGCCCGGTATTGATTCGAACATCGCCCACATGGTTGCTGCATGTAGTCAGTGTGCTCAACAACTGGTTGCACCTCGTACAATGCCCTCTCCGTGGCCTGATCCGGCGCAGCCATGGGAACGGGTGCACGCTGACTTTGCCGGCCCCTTCCTCGGTACTTATTGGCTACTGTTGATTGACGCCTTCTCGAAGTTTCCGTTTGTTGTTCGATGTCCGTCGCCCACCACTGTGGTGACGACGCTGGCTTTGTCCAAAATCTTTGCGCTAGAAGGTCTTCCATCCACGATGGTCACCAACAATGGCCCTCAGTTCTCTTCGCAGGCCTTCTGTGATTTTTGTACTGGACAAGGGATTCATCATGTTACAGCACCACCCTTCCATCGGCAATCGAATTTGGAGGTCGAGCACCTTGTCCGCACTTTCAAAAGCCAGATGAAAAAATTCCTTAGTGATTTTTCCACAGATTACGCTCTGCTGCAATTTCTGAGTTCTTATCGCTTCACACCTCTGGGTGATCGCAGCCCTGGTGAAGTCTACTGCACCTGCTTCACCCTGTCAGGCCTTGTGCTGTGTCCCCTAGTGCGGGAAAATACTCGGTGGGCGCCGACATGTGGGCACGAGGGTATGAATCTTGCCCTAAATGGATTCCAGGGGTGGTCAAGGCTCTTCCCAGTCGCCGGCTTTGTGAAATACGTACGGACGATGGCACGGTTGTTCGCCATTATGACCAGATGCGCCCACGAGTGGTAGCCACGCCGGTGCCACTGCCCCTTCCTTCGCCTCTACCAGCCCAAGAAACCAGTCCTGTCGCTGCTGCCGATGTACCGTATGTGTTGATGCAGCTGACGTCGCTACCGCTTCCGAGTACGCCGGAACCGGCACCAGTCGCGACGCTGCCTTCTCCGGGACCCATCTCGCTGGAGCACATCCCCAGGTCCACGACACCTATGGATGCTGCTCCGGAGTTTTCACCCATCATCTCGTCCAGGAGGCACGTTCCACGCACGAGCTTCCATCCTGGACATTTTCGACCATACTCTCGTGTCTCTCCGCGGGATTTTCTTGGGGCCTCACAAGAGGCCATGGATGCCTCCGCACTGACCATGTCTCCAAGGAAGTGAGTGTTTCTTTTTTTTTTTTTTTTTTTTTTCAAGGGGGTAAAAGTGTTATGACAGTGCCACGACATTTAACAGTGCCGCCACAACAGTACGCGCAAACGATGATAGAGGCGCTCCGCAACTCGGCTGAGCGCGGGAGCGCCACCTAGCTACGAACGGTGCCGGCCGCATGTCACTGCATGGCAGTCGAATAAGAGATACTGAGTTGTTATCATGTAACCAGCTATTGTTTCTAAGTGAGTGTGTTTGAATATCCACGCAATTATTGGTGATTAAAGGTTATAACAGTCTCCACAACCGATTCTTTCCAAAGTAGACTCTCAGAGTGATTTGTAACATTCACTTTCAGAGTGATTTGTAGCATTCTTCCATTCTTCTTTTTCTAAACGAATAGTTCAACCGCTCTTAAGTCCTCAGAATTTCCTTAGTCTTTCTGTTTTCTCGACAATTACTCCTTTCCCTGTTTTTACAAAGAATATCACATCTGCAAGTGTAAACTACCAACTTTAAAGTAATAGAAGTATCTCATTTACAATAAAAAATTCTCATTCACACCTTACAATCCCTTCCTGGATATGCATTTGCAACCCAAAATTTTCCTTTCACTTTCCTTTTCATGTCATTTATGAAAATATTAATAAATACAATGTACTGAGCATTACTTCAGTTTACTTGCAGTATAAATAATGTAAAAACTGAAAATAAAAATAGTTCCCACACAGGGGCTCAACCCCATGATCCTTTGAGTACTGTTTTGAACTCATTCCACTGCTCTAACCTCTTCCTGGAAACCTTGCTAACATAAATGACTCATACGTCGCCCAACCAGTGTTGAAATTGCTATTTTTTCTAAACACCTGGCCACATGGAGCTAGGGCTTCTGTCACTTTCATTTCTGGCAAAGCACAGAATATACCATAAATGTGGACGAAACTGGTAATGATGAATAGACACAGACCCCTTATTATTGAACATGTTAAATATCTACACTGTAAGAGAGGGAGCACAACCATCAGTATCACAGCCAGCCAACACTGCTCTCCTGATCACCTCCCGTACCTGATGACTGTTGTGTTTTGTCCATAAAACAACTACTAATTGAGATACCTTTGGCAATACTACGGCATCTACTCTACCAGAGCCTCCCTTTAAGGTAACCAGCAGATCCATATCTTCATTCAGCACCCAAATCAAATGTCTGACAGGCACAGGCTAATTGCCACTGGCTGACAAAGTTCCTTCTACCCTGACCATTTACAGGTTTCATACCATTAAGTCAGCAACATTCGCCCAGTCAAACATTTTAATAGCTATACTGGATAGATTGCTACTCACCATATGGAGAAGGTGCTGAATCTCATACATGCACACAAAAAGACTGTTATACATTAAAGCTTTTGGCAAAATGGCCTTCCTCCAAACTAGAAAAAACACACACACAACTCAATCAAACATCACCAATGTCTCAGGCCACTGTAGCCAGACTGCGAACAGCAACTGCACTTGATTGGAGTACCTATCTAGTGTGGGTAAGTAGGAGGAAGGATGAGACATGGAGGGAAAGGAAAAGCAAGGAAGGGTCGATGTGTGGGTGTACTGGCACAATAGAAGGCTGTATAGTGCCGGAATGGGAGCAGGGAAGAGGAAGGCAGATGGTGGACGCGAGGGAGCAATGACAGTCAAGATGAGAGGCATTATGGAAACTTAGGCTATTGCGGGGTGAGTTCCCACCCTTGCAGTTAATGAAAGTGATGTTGGTAGGAAGGATCCAGAGGGAGCAGGCTGTGAAGCAGTCCTTGTGTTAGGCTGCCTGCTCAGAAATTGGGTGGTCCAGCTGTCTCTTGACCATAGTGTGTCAGGGCCTTTCATGTGGCCAGACACCTGGTTCACCGTTGATCCATCAAGTATAAGGGACATACGCTGATTAAGTAACTGTCAATGTCAATGAAATTCTCCAACAGCCAACTTAAGATGTTGAGTGGTCCAGCTGTCACTTGACCACAGTGTGTCAGGACCTTTTAAGTGGCCAGACACCTGGTTCACTGTTGATCCATCAAGGATGGGGGACATAGGCTGGTTAAGTAATTGTCAATGTCAATGAAATTCTCCAACAGCCGTGCAACTTAAGATGTTATTTTATTTTGAAGGCTACCAGTTTCAGCATTTCACTAAGCCATCTTCAGGCCCCATATGGATCTCTCCAAATAAACAAAAATGTCATATATCAAGGGACTTCAAAAAAATGGTGTAAAATGTAAAATGAGGGAAATAACATTTTAAGCTGTAAAAGTTAAGTATAGGATACCCCCTTGCACTTTATGTATGATATATGTACATAACAGGCACCAGAAGACTTGTCAAGGACTTAGTTTATTATCTACTGAAGGTTTGTACATTAAGTATTTTGAGTGGGGTTTGAATATATGTTATTCTGCATCTCTTGCACTGTAGTAGTTTTTTTTTTGCGGTTATCTGGTATTGTGCTTCATCAGTTACATAGAAATGCGCACACACACACACACACACACACACACACACACACTAACTATCACTCATATTATTTGTTTGTGTAATGTCACAAAAAATACATAAGTAAATACTGTACTTGAAAATGAGAATAAATTCTTGAAACACATTTTGCTCAGCATGAATAAAATACGTAACAGTCACTGTGTTTAAACTAGAAACATAAAACATCTGAGAAACACAAATTGAATGACGGTGTCAACTAGCACTCCCAGTGGCCATAAGTTGAAACACGCTAAATATGGTTCGACAAAGGTGTCACAATGATCACAACAATTACGAAACTGCATTTGCGCAGTAGAGGCAGTCTGGAAATGGTTGTGATTGGTCATGATATCTTCATTTGAACAAACCTAGTTACTCCCATCAGTCACCATGTCAAGTAGAGCTCGGCAGCGGCGGGAAATATGGCATGAATTGTTCCAATTTTTACATATTTACTGGTTCAGATCCACTGAATAAATCGTCCTGGTGTTAAGAAACTTAACCACGTAATATTTGTAAACACTAATGTATGGTCAACATCAAGCCAGTAACATTTTTTTTCCACAAACATTTTTTCGTAGTGTGTAAATCGCAGGCAAATGTTGACGCAAAATCGGGTGAAAATTAACATTGTGGGCATAGGAAATATGCCGGGACTGATAAAAAATGTCTTAAACAGTGGGAAAATATTAATTTTGGGAACATAAAAGCGGATTTATACTATAATGCCATAAATGGCACTATATGACATTTTCGTGTATTTGGAAAGATGCATATTCTGCTTAAAACTGGCAACCTTCAAATGAAAATAAAATAACATCATACGTTACACGTTTGTTGCAGAATTTCATTGACAGACAGCTGATTAGTTGCTACGCTCATGCAGAAAGCAGCGCAGTAGTCACAGTTTAGTTCACAGATCACATGACTGCTTTCACAGGTAGCCCTACTTTTGTTAGGATAGATGCTTGTAACTGGACTGGATGAGATAGTGGTGACGGAATGTATGAGACAGGTCTTGCATCTACAGGAATATGAGCCATGTGGCAGGAGTTTGGAAGCAGACATGGAGTACAGATGGACATAGATATTGCCTAGGTTCGGTGTGCAATGGAATACCATTGTAAAAGGGGTGCAAGGATAGTGCGTAGGATATTCCTCATTTCAAAGACGTGGCAGGGGATTCCATCAGCTGTCAGCTTCATCCACCTACAAAGCCTGCCACAGCAACACCATTCCAGAAACCCAACACAATCTCTGGTCTCTCCTCAGATCCTTAGGCCCACGTCAGAACCTTTCCCTGTGTCTATCTCTCCCCTCACTCCTAACAATTCCTGCGCTCATACCTTCAACATGCTTCCTAAAGTCCACAAATCCAACCACTTAAGACACCCTATTGTGATCGGCTACAGTGCCCCCCGACATAATCGCTATTCTCATGGGCCAACACTTTAAGCCTGTTACCCATAACCTACCTTGCTATGCAAAGGACACCAATCATTTCCTCCACCAACTCCCAAAAGTTCCTGTTCCTTTACCACATGGTGCCCTGCTTGTTACTGTTGATGTCGCCTTCGTCTACACTAACATCTCCCATTCCTATGGCTTTGACGCTATTGAACACTACCTCTCTCAATGCCCGAACTGACTCCAATCCCACGATGTCCTTCTTGGTCACCACAAACAGCAGCGCACCCTCAATTACTTCTCCTTTAAAGTCATCACCTACAAATAATCCATGGCACAACAATGAGCACCTGCATGGCACCATCCTGTACCAACCTATTCATGGACCATTTAGAGGAAACTTTCCTAACCAGCCAGAAACCCACACCTCTCACCTGGTTCAGATTCAATGACGAAACCTTCATGATCTGGACTGAGGGTGACAATATCCTACACACACTGCTCGAGAACCTCAAAATCACCTCCACCATTTACTTCACCTGGTCCTCATCAATCCAACAAGCCATCTTCCTCAATGTTGACCTCCACTTCAAGATGGTCACACGAGTACCTTTGTCCATATCAAACCTACCAACCATCAACAATAGCTCCCCTTCAACATGTGCCACCCATTCCATACCAAGAAGACCCTTCCACAGAGCCTAGCCAATCAATGGTTGTCACATCTGTCATGACTAGCAGTCTTCCTCCAAATATACCAACAGTCTGACCAAGGTCTTCACTGACCAAACTACCCTCCCAAACTTGTACAGAAACAGATCTCCAGTGACTTGTCTGTCCAGTCACCTACCACCATCCGCATACCCATTATCCGACCACAAGTGAGCACTCCCCTCATGACTCGTTACCACTCAGGACTGATGCAACTGAATCACATTCTCACTTTTATTAACTCTTGTGGCATGCACAATAACTGCTTCACAGTCTGTGCCATCTGGATCCTTCCTACCAATGGGAGCATTTCTGAGTTGCGCAGGGCAGCCTTCTATTTCACCAACACATCGACCACTTGTTTTTGACCTACTCTACTCCCCCCCCCCCCCTCCCCCCTCAAATCACCCCACTGCACATAGTAGCGCTACCCTGTCCCCACCACATCCCCACATGCTACCACAAGCAGTACTAAACCTTACCCAACCACTACCCTGCTATCCCTTCCCCTCCCCGCCCCATGCCGCCTCCATCACCACAGCCTCCTCGTCTCCTCCACCACCACAACAGATTGGTGCCACCTTCAGGTGCATTTGCTGTTCACAGCAGACTGAGATAGTGATTGTGTGTGTGTGTGTGTGTGTGTGTGTGTGTATGTGTGTGTTTTCTACTTCGGAGGAAGGCCTTTTGGGCCGAAAACTTGAAATAACAGTTTGTTTGTCGTGCCATCTGCAACTCAATGCCAGCTCTATGTAGTGAGTAGAAATCTATCAATTTCAATACTGTTGTTATTCCATCATGGTCTTTCCAATGTTTGATGTTCGTAAATCTAGGTGATATAGGAGTCATCATTAACAGACATACATACTACATCTGGCTGCACCACAACAAAAACTCACTTTGTAAACATAAAAAAAATCAATGTACATACAGGCATATTCACTTACTTGTTTGAGATAAGTGGTTCAGACATGTTGTACTCGCACATGCCAGAGTTATATTCGCATGTCTCCCCATAGCTGAATACCAACGGTCGACATATATTTATAAGATATTTCAGCATTCCAGTGTCAGTCTTCCTCAGAATTTTGTAATTCCTGGCTGGATCCGAAAGAATACTCAAATCATAAACATTTCCTTCCTTATCTGTTGTTGTGCACGGATATTCTTCATGCGAAGGGCAGGCCAGTTGCAGTTCCCAAATGAAGAGAAATTTGCACGATTCTGACAACTGTAAATTAATTTAAATAATTCACCAACATAATAACAGAATAATCAGACAATAATTATTTACATAGTTAGCAAATTATGGACAAAATAAAACATGAAAAGGAATAATTGGTTGCTAAAAATGCCATTAGGTGGTTCATTTCTTCCAGACTAAAGCAATCTGTCTGCAATATTGTTCTCAATTTTCTTTTACTCAAGTGCATGCTTTGTAGATATCACACTAACCCATGCAACACCCCTTCAAGCATTGATAATTGCCACGAATCATGGGAGAAAGAGAGTCCATGCATTTCTCCAGGCACTTTCAGCTGCACACAGTCATTCAAGATTAGATCAGATAGAGCACCCAAACTGATGAGATGTTAACCGATATGTTTCATGCTGAGATGTTGATTGCTATGTTTCACCTGTTGTTCCAAATAGACCTAGACATTTTCTATAGGATTAAGATTAGGTCATTTGGCGGCCCAGTTGAGGGGCAATAGCGCACCTGAGAGTTTGTCAGCCCAGGAATGAATGTTTTCAGTCCTGTTAACACTGCAGTTGTCATGTAGGAAGAGTAGACTGTCCACAGCATAATCATTATGCACTCCGACCAGTTGAGATAGAACTCTATGAACTGACAGTAACAATTCCTGCTGGTATTGAAACGGTTTTCATTAATAAGATAGGACACCATGTCTGATTCCTGAAAGTTACAATCTTTTTATAACCACTGTTCTTATGTCATGTTACATGTCAGGAAGAGATAAACCATCATTTAAAGCAGGTTCTCGAAACTTTGATAATAGACTTCCTGGGGATAGTTTACATCTTGTCTTCATGAATCTTCCAGTTCTGTCCCTCCAGTATCTCTGCGACTCTCTCCCATGGATCAATGGGTCGCACGAGTGATTTGTAAGAAATCAATCTCCTTTGTATAGTGATTGCAGTTCCCCAGTATTCAACCAATAACCTGAAATTTACCACCTGCTTTACACACGACTGAGCCCATATGATCATTCCATTTCATAATATCGCTACAGAGTGTTACAGTCAGGTACTTGTACGAGTTGACTGATTCCCACAGTGACTCACTAATATTATAGTCACAGGATACTATTTTTCTTTTGTGTGTGTGCATTTTGTGAAGTGCACAATTTTACATTTCTGAACATTCAAAGACAGTTCCAAATCTTTGCACCACTTAAGAATCTTATCAAGATCTGACTGAGTATTTATGCAGCTTCTTTCAGTACTTCATGATAGATAACTGCATCATCTGCAAAAAGCCGGATGTTACTATTGTCTGCAAAATTATTAATACACAACATAAACAGCGAAGGCCCCAACGCACTTCTCTCAGGCACACCCAAAGTTACTTCTACCTTGATGTTGACACTCCATCCAAGATAACATGCTGTGTCCTTCCTACCAAAAAGTCCTCATACAGTCACAAATTCCACTTGATATACTATACGACTGTACTTTTGACAGTAAGTGTAGGTGTGGCACTGAGTCAAGTGCTTTTCGGAAATCAAGATTGCCTTGATCCAATGCTTTCAGTACGTCATGTGAGAAAAATGCAAGTTGGTTTCACATGATCGATGTTTTCGGGATCCATTCTGATTGGCACTGAGGAGGTCACTCTGATACCTCATTATGTTTGAGCTCAGATTATTTTCTACGATTCTACAACAAATCAATTTCAAAGATACTGGACAATAGTTTTGTGGAGTACTACTACCACCCTTCTTGGAGACGAATGTGACCTGCAGTTTTTTCCAAGAACTGGGCCTGTGAAGGATCTACAATACATTATAGTTAAAAACAAAGATTCCAAGACTTACCAAGCGGGAAAGCGCCGGCAGACAGGCACATGAACAAAACACACAAACACACACACAGAATTACTAGCTTTCGCAACTGATGGTTGCTTCTTCAGGAAGGAGAGGGAAAGACGAAAGGATGTGGGTTATAGTTATAGTTAGAAGCAGAACTAACTCAGCCATTAATTCAGTATAGAATCTTGACAGGGATGTCACCGGTCCCTGGAGCTTTGTTCAGTTTTAATGATTTCAGCTGTTTTTCAACATCACTGACACTAATACTTATTTCATTCATCTTTCCAGTGGTATGAGGATTAAATTGGGGCAATTCTTCTGGGTATTCCTTTCTAAAGGAACATTTGAAAACCGAGTAATGCATTTCAGCTTTTGCTTTGCTACCCTCAACTTCAGTTCCTGTCTTATTCACTAGGGATGGGACACCGATGTCACAGTTCTTTCAAGACTAATGTATATCAACAGTAGCCTTGAAAGAACTATGACAGGTGCCCGAACAACAAGGAACTGACATGCACTGATAATGGCTAGGCACTAGCCGAAATCTAAATTTGCCAAATAACACAAGCAAAAAAGGGCGACTGGTTGCTGCACTCCATCATTTGTGTATCAGAAGAAAGCCATGCTGCACGTCCTACACCACAGAGCCAGTATGAGTTCGGACAACAAGCACCTTGGCTCTGAGATGAACCATCCAACGACGGTGTTCAACAGGAACAGGTATCAGTCTATGATATTAGGTCAATGCTGTTGAGGAAACAGATACATGATGCCGTTCAACAAAGCCAGGAGGATCTACATGTAGTGCGGCTTCCATTCTATGATGCAACAACTAGTAAGGTAGATGAAGTCCTAAATAGGCAAGGAATCATATCACTGTTTTGCCCAAACATAAAAATTAAGGAAATGTTATTAAAGATACTCTCAACCTGAAAGAGATAGGGATTTCTAATATTCCTTGCATGTCTGGCAGCAGTTACATGGGTCAATCCGTAAGACTGTTGCTCATCACTGTAATGGATGTCAGGATCACCTGAAGTACAGGAATTTGGAAAAATCAGCAGAGGCCAAGGCCTGTTAAATAAACACAACATCTTGTTTGAATATATGAGAATGCTGGCCTATGCATCGAACTATTGTGACTGTATGACTGGAGAAGCAGTGGAAAGTATAATCTGTGGTAAACACTTCAATAGAGACACTGGTTATGCACTTAGCAATACATGGAAGCATGAACTTGATAAAGTAAGAGCACAGATGAAAACTACTCCTAGATTACCACTCGATGGGAAGTGATGACACTGCAAGTGGTTCTGGACAGAGTGCAAAAATGTGAAACAATTCCTTAAATCGGGGTTGCAAAAAAAGTGTCAAGTGATTTGAGGACATGCCCCCCTTATTTTTTACTTTTGGATGCTTTGATAATGTACCAAATTCCATCACAATTAATTAATGTTAACCCATGCAACAGGCTTAAATATCTGCATAAGAATTAAATACTGAAAAAAGTGAGTATTTTTTTCCATTGGCATTAACAATGGAAATCACTCTGTATATGTTTCGCAAATATGCTTAGAAATATTAAAATGGAATAAATTTAAGTATTAGTATCAATATACTCAGTTGCCTGCAGGGTGTATACGTGGACAAGGAAAAAAAATTCCCGGATTTCCCGGTTAAAAACACACTTTCTCCCGGGTGAAAATATACATTTTCCGTGTTACGTAGCACAGTAAAACTTATCAATCCTGTAAATGTTTTTGGTTTTATATACCGGAATAGAATTTTCCGAGCAGTTTAGAAAACGAAACTCAGGGGAGAAAAACGCATTTTGGAAAGATCTTTGATGTGCAGCAACATGTACGCTGCATACTGTCAGAAAGGTGGAAATCAAAACTGAAACTAATAACATATTTTAGCCTTCTGTAGTCCGCTGCTCATGGTGTTGCGGTAGCGTTCTCGCTTCCCAAGCCCGGGGTCCCAAGTTCGATTCACAGAGGGGTCAGGAATTTTACCTGCCTCGTGATGACTGGGTGGTGTTGTGTCATATTCATCATCATCAATCATCCCCATTACGGTCGGAGGAAGGCAATGGCAAACTACCTCCACTAGTACTTTGTCTAGTATGGCGGTGCGGGTCTCCCGCATCGTTCCCCTACGCTCTGTCACGGAGTATGGGACTTCACCATCATCATCATCAGCCTTCCGTAATGATACGAACGTATTTTAATTCATTTTATAGTTCCCTGCAACAAAAATCCATCATTTAACGTGAGAGCAATAAGCGAAGAGGAACAACAAAATCACTGAATGTAAACACAGGTCATGAGGAGACTCCCCACCTCAACTCAGACTGCTCTGTGCATCAACCCCAGATTTACTGTATTTCCGAATAGGGGCAATATTAAGTAGTGGCGCCCAACCACACCTCTGTAACCAGAAGAGGGAGAAGGTATTACTCACATGCTACTCAACTACGCATGCTCAGGAGCCTGCCTGCAACAGCTCAAACGAATCTAATTTAAACAGTTGTCACGTCTCGTTCATCGGAGGCAATTTGTTGTTATGAAGCATTGCATAGTCTTCCTAAAGCCTTTGCTGTTGGCAGACGCTTGTATGATTACTGTTTTGTTGTTGTATATGGCACATTTCCTTTGCAACTTAAGTTTTATTTCCTTTTTTTATTTCGTTCATGTTTTGTTGCTGCAATATTATTCTGCAGTAGTGGCATACAGTAATATCCTTTGTTAGAATATTGGTTCTTACCAGTCAAAATCACAAAAATTTAACTGAAAACTAAAACAATGAAAAATTCCCGGAATTCTAGACAATTCCCGGGGTTTTCCCGGTTTTCTCCCGGATGAAAAAATTCCCAGGTTTATCCCGGATCTCCCGGTTGTTCCGGGTCGTATACACCCTGTGCCTGAGACTGCAGTCATATGTGTGTGAGTTGGGTTTGCGTCAATATGTATGTGTTTGTTTGTCGTCTAATTTTGACGAAGACCATACTGGCCAAAAACTATGCTTGTGCCTATCTGCAACTCAGCATCTCCGCTATATGGTGAGTAGCAACTTTCCTTTACACAATATTGTTACATTCCATCCTGGATTTACCATTAATTTATTAAGTATTACTATGTATTGTACCATACAAATAGTTTGAATGCAGCATAAATCAATACTAATTCTAGCACAATTTTCTTTTCAGTGTATTGTTTTTACAATTTCCTATACTATCTCTGGCGATCCTGCACACATCGAAAAATGTTTGTTTTTAATTGGACATTAATAGTCCACTGAAATTTTGCATTAACTTTGTACCTCTCTATGCCATATCATTTATTAGCTTAAGATTTCATAGTCTATTTGGCAATAAGGTATGTAGTGTTTGAAACCCAAGAAATAAGAAAGTTATTTAAGAAATTTAAATCCATGCTTAACTTTTTCAACATGTGCAAACTCCTGCTGAAATGAACACATCAATTTCCTTATCTGAAATAACAAGAGGGATTCAAAGCACACACTGTTAGTAAATATTTTGATGCAGTCTGAATAGCCTTATGCAAAAGTGCTAAATCTAAATTTATAAACTTAACTAAAAGTTTTATAGCTGCAACAGGTAAGATGAGTGTACCTCCTCCTGACCCATAAAGTTTCTCACTGCACATTTCTAATCATACGGTTTTTAGTATCATGGTTAACATTGTGATCAAAGGATGTTAACATACAAATCTCTTCATCCAAATACTTTAAGTACACTGGCAATGTTTTTAGAGCACTCGACAAAACCCCTACAGTTACTTTATTGCACAGTTTTAATTCCTTCAAAAGGTACAAGTCATGTACATTGCGCTGATTGCCAATAAACCCAGAAACCACCATTTTGCATATTCTTTTTCCACAAACAAATGTTTTTCGGGCCACCCAATTCACTAACACTTTAAAATACCCTGAAAATGAAAGAGCGACATACTCAATTAATAAATTCCTTTGACCATTCATCTTGCAAAGCTCCAGGCAGTCTTACAGATTCAACCCCACAGTTGACCACAGCAACATGATGCACAATTCACTTAGTTCAAACAAATATTTTTTCCATGTCATGTTCTTTCAGTAGTTTTTGGAAGAAGTTGCATGTTTCGGCGATTTCGACATTGCTGAAAGCCTCATGTAAATCTTCAGTCCTCCATAATGTGCCTCCCCATGTCATTCCATTTCTCCCAAAGTTTTTTTTTTTTCCAAAAATGTTGCATTGGGACTAACTGCCCACATAAATAACTCATTTTCAAACACACTCCATAATAGTAGTTCATGTATGTGATGACGGCAAGATAAAAAAGAACAGCTCTCTTCCAACCAACTGTTCCAGCAAAGTAACAGCTCCACTGAAATCGCCAGTGCTGGATGCAATGGTCTCACAACAAACTTTCTTGTCCCGTCCCCAAACTTTTCTGGCATTCCAAACTGCCATTTCTGCCTGTTTCTTTCTAAACTCCTCGATATCTTTGGATAGAGCAATGATTAATTGCTATTGCATCAACATTATGTCCTAAGCCCTGTCTGAAACAGCCGCTAGTTTTGATTTCATAAAACATCTTCTTCCATGTTTGTTTTCCTTTTTTAAATTTATCTTATTTTCATCTATGGTTGCATTACTATGAGACATTGAAGCTGAACTCATGGATGGGTCTATGAAAGTACCAACAGTTTCTTCGGGTGAATCAGTAGCAGTTTCCAAAAACATGATGTGTATTACCGTTCACCCTCCTTGATTCCTTTTTCATCACTAAAATCCTCATCCTTTTCTCTTTTGTTGCCAACTTCCAGTCAACACCTCCATGATTACCTCTACAGGCGAGTTCCCTCTGTTATGATAAAAGGAGCTTATCCTCTACTATTTTTATCATGTTCAAAGCATTAGTATGGGCAACATAAAATGGTTATTTAGGTTTGTGGAAACTTCCGTTCCTGTTCTTTGTGAGTGTTCGTCTTTATACGTGCACTTTTTTGCAGATTGCGCCACTCTAAATACAATTCTGTAAGTTTCTTTGTATAATGAGATAGAGCTCTTGTAGGAATCCTAGCCTTCTCCCATAATATTACACTTTCACACGAGATTACATCATCACTTTCACTGACAGTTGATTTCCCTTCCTGTACATTATAAAACAAGACCAACAAAACCTGTCGATTAGATGACAATTTATGTCCACTGAACTATTGCTCAACTTCACTGACTAAATGAATGACCATTTCCCTATAATGCTTCTTCAAAAAAACTAAAGGGTGTGTCAGAAGAAATACAAAATTCACAGCATAAAATAATGATGATGATGATGACTGGATTGTGGGGCGCTCAACTGGGCGGTTATCAGCATCCATACAAATTCCCAACCTTTGCTCAATCCAATCTCGCCACTAGCATGAATGATGATGACGTCTGTCACCCAGCCTCTTTTAATGAGGTCTTGGACAAGATGTCCAAAAGTGGGGGAAAAAATTCAAAAACTGAAACAATTGGAAGTCCGTATGGCGAGGAAAGAAGCCTAAAAATGACATTCAAATTTCTTGCCTCGTTTCATAGATGATGTGGCAATACTAACATACAACGAGACAATAGCAAGCAAACAGAAAGAAACTCCGAAGCAATGTAGTGAAAGAAGCCTCCAAAAAACTAAGTACACATGCAACTCAAAAATGATCACAAAATATGGACATAATGAGGCAGTTCGATACTTCAAGTAAATGGGTGAAATCCTTGGCAATAAAGGTGGAAAGAAAATGGCACAGAATATTTATATACAAAAACTCCGGCGTTCTTACAGTAAATCAACAAAATGTGCAACAAAAATGTATGTCCATACACACGACAATCGGACACTATTAATACAGTTACCAAGCCTGAAGCCCTGTACACAGTGAAATGCTAACACTCCAAAGCACCTGTGAAACTTGTTTTATATATATATATATATATATATATATATATATATATATATACACACACACACACACACACACACCTGTCCCTTTTTCCCCCCAAGGTAAGTCTTTCCGCTCCCGGGATTGGAATGACTCCTTACCCTCTCCCTTAAAACCCACATCCTTTCATCTTTCCCTCTCCTTCCCTCTTTCCTGATGAAGCAACTGTGGGTTGCGAAAGCTTGAAATTTGTGTGTGTGTTTGTTATTGTTTCTATCAACGTACCAACGCTTTCCTTTGGTAAGTTACAGAATCTTTGTTTTTAGATATAATTTTCCGACGTGGAATGTTACCAACCCCCCCCCCCCCCCCCCCCCCCCATGGCCGATAGATGCACAGTCAATGACAAGTGACGGAGAGGAAGTGCCATTCTAAACTGAAGCCTACGATCATATTTGTTGTAAATATTAAGTAGTCCCTCCACATTCACACTCACATGGTAGCCATCCAAAAAGATCTACTGTCACTTCCACTTCGATTAGAATCTAATTAGAAGTCAGATGAAAATGCAACGGAAGTGCCAATTTTTTTTCACCTGACTTGTTAAGCATTTGTTACTTTTAGAGAAGCATGATGGTGGCAAATTCTGAGTAAAACCAGCATTTATCTTGTTGTCATGTTAAATTTGCTGCTTCTATCTAAACACAGCGGTGCTTACGCAATGTCGTCTCATTAACATGTTGTACAGGCAAGAGAATAAGTTTAAGTGAAGAACTGAGGAAAAAGTAAGGTCAACAGCTTTTGAAAAAGCACATCCTCTGTACAAAAATAAATGTGTAATGTCTTCTCTTTTGTTGTTCCAAAACCCACAGCATTTCTTGATTCACCAGTTATCGATGACCATTAAAAATTACAATCTCTCACTGAAAAAGTCTGTAGTTAATGGAATAACATAGCAGATAATGGAAGTTTCACATAATAACCATATGGCAAAATATCTCCTCTTTGTATGCTATCTCGTTTCGATGTCTCAAAGCGTTTATCAAGTTTGAGGAATGTTGCGGGTGTTTCATTCCAGCTTTATCACTAGTACATGCAATCATAAAAAAGTGCACTACATGAGACCATTTTTCTCGAGATTAGTGACAAATAGAGACGTCCACTGAAGTCAAAAGAAAATTCAATGTGTTAGTTAAATTTCGCACTCAGCACCATATTACATAATACGTGCCAATCACAAAAATCAAAGCAACCCCTAGTTTCCATTACTTTTTTTCCCCCCGAATTCAGCGCACTGTCTTACTTAGATACAAATATCACAATAACTATGACAATTAACAAAATGATGAGCAAGTCATCGTGAAGCTGACATATAAAGATATAAGTAACGCAAAAATGGAATCTTTACCAAATAGTTTCTGTACATTCATTTGAGGATGGCTGCAGAGAGAGCACCTAGATACTGTCTTCATAGCGCATTGGCAACCAGCCAAAAGCAGGTGAAAAATGTCGGCTTCCTCTTCAGAACAAATGAATGAACTCACCCAGTGGTTTAAACGTAAATTAATCACTACACATCAGTCACCAAATCCTGCACAGATCTTACATTCATTTTCAGAAGTTAAGATTTAAATCCCAAAATTCAGTAAATAAATTGTCTCATAAACTTTGTGTAATGTGTAGATGGAATATTGCACCTAATGAAGAACTGTTGGTGAAATCAATAACAATCACTTACAAAATGTAATGTACAGTGAGCTACATTTAACAATAATACAATATAAACAACTGTGGTAAATTTATTACCAATGGGTTAGACAGACACGCGTGTTCTGCATCTCTAATACTTCAAATGAAGATAACAACTTCAAGAGATGTTGCTGCAACAGTCGTAAAACATGTCTGCAATGGAACATGCAAACTTTATAGAGTTGTTGCAATAATATAGACCCTATTGATCACACACTTTACTTATATACCTATGAAAGAGAATTAATTATAAATGAGGATGCACTGTTAAAGAGTTGTCAAAGAGAAGTACTAATAGGACTGCAGCAGAATAGTGCCATAAGTTGCAGAAAACAATGTCATCTTTCAAAAATTGTGATAATGGACAGGTGACATCAAGAATTACTAGACATTAATGCAGCACATAGTACCATTTATTCTCTCTCAGGAATTTATGATTAGTCTCTTTTCTTGCAACATTGTCTAATCTTCTTCTAGACTAAAGAAATATACCAAAAATATTATATATTATTGCAGTACATGGTACCATTTATGATCTCTCAGGAATTTCTGCAAACTTCTCCCATCTTCTGCTAGACTGAAGACATCTATCTGTCAGTTTGTTGCGACCCAATCACTTGAATATGCAATCAAAATTGTGGACTATCTTTGTACCTACGTAATGAACTAACTAGCAGCATCTTTGGTTATGGTTGATGACTTGATTGTAGCTATCTCGCTTTCTCTGGAGGTTTTGTTCCTTCACTTTCAGTGACTGCTATATTAATAAACTGACTTACATCACCTTTATTCAACTGTGGATCACAGTGCCCACAAGTTCATGCTTTCTATCACCAATTTTTTGTGCAACACAAAAACAATCCTCCAAAAAATGGTCTTTAAGGATTTTTGCTTCAGTACATGTCAGTATGACTGGTTTGTACACAATGCAGATGACGTGAGAAAAGTAATGGCTGCAAATTTTTTTTGTGAAATCTCTCATAGCTTTTTAAATAAACCAAACATTATTGACATTCTACAGCTTTTTTCTTCACACCTACATATTTTCAGCCATCTGCCGCAAGAGGGCTCTGAATTGTAGTGTGTAACATGGTGGTGTGTAACGTAACTATGTTGCTGCATGAGAAACAGCATGCTGTAATTGAGCTTCAGATTTGAAGAGTTTGTCCACATATGGAGCACACACATATGGAGCACACGCTCCTTCAGCATGATAAATCCAGATCATACATGAATGCTACAACAATCCGGCGTCTTGAGTTCACTGTCATCAATTATCCTTCATACAATCCCGACTTTGGCAAATCCAATTTTCCTCTGTCTCCAAAACTTAAAGAACATCTTTGAGGATTTCATTTTGACAGTGCTGAAGTGGTGTAAGCAGAAGCGAGGTTGTGGTTCTGTCAACAAAGTAAAATATTCTACAGTGACAGTATCAACAAACTGGCCTCTCATTGGGAGAAATGAGTTCGCCACAGAGTGGCTACGTTGAGAAAAAAATATGTAGGCATGGAGAATGAAAATGTTAATGTTAATAATGTGTGATTCATTTAAAAAGCTTTAAGAGTTTTTATATAAAAATTCTGAGGCTTTACTTTTCAGTATGCCCTCGTAGTTTCAGAATGGCCAGATAGCGTGTGGTAGCTAATGGGCTAAATGAGATAGTTGAACTCCAATGTTTCACTGCTTGACCAGTTTCAATTTTGAAGGAGCAAAGATTTATTACACCAAGTTGCCTTGACAGGAAAACACTAGCAGCATAATGAGTACACTGTTCTACAGAAGTGACTAGCTCGACCTCCTTGAAACAAATTTATTTGTCCTGGCTTTGGGATTACGTGACTTTTGCCACTATGGTTGGCTCAAAATCAGAGCATTCATACTGTAAAACCTCACTAATCTGTCCCCTACAGGACCACGATCATGATTGGAATGCAAAAAGACTCATGTTATCACAAGAACACTTTCATTAACATCACAGTACAATACAGTTTAATTTTAATCTGGAAATATTGTCTGATATATTGTTCTGTGTTAAAATAGAAACACAACGAAAAGAAAACATCGCCACAGTGGAAAATCTTACACAAAAGCGTAATGTATAGTACTGCCTGCACTGTACAATACATCTGTATTGACCAGTAAGATACTGTTAATGTGAGTGAAAGTTTGACAAATGTACAGACCTTATTACAGTGCTGGAATGACACACAAACGACTCATTTTGTGCAACAAGATTTCTCGTAAGGAACATTTTGTAGTTTAAGCCGGACTCATGAATGTTTTACACTTTAGCAGGGATCTGCTTAAGCTCTTTAGGTGAGTTTTCAAATTTTGGAAGATTTCATCACTGGCAGCTGTTTCATCAGCAGAAAATCCCATCGGAAATAATTACATTTCTGATCCATTGCCACTTTTTTCACTACTGTACCCAGCATTCATTTGCAGTAAGCCTTTCATTTTCATTGTGCCTTCTCTTTTATGATTGGTCCACACAACAGAGTTCCTTTTCTTCTCTCCTGCTCAAAGAACATCCACAACACATTGTCTAGATTTCATTTTTAGGCCCCTTCAAAGTCTTGCATATTTTCAGTCCTTTCTCAACATCAGTCGTCACTGAATGACTTTCAGGATTTTCCTAATTTTTTTTTCTCCAGTCTTTAACAGTTGGTATGACAACCCCTATGTCTCTTGCAATGTTTCAAAGAGACTCATACTGTGTCTGTTCCTAAACATACTTTCAGTTTCTCTGCTAAATACAGTGTCATGTGTTTACATTTAGTTAATGCCAGGATTAAGCTTTACATACTTTAATATGTAATAGGAACACTGTCACTAGTTGACATCTGAATTGTGTGCACAACAACATTTACTGGTTGAAGTAGAAACAAATTATTTCATACTAAAACTCATTGAACTACTGTGCATACCAACAGCAAACTAGTCTACTTATCCAAAATGCAGACAATGAGTCATCGACAAGTGCAGACAAACATCTCAAATGGGATGGTTGAACTAGCGGGGAGATGGATCATTCGAGATCAGATTAGCAAGATTCTACTGTTTTAACATCCACATTTCTTTAGAGCCCAATTATTGTAAGTAAAAATTCACAGAAAACTAAGCTCATACAGAGGCAAACTAACAGCTGTTCTTAACATGCACCACCCACAAAGTGAAGAGAAATTGGGAACGGGGTAACAAGAGAAAGATAACATGCATCTCACTGCATGGTAACTTGTAATGAAGACATGTACAGTTATTTGTAGATGACAATGCAGGAGGACTAAAAGAATCAAATCTAAAAGCATAACACAGCCCACCAAAGCATTTTCAAAGGATATGTTGACAGAAAAAAAGTTCAGCAATGTAAAGGAGTATAAGACATTTGAAATCCTTGCATGTTATCATGTCCAAGAGAGGGAGACTTGGCTGAATTAAAATGGATGAAATGCAAATAAGGAATTTCTCTCCTATACTGTGCAGTCTGGCTGGTTGCAAGCTAAGGGACTTACCTAACAGCAAGGTCACCAAAATTTTGCTCAACAGATAGTTGATCAGGAGTTAATGAAGTCAACCAGAAATTTGATCAAATTATTAAAATATGTAAGAGTAGCAAATTAAGGCCTTGCAATCAAAGCTGATGCCAGAGCTGAGAAATAATTTAAAAAGAAAGAAACTTCATGCTTAAAAGCTTCATGGATGCCAGACAGATAGACAACACCAAAATTAGGTGAGAGAAATTATCAGGGTGGAGCCAGGCGAGTGTCCCCCAGAGATCTGTATATGATGGAAGCCACCTATCCCACAGCTGTCCCACGTTCAAACTGTTAAACGTCCCACCAACATTTCCAATCCTGTGTTAATTTTTCTGTCTCCAAAATATCTGCAATGATTTGGGTTAACACTGTGAGAGAATTTGGTCCTAGAATTTTCAGTAACTCAGCAATAAATCCATCTTCACCAGATTATCTATTTTTTTTAATGTGTCTGTGAATTTCTTCTTGTGAAGGTGGAGATGATTAGGGGTGTGTATAAGTAGGTCTTTCTTTAGGGAACCTCAAAGGTGGTTCGGGACAATTAGGGTGTGTTGAGAAATAATGTGACAGTTCCTTACGGCTTTCCTGGTTAGTGAGTGCAAGTTTTCCATCAAATTTCTCGAAACATAATTTCTATGTGCTGTACCCGCAAATTTTTTTTGCAGAAGTCCTGTAAAAATCTTGTTATTGTAGTTGCGGAAGTTTTCTTCGATTAACTTCAGTTGGGTTTTCAGGTATTTTCTTTTGATCTGCCTAATGATTTTTCCACTTGTTTGCTAGTTTCATAAAAGTAGTGAAGATTTTCCAATGTTTTCTTTCTGTTGTGGTTAAGTTTTGCCAAAGCTTTATCACACTCTGTATCCCATCATCGATGTTTTGTATTTTTCTTCAAGGGGACTAAATCTTTAGCCTTCTTGACAGAAAAATATGGCATAGGCCTACTTTGCACAGAGATGTAATTTGTTCTTCTTTAGGTGTATTGAAGTCATTAAAGGGACAAATACTTTAATCAGACTGGCGATAGCATGAGAGCACAAAATAAAATAAATGAATAAGTTATTACAAGAACAAACTTCAGGTGATCTGATATCTCATTTCTATTTGTAAATTACATATAATACACGCAGTTTATAGCATTTTTTTGCTTTGTTTTTAAATCATGACTGGCATTAACATGAATACCTAGGAATCAATTATATAGAGTTATTGTATCTGCAGTGAGATGCAGCTGTCTGTTACACTAGGACCTTTATATTTATATTTAAATTAGTAACAAACCTTCAGATGAACTGTTGACTTATTACTGTTGATCTGGGGCATTAGCAAGAGGAGATTCTGTTTATTTAAGCTAAAGGTATTTGTATAAAAGTTAGAGAGATTGTAATGAACTAAAGCTGTTTGTATGGCTGTACACTTTATATTAAAAAAAAAAAAAAAAAAACACGAACAAAAGTTCTTTAACGGTTGACTTATTTTTTATTCTTATATTAAAATGATCTGGAATATTGGTAAAGGCAGTTTCTGTTTGTTCAAGCTAGAAGTAATATGTATAAAAGTTCTGATTTATGTTAGCAGCAGAGGGCTTTAACATTTAGAAATATAGTACAGGTTTTATTCTGTGGTAGGATATTACATTGGCACCGGCTTAGTTAGGATGTAAGGAGAGAAAGGAGGGGTAGGGGGGTGGGGGGAGGGGGGGGGGGAAGGGTTCGTTGAGTGTTTACTTGTTTTGGACTAGTAGATCTTCAAAATTCTAAAGGAAAAATTCGTTTCTCAGTTCAATTTGATCATTGAGTAGGTAGTCAGGTGCAGTATATGTGTAGATAAATATTTCAATTTCTTCCAGAAGGTCAAGTATTGTGCCTTTGTTGGCAAAATGTAGCATTTGAAGATTCTGTTCTGTTGTTTGCAGAATGATTGTTGGGCAAGATGTGAGGCAAAGCTGGACTTATTCAGGTTGTTAAGAGGGAGTGCATCTGTGTGTTATTTAAATACTGTTGTGAAGCTTCCACCAGTTTGTCCAATGTAGAAGCTTGGACATTGGTTGCAAATGAACTTGTACACACCTGACTTTTGTTACTGTTGTACAGTGGTTTTGGTGCTGTATGTGACTTTATTTTGTTGTTCGTGAAGAAACATATTTTTATGTTGTACATCATGAAGAGATTGGAAATTTGGTGAGGAATCTTCCCTAAGAAAGGTAAGCTAATAAATGTGGTCTTCTTGTTTGTGGGTGGTAGTTCAGCAGGTGGTTAATTTAATTTTGCTGTATGGATTAGTTTATCTATTATTGCAGGGTTGTACCCATTGCTGGAGGCAACTGATTTAATAATTTCTGTTTCTTTCTGTCTTTCACTTGTGTCCATTGGGATTTTAAGCATGTGATTAACCATTGTTCTGAAGAATCCTTTCTTCTGTTGGTCTGTGGTACCATTCGTTGTTGTTGGCTTTCTGAAAATTTGAAATTTATGCTTTTGATTTTTATTTGAGATTGTTAGATCAAGATAGTTCATGCCTTCTGGTGTTTCATGTTCTACTGTGAATTGAATTTTATTGTGTACTTTATTATGTTCTTCGGCTAGATTATATATTTCTTCTTTTGTTCCATTGAACAGAAAGAGTGTGTCATAGAATTTGTAATAAAGCAGTTTATCTTTTAGTTGGGTTCAGGATCTAAACAAGTTGTTTTCAAGGTTATTTATATACATTTCTGCTAGCAAGACGGCAAGACTACTACCCACTGCCAGTCCATCTTTCTGAATGTAAAACTTGTTGTTGAGCAGGAAGTAGTTGTGGGATAATATAAGCTCCAGGATCTCTATGAGTTCTTAGATTTCAGCTCTACCCATTGTCCCATGTTTGAGTAAGTTATTTCTTATTACTTTAAAGCTTTTAAAGCTTCAATAATAAAATCCTAAGCATACTTTTACACTGAACTGCGATAAAATTTTCTGAAATTTGAAGTCCTTTTTTTAGTTTCTGTGTAGCAATGAAGTCTAACCATGCATTTCACAGTGGTCTCCTGTGAACATAAATCTTGTAGAAGATTGCTGGAGCACAGCAAATGTACGAGGTGTGATTGTAAAGTTATAAGAAAGGGCTTGTAATTGTACAATGGTGGTATTTACATGCGACAGTGATGCATCTCCTTCACAATAGTCCTCTTCTGACTGAACACACCAACTCCAATGGTGTTTCCACTTTTAAAAACATTCCTGGAAATTTTTTTCCTGAAGTGCATTAAGGATGCTCTCTGTTTTTGCTTGGATGTCTTCAATCGAATCAAATCGCTTCCCTTTCAGTGAAAATTTGTGTTGAGAAAACTTCTAGAAGTCCCCACGGGGCCAAATCAGGGGAATTTGGTCAAAAATTCAACGACGGAAAAGGCATAATGAGCCGGAGCATTGTCATGGTGTAGCACCTAACTCCTGTCTTTCCACAATGCAGTCCTCTTCTTCCGCATCTTTTCGCACACGCGCTCAAGGACACATTTGTAGTATTCCTGTTTAATTGTCTGTACTCCAGGGGTAAATTCATGATCCACAATACCAACAGAATCGAAAAAAGTAACCAACATTGTCTTCATCTTCGACCGACTTTGCCGTGCTTTTTTTGGTCGTGGTGAACCTGGAGTCTTCCACTGCGAAGACTGCACTTTGGTTTCAGGATTGTATCACCCCCCCCCCACACACACACACACACACACACACACACCCCCCATGAACCATGGACCTCGGCGTTGGTGGGAAGGCTTGCGTACCTCAGCGATACAGATAGCCGAACCATAGGAGCAACCACAACGGACGGGTATCTATTGAGAGGCCAGACAAACGTGTGGTTCCTGAAGAGGGGCAGCAGCCTTTTCAGTAGTTGCAGGGCCAACAGTCTGCACGATTGACTGATCTGGCCTTGTAACAATAACCAAAACGGCTTCGATGTGCTGCAAGGGGAAACTACGGCCGTAATTTTTCCCGAGGGCATGCAGCTTTACTGTATGATTAAATGATGATGGCGTCCTCTTGGGTAAAATATTCAGGAGGTAAAATAGTCCCCCATTCAGATCTCCGGGAGGGGACTACTCAAGAGGACGTCGTTATCAGGAGAAAGAAAACTGACGTTCTACAGATCGGAGCGTGGAAAGTCAGATCCTTTAATCGGGCAGGTAGGTTAGAAAATTTAAAAAGGGAAATGGATAGGTTAAAGTTAGATATAGTGGGAATTAGTGAAGTTCGGTGGCAGGAGGAACAAGACTTTTGGACAGCTGACTACAGGGTTATAAACACAAAATCAAATACAGGTAATGCGGGAGTTGGTTTAATAATGACTAGGAAAATAGGAATGCGGGTAAGCTACTACAAACAGCATAGTGAACGCATTATTGTGGCCAAGATAGATACGAAGCCCACACCTACTACAGTAGTACAGTTAATACACCTACTACAGTAGTACAGTTAATATCCCAACTAGCTCTGCAGATGACGAAGAAATTGATGAAATTAATAATGAGATAAAAGAAATTTTTCGGGTAGTGAAGGGAGACGAAAATTTAATAGTCATGGGTGACAGGAATTCAGGCGTAGGAAAAGGGACAGAAGGAAACGTAGTAGGTGAATATGGATTGGGGCTAAGAAATGAAAGAGGATGCACTTGAGGACAATATTATGGAAATGGAAGATGATGTAAATGAAGATGAAATGGGAGATATGATATTGCGTGAAGAGTTTGACAGAACACTGAAAGACCTCAGTCGAAACAAGGCCCCGGGAGCAGACAACATTCCACTGGAACTACTGATGGCCTTGGGAGAGCCAGTCCTGACAAAACTCTACCATCTGTTGAGCAAGATGTATGAAACAGGCGAAATACCCTCCGACTTCAAGAAGAATATAATAATTCCAATCCCAAAGAAAACAGGTGTTGACAGATGTGAAAATTACTGAACAATCAGTTTAATAAGCCACAGCTGCAAAATATTAACACGAATTCTTTACAGACGAATGGAAAAACTAGTAGAAGCCGACCTCGGGGAAGACAAGTTTGGATTCCGTAGAAACACTGGAACACATGAGGCAATACTGACCCTACGACTTATCTTAGAAGAAAGATTAAGAAAAGGCAAACCTACGTTTCTAGCATTTGTAGACTTAGAGAAAGCTTTTGACAATGCTGACTGGAATACTCTCTTTCAAATTCTAAAGGTGGCAGGGGTAAAATACAGGGAGCGAAAGGCTATTTACAATTTGTACAGAAACCAGATGGCAGTTATAAGAGTCGAGGGACATGAAAGGGATGCAGTGGTTGGGAAGGGAGTAAGACAGGGTTGTAGCCTCTCCCCGATGCTATTCAATCTGTATATTGAGAAATCAGTAAAGGAAACAAAAGAAAAATTCGGAGTAGGTATTAACATCCACGGAGAAGAAATAAAAACTCTGAGGTTTGCTGATGACATTGTAATTCTGTCAGAGACAGCAAAGGACTTGGAAGAGCAGTTGAATGGAATGGACAGTGTCTTGAAAGGAAGATATAAGATGAACATCAACAAAAGCAAAACGAGGATAATGGAATGTAGTCGAACTATGTCGGGTGATGCTGAAGGAATTAGATTAGGAAATGAGACACTTAAAGTAGTAAAGTAGTTTTGCTATGTGGGGAGCAAAATAACTGATGATGGTTGAAGTAGAGAGGATATAAAATGTAGACTGGCAATGGCAAGGAAAGCGTTTCTGAAGAAGAGAAATTTGTTAACATCGAGTATAGATTTAAGTGTCAGGAAGTCATTTCTGAAAGTATGTGTATGGAGTGTAGCCATGTATGGAAGTGAAACATGGACGATAAATAGTTTGGACAAGAAGAGAATAGAAGCTTTCGAAATGTGGTGCTACAGAAGAATGCTGAAGATTAGATGGGTAGATCACGTAACTAATGAGGAAGTATTGAATAGGATTGGGGAGAAGCGAAGTATGTGGCACAACTTGACCAGAAGAAGGGATCGGTTGGTCGGACATGTTCTGAGGCATCAAGGGATCACCAATTTGGTATTGGAGGGCAGCGTGGAGGGTAAAAATTGTAGAGGGAGACTAAGAGATGAATACACTAAGCAGATTCAAAAGGATGTAGGTTGCAGTAGGTACTGGGAGATGATGAAGCTTGCACAGGGTAGAGTAGCATGGAGAGCTGCATCAAACCAGTCTCAGGACTGAAGACCGCAACAACAACAACAACATCCATATAACTATGATTCATCACCTGTAATTTCACTATTAAACACATCTGGGTCATTTTTAGTCCAATTAATCAGTTCTTAATACACTTTAAATTGGTATTGTCTCTGGGCACATGACAACACTTTTGCAATGAATTTTGCGGACACTCAATGCATGTTCAGATCTTCAGTTGAAACTGACTGAATGCATAGAAACTTAAATTAAGTTCATCACCCATCTCCCTAATAGTAAGTCCACGATCAGAGCACACTAAGTCATGAACTTTCACATTTTCATTCGCTTCTGAGGTGGAAGGGCGGCAGGACTGTAGTTCATCTTCAAATGATTCGCGGCCATTTTTTGAACCTGCTGAACTAGACAAAAACATTTGACTGGCTGATACAATTATCTCCAAAAGCTGTTTTTAATAGTTCGTACGTCTCAGAAGCTGATTTCCCAGTTTTACAACAAAATTTCACACGAACTCATTGCTCCATTTTTACGTCAATTTTCATGCAAACAGAATCCCCTAGCATTCAACCAGCTGCCAACCTGTCAGAGGGTGTTCAAGGACAAGGCAATGACTCACTCCACACCCTCCCTGTACCAGCCGGCCAAACCAGTAAGCAGTAGCGGATCCATTCTTAAAACTTTCCAATCACACCTCGTATTTATCTTGTATCACTGGCGAACACTTGTCACTCAACTGACGAACTGCCATCACTTTCAGTCTCTACTCCATGACCTTCCTGTTTTTATGCACGCATTTTATCACTACACCAAGACACAAACTATGCTGCTCTCAGCCGTTGTCCTGGCTGTACAGCTAGGAGCAATGGTATTGTTTTCACACTCGCAGCAGAATTTAATTCATCGTACTTCAGCAAATTTGCATGAACTCCCTCGTGAATCAATACATCTATTACTCAAAACAGGATCAAAACCCCTACAGTGGTTCCTGAGATTATCACGAACATACAGACAGAAGCAGGCAGGGTATTTTCCCATGTGAAAGTACACTATTCCCCTGGTGAAAGTTCTTTTTTCCATGTTAAGTGACAACATGCTTATTAATCCTTTGAATAATGAAAGTTTTATACACCAGCATAGAATTTCCCAGCACTTTAGGACATGAACCCAGCAAACAACAAGGTGTTTTGGAAAGATCTTTGATTCGCGGTAACGTTTACACTGCATATTTTTGTATTATGATAGTATAAACACGAATTCCACCAAATACAGCGCAATAGCTTCCGAAGCATGAGACTGTAATGTGCTTTTTTCAGCCAATCACAGTTCATGTCGTGTAATGTCACCAGCCAATGATAGCAGATATTCACAGCACAGGGCACTTGATGTAGTCAACCAGTAGCAAAACCATCATTAAGTAGCACGAACACACAAGTAGGAAGAGTTAATGGTTTAAATTAATATAAATATAGTATAGCTACAAGAAAAGCTAAGCTTTCACATGTAATATCTGTTGTCAAAACTTGTTCAGTATCATAAGAACACAGCTTAAACTGCGCAGCCGAATATTTCTGACTAGCACAATTATAAATTTCACTACTGTGCACTGACCATTTCATGGGTTACCTGGCTAAATACTTGTTCTGTTGAGCACTTCGACTTTTTCACAAAAAAGCAATTACATGTGAAATTGCTCAAGAACTCACTTCATGTGCCCCCCATCCTCTCTCAGATACTTATACTCTTTGCCATCATTACTGCATAAATTGTAAGCTATGAAAGAACTAAAATAAATATGAAGAACTAGTCTCAAAGCTTAGTCTTTTTTAGTGCGTGTTACCCTTTAAGGTATATCAAAAACAAATGTGCCAATAAAATTTTACATAATAGCATTAACAGCTGGCCTTTTGGGGCTGAAATTTTTCTAAGTGGATGGTCCTCATTGTTAAGTTCTGAATGAGAGCCTAACACTCCACGATTGAAGAAATTCATCACACGTTCTCACACGTAACATAATTTATCTTGTGTAAATGAAAATTTACTTTGAAAGTAACACTTCTCAAACCACCATTCACAACATTTTTCTGCGACCTGTTAGAAATGTAAACAGTTTTGATGTCACACTAATCAAAACAAGAACCATAAGAAAAACAGGCTGTGGAGCACACCTCACAGCACACGACACTGTAGGCGGCAGCGGCCATCTCTGGCCCGGAGTGAGTAACTATTCCAGATAAGTTTAATAATTCTTGACTATGTTTTTAAATGCATGCAAGCTCTCAATAGCACACAACAAAGTTAAGACCATTAGTGGGCACCTTTTCTGTTTCAAACTGATTTCCCATTAGCCCTACATGGGGGATGAGCATTCGCAAAGTGTGGAGGGCAAGCTGACTAGTACGATGTCACTTTTTCGTTGCAGGACCTGTATTTCTAGGGGGCCCTGCATCAAAACCAATTTTGTTGTTATAAAGTACTGCATACTCTTGACACATTTTGTTGTTAGCAGATGTTTGAGTGTGCACAGTGTCTTACTGTTGTGTGGGGCACATTTTCTTTGAAGCCGAAGTTTTATTCTGGTGTTATTCTAGTAGGCTAAATTAAAACTTATTGTCGGAGTATCAGTTCTTACCAGTCAAAATGACAAGAATTTAACTGAAAAGTAAAACAATGAAAATTTACTGGAATCCTAAAAAATTGGCATGAAAAGAATCAGATTTCTTTTGTTACATAGGTTTTAATATATGAGCAGATTCTAAGTAAACATTATCCTAGAAAGATAGTGGGGAATAGATAAACAAACTGTGCCAGACTTTACCAAGACCATTCCATGTAAAATGAACACAACACAATAAAAGTACCTCAGATTAAAAACAGCTGTCAGATATGAGGTAATAACTTTGTACTAATTGTTAAGGAAAGTCTGTTCCAGGTTCACACATTAATTTTAAACAAAATGGGATTCTTCAAGAACAACAGTCAATGAACATTCATATTCTATGACATATATTTCCAAATCTCTTAATACTTCATTATGAGAAGGAAAGACGCTACTCACCATATAGCAGAGACGCTGAGTCACAGATAGGCACAACAAAAACAAAAAGATTTTCACACTTACAGCTTTCGGCCAATGGCCTTTGTCAACAATAGACACACATATGCACACACAAACTCATGCAAATTCAACTCACGCATACGACTGCAGTCTCAGGCAACTGAAACCACAATTCAGTTCAGTTCCAGTTGCCTGAGACTGCAGTTATGTGTGAGAGTTGCATTTGCGTGAGTGTTTGTGTGCGTATGTGTGTGTATGTTGACGAAAGCCATTGGCCGAAAGCTTCAAGTGTGGAAATCTTTTTATTGTGCCTATCTGCGACTCACCATCTCTGCTATATGGTGAGTAGAACTCTCCTTCTCATAAATTGTTACATTCCACCCTAGATTCTCCATTGTTTGATCTCTTAATACTTTGATTTTCACTGAAATTTTCTGCACTTTTATTACACTTGTGTATGTTGCAACTATACAAAATAGTTCACAACTATGGTAGAATATCAGTGCTCATGCATTACTGAGAAGATTTTAGAAATTAAAAACTAAATGACTTACTGTAGACACGAATTTCGGTTTTGAGCTACTCAAGTAGCCGTGATGGTTGCACATTAGGAGCACAAGTACTGTACTACTCTCTCCTGGAATACAATCATCTCCATGAAGTTCTATGCGGATTCCTCCATTGACGTAGCTTATTTCCTTTGTCGTGTAACCTGCACAAGCGAGCAAAATAAGTACCATTTTTCATACACTTCCATACATAAAACAGAATGTAAATGTATATTCTACATGCAACACCTAAAAATTCTTATTAATAACACAATTAAATAATGTATGTCGAAAAATAAAAACACTTGTTTTCTAAATAAATACAACAAAGTTGAATAATATCCAAAATGAATAGTTTTAACTTTAAAATCCACTCAACTCTACTAGAAAGTATCTGAAGAACTTCTGCCTTCCAGAGTAGTGTGTGTTACACTAAATAATGCACTCATCTATAGTTACAAAGTACTTTAAATAGAAAATCACAGTACAGATTCATTCAGATAAAATATAAACTTAGCCTGTTGCCAAAATTACATTTAACAACAATTGCTGTGCAAATTTAATCCCCATTATTTCTGTTCCAGTTGGGAAGAATTTATCATGTTTTAGGCCCTTGTAATTCATAGCACAGCATTCTGGGATTTAAGAAGAACTATAAACTCCACAAATACAATTCTAGGAGACTGTAATGGCTAACTGGAACACCTTGCCACACATTGTGCACTGGATAGTAATAATTTTTGGTATTCGCTAATAATTTTGTGAAGTTTCGTTGGTATTGGTATTAGTTGTGGTTTAGTAGTATTAATACAAGTAATTGCTTTCTTAGTAGAGATTGAATTTTGAGACCACTATTGTTAGTTCTATAAACAGTTCTACTGGTGTAACTGAATGTAGGTAATGTAGTTGTATAGTTTTTTACAGTAACTGTAAAATTTCACCATGAGTGAGAAGTGTGGGCTCTGTGGTAGGTTTGTGAGTAGTGGGTTACGGTGTTGGATTTTTTCAAAGTATTTCACTGGGGGGGGGGGGGGGGTGAATGAAATGGGGAGGCCACTGGGCATTCTAGTAAGATCCTCTGATGGGAATGCAGAATCTGTAGTAGAAATAAGTTGATAGAGGCGCAGGAGCATAAAATTTGTGCCCTTCAGATGCAGTTACAACACGCAAACGAAGAACTAAATAGGGGAGGAGGGTGAAGTGTGCTAGAGAATGGGAACTGGCAGTTGGCAAGATGGCAGCTAGGAGGATGAGGTATTCAGATAGTTAGACTTTGCATATATGCAATAGATTTGACCAACTGTCAAGAGTTGAGTGGAGAGGAGCCTCTAGTAGCTGTAGCAGTATGTAACATGCAGCAGTCCTCAGCAGTTAGGAGGCCTAGGTCAGTTGCAAAGGCTAACAGAAAGAAGAAGGTTCAGCTGCTAGGTAGTTCGCACGGTAGAGGTGTGGGCGTGTGGGCCAGCAGCTGCAGAAGGTGTTGGGGAGGGGGAGGGTGGGTGGGTGAGTACCAGGTCACCAGCATTATGAACCCTACTGCACAGTTGGCTCAGGTGACTGACAGCATAGGGGAGTTATGTAGGAATTTTATGAAGGAGGATAAGTTAATGATAGTAGGTGGAGCAGAGAACAGTCTTGATTGGGACGGGGAATGTGATGTAGGTGGTGACCTGGTAAAGATAGCTACTCAAACTGGTGGCATTGATGTACATTTCATGCAACTGTTTCCGCATCATGATCAGCCTCATCTTAATGCAGCTGTTATGCGCGTTAACATGGGGCTGGAGAGGGCGCTGATGGCAGAAGGCATAAGGGTGACATTTCAGTGGTACCAGTTGGGCCTATCAGTAGATCACATATGTAACAGCCATGCCCCTATCTGCTATAATTACGTGAAGCTCTTGGTATAGATGTCATAGTATAGATGTCATGTTACGACACTTCAACGGATCATGCAGAATTTCGCAATTTGTTTGCGCCACATCACTAGGCATGGCGTGCACCTCAATATGGTATGGGAAGGAGAGGCTGGCAAAGTCTACAGGTGACAGTGTAGTGGGTGGTGGAATCACTCATGGAAAAATTCCTGTAGTAGTTGGTGTAAGAGCTGCAACTTTTTTAGATTGAAGTCAGCTGATATGTATGCCTGCTTAAAGGAAGTCTCTCTAACTAAGGGCTAACCTTCAGAGGGCATCATGTTTCCAAAGTAGAGAAGGAATTACCATTTTTCATCAGCGTATAAGAGGCATTGAATTTATTGGTATATCGGAGGACAACTTAAATAATTTGACAATTCACAGGCTTCCTTTAGCAGGATGAGGGAGTGGCCATGTTCGTAGAAAACAGTATTCCATTTGAGTCCATAGATGTTTCATGGCACTGCACTGAACAGATATTTGAATGTTGTGCAGGAGCAGATGAATTTAGTGAAAGTAAACTTATAATTGTTGTTGTTTATAGGTCCCCTAATTCCAACTTCAGAGCATTTCTGCTCAAGCTAGAGAGAGTTCTTGATTCACTTTATACGAAGTGCCAGGAATTAGTTATATGTGATGACTTCAGTATTAATTTTGTATATGATGGTGCCAGAAAAACAATGTTGGTATAGCTTCTAAATTCATATGATCTCATGCAGACTGTGTTTTTTCCAACTAGGGTGCAGGGGAACAGTAGCACAGCCATAGACAATATCTTTATTCATTCTTCATTACTAAATGGGCTTTCTGTTAGTAAAAGGGTGAATGGCCTTTCTGACCATGATGCACAAATTTTTACACTAAAAGGCTTTTGTACTCTAACAAATGTCACATATAATTACAAACTATGTAGGAAAGTTAATCCAACAGCAATAGAGAGTTTTTTAAACTTTGTCAAGGAACAAAAGTTGCAGCATTTTTATAGAGCCGGTAACAAAGATGATAAATATAATGCTTTTCTTAACATTTCTCATGCTCTTTGGGAACTGCTTTACATTAGTACCTTCTGAACGGGGTACCAGCGGTAATAGGCAGCCTGGATGGCTGACTAGTGGGAAAAGGATATCATGTAGAACGAAGCAGGAATTATATCAAAATGTTAGAAGTAGCCACAACCACGCTGCAATAGCCCATTACAAACAGTACTATAAGGTGCTTAAAAGTATTACTAGGAAGGCAAAGAGTATGGGGTACACAGACCAAAATGGTACTGACACAGAGGATGACAGACTAAAGGCCGAAATACTAAATGTCTTCTTCCAAAGCTGTTTCACAGAGGAAGAATGCACTGTAGTTCCTTTTCTAGATTGTCGTACAGATGACAAAATGGTAGATATCGAAATAGACGACAGAGGGATAGAGAAACAATTAAAATCTCTCAAAAGAGGAAAGGCCGCTGGACCTGATGGGATACCAGTTCGATTTTACACAGAGTACGCGAAGGAACTTGCCCCCCTTCTTGCAGCGGTGTACCATAGGTCTGTAGAAGAGCGAAGCTCTCCAAAGGATTGGAAAAGGGCACAGGTCATCCCCGTTTTCAAGAAGGGACGTGCAGAACTATAGACCTATATCTCTAACATCTATCAGTTCTAGAAATTTGGAACACGTATTATGTTTGAGTATAATGACTTTTCTGGAGACCAGAAATCTACTTTGTAGGAATCAGCATGGGTTTCGAAAAAGAAGATCGTGTGAAACCCAGCTGGCGCTATTCGTTCACAAGACTCGGACGGCCATAGACACGGGTTCCCCACAGTTCCCCACAGTCGTTTAATGAACAAAGTAAGAGCATATGGACTATCACACCAATTGTGTGATTGGATTGAAGAGTTCCTAGATAATAGAACGCAGCAAGTCATTCCCAATGGGGAGAGGTCTTACGAAGTAAGAGTGATTTCAGGTGTGCCGCAAGGGAGTGTTGTAGGACGGTTGCTACTCACAATATACATAAATGACCTTGTGGATGACATCGGAAGTTCACTGAGGCTTTTTGCGGATGATGCTGTGGTATATCGAGAGGTTGTAACAATGGAAAATTGTACTGAAATGCAGGAGGATCTGCAGCAAATTGACGCATGGTGCAGGGAATGGCAACTGAATCTCAATGTAGACAAGTGTAATATGCTGTGAATACACAGAAAGAAAGATCCCTTATCACTTAGCTACAATATAGCAGGTCAGCAACTGGAAGCAGTTAATTCCATAAATTATCTGGGAGTACGCATTAGGAGCGATTTAAAATTGAATGATCATATGAAGTTGATTGTCGGTAAAGCAGATGCCAGACTGAGATTCATTGGAAGAATCCTAAGGAAATGCAATCCGAAAACAAAGGAAGTAGGTTACAGTAAGTTTGTTCGCCCACTGCTTGAATACTGCTCAGCAGTGTGGGATCCGTACCAGATAGGGTTGATAGAAGAGATAGAGAAGATCCAAAGGAGAGCAGCACGCTTCGTTACAGGATCATTCAGTAATCACGAAAGCGTTACGGAGATGATAGAAGAACTCTAGTGGAAGACTGCAGGAGAGACGCTCAGTAGCTTGTTATGGTATTTTATTGAAGTTTCGAGAACATACCTTCACCGAGGAGTCAAGCAGTACATTGCTTCCTCCTACGTATATCTCGCGGAGAGACCATGAGTATAAAATAAGAGAGATTAGAGCCCACACAGAGGCATACTGACAATCCTTCTTTCCACGAACAATACAAGACTGGAATAGAAGGGAGAACCAATACAGGTACCCTTCGTCACACACCGTCAGGTGGCTTGCGGAGTATGGATGTAGATGTAGATGTGTTGTTGTTGTTGTCTTCAGTCCTGAGACTGGTTTGATGCAGCTCTCCATGCTACTCTATCCTGTGCAAGTTTCATCATCTCCCAGTACCTACTGCAGCCTACATCCTTCTGGATCTGCTTAGTGTATTCATCTCTTGGTCTGCCTCTACAATTTTTACCCTCCACACTGCACTCCAATACTAAATTGGTGATCCCTCGATGTCTCAGAACATGTCCTACCAACCGATCCCTTCTTCTAGTCAAGTTGTGCCACAAACTCCTCTTCTCCCCAATTCTATACAATACCTCCTCATTAGCTATGTGATCTACCCATCTAATCTTCAGCATTCTTCTGTAGCACCACATTTCCAAAGCTTCTATTCTCTGCTTTTTCAAACTATTTATCGTCCATGTTTCTCTTCCATACATGGCTACACTCCATACAAATACTTTCAGAAATGACTTCCTGACACTTAAATCTATACTCGATGTTAACAAATTTCTCTTCTTCAGAAACGCTTTCCTTGCCATTGCCAGTCTACATTTTATATCCTCTCTACTTCAACCATCATCAGTTATTTTGCTCCCCACATAGCAAAACTACTTTACTACTTTAAGTGTCTCATTTCCTAATCTAATTTCCTCAACATCACCCAACTTAATTCGACTACATTCCATTATCCTTGTTTTGCTTTTGTTGATGTTCATCTTATATCCTCATTTTAAGACACTGTCCATTCCGTTCAACTGCTCTTCCAAGCCCTTTGCTGGGTCTGAAAGAATTACAATGTCATCAGCGAACCTTAAAGTTTTTATTTCTTCTCCATGGATTTTAATACCTACTCCGAACTTTTCTTTAGTTTCCTTTATTGCTTGCTCAATATACAGATTGAATAACATCGGGGATAGGCTACAACCCTGTCTCACTCCCTTCCCAACCACTGCTTTCCTTTCATACTCCTCGACTTTTATAACTGCCATCTGGTTTCTGTACAAATTGTATTCCTTTTTGCCTGCTTCATTTACTGCATTTTTATATTTTCTCCTTTCATCAATTAAATTCAATATTTCTTCTGTTACCATAGGGTTTTCTACAAGCCCTCGGTTTTTTTACCTATTTGATCATCTGCTGCCGTCACTACTTCATCCCTCAAAGCTACTCATTCTTCTTCTACTGTATTTCTTTCCCCCATTCCTGTCAATTGCTCCCTTATGCTCTCCCTGAAACTCTGTACAACCTCTGGTTCTTTTAGTTTATCCATGTCCCATCTCCTTAAATTCCCACCTTTTTGCAGTTTCTTCAGTTTTAATCTACAGGTCATAACCAATAGATTATGGTCAGAGTCCACATCTGCCCCTGGAAATGTCTTACAATTTAAAACCTTGTTCCTAAATCTGTCTCTTACCATTATATAATCTATCTGATACCTTTTAGTATCTCCAGGCTTCTTCCATGTATACAGCCTTCTTTTATGATTCTTGAACCAAGTGTTACCTATGATTAAGTTGTGCTCTGTGCAAAATTCTACCAGGGGGCTCCCTCTTTCATTTATTTGCCCCAGTCCATAATCACCTACTACGTTTCCTTCTCTCCCTTTTCCTACTGTCGAATTCCAGTCATCCATGACTATTAAATTTTCGTCTCCCTTCACTACCTGAAAAATTTCTTTTATCTCATCATACATTTCATCAATTTCTTCGTCATCTGCAGAGCTAGTTGGGATATAAACTTGTACTACTGTAGTAGGCGTGGGTTTTGTGTCTATCTTGGCCACAATAATGCGTTCACTGTGCTGTTTGTAGTAGCTTACCCATACTCCTATTTTTTTTATTCATTATTAAACCTACACTTGCATTACCAATATTTGCTTTTGTATTTATAACCCTGTATTCACCTGACCAAAAGTCTTGTTCCTCCTGCCACCGAACTTCACTAATTCCCACTATATCTAACTTTAACCTATCCATTTCCCTTTTTAAATTTTCTAACCTACCTGCCCGATTAAGGGATCTGACATTCCACGCTCCGATCCGTAGAACGCCAGTTTTCTTTCTCCCGATAACGACATCCTCATCCTGGAGATCCGAATGGGGGACTATTTTACCTCCAGAATATTTTACCCAAGAGGACGCCATCATCATTTAATCCTACAGTAAAGCTGCATGCCCTCAGGAAAAATTACTGCTGTAGTTTCCCCTTGCTTTCAGCCGTTCGCAGTACCAGAACAGCAAGGCCATTTTGATTAGTGTTACAAGGCCAGATCAGTCAATCATCCAGATTGTTGCCCCTGCAACTACTGAAAAGGCTGCTGCCACTCTTCAGGAACCACACGTTTGTCTGGCCTCTCAACAGCTACCCCTCCGTTGTGGTTGCACCTACGGTACGGCTATCTGTGTCGTTGAGGCACGCAAGCCTCCCCACCAACGACAAGGTCCATGGTTCATGGGGGGAGGGATGTAGGTGTAGATATTTAAAAATGTAGATGTAGATATTTAAAAATCGTTTTCTGAGCATTGCTGGTGAATTAAGTAAAAATTTAGCTTTTACAGGGAATCAAATTACTCTCTTGGCAAATGTCTTTCCGAGACACTCCTCTGTCATACAGACAAGGGGGAGATTGAGTCAATAATTAAATCACTCAAAACTAAGGACTCTCATGGATATGATGGAGTGCCTAGCAGAATAATAATGTACTGTGCTGCACATGTTAGTCCTGTTGTTGTGACTCGCCGATCATTCAAAGTGACGCTGCGCAATTACGCACGTCCTCTACATGCGGCGCTGTCTGCCAGCCATGCAGCAGCTGCACCACCAAAGTGACCAGCCAGCCAGCGGCCGCTAGACTTGGACTCAGTGTTCATTCAAATGTTACCTTGTTCACATGTCTTGGTTTGTCAACTTGCTCAATGACATATATGTGTTGCGTCATTTTGAAATATATGTGTTCAATTTGACGTTAGAACAATTGGTGACAAGGTAGTGGGTTTTTCCTTTTCATCATTGACTCATAGGTTTCCATGGCTACTGTCGAGCAACTATTGCAAGGTCTCACTGAACAGCAAACGCTTCTCACATCAACGATTCGCGATTTTGTCGCGGCATCAAATGTGGGTTGTTTCTCGTCATTGTCTATAGCTCCTTTTTCTCCTTATGACGAGACAGCGGAAGACTGGTCTGATTACGAAAAATGTCTTCGACAGCACTTCCCGGCATTTCATGTCACAGACGAACAAACATATAAGTCTCTGTTCCTTTCATGGATTTCACCTCAAATGTATCTGTTGTTGTTGTTGCAATTGGCCCGTTTGAAAGATCCTGTGTCTTTGTCCTTTGCTGAAATGTGCTCACTTCTGTCCATCTATTTTCAAAAGTAAACACATGTGGTAGCCTCTCGTGTTGCCTTTTATCGTTGTCAAAAACAACCGCATCAGTCCTATCGCGCTTGGGCTGCTGAACTTCACGGCCTCAGTCGAAAGTGTCAATTTGTTACTGATGTTCACAACAAAGAATCCTATGCCGATTCCATGGTACGGGATGCTATTATGCAGTCGGCGCCCAACAAAGAAGTTCGGCAACGTGCCCTTCAGTTGGCAAATCCGACTCTAGATGAAGTCCTATCCATCGCGCAATCTTTCGAAATTTCTCGCGTCGCTGGGGGGTAAATAGAGGCGTGGGGTGACGTCGGGGAAATACAACCTCTGTGCGCTGTTGACGACGCATGCGGTGCGTCCCCGCCGGCCGATGTCGCCGCAGTACGCTCCCACGCGCAGCCTCGGCCTAACCATAAACAAACCTCTATGAAACTGCAGCAAAACCCATGGCAACTTCCTTCATGTCCGCAGTGTTTTACAAAACATTCACGGGAAGACTGTCCCTAACGTTGGGCCGTGTGTCACAATTACAAAAAGAAGGGTCACGTGTCTGCCGTTTGCAAATCCGACCGCATATATGATGTTCATGACCGTGACGCTGATTCTGATTCTGCGTTGTCTCTCAAGTGCACTTCTTCCCTTTCAGAGAAGTTATTCCTCACTGTCCAAATCCTTGGTCGGGATGTTCACATGCAGGTGGATACCGGTTCTGCTGCCACTATAATTAATTCTCAAACGTATCTTCAGTCGGGTTCTCCAATCCTATCACCTGTCACTCGGCAATTACAGACGTACAATGAACAGAATATTTCTCTCTTGGGACAATTTAATGCTGAGGTATCTTAGAAATTCGTCGTTCGCACTGTTCCCATATTTGTGGTCAACCAGAGTAACGCAGAGAATCATTTTGGTTTCGATACCTTTCGCGTTTTTGGGTTCTCCATAGACGACTCTGTCAATATCGTCCCTGATGCTATTCCTTATGCTCAATTGGATTCCTTGTCAATGACATTTTTGTCCCTTTTTTCTCCTGGGTTGGGCCATGCAAAAGACTTTGAAGCTCATATCACGCTAAAACCCACTGCTCGGCCTAAGTTTTTTCGAGCTCGGGTCATTCTTGTGGCCGTTTGTGATAGGGTAAAACGGGAGCTGGATCATCCCACTACTTCTTCAGGGGTCTTGCTTCCTGTCACTTCCAGTGAGTGGTCCTCTCCTGCCATTGTCGTTGCTAAGCTCAATGGTGACATTCGTCTCTGTGGCAATTTTAAAGCCACTGTAAATGCGCAATGCCTCATCGACACTTACCCTATGCCCCGACCTGAAGAATTGTTCACTAAACTTGTGGGAGGCCAGTATTTTTCTAAAATTGACCTGTCAGAAGCTTATCATCAACTTCCTCTTGACACTGCTTCCCTGCAGTTCCTGGTCCTTAACAAAACTTTCAGCCTCTCTCAATACCAAGGATTTGCCATTCGGGGTTGCCAGCGCCCCTGCTCTCTTTCAACGATTCTTGGAACAATTATTGCTCCCTGTCCCTGGGTGTATAAATTACATGGACGACATTGTTGTCACTGGCTCCACCACGGAAGAACATCTTCAGCAGCGATTCTTGGAACAATTATTGCTCCCTGTCCCTGGGTGTATAAATTACATGGACGACATTGTTGTCACTGGCTCCACCACGGAAAAACATCTTCAGAACCTCTGCACACTTTTTCATGCCTTACAGACTGCCGGTCTTAAGTGTAATCTCCAGAAATCACAATTTTTTCAGGAATCTATCTCGTACGTTCAACTCTCTCGGGATAGTATTTGTCCTCTTCAGCAAACTGTTGCTGCGATCGATGCCCTTCCTTGCCCTACATCTGTTAAGGAACTGCAGGCCTTCTTGGGGGAAATAGCATACTATCACAAGTTCTTATCATCTGCTGGTTCGGTGGCTCAGCCGTTGCATCGCCTATTGCATAAAAGCGTGCCTTTTCACTGGTCTGTGTCATGTGATGCTGTTTTCCAGAAATTGAAGACTATTCTGAAACAGGCCCCGTGCCTGGCTACTTATCGACCTTGTTCTTGCCACGGACGCCTCTCAATACGGGATCAGTGCAGTCCTTCCGCACCGTTTTTCAGGCGGCTCTGAACAACCCATTGCTTGTGCCTCCAAAACGCTCACGGATGCCCAACAAAAGTATTCTCAAATTGAAAAAGAAGCTTTGGCAATTAATTATGCTCTTCATAAGTTTGGTGGTTTTCCCTATGGATCCAAATTTCATCTTGTTATGGATCACAAGCCACTTGTTTCCTTGTTTCATCCATCATCATCATCATCACTTACCGACAAGGCTGCACACCGCCTCCAGCGTTGGGCTCTTTACTTGTCTCATTTCAATTATGAGATTCATTTCCGGCCAACGGCTCCACATGCGAATGCTGATACACTGTCTCACCTTCCCATGGGTCCTGATCTGGCATTCGATAAGGACCAACTTTTGTGTTTCCACCCCGATGTTGCCAAGCAGCGGGTTGTAGACGGATTCCCCATCACAGGGGACCGGCTGGCGGCAGCTACGGGTACTGATCCTACCCTCTGCCGGGCTTTACGCTGTATTTACAAGGGTTGGCCAGATCGTCCATCTGAAGACTTCTGACCCGTTGCGGAACTACTACGCTTTGCGCTACCGCCTCAAGGCTGGGGATGGTGTTATCCTCCTTTCCACTGACAATGCTTCGCCGCCTGTTGTGGTACCTGTGTCTTTGCACGCTTCGGTCTTGCGCCTCCTTCAAAAAGGGCACTGGGGTGTGTCTCGCACAAAATCTCTGGCGCGCCATCGTGGGTATTGGCCTGGCATCGACTCTGAAATAGCACACATGGTCGCTGCCTGCGGCCCTTGTGCGTCACAGGCCGCCGCCCCGAAGTCATCTTTGTCACTATGGTCTTTGCCTGAGATGCCCTGGGAGTGCATTCATGCTGACTCGCAGGACCTTTTTCAGGTACTTATTGGCTCCTCGTAATTGACACCTACTCTAACTTTCCTTTCATTGTCCGTTGCACGTTGCCTACCACCGCGACAACCACAAGTGCTCTCGCCCGCATTTTTTCTTTGGAAGGCCTTCCCTCTACTCTTGTTATTGATAATGGTCCGCAAGTTGCCTGTTCTGAATTTGCGGATTTTTGTGCTCGTCACGGCATTATGCATGTCACGGTCCCTCCGTTCCATCCACAATCAAACGGTGAGGCTGACCAACTGCTCCGCACATTTAAGGCTCAGATGCGGAAACTCCTGACTTCTTCTGCTGCTGATGATGCGCTTCTCCAGTTTCTGGCTTCTTACCATTTCACCCCCATGGGCGACCACAGCCCGGCTGAGCTCTTACATGGCAGACAGCCCCGCACGCTACTTCATCTTCTGCGGCCTTCCACCTCACAGCTGCAGGTGCCTTTACGTGGCCGGTTTACCACCGACGACCTTGTCTGGGTACGGGGATATCGTAGGCGGCCAAAATTGAGTCCGGGCCACATCTTACGACACCATCATCTCGGTGCCAGTACAAGAATGGACGCCACCAAGAGATGTGCCAATCTCCTCACCTCCTTCTCCTACGGACGCTGACACATCGCTCATGTCTCCTGTTATATCAACTGGACTTGACGCAACAGGCAGATTGGTGAACGGGGCCCCAGCAGATTCGACCCCTACATCTCCTGTCATCTCGACCCGTTATCATCGGGGCCACTTCCGTCCGTACGGGAAGCCTCCTGCTTGAGACTTTACGGCCAGTCACACAGTTCCTATGGACGTTAGCAATCTACAGGCCACCCCCATCGAGACCAGAGAAAAAATTTCAAAGGCGGGAAAAGTGTTGTGACTTGCCAATCATTCAAAGTGCCGCCGCGCAATTACGCGCGTCCTCTACATGCGGCGCTGTCTGCCAGCCATGCAGCATCTGCGCCACCTAAGCGGCCAGCAGCCGCTAGACTTGGACTCAGTGTTCATTCGAATGTTACCTTGTTCACATGTCTTGCTTTGTCAACTTGCTCAGTAACTTATATGTGTTGTGCCATTTTGAAATATGTGTGTTCAACTTGACGTTATAACACCTGTATTTAGCCAGATTTGTAATTTTTCCTTTAGGAAAGGCCAGTTTCCTGAATGATTTAAGTACTCTGTAGTAAAGCCACTTTATCAAAGGGAAGAAAGAGATAATGCAGACAATTTCAGATCTATTTCTATACCATCAGTTTTTGCTAAAGTTATTGAAAAGGATAATTGATGATTTTATATCACACGATTTGCTATCAAATGTACAGTTCAGCTTTAGAAGTTGTTTAACAACTGAAAATGCTATATTCTCTTTTCTCTGTGAGGTACTGGATGGGTTAAACTAAAGGCTTCAAACACTAGGCGTATTCTTTGATTTAAATAAGGCATTTGATTGCATTGAGCAAAAAATACTGCTTCAGAAGTTAGACTATTATGGAATATGGGGAGTAGCTCACAATTGGTTCACCTCTTACTTTAGGAACAGCAAAAGGTCATTATCCACAATGTTGAGAATGGCTGTGATATGGGGTCTGAGTGGGGTACGGTCAAGTGATGGGTATCCCAAGGATCAGTGTTGAGGCCACTCCTGTTCCTTATTTACACAAATTACATGCCCTGTAGTATTACGGGTAACTCCAAAATATTTCTGTTTGCTGATGACACTAGCTTGATAGCAAAGGACGTTGTGTGCAACACTGGCTTGATTTCAAATAGTGCAGTTCACGACTTAACTTCATGGCTTGTAGAAAATAAACTAAAGCTAAATCACAGTTAGACTCAATTTTTACTGTTTCTAAACCTGACATTTTAATTTCACGGAATGGGCATATGATTAGTGAAACTGAACAGTTCAAATTTCTAGGTGTTCAGATAGATAGTAAACTGTTGTGGAAATCCCACATTCGGGATATTGATCTAAGACTTAATGCTGCCATTTTTACTATTCGAGCGGTATCTCAAGTTAGTGATCGTTCAACATGGAAATTTCTCTACTCTGCTTATTTTCATTTGCTTATGTCAGATGGTATTATTTTTTGGAGCAACTCTACCCATTCTAAAATGCTATTTTTGGCTCAGAAACGGGTGGTTCGGGCAGTCAGTGGTGTAAGTTCATGAACCTCTCGTCAACCCCTGCTCATGAGTCTGGGTATTTTGACATTGGCCTCTCAATTTATATATTCCTTATTGTTATTTCTTGTTAACAATACTAGCTTATTCTGAAGAATAAGCAGCATTCACTCACTTAATACTTGCCCAAAATCAAACCTGCGTTTGGATCGGACTTACTTAACTCTTGTGCAGAAAGTTGTGCAGTATACTGCTGCATCCATTTTCAATAAGCTACCACTCAGATCAAAAATCTTAGCAGTAATCCACACACTTTCAAATCTAAATTGAAGAGTTTCCTCACGGATCACTTGTTCTATTCTGTTGAGGAATTCCTTTAAAAATTAAGCTGATTCTTGTATTGTTGATTGCGTTTACTTAAACTTATAGATTGACTTTTTTCAGGTTCATAAACATTTTATTTTTATCTGTTATTACTTTTATGTTGTAATTTCATGTACTGACACATTCCTTGACCTTGGAGATTTGCTCCGCAATTTGGTCCTATGGAACTTGACGTATAAATAAAAAATAAAAAACCTGGTACCTACATCACTACAAGGGTGACTTGGGTTCTTCCACACAGCGTCAAAAGCTGGAGGTAAGAAATTATTCTTCAGCATGTACTTTGTTCCTGGCAATCATTTTGGCTATACTCACAGTAATCAATTAGTTTGGTGTGAGAATGTTGCTCATAACAGCACACACAGCTGATGAAAATCAATTTTAGTCACGTTTCAAGTTACATACTCATCAGCTGATAGTTCCAGATGGTGACATGAATGACACTTGCCAAAACATTGCAAAATTTCATTGTAGCCATCTGGTTTGAAATGTGAGAGTTTTTCATCGGTTATGTTGTTGTTTACCTGCTTTTAAATTTTGATGTCTACTTGCTTTTCAATTTATCTCCCCTTTTCCTCAACATAGTGGCATTATATCCTGTATTATACATTCGCAGTTTGTACAGCTCACCCTCTAGTAATTTTTAAAATGTTCCTTGCAAAATAGAGGAGTGTGAAGATAAAACCACTTTCTAGTAAGATAGCATGTATCTAGATTACATTTAATAATTACACTGCCCCATAACTTTACTGCCAAAGAGCTGTAGAAATTTTTGTGGTATGTAGCACAAGAAGTACGTCTAGGTCAGTGTTAGCTACCAGAATGCTTTCACAAGTTCTTGACAGAGAGGCACCTCCTCTGCTCACAACACAGGAGTTCCATCCTATCAACCACTGAGAGGCAGCATTCAGTAGGCTTACTCACTTCGAAATCAATGTATAGTGCCTTTGTTATAACATTGTTAATTCTTGACTTATTCAGGATGGAGACAAGTGATCTAACATTATATAAAATGTTTAATAAAATTAATAAAATCTTTTAATGTCAGGATCACGAGAAAATAATAATATATGGTGACTAGTTTCAGTGACTATGGCTCCATAATGTTATTTACTTGCAATCTTGACATTAAAAGATTTTATTAATTTTTTTTACCTCTTATATAATATTAGATCCCTTGTCTCTGTCCTGAATATGTCAGGAATTAAAAAGTTTGTTATAAAGTCAACATACATCAGTTTCAAAGTGATTAAGGCTGCAGAATGCTGCCTATGAATTGTTGATAGGATGAAATCTTAAAGATCTGGAAATCTTGTGTTGTGAGCAGAGGAGGTACCTATCGGTCAAGAAGGTGTGATATACGTTCTGGTAGCTAACGCTGACGTAGATGTATGTCCCATATTGTATGGAACATATGCTGAAGGAGTAGACGGGCACGGAGATTCTGTATCACCAAAATATTTCTCATTAATCTTGCATATCCTTCAATTTGGGGGGAAAATGAAGAATTACTCTTCAATGCAATTAACATTTAAATTAAGAGATCAGAATGCTGATTTCCAGGCACTTACATTGAAACCTCGAGGAAATTTATAAACTCAATTTTATGTGATTTTGCTTTGTATGTGCATGAAATGGTGGATGAGAGATATTAAAAACGCAGTGAATCAAAATCATACTCACCAACAGCTATCTGCTGTTTGTCTTCCTTTTCCAAACATACACTGATATTGTCCTTGTTATCACATGGTGCAACTAGAGATCCGCACAAGTTGATGCGGAAACTTCCCACTTCAGTTTGCACAACATAGTCAGCTTCACTGTTATGCAAGCTTGTCATATCAAACTGATGGCTATAAATTGGTTCCACCAGCATACAATTTTCTCCTCTCGCGACCTAAAAAAAAAAAAAAATAAAAAAAAAATAAAAAAAATAAAAAAAAACCTCAGTACAGATGGAAGAAAGAAATATATCAAACTAAAAGATAAATAAAAAAGAATGAATGTAAAACTTCTGTAAATCAAAGCAGGAACACTACCTTCGATGGGCAAGCAATGTTGGTTGGCCAAATAAAAGAGGTCACACAATCAGGTGACTGGCTCTCAAATATTGGTGCTCCTTTGGTATTTGTACACTGTAATTTAATTATAGTTCGATACCGTCCTTTACCATTTGGACATAATGATCCCCCTAAAAATTAAATTCAGTAATTAAACATGACAATATAAATTAATATGACAGTGCAAAATCTTAATACTTGATAATGTTGATGGTTGACAAAGCTACTTTCAGATGTGGCACTGACTCTAATGAAGAAAGCGAAGAGGATCTCAGGATAGTATATTTCATCTTTCAAAGAGTGAGAATGTTAATAAACATCATTGAGGAAGTACGTAATTATTTGTGACAGCTCACAGCACTATTCATGCATAGAAAATCTAACCTATTTCTCATCCCTTGTCACAACCTGGATTGAGAATGCTTTCCACCGATTTTAAAGTAACACAAGAAGTCAGGAGCTACTGGTTTTTTTTTTTTGTACCCTAGTTCCTGCTAAGTTACATTTGCAGTACTCAGATCTTTGAGTAAACAGTTTCTTATTAATACCAATTACATTGCACCAAATTTTGTCTGCCATTACACAAAATTATTGTTACTCAGTAAATGGTACAAACAATGCCACTGATGTGTTGGATGTTTCATGCAGTCCGTGCAGTGGTTTTGTTTTCGATCGACCAACAGCATCCACCCTGCAGTTTCAACTGTACTACTATCCAGTTAATATCCCAAAAACATAGTTCAACCTTTCATGCATGTGAATTGTAGTTTCGCCTTCAGCATTCAAGAATCACTGCCCACTGTCTAATATCTACATCTGTGTCTACTATGACGTGTAGTGCTTGATGACACAAATAAGCAGACAAATGAGATCGTTATTTCGTTTATTCCCTTTATTAATGTGTATGTGTGGATTTAAGTCAATTTCCTTCCTTAGAGCAAGTAGCTATATGTAGGGTGCATAATACTAACCTGGCACCCACCCACATGGAAATGTGTGTAGTAAAATGGTTTTTCTACAGTCTTTTAAGAATAATTTTGACTGTTTCTTCTATGCAAAATGTCGTGCAGTATCACTTGTATCCGATAAGCATTACATTAAATCATGCAGTGTGTCTACCGTAGTTGGTACTTTTATTTTACACTGAATAAATCTGCATCCAACTTAAGAGTAAGTTCACCTTCTAGTGTCCTTGTTTGGAGTGTACTGAATGCTATACAGCTATTGAATACTGATTCTGTACTGGAACACTGAAATTATTTGTGAAGGAACTATGAAGTTGAAAAAGTGTGAAAATTATGAAAAAAGTCGTCAATATATCTTCAGTGCCAACTGTTTATAGACTGAAAATTTGCAGTGGAATCCTTTCAAACTGGAGGTTACACAGTTGCACCAAAGAAAAATTTGTCAAATAACTACAATATTAAACAAAATAAAATATAAGGACATCACTTTGTGACTGCCCCTTGTGCTCCAACCAGCTGAGTAAATATGATAATGCTCTGGCACTAAATTCAAGTGAATTTTGCAACGTTTAAACAGCAGTAAATGCACTGGTCAACAACCACTCCCACACTAAACTAAAACTTTCTGTAAAGGTCTAATTATGTTATCTGTCCATTATTATTTGTACTTACCAGAATAACTTATCTGCAACATACCATTTGTAACTTCAGGTCCTTTTATTACCATGCCTAGATTTATGGCTGTCCCAGCATCAGTAGTCTGGCATATTCCCACAGGCCCATCTAATTTTTTCGCATTCAGCCATGGTCGATGAGAAAATGCAAACAAACAATATCAGTGATCTCCAGAGGTAATAGACACAGATACATTTGCAGTAACAGTTTTATGAAATTCATGAACTATGTGGTCTTCGGTAGTGACTAAAAAAATTGTATTAAATGGCAAATTTTATGATGCACTTTCTTATCAATAATTTGCAACTGGCACAAACATCTTTGTAGTAATACAATTTCCAAAGCTTCTACAGCTTAACTGAAAAAAAAGAGGTTGGTAGGAGGGAAAAACTGACATGCATAATTGTCAGTGAGTTATAGAAAGATTTTTTTCCCACTCTGCAACACAAGACGTGCAGGTATGAAACTGTCTGACAGATGAACTCTGTTTCGGAATGAGAATTACTGTCTGCAAAATGTCCGAGTTCACATGTGTCTTCGTTCAGTACATAGTTTTTATTTGTTAGAGAGCTTCATAAACTAACTGCTCATTAAATTTAATTACATTACACAACAGATAAAAATTTGAACAGACATTATGTATAGTCTTTTCCCAAGCACAATCTTATCAGAGTCAGTCAAATGAAAACCCCGCTGTAATGAAACCATGGAATTGTTCCATTCAAAAGTAATCACCACTTATAGATGAGACAATCAATTCCTGTTTCGTGGAACAGGGTCAGCTGTTGATTGATCTACAACCGCACCCACTCTTGGACTTGCTCCACCAACTGAAAGCGACATCCACACATATCTTTTCACATTACCTAGATGTGAAAAATACATGGCAAAAAATGCTGCAGTGTTTCTCAATCAAGTCACATATTCCCAAGTTCTTCAATGCTCAGCAACATGTACACTGCATTTTTCATATTATGAAAGTATAAATACGAATTCCACCAAACACAGCACATAAGTTTCGGAAGCTTTGAATACGAGATAGCAATGAATTTTTGACAGCCAGTCACAGCTCACATCACATGATCTTTCCAGCCAATGACAGCTGATATTTCAAGAACAAGACGTGATGTAGTCAGTCAATAGCAACATCACTGTTAAGCACTGCAAACACACAAATAGGAAAAGTTAATAGTTTCAATTAGTATACATAGGGTCTAGTGACAAGAAAAGCTAAGCTTTCACATTTAATATTGAGTCCTTTTTGCACATGTTATCCCTTAAGACATATCAAACACAAATGTGCCAGTAACAGTATAAATAATGATGTAAATGTCTGCTCTTATGGATCTGAAATTTTGCTAAGTGTCTGCTCCTTAAAGTGTTAAGTTTCGAATGAGTGTCACATGCTATGTGATTTAAGAAATTCATTGAACATTCTCACATGGAAAATAGCTCATCTTGCGAAAAAGGAAATTTACTTTGAAAGTAATATTTTCCTGCCAACTGTTAGGAATCAAACAGTTGCAATGTCATGCTCATTTAAATCAGTTTGTTTTTAAAAGTATTGCACAGCCTTTGTCCTAAAGCCTTTGAAAAATTTGGCTGTCGGCAGACTTTTGTGTGGGCACTGTGTTTTGTTGTTGTAAACGGAACATTTTCTTCGTAACTTTTATTTTTTTATAAGTTTTATTTTAAAAAAACATGCGTGTGTATGTGTGGGGGGGGGGGGGGGGGGGTCACGCGCTCACATCCATCCATGTATGTTATCTATTTCTGACGAAGGCCTAGTTGGCTGGAAGCTCACTTTCTGAGAGTCTTTTTGTTGTGCCTAGCTGCAATTCACCATCTACATTAAATGGTGAGTAGCGACTATTCTTTTCAAAATATTGTTAAGTTTTATTTTGGTGTTTTTCTCTCTCTCATTTATGTTTTATCGCTGAAATACTATTCTTTAGTAGCGTATGGAAGTAAAATTCTTTATTAGAGCATCTATTCTTACCAGCCAAAACTATAAAAACTTAACTGAAACTAGAACATGACAAATTCCCGGAGTTCTGAAAATTCCCACCTTTTTTGGTTTACTCCAGAATAAAAAAATTCCTGGTTATTTCCCGGATTCCCCAGGGCATTTACACCCTCATCCTCACACACACAAACACACACACACACACACACACACACACACACACACACACACACACAAACTAGTCTACTGTGGCAGCAACAAAGGGGGGGAAAAAAAAAAAAAAAAGTTCTTAGAATAAAGCAAGAGCACACTCATCTACAAGGAGGGTAGCAGAAGTGATCCACAAAACTACTGTCCAATTATCTTGAACAAATGACCTCCTCAATGCCAACCAGCATGGATTCCAAAAACATCAATCAAGTGAAAACCAACTTACACTTTTTGACCAACTGAGAGCTTTAGATCAAGGCAAACAAGCTTTAGATCAAGGCAAACAAGCTTTAGATCAAGGCCGAATGCCTTGATCTAGAGATTGAGTGCTGTATTTTTTTTTTACTTTCGAAAAACATCTGACTCAGTACCACATTTACACTTACTGTCAAAAGTTTGATTATATGCAGGGTCAAGTGAAATATGTGGCTGGATTGAGGACTTTTTGGTTGGAAGGACAACAGCACTTTACCTTGGACAGAGTGTCATCATTAGATGTTGAAGTAAATTCGGGTGTACCCCAGGGAAGTGTGTTGGAACCCTTCCTGTACATGTTGTATATTAACGACCTTGCAGACCATATTAATAGTATATCAGGCTTTTTGCAAATGATGCAGTTATCTACAATGAAGTAGTGAAAGATGCTGCATAAATATTCAGTCAAACCTTGATAAGAATTCAAAGTGGTGCAAAGATTTGCAATTTGCTTATGTAAAACTGTGCGCTTCATAAAACACACACACACACACACACACACACACACACACACAAAAGAATAACAACATAGCATCCCTTGACTAAAATATCAATGAGTCACTGTTGGACTCAGTCGACTCATATAAATACCTGAGTGTAACAATCTGTAGTGACATGAAATGGAATGGTCACATAGGTTCAGTCTTGTGTAAAGTAGGTGGTAGACTTCAGTTTATTGGCAGAATATTGGTGAACTGCAATCAGTATACAAAGGTAAGGAGCTAGCTTACACATCACTCGTGTGACCCATCCTAGAGTATTGCGCAAGTGTGTGGGACCCGTACCAAATAGGACTAACGGGACATCAAATTTATACACAGAAGGGAAGCACTAATGGTCACAGGTTTGTTTAAACCGTAGGAGAGTGTCACAGAGATACTGAAGGAACTGAACTGGAAGACTCTCGATGATGGTTTTACTTGGTGGCTCTACAAATATACTACAATCCCCTACATATCACTAACACTGAACAATGAGAATAGAATTAGAATAATTACTGCATGCACAGAGGCTTCTGAACAATTATACATGAACGGAACAAGAAGAAACCCTAATAACAGGTACAATGGGATGCACCCACCGCCATGTACCTCATGGCAGTTTGCAGTATATATACGCTGATGTAGAAATAAATTATGAAATAATTATAACATTGATAAGAATAGTGTGTGTGTAGGTTGGAGGGGTGGGGAGGGGTGATAGGGGGAGCGGGAGAGGCAGGAGGCACAGCTTAAATTGCGGCAGCTGAATATTTCTGAAAAGCCCGATTACAAATTTCACTGCCGTGCACCACACAATTCGTGGGCTACTTGGCTGAATACACGTTCCACCAAGCACTTGAACTTTTCTACATAAAAGCCAGATAAGTGTGAAATTGCATCATTACTGCATAATTTGTAATCTATGAAAGAACTAAAATAAATATAAAAAACTAACCTTGAAGCTTGGTCTTTATAGCTTGTGTTATGCTTTAAGATATATCATACACAAATACACAAAGTGCCAGTAAAATTTTAAGTAATGGCACAAATGTCTGGTCTTCTGGGGCCAAAATTTTTCTAAATGCTTGGTCCTAAAAGTGTGAAATTTTGAAAAAGAGTCAAATGCTCTGTGATTCAAAAAATTCATTACACATTCTCACACATAACACAACTCATCTTGCGTAAAAGGAAATTTACTTTGAAAGTAATGCTTCTCAAACCACCATTCCCAATATTTTCCCGTGGCCTGTTAGAAATGTCAACAGTTGCATGTCACACTTATTAAAAGCAGTTTGCTGTTATGATATTTTATATAATCTTTGGCTTAAATCCTTTGACACATTTGAAAACGTGTGTGGACTACGTTTTGGTGCTATAAATGAAACATATTCTTTGCAACAAAGTTTTATTTTGGTACTATTCTCAAGCTTGTGTTTTATTGCTGCTGTATTACCCTGCAGTAGCAGTATTATAGTAGTATGTCTTACAAGTCAAAATTACAAAAATCTAACTGAAAACTAAACAATGAAAATTCCAAGGTTTTTCCCTTGTTTTTGCCACATTTTCTGGTTCTTTCTGGGCATATACATCCAGCTGAAACTGACTGCAGAAGGATCCCACAGCACGCCAACACACATTTTGCTTAACACCCATGAAGGTAAGATAAGAGATATTAAGGGTCACATGGAGGCAGACAGACAGTCGTTTTTCCCTTGCTGTATTTTTGAATGGGACATGAAAGGAAATAACTAGTAGAAGTACAAGGTACCCTCTATCAGGCATTATGCAGTGGCTTGCGGATTATGTATGTATGTATGTATGCATGCATGTATGCACGCAGGCCAGAGAAAAAAGGAACATCTTGTAAAAGACTATTTACTTGCTTTAATATTTTCTCAGTTTATGCTGTGTATATGGTAGAGACCATTATTCTAGTGAAAAAAAGACACTAAGGTCACCAATAGGATCATGCAGATTCACAATCATGATACAAGGCATGAAACGGACTTTCACATGGTTAACAGAACATTAATATTAGCAGTGAAAAGTTCATGTCAAGCTGATTTTTCATATTTTCTTCCAAATGATCTCAAGAAGTAGTAAGGAAACAAATTTACCAAGTGACTTAAGCAGTGGCTTATCTATAAATGCTCATGAAATTTGGACTTAAAATGAATAATAGTGTAAGCAACAATGCTGTCCTAGAAATAAGTATAATAGTAAATTACATAAATTCTACTATTCATAAAGGAATTAATTACTGTCCTACAGCTTGCATTAGTTAATTGAACAACATTTGATGAAAACTGTCTGTGTACACAAATAATGCTGTAATTTGTACTATGTTGATATCGTCAAAGTATGTAAAATTACATATTACAAGCAGAAAATAAATCTGATATGTCTTGCAAGCTACATTTCCAATTAAATAATTGGAGCAAAACTAGCTTCAAACCTGCAGGTTTCAAACATTTTTTTTTCTATAATCAAAAAGTCACAAGCTTTGCAACATAGGAAAGTGCAGCCTTAGTGAATGAAAAAGTTTCAATTTTTTGGTAAACATGTACAACTTCCTACTGGAAATCTTGCTATGTCACTGATAATTTATTTTTATTCTATGACAATTGGAAAGATTTACAGACATGTTTGATTAGAATTGCAGACAATAAAAAATGAAAAAGTATACCTCTTTTGTGCAAATGTTGAATAATCTCTCTGACAGGCCATGTGAGTATGTTTTGGATCAGGCAAAAAAAGAAGAAAAGATTTCCTAATGCTTCAACATTAAAAAGGACAACATGCCTTCATGTTTTGCCACTCACCAGCATGGTGGATCAAAAAAGATAAATCCAACATCAACCAGTGAGAGTAGTAATGTTGGCAACTAACAGTGAAAAGTAGTTTGCCACCATCTCGCAAAGTTCACCAATAACAATGAAAATAGCAGCAGCAATAATAGCTGTTCCAGTACGTTGATGCACGTAGCACTTTTTTTCCGGTCAGTCTCTCTCACGTTGTTGATAGGTGCAAAATCAGTGATAGAAATGGGGATTATGTATTAATGGTGGCAGTATAAGTTTGCAGACACAATATAGAAAACCTTGTAATGAGCTGTATTTCTTTATAAAAGGTTCATTAAAAAAATTAAAGAAACAAGACCCACAGAAAAAAGGCACAATTTAACTTCAATAACAATCTTAGGCTTACACTGTGATAGAAAGCTGCTCCCAGCAGTCACAGGCATTGAAAATATTATTAGACTTTCAGTAGTAGCCACATTGCAAATCAGGGAGCATTTGCTGGGAGTCCCTATATCTCAGCACATTTAGCAGAACAGGAAGCCATCCATAACTGTTTATCAAATACTGAAATGGGGTATAACCAAAAAAATTCAGGCAGTTTGCTATGATATGACAGCAAGCTACACAAATCAATTACATGTCAAAGATGGATTTGGGGACGGGGGAATAAGATTAATAAGATTATTATTATTATTATTATTATTATTATTATTAATAATCTGTCGTGAATCTCTTGCCATCATCATTATATTTTTGGATTAGTTATGATTTACATATACTGAATCAATGAAGTGCCTCATGCTGTCTACACCACTTACTCATCAATGAGATGAGAGTTAACGGAAAGCTTTCAGAAGAACAAGATATAATTTAACCTCCAGAAGCTGTAAATCATACAAGGCAGTTGACAAGAACCGTTCTAGTATCTTTTTCAATATCCATTTCAGTTATCTAATCGGGAGAAGAACTTTTAAAGATTATGCATTTTTCTCGCTCAAATATGCGCACAAGACTAGCTTCTGTCATCAGAATGAATTAAAGCATCTCATCCCGATTTCCTATTCACAGATAAATTATCGAAACATTGATCTGAAAATCAGTAAGGTAGCTGCAAACAATGTTTCCATCCACGTCTGATACTTTTGTTCCTGGAATTGTGGCTTCATTCTCATTTGATCTGAAGGCAAATCCAGGTGAAGGAGATGGAGAAGAATAGGAAGGTGAAATAAAATCAACTGAACAGGTACAATGTGTATCAAAGAGGTCTTTCTACCTTTATGAACACTGAGTTATTGTCCTTTGTAACTACTAGTAAAAACACATTCTTCAGGCAATTTTCTATCACCAACACCTTCTCGACAAATATCATTTAACAGATAAGAATGACTTTTGTTACAAAAACGAAACAGAAATAAAAGATTGGCAAATGATTTCTCTTACACAAGACGAGGGCAGTGCTAACTAAACCATAATCTTTCATGTTTTCCATTTTCTATGTATTTGCTTCAGAATGTTTTGTACGCGTTAGTTACTTAGTAAGTTACAAGTTAAATAAATCATCCGAACAATTCATTTATCAAAATAATGTGGAATAAGTCAGTTTCATGTATCTGATACACAATTAGTGTTGACACGAACACACACATTATTTCTTAGTCTTATGTAACAACCAAGTGGTTTGGTGGCCTTGATGTGATCCCATGAATTTATTTAATAAAACAGAAATGGTAGAGAAGCAGAAGAGTATACTACTTTAGAATAAAAGTAATTGATTGCATTATTTTCCAACTTCAAGGCTTTTGCCCAGTCTCCTCACGAGTTTTTGATTAAGCAGGAATTTTTCACTGCAAGCAACAAAATTTTACCTTTAGGAAAATTACTTGTAGTTAAGGGCTGCCCAGTGCATACATGTACAACATACATATAAACATTTTGTTTTTGAAGTTCAGTGTTTATACTTCTGAATGCCGTTACTTTAAATAATAATAATAATATGCTTTTAGGCATCTATCTTCATGAGAAAAATGTATGCTTGCTGGAATGTATGAAAACACAAACTATGACAAGCTACCAGATCAGTAGTTGATGAAGGTCGTGCAAAGCCTCACAACCTAGTTATTAAGATTTCAATAAAATAACCCACAAATGTGCTGAAACATGTTTGTGCAAACAAAGTACCTTAAGAATAATTTTGCAGCTTGCATATACAAGTGGAACCCACTGTCATAAACTGTTCCGGAAACACAGGTGCTGTTGCAGCATCAAAAATAAATACATAAATAAAAAAAGACATGCTTAGTTTACATCTTCTAAAATGTAAAACAGGCACCTACGAAAAGGTATGTATAATGTACAGACCACATTGACAAAGCCAGAAATCTTTTGTGGTACATGAAGGAACAAAGATTAAGACTGCCAGTGATGAGGCTATTAGTGTTGAGAACACAAGCCCAGAATGGACAAGGTTGGAGGCTGAATTGGATGACTCCTACTCAAAGTAACCATACAGCCATAAATTTTAAGCAACTAAGAAACCACAGCAATTAAGGAACAGCAGAAAACTTACATCTGAATGACTGGATGGGTATTTGAGCTCCACTCCTCCCAAATGTAAATCAGTAAGTCACTCACTTGTCAGGACCATCAAACAAAGAGAAAGTTAGTCATAGAAACTATAGCATATAGATCCATACCGAAAATGTCTGTTATTTAATTATTTCTTACTCCATCAATCCAACTGTGACAAACTCACAAGAATATAGAGTGTGTCAGTAAACAATATAGAAATAAAGTGAAAATAACTATGAATATTACACGAGTATGGTACCTACATCATTGTCCAAACTTACACTATGGTATATCACACTCAACATTTTTGGTCCACAGATCTATTACGTTTTTTTCATTCTTGCTAAAAACTCTTCCAAACTGTAAAATGACCATTCCCGTAGAAATTGCTTCAAATGCTTCCTAAAAGAGGAATCTTTATCAAATTTGCTTTTAATATCTGAAGGGAGAGCATTAAAAGCTTTTGCACCCGCTAGCTGTACAACACCCTTTTGCACCATAGTCAGGTTTATACAGTTACTGTGTATATCATGCTTTTTCCTAGTATCATATCCACGGTATTCACTATTTCTTTTATAAAAACCAATATTTTTGTTGATGAAACATAATGGAAAATACGTACTGGGAAGTAACAGTCAACATCTACCCAGTCAACAGGATTACAGTGTGGAAATGAAAATGTAAATGGTCAAGTTTCAATCTCAGATAGCAAGAAAATAGCTCACATGCTGAAAGTAAGACTGCAGAATAGGAAAATTATGAAGGTTAAGCTGGATTTCAAGAATACACAAAACAGTTCTCCATAGTGTATGCTACACTTGCACAATGTGAATAATACAACATCTTACAGGGCTCCTCTAAATGCTCCTACACCCGTGCAATTCTCATATGCACTTCCCAGTATGTCTATTGCTTATGAATTTTGTTTCAAGTTCAAAAATGGGTTTCTATTACACAATCACAATACAACACAGCAAAGTAATTTCCATGTAAATCTTTCCTCCTTAGCTATAACTAAAGAAAGGCTTCTGCATTCTGTGCAGATGTCTTAAAGAAGCTGCCATTTGTTGAAATTCAAGAACTGAAGATTCCTCTTGTGGCGCATGCTGGGATGTCCCCTGCATATTTTGGCCATTGCAATTACATGTATTTATTGCTGGTTAGGTATGGCCCCTTTCTCACCCAGGAGGTTGTTTGCAAACAGAAGAGGCAAGGCACTATGTACACTAACGCCTTCAGCAGCCATCACAGCGTCTGGAGCAACAGCCTATCCACTATGTGGCGTACAAGTCACAAAAACACAGCACTGATTTACATCCAAGCAGTCATATTCTCACATGATACTGCGCACTGCGTCCTCCTGTAGGTGGCTACTTAGGTCGGTGCTGCAACCCTTGAAGGCCAGTTATGTCCCAAACTTCGAGTGATCAGGTGTGTCAAGATGGCATCAGTTGCGAAAGTATTGAATATAGAAGTTCGCAAAAATAGTGTTATACAGTGTCAATCTTGCAAAAAGTGCACGAAACCTACATCTACATCTACATTTATACTCCGCAAGCCACGGAGGGCACTTTACGTGCCACTGTCATTACTTCCCTTTTCTGTTCCAGTCGCGTATGGTTCACGGGAAAAACGACTGTCTGAAAGCCTCCGTGCGCGCTCGAATCTCTCTAATTTTACATTCGTGATCTCCACGGGAGGTATAAGTAGGGGGAAGCAGTATATTCGATACCTCATCCAGAAACGCACCCTCTCGAAACCTGGACAGCAAGCTACACCGCGATGCAGAGCGCCTCTCTTGCAGAGTCTGCCACTTGAGTTTACTAAACATCTCCGTAACGCTATCACAGTTACCAAATAACCGTGTGACGAAACGCGCTGCTCTTCTTTGGATCTTCTCTATCTCCTCCGTCAACCCGATCTGGTACGGATCCCACACTGATGAGCGATACTCAAGTATAGGTCGAACAAGTGTTTTGTAAGCCACCTCCTTTGTTGATGGACTACATTTTCTAAGGACTCTCCCAATGAATCTCAACCTGGTACCCGCCTTACCAACAATTAATTTTATATGATCATTCCACTTCAAATCGTTCCGCATGCATACTCCCAGATATTTTACAGAAGTAACTGCTACCAGTGTTTGTTCCGTTATCATATAATCATACAATAAAGGATCCTTCTATCTATTTATTTGCAATACATTACATTTGTCTATGTTAAGGGTCAGTTGCCACTCCCTGCACCAAGTGCCTATCCGCAGCAGATCTCCCTGCATTTCGCTACAATTTTCTAATGCTGCAACTTCACTGTATACTACAGCATCATCCGCGAAAAGCCGCAATGAACTTCCAACATTATCTACGAGATCATTTATATATATTGTGAAAAGCAATGGTCCCATAACATTTCCGTGTGGCACGCCAGAGGTTACTTTAACGTCTGTAGACGTCTCTCCATTGACAACAACATGCTGTGTTCTATTTGCTAAAAACTCTTCAATCCAGCCACACAGCTTGTCTGATATTCCGTAGGCTCTTACTTTGTTTATCAGGCGACAGTGCGGAACTGTATCGAACGCCTTCCGGAAATCAAGGAAAATAGCATCTACCTGGGAGCCTGTATCTAATATTTTCTGGGTCTCATGAACAAATAAAGCGAGTTGGGTCTCTCACGATCGCTGTTTCCGGAATCGATGTTGATTCCTACAGATTAGATTCTGGGTTTCCAAAAACGACATGATACACAAGCAAAAAACATGTTCTAAACTTCTACAACAGATCGACGTCAGAGATACAGGTCTATAGTTTTGCACATCTGCTCGACGACCCTTCTTGAAGACTGGGACTACCTGTGCTCTTTTCCAATGATTTGGAACCTTCCGTTCCTCTAGAGACTTGTGGTACGCGGCTGTTAGAAGGGGGGCAAGTTCTTTTGCATACTCTGGTATCCCGTCAGGTCCAGTGGACTTTCCTCTGTTGAGTGATTCCAGTTGCTTTTCTATTCCTTGGCCACCTGTTAAAAGTGGCTTCGTCTGTGTCCAGTGTAACTATAAATTTCATTTTCGTTGCGGAAAGGTTGATCCTTCCCTGAGACGCGACGATAATTGTGCGACTATGTGAAACTGTGCGGATTGTTAACAAAAGTCTGCATCCCTTAATGATCAAGAAACGTGTACGTGTGACGCAGCAAGGAAGACCGACAGTATCAAAAAGGAAAACATATCATATATTACAATTATTGGACTCTTACAGGACGAATTAAAAAAACTGTACGAGAAATATGAATTAAATCCACCAAGTCGGAGCAATGGCGTGGTAAAACAAAAACCAAAGATGTGAAAATCAGTGCTTCATCCTCCGAAAATGATCTGTTGTTAATTATTGCTGAGCTATGAGAGGACACAAAAATTCTGAGTGATGAAAACAGAAGACTCAAGCTTAAATTGGAAGAGAGTGGTCATCAGGTATGTCTTAATATCCCCAAACTTATGGAAGGATAGCCAGAAAGTGAAGCTACGACTAAAACGCCTCACAACAGGCCTAGAAGTAGATGGGTAACTGTAAAATCGAAGGGGAGCTCTTACAAACATATTAACAATAAACATAGGCAGGACTTCGTGTTACCATTAAATAACAAATATAATTCGCTTCAAAACACAGAAGACATAGAAACTGTGTCAGCACACTCATCTGATAAGGTGGTGCAAGACTCTCAAAACTTAGCGAACAGCCAAGTAAGGTATAAGAAAAAAAAACGTTGAATCAAGATTTATTCAGACAGTTACACCAGAGGATTAGCAGCTATGTTAACGGAAAGCAGACCTCGTGTGATTAACGAGTTTGAAATAGAAGGTACCGTTAAATCAGGAGCTGGTTTAGGAGATGTTTCAACATCAATCAAGAAAGAAAGCACAGTCCTCGCGGACAGAGGCTTTGTAGTGGTAATGGCCGGAGCAAACGACGTCAGCAGAAACGAAAGAAAGATTGCTACTTCGACACTAAGGAAGACTCTCGGAATGTTAACCCACACCAACGTGATTGTTGTTAATGTGTCACATCGACATGATTTGCCCCAGTGGTCATGTGTGAATAAGGAAGTGGAGCAGACAAACAAGGAGTACAAAGCTACCTGTAAGCACTTTAAAAATGTTTCCTTAATTAACACCAGTAGTTGTAGCAGAGAATGGCATACTAAGCATGGTCAACATTTCAGTTATCTAGGTAAACATGTTTAAAGTGATACAATTATCAGAATAGTATTGGATAAGCTAGAGAAGGAAAAAAAGACCAGTAATGTGTTTGGATTATGTTTCAACTGAGATGACAAAAAACTTGTATGCATAGACCAGGTTGGGTGTACCAGCAACATAAGGACACAACCTGGTCACTTTTGTGCAGTAACAGCAGGTCATGTCAACTAAGAGAATATGCAAAAAAAGAAATGCCTAAAGTAGAGTTTAAAATATGCTACCTTAATATTCAGGGCATGGCAGATAAAAACTTAATTGTCAATGAATTTTCTAATGAAAACGTGATAGATATTCTATGTTTAAGTGAACATTGGTGTAAAGAGGATGAGCTTGTATACAAAGTATTGGATGATTACACACTACTTAGCTGCCATTGCAGAAAACAGCACTTACGTGGTGGGGTAGCAATATACACAAAAACACCTCTTGCACCAAACTGTGGCAGGATAGATCTCAATACCCTTTGCGATGAAATGCATTTTGAAATGTCAGGTCTAGTAATTGAGAACCTTAAGCTAATGGTAGTAGTAGTGTACAGGCCACCTAGTGGTGACCCCCATATCTTTCTGGAGAACTTGAGAAACTCTTAAAGTGCATATGTATACCGAAATGGAAAAAATACAATGTTGTCATTGGAGGGGATATCAATTCGAGTTTTGATGTCCTGCAGGACAGAAAAACTGTGACAGAGCTCAAAAATGTGCTTTGACAATTTAACCTGTACTATGTTAACTGCAAACCCACCAGAGACTCATCCTGTCTAGGCAATATATTTACAAATATTAAGAGAACTTGTATGTCCACTGATGTAATTAGTTTCCCTTTCTCAGACCATGATGCAGTATATCTTAGTCTTAATAATGTAACTTCAGACTGCACCAAACCAGAATCTAAAACTGTGATTACTAGACCAGTGAGCAGAGAGAGGATGGATAGGTTTACACATGCTCTCACTTATTTCAGTTGGGACACATGTTTTATTAGGCTTCAACACTGTTCAGCTGATATTGTATTCACAAAGTTTTTCTCTGTCTTTTTAAATGTATTTGAAAATAACATCCCTCTGAAAAAAAAATTTACAGTGAATATTAGTAGTAATTACAAGAAAAGGGCAACTGAAAAATACTGTAATGCTGTATTCTAGCCTGTACAAAACCAGTAAATCAGAACTGTATAAAGACCTGTATGCTAAGGCTAAATGCAAGTATACGAAGGCAATAAATGAAGCAAAGAAACTGCATAACATAGTAAACATTGAAAAATCTAACAATAAATGCAAGAAGGCCTGGAGTGTAATAAACTCCATTGCACACACTAAACACAAAGAGGAAATTGCCAGTGATAAACAGTTTGGATTCAGGAAAGGTAAATCCACAACGGATGCAATGGACTCCCTCGTAAAATTAGTCCTAGATGTGTACGAGGCTAGGGACTATGCCCAGGCTACATTTTGTGACCTGAGCAGAGCCTTTGACTGTGTAGAGCATGACACTGTGCTGAATAAGCTAGTTTACTATGGTTTTGATGACAACAGTATAAATATGTTCAGGTCTTTTCTAGAGAACCGTCAACAAGTTGTGTGCATTGGTAGGGAGAAATCAAATTTGGTTAATGTTAGGTACAGAGTGCCCCAAGGGTCAATGCTTGGACCTTTACTGTTTATACTAATGATCAATGACCTACCCTTATTCATAAATTCGCATACAATATTGTATGCTGATGACACAACTTTTCTACATAAAAGCTCTGAACTAGGTACACTGATAACACTGACTGAAAATACCCTTTCTCAGTCCTCATTATGGTTCAAAGCTAATGGCTTCTTGCCAAATGAAAACAAAACCCAAACACTTTACTTTAGCCTCAAAGACATTCCTAACTACCAGGACTTAGAAACTGTTAAATTTTTAGGTGTTACTATTGACAATAAATTGACGTGGGAACCATACATTAAAAATATATTGGCTAGGCTTTCAAGAGTTATTTATCTAATTATAAATTTAAAAGGACATGTTCCCAATGACTATGTGAGACCAGCATATTTTGCCTTCTTCCAAAGCATCATCTCTTATGGAATTTTACTGTGGGGTAGTAGCTGTCATGTAAATGACATTTTACTTTTACAGAAGAATAATAACGGATTCTGATAAAACGAAACATTGTAAACCTCTGTTTATTAAATTGCAGTGTCTTACAGAAGTAAACTTATGCATCTACAATGTTTTAATGTACATTAGAAACAATGTGTCCAATTTTGTGTTGAGAAGTGATATTCATAGTCATAATACTAGAAACAGAACATTTGTAGACGTACCATATCATAGATTATCAAAATCGCATAACTCTTATAAAATTATTATTATTATTATTATTATTGTAACAACAGCCACCTCAAGTTTGCACTATGAGTCTCTGCTACAGGCCCTGCCTGCCGCTGTCTGCCAAGGTGTCATCTCACTATGAGCCACGTCCAGCACTGCACTTCCATCCCAAAGGCACCACTTTGCAGTATTCGTTGCAACTGGCCACAAACTCATCATCTTGTGGGACCGTGTCGACATGGCACCTTGCTGCTCACCAGATGACCACCTATGAGCTCTCAGCCGTGAAGGACTTTGACATTAGCAACTGACTGCCTACAAGCTCCTAGTCTTGTGGGACCGTGTCGTCACAGCACCCCTGCTCATCAGCAGATTGGCTACGAGTTTGCAGCCTCATTGGACTGTATCATCATTGATCTTCCGTGCTCAAGACAATGCTGTTCTCAAGTTGCGTGAACATTATTCTCAGAAGTTGTATTTAGTTTGGTTCTTGTAATAAACAGTTGTTAGTTTGAAGAGTGAACTTCACTACAACCAGTTACACTATTCGGTAAATAATATTACATTGGCAAAGAGTCTGATTCTCATGTGCTCAAGTGTGTTAGTGCCTACAGGACTGTTGTCTTCTTCTCTTCTTTTCCGCCATATTACATTGTTCATGAGGTAATAGGTTCAGTGATTTGATTTTCAAGCCTGTTCTGGTGTTTCAATGAGTATTAGTTCATTTCTTGAGCAGGGTATGTTTTGTAGTTTGTTAGTGTGGTTTTTCACCTCAGTGCATTTTTACTTGTGTATTAGGGCATTCTGTGGGAGTAACACTTTCTTGCTTTTTATGTTGTTACAGTCCGCATGTAGCAGTACTCATCGTATTCTGCGATTCCTACAACAAGGCAAGTTTCTCATTATATGCATGCTTTTGAAATGAAATAAGTTTCTTAGCAGTTGTCTTTTATGTCTAGTCCAGGTGCTGTATTTTATAAGTGTGAATTCTTTTAACTGATGCTGTTGGTCCGAGTAATTAAAAATTCAAGTTTCAGTTAACTGGCAGCGTATTTTTGCTTGAGGTTCAAACATCATTTTGTCTTTTCAAGTTCGTACCATCATCAGAGCTGTCTTTGTTCCCAGTCATACACACACACTGCATGCAAATTCAGTCCCTGGTGCAGGGTGTGACTCAGCTCACTCAGGTTTCGGCTTCTACAGCCAAATCTCAGCATGCCGCTACCGCAACTGCGTCAAATTTTCAGAGGCTTGACGCTAAGAAAGAGGACTGGGACCTGTACTACCAACAGTTGGAGTTGCATTTTATGGCCTATGGCATACAAGTTATACAATGCCGCACTCATTTTCTTGCCAGTGTAGGTGCAGAAATTTCTTGTTTGTGTTGTCAGTTCCTTGTGGACTCTCGTACGGAGAACGTAGACTATGACAAGTTAGTGGAACGGTTATACAAGTATTTTTGGTGCAATAGTCACCTCCGGCCGAGCAGTTTATGCCATTTTTTCTTTCTTAATGTTGGAGTATCTTCCCTACAATGTTCAAGTGCACTTGGTCCTGACAACATCCAGACTGGGCATCCAGAATTTTTGTGTGTAGCAAGTTGCGCCACCTTCAGTCAGGTTGTTTGCAATGTTGTTGTTTAGCAGTTGTGTAGTACAGATCTCTATATTTTGTACCAGGGTATCTACGTGGACAAGAAAAAAAAAAAAATTCCCGGATTTTTCTCGGATTTCCCAGTTAAAAACACAATTTATCCCGCATAAAATTATGTATAAAGTGGGTGAAAATACATCAGTGTTAAGCAACAGTATACTTTCCCTCGGAGCTGTAAAACCTTTCAGTCCTTTGAATTGTGAGATGTCCCAGCACTTCAGGAAATAAGAAAAATAATGCGTTTGGAAAGATAATTGATGCGAGGCACTATGGACAGAACTTATTTTCATATTGGGAAAGTATATACACAAATTCCACAAGTTACAGCACGGTAGCTACCGAAGGTCTAAAATAGAGTGTGCGTTGAGCAATGCACTTTTGTCAGCCAGTCATAGCTCACGTCAAGTGATCTCGCCAGCGAATGACGGCAGTTATCCAGAGCACGTGATCTCACTAGCCAATGATGGCAATTATTCAGAGCACGGGGCCTATAAGAAAGACAGGCCGCGGCATGTACGTTACGAAGATAGGCCGAGCTCGCTCAACTCAGCAAAGTGTGTTTCTACACCGGTTAACTCATAACTAAATGTGTATGTATGAACGAGAATTGCATCGTCTATTGGAATCCAATGTTATTAGTCCTACAATGACAGGAAGTCTGTAGGCCCAGTAACAGGCTCTAATTTGGCAATTAAAATCATGCCAAAATGATTATCAGTTGCTTAAGGCACCACATCTTCAGTGAAAGGAGAACTGTTACGAAGGAGAGACTATATGCTGTAAATGAGCAGTTATACCATTTCTATCGAGAATTGATTTTAAATTTTGTTGTACGAACAGTAATCAGTAAGACTTCATAATAACGGATTCCAGTACAAGATAAAATTCTCATTAGTATGCACACACCTGGTTGCGAGTTAACAGATTTAGAAACGCATTTTGCCCGCCGAGTTAAGGCAACGAGCAAACTCAGGCTGTCCTTCGTGACGTACACGCCGTGGCCTGTCTTTCTTGTGGGCCTTGTTCAGTGCATAAGACGTGTTATGTACTCAACCACTAGCAGCATCATTGTTAAGTAGGACGACCATACAAAGACGAAAGGTTAATGGGTTAAAGTAATGTAAGTACACAATATCTTTGCGAAAAGCTGAACTTTCACATATAATATTGAGCAATAACAATGTTTTGCTGTCTTTTCTCAGATGGCATGGTCAGGCAGGAATCTAAGAATGCTTCGGAAACTAAACTGCTGTATTTGATGTATTCCATACATATACTTTCGTATTATGCAAACATGCAGTTCAAATGCCGATGCAAATCAAAGCTCTTTTTTAGCTGGATTTCATTTCCTGAAGTGCTCAGAAGTATAAAACCCCTAACCTTTCCGTAAACTGTTTTCCAATAAAACAATTAATTTCGTTTTTATTTTGTGATCATGGCTGCAGCGATTTAGGAGAACCTTTACAAAGTGAAGTTTATACTTAGCTGTAGTCGGTGTCATGTTTTCTTGAAGAGTGATGCAACAACTTTTACATTGTTTTTACTGGAAACTCCGAATATACTGTACAACATTTAACCACCCACTGACGTAAGGCTGCGAGCACTCACAGGAAGGAGCATTCTGTATTCTGCCTGACTGGGACTGGAGTGGCAATGAAGGATGGAAGAGAATAGGAGCAGTCACCACAGTGTCAGCTGGTCAATGCAAAGCGATCCAGTGACTGGATGAAGTGGGAAGAGACATCGCTGCGAGCTGAGATCGTGAGGTGAGGTGACCAAAAAAGCAATCTATCACACGAAAGACGAGCCATCGCTTTCAGAAGCTAACATCGTTACATGCCTGCTCAAAATCCCAATACCGTGAAACAATTGCTGTTTATACATCCAATGCCAAAAAATATAACTTGGTAGCATATGGGAGGGGGGTAGCATGATCTTCAGATGATCATAGACTACCATGTAGCTAGCACGTTTTGGGCTGCTTTGTCCTCTATCTTTGCAATAAACATTCGCAAATACAGAAGCAGTTACTAGAGCGCACTCCCAAACATCTAAGTTCTCCAGCCAACGGATCACACAAAACTTCAAGGGCAACCGTTCCGATTCCGTGGTCCAAATATACAGAGCTACTCCGGAATGGAAATCCTTAAATAGATTTTATAACGCATGTACAAACAGAATTATCATCCAGAGTGTTTCCTTTAGTGCGGACTTGATCAGCACAAAAATATGGAGATAGGGCTTGCAAATACGTCAAAGAACAGCAAGAAAACATAACGTGAAGAAAACAATAACAGCTGAACAGCGTTTATTACGTTTCTAGGTACGTAAGGATACATAAAAAGCGACATTATCAATATACTGGATGTCAAGTAAAAACATATTTTAATATTAAGTGGGTAAATAATTCCTCTAGAAGCAAATCAACATGTACGCTGGTACAGAATCTAGACTTTAAATTAAAATTGGTATATGTACAACAGAATGTCTACCAAGTCCTAAAGCACTTTGGAAATTTTACATACAATAGAGCGCCTCAGCTGTAAAGTAACTGCGAGGCCAACTCATTCGTAACCGGCAGACTTCATAACTTGGAAATCGTGGATGGGAGACGAGAACAAGTAACCCAAGTAACCAATAGCAGCCGATAGAGAGATAGATAGGGGGGGAGGGGGGGGGGGAGAGAGAGAGAGAGAGAGAGAGAGAGAGAGAGAGAGGAGAAGCCTCATGACACGGAATAAGCTAGAACGAAAAGGTGGCAAAGCCGTACTGTACATGTACTTGCAACAGATATTACTGGAGTAAGACTGGTTAATAAGTCTTGTCATTCATGGTTTCTTAAAGGGTCAACAAACACAGTGCTACTAATAATATCATAATTAACGCTGATTGTTGCTTGGCAGAGACAGTCTTGTCACACTTGTCTCGCTCGCTTTTCAGATCACACAGTCTGTCAATAGTCAGTGTGCTCGGCTCACCTGTTGAATTCAGTTCTGCGCACGTGAGGGGCAAAGTTTTATAAACTGACAAGGTAGGCTCATTCTGTCATATTTCATTATGCGTAATTACAAGGTGCAGCCTTATTTACATCCATCGTTCCTCTTTCTCCAATAAAGGTTGTCCACCAACAGTCACTACAACTGCGCCATGTCGATTTGTTTTCAAGATAACTGGCTTTCAGATCCAGCATTCAAGGATTGGTTGGTGAAAGTACCCACAGACCTTTACAGTGCTAAATGTAGATTATCTCCAGGGACCCTCATTAACATCCGTACTGTGGGAACATCGGCTCTTACAAGTCACATGACAAAATCAATGAAGCACGTTGCGAAAGCAGCTGCCATAAGAAGCACAGCAAGCTTGTCCGTCTACACCCAACCCGCAACCACTTCAACCCAGCAGACAGATTCTACTTCCACTACCACATCTGCGGATTCAGCTGGGTCAACAACAGTGGCGTTGGCCGCTGGAATTGTTGTGCCTCCGCAAAGGGATGTCACTCCAGTGTCGAAACCCGGGAGTAAACTGAGAGGAATTGATCAGATGACAATAAAGTACGAAGTAACAAAGGCGGAAATACTGCAGAGTTTGGAGTGCATCGTTTCACGCAAGTCACTGCGTAGTTCTGCAAACGACGTGTTGCTTTTCCCTGCAATGTTCCCCGACAGTGAAGTGGCCAAGAGCATGTGTTTGCAGAAGGACAAAATCAGTTATATCGTGCAATATGGACTAGCTCCCTTCTTTGAGTCTGAAATTATATCTGACCTCGTAAATGCATCAGGAATTATTGTTTTGTTTTGACGAAAAGAATCCAGCTGGACATTTTAGTGCGTTATTGGGACATTAAAAAAAATCTAGTATGCACCCGTTACTATGCATCCGCTTTTCTAGGCAGTTCAACGGCAGCTAAGCTACTCGAGTCCTTCAAGAAAAAAATTCACGGTGAAGCAATGAAAAAACTTTTACAAGTATCAATGGATGGCCCTAATGTCAATTTTGCATTCTTAAGGGAACTTAAAAAAATTCAGAAAGAAATTGAAGGAGTAGACACCGTTTTACTGGAAATTGGAATGTGTGGGCTTCACGTTGTTCACTGCGCCTTCAAGTCCGCAATTCACGAAACACAGTGGATAATAATTAAGTTTTTATGTGCCTTGTACAATCTTTTTAATGATGTCCCTGCCAGAAGAGCTCTGTATATTTCGACAACGGAATTGGAACTGTTTCTCATAAAGTTTTGCGCGATCTGATGGCTGGAGAATGTGGAAGTTGCTGAGCAAGCTCTAGTAATATTTCCGTTTCTGCGAATATTTGTTGGAAAACCTGAAGAAAAAAACGAACCAAAATGTGCTAGCTATAAAGTAGTGGAGGATCACCTCAAGGACAAACTACTCAGTCTGAAAATTCCTTTTTTCAAGACTCTTGCTGGAGACTTGACACCCTTCCTAAAGGATTTCCAATCCGATTGGCCGCTAGCACCATTCCTCCATTCTGCTTTGACAGAGATAATGGAGACAACGATGACACAATTTGTGCAGCGGACGAAGATTTCGCCGTCAGTTAATTTGGACACAGAATCCAATCTTTTGGGTGTGAACCATGTCAAGATCGAGTTCGCCATCAAGAATGAGTTCAGAAAGTGCAGGTCTCTCACAGTCCATGAAATTGCTAAGTTCCGGAACGAATGCAGAAGAGGAACGATCAAGCTCGTGTCAAAGTTGATGGAGAAATCTCCCCTACACTTTAGGTTGACAAAAGCTGTAAGCTGCTTTGATACCACAATAGTGTGCAGGGAGGCTGGTCCCAAACAATTTCATTCCTTTCTATATATTTTGGTGAAGAGCAATTGGACGGACGGTGGAGATGCCAATAAAGCAGAAGCGCATACGCTTCTGTTGTAAAGAAGAACTGCAAAACAAAATTCGAAACATTCAACAAAAAGGCGCAACGGCTGGATGAGTTCTGGATGAAATATCTCAAGAACCAGAATGCAATGTGCCACGAGCTGCAGAAGACAATGGAAGTGCACTCACTTTGTCGCACGGTCAAGCAGCTGCGGAGCGAGAATTCTTGGTGAACAAAGAGTGCCTCTTCGAGAATATGAGGGAACAAGCTGTAGTGAGCAGAAGACTGGTGTACGAGGCAGTCAAGACACAAGGCTGAGTCCAAGGAGTGCCTATAACAAAGTCCCTTATACAATCTGTAAGAAACTCACGAGATCGATTTGCTGAAGACCTCAGAAATAGAAATAACGAGACATCCAGGAAAAAGGATCATTTGACTAAAAGGAAGATTGTTGACAAAGAAATAAAACAGCTTAAAGAGAAGAAGGCAAAACTTGAAGGAACCATTCAAATGGTTCAGATAGAGCGAGAATCTATTACAGAACGAATCAATGCTTTCGCACACAGCTCACACAGCTCCAAGTGAGTTATTCTCCAAAGTCAATTCCTAAATTAATTGTTGTTAAACATGGTACTTCCTTCAGAAGTATTTGTTGTATTGCCTAATAATAATTAAAATGTTTCTTTAATAAAATGTTTTTAGAACAAATGTATATGATAGTGTTATTTATTTTAAACTGCTAACTCCCATAGATGTTTAAATATACATTTCAAACAATAACTTTCGGGATTAAAAAATATTTGAAAAATAAACCTAATTTAAGAAATTAAGTATTAAAATAAAGACCAAAGGTAAAATTTAGCAACATGAAAATCCGAAAAGAAAAGACTTTAAAAATGCGCAAAATATTTTACGGAAAATCTCTCTTATTATTCTAAAATGAAAGAAAGAAATTAATGGTCTTTAACAATGATTAAACCGCAAGCTTTTATATTTAAATAAAAGCAATAATAAAATCAGAAAAATTGAGGAATGGGTAAAAGACATACCTGTCCTTACTGAAAGGAAATTTTAGAGCGGGGAATACAGTAGCTGCACTTGACACAGGTTTTCGCTCTAAAACTGGACTAATACCATACAAGAGCAAGGTATGGATGTCCTGCTACCTGTCGCTTGACTGGTGCTGCCTTCTGTTGTCAATTTATAGGATTAGTTAGAAAGAAGTAGTAGCGAACTTTAGAGCGTTTTGGAAATGAAGATACAATTTACCGCCATAAAAAGTAGAAAAGAAGCGGACTGGTATTGTTCTGGCATGAAGAGACTTGTGGCATTGCACAGCAATACATTATGCACTTTTTTTGATGGTCAATTATACTTTTTGCCATTGATTGCATAATTTTTTATCTATGAAAGAACAATATTAAATATGAAAACTAACTTGAAGCTCCGCCCTTTTTTTTTATGTGTGTTACAGGTTAAGTCATATCAAATACAAATGTGCCGGTAAAATTTTAAATAATGGCATAAATGACTTATCTTCTGGGCCCGAAATTTTTCAAATGGCTGATCCTCAAGTGTTACGTTTTGAATGAGAGTTATATCACCCTGTGATTTAAGAAATACACTGCACATTCTCACACATAACATAAATCATCTTGCGTGTAAATTTACTTTGAAATTAACACTTCTCAAGCCACTATTCATAATATTTTCCACTGATCTGTTAGAAATGTAAACAATTGTGATGTCACGCACATCGAATGAATGTTAGTTATTACGGACACACTGCATAATCTTCGACCTAAAGCCTTTGACACTTTTCGGTGTCGGCAAACTGGTCTGTGCATTGTGTAAATTATCCATTTTCTACGCAATTAAACTTTTATTTTGGTGTTATTCTCTGATTTATGTTTCATTGCTGTAGAATTATTCAGCAGTAGTGGGCTACAGTTCCTTGTCAGTGTATCAGATCTTACATGTTAAACCAACAAAAATTTAACTGAAATCTAAAACAATGAAAAATCCTGGAATTCTAAAAAATTCCCGGTTTTTCTCAGATTTGTCCCGGGTGAAAAAATTCCCGGGTTTTTCTCGGATCTCCCGGGCCATATACACCCTGTGTACACAACGTTCTACAATGGCATGCCCACCTGTGACACCATTGGAAGCCAGCCCTCTCAACACTGGCGTCAGTCCCAACTGGGGTGGCCCTGTCATGGCTGACCCTCTTGTCACTCCATTTGTCATACTTCTCACTGCTGGCCCTCCTGGCATCAACAGCCCTGTGAACATCGATGTCATCTGGCTTGCCATGGCCGCCCCTCCATGGCCGCCCACTCAGCTGCTTCCGCTATCGTTGGTGGTTTCACTGTACACAATGGCACCACCAACGCCATTGTGTGTTCTTACGAGCCCTGGGTTGCACCTTTAAGAAAGTTTAACTGCAAACCTCTCGGATGCATGGCCATTCCTACTTGCAGCCCATGATGGAGGTCATTTGTTGTTCCCCTGCGAGGACATGGCATTCTTGTTGGGATCAATTTTTGTGTTGGTTAATACTTTGGTTCATAACTTCATGGGCCTTTCGCTTATCTTTTGAAAGTTATTACACAATTTTTGTGTGCTTTTGTTATTCTTGTGTATCAGATGTCAAGGGTCCTACACCCCATGCTCAGTAATCTTGTTAATTGTATCCTGCATTGTTATTTACTTGTTCATGTCATGTCTGAGGTATAACATTTGGTTCTGTTCAATACTTGTAGGATGCAAAGTTGTGTTAAAGTGATTACCCATATGTTGATCACTTCTCAGGCACACTTTTACATACTAGCTGAATGTGCTGTTGTTTTATTTCAGCTGTTTGGATGGCTATGTTGTGCCTCCTGCCTTATGAATGGCACTTCTTTGAGATTGTTGCACCACATCTTTTTTATTGGGTAAGGATGTAGTGTATGCAGGACTGCTTCCTGCTTATTTCAGCCACCACAATTACCTACATGCTGTACAGTCAAGCTACCAGCAGCTGCCACGATATTAGAGGGCAATACCTTATCACTAACTTGTCATGCAAGTCAAAGCAAACAACGCTGCAGTCATAGACACTCATTTACGTCCACACTAGTGTTGCCAGACATCCCATATTTTCCAGGACATCCTGTATAATTTTAAATGTCCCATCAAGATAGGCACTGTCCCATGTTTCAAACTTGTTCAATTAGTATTGTGAAATCTTTTGCACTACATCTGGCAGCACGTACTATCTATGCATGTATCACATGAGGGTACAAACTAGCTCGGTTACCAGTCTATGATAGAGCCGGGGAGGGTGATAGAGAGGAGGACCACATTCAGCAATCTCTTGCACGGTGCCACACGTCTGTTTCCCTCTGTCTGTCTGTCTTACATTCTGCTATTTGTTTATTATCATCGAAGTTTCTTTCCACAATTTTGTATGTTTCCTAATTCATTTAAAAGCTATGTCAACATGTGTTAACAATACTGGAAGGATGTTTTAATTCCATTCTTGATTGTTATTCTAGTTTAAAACTTCATTCATAGTTTTGCAAGAACTGCTGAATGTCGAACAAGTTACGCTTGTGAATTATTTCTAAAACTATAGACAAAGTGAATTATTTAAGTGACAGTGACACAGATAATTCGTCTAGAACAGGTGTAATACCTTCTAAGAAAGCCAAAAAGCTTACTAATTATAATTTGAACTGGGAAAATAGTTATTTTTGGTTAGGACAAGTAAAAGAAAATTTGTACAAGGCATAATGTGACTTGTACATTAAACATTTCTCGAGTGCTCATGGAGGCTTTTCTGATGTAAAATGCATCTACTAAATCTCACAATACTGTCGTTAGCAAAAGAGTATCAAGTACCTTATTTAAATATTTCTCAAAGCATAAACCAGCTGCCTTGGAGGCTGACAAGATTACTGCTAGAGAACTCGCATCTGTTTATCATAAGGTAAAGCATTCTCTTAGTTACAATAGTATGGATTCTTCACACAAATTACTGCCATATACCTGCAGTGATTGGCCAAAGACTGTGTTAAAAATATTTTAAAGACCATCCAAGGAAAAAAAAATCTATACTCTTCTATAGCAACAGATGCAAGCAATTAAAAACAGTAGGAAAATGTTTCCAATTTGCTAACAATACTTTGATTAGAGTACTGGGGTTGCAAACCATCTAATAGAATTTGTAGAATGTGATGAAAGCATGTATCAAGTTTCAAAGATAGGATGGACTGCCTTTAAATAAAGTTTTGGTACTCACGCTGACAACACTAATGTAAACTTCAGCAGACACCATTCCATTTTAACATTTATTTTAGCTGAAAACGATAAAACTGTTAAAAGCTGGTTGCCCCATCCATATTCTCCACAATGCTATAAAATTCAGTACTGATAAACTGGGAGCGCATGCATAAAGTCCGATACTGAAAATATGGAGTCACTTCAGTAGATCTGCGAAACGAAGAGCTTACTTGCAACTTCGATTTGAAGCAAATGAGATGCAATGGGAAGAAATAAAACACAAGATTTTTATCTCTTGGTCCTACTGTCAAAAGAGTATTAAGAATATGGCCTGCGCTAAGATCTCATTTTCTGGACCGCAATGAGTGTCCTTATTTATTATAAAACAGAAGAAGAAGAAAAGAAAAAAACTTTGTTTTATTTGTTGTTTCTGCATAACGTAATGTTTTTGGAAGAAACAACAATCCCGGAGTCTCTGTCAGTTATTGAGATACATGCCAAAATGCAAAGGATTCACGAAAAGAATAAAAGACAACCTTTTCAGAAGTAAGGCAAGAAAAATAATGGGTGAATTAAGCACTAATGCAAAAGAATCTATTTGGAATGATTTTCTACAGCTATACACCAATTTTGTAGGATATCTGTTACCACGAAATGATTTCTCAGAAAAAAACATGATTTCCATGACGCTATTTTTAAACTTTAAATCACCAATAAATTATGAACATTTTCAAGAAATTGTGGAACTTTTAAGGATCAATCAACACGGAATCCTTATACGAAAAATTTCAAATAATTAAAAGATGCCTGGACATGGTACTGTCTTTTGATGACAGAAGAATGACTGTGATTGAGAAATGGAAGGATTTTCCAAGAATGAAATCCCTAACACTTTTTACGTCTTAAGGTTCATCTTCAGCATCCCTACTTCCAACGGCTTTTTTGAAATAGTTTTTTCACAAATGGCGTTAAAAGTGACTGGCGTACAAAATAAATGTACCTCAAAATTGATGAAAAAGTGAATTAATGACTATTTTTAACTATGATTATAACTGCATTGATTTTTTAAATATGTAAAATCAAACAAAAGCAAATTAAAACTTAAACATTCATCATTAAATATAACGAAGACCAGTAAATCAAAAGAAATAATTTCACTTTTCACTTGTCCTGGGTAAAAAAATGAAATGCTGTTTCCACCCCAAGTGAACATTTGCCCCTTACAGGGAGGCAGCAGAGGAGTCTGCAACACTAGTACACATGGTCACGTGCTTGTGTGATATTGTGCATGTATCCTCCTGCAGAGAGCTATTTAGGTCAGCACTCCGCCCCTCAGTGGGCAGTTACATCCCAAGCTCCAAGTGATTGACATCAGCTTTGAATCTGCACTACGAATCACACCTGCCACTGTCCACCAAGATGTCACCTCGCCCTCACCGTGAGCCGTGTCCAGCATAGCATTTCCACCAGCTCCTCTCAAGGGCACTACTTTGTAGTACTTGTCTCCTGGGACTGTGCCAATGTAGCGCCTTGCTGTCCACCAGTTGACTGCCTACAAGCAACTAGTCTTGTATGAGTGTACTGTTACCATCTGACAGCCTGCGAGTTCCCAGTCCTGTAGGACCGTGTCATCACAGCACTTGCTGCTCGTCAGGAGAATGGCTAGAGTTTATAGCCTCATGGGACTGTATTGTCATTCATCTTCCCTTCCCCTCAAAACTTTGGTGTTCTCAAGATGAGGAGACATTCTTCTTGGAAGTTGTATTTAATTTGGTTCTTGTAATAAATATTTGTTATTTCAAAGAATGTATTTCACCACATACAGCCACATCACTTAATAATGGCTATTACACTCATTAGCTGTGTGACAAGTAGCAGTATACATTATACACAGTCCTCTGTTCTTCTGTACACAGGTAACTAATGTTGTATGGAATGTCAATGTGATTATGTACATATTAAGTCAGCAATGTCACATAAACAACAGCTATTTAACATAAGAGAGGAAATATAAGATTTATAAAAGTAGTAATTTTCATTTCATTTTAGGAGGATGAAAGTTAATTTCTGACAGCATGAATACTTTACAGCAATTTAACAATAGTTTATTAACATTGTTTCAAACAACTGCTGCATTTTTATGAATACGTATTGTTACTCATACCACATACCTTACAGTTCTCTTTCAAGACGAGATTTATGGAACACAATGTGTGAATGCATACACGTTAACTGGCACAATGATCCTACCTTTCAGCAGACGTTCTGGTGAATACAATACCTGAGCTAGAGGCTCCTTGTGCAAATGAATCTAAATTATGAATGGTAACACTTTTTTTTAACTGGACCAGTATTTCTAGTTTGATTTATAGGCTTTTTATTTGCACGGTATCGATAACACATTCATATTGTACTTACTGTATTATATTTTCCAGTATTACATCCATGCCATTCAAAGAATGTTGTTAATCTCCACAATGGAGTGCGTATGGCAGAAATTAAATATCCATTACAAAACTGTCTAATTTTACACAAGGAATTGAAATGGAAAGAAATGAATAATAAGGAAGAAAATATTACCTTTAAAATTGCACATCCGTACAGGATTGAGAGATTTGCAGACATTTATGAAAAATGTTGAATTCATTCTCCCATGGACTTCTGCACGAACTTCCCAATTTCCAATCTCTCTTCGTAAATCACTTAGATCAAATTTGTTTCCTTGATCATCATAAACCTAAAAACAAATATGTTAAATATTAACAATAACCTAACGAATAAGTCTCATAAGAAATGTATACTATAATGTAGAATGAGGAAATATATATATAAAAAACAAAGATTCCAAGACTTACCAAGAGGGAAAGCGCCGGTAGACAGGCACAATAAAATAACACACAAACACACACACAAAATTATGAGCCTTCGCAACCGGTGGTTGCTTCGTCAGGAAAGAGGGAAGGAAAAGGAAAGATGAAAGGATGTGGGTTTTAAGGGAGAGGGTAAGGAGTCATTCCAGTCCCAGGAGCAGAAAGACTTACCTTAGGGGGAAAAAAGGATAGGTATATGCGCGCGCGCACGCACGCACGCAGGCGCGCGCGCACGCGCGCGCGCGCACGCACACACACACACACACACACACACACACACACACACACACACACACACACACACACACATGTATGGATATGTGTGTGTGTGTGTGTGTGTGTGTGTGTGTGTGTGTGTGTGCGTGTGTGTGTGTGTGTGTGTGTGTGTGTGTGTGTGTGTGTGCGTGCGCGCGCGAGTATATACCTTTTTTCCCCCTAAGGTAAGTCTTTCCGCTCCCGGGTCTGGAATGACTCCTTACCCTCTCCCTTAAAACCCACATCCTTTCGTCTTTCCCTCTCCTTCCCTCTTTCCTGAAGAAGCAACCGTTGGTTACGAAAGCTTGTAATTGTGTGTGTGTGTGTGTGTGTGTGTGTGTGTGTGTTATTTTATTGTGCCTGTCTACCGGCGCTTTCCCGGTTGGTAAGTCTTGGAATCTTTGTTTTTAATATATTTTTCCTATGTGGAAGTTTCTCTCTCTCTCTCTCTCTCTCTCTCTCTCTCTCTCTCTCTCTCTCTCTCTCTCACACACACACACACACACACACACACACACACACACACATTACAAAAGAGAGAGAGAGAGAGAGCTATATGTATCTGCTATAATACAAAGTGCAAATGGCTGCAAGAAAAAAAAGTAGTCCAAAAAGATGTAACAACACTGAGACATTGCACCACAGACATACAGAAAATTATGTTACATTATTGGTTGAGAAACACGCGCAAACCAGATGCAACCAGCCCACTGCAACTGCCAAGACCATATTGAATTCCAGCATTGGCAATGGAGGAAGCCACGAACTTTTAAGTCATTTTCAGCCAGGTGTCCGGATACTTTTGATCACATAGTGTATGTACAGATTATCTGATGTACTTTTATCAAGTAGTGACTGTGTTATCTTGGTGACTATATCAAAACCTCGAATAAGTGCCCTATTTACATAATATGCAGCCAGTGCACTGTTTACATAATCTGTAGCCACTGTGTTCTGCTAAAGCTATAACAAAAAGGACTGTGTTTTCAGGTAGTGATTGCGTCGTTAATGCCGCATCTGTGTATAGTGACGTGGAGAGCCAGAGGTACCTACATGCATAAAAAGATGCGCTGTGAACCTTTATCTGGTCATCATAATGTTTGTGTTGTTAATCAATGTGAAAAGAGTCACGTTCCCTGGAAACCTGTGTAGTGAACATCATTTGCTCAATTCATGGGAGCCGTGCAGGATTAGCTGAGCGGTCTAAGGCACTGCAGTCATGGACTGTGCGGCTGGTCCTGGCGGAGGTTCGAGTCCTCTCTCAGGCATGGGTATGTGTGTTTGTTCTTAGGATAATTCAGGTTAAGTAGTGTGTAAGCCTAGGAACTGATGACCTTAGCAGTTAAGTCCCATAAGATTTTTTTTATAATTCATGGAAACTAATTTGCAGATATTTTACAACACTTTGACAATGGACAATGCAACTAGGCACCGTCCCTTATCGTGCCTATCATGTGATGACATCTCGTTGTTTTGTTACGATGAGACAAACTCACACATGTAAGAGGAGCAAACTGGCAGACAGTGAAATTAAGATTAAAAGTGAATGGGAAGTATTAACTAGGAATGACAGTGGCAGTGAACAATAAGAAATATTTCAAATGATAAAAAGTGTGCACAATTTGTCAATAATACAGTTCAAATAATGTGGATAGAAAAACAAAATTAAAGATAATACTGCACTGGTAAATTAAGATGCAACATTCTAAACATGCTAAGTGCCACTTTTCTCACATTTGATTTTATCTGCTCTAAAGAAGCTATAAGCACGCGAGTATGTTACACTAGAAGCGCTTCATCGTATGATGAAAGTAAGAAGTTGTTAACAGTTATTCTAAACATGCTCGATAGTCAGCAGTGAATCACATTACACCAATTTTTCATGAGTACTTAATAGCTTCCACATTGTTGTTATGTTGTGTTGTGGGCACATTTCTGCTATGGAGAAACAAAAGGATGCTAGTAATGTCTCAAAACATTGCTTACCTGTGAAAGTTTGACGGCACAATGCACGAGTTAAAGTGGCTAAATATATTACAAGTTCTGGGAAAACAATTCCAGCAAAACATGTAAAAAACAGGGAGGTATCAGATTTATACACTGTATGGTTCCATTCTTTTCGGAACTATGTTGGACTCAATGTGAAAGGGGAACAGTGTAGAACATATGCAGTTAAGTATTTAATGTAATGAAACACATGGAATGGAAATGTACCTAGTTTAATAAGAAACTGTTTTTCAATATATTGAAATTAAAGTATGTAATCTTTCCCAATTCAGCTGAACTGCAAATGTAGCCTACCATAAAAGTCCTTGTCAAATGAATTAATAACAAATTTATTTCATGACTTCTATATGCAAAATGAAACTAAGCAAAGCTAATTTTGAATGGATTTAATGAAAATACTACCACACTCCAGGCAGCACAGTGATAAATACGTTGAACCGGAGAACAGACATCATCAATGTAGTGTAGTGAACGTGGTTCCTGGTGGAGAATGAGGTCATTCCAGACCCTGCTGTAAAACATTTATGGATGTATTTTGTGTTTCAAAGAGGAGGATTGCTACATTAATCTATAAACTGAAGATGGGTCAACTGTCATACCATGATAACAAAGGTGTAGACTCATTAAAGTCTTCTAAAGAATACCTCGACTTTGATCTTAATGTTAGTTGCCTATACAAAGATTTTAAAGTGAAATTCGTGGAGACGAAAGTTAATGAAATGCAGTAAAGAAGGATATTTCTTAAACACTTTCCAAACCTATCATTTGGAGGACAAAGTCAGATACTTTTAAGACGTGACTCACTGCACCTCGAAGGGAATGGACACTCACTAGAGAACAGAAAAACTTAGAAAGCACTAGAACTGCACCATAGGAAGAATGATGCAATGTCTTCAACTATGTCTGGAAGAAACCTATGTACATTAACAATCAATCTATTTGTTCCAACACTTACATACTTGGATATGTCCTACTGTGGCAGGTTTCATGTTACAACTTCAGCATTCATGCTCATGACAACAGTCCATGCAAGCCATGACCTGAAATACTACAGCAAAATATACGGAAGATATTGCGAATAAGGTTACATGTCAAACTGCACCATCTGCAGCTAGTTCGACAATTAAAACTGGAAGATTATGGCTGGTGCCTTCCATTTTTTATCACAATGCAGCAGCACTCGAGGAAGAACATATTGCATCCAAGCTGATGTTCATGGATGAAAAACCTTCAATTTATCTGGAAAATTACAATCGCCACTTTGTGAGAGTGTGGGGCACTGAAAATTCTCACAAAATTGTGATGCATGAACAAGATTAGCCAAAAATTAACATTTTCTGTGCAGTGAAACAGATGAAGTCGTATGGATCGTTTTTCTTCTGTGAGAAGACTGGGACAACTATCTCTTGCTTGATATGCTGAACCTGTGGTTATTTCCAAGCTGACTAATTGCTGATAATGAAAATTTCATATTACATCAGAACGGTGCCCCCTCATTCGAGCATTGATGTCCCTCACTACCTAAATGGTGAACTTCTGCATGGCTGGATTGGTTGTAGTGGTGAAGATGATAGTGCCTCTGATCCCTTGCCCGCCCAGGTTACCTGAACTGTGCCTTTTTCCTTTGATAGTACAGCAAGCACTGAGCTTCAATACCCCCACTAATGAGAACACTGGAACAGTTCACAGAATGCGTCAATGCTTCTGTGATGACCACTGACAGGATGTTACTACATAACGTATGGAACGAACTGTACTACCACCTGGAACATGCATTTCAAAATGCAAACATGGTGAGTTTTGAGTTCTATTCATACCTAAGTAATGTTTGTACATGTGACACTTTGTAAAATATAGAGCTTTGAAAACAAATGAATCATTTATAGTAGCCCTATGTGTATGTAATTTATGGCACTTTAGAGAACAGTTTAGTGAAATCTTAATGTTTTGACCACACAATCAATTATATACTCTTGCATACTTCATTTTCCATGATATTAAAGTGTTAATTACATCTTTGATACTAAAGGTTTTGAGTAATAATGCACTATAGAAGGATGTACTGATCATCAGGTTACAATAAATGAAGGCAATGAGTGGTACTCTTAACAGAAATAAACAAAAATAGTCATGACCTTAGATAGATTGAATGAATTTTGAGAATTCCAGTAATTTTGATCTATATTTCAAAAGAATTATAGGATTAAAAACAGCTTCCATCCCCTTTAAATGAATTTATGAAAGGTTTTGCAAAAAAAATTTGTATGTGACTGGAAATTATACTTCATAAAAATAAGAAATGAGAAACTTTATTTAAGGTTTAGTATTAAGATGTACTATTTTACGAAGACAGGATGCGTTATGTATTTTTCATATATCTGAGTGCTGAAATTTATTTATTTATTTATTTATTTACACATCAAGTTCCATAGGACCAAATTGAGTAGCAAATCTTCAAGGTCTTTAAATGTGTCTGTACACGAAATTACAACATAAAAGTTATAACAGATAAAAGTAAAATGTTTATGAACCTGAAAAATGTCAATGCATAAGATTACGTAAGTGCAATCAACAATACAACAAGAATCAGCTTAATTTTTCAAGGAACTCCTCGAAAGAATAGAAGGATTGACACACGAGGAAACTCTTCAGTTTAGATTTGAATGCACATGGATTACTGCTAAGAATTTTTAACTCAAGTGGTAGCTTATTGAAAATGGATGCAGCAGCATACTGCACACCTTCCTGAACAAGAGCTAAGGACGTCTGATCCAAATGCAGGTTTGATTTCTGCCGAGTATTAACTAAGTAAAAGCTGCTTAATCTTTAGATTAAGCTAATATTGTAAACAAGAAATGACAGTAAGGAAAATATATATTAAGAGGCCAATGTCAGAATACCCAGACTCGTGAACAGGGGTCGACAAGAGGTTCGTGGACTTACACCACTTATTGCCCAAACCGCCCGTTTCTGAGCCAAAAATATCCTTTCAGAACGGGAAGAGTTACCCAAAAATATAATACCACATGAAATAAGCGAATGAAATAATTTTTGTGTCAAACAAACCTAACTTGAGATACCGTTCAAGTAGTAAAAATGGCAGCATTAAGTCTTTGAACAAGATCTTAAACGTGGGATTTCCATAACAGTTTACTATCTATCTGAACTATTCACTTTCACTAATCATATGCCGGTTCTATGAAATTAAAATGTCAGGTTTTGTTGAATTGTGTGTTAGAAACAGTAAAAATTGAGTCTTACTGTGATTTAGCTTTAGTTTATTTCCTAAAAGCCATGAACTTAGGTCATGAACTGCACTATTTGCAACTGAGCCAATGTTGCACCCAACTTCCTTTACTGCCAAGGTAGTGTCATCATCAAACAGAAATATTTTGAGAAAGATTTTGGAGTTACCCATAATACTACAGGGTATGTAATTTGCGTAAATAAGGAACAGGAGTGGCCTCAACACTGATCCCTGGGATACCCATCACTTGACCGTACCCCACTCAGACCCCATATCACAGGCATTCTCAACATTGTGGATAATGACCTTTTGCTAAAGTAAGAGGTGAACCAATTGTGAGCTACTCCATGTATTCCATAATGGTCCAACTTCTGGAGCAAAATTTTGTGATCAACACAATCAGAGGCCTTAGTTAAATTAAAAAATATGCCTAGCATTTGAAACCTTTTGTTTAACCCATCCAGTACCTCACGGAGAAAAGAGTATATAGCATGTTCAGTTGTTAAACAACTTCTAAAGCCGAGCTGTGCATTTCACAAAAAATCGTGTGATACAAAATGAACAATTATCCTTACATACACAGCCTTTTCAGTAACATTAGCAAAAACTGATGGTATGGAAATAGGTCTAAAATTGTCTACATTATCCCATTCTCTCCTTTTATAAAGTGGCTTTACTACTGAGTACTTTAATCGTTCAGGAAACTAGCCATTCCTAAGGAAAAATTACAAATATGACTGAATACAGGACTTACATGTGCAGTACAGTACTTTATTATTCTGCTAGGCACTCCACCATATCTATGAGAGTCCTTAGTCTTGAGTGATTTAATTATTGACTCAATCTCCCCCTTGTCTGTGTCACAGAGAAGTATTTCAGACATCAGTCTCGAAAAGGCATTTGCCAAGAGAGTTGTACGATTCCCTATAGAAACTAAATTTTTACTTAATTCACCAGCAATGCTCAGAAAACTATTTTTACATACTGTACATATATCTGATTTACCAGTAACAGAAATATTTTTACTAAAAACTGACTTTATATCATCGACCTTGTGCTGCTGACCAAACACTTCCTTCACAACTGACCATATGGTTTTAATTTTATTCTGTAAATTAGCTATTCTATTTGTATACCACATACTCTTTGCCTTCCTAATAACATTTTTAAGCACCTTACAGTTCTGTTTGTAATGGGCTACTGTGGCTTGATTGTGACTACTACTAACATTTTTATATAATTACCACTTCGTTCTACATCATATCCTTATCCCACTAGTCAGCCACCCAGGCTGCCTATTACTGTTAGTACCCCCGTTTAGAATGTTCTAACGTAAAGCAACTCTCAAAAAGCATGAGAAATGTGTTAAGGAAAGCATTATATTTATCATCTATGTTATCGGCACTATAAACATGCTGCAACTCTTGTTCCTTGACAAGGCTTAAAAAACTCTCTATTGTTGTTGAATTAACTTTCCTACGTAGTTGTAATTATATATGGCATTTGTGTTGAGTACGAAAGCCTTTTAATCTTAAAATTTGTGCATCGTGGTCTGAAAGGTCCATCGAGCAATGAAGAATGCTTAAAAATATTGTCTACTGCTGTACTACTCTTCCCCTGCACCCTACTTGGAAAAAAACACAGTATGCATCAGATAATATGAATTTAGGAGATCTACCACTTTCCTTTTTCTTGCACTTTCATATACAAAGTTAATACTGAAGTCACCACATATAACTAATTTCTGGTATTTCCTATAAAGTGAATCAAGAACCCTCTCTAGCTTGTGCGAAATGCTCTGAAGTTGGAGTTAGGGGACCTATAAACAACAACAATTAGAAGTTTGGTTTCACTAAATACGACTGCCCCTGCACAACATTCAAATATCTGTTCAGTGCAGTGGCGTGATACATCTGTGGACTCAAATGGAATACTGTTTTTTACATACATGGCCACTCCCCACCCTGCAACAAACTCCTTGAAAAACAGCTAGATAAACTGTATCCTGGTAAAGTAAGACTCTGAATTGTCAAATTATTTAAGCGGTGCTCTGACATACCAATAATATCAGAGTCAACATCTATAAGCAATTCACTAACCTTATATCTAACACCTCTTATATTTTGATGAAATATGCTAATTCCTTCTCTACGTGGAAACATGATGTCCTCTAAAGGCGAGCCCTTAATTCCTTCAAGCAGGTATACCTATCAGCTGATTTCAACCTAAAAAAAGATGCAGCTCTAACACCAGCTACTACAGGAATTTTTCCATGAGTGATCCCACCGCCACCCAGTACACTGTCACCTATAGGCTTTGCCAGCCTCCCTTTCCCATATCATATTGAGGTGCAGGCAATGCCTAGTGAAATCCGATCTACTGACAGACCCAACTAGCACCACTGAAATGTGACCCTCTCCAGCCCCATGTTAATGCACCTAACAGCCACATTAATATGAGGCTGTCAATCACGCTGAAACAGTTGTACGAAATGCACACTAGTAGCTATCTTTACCAGGTCACTACCTACACCATATTCCCTGTCCCTATCAAGACTGTTCTCTGCTCCACCCACTATCGCTACCTGCTCCTCCTTTGTAAAATTCCTACGTAACTTCCCTAAGTTGTCAGTCACCTGAGCCAACACTGCACTAGGCTTCACAATGTTAGTGATCTGGTACTCACTCCCCAACACTTCCTGCAACTGCTGGCCCACACTTCTACTGTGCAAACTACCTAGCAGCAACACCTTCTTCTTTCTGTTAGACTTTGCAACTGACCTAGGCCTCCTAACTGCTGAGGACTGCTGCATGTTCTCTACATCTACAGCTACAAGAGGCTCCTCTCCAATCGACTCTGACAGTTGGTTAAATCTACTGCATGCAAAAAACCACTGACCTTGAGAAAAGTGTTTGGAAAATAGGTCCACAGCTTGGACCTTCAAAAGGAGTGGACACAACTCACAACAAAGCGTGAGGTGTTTTATGTAAAACATAAAATACAAAATTTCCACAAACAATGAAAAGACACTGTTAAAAAAATGTATTTGCTGTAGAAATTTTAAGTATGTGCAAACATGTATTTGTCTAATAAGTCATACAACATGTGTTCATTTCTTATGTAATGAAGATGACTGGTGCTAATTCCTTTTAGCACATGTATTTGTTAAATTAAAAATGTCAGATTATTTAAATTAGCACTGTAAATATGGCCCTCACGGTAGACATCAAATATCGTCATGGAATTTCTACAACATTACGTAGGCACAACTGACTTCTTCAGATGTGCAAACGCATTGCTGAAGCTGTGACTGAAGCCTCCTATTTATGCCAGTCTGAGAAGGAAATATGCAGGCATGAATGCACCAAATTCAGTGACCAATAGTGCAGGCATGCTGATAGGTAGTGGGAGGGACAGCTACATCACCTGTTGGATGATGAATCAACAGCTTCAACACATGTACAGATGCTGTCAATCACACTGTGTAGTGCCCTTGGCCACCAGAGGGCCCTCTTCACAGGAGCCACCTGCCGATATGACTTCCACAGACTGGAGTGCTTTCTCCTCAAAATCTTCCATAAAATGACTGGCCACAATGGCAAGCAAAAAACTACTAGTTGTGACACCGTCAATCTGCTCAGAGTATTTGTTATTGAATAAAAAGTAAACCAAAGTGAGCATACGCTTGAACAAATCGTCAAATTCCTCTCAGCTTCTCATCAATGAGCAACAGCAATACCTGCTATGGCACTCAGAGTTAAAAGTGATTTATCAATATCTGTCTGTATAACTCAATTGAAGGGGCAGGAGGAGGGGGCATAATGAAACAAGAGTAAGCTGGAACCACCCATTTGCTCTTATTACACCTTACTAAAGTTAATTTTTTTTCTCTATATTCATTATTCCATTTTTGATACTATAACCTATGTAATGCACCTGTAGCATATGCATGAATATTTTAAAACATTAACCGAAATGAGTTTCACTTGGATTTATTGTTCCAACCGTTGTTCTTGCTGTAGTTACTGTCATAGTATAGGTAACTTTAAAGAAAACCTTATTACGTTTTAAAAAAATGTGGGTAAGCAAACTTCTTAACGCAACACACAAGAGTAAATTTCTAGAGAGTTAATTAGCAGCTCTCATCATAATGACTCCACCCTCACTTCCCAATAAAGCATTTTGAATTACCTGGAACTATGTAACTTACAAAATGATTAACAGTAAAGTCTGTAACCAGTTACATCTTTCATTGCAGATTTTGTCTGTGCTTATTAGTTTCCAATCTTTGCCATTAGACTCTTGCTGATCGTTCCAATCTTTGCCATTATACTCTTTTTGACCTAACTTAAGTGCCAGATGACATACTTCACTAATTGATTAAGCTGTTTATTAATACTTATGGTCCATTCTCAATAGTAAAATATGACTTAGCCATCTTTCAAATCATTATATACTTTCCAACTTCACAATATGTTCATACACCAGTTTTTATGTAAGGAACCTCAGCACCAAAACAGTCAGGACCCAGTGAACTATTACACAAGCAACACCTCTATCAGTTTTCTTAAAAAAGTTGTTAGGTCTGGGTCCAGACAGCACTCGTGCAACACCTACGTGAGGTCTTACAGCTATTTTGCATTGTGTTAAAATCAATTCTTGAGTTCTGTACAGAAAAGTTGTGAATCACTGTTCCTGTGTGGACATCCCACAGCCGTACAATTACTCTGTGTTTGCTAAGTACATATTTAACATTTCTATGAAAATTATCATAAATATCCATACCCACCATAGTAGTGCAAGTTTACATGCCAATTAGCTCCACATATGAAGAAGAGTTTGAAATTTATGATGAAATAAAAGAAATTATTCTGATAGTTAAGAGAGATGGTAATTTAATTGTGATGGGGGACTGCAATGTGACAGTAAGAAAAGGAAGAGTAGGAAAGCAGCAAGTGAATATGGACCAGGGGAACAGAATGAAATAGAGAGCCATCTGGTAGAATTTTGCACACAGCATACTCTAATCATTGCTAAAACGTGGTTTAAGAATCATGAAAGAAGGCTGCTTACTTGGAAGACATCTAGAGACACCGGAAGGTTTCAGATTGATTATATAATGGTAAGACAGATATCAGAAACAGATTTTTAATGTGGTAAATATGGACTCTGACCACAATTTACTGGTTATGAACTGTAGGTTAATGCTGGAGGAACTGCAAAAGGTATGAAATAAAAACGATAGAACCTGGTTAAGTTGAAAGAATGAGAGGTTACTGAGAGATTCAGTGGGAGCATTAAGCTACACATGACTAGAATAGGGGAAAGGCATACAATACATGACAAATAAGTAGCTTTGAGAGATTAAGTAGTGAAGGCAGCAGGCAGCCAAGCAGATAAAAAGACAAGGCCTAGTAGATATCTTTGGGTAACACAGACAACATAGAATTTCATTAATGAAAGGAGAAAATATGAAAGTACAGTAGATGAAGCAAGCAAATGGGAATACAAATGTCTGACAAATTAGATTGACATCAACATCAAGTGTACCCCACCTGACAGCTCAGTACATTTGCATAACTTTTCAATAAACATCCACAAAATAATATAGTACAACAATTATTTTTCCAAGTAAATCTGTGGCACACGACATATTATGTCACTAGGATGAAAAGAGAACAGTCACAGATGCCAACATACTAACTTCTGAAGTCCTACATAGCAATCACCACCTTTTTGAAGTGACAGAAGGATTAAAGAGGAAAAGGGGGCAGAAAGACAGGGAAGAAGGATATGAACATGGAAGTTGAAAGAACAGAAATGCAAAGTAGAATTTCAGAGAACAGTAAAGAGCAACATACTAAGTTATGAAATGCAGTCATCAGAGGAGGAATGGGAAGGTTAAAAGCAACAATGGTGGAAGCAGCAGAAAAAGTGGGCAGAAGAAAAGGTGATACGAAAATGTCGAAAGAAACACCGTGGTAGAAGAGTGGACAAAAATTATGCAAGTGGTCAGTGAAGGTTGGTTGGTTGGTTGGTTGGTTGGGGTTTAAGGGATCAAAAAGCAAGGTCATCAGTTCCTTGTTTCAAATGTAGTCCATTCCATTCCATCTCAGAAAAGTCAGAACAATAAAAAGGAAAAGGCTAAAAAATGTGAAAGGGCTGTCATGTTGTCATTGGTAAAAACAAAATGAAGTAAGTCAGCAAGAGAGCGAACCCAATGCTATGCTGAAGCAGCAGAGGCAAGACCACCTGCGACTTAAAAGGTGCAACCGCTAGAATGTAGAAGTACGTATGGGAAAAGGAGACTAACCAATCCTTAAAAAATTGATAAAAAGAAGAGTAAAAGGGGAAGAAAAGAGGATCTCGGTCAGCGAGGGGAGTCAGGAAACTCCAAACATGGCTTACAGCCGGAGATACCCCAACACCCACTGCCCTGCCCCAACACCAGAGAGAGATTAAAAACCTTAAAACTGAGAATAAAAACCACTTTCTCAGAGGAAACCGAGAACTAGGGAGACCATCCGGGAATCGTCAGCCAACATCAAAAGTAAAGTGCGGGGGAGTCTGTACTTAGCACGCAGAGCCAAAAGGAGGGGGCATTCAACCAAAATGTGGGCTACTGACTGGTAGGCTCCACAACCACAAAGCGGGATTGGTTCATCACACAAAAGAAAACCATGGGTCAGCCTGGTGTGGCCAATGTGGAGACGACACAGTGTGGTCGAGGTCTTTTGGGAGAGGCGAAAGGAAGAACGCCACGGGTCTGGTGTCACCTTAATGGCACAAAGTTTATTAGGCAGGGAAGTAGCCTCCCAAGAGTTGGCCCACAATTGAGCGAAGTGGGATTTGATGTGAAGCCGTAAATCCACTGCAGGAGGGGTTACCAGAAAACGGGAGATAAATGACTGCTCCCCCAGCCAAACTATCAGCGAGCTCATTACCCAGGATACCCACATAGCCAGGGACCCAAAGGAAGTCAACGGAACAAGCAGCACGGTGAATATCAGTGAGATGGTCATGCATGGCGGAGACCAAGGGATGGCGTGAAAAACATCGGTCAATACCCAGAAGGTCACTCATTGAGTCCATACATAACAAAACGCGGTTGTTTTGGGACTGTTTAATAAAGGTAAGGGCCTGGGAAATTGCCATCAATTCCGCAGTAAACACCTCACATGTAGGTGGCAGCAGATGAATTTCCGTTCCAACAGAGGACGTGAAGGCAAACCCCACATGATCAGCAGATTTAGAGCCATCAGTGTAAAAAACAACAGCATCCTGAAACTCCCATAAAATTCAGCAGAAAAAGGAACGGAACACCATCAGGGGGATGGAATCTTTCGGACCTCGCCGGAGATCCATCCGAATTCGAGGCCAAGGAACTAACCAACGGGGGGGTGGCGGGCTGGGGGTGAGGGGTGGGGGGGGGGGGGTTGAGGGGATGGAGCGAGGAAGACATGACAAAGAAGGAAGCTGAAAATCACGGCAAAGAGACGCAAGGCGGAGCCCAACCGGTAAACCCGCCCGAGGGCGAGAATCAGGTGGGCGACGTCCTTGGTCTTGGAACAGGATAGAAAAGAAAGGATGAGTGGGAGAGGAACGGACAGCGAGTGCATAAGACACCAGAAGCTGGGATCGCCGCACAGAAAGGAGGGGGGGAGGGGGGGGTCCTAGCTTCAGCCAGGAGACTATTAACAGGGTAGTAGGGAAGGCACCAGTGGCCAAATGGATACCACAATGATGCACTGGATCCAGTACGCGCAGTGTGGAAGGAGCAGCCGAACCATAAACTTAACAACCATAGTCCAAGCGAGACAGAACTAGAACACGATAAAGACTGAGAAGGAGGGAGCGCTCCGCACCCCAAGAGGAGTGGCAAGAAAGCGAAGGACATTGAGTTTACAGAAACATCCTACCTTCAGAAGTCTGATATGGGGAAACCAAGTGAGCTTGTTGTCGAAAAGAAGACCCAGGAAACAAAACTGTAGGGCCACAGGCAATCGTTGTGCATCAAGATAGAGCTCTGGAACAGGGTGGATTGTAGTACGGCGACAGAAGTGGACCACCCGCGATTTTAAAGGAGAGAATTGAAACTCGTGTGAGAGAGTCCACGCAGAGGCACGCCGTATAGCTCCCTGGAGTTGCCGCTCTGCAGAGGCCATTGAAGAGGAACTAACCCAAATGCAGAAATCATCCACATACAGGGCAGGGACGACCAAAGGACCGGCAGAGGCCACAAGTCCATCGATAGCAATGAGGAAAAGAAGTACACTCAAGACAGAACCCTGTAGGATGCCCCTGTTCTGGGTCCGTGGAGAACTAAAAACAGTACCAACCCTAACTCTGAATCACCGATGAAACAGGAACTGGCGGATAAAAATCGGGAGTGGGCCCCGAAGACCCCACTGATGAAGGGTAAGTAAGATGTGACTGCGCCAGGCCGTGTCATAGGCCTTGAGTAGGTAAAAAAATACTGCAACCAAATGGCGGCGCTGGCAAAAAGCCTGCCGAACTGCAGATTCTCGGAAGCCACACTGGTAAGGGGACAATAGATCCCGAGATTCGAGGACCCAATTGAGCCGAAGGGCTACCATCCGTTCAAGTAACTTACAAACAACATTGGTCAGACTAATTGGCCAATAGCTGTCAACAAATAGGGGGTTCTTACCACGCTTAAGGACAGGAACCATGATGCTATCCTTCCACTGAGAAGGGAAGTCACCCTGGAGCCAGATACGGTTAAACACCCGAAGAAGATGTTGCCGTTGTGGAGCACTGAGATGTTGAAGCAATTGGTTATGAATCATCATCATCATGATAAGAATCATGAGAAGAAGAAAATGTGGAAAGAAATTCCCATTCATTAAATGGTTCGTTGTAAGATTCTGACTGACACGGGGTAAAACAAAGTGGAAGCTTCGGCCCGCTGTTTCCGGTGAAGGAAAGCAACTGGATAGGAGGCTGATGCTGACACCATTGCAAAATGGGTCGCACGATGTTCTGTGAGAATCAACGGGTCTGTACAAAGGCCATCTGGGAGGTGAAGGCCTGGGAGGGTGGACTGCCGATGGCAACCTTGGAGAGAGCGAAGTGTAGCCCATACCCGTGACATAGGGACAGTAGAACCGAGGGAAGAAACAAATTGTTCCCAACACATCCGCTTGCTCTGTTTGATCAAATAACGGGCTTTAGGGCGAAGGCGCTTAAAGGTAATAAGGCTGGCAATGGATGGGTGCCTCTTAAGGTGTTGCAAAGCTCGACGGCGATCACGAATGGCATTGGCAATGGCAATGGCAATGGCCGTATTCCATCACGGGACTTGTCGGCAACAAAATGGTCCAGATGAGTGTGGTACAGCAAGGCTAGCAGTGCGAACAATCGCGTCAGACTCGTCACATAGGACGTCATCAATACAACCCGACAAAGAGGGAGAAAACACGATCTGTGCAGTGTATAGAGGCCAATCGGTGCGTTGGAAAGACCAATAAGGTAACCTGTCCATCAGGGAGCGGGGAGGGAGAGAGAGAATCAACGGGAAATTGTCACTATCACAAAGGTCATTGTGTGGTGACCAGTGTAATGATGGGAGGAGAGAGGGAGAAGAAAGAGAAACATCAATGGCAGAAAAGGTACTATGACCAGCACTGAAATGAGTAGAGGAGCCATCATTAAGAAGGCACAAGTCGTGGTCTGTAATAAACTGATCTACGAGAAGACCTCGTCTAGATGGAAATGCACTGCCCCACAAAGGATGATGAGCATTAAAATCCCCGAGACAGAGGAAGGGAGGAGGAAGTTGCCGAAGAAGGGCAGTTAAGGCAGCAGGTGTAAGAGTCCTGTCAGGAGGGAGATAAAGATTGCAAACCGTGACCTCGGAGTCCAGGTGGACCCTAACAGCAACCGCTTCCAATGTAGTTTGAAGAGGAATCCACGTGCTAGCAATGTCTGTACGGGCCAACGTACAAATGCCACCAGCGGCCCGCAGGGGTCCGAGCCAATTTCGACAGAAAACACGGAACCCGCAGAGGGTCGGTGAGTGATCATCAGTAAAATGAGATTCCTCTAGAACCACACAAGCTGCAAAGTAAGGCGAAATAAGGGATTTCAATTCCTGAAGGTGATAGTACTATCCATTACAATTCCATTGGATAATCACAGAATGATGATTTAAATGGGGTTTGAACAGGCTAAAGCCAGTCATACTGCCGGGTCACCACCCATCACCGACAAGGAGGGGGCGATATCCATTAATGACAGGTCGGAATCTGGTTGTGAAGCCGGGGATGGGACCTCTTGTGACACCAGAGGCTCTTTGTCCGGGACTTATGTTTCTTCTTCTTTTCTGGTTGAGATAGAGGAGGGCTGTGTGGCATAATGAAGACAGCTGCAGCAAGATCGGGAACAGAAAGAGATCGGGCGACCTGGGGGCCGACAGACCACGGTTCTCACAGTCGTCGTGTGGCAATAGACCTTTGGCCTGGAAGGTGCCGAGAAGGGGCATCCTGGGAGGAGCACCCTTGACCAGCAGATGCCGAAGGAGTGGGATACTTCTCCGGCTGGGGAGGGGGAGTAGTGCCCAGAGGAGAAGGTGTGGGAGCCGCAGGGGAGGCGGGGAGGAGAGGGGTCTGGGATTGGGGTAAGGAAGGGGGAGGAAGGGGTGAAGATGTAACTTAAGCATAACTAGACGACATGGACACAGGGTGAAGACGCGTATACTTCTTACAAGCCTCTGTGTAGGTTAAACGATCAAGGGACTTGTACTCCTGTATCTTCTTTTCCTTCTTATATACTGGGCAATCTGGTGAACGCGGAGAATGATTGCCATGACAATTAACACACACAGGAGGGATAACACAGGGACTCCCCTCATGGAGTGGACGTCCACAGTCACCACAGAGAGGGGCCTGCGAACAGCGGGGAGACATGTCCAAAACGCAAGCACTTAAAACACCTCATAGGAGGTGGGATGTACAGCTTCACATCACATCGATAAACCATAATCTTTACTTTCTCAGGGAGGGTATCCCCTCCAAAGGCCAGGATAAAGGCACCAGTATCAATGCGATTGTCCTTAGGACCCTTCTGAAGACGCCGAAAAAAGTGAACACCCAGCCGTCCGAGATTGTCCCGAAGTTTCTCATCAGTTTGAAGGATGAGATCCCTGTGAAAAATCACACCTTGAACCATATTTAGGGACTGGTGGTGGTGGTGGTGAGGGGGGGGGGGGGGTAATGGAAACAGTAATTGTGCCAAGGCACGAAGGGCCCCCGACTGGGCAGCTGAAGCAGTTTTGATCAGCAACAACCCCAACCGCATCTTGCTCATCGAGTCCACTTTGCCAAACTTGTCTTCAATGTATTCCACAAAGAATAAAGGTTTGGTATCGGTGAAAGTATCCCCATCAGTCCAGGTGCAAAACCAGATAGTGGGGGAAAGGTTTCGGCCCTAGCCGAAGGGCCTGACCCACATCCCAGGGGGAAGCCATGGAAGGGAAGGCCGAAGGAGCAGGAGAAGCAGCACTAGAAGAATCAGTTCCACGCAGAGAGACGGCCGCAGAAGAACGGCCAGAGTTCTGGAGCAGTATGAGCTTCATTTACATAGCATCCGCCCTGATACCACCCACTCCAATCAGGGCCTCTCCTCACGGGTGCCACCCAGCCACAACAAGGGCCGTCTGGCACGGTGGCCATTGCTGGGAGTTCCGATGCTCCAGGATGACGAGCAACCACTGCAAGGCTTGCATGAGGAGGTCACAGCTCAGGTATCAGAAGTGTGATCCCTGTGTGTTCAGGACAGCTCAACCAAAAGGGTACATAGCGACCCCACCACACGGGCTGGCTACCGTGCTGGTTATGCACCCTAGCATCAGAGAACGGCACGAAAGAAAATGTGGAATGAACTAGGAGGGCACACATCGGAGACACTAGGTAAGGTGCTCTTCCCCAAATGGCTCACACTATGGAAGAGAAATTTAGTAATGGAGGTCAAACCCCAGAGGGGGACCAGGGAGTGCCAAAAGGAGGTGGTGATTACGCAACAAAGCTAAATTGCAAAACCAACATAGCCAGGAGGATAACAGGAGCCAACATAAGCAAGGGAGAGGAGAGGGCGAGGGGGAAGAAGCAAGGAGAGGAAAAGAGGGGAAGGGGAAGGAAATGCAGCCCTGGAAAGAAGGAAGGCTGCGATAGCTCTGGGCTCTGTGCTCGCCACGCATGTATACACAAAAGAGTTGTGGACCCCCCGGGGGGGGGGGGGGGGGGGGGGGGAGTGAAGGGAGTAAGGAAGTCCTCTATGAAAAGGTTAATGCTAGGCATGGTGGAAAACGTCAGGATGATCAATTAAGTAGGAAAAGAAGCTGAGAATGTACAGAAAATCAAGGAGATGTGGCGGGAGTATTTTGGAAAGTTACTAAACCCCAGTGGAAATATGAAAGAAGAAAATGAGGAGCAGGAGGACATAAGGTATTTCAAGGAAGGAGGGCACCTGGAGATTTGAAATAAGGAATTTATAGAGCCAATTTTTGAGCCAGATTGCAGCAAACTAGTCAAAATTATAGAGGAGTTTCTTTGATGTGTCATGCTGCCATTGTATTTCAGAATATTCTGAAAAAGAGAGTACAGAAAATAGCACGAGGAGGGCTGGAAGAGGAGCAATATGGGTTTGGGCCTGTAAGTAAAACAGGGAGTCTAATTTTTACAGTAAAGCAAGTTCATGAGAGACACTAATAATAGGGTGAAGATTTAGTAACGGTACTCCTGGAAATCGAGAAGGCATACAATAGTAAGGAAAGAAGCAAGACCTTGGGAAACCGAGAAGCAAGATCGGAGAAACCCTTCAGCAAAGGAAAATTGGAAGGCTTACCATAAAAAGAATAAAGGAAATTCATGAAGGAAGCACGAGTTGTGTAAAAGTAGGAGGAGATAAGACATAACAGAAAAATGGCCTGAATCAGGGAGAGGCACTATCTCCTTTACTTTTCATCAGTTTTACCAATGAGATAATGATAGCAGTGGTGGCACAAATAGGAGATAAAAATATGAAAGCAATGGCATTTGTAGGCGATTTAAATGATGTGGGGAAATGGAGGAGGAGAGGTAAAGGAAAGGCTAAATGCATGCGAAGAAGTGGTGGTGCACCGTGGACTGAAATTTAATGCAAAGAAATGTGAAATGATGGTAACAATTAGGAATAAGAGGATGGTGGCAACAGGTGTACTAGAGAGTAGTACTATATGAAGTGGAAAGTTACAAGTACATGGGGTGCAAAACAGAAAAAAAGCAGGAGGAATGAGAAGGAGATTAATGAAAGGTGAAGGCAATCTAATGTTTTCCTTTAGAGCATAAGAACCACAGTCTGGAGCAAGGAAGTATCACCAAAAAGTAAGCAAACATTATGCAAAGTGTATTATGCCTCAGTACCCATACACATCAAAAACGTTTGTAATGAAGAAAAGGCAGGTGAGCAGAATACAGGTATGCTAGATAAAATTTCAGAAAAGTAGAATAGAACTAAATAGAGTGGGTTGAGTAAGGAATCAGACACTGTGAGAAAGCATTAAAGACGAGCTCATGTAAGACATAGGAAAGGCAAGATTAACATGTATGGACATGTTAAAAGAATGGGAATTGGCAGAAAACCGAGATAGGCCCATGAAATGACAAGAAGAAGAAGAAGAAGAAGAAGAAGAAGACCCAGAGGACGACCGAGAGAAAGATGGATCACTGGAGTGAAGGAATGTGTGATGAAGAGAGGAGAAGACTGAGGCAGAGTGGAGAACGAAACTCGGAGGGAGGACAGAAAAAGACTGAAAGGTTTATGATCTAACAGATTCAGCCAGGTGATAGAAAGTGTAAAAGATTATGACACTGGTGCTGGTGCTGGTGCTGCTTCTTATGATGAGATAACAGGAGTCAGTATTGCATTTAAGCTCCACTCACATCTTCAATGTAACATGTTTCAACCAGATTCTAATAACAGTATCGATAACAAAGGTTGTTCCCACACACAACAGCTGTAGCATCAAAGGCAGCATTCAAAATGCAGTTGATAAAAGAATAATAAGTATGTTACTACAGTATGCCACAAGGAGATGAGTAAAAGCTCAAAATACATAAATGTGGAAAAAAGGCACTGGACACAGTTTTTCTTTAATTATGTGAGTAATCAGCAGCTGTACTCAGCTAATAGCACTATAAAATAATGTTAACTGAAAAACTGTGTTTCACTTATTCTGTACCAATCCGTAACATTTCAATACTTACAACACAGTCCACAGTTTCCTTAGGACAAGCATGTGAAGACTGAAATTCAAATGTATATGTATTTCCCACTTCTGATCTGAATGTTGGTTCTCCAAATGGAACACTAATGTTGCAAACGAATTCCACTCGAGTTATTATTCCACCTGTAACACAGCAAGCCACAGATATTAATTATAAAATTCTTTTTAATGTTCTTAGGAGCAGAATTTACCCTTTATTTACCTACATTATTTTGAATATGACAGTTCTCAAGCTGACAGTGTCATTCTGAATTTTAGTATTTTCCCATTGAACTGAATGAACAAACTAATTTTGGATTTGCAGCCAGTCGTCGTTCCAAATGCCCCACCATAGCATTTTTTATTGAATGTCCAGTGGAAATACAATGCCTCCCACATGTGGAGTTGCTTCCCTGAAAAAGGCGAGTACAACACTCTTCCACAGTGCATGTGGTCTCACCTATGTAAGGTATACTATACTGACCAGGTATTTTGTAAATTCTGTCCTTTCACAGTAGCAAAGCAACCTTCACTGAAGTCAGATAATGGCCAATTTAAGATGAAGGGCGGAAAACAACTTTCACCTGATATTTATTGAGGATCCTTGCTATCTTAAATGAAATATCGCCCACAAAAGGAAGAAAAGCTAAACCTTTTGTGACATATTCTCCTCTTTACCCATTCCCTGATTCTTGGTTTTAACTGACAGTGCCTTGTTAATCTGCCGGCTAGAATATCCATTATCCCTGAACATGTCATCAGGTGGGGGAAGCTCTTTAGGCAAGCTATCTGCATCTGAAAAGTGTTTGAGCTTTGTGTGCAAGTGTTTTACACTTGATCTTAGTTTGCAATTTGTGATGACAACTCAATGCTTATAAATACAAATGAGCATCCAAAGGAAGGTATTCTACGGTTATTCAAGGCAGTGCTCTAGGTGTAAGTACAAAATCTTCAAGTCTCTTGTTTAATACAGACAGCATCAAATCATCCAAATTTTCATCCATGAAATTGACAATGGAACATTGCGCAGTTACCTCATTGGCGACAACTGCTGTGGCAACAGATGATCAAATTTAGACATCTGTCAAAAACTTGCATCCTTATGGATCCAATCTAATGTGGCCACAGTCACTCCATCAGCCCAGTCTCTTGGTACAGGAGAAAGATGTGTTGAGATCTTTAGATGTAACTGGTGCAATTCTTCTGAAGTGGCATCCAGTCTTTGTCTTGTATACCAGATCTTCTCTGCAATCTTCTGCGCAACAGTAGTCTTGGCCAATTTGGGACTCTTTCCATAGTTCTGACATATCTCACCAAAATGGCTAAAGAACGTAAAAAAGGTTTTACTCTCTTACCATGTAGCTTATCAAAACTTTGGACATGTGAGGCCACCTCCCCCCTATAAAGCCTCTCCATGAAATGGAGGAAGTCTTTGTCAGTCTTCAATGGCTCACTTGAGGATGACTGGCAGGTGTCCAGCTCAAATATTGTGGGATGTATTGAAGAACAACTGGGTGCAAGCCTGAAATCTTACTCAAAATTTAGTTTGCTGGAATAATTTTAAAATTCATATCTGACACCTTTACAGACAGGAGATGGCCACACATCTGACAATTCGACAACCTATATGGTAGCAGAGCAAAACAGTTCTTTAACACTTTATTGAGGCATCAGGGCCACGAATAATACCAACATTTGCCAGAGTGACATAGTTTACACACATTTTATGAAGAACGTCAATCCACAGAAGATTACTGATAAAGACTAGTAATGCTACTGTCACAGAGAAGATCTGCTATGCAAGACGAAGGCTGGATGCCATTTCAGAATAACTGAGTGACTGTGGGCAAGTTCAGTTGAATACATGAGGTTGCAAGTTTTTGGCAGACATCAAAATTTTATCGTCTATTGCTACAACAGTCATTCCCACAAGAGGTAACTGCACAATGTTCCATATTCAATTTCACAGAGAAAAATTTGGACAATGGATGCTGGCTGTATTAAGAAAGGGATTCAATTTTGCACCTATTCCTAGAGCACCATCTTTAGTAAGTTTTGTGAATGGTGTTGAAGAAGGTGTATGATTCCTTCCTTTGGATGGTGCAGACGAAATAAGAAGGGAAATTTGCCCAGCTCTTCTGAAAGCTCCTCCTTAATGCAGTAACCTAACCGTTACGGGAAGGGTGTACTATGAAATTTATGAAAGCTGTGGTACTGAAGGCTTGTAGTGAATCGAGAATTTTGGTGAAAATTCTAGACACTCGGCCTTCCACCGTCTCGAACACCCGATATTTTAAAAGCAAATAAAAGAGCGGAAACATATCTACTGCTCTGCCGGTTTCTGTGTGCAGGTTGGAAGTTTGTAATGAGAAGATGATAAGCGGGGCAGTCAAACGATGCCGACAAGTGTTTGCCACAAGAGCCACACACGGTGTGCGAGAGGGCATGGAGTAGTTAAATGCTATTCCTCGCTGTGTTCGTGAATGTGATTGTTGGGGAAAAAAAGAAAACTGAACTTTTGACTATAGACTTTTAACTTACTTCATGTCTTAGATCTGAAAGAAGTAAGACATGTGGGATGTCTATGAATTATTTGGTTGTTAAAACCAGGTAATGGTGATTATATTTAATTGTATCTAATGGGTATCAGTGCAGTTGGCTTGCAAAAGTTTGTTTGCTTATATGAAACTTGAGGAAAGGAAAATACACCTGAGCTGAACTTGAAGTATGAGAGTACTAAGTTATTTCAAGTGAAAGAGTTAGTAATTTTTTGGTTCCTCTAACCAGCGTTATTTCTTTGGAGAAGAAGTTATGACAGGACTCGCGGAAAGAGGAACTTTCAAATTAAATAAAGATAAAAAGATATTTTGAGTTGGATTCTGCATAAACGGTAAAAAGGGGTGAAAATAAATGCCATACAAGAAAAGACGCAAGGAAAATCTCAACAGTTTAGACTAAGACGATGAGATCTATTCAACGATGAAGATCCAATGTGGAGAGTAAGCATCCCTCACTCACATCGCGGGGGTGGGGACCCCATAACCTGCCAACGATGCCAGCTGCTGGTCACCGGTGCTGACTACAAATCCGTTCACCGATATTGAAGCTGAAACCAACCTTTGATGCTGCCAGCTGCCGTGCTGTTCACAGGCGCTGATTCCACACCTGCTCACCGACATAGCCTAAACCTCTACGCTGGGTGAGCAAAAGATAATTGAGTGTGAAGTTAAGGACACTGTTCAATAATAGACTGTTAGTATAGTTATTATATTAAGAGGGGACTTTTTTTAATAACACCATCTAAAGTAAGAAAAATACGGATAATACTTGAGAAACTGGGGAAACATCAGAACTAGCCACGGCCATGACAGTGACACAAGAAATGCCAGACTGGACTGAGGTAGCAAATTTAATTAAAGCACTAAGTTTTAAATTAGACTCAGTGAATACTTGACTGAATGCTAGATTAGATGACCAAAGTGCAGCTGCAAATGCTCAAATTGCAACTTTAAGTGAAAAATTAGATGCACAGAGTGCAAATCCAGCTACTTTAAGACAAGAACTAAGTCTTAAGTTAGATTCAGTAAATGCCCAGTTAAATGATAGATTAGATGACCAGGAGGCGGATTCAGCTGCTATAAGAAATGAACTAAGTACTACTATAAGTGAAAAAATGATAAAGTGGAGAGTTTGCAATTAGATTTAAAGAATGAATTAAGTAATTCCCTGACCATCCATGTAAACCAACTGTTCACTGACTTTAGTCAGATCCAGAATAACCAATTTCAGGACTTAGCTAAAACACTAGAATTTGATACTGAAGATAAATGTAATAATGTAGAATCTGAATTTAGTAAAAAATTTGGATTATTTCAAAGTATATGTAATGTTACATTTGATGGGCTAAAGCAGGAACTACACATTGTAAAGGAAAGTGTTGAGAAACAGGACAAGCTAATTCCTATAGGCCAATCACAAATTCCAGGCGTTAACACTCTTAAGTTGATAACATTGAAAGGAAATTTAAAGAGAAACTAGCAACATCAGACACAATAAATATAAGCAGTTTGGAGGGACAAGTAGAAGAGATGACAACGTGTCTCCAATTTTATCTTCTGAACTTAGTAACACCAAGAGGAACGTAGATGAACTGTGGAAAGAATTCAAACTTATGTAAGACAAAGTAGATGATAGAGTGCCTTCTTCCAACGTAGTATTAACTAGTGAAGTAATGACAGATTTACAATAGGGAGCAAATTCTGGGTTTTCTAGAGAGTTCCCTAAGTTTAAGGCAGATGGGGAAGTACATTCTACTCATTTTTTGAAAAGGTTAAATCAAGCCTTGCCCAAGACTTGGGAAGATAAAAAAAAATTGAACTTGTGGTGGGGCACATTTCAGGAGAAGCTTCATAGTGGGGCACAGTGAACATAGAGAATTTTTTGTCTTGGGCAGACTTCCAGAAAAAGTTCAAGTAGAAGTATTGGTCAGCAAAAACTAATATCTGACTTGTGGGACCCAAAGTATTACAACAGTTCGTGGGGTACGAAGTGAAAGTATTTCGACTGGCATTTAACAAGAGCAAAGTACTAAGATAATCCCATGGAGGAAGAAAGGTTGGTGCAAATTTTAATAAGACATTTACCCATTTACGCAAGGAAGGATATATTATGTAGTGGGTGGAAAAATGTGGAAGAATTATTATTCTCTGTAGACGCATTTGATGCCTTAAACAAAGACCACAATGAGAACGTACATCAAAATGAAAATCAGCATTTCAGAAGAGATAGTAATAACAGTAATAGCAATTTTAAGAAGCATGAGGCCAGTACCAAGTAGTAATAGAGTACAAAATGGTAACGTAAAACCCTGATTTGATAACCAACCAGAGATCACCAGTAATGAGGGAAACATAGTGCGATCTGAATACTGGGCCGGGGCCCAGGTGAAAGAGATACATTCGGAGGCCTGGCTTATAATAATATTGATATTAATTTCATGCATAAAATACCCACCAAAGAATGGTTGTTACTGGAAGAACTGAGCTTAACTACCATTAATCCACAAGCAATAATGATAGGAAAAGTGGAGGATTTTGAAGTTAACATATTTATAGATTCCGGGAGTGAAGTGTCACTTATTTCTAGCGCTTTCTTTAACACATTACGAACGAAATATCACTTACGATTTTACCAGTAACAGGAGGGTACATAATCATTATTACTGGAACAAAGAGCAAAATTGTGGAACACGAGACCCAGGTGAACTGCAACATTGGGAATATCCCCCACAGGCCAAGTAAGTCAACTGCAGTAGAAGTGTGATGTCTGCAATCCAGTTTTGCACCGCCTCTGTTGTCGCTGAAACTGTTATAGGCTGACAATGGTAATGCCACCATTTTGTTACTTCAGAGTGTGATGATGATAAAATGCATGCCTTCTAAGTGATTGTACCTACAGGAGGAACTATTATGAGCCTACAGAATGTGTACAACAGAAAATTTCTGCACCTCTTTTAAGAGGTTAAGACCACATGGTCATCTGCCATCAAGACCATATGGCCTTCATATAGAAAATCTTTCTTTACATCCAATAGTGAGCACCATTGGAGCTCGGCCTTCATAAAGAAAATCTTCCTTTACATCCAATAGTGAGCACCATTGGAGCTCCTACAAATGATTTAGCCAAACATCCTGCTTCTTTGCTGAGTCCACTGGTAGGCAAATGATCACATCACATCACATCACATCACATCCGCAACCCAGCCGACTTTTTCTAGGCAGTTTGGACCTTTTAGTTAGTTTTGGTGTGGATTCATTTTTTACAAAGAATCCTCTTGAAGACTGTTGGACACTAACTGGAAATAAAGTTTCAGGTAGATAGCACTTCTTTGTTTCGGCATGCTCTTTCCTCAGGATATTTTAAGTTCAACCAAGGATATTTTGAATAGACAGAGTGTTGCCAGGGGCAGCCCTCTGTCTCCCTTGAGGGCAGAGTTTTTTGTGGAGGACTTCAAAGAATGAGCATTTGAATCAGCTGCCCTTAAACCTACTTTATTTTGGAGGCATGTGGATGATACTTTCATTGTGCAGCCTCATGGAGAAGATAAATTAAAGGAGTTTCTACAGCACCTCAATTTTAATGATTACAGCCAACATCTTGTTAACGACAGCAAGAATCCTCTATAAATTTCAGATGAAAGTCGCAGACCTTCTGGTGTCAGTGAAGGACAATTTGCCATTGCAAAAAGGCCAGAATATACAAAATACCTTGCCAACGTGGTATGGCTTAAATAGGTCAGGTGACACGTACTGTAAAAGAATGCTGCACTGAACACGAACACTGTACTCACCTTTTGCAACTAAGCAAGTCTGCTACTGGCGAACACTGTATTTCCACTGGACAGAGATTAGATTAGATTAATACTTGTTCCATAGATCATGAATACGACACTTCGTAATGATGTGGAACGTGTCAGGTTAATGAAAGATGTCTGTACAAGATATTACATTACACAAAATATTGCATGACACTAATGCTTAAGTTAGTTTTTTTCCCTCCCTTAATTTATACCTAAAAATTCAGCCAATGAGTAGAAGGAGTTGTCATCTAGAAATTCTTTTAATTTATTTTTAAATGTTGGTTGACTATCTGTCAGGCTTTTGATGCTGTTTGGTAGGTGACCAAAGACTTTTGTGGCAGCTAATTTACCCCCTTCTGTGCCAAAGTCAGATTTAACCCTGCATAGTGAAGATCATCCTTTCTCCTGGTGTTATAGCTATGCACACTGCTATTACTTTTGAACTGGGCTGGATTATTAACAACAAATTTCATAAGTGAATATATATACTGTGAGGATCCCTAGATCCTTAAATAGATGTCTGCAAGATGACTGTGGGTGGGTTCCAGCAATTATTCTGATTACACGTTTTTGAGCAATGAATACTTTTCTACTCAACGATGAATTACCCTAGAATATGATGCCATATGAAAGCAGTGAAAGTAGGCATAGTAAGCTAATTTACTGAGATTCTTATCACAAAAATCTGCAATAACCCTAATAGCATACGTAGCTGAACTCAGACATTTCAGCAGACCATCAATGTGTTGCTTCCAGTGTAACCTCTCATCAATTGACACACCTAAAAATTTTGAAAATTCTACCTTAGCTACAGACTTCTGTTCAAAGTCTATATTTATTACTGTACGGAACTGTATATACTGTGTTTTATCAAAATTTAAAGAGAGTCCGTTTGCTGAGAACCACTTAATAATTTTGTGAAAAACATCATTTACAATTACATCACGTAGTTCTTGGTTTTTGGATGGTATTACTATACTTGTGTCATCAGCAAAAAGAACTAACTTTGCATCTTCATCAATAGGGAATGGTAAGTCATTAATGTATATCAAGAACAGTAAAGGACCTAAGACCGAACCCTGTGGGGACCCGTGCTTGATAGCCCCCCAGTTTGAGGAATCACCTGTTGTATTAACATTACATGAACCACTTATTTCAACTTTCTGCATTCTTCCAGTTAAGTATGAATTAAACCATTTGTGCACTGGCCCCCTCAAACCATAATGATTTAGCTATCTAAAAGAATTCCATGATTTACACAGTCAAAGGCCTTTGAGAGATCACAAAATATACCAATGGGTGATGTCCGGTTATTCAGAGCATTTAATATTGGATCAGTGAAAGCATATTTAGCATTTTCTGTTGAAAAGCCTTTCTGAAAACCAAACTGACATTTTGTTAGTACTTTATTTTTACATATATGGGAGGCTACTCTTGAATACATTACTTTCTCAAAAATTTTTGATAGAGCTGTCAGAAGAGAGATTGGGCGATAGTTGTTGACATCCGACGTATCCCCCTTTTTATGCAATGGTTTTACAATGGCATATTTCAGTCTATCGGGGAAAACACCCTGCTCCAAAGAGGTATCACATACGTGGCTGAGAATCCTACTTATCTGTGGGGAACAAGCTTTAAGTATCTTACTGGAAATGCCATCAATTCCGTAAGAGCTTTTACTTTTCAGTGAGTTTATTATTTTACTGATTTCAGAGGGACAGGTTCGTGGAAATACAGTTGTTTCAAACTGCACAGATATGGCCTCTTCTATCGGAAGTCTTGCCTCTTTTAGTGAAGATCTAGATCCTACTTTCTCCACAACATTTAAAAAATGATTATTGAAAATATTTCCAATTTCAGATTGTTTGTTAGTACACTTGTCATTCAGTTTTATGGCACTAAAGTCTTCCTGTGCTCTTGGTTGCCCTGTTTCCCTTTCAATAATATTCCAAATTGCTTTAATTTTATTATCAGAGTTACTGATCTCAGACATGATATACATATGCTTCTGGACTTTTTAATAACTTTTCTTAGTACCGCGCAATAATATTTATAATATTGAACAATTTCGGGGTCAGTACTCCCTCTTGCTTCAATCGTGTATGAAAACAATGATTCTGACCACAGAAACATTGTTTTAGGACTCCGTTATTAAAGAATCCATAGAAACATGCCTGGCAGATAATCTAATGAACCATGATGGTGGCTATCAGTTGGACGGTGCATGGAACCAAACCATCTCCACAATTTGTTCTGATCAAAGAAGACAGAGTGCACAGATGGCTGTTGGGAACGGTAATGCAGAAGACAGTCGAGTTCTGCAGTTCCACCAACGATAGTACTGCCGCTGAGTGATGTGGTCCATCTGTTAGTTTGATTGTCACACATACGCAAAATACTCGTACCACACTTTATTTTGCAGAACAGAGGACAAATTCATCAGTTTTCAATGGCACACCTGTGGATGATTGGCAGCTGCCCAGCTGAAATGTCATGGGATGTACTGAACGACAACCGGTTGCAAGTTCGAAAACTTGTTTGAACAAGTTTCGTTCTTTCAGCAAAAAAATTCATCAATAATGTGCATAAAAATGTAGGACCGCTTACAATTGCTGTATCAAAATGGATAAATAATTAATATTAATGACCATATGGAATGGTGTCAAGCCTGGACTCCTTAAACACTACACATTAAAAAACCAAACTGAACTGGATTCAACAAAAATGAAATAGCAGTGTCAATATTTTCTAACATATTATTGTCCAGAGTTAATCTGAGGGCATGCAGCTTTTGAAATATGTCTGCCAACCACAGCACTGTAAGCATGCATATCAATAAGCAAAACGGTATAATGGTACAACAGTGTAAGCTGCAGAACAGTCTCCTGACTCAAATATAAGAAAAAGCAATTACAAGGCTGAGCAAAATCATTAAGATTGGTGCAATGGAAGATACTCAACTCAGTTACTAAGGAACAATGATACTTCAATATCCAGCACTGCAGTACACCAACGTATCGGCATAAACTTACTGGTAGGAACACTATTCCAGCATTACAGCTCATTTATTAGAAAAAAACCAGTTGTAATTAGGCAGTGGGCTGTGACACCAAAACAATGGTGAAGGTGAGAACAACCAGTTATAGTGAAATATTGGCATGAGTAATGAAGAATGGCAACAAAGAATCACTTGAATGCTCATGGTAGTAGAGGAGCCGTTGGTCAACTTAAGCTTAATCACAACAGTTTCATGCAAGGTGAGAGTGAAATCCCTGATCTCACAACTAAAGAAACTTCTGTTACTCTGGTAACACAAGCTATATGTAATTCTCAAAATGCGAAGAGCATTAAGAACATGACAATATGGTGTCTGTAGAATCATGGTATGCATGGATGTCATAATCAGTGCTAAAATGTAGAGCTTCTGAACACATTCAAGGAAAATCAACTGAACAAATGCAGACGTTGCTGTTTCCAATGAGCACATTCGCTACTGGTTTAATCGAAATTCTGTGGTCACAAGAAACTGTTCTGCTTATATTTGCCTATAACTGTCTACGGAGAGAAATTCGTAGTAAACAGGTTCAGCATAATCTCCAGTTGTTCGTTTGGTTCATTAGAAGCCTTAATATTTGCATTGACAAAAAGAGCTGCTACACTGTACATGTAATTACGAATCACTGCTACAACAGTTACACATAATGTAGAGTTTAGCTTGTGGATGAAAGAAGGAAATACAAGAGTATCCAAGATACAAAAGGCATATACATAACTTTGGACAGGAAGACTATAAAAGAATTGGAGAGGAAGAAAAATTAAGGGCCAGGAGCAATAAAACCAATGTAAGGTTGCAAGATGATCATCTGCAGAAGTGACTGCAAATGGATATCACAATGGATACTCACAATGGAAATGAGAGATCACTGGTAAGTATGGTGGAAAGAGCAGATTGGTAAAAACAACCCATAAAATTCCTGGACTTTGAAGAGAAATGCCCAGCAGCGAGACACATGAAAAGGAAGAGGCATCACTATACATGTTTTTATTTATTTGGGGAAACATCTCAAAAGAGCTACAGGCAGTAATAATGATTGCACTCTTACAGGGGTAGGTTTTTTTTATCGATCCATATTATAAAATCAACCTAGAGGAATATGTGGAAGCAGTAGAATACACAAGTGATAGAGTGATGAGGATTCGGCTGAGGATAAGGAATATAGTGAAGGACTTCATCCAAGTATATGCACCACAAACAGGAAATAAAGAAGAGAACACTGAGGATTTTCTAGAGATATTAGAGAGTAATTACAGATGTGGAAGCAATAGTAATGGGTGACCTAAATGCACAGGTAGGCGAAGAAAGGCTAGGGAAGGAGGAGATAATTGGCCCATATGGATATGGGAGGAAGGAGAGAAGCTGGTCGATTTCTGTGACAGAAACAGGCTGATTGTGGGCAACAAATGGTTCCGTAAAAAGAATAGCCAAAAGATAATGAGATATGGATGGGGTGATAGACGGACGAAGATGGTCATCGATTACTTTGTGGTGGAAAAGAAAAATAAGAGACAGTTGATGGATGTAACTGCACTCCCAGGAGAGGCTTTTGATGGAGACCATCGAATGGTGGTGGCAAAGATGAGATTCAAAAAATTGAAAGACATAAAGGAAAAAAGAGAACGGAAAATAAAAGTGTGGAAACTAAAGGATGGCATGGTACAAGAAAAATTTAACGAGTTACTTAAGCATAAAATCGCTAACACCGAGTATGACAATGTGGAAGAGGAATGGGGTAAGTTCAAAGAAGTGTCTGTAAGCTCTGCTGAGAAGACCTGTGGCAGACTGCCCGGAAGGGCAGAGGAAAAGAAGACACCATGGTGGAATGAGAGGTGGAAGGAGGCAGTAAAAGAAAAGAAGAAAGCCTGGAATGAATGGAACAGAGACTGAACAGCTGAAAGTAAAAGGAAATTCAGGATAGTAAAAATAAGTGTAAGAAAATGGTAGCAGAAGAAAAGAGGAAAAGGTGGGAGAAATTCACCCGAGAGTTGGAAAAAGATGTTACTAGTGGTAAGAGGATGATTATGGAATTACAAAGAGTATGGGAGAGGAAAAAAACATACACAAAGCTAGTGAAATGGGAATGGGAAGAGCTATTAATACAACCAGATGAGATAAGGAAAAAATGGAAAGAGTTCTTTGATAAATTACTAAATGTGAAGAATGGCAATGGCAATGGAAAGGGAATAGAAGAACGGCAGGGGGGCAGGGGTCTGGAAGACGAGGAGAATATAACAATATTAGAGGTGGAACTAGCTCTGAGAAGAATGAAAACAGGAAAGGCACCTGGGATAGATGAAATTACTGTGGAGATAATAAAGGCAGCTGGGCCAGTTGGGCTACAGTGGCTATGTAGACTAATAAGATGCACTTGGACCCAACAATGTGTACCTGAAGAATGGGGAAAGGGAATAATAATCCCAGTTTTCAAGAAGGGTGACAGAAAAGTATGTGACAACTATCGAGGGATCACACTGGTATCCCAAGTAGCAAAAATAACGGAGAGGATACTGGGAAGAAGAGTGAGAGAAAAGGTGGAAGAGCAGTTAGAAGAGAAGCAGTATGACTTTCGTCATGGTACTTCAACAGTGGACCCAATCTTTAGCATGAGACAGTTGATGGATAGACATTGGGAGTATGGGAAAGATCTGGTGATGACATTTCTCGATCTAGTGAAAGCATATGACAGTGTTCCCATGGAAAAGGTATGGACAACCTTGAAGAAAAAGGGAGTTGGAAAGCAAACACTTAAAGTCATCCAGGCAATGTACGAAAAAAGTTCTAGTTGTGTGCAGACACCAGCTGGAAGAACTGAATGGTTTAAGAATGTTATGGGACTAAGACAAGGAAGTGTGATATCACCACTACTATTTATAATGGTGATGGATGAAATAGACAAAGAGACGAAAGAAGCCCTTAAAGGAAGGGAAATGAAGATGTTACTTTTTGTGGATGAATTGTGGTATGGGGAACAAAAAAGACAAATAGACATCCTAAATGATAAGGTCGAGAAATATGGAATGAAATTTAGTGTGGAGAAAAGCAAGACCATGGTGGTAACCACAGGGGATAGAGATGGCAAGGGGCAAATACATATTAAGGGACGGGATATTGAAATAGTAGATGACTTTAAATATTTGGGAAGTGTATTAATGGGGAATGCTTGTTTGTAGACAGAAATTAGCAAAAGAACAGAGTAGTACATTTTACCAGTGTGTGAGGGGCTTGATGTGGGGAAGAGAAGTGCCAATGAGGTGCAAGCTGGTGCTATACAAGACTTACTTCACACCCATACTAATTTACAGCTCAGAGATTTGGATTATGACTAGAAGAGAGTGAAATGAAGTTTCTGAGAAGTATGCTAGGGAAGACGAGAAGAGAGAGAGTGAAAAATGAAGATGTTAGGAAGGAAATTGGAGTGGAGAAGTTCACTGAAAAAATTAAGAAGATTAGGTTAAAATGGTTTGGGCATGTGAAGAGGATGGGAGAGGGAAAGATACCAAGAAAAATGATGGAGTTCAAGATTGAGGGGCAAAAGGCCAAGAGGAAGACTGAGAACAAGATGGACTGATACAATAAAGGTGAGTTTCAGGAGGAGAAACCTGCTATGGAACCGAATTGTGGAAGAAGAATGATGGAAAGACCGAGTAAAGAGGCGAAGTACCATTGATACCTCAACCCGACCAGATGTTGGATAGAGGAGAAACGAAGATGATGATGATGATTATAAAATCAAACATTAATTATTTTCACTGGCATATAGCCCTTGTGGCCATCATTTCTCTTTATGTAAACCAATTTTCAGTCTTTGTTGTCATCTATCTTGCTCAAAATGTCATATATGTTTTCAACCCCATGTGCTCGTTTGTTCATTTATTTATCTGTACCACCAACTATTCACCAAATCTTCCCTTATATCTACTACTGATTTTCATGCTTGTAGAAAGGTCTGTCTTCTTTATGAATTTTCCTGTAACACTTTGTTTATAGTTCCTTTTTGAAAATATAACTGAATGGATAAAAATATTACTTACCAATTGGCAACAGAAGGAAACACATGTTAAAGTTAAGGAAATGTGCACATTTCTCAACATCTGTGCATTTTCTTCTGCCGCCACCACTTCATGAGGAGATTTCTTATCCACCCAATTATACGAGGGTGGTTTGGAAAGTTCTCGGAACGGAACAGAGAAAAAGTACTTACATCACTGAAACATTTTTTTTTTTTTTTTAATTTTCAATGTAGTCTCATTGTAGATTAATACACTTGATCCACCGATGTTCCAGTGCCCTGACCCCATCTAGACCATGACTTTCCCCCAGGCCTGTAAAATAGTTGACAACTCCAGCTTTCAATTCTCCATTTGAAATGAATCTTCGCCCACTAAGAAAAATTTTCAGTTTTTGGAAGAGATGGAAGTCTTCTGATGGAGTCATATCAGGTGAATAAGGTGGGAGTGGCAACAATTCATACCTTAGTTCGTGTAATTTTGTCATGGTGACAGCATGTTTGCAGGCACGCATTGTCTTGATGGAAGACAACTTTCTTCCTTGCTAAACCTGGCCTTTTTTCTTATATCTTTTGTTGCAATTTGTCCAGGCGGTTAGCATAGTATTCTCCAGTAACTGTTTGCCCGCTGGGGAGATAATCTACAAACAACAATCCCCTTCACATCACAGAACACCGATTCCATGACCTTCCCTGCTAAAGTAATTTCCTAGCACTCAGCCCCAGTTGTACAGCCGACTTTGCTAGCTATGGTTCACTGACTTCTACGCTCTCATTTGCCGAGACGATAGTTAGCATAGCCTTCAGCTACGTTATTTGCTATGACCTAGCAAGGCACCAGTATCCATACTATTTATATTGTGAATCATGTACCATAAAGAGTGACGTTCTCCATTAATGGATTAATGTTAAGTATTCCACAAGCTGCGTCCGTTTTTCTCAATTCTAATTCCCTTGTCATGTTCTAGACCTCACGCCAGCCTGCGTGAGCTAAAGCGCGTGCATACCGGCCTCCTTTAACCATACGGTTGGCTCTCCTGCCGACCACAACACAACTCATTGCACTAGTGCTGACCTCTTGTGGCGATTATGAGAACTTTTTCAAACCACCCTCGATGTTGTTTATGGTACACTATACAATGCAGGGCTGCTTCATTTTCTGATCATCTTTCAGCTACTCATATGCCAAACTTCTACCACTTTTCCTTCTTTCCCACCACTTACCTTGCTTTTATGTAATTCTTTCATGTTTTTGTGCTTTTGTTTTACGCCAAACCACACTGACTGGTTATTACTGTCATTTCCTGCATTAGCTTATTTCCCAAATATAGTACATTTCGTTTTCTCCAAGACTTCCTTGCTCTGTTCCCATGCCTGTTTCACAAATTTTCAAATCATGATTTACTGTCATAATTTTTTCTCACTTCACCATATTGTCCAGTTTTCTCACAAGAAACTCTCACCTCTTCACACCAACCCATTACTTACTCTTAGCTCTTATCTCTTCACTATTTTCATTTGAATTTTTATCTTTTCCCTACTTTGTCTTCCCCTTTCCTTCTCTTCTTTCTCTCATTTTCCTTCTCTCTGCTTTTTTTCTTCACCGCTCTGCCCCTCTCTTAGTACTTCAAACACTCCCCGTGTCACGAATGTCACTAACTATTTAACTTTTGCCTTTTTGAAAACATGCATTCACACTGTCTAAACTGAGGTCCCACATTCTGTTGCTTGAAACTCACCTGTTCCTGGAACCTTGACTGTTCCTGAAAGTTACACCCACAACTTTAAATTTGGAAGTTCCGAATTCTGGACACACTAACACTTACCAAACTAATCTCTGATCTATAATACACCTCCTCTGGAAAGTTCCTAATTCTGGACCCTGTTACACTTACCAAACTAATCTCTGATCTATAATACACCTCCTCTGCCATTTACCATTTCACCAGACTTCTCTTCTTTTAAAATTCAGCACTTATCTGTCCCTCAAATATACTTGGACGGTATCATTTGCAAAGAAAACCACAGACTACTGCAACAGACCAGAATTTATCTCAAAAAGCTGTCCTACCTTCTCCTAAACTACCTCAATAGTGGTGTTTTCATCCCTGTTCCAATCTGGCCCCAAAAAAAGCCACATCATCGAACACCACTCTTCTCCTGCAAAACCAATCTCAGCTAACCTCCTTTAACATCCCCAACCTTCACCACTATCGTAAATTTATTAATTTCTGTGGTCTCAGAATGTCTTTTCAGTAACTATACCTTCTTGAGTCCCTTTTACCTTCTATTTTTTAATGTTTATTTTCTGATATGGCTAAACCCCCCCCCCCACCCCCCCTGCAGGCACCTTCTACCCTATACAATGCTTTCCATTCTTATGACTACTCCATAGCATTTTTTCAGTAATCTCTGTCTTGCTTATTACCCTGCCTTCCACCTTTAAGTTCCCAGGTTTTCAAATTTCACCCAGTGTGTATACATACAATGACTTTTTTCAGAATGAGAGTTTCACTCTGCAGCGGAGTGTGCGCTGATATGAAACCTCCTGGCAGATTAAAACTGTGTGTCGGACCGAGACTCAAACTCAGGACCTTTGCCTTTCACGGGTAAGGTCCTGAGTACGAGTCTTAGTCCAGCACACAATTTTAATCCACTAGGAAGTTTCATACCAGCACACACTCCACTGCAGAGCGATAATCTCTTTCCGGAAACATACCCCAGGCCATGGCTAAGCCATATCTCTGCAATATCCTTTCTTCCAGGAGTGCTAGTTCTGTATAGCTTGCAGAAGAGCTCCTGTGAAGTTTGGAAGCTAGGAGACGAGGTACTGGCAGAACTGAAACTGTGAGGACGGGTCATAAGTAGCTCAGTTGGTAGAGCACTCGCCCGTGAAAGGCAAAGGTCCCAAGTTTGAATCTCGGTCGGGCACAGTTTTAATCTTCCAGGAAGTTTCAATGATTTTTTTTCCAGCCCCCATAAAAAAATAAGGCTTCCCTGAGCAGGGGTTCAGGGCAACTTTTCTATAACTCATCCCATTTCCTAGACCTCATCAGTCCTATTTCTTCATTGATTTTCCTTTCCCTCCAGCCCTTCTGCAAGCCTACTGCTTGTGCATTTTCACATCTTTTATGTGGTTTCTCCCAACACCACTTTGTGAGTAGACTTTTTTATCTATCCGTACTATACTTTCAGTCACTGATTAATTAATCTCATTCTTTAGACATCTGTATTCCCTCCTTTCTGCCTCATGTGCTACATTTTTATATGTTCTCCTTTCATCATCTTAATTTGGCATCAGGCACATTACATCTACATCTACATACATACTTCGCAATCCACCATATGATGCGTGGTGCAGGGTACCTCATACCACAACTAGCATCTTCTCTCCCTGTTCCACACTCTGTTAAAACGTGTCCAGATAACTTCCCAATCACACTCTACTTCGACGTCAGTAGACACAATATTTTTGTCAATTGCAATGAAGACACCACCTCCTACGGTGTCTAATCTGTCTTTCCGATACACTTTCCAACCCTCACTAAATATTTCAGAACTTCCTATCTCAGAGTTCAGCCAGGTCTCAGTCCCGAGAATAATTTGCGCGTCACACGCTTCCTGGAGGGCAGTAAATTCAGGAACTTTATTCCAAACACTCTGAAAATTTACTGCTAATATCTTGATAGCTGAAGTGTCTTAACACTGAGCGTGTCCCGATTTCCCTGCCTGCACGTCGACTGGTGAGTGTTCATCAGGACACCTCGCACTACTGCCTAGCCTAAAAAAAACCCATGTGCACGCCACAAGTACCATGCTACCCGAGTAGCCACTCCCTTTGTGTAGTGCACCCCTGACCTATCTAGGGGGCGTCCTACAATTCCCCACCCAATAGCGCAAGTCTAGAAATCTGCAGCCAAGACCATCACAGAGTCGACGAAGCCTCTGGTTGAGACCCTCCACTTGGCTCCAAACCAAAGGAACCTGATCCACTCTGGGAACGACGCTGCAAATACAGAGCTCTGCTAGCACACCGCGTGTGAGGCCAGCGGTCTGCACTAAATCCGCCAGCCGCCTGTACGAACTGAGGATTGCCTCACAACCCAAGCGACAGGCATCATTGGTGCCGACGTGAGCAACTACTTGCAGATGACTGCACCTCATACGCTCGATAGCTGAGGTCACCTCCACATCTCGGATGCACAAGTAGTCCGGCACCACCACCTACAATATCTGCCAAAGTGAGCCCATCCTAAAGGCCAACATAACCTCTAATCCCTGCTGAAACCCTTAGTCCCTTCCCAGACCTCTCCCCTGAATCCACCTCCCTACTCACCTCAACAACAGCCCCCACATCCACCCTCTACATGCTCCCCAAAACCCACAAACCTAGCAATCTTGGGCACCCCATTGTGGCTGGTTACAGTGCCTCACTGAAAGAATCTCAGCTCTTGTTGATCAACATCTCCAACCAATTGTCCAAAACCCAGCCACCTACATAAGACAAACCAACAATTTCCTGCACCAGCTCTCAATCATCCCTACTCCCCTAAATTCCAGATCCCTACTCGTCACTGTTCACACAACCTCCCTAGATACCAACATCCTCATGCCCATGACCTCGCCACAATTGAACTCTACGTCTCCCAACGCCCTGCAGATTCTAAACCCACCACTTCATTCCTCAAACACCTAATCAATTATATCCTAACCCAAAACTACTTCACCTCTGAAGGGAAGGTGCACCACCATGGGCCCCACATGGCACCATCCGATGCCAGCCTCTTCACGGGCCATCTAGAGGAAACATTCCTAGCTTCCCAAAACCCAAAACCTCTAGTGTGGTTCAGGTTTACTGATCACATCTTCATAACCTGGACCCAAGGCCAGGACATCTTATCCTCACTCCTGCATCAACCTCAACACCTTCTCTCCTATTCATTTCATCTGGTCCTCATCCACCCATCGTGCCACCTTCCTAGAGGTCGGTCTCCTCCTCTCAGATGGCTCCATTCACACCTTGGTCTACATCAGATCCACTGGCCAACAGCACCTGCACTTTGACAGCTACCACCCCTTCCTCACTAAAAAAATCCCTCTCATACAACCTGGCCACCCATGTCAGACACATCTGCGGTGATGTTTCCCCAGCTGCTGAAGGCCTCACAAAGGTTTTCGCAGATATGCAATACCCTCCAGACCTAATTCACAAACAGATCTCCCTTGGGGTATCTACACACACACACACACACACACACACACACACACACACACACACACACACACACACACACACACCTGATTCTCACATCAATCAAAAGAACCAACCACAAAGAAGTACACTCTTGTCACCCAACACCACCCCAGACTGGGACAACTGAACCACATCCCTTGCCAGGGCTTTGATTATCTATCATTATGCCCTGAAGTGAGAGGTATCCTATCCAAGATACTTCCAACTCCTCCCAAAGTGGTGTTCCACTGCCCACACAACCTCCACAACATCCTAGTCAACTTGTATGCCACTCCCACCTCCAATCCCCTGCCACAGGAATCATACCCCTGGGAAAGACCCAGATGCAAGACCTGCCCAGTCCACCCCAAGCACCACCTGCTCCAGTCCCATCACAGTCTTTTCCTACCACATCAGAGACAGGGCCACCTGTGGAAGCAGCCATGTTATACGATGTGGAATCCAAAATTTTCGGGACTGGTGCTGTCATCTGGAAAGTAGTAGTAGTAGATCTTTGCACCGCTAGGTGGTGAGAGCTACGTATCTGAAGAGTCAGTGTGCGGAATGGTATCAGCTGGGAGGACGTGTTGCGTGTCCACAGCGATTTCCATAATACTCTGTGTTTGGTGTGTGGGAATTTTACAAAGGATCTGCAAACAGAATAGTGCATGTGTATCAAATTCTGTATGAATCTTGGGAAAAGTGCTACAGAGACCCTTGCAATGATTCAACAAGTGTTTGGGGGACAGAGCATGAGCTGTATGCGTGTGTTTGAATGGCATGCTCGGTTCAAGGCCAGCTGTACAGACGTTGAAGGTGATGCTCACACTGAAAGGCCCATTAGCTGCACAACGCCAGACACTGTTGCCAAACTTCAACGATTGGCTCGTGCCGATCGACATAAAACCATTCAAGACCTTGCAGATGAAGTGGGTATTGGTTTTGGGACATGTCAATGTATGTTGACTGATGAATTGGGCATGAACTGTGTCGCTGCAAAATATGTGCCAAGGATCTTGACTGTTGATCAGAAGGCACATCGCGTTGAAGTGTGCACAGATCTTTGTCAGACCACATCTGATGATCCAACCTTCTTGCCAAGGGTTATCACCGGCGACGAGAGCTGGATTTATGGTTAAGACCCAGAGACAAAGCAACAATTGTTCCAGTGGAAGAGCCCGGGCTCTCCAAGACCCAAAAAAGCAAGAAAGGTGGGGAGCAAAGTGAAGAGCATGATAATCATGCGGCGACAACTGCCTGAACTTTGGCATCAAGGGAACTGGCTGCTGCATCACGACAACACACCCTATCACACATCTTTGCTCACCAGGATCTTTTTGGCAAAAAACAACATGGCAGTTGTACCCCCCCCACAGTACTCGCCAGATTTGGCACCTTGCAACTTTGCGCTATTCCCAAAACTGAAACTCAGGTTGAAAGGCCGTCAGTTCAACACACTACAGAGAGGATTCAAGAAGCATTGCTGCCGGTGATAAACACCCTCATAGAATAGGACTTCCAGAAAACGTTTGACCAGTGGTAGAAGTGCTGGGACCGGTGTGTAATGTGCAGACAGGAACTATTTCGTGGTTGATGGTGACCATCTGGATCCTCCCCACCACCATCAGCTTTTCTAAGCTAAGCAGATAGAAGCTATCCTTACAGCACATCCCTTCGCTCCTGTAAACTTTATGGCATAAACCTATGCTAACTCACTGCGCCCTAACCCCCTTCCCCTGCTCATTAGTGTGTGTGTGTGTGTGTGTGTGTGTGTGTGTGTGTGTGTGTGTGTGTGTGTGTGTGTGTGTGTGTGTGAGAGAGAGAGAGAGAGAGAGAGAGAGAGAGAGAGAGAGAGAGAGAGAGAGAGAGAGAAGTACCCCTGCCCAACTTGCGTCCAAACATCAGTTAGTTTTGAGCTTTATGACACGCCCTAGTGTATGAAATCACATGTCCAGCCATCTGCCAACTGCCCCTCTAACTGCATCCCTCTAACTGGCCTCAGGTGGCTCCCCACTTTCCCACAAACCACTAGATGCTCCCCCCCCCCCCCCCCAATGCCCTCCCTGACCCCTACACCTCTCTCCATCCCCCAACCCACCCCAGCACAGTGCACTCACTGTGTGCCAGGTAAGAGCTAGCAGTTGACTGAGCACAACGTAGGGAGACAGGCATTTGCATGGGAGTGAGTGTGTGTGTGTGTGTGTGTGTGTGTGTGCATGTTTTTCCTATGAGTTTCCACAAGGAAATGTGTTCCAAAAGTTTGCCAAGCTCTTTACCTTTTGTTTGTGTAACTATTGACAATGCAGCACTTCTGCCTTTTGGTCAGTCATCTCCTTCATTCCTAAATAATTCTTAATTCGCAACCAGAACTTCCTGTACATTATTATACTATAATTCAGTAAGGCATAGTGATGTATTCATTCATAGGCTGGTTTAATACATACTCAGAAAACAAAATAATTAAGATCTACAAAATATTTTAGCAGCTTATGATTAGCAAACTGTAAACAGTAGCTTTTCAGCTTTTTAAAATTGCTGAAATGTAAAATGTCTTTTTCTGTAAGTTTTTAGTAAATCCATAACATTTGCAAGACAATCTGTTTTAGTCTTCAACCATGATTAGAAGTGAAGCTGTAAGACAAGTTACATGTCATGCCTGAATAGCTAACTTGGTAACAGCATTGCCCATGAAAAGCAATGTTCTGGGCAAGAGGCCCAGCCCAACAAAAGGTTTTAATCCATCAGGAAGTTTCTAAACACTGCACACACTGGTGCAGATTAGAAATTTTTTTTCTTGAAGTTTGCCCTTTATTTACATAATGTTTAGAAAAATTTTATTCACACACAATTCTCCACTTGAAAAATGAATAAAAACTGAAATGCTGATGCTCAAACTAAATTTAAAAAAAATAAAAGTTATCCTGTTGTGACTCTTCAAATAATTTTCCTGGCTTCTACAGTCATCTGCTGCTCATTTTGAGTCACAATTAAACATGATGAAATACAACTGTTGCCATTTACCATTCACTAGCTTACTCTCTCTCTCTCTGCATTATTACTAACCATTCCTTACAAGTTCAAAAGGAAATTGATGCTGTACAGCATTGTACAGGATCATATATTCAACAAATAATTGCCTACTATAGCATTAAGAAGAGAATCAAGTGTGTAGAGACCAACTGGTTGAATTTTAGACACAAATATACATAGCCTCCTTGCCAGGCAGCACTTCTCCATGCCTTAAAAGGCTTAAACCACAGCTAACTTTGCACAAAGCTCAACCCTCTTGAAATTAATACCTTTCTTCTATTCTCCCTCCTTGAACCATACCAATACTTCTTTCTTCTTAATTGTAACTGTATTCTATCCTAGTACTATAATTATTGTGAATTATTTACTTTTACGTACAACACTTTTACATTTCTCTACTCTTCTCTTCTTTATCTTTTCAATCTTTCAAAGGTAAAACTTAAATTACGTTAGTGTAAGTTAATCATATTCTGAAGCTAAATGCTTAAATTAGAAAAACTAATGTTTTTATTAGTACTGATGTGACATTTTTGTCTCTAAAAGTAATTTAAATACAATAAAAATAGTAATAATACCTTTCTCACTTATCAAGTGCAGTTGCATTGAATGAACAAAACCAAGTGGCATATGAACAATGACTCTTTAAAATATCTAGTCCACATATTCATTGCTTCTACAATGAATCGAGTAACTTAATTTATGGCAAGGCTTAACAAACATACTGCTGTAATATCAACTACAACAGTCAAGTTCTCTGCTAAATTATCAGCTGAATATTAATAAATCTGATAATGAAGATCATAACAGAGCATACCTTTTGCTTTATATATCAGCAGTGGGCCATCATCCGAAATTTTGACATTAGTGCCTCTGATACTTCCAATAATGACAACAGTTCCATTATTGGTGCGTTTACAAGCTGTTGAGCCATCACAAGTTGAATTCTTTAATGTTGCACATATATTCAGGTAAAATAATCCACCATCAGGTGAATGGACAGAATAATACTGAGGATGACGGAGTGGACGTAGATCAACAACTCCAGAGCTCTCCCCTTCGGTCTGTAGCAGACATCGTTCAACTAGCACTGCATCTGGACCCTGTAAAGGGCAAGCTATTTTTGTAGGCCAGATTACAGTAAACCTACAATCGTTCAACCGGGCCATGAGTGGACCACCATACTGGAACAAACATGTTAATTTAAAATTAATACAGAGCATGGAGGGAGAGAAGATGGGTCATCTGTTATAGTACAATTCCCCCTCCCCCTCTGCCGATCTCTATATGCATGCCCACTTGCAAATGTTCAGCAGTAAGAACAAACTATGTCACCAAAAAGTAAAAGGGTCTAAATGCTTCAGACAAGAATTTCATATTTCCCTTCACTAGACGATGATTGCATCTAAATTCTGTACTACTACCAACCAACACTCAGGCTAAACAATTTTTTATATGTCTTATTGAGTTACTGTCTGTATGGCATTTCATTTATATTATGTGTTATGCAGTGGAATCTTAAATCCAGCAAAAGGGAATGTATTGAGCAATGCTGTAAATTACAATTTCCTACTTGAGTATCAATGTTATCCTGCTTATACTGATATGATATGAAAAAATTATTTCATAAACAAAAACAAGGTGTTAGTGGAAATGCAACAGACTGTGTTTTACATGATAAAGTTAGTGACAGTGTTTCCTTAAATATCAGGCCAAGAAATGAGCTATCACATTCAGGAAATGAACATAGTATCAATGGGTAAATGTTTCTTAGTTTACTTGTCATGTCAGATTTTTTCATATAATCAAGCATTCAATGCTTTCCTACGTCACCATCATTAGGAGTTAACTTTCGTATTAACGCATTACCATCATTAGGAGTTAATTGTCATACGAATAGATCATGATGGCAGAATTCCTGAAAGTGGATGCATGGGATAAGATTTTCATTTCATCAAACTCAATTATATGTTTATTTGTTGGGCTGTGTTTTGTAATGGCAGACCTGTCAAAATCTTGATATTTAGTGTGAAGTTTCTGCTCTGTGCGGCATCTTAAAAATTTGTGTATAGAGTATCCAATGTAATTGCAACTGCTTCACAAGTAATTTTGTATATTCCATGAACACTTGAGATCAAAACTGTCTTATACTCAGTGCAGCATCTCTCTAACTTAATTGGGTGTCAGAAAATGGATTGACTACCTTGGCTGCACAGAACTCTCCCCATTTTATTTGATGTAACTCCCATAACAGGAAGGTGTGCTGTGGCTTAGCATGACAATTGAATACATCAGTGTTTTCGTTTCTTAGAGATGACTAACTTAAATATTTATAGCCCCCTGTTGTACATATCTGATCCTGAAACCCCAGAAACCTGTCCAACAGTCTTCCCTGGCCAGGGTTCTTGATGACTTTTCTGTAACTCTTTCCATTCCCTAAGCATCACCAGTCCTTTTTCTTCATTCCTCTTCCTTCTCCTTCACCCTTTCTGCAAGAAGCAGGAAACCTAGCACTTTTCCTTATCTTCCATGTGTGTTTTCTCTTGCTGCCCCTTGGTGAATAGATTTTTTACTTATCCAATTCTACTTCAAGAACTGATAATTTTTTGTTAATATATTAGCTCTTTTAATTACTCAAGATAATTGCACCATATCCCACCAGTCAAATAGTCAACTTCACACAAAAAGAATATTATTTGCAGCCAATTAATATTATCTCTCCCACGAACAAAGTGCAACAAACTGCGCAGTATGTCACAAACTCCAACACCAACTTGGGATTTAGAAAAAGTAAGTATTTTTTCCTAACTGTAGCTCTCTGCACAACAAATCTACTACACTAGTAGTGTGAGGGCATCTCAAGGGTAAAACGGTGAAGTAAATTTGGGCTCACAACTGGGACCCATTGTTTGCACCGTACCATTACTTATGGACTTAAACAGTGAAAACTAGAAATTGGCATTTCTGTTGAAATCTGCTGTGCAACATAACAAGACTGCTGAAAGACAACTGTGAGCATTTAATATACTGTGTACTGGTAATAATAGAAAAAGCTTGTTTCCCTATGAATCTGGTGCAATATGAGCAATAACGGTTATCTTCATTTGAGACAGATCTGCAACTGCAATGAACTATTTATATGATTTAGTGCCATCTACAGTTGTCATTTTTTCTTTATTGAGTGTAGAATTGTACAATTTTGGTAATAGACTGTTTAACAAGTATCTATAAAATGGAAGTATCATTAACTTAGTGTATTAGCAGTCAATTAAGAATTAAACATGAAGCCAAGTCAGATCTTCAGATATGGTATAAAAAATATAACTTACTTTACAAAAAATTCGCCATACAAGTCTCTGCATAAGTGTATATTTAAGTCACGTCCACTGTTATTCTACCTATCAGTACAGGTGCCATAATTGACATACAGCTGGAAACTTGCTCCATTAGTACTGGTGCATGTCACAACTTTTAAAACTACATACATATTTCAGTCCCCATTGCCTTCAACATACATGTTATGGCCACAGCATGTTTAATGTGGGCATGTGACTCCAAAAGATCTTATTCTGTTAGATTATTGATAATGGTGTTAAGACCGAAGTTGTAAAATTACACATATAATAAAGGAAAAAATGAAAGCTGCAGGCAGCATTAAATAATTTAAATAATGAAGAATTAACACTGCAAGGTAGGAGAGCATAAATGGTTTGTGAGTACAGAAAGTGATGCAAGAACTATTGTGGTGTGTAAGCCACATAATGTAGAAGAAAGACAACTGGAAGCAAGCTTTCGGCCAGATATGAAGAAAGGAGATGCTGCAAACGCAGTTACATGCCAGACACACACTAATCATGAAGGGCAAAAGGGTTAGAGTGCTGTCAGCAACAATAGTAGTGCACAGTCTAAGAGGGCACATACATACATAGTGAGTGAGTGAGTGAGTGAGTGAGTGTGGCAGACTAAAGCGATGATCTTCCTTATGCATTTCATAAGGAAGTAATGAAATAAATACAGGGTGTACATAAAGTCCAGGAACACTTTCAATTATTTATTGCACAAGAAAGAAACATTGCACAGATATCATACATATGTCATTTTGAAGAGAAACCCTGAAAGTTTTTTTTCATGTACACCTACACAGCGTAGTTTGGTAATTTGCCGATAGTCAGCACTAGTCGCAAATATGACAAGTTCAGATGCAGAGCTACAGAAGGGGACAACTGTTTCATGAAATGACCTCCCCAATCACAACGATACATTAAAAATCTGGTGGATGTACTGCCTCCACCAAGTGATGTAGCAGAGCTCTGGGAGGGAATACGAGAAGTAACTGCCACAGTCGAAGATGCCATGCTGGGACAGGTATGGCAAGAATTCGATTACCATATTGACGTCTGCTGGCTCACTCATGGTTCGCATATCAAATATTTGGGGGGAGGGGGGGGGGGGGGAGAGAGAGACAACAAACTACTTTGAGAGTTTCTTTTCAAAATGCAATATGTATGACATCTGTACAATGTTTAGTTCCTGTACAAAGAATAATTGAAAGTGCTCCTGGTCTTTATGTACACCCTGAATTTTCTGGTCAAGATAAGAGTTTCATTCTGAATTTAAAAAGGGTTTAGGAGCCTAACAGAAATTACATGGAAGAATCAGAGCATGATAATTAACAAAAAGAAATGTAAGCAGGGCATCCCACAGAAAATATGAGTGAAAATACTTTTTGCAAATATAGTTCTGCATTGGATGTAAAGAAGAAATGTACTGTGGGGTGGTAAACATTATGGAAACCTTAGAAACATGCACAACAAAAGATAGTGAACTGAGATAAATCAGAAACTACAAGAAAATGTTGGCAAATTGAATACACAAATTTGTAGATGAGCAGTAGGTAGCTAGCAAGACAACGGAATGCTAAAATGAAACCTCACATGAAGTGTGGGAAAAAAATTGATGTTATCCAACATAAGATTAGTGAACAATGCAATAAGAACACTAACCTTACTGCTTAACAGATAGAATCCCTTAAGAGTCGGTTGAACTCCAAAGACAGAAGGCTGCTGAGCCAGAAAAATAATATGCTGGGACGGAAGCTTCAATGAAGGTTAAAATTTAAAACTGTGAATTCCAGCATTTTTCAGTCACAGGCAAACTGTACACAGTGGCTTTCCTCAAGCAGTTTGAGGGCATTACTCCTGAACATGATACACGGAAGTTTGGCTGTGTGATAAGTAGGTTGGGAAAGAGATGCTTCTTCATGGGGCGTTCAGGCAGGAAGTTCTGGCCAGGAGTATGATGATTTTGTAGAAGTGTTCTTGAACTAATATCAGTCACAGAGTATTCTAAAAATGTAAGAAACAGCATTATGTCAGAAAAGAGCTCTGCAGTTGCTGGTAGAAAAATCTGTATCTTAATAACCATTTCTAGTTAAGATCTGCTTGACTTAGTCCTGGTTACATTACCGATGAGTGTGCAGGAGAAGGTGTTTCAGAAGAGAATCTGGATGGCATATTGCAGGCTTTGGAGCAGTTACATACACTAGTGTGTGATGTGCAAATGACTGATGGAAAGGAGCAAACCTGCAGCAAAGGGAAGGCAAAAGGAGAAAATGCCAGAGGTACGAGGTATCAGGGAAAGGAAAATACTCAATTCAAGATGTTTTCAAAGATAATTACACAATAAATCCAAGCCTCTGTGGACAGTCATCTCCCAGAACGGCAAATGGGTTTCAGATCTGGAAGATCAACACTTACGGCAGTCAGGCTTCTTCTAAACACCATCGACGAAGCGCTACATAAGAAACAAATGTTCTACACAGTGTTCATAGACTTCACCAAAGCCTTTCTTTGACCTACTGGAAAGAGATCTCATAGTCCGTAAACTGGAAAACACAATAGGAGAAGATAGCGTATGGGCAAGAATAATAAAGTCAATCTTCGAATATAACTTGATCACAATATCAGACAACCTCTCTTTTTCGAACTCCATTCTGAAATCGAACGGTGTCTTACAGGCTGACCCAATGAGCCCTTTGCTGTACATTCTTGCCACTGAAGAAGTACTCCGAACTGGAGAAAATGAAGAAGATGTATATGTATATGCATACGCTGAAGACATAGCCATAGGTTCAACAGATACACAGAAGCTGCAGAGAATCATTGAGAAAATAGACAAATGGTGCAGTGAACACAAACAACACATAAACATAACAAAGACAGAAATGGTTATTTTCAGAAAAGGAGGCAAAACACCCAAGAATGCGGAAATCAGCATCAGAGGTCAAAAAATAAAAATCTCATCATACTTTAAATACCTAGGAGTGACATTGCAACTAACAACCAAATGCTTCACAAAACATACGACAGAATGTGCAGCCCAAGCAATAGCAATACAGGACATCAAAAACATTCGCCTACTCAGCCATGAAATTATTCAACACAAAAAATCTTGTCAATCCTGGCCTATGGGATGGAGGTTATATGGGACCACCTGACAGAAAAAAATCTAGAAACACCAGAAAAGGTAAAATCGACCTATCTAAAAAGAGCACTAGGTCTCTCAAAGACAACAAGATCTTGACTAGTGTACCTGCTAGTGAGAAAGACATTCCTAATTGAAGACATCAGACTTCGATATATGATGCCACACACCAGGGCTTCCAGAAAGCAACTGAAGATCATGGAGGACAAACGAGAAAAAATATAGCTGGAGCTCTATGGCACCGAAGCAATGATGAACTGCTCATGGACAACACCAAACTTCGAACAGCAACATGTCGTAACTAGACTTTCTATTCATCATCTAATCTGCAAAAACAAAACTTATCACGACCCAACCACAACATGTGTATGTGAACTGTGTAACGAAGCCTGTGAACGATATCACATAGAACTGTGCAGTAAAAAGAGTGAAATCGATAAATGAATATTCAAAAATGTATAATGTAAATGTAAAATGTTAAGCAAAATAACTGTATATGGCTATTTGGCTGCAAATTTATTAAATAAAAAAAATGATAACAGGTATCTGTATTCGAATCCACCCAGGAGAGAAAGAGGTGGCTGGGAAAGAGCTGGTCACCAATCTTCAGGGGGATATCAATTTGACTAAGAATAAAATTTTAAAAAATGTAATTTTTTTTCAATCACCAGTCTTATGATTGATTCAATGCAATTCACCACAAAATGCAGATAATGACACAAACTGCAGAAATAAGCAAAGGGGAATGATGGAAGAGAAAAACTAAGTGCAAGTTTGTTTGTGGTTCAACCACCAACTCAAATGGAAGGATGACCAACGAGTACTACAAAGAGAATTTGAGGGAACAGTCAGTATATAGAGTACTATAGCGGAAGAAAAGAAAATGGAGATTACAGGAAATTAACAACCATTTAAAAATGTAATGGCAAAAACAAGGCATACATTAACGATTACTGAAATGGGCATCAGTTTGAGGTACATTTATACTAGATTTGCTAGTAGAAGTCTTTAAGTGTTCTACGAAGTGTAGGAAAGAACAGCAAATTAACAAAGACAGTAGGTGGTCATAAATGTTGAGACAGAAGTAGTACCTGTAAAATACAAAATTAGTGCAACAGTGGTACCAAAACTATAATGATATCTGAAACTAGGACAGATTCTTCGTGTAACAATATGGTAGTGATGAGCTTTAAGGAAGACATGATGTGTACTTAACAAGGGAGAACATAAAAAATAACAAAATTCGCATATCTTGTTAGACCTTTATTGGAATTTCAAGATACAAGTGCCTGGAAACAAAGCATGTTAGAAATTGGAAAAGGAGATGAAAAAGTTATTTCAATAATCCCAAAGAAACGGTACAATTCCAGGAACTCTTTGAAGAAATCAGAAGAAATGAGAGAAGTAGGACAATTATGTAAGTATATTGCACTGAAAAACAGTTTGTGACAAATGGATATAATAGCTTTTGAGGCTATATATATGAGCTGTAACACTCAACAATTGAAGTTTCACCTTATTAACTGCTGATTGATAAATGGCCTAGGATTATCATAGAAGAGCATTGCAATTACCACTGATGAAGAAAAATGGAAATAGAAAAGGAAACTGGCTTATGAAAAATTAAATAAAATATGCAGAGGCCAGAAACAGAAGGCACAAGAAAGGTGAATTTGAAAGGAAGTTGGTTTACGTTAAGAGCTTTAACAGCAACTGCTCCGCCAAGTGGCATATGCAATTATAGGTGCAACTTCTTTCTTCCCATTCTTCAACAGTTCGTTTTTCCTTTCCATTCTTCAACAGTTCGAGTGGTAGTTCAAGATATTGTTACTTCATAAATCAGCTATAATGCAATTTAACATCTTATATAATCATACAGTTTTGAAATTTCAATTTTATTTTGTGCATGCACATAAGAATGAAACACAAGTTAGAGGTTTTTGTTTACATTTAAGCAAGTGGGAGATGGTAACTGACGGGGAGAAAACGCTTGGGAGATCTGGTGAGGAGGGTAGTTTTGCTCTCTAAAAGCCTCAGTGAGAATCTGCATATTTGAAGAGTCAAGGGTGGGGAACAGTGACCACCAGAGTGGCAGTCATAAAGGCTCAGGAGCTATGGAGTGTCTGTGGAGGAAATGGGTAGAGTATTTTATATAGGAGGGTAGATTTCCATAACAGGCTGAAGATACATCAGAGCCACTGCAGACCTGACAACTATGGGTCGCTAGGCAGCATTAAAGATGAAAGGGACCACTTAGTGTCTAAGGGTGGAACCTGTTGAAATGTCAGTATTGTTGTTGGTTACTATGTTTTACGTGGACGGTGGAATGAATGGAGCCATCTGTGAAGTGGGAGGTCAATAATGGGGAAGGTAGCATGTTGTGCTGAGGGTTATCAGAAAATATGAATGTGAGTGGAGGTGCATAGGTGCTGGAGGAATGTGGATCCAGGTCATGTAGATGTCATCAATGAATCTGAACCAGGTGAGGGATTTTTTATACTGGGTGGCCAGGAAGGATTCTTCCAGAAAGCTCATGACTTAATTTGCAATAGGATGATGCCACGCAGGTGCCCACAGCTGTGCCGAATGTGATGCCTTCAAAGGAGAAGTAACTGTGGCTGATTATATAATTTGTCGTAGTGACCAGGAAAGAGTTTTTTGATTTGGGGGCAATAATTAGTTGTAGAAGCCAGGAAAGAGTTTTCTGATTTGGAGGCAGCTGGGTATTGCCAATATAGTGATGCAGCAAGGCTTGATTTGGAGGCAATAAGTAGTTGTAGTGGCCAGGAAAGAGTTTTTTGATTTGGAAGCAGCTAGGTATTGCCGAGACAGCAATGCAATGGGCATCAATGGCGTTTGTGTAGAGGGTGGTAGCATTTACAATGACCACCAGAGTGTCGGTCATAAACGGTCAGGAACTATGAAGTGTCTGTAGAGGAAATGGGTACAGCATTTTATACAGGAGGGTAAGTTACCACAACAGGCTGCAGACACAGCAGAGCCACGGCAATTCAAGCTAACTGGGGCTGTGAGGCTACTTTGAATTACAGAAAGCTCAGATAATATCACTAAGTCAATCATGAATAAATGTTTAATGAGCACAATAATGATTAATAAAATAAATAAAAATCATTATGTACATAATTGTGTTATATGTTCATATATGAGCAAACATTTCAAAGTTGCAAACATATAGGTCACACTTTAAAGAAATTGTCCACAGTCCTTATCTTTAAAACAGAATCTCGATTTTTTTTGTTTGTTAAAAAAAAAAAAACAGCAATGTCATGCTATCTTCTAAGAAGCATGGTGTCATTTCGAGTAGCTTCCACTTGCTGCTTGGCATAAGGCAATGCCACATCTAGCGCTGCCAAACCCTTGTTGTAAGTGATCACTGGTACAATTTCTTTGGGCAGTTCCTCATCATGACTGTCTTCAGCAGGTTCACTGTCCATTTCATGTCAACAATTGCAAGATCGCACATTTCAAACTGTTTATCACTGTTCATCCAGTCTGAGACATCACTCACATTTGCATTTCCACACCCAGCAAGCTTTTTCATCAGTTTTGTCCCTGGTAGGCCATCTTCCTCTGTATTGCAGGTATCTGTTTCATTCTGTAGAATCTGGTTCCCATTGTTAAAGGCACCTTGGTCCATAGGCTGTACTAAACTCATCACAATAGAGGGTAAGACCAATGCGCGAATACTGTTACTTTGTAATTCTTCCTCATATAGGTGTGAACCAGTGTTTCAAGCATTACGATTGCTTTGGAAGGCAAGCATTTTTTTCTTTAGGTATTTTTTGTCTCTGAAATAAAATCTTCGAAAAACCAGTTCTTAAAAATATTTTTGCCCATCCAAACAGATTTTTAGTGGATGTATGTAACAGGCAGTGCACAACCAGTGATATTTTTTAAAGCTCCAGGCTTAGCAGATTTCCCTATTACCAGCAGCTTCAGTTTGTGGCATCCATTTGGATTCAATGCAGAAAAGACTGTTAACCTTGCTTTACGTTTTTTTGTAGCCCAGGGCAGCCTTTTCTTCTTTTGAGGCTAGAGTTTTAGATGGAAGCATTTTATAATTTAGCACAGTTTCATCATAGTTAGTTTATCACAAGTGGGATTACTCCTTGTAAAGTTTTTCTTAATTTATCACAAAATCATGTAACAGTTTAAGAATCTGTAGAAGTTTTGCACTGCAAATTTCAAGCTGTCTTATGATGCATTGCTTCTTCCACCTATCCAGCCACCCCAAGCCAGTAAAATCATCCTCACCTTCCTTAAACTCATTTCTAAAAAATACAGCTTTTTCTTGCAGAATAGGCCATGAAATTGGCTTTTCTTTTTGGTTCTGTTGAGTAAGTTAAACAAACAAAGCTTCACTATTTTTTCATACTGAGATTTCTTCAATGACTTCCATTCATTCAAATGACGAAATAGATAGAACACTTGTTTGTCTCTGTTTCTAAGCCAATCTCGAACTGTCACTTCTCCGCCTTTCTGCCCAGCAGCAAGATTTTTTTTCCTTCCCCCTTTTCTTTATGTTTCTCCTTTGTTTAGTCTTCAGAGAGCTCGCAGTTTCACCTTCAATGGCATAAATTCTCTCTTACTCCTACCACTAACTTTAATATACGAATTAAAACATTAAAAAACACACAGTTACATACGTACAATACACTTAACATACATACAACACTTTAAAATTAATGTGGTACAGGTAGGCACACTACAGTACAGGTGTTACACACAACCAACTAAAGTACCTACAACAATGGTCATCCAGTGTTGTAAAACGTGTACTGTATTATTACTTGGGTATACTCGAACTCCTCAAAGCCAAATGGTACCTGTCCATCTGTAATAAAATGCATTAGCAGTTTGAGGCTAAGGTTATTTTTTAACATTATGAACAAAAACCCAACGTGGGACAGTTTTACCTGAATTGTACATGGAAAATTGAAAGAAAATTCAAAATGTACCACATTCGACAAAGTACACAGAACATACATGTGGACAACATATGAAAACAAGCTTTTACTCTGGTTTTATGTTAAATTTTAATTTTCTTAAGTCAGCTTGAATTACACGGAATCTCAAAATACCAAGGCAGTACTGTATTGCCCCAGGAGGGCAGAGAAACTCTGTAGGGGTGCATTGTCAGGCAGCTGACAGAGGCTCTCAGCCATGTAATCTCTGCAGTTCAAAACAACAGTGGAGGAACCTTTGTTGGAAGGTAGGATTATAAGTTTGGGATCAGTTTTAGGAGGTGGACTGTTGTTCTTTCTGTGGACGTAAGGTTAAGGTTGATTTCCATGTTGACAAATTTAGGGAATGATGGTGAGGCAAAGTTTGAGCTTAGGAAATTCTGGAAAGCTATCAAGGGTGATACAAGGATAGCGGGATAGATCATGGTTGGACAGAAGAGTAAATTGAATGAGACAGGTTTCGATACTGGTTCTGGATCATGTCTGATTGGTAGAGTTCGTGGCAAAAAGGTGTACCTGTTATAAGAATCATGATAATACGAGAAGGCCTTTAATAAGCCCAGCACTATTAAATGTAGGAATGGGGCAAAAGGTAAGGCCTTTGAAAAGGACTGACACTTCTGTGAGACTGAGGCTTTGGGATGGCCCCTTCATAAATCTGTTGCAGCTGCATTGAGGCTCTGGGTTCTGTACGGCAGTGGGTAGAAGTTTCTGTGGGTCTGACACATGTAGTAAGTCTGCTGGGTAGGTTCTGGCCAGTATGAGAGAAGGGAGTGGTTGGCAGTGATGGTGGTCCATGGCAGGAGTATGCTGTGCTGGAAGATGGGACGCAGACATTTGGGAGTGCAGAGCAGGTTTTTACAAATGGAGCTGTAGTGAAAGGAGGCTCGAGCCTGAGTTAGTATAGTTTTGAAGGACTAGGTAGGTGAAGACAATGGGTTGACAAAACTTGAACAAGTAGAGGTCATTGTGGAAGAATTTTGCAGCTGGAGACTGGTAATTTGATGGCCAGGCCATTTGGTGAGAGTCCACAAACTGGGAACAATTCAAGAACAGTATGTGAGACTGAGTCCTGGCTAGGGATAGAGAAACTCTTCTGTACTGGCACAGATGAAAGGAGCAAGAACCCATGGAGGATAAAAAGCAAGAAAAAATTTGTAGGAATATTTTGAAACTCATAAAAAATAACACTAGATGAAGTATAGTGGAACAGGATGAAACTAGATTTAGTAAAAAAAAATTAGATGGATATGAAATAACAGTCAATGTGAAAGCGGGATGATATCAAAGCCAACAAAAAGAAATAAAACAACAACAATCATGTGGGGTGCACATCAGCAGGTAGAGTGGGGAGAGGGGCAGCAGGTGTAAATGGACTGGACAACAGCAGTATGGCGTGTGAGTGAATATGGGGAAGGGGGGTGACTGTTAGGTACCAGGTGTGAGAATATATATGTGGATGGATTCAGGACAGAAAAGAGAGAGAGAGAGAGAGAGAGAGAGAATGCAAAAATATGTGTGAGTGAAGGTAGGAAGTGAGATCAGTGTGAAGGTCTACAAATAATTATATCAGCAAAAAGTTGGAGCAGAGGGCAGCATATGCCATGTGTTGTAAGTGGGCAAGACCCTTGCTATTGACTGGCTCAGAAGCCAGTATGCCACATCATACACAATAAGCAAGGGAAAGAATGTGTCATATGGGGAATGAATAGGGAAAGCAGAGAAAAATCAGGGCAGGACACAGAGTAATGTAATGGGACAGAGAACAGTAACAAAGAAAAACAACAACTGGATTGTAGTGTTACTTTGTAGACTGTTGAGGAGTCATGTGTCTACTGGTTCACAGGTATTTTTGCTAATGCCTCTGGGAAATTGACATAGTACCTCTAAAATAATACAAATTTCATCTGAGATGATGACAACTACTTGCTTCTCTATCTTTTATTTTTTTTCTGCTAATGTCCTCCTTTCAATCTCATCATCAGACTTTACATATGAACCCGATGGGATGCTGCAAGTAGATTAACAACTGAAAACAAAAATGTTATTTTAAATGTGAAACTACATAGGCCTTCTGCTGAAATGCAAACTTTTCTAAAATGACTTACCTTTTCTACACATGAAAATATTATTTCGGTTTCATAATTTTTGTCGTTCACACATTTCTCCTTTCCATTCAAAATAACCTTCAGTGTACCATTTGCAAAAGAATGTTCTGTGAAACAGAATGAGAAACATGCAAATAAATATCAGCGCATATGATTCATAGAGCAACATAAAATTCCTTATGAACAAGTGGATTAGAGAATTTTGTCCATGAATGTATAAGATTCCTTTGCTGACTGTGGTACATCATGATACTGTACATTCCACACGAGACAGGTATATTACGAAATTCTAGTGATGATAGATAGAATGAAGTCTATCGATTTAAAGTGCCATAAATTTTTTTTTGTCAACTCACTCCTTTATGATTTGTATGTTGTGTATTAGTTTGTTTACAACAATGATATCCAGCAAGGTGACGTTTATGAACAAATGGGTGCACAAAGCCTGCCAGTAGTTACCTGTATGTTCAGCTATGAGGGACAATAGTATTCAGAAAAGCTCCATTTCTTCCCATTAAGAACACCACCAACACTGGGTTTGGCCCCATCCCACCAGCAAGACTATGTTATTGATACATTTGTACACTCCCAATTGCACACATCGACATAGACAACAATTATATGTGTATGATTCAATCTATTAAAATGGTTGAGTCATTTCTGATTTCTGAGATCTCTGAAATAGCAAACACATGTGTCTGGTTGCTCATATGTCACCCAGCACTGAACTGGCGGCAAAACTGTGATAATTGTGGTCTCTCCAATCTAATCAATTGAGACCCCAGTCACGCATATATTGTTGACAATGGTAGTTGACTTTGGGAGCAACCACGCACTATTCATTCAGGACTTCAGAGTTGGGAAGTCCCATGAATCTAGTCCCGATCATCTGACCATGATCTCTCATACGTAACCCATACAATGGAAGACTGGTATACCTGAGTAAGCCATTCTACAATATTTGACTAGTGCTATCCTGCGAAGATGGTAGTTCTCTCTAATTCAATTGTTCATCAGCATAAAAAATAAAAATAACTATGTAATCATAAAATAAATAGATACTTACTGTTGAGGACATCCGTTCCTAGGTTGGGCAGCTCCCTACTCCATACTCCACCAGACTTCTGTGCAATACAAACGGAGGCACTTTCATCTGGACAATAGTCCACATTACTTCTACTTTTCACACTGCTGCATGGTGACATGAATGCAAACAGTGTCCGATTGCCACCTCTACTATTTCTACTGCCATCAAGTTTTCTTTCATCAGCTACTTTAATGTCCCACACCTGCCTGGAAAGACTGGAAAAATAATTGAAAATTACATGAAAAGTATAACTGTAGATAACAAGATTTCTTGCCACATATTATATACTGTAAACTACAGCCTAGTGACCACTAACAACAAAGATTCAACAGTAATATCAGTCTTTTACAGTCATTTTTAAATGCCATCGCTTTCTTCTCTCACCCATACAGGTGCTAGAAGTGTCTTCCCCACACAATGTGTCTTTCCAAAAGGTAAGCCATATCCATAAAGAGTCTGCTTCAGACTCCTCCTCCATGTATTCCCAAGTTTTATTTATGAAAGGAAAGTTGCTGCTGACCATACAACAGAGATGCTGAGTCGCAGGTAGGCTCAACAAAAAGACTGTCACAAATAAGCTTTCAGCCATCAAGGCTATATGGTGAGTAGCAATTTTCCTTTCATAATATTGTTACATTCCATCATGGATTTTTCTATTGTTTGAGTTTTACTTATTATGACTTGTCCATATTCTCAGTCTACGCCTAATAGGAAATTTAATAGTGTCATCCAAATACCTGGAAAAAAGGTTGTTAACTCACAGCATGCTGCTTCTGACACAAACTGTTCAATGTAAAAGAAAATTTGCCTTATGGCTATTCTTTTCCATTTAGTTACCTTGGTTAAAGGGGCTAGCCATTCACCAATGTTCCATAGATCCCATCATGGCGAACTTATGCTGCTGAATGTTTCACTGTACACATTAACAATGAGGCACAGCTGTTAGAAACTGCCCTCAAAATTAATAGTCATTAAATGCTTTATAGCTCTGTTATTTGTGTTTGTGTGGGCTAAATTTAACAAAAAAATGGAATGAGATTAGCTATTATAAAAAAACTGTCACTTCCTCAGTTACTCAGAATACTGGTTTTTTTTTTTTTTTTTTTTTTTTTTTTGAAAAATAATCATGATATATGGTTAAGAGCAAATGCTAGAAGTTGAATATACTTTATTTTACTAAATCAGCACGGGGTGTAGCATCCATCACTTTTTATCTGCAATACCTGTTTGACAAAATAAAGACATTTTCAACTAACGCATACAACTGCCGCAGAAAAAAAAATTGATAACGCTGACACAGAACAGAGGAACAGAAGTGCCCGTCATAGAAAATGCTGGAAACAGTGGTTTCAATGCACCAATTGATGTGCATGTGCATGCATCCCACACATGCTGTCTCCAGCACTTTGTGTGTCAGTACATTTGACGGAGAGGAGCAGATGTGTTTAGTGACCAGTTGAATCCAACAAGATGATCAATGTGTGTTTCAGGGACTGAACTATTGGGCCATCAGTCCCTCCTTATCATGAGAGAAACATATAATAATAATAATAATAATAATAATAATAATAATAATAATAATAATAAGGGGGGAGTTGGGTACTTAAACTATATAAGCAAGTCAGAGAGTTTAAAAGGGCATGAAAGTAGTTGTGCCACAATAAGTAAAAGAAAAGAGATAACACAGGCGGCATCTTGCACAAGGGGCCCTAAAGGTAAGCAAGGTGAGAGGGGAAGTAATTAATCAGTGGTCGCTTGGTGGGTACCTGCCAAAGAGAAGGTGGGGAGGGGGTGGCTCTTGCCCCCACAACCACACCTAACACTGAAAGTGGAAGAGTATTAAAAGTTAGAGTAAAATCTGCTCTCCCTTAGGAAATGCAAGACTACGGTAGTGGCTGTCATGTCATCCACAAGCATCTGAGGTAGTAAGGCACTCCAGCTCAGAACTTGCTGCAGATCGGCCAGTAGGACGCACTCAAGAAGAACATGCGGATTCGTCAGTAGACTATCACAGCTGTAATGAGGAGAATCCCCCTGACACAGAAGGAACTTGTGAGATAGTCTCATGTGGCCAATGCATAGTCGGCACAGCACAATGGCAGCTTTCCGTGAGGCCTGGAAATATGTATGCTGCACCTTGGTGGATCCTTTAATCGCCCTCAACTTTTTTTGGATCTTAATAGCCTACCATCCCAATATCCAGATCCTCAAAATATTGCGTCAAAGTTGTAAGTATGGACTCGGCATCCCGACCTCAAGTTGATATCCTAAGGTTGCGCCTTTAGCTAGACGGTCAGCGAGTTCATTTCCTGGAATACCCAAACACGTGGCTCAGTGTACACGTGGAAGGTCACCGTCTTTCCAAGGCTGTAGAGGTCAGCCAGTAGGTCCTGGATGTTTGCAACCACAAAATTTTTGCACTAGCACAATTTTAAACCTTCTAAGCAACTCATTGAATCGCTACAGATCAGAAAGTTGACATACCGCAAAGCCTGAAAGATGGCAACCATCTCTGCAGTGGATACACTGCAGGCACTCGGCAGGGAATGTTTGTTTCTCGTGTCCCCTTGCATGTTCAAAATCGTAACCAACCCTGTTGTTGACTTTCGATCCATCTGTGTAGATGCATAACAAATTAGAATAATCAAGGAGGATTGAAAGAAACAGGTGTCTGGGAAGGGTAGGATCATCATTCTTCTTGGAGTCATAAAAGAGGTCCATCCGTATCACAGGACACGGTACAGCCCATGGGGGATGCCAAGAGGGAGCTCCAGGAACACAGAACTAATGGGGGTTGTTAGAAGTCCTTCAGGAGAATACCAAGTAAGATCTCAGCTCGTCTGCCCAGTTTTGGGCAATGCGCAAACAGTCTGAACTATTGGCTGTAGAACAGACTCGAGTGACATGGATGCGTAGGCTTCTGATAGTTTGTGACTGTGCAACTTACCAGAAACTGCTGTCATCTAACCCACAGCAGTGAGACATCGGCCTCCGCCAGGAGGCTGTCAACCGGGCTCGTACATAAGGCATCATAAGGGGTATGAAGTGAAATTTGTGACTGGACTGGGTGTTTCTTGGCAGAGGGTCAGAGCATATTATCTTAGATGGAGAGTCAGTGACAGATGTATAAGTCCCAAGGAAGTATGTCAGGATCTTTGTTGTTCATGCCTTGTATTAAAGACTGCAGAAAATATTAACAGTGACCTCAGACTTTTCACAAATGACGCAGTTATCTATAATAAAGTACTGTCTGAAAGGTATATGTGATTTATGGTATTTGAGCAAGTTTCATGGTAAATGCCCAAGAGTACATCAGTGGACTTTTGCAAGATTTAGATCACAATCTCAACTATCAAATTTACGAAGGCATCAGACTGTGACTGCACCTAACATTAGAGTGAACATCAGGTTACATGAGAATGCAGGTTTTGTTAAGAGAATTTCATCAATGAAATCTTTTCGGGTTATCAGCCAAGTCATGATATCGTGCTGTCACAACATTCTGACAAGTTTACTATTCAAAGCCTCCCCTGAAGTTAATGGTAGGAAACTTGTTGAAGCATTCTGAAAGCATGATGCCATAGCTCAGCTGATAACCTTTAGAAGATTTCATCATGGAAGATCAGCTTACTTTTCCAGCAGTTGAACAATACTCAAATTTAGCGTTCCTTGAACTACCTTCATGCAGACTATTGAGAGGAGCTTATGACAGAGGTATGTTAACATACGGGTGGAGCTAGTCAGTGTGTCACGTCCTATGCAGAATCCTTTGTAGTCTGGTCCCTTCAACCCCTACACACCAACCAACCAACCAACCAACCAATGTGGAATACTCCGCACCTCCAAGTTTCTGCCAAGAGGTTACTTGCACAGCTAACTGGCAGAATCATCCAGTCTAGTCAAAACTGACTCTACCCTATCCTAGTGCCATTCACTGTTTTCAAATGGTGTTTTCTGGGAAAATTCTTCTGAAAGATAAGCACTATATCAATATGACAAAATAAGAAGGTTGGTAGAAGGTGGAGTTGTCAGAAAATAACTTCGAAAATGACTGAAATCTAGCAGGTCACACAAGCTAATATCAAACTGCTGTACAACCAATAAAAAGAAAGTATGGAAAAGTATCTATTTACACAAATTGGACTTAAATCACAGGCCACACAGATTATGTAATATTGAATTCAACAGCTCTCTGAATGCTATGGCACAGTCATTAATTTAAAAAAAAAAAAGAAAAGAAAAAAACTAGCCAGTGCTACTGACAGTTTCAGAACAGCAACAGGAAATTGTGTAAGTTCCACCAAGAAATTACACAGTATTAATATGATTATTCAGACATAAGAGGGTGTTCACTATTCATGGAGACTTCAGTGTCGAATGACAGGCGTACTGATTACAGACACCTGGAGTTACTGAAGGTCAGCTACAATTTATTTCTCTATAATGAAGTTCCCAATGAGGATTGAAACTTTATTACAACCAGTACTAGCACTTTCGAAAATCCCATAGGCTTGTCAAACTGGTGAAATTCTTAACCTATTACACAACACACAAATGCAGTAAAACATCCCAAAACAATACAAAATGCATATCAACCCTTATTACAAAGGAAAAACAGAGGAGTGACCAAATGAAATGTATTTTTAAGAGACAACAGCTGGGGGACAAATGAAACATTAAAATCACAGACAACTACTCTCTCTCTCTCTCTCTCTCTCTCTCTCTCTCTCTCTCTCTCTCTCTCTGTAACAGTGAATCTTGTTCTTAGTAATAAACAACAAGATACAAATAAGTCAGACTTATTTCTGCATACAATGCATGCACCACTGCCAGGTGTAAGTTTCAAGGCCGCAATCCCTAGTGAGATTACAAAGATCATTTCGTAACAAGAAACTGGTACTTCTTCAACCTATAAAATGTGTTTTACTTGAATATTAAAACATAACCACAACTGAGCATCTTTGTAATCTGTCAATTTCCTGACAGTTTTCAGTAGTTAGTGGTAGCACACCCACAAAAGGCTAATCACTTCTAGAAGTCCACAAAAGTCTTTCCAACTTTCACAAAAATATTTTAAGATGGGAGTTACAACAGAGCAACCCATTCTTCTGAACAGAATTTCGTAAGTGCCTTTCAGTTTGATTTCTGTTGGAGACTCCCTATAGATAAAGCCATACATTGTAGAGTCAAATAAGAAACATATCCTGCTGATATATTCCCATGACCTTGTCAAGACACGGTTGTGTAACCTATAAAATTCATCTTAATAAATTAATATGTCCTCAAACTGCTAGCATATCACACACGCATTGAGTCTTACTACAATTACAGAAAGCAGACAGTCTTATGGAAAAACTGCACTCTAACAGTGAAAACAAACAAAAAAAATGAAAAACATTATGGAAGCTTTAAGCATAGGGTTCCCTCTTGCTTGTTTCTAACGTTTGTAAATGATGTAATGATTATAAAGGACACCACAGTCCAAAAAGCTATAATGTTTGCAGATAATGCACATGTGGCAATCAATAATGGCCTAAACTCAACCATACCAGACATTGCACTGTTACACACAAAATTATATAAGTTTTCAAGGTTCCTGTAATGCAATTTCAAATTAATGAAAAAATAACATGTTGACACCAGAAACAGACATTAGTATTCAGAGACAAGATCCCTATTCAACGCCCTGTCAAATGACAAAATCATTACTGATGGAAAAAGAAATGTATAATCATTCTCCATAGAGTGCACCTCCTTACTAAGATTTAATGTAATCAGTAGGCCTCCTCATATAATTTAATGAGCAAGCTTTGTACTTGGTTGTAGTCATTAAGTCAGTGGCAAGTGTATGGTGTTGTGTGCAGTGAAAAGACTAAATGAACGGTGTACAATTATTTTCACCTTACGGAGTTAATTTGTTCCTTGGAAGTGTCTGCAAATGCAAGAAAAATGTACATTAACTATAACTGACTGAGATAATACATTTGTTAAGGTTTGGCCCTCAGATTCTGGAGGAATCCTGATTTACATTTTCCTGTATCACTTCATGCGTATGTTGAGATGGTTCTTCCAAGGCCACAGTGAACTACCTGCCCTCTCATCTCATCATTAAACATGCCTTTCTTATATTTTCCTGTTGTTAATTTGTCTTCTTAATATTAAGCTAATTTAGCTAATTTATCTCAACTCACTGTAAAATAATCCTTGGACAAATTTGTTACTTAGCAGTAGGAAGTGCGTGCCCTCTGCAATGCAAGTTTATTTTAAATAATTTCACTCCTTGCTGTTGTATAGAATTGTCTCTTGGGGCAGTACAGCTACAGAGAACAGTGTATTCATTCAGCAAAACAGAACACAAATAATAGTGATTAAAGTACACAGGGCCTAAACTTTTACAGTCTTCCTCCAAAGATCCTTGAACTACCATATTCATTTCTCAGTGTATTTACTTTTTAATTGAGTTTTATGCTAACACTGATTTATCAGTTTGAAATGGACTGTGACCCATTTGCAGCACAATGTGCAAAAATTATTTTCTTGTTGACTTTGCCCGTGCAGAGGTCCTCAACAAACTACCTTCAGACATAAAAGATAGGAACAGGCAGTATCTACATTCAAACAAAACAAGTTTAAAAATATTTATTATAATATATTCATTCCATAAATAATTTGAAGCACTGAGAACCATAAAGGCCTAAAGCACACCATCACTGAGCCCACATTTACATGAATATCAGAGAACTGGTGAGAAAGCTTTCTGTAAAAGTTCATGTCAAAGTCCATATCATTTCAGTCAGGCTAGGAAAAAAATCTTACCTTCGTAGTCTTGTATATTAATGAATTTAGCATATGTTAAAATGAAGGACTAAGTAAGGAACACGTAATTTTTTTGTTTTTTCCAAAATAATTTCTGCTCTGAGTTACAACACTCCATAGCTGACACTGTGCATACCATTTTGAAGACGCGAATTTTTGAAAAATTTTAAAATGCTCTGGAACAGTTCTAGATATTTTGTTAAGGTTTTTTTATTTGAAAGATAATTGTTTTATGATTACAAACAAATCCTCCATTTGGACTTATCTGTCAAAGTTCTTTTATTATAAGGTTCTGAACTTTTTTTTGTTGATTAGTACCACATAGTTCTACATTTCCTGGAAAGGAGAGCTTCCACTTTTACGTTGAACAGGTTTTACAAACATTTGAAATGTTTGCCGTACATTAAAACATGTTTTATTACCACATTATCACATAACAGGCTGATAAAAATCAAAACCTAGCCTTATTTAACATAATTTTAGTTTTGAACGATGAGTTAGAGACTCATTTTTCAAGCATTTTAAATAGTTCCGAAGTGTATGTGAAAGGTCCAAATACTTAAAGGTTTCAATTTATACAAGTTCTGTGCACTCTGTTTTGTACTGAAATTAGCCAGTCAATGAACTACAATGTGTTCCACTGCTGCAGTATCTTCCTTCGATGTACAGTGATGCCTTCCTGTTGAACCAATAGGAACTGGAGCAGTTACAATCTTCACAACACTGTGAACAGGAAGTGAGCACCGATGGCGGTGTTGCTGTCCTTCAGATGGAAACCTATATCCAGTAGCTGGTCCATGTTGCAGCATAAAGTTCACTACAATTTCATTTAACATTTAACTGAAATCTGGTGCCTATAATCTCTGCAATCCACCAGTCACAGTCATACACACACGCCACAAACATCCCTCTTCTCAGGTTGTGAATCTGAATATTATTCTGCTGTTTCTGAGGTGCTGGCTAAATGAATGAAATTTCTTCTCTCTTGCTCTTTAAAGTGCATGCAATATGAGTTCGCCCATCATTCTGAGTCCAAAAATGTTTCTTCTGAATTCCTAACACAAGAGTAGTCTGTCTGGACCATTATTCTTTTTTCTGCTCAATTCTTCAATTTCCTCTTTGGACAAAAGAATGAGAGCTGTGGAACTGTAAAATTTCATCACTCTCGTAAAATCCTCAGCATTCTGGATCGCAGCTATATTTAGACTGGAAAGATTATGTTTTGTAGCATGGTGTTTCAGCAGGCCTCCTACACCGTCACAAGGCCCCTTTCCATGACCAGTAGCACTGTATACGCAGTCAGCACAAGCGACTTACTCGATTCAAACAGCTGGTAATGATTTATAATATGACTAGGAGCACAACCAGAAATAATGATCTTCTCTGCCCCTGTTTGCAGTTGAAGAATTTTGCGCATTGCTAGCAAAGCAGGTGCCGAGTCATGCCCTGTGTCATCACTTATAACTGCAACACTTGTGGTCTTGTTTTGAAAATATGTCACTCCTGTAAAAATTGAAACCTGGTCATTACTCCCTGCACTTCTTGTGGGTGAATTACAGAACAGTTCTCAACAAAATCACAGTGAAGCACTAAACGTAGTTCTTCAGCCTGTATACACCCTTTCACTCCTGCAATGTGGTGATGCAATTTCTTCAGATGCTGGTATGTTACTGCTTTCACTGACCATATACCAAGTTCATCAATGAAACTGTAAAGGCAACAGTCACTTATGTAATTTCTGCAGAGTTATGTGCAATGTCTCCCGGGCCAAGTATCTGCAAAAACAGTCCTCCATTTCCAGGGTAGTCACCACATTCTTGAAACAAACATGTCTCTCACATCACAGCCTACTAATGACTTCACACACCGAACCAAGGTGTCATCCGTCACATGCTCCAGCAGGCTCTTCAAAGTTTCCACACAAAATTCAAAATTCGCACAGTACACACATAAACAGACATCTCTAGGTGGGTGTGGAACTACCTACTTAGGTCATAGTGCATAAAATTTTGATCTTCCAATATGTGAAGTTGTATAGTTGCTCTTATAAATTGTGAAAGTTTTTTTAATACTTCAAGTCATGTACCTCTTTACCTTCACAACTTTTTTACCTTCAACTGTTACACTTATGGTGTCTTTTTTGTTGGCACTCTGGCAAGAACAATCCCATTTACCTTCCAGATAAAATGACTGCACTATTTGAACTTGAGCTGCTTCTACAAGACAACCATAACAGGGATCTGGTCTTCCAAAGACTCCTTTTACAGACCTCACATTTCTTGATTTGTCTACCATGTACTTTGATACGGATGGAACCTGGTTCAATATTGATTTCTTTGAAAATGTCTCTGGAATAATAGTTAAAACTTGCACCTTTTCACTGTAGGATGCACAATATTCAATAGCTGAATTGATATTTGTGAAAAATTCCTGGCAAGAGGTGCAAGAGTGCTTTGGTTCATTTTCTTCTGAAGGTGGAATTTCTACTTTGAAGAGTGTGGTCAGCTTTGCTGCAGGGTATTCATCCAAAGCTTTAGTAACTTCTCTGCACTTTCTTGATGCATACAGCTTATGACTCGACTTCACTGACCACGGTTTCTTAACAGGATTAACACCTATCTCTGTAGCTGACTGATTCAGGGTATTTAAGTCTTCCTCTATTGAAGCAAAATCTGCATTATCTGCACCATGGGAGGCTTCACCTCGTTCAGATACTATCATTGTTGTTATTCTGACAAAACATTTACAACACAAAAAGTCTCACTTGAAACATCTTCATTTTGAAACAGAATCTTCAAATGAGAATACTTATTCCCAACCCGAACAAAGTCTTTTTTGTTTGTCTTATGTATCCCTCTCTTATGGATGTGCAAATAGCCACCACATTTCTCTCTCCTGTGGCCCCAGTCAGAAGACATTTCAAACAGTCTTTTTCACAAACACACTGCAACTGTGTCAACTGGCAAATTCCTCACGAAAACACAGAACTCACTGGATGGTCTCACATTTCTTAAAAGGCTCTTCAGCAAACAAATTAGCATTGAACAACTACAATACAGAAACATGTAATGAACAATTACGACAAAGAAACTGACAAGAAACTACAACAAAGTGTGAGAAATAACTGCAACAATGAAAGTGAAAAGAAATAATTGCATCAAAGAAAGTGATAAGAAATAACTGCAACAAAGAAAGTGATAAGAAATAACTGCAACAAAGACAACAGAAATAAACATTGTAACAAAGAAATTGGTACGAAATAACTTCAGCGAAAACATACATTACCCTTGATGGGAAAGAAAAAAGATTTTTTAAAATTAAAACCTGTCTAACTTAAAAGTGGAAGCTCTCCTTTACATATAATATAGTACTACAAAGTACTAGTGAACAGAAAAAAAAAAATCTAATTTTTCTGGATTGGCATTTTTGATTTTAAAAATCTGTAAATTATAAAAAACTCAAAAGGTGACAGTAAAAGAACATTGACAGATATGTCCAAACAGAGGATATCATTGTAATCATACAGCAATTATCTTGCAAATAAAAAACCTCTAACAAAATATTTAGAACTGTTACAAAGAGATAGCATTCTAAAAAACTTTCTGAAATTCACATCTTCAAAATGGTGTTCACAGTGTCCTCTTTGCAGGCCTGAATCTTAGGGGAGGAATTGTTTTGGAGAAAACAAAAAAATACGTGTATCTTACTTACTCCTGAATTTTAAATTCAATAACATCCGGGGGTATGAAGGTACCCCCCCCCCCTCCCCCCCCCCCCCCCCTGCCTGAAGTGATACGGATTATGCTGTATAATCTATGAGGACCTACAGCACAGATAAACATGACTCAGTATAAGATCAACAGAGGTCAGAAACATGAATAAGTGCTAGAATCTCACAATCGAAAATTATGCGCTTTAGGCCCTTAAGGTTCTCACCACCTCATTTGCTTATCTATATTTGAGGTTTTATGACTCCTGTTAACTGCAAGACAAGGGCTAATGATAACTATAACATTGCAAATATAAAATTATTCTTTGAAAAATTTATTATGGATCACCAAGCTGCTCAATATCTCTATGCCACCTCATGACAAAACTGTTATCTTTCAACCTGAACTATATCAACATGATCACACAAATATTATGGTTACAGTAAATATTTAACACAACTGACGAAATATCAGCTTTTCCTGAAGTAGTAGCTTTCTTGCTACTTTCAGACTGCGGCAAATTCAGGGTATCTCAGCACAAACAGTATAAGGCACTGTAGTGATATTTCATTTTTAATGCAATGTACACATACTGAACACTGTGTTAGCTTCACTTTGTCAACTGACTGGATTTCCACATTAAAGAAGCTTTACACTCATGATGAGATCTACAGAACATGGTGAATAAATGGAATATTTTGGGACTATGTTCTCCCTCTTCCCCACCTCTGGGGGTTTCCTATAAACATAACCATTTCAGGAGCCCCAATCAATAGATTCCTTCTAATATATACAACTACTAAAAAATAGTATTTGGATTCCACATAGCCTGTATTAATTATGAACTGATTTAATTGTCCCAGGATCCTCTCACAATTTTATATGATATGTAAACATTATATAATGAAAATAAATAACTTAGAAAACACAGGTACGGTTTTAAGATAATAGGACAGGTGATCAGCTATGGCCCTGGTAAGGAACTACCCCTCTCTTTGCCTGAAATGATTAAGAATAACCACAGAAAACCTAAATACGGATGGCCAGGTAGAGCAAACTCCTTCCTCCCGCCAATGTGAGTGTCTTAACAACTGCACTGCCTCATTTGGTTGGTCCCTATTATGGATTTTTATTTTATTTATCTATACACAATCTGCACCAGATAACTCATAACATGAAACATAGTTTTGCATGGTGCCACTGCACTAAAGGGCACCCACTGGAGACTCCTTGAGTACAAACACACTGCTGTGACCTTGCACAGTCTCCAGTCTGTTCATAAAACAGACTCCAGGCTCGTAAACACACAAGTACACTCATGATAAGTGAGATGTTAAGCTCAGGACAAGACAAGAATTAGGCTACTTGCATGCACTATAGATGTTGGACACACAATTTCTTGTAAAAATGTAACATTGTAATGTGACAAGGTATTGTAGTCACCACCCCAAATTAACCACTACTATGAACCATCTCAATAATCTGTAACTGTATCATATTCATTACTTATGATGGATGTTTTAGCTCCCTTAAACATTTGCATCAGTAACATTTTCTCATATCCCTAGACAATTTATTATACAATTTTCTTCTCCAGTAGAAAATGCTGTTTTGTGGTTTTGTTTTTCATTGGTGAATTTCAAACTAGCTCTTGTTCAGCATTTGTGTATAGAACTATCAGTAAAATGATTAGCAATGTTTTTCCTGCTTTGCACAATAACTTGGTAGATGTACTCACTTGGTGCAGTAAGAATTCCCAGTAGTTTAAATAGTTCTTTGCAATGAGCCTGACTAATACGTCTAGTTGCTATTATTCTTACATGCTTTTGATCCACAGAAAAGAAGCATAGCTGAGACCAGAGTGTATGTAGGAAAAGTATGTCACCACATTACACAAGCTGTTACAAACTGTTAATAGAATTTTTAGAGAATAGTATGCTGATGATGTTATTTTTGCCAGTTTCTTTGGGTGATCATTCCATGTTAACTGAAAATTAATATTCACCCTTAAAAACTTTATGCCTATAATAAAAATTGTAGTATTATTGTCTATGTTTACTGCGTCAACTTTTATCCTGTTTCTGCTGGAGTACATACTGTTTGTTTACTTTATATTCAATGCCAATTTACTGCACACCACCCAAGTGTAAACATTCCTGAGGACTTTATTTCCTTTCTCTAATAAGAGTAGTGGTGTGTTAGCAAGGACTATGATGTTTATGCCATAAGCAAAAAAGAAATTTTTTATTCCTTTCCTGAACAGAAAAGAGGCACAATATCAGCATAAAACCCTTTGTAAACAAAGGCAGAATTCGTATTGTATTTAATAGAAACATTCATATTTTGACATTTTTCTTAAGTTTCTCGTTGAACATTGAGCAGTGCAACCATCTCTTGTAAAACTGGTACGTACTGAGTGACTAACAGATAATTTCTACATTCACTGACAGAAAACAAGTAGATGAACTTCTTACACAACAATATTTAGGAGTCAAAAATCCATTCAGCATTTCCATTATTGTTTCCTGGTCATGTGGATAATGAAGAATCTGTGTGTGTTAACATCAATTTATTGCAACTCCGGCATAACTCTGAGCATATGCAGTAGGCTTATTGGACTTTGTGTGTTCTGTCAGGCTGTCTGTCTTCTTTGCTCATTCTGCTACTATCTCAATATATTTGACATGGTTTGGTTGAAGGGAGCAGACCACAAAGGCCATCAGACCCTATTTGACATTGATGTACTTAAAATGGAAACACACTCACAGCCATAATAAACATTGTTGGTTCGTGGTGTAAAAGAGAGCAGAATACAGAGGTCATCAGTCCCTATTTGACATTGGTGTATTTAAAATAGAAACACACTCATGGTCACAATAAACAATGTGAGTCTATTTTTTGTAAGTTGCTAAACACAGAGTTATCAGTTTAATAAAACAGCACACAGAACTCCTTAATTACCTTGTGAAGGTCAAGGATGATATATGTTGTTGTTGCACAAAAGTTTTATTACTCTCTACACTATAATATAGGCAAGTGATTGCTACTGTGTTCGTATCCTTACAATGTTAAATCTTTTGCCAGTACTTGCTTGCAATGCAGCTGATCTGTCCGAGATGAAAGTCATTTTTAATGTCCTCAACTTCAGGATATATTTGCCTTGAGTATAGCAGAATATGTCCAGTTGTTAACAATGCAACCACACTGAATTATAAATTGTGTAAAGAAGTGTACTGAAGGGCGGACTATTCCCACATAAAATAGTATTTCACAAAATATTAGCTACTCACTGGATAATTTCCCATACTGTTCTCCATTTTAATAAGCGACATTACTTACTACAAAAAGTAAAAATTTTTATTTACTCAATACTTACTACAAAAAGTCAAAATTTTTATTTACTCTAAGTCCCAAAATAGCCTACCTTCAGTTGGGAAAAACCACTAACAGTATGGTACATGCACCCAAGTTCTCAGCTAGCTTGTTATTCTTTCACTGTCATCCAAAATTTGACACCAGATAAAATCACGTTAGAAACGCAACCGTCTTCAAAACTGAACAAAAGCCAACCACAGTTACCAGTAATAACACGCTTAAGATCACAGACCGGTGCCCACCAATAACAGTATTAATAACAGCACTGTTTCAGTTGAAAGGAAACCGATACAAATGCTGTCAATACCTGCAATTCTTTCGTCTGGCTCAGCAGAATACATGAAAATGGCTATGCAATCCATAGTTTACAACAAAGTCTGTCACGCAATATGACTGTCATCCACTTTGTTTCAAAAGTTACACAAGCGTTTGTTTGTCAACAATTAAACCGGTATAAATATATGAACGAAACACAGCAACAAAACAAATGTATCTTGAAAGATATTCGACACCCGGCATTCACTCTACGTCTCGTTAAAAATCTTATGTCACAATCAATGTTAGCACACATAACAACAGTTTCCTAATCCACTATCAGTGCTTGAGAGAAACCCCCGGAAAAATTAAGAACTGCGCAACACTTGACAATGACATTATGATGTGTAAACAGTATTTCGACTAACAACTCATAAACCAAAAATGCGCCGTCATGGTGATTCATACAAAAATAACAATAAATGTTAGGAATCCAAAGCAATATAGCTACCAAATGCAATCCAATAACACCATATTCTTACCTAGATAAATCGAAATAGGATACTGTAGAAGAATTAGACACTTTAAATATACAATTTGACGTATCCAGTTCGAATGTTTCATGACACATCACAAAAATAAAAAACAACAGTTTAATCACAGCCATTTGTTTTAAATACTGAAACACACAACAGAGCGTTCAATAATTTACACCCACAGTACGTCAGACCTACACTAACTCCACCAGCTGACTATCTCATTTCACATGAACGCGCGAGTCACATGGAGCAACAATCCGCATCGCAGTGATACCAACTGCTTCACACGTAAACAATCCTGCAAAAATGTCTCGTAACTCAACAGCTCTCCACAAAAGTAACTGCCAATAACCACGCAGACACGTATTTGAAAATCCAGTTGTTTATTTATTTTTAATTAGACGACACATTAGTCAAACGTTCAAGTATATATTTATGAAGCTGTAAAATTGATCTAATTTAATTGTCCGCCAAAACACACTCAATTCGTTAGAGCTTTCTCTGTAAAACGTCCAATTTTGTCTTGTTTCGTTTATTTAGTTTAGCAATGTCATTAAAGTGTAAGTACTAAATAGTACCATATACACCGGATAGGGAAAAAACTGTCAAGTCCCATTACCATTGTTTTCCTCTAGACATATGTATAAGTCGTTTTCATCATAGTTGATGTTGTGACCTCCAATTTCGACCTTCCTGTGGCGAGCACTATACTTTAGTGCTTTATTTCTCTCCTGCAAAAGCACTGTCTAAGTAGCCTAATGTAACGAAAGCCTTAAAGAGGAATTAAATGTAAAATAAATATCACCAGTACATCCCATATACCAAATATTATCACTACAGTTACTAACACATTTGAATCAAATGGATGCTGAAACATACCGGTACAACAGGTTAACGTTGTTAATTTATATAACAAATACTCATTGCTGTATTGTGAAAATGAATTGTTTAGACACTAATCTAATGCTTACGCAACAGAAGTATATGACTCATTAATTATAGTAGTAGTAGTAGTTTATTCATTCAGAGACAACGTACATTGCATGGACTTCGTCAAAAAATACATTATATATATATATATATATATATATATATACATATAGGGTGAACAATACTATACAAAATACAGATGTGCATAGTAGACTACATAACATCAGACCACACTGAAATAGCATGTACAACTTTGATTATTTACATTGATGTATGAGAAAGACTTTTTACATGGAATACACAGTTGATATTTAGATATAACACATACAATGCTAGCACTTTTGTACATATTATTTATTTAGATCATAGCAACAGTCAGATGAAAATTACTATTGGCACAGAGTACATAAATGTAATTGTTTAGTATGAAGCTGTTCCAGGTATTCTTTTACACTATAATAGCAGTTGGTCATTAAAAATTTGAACTGCTTCTTTAAATGAAGACAATTTTTTTATTGTTATACAATCTGCTTCCATGTATGTTTGTTTGTTTCTGCGCCAAAGCCTTGTTAACTCTTTTTATATGAATGTCATTGCACTTTCTTGTGTTGTAAGTATGTAGATCCGAGTTGGATTGGAAATTGTTAATATTTCTTTTTACATTAATTACGCTTTTCTGTATATGGTGGCACGGTAGGGGTAGAATATTCAGCTGTTTAAATAATTGCTTTGAAGGAGTTAGCTTTGAACTGTTGGTAATTATTCTAACAGCTCGTTTTTGTAGAGTGAAGATGGTTTTGAGATTTTTCTTACTATGACCCCAGAAGTTGAGGCCATAGGTAATAGCAGAATGTATATAAGTAAAGTAAACAGCTCTGCTACATTCCCTAGTACATACAAAGCTAATAACACGTAAAGCAAAGCAAGCAGAGCTTAACTTACGCGCGAGATACAGGATATGGAATTTCCAGTATAAATTTTCGTCTATATGTACACCTAAGAATTTTGTTGTAGCAACTATCAAAATTTCTTTATTTTGTATTCTGAGACCTACATCAGAGTGTGACTTTGCTTTCCTGTAATGGATATAATTAGTTTTAGAGATATTTATGGTTAATTTGTTCACTTCAAACCAATTTTGCAAATATTGTATAACTCTGGTTGCAGCTGTTGGCAATACACGGTTTATGTCAGTTACTACAATGTTTGTGTCATCCGCAAACAGGTTTATATGAGTACCATTTACTGGAATCTTAATATCATTTATGCAAAGAAGAAATAGGAGAGGTCCTAGAACACTCCCCTGCGGTATCCCATTTGGCACAGTCTGAATATCCGATCTGTAAACAATACTTTGGTTTTTACTGTTTGTTGTTGCAATTTCTACTACCTGTTTCCTATTATGGAGATATGACAGAAACCACTTTTTAGCTACTCCTCTTATACCGACATATTCTAATTTGTCTAGCAGGATATCATGTTGGACAGTATCAAATGCCTTTGAGAGGTCCAAATTTATTCCTATTGTACTGTTGTTCTTATCTAGCCCCGTTACAATATTTTCAATGAATTTGGTGATGGCTGACTCTGTACTCATTCCTTTGCGAAAGCTGTGTTGGTTTACAGACAATAGATTGAATTTCTCCAGGTAATTTTTTATTATGTTTTTCATGACTGTCTCTATTACTTTTGAAAATACCGATGATAAAGCTATTGGTCTATAGTTTCCCACTTAATGTATGTTGTCCTTTTTATACAATGGTTTTATTTTTGCAATTTTTAATCGTTGTGGAAAGACACCTTCTGAAAATGATATGTTTATGCTGTGTGAGAGTGGGTTTGATATGACACTAGCACACCTCATCATGACTGAGCAAGGTATCTCGTCAATCCCTGAGGACATTTTATTTTTTATTGTTTTTATTATTTGATTAACTTCCAATTTGTTTGTGGTAGGTAGCAATAATGAATTAACAATTTGTTCTTCTGGGATTGATGTTCTACTAATCTTAGAACAATTTTTACTCAGTTTGATTGGACTATTTATGAAGTAGTCATTAATGTAATTTGCTAAAGTAAGATTTCAGACTAGCACACCTTGATCATCTTTTAAAACAAAGTCATCTAGATTTCTAACATTTTTGCTTGGGCCTATTTCTTTTTTTACTACATTCCATATAGCTTTCGATTTGTTTGCTGACCCAGCAATTACATTGTCATTGTGAATTGTCTTGGCTTTTTTGATCACCTTTCTGTAAATTTTATTGTATGTCTTAACATAATCTGTGAAGTGTTCATCTTTGTTATCTTTTTTGTGTTATGATTCAAATTGACATATTTCTTGCTGCCTCAGGAGAAGGCTTTCTTGTTCACCACAAAAAGATGTGTACTGACTTAGTTTAGAAATCTACTACTTCATTTTTTGCGTTATCCGCATTGTTGCAAAAATGTGTAGCTACATTGTAGAGCTTGATAAAAATATTTCTCTTTAGCCACTGATTTCCCTGTATATCCATCATCTCAGCTGACTCTAGGTTTTGACAGAGCTGATCGTCCGCAGCAGTGCAACAGACTCTCGTCAATTTTACTTCAATTTTAGGATTGCTCTTCCCTTATTAATAAAGGAAACGAATTTCCTGTATAGGAACGCGAATATTGTGAATATTTTGTGAACAAAATCGACTACACCGCTTATTAAAATTTGTTTATTTATTATGACATTTTCGCTACAGCTATCATCAGAAACCTGCAATTAAGATGAAATGAGGCTACAGCTATCAACAGATACCTGCAATTAAGACGAAAGGAACATAAAGAGGGACAGGCGTTTATTACAGCTACAACGACAAGCTAAAAAATAAACTAAGTGGCTAGAAAATATTTTTAAAACTACACTCACCAAAAAGTTTAGAGCTTATAAAAGAGCCTTCTGTGTAAGTACTAGAACTTATGTCTAAGTGGGCATCAATCAATAGCTTGCTACAAAAAATTTTACAGTGTTTTAGTTAAATGGCCCTGAACATTATGGGACTTACTTCTGAGGTCATCAGTCCCCTAGAACTTAGAACTACTTAAACCTAACTAACCTAAGGACATCACACACACATATGTCCGAGGCAGGATTCGAACCTGCGATCATAGCGCCTAGAACATCTCGGTCACCCTGGCCAGCGTGTTTTAGTCGATAGATGATGCTAATGTTAGGAACGTCACTTTAAAATTTCATTTCATTTTATTACTGATATATTTTTGTCTTTTCACACATGTAAAAAGATGGATCATCTTTAAAACCTGCCCACTAAAACTTACATCTTTGTAACATTTTTTGAACCAAGCTGTTAATTGATGCCTTGATTATGTGTTCGTTGTAGTACTGCCACAGACCTTCTTTTATAAGTTCTAAGCTTTCTGGAGAGTGCACATTCAAAACTATGCTTCAACATTTTAATTTATTATCCTTTGTCAGCTTGTTGTTATGTAATGAAAACATATATCTCGTAATATTCCCTTCATCAGAACTGCAGATATCTTATGAAGGTAATAGCAGAAATGTTATAATAAATAAAGATGGTTAATAAACTATCTAAATTATTTTATTCACAAAAAATAGCTTCTTCCTTCTTATATGCATTTTGTGCTTTACATAGGAGATGTTTGTTTCAGTAACAACACCTCTTTCACAAGTTTGGAAGGTAGGAGGCGGATACTGGCAGAAGTAAAGCTGTGAGTACCGGACGTGAGTCGTGCTTCGGTAGCTCAGTTGGTAGAGCACTTGCCCGCGAAAGGCAAAGGTCCCGAGTTCGAGTCTCGGTTGGGCACACAGTTTTAATCTGCCAGGAAGTTTCATATCAGCGCACACTCCGCTGCAGAGTGAAAATCTCATTCTGGAAACATCCCCCAGGCTGTGGCTAAGCCATGTCTCCGCAATATCCTTTCTTTCAGGAGTGCTAGTTCTGCAAGTTTCGCAGAAGAGCTTCTGTAAAGTTTGGAAGGTAGGAGGCGGATACTGGCAGAAGTAAAGCTGTGAGTACCGGACGTGAGTCGTGCTTCGGTAGCTCAGTTGGTAGAGCACTTGCCCGCGAAAGGCAAAGGTCCCGAGTTCGAGTCTCGGTCGGGCACACAGTTTTAATCTGCCAGGAAGTTTCATATCAGCGCACACTCCGCTGCAGAGTGTAAATCTCATTCTGGAAACATCCCCCAGGCTGTGGCTAAGCCATGTCTCCGCAATATCCTTTCTTTCAGGAGTGCTAGTTCTGCAAGTTCGCAGAAGAGCTTCTGTAAAGTTTGGAAGGTAGGAGGCGGATACTGGCAGAAGTAAAGCTGTGAGTACCGGACGTGAGTCGTGCTTCGGTAGCTCAGTTGGTAGAGCACTTGCCTGCGAAAGGCAAAGGTCCCGAGTTCGAGTCTCGGTCAGGCACACAGTTTTAATCTGCCAGGAAGTTTCATAAAATATAAAGTACAAAGCTATTGATAATTTGAAAAAAATGTGTTTTTTTATAGGTACATTATAAAAAGAGCCTCATCTTCCTGATCATGCATCAAAAATATTCTTGGAACATTGGACACAAATCCAATGGCAAGAAAAGTCTTTACAAAAATTATTTTCGTTAAAACTAAGTGAAGGTTTCGATGTCTCCTACTGGTATTGCAGAATTCTATTAATTTCGAGTCTGAGAATTGCTGCAATGTGCTTCCTGCGTACACGTTCCTGTATGCACTTCGATCTGGATTTGTCAATGTACATTTGAGTTATGAACCTTTACCACAGAATCTCAGAGATAGACTATAGCTTAACAGTCAATACAATTTCTACAATACGTATGCTAAAGGAATAGCTGCATTAGGATTGGTCACAAATCTATTTCTATGTGTACTTTATTTATTCAACACATCACTAGCAAATTACTAATAACATTTTTGATCACTTGTCATAGAACTATACTGCAAATGTAGGCAGAGGAACTAATTATTAAATAATTTACTTTCTGTTTCTAAGTGACTGATACATATTTCAGTAAATGAAGGAGATATTCAATCTCTCACTCAAACACACACACACACACACACACACACACACACACACACACACACACACACACAAACCACTGACTCACATTCCAAGCATATGGTAGGATATTTACTCAGGTTGTAAACCTACTAATAAAATCATTATGTATTCAGCTGAATGATTAACAAGAACTCATATGGCAAACCAGTAACAAGCTAAGAAGGTAAAGCTGAAAGGCGAAACAAATAGATATAGGATACTTATAAGGATACAAACTCAAGGACAATATTATAGGAAGACATGAAGAAATAGCTAAAGGTACAGAATACACAGTACTGCAAGAAGAATTTAACAGAGAACTGAAAGATCTTAGGGGAAACAATGCCCCTCAAGTAGATGACATTCTCTAGATGACATATCTTAAGAATTGCTGAGATCTTTGGAGGAGTCATTGATGACAAAATTAGTTGCATAGTGTGCAAGTGGTATGAGTGAGAGGAAATACTTCCAGACTTAAAAAATAATGTATTAATACATTGTTGAACTACTTATGAGGAATTTGCTTAGATTTTCTAAAATATTCTGTTAGGAAAAGTGACCTGAAACTTTATTTGAATCCATCAATTTGATCTCAGTAATTAATTTTTCAGCATGAATGGGTAAAGACAATAAATTCTAACTGAAACGTTTTCTTTGATGACGCTAAAACCAGAAAATAACTGTATAATCAGTAAAAAAATGCTCTCTCTGATCATGATGCACACTTAATTAGGATAAATAAGGCAGCACCTTGCAGCATTTATACTACTCAGTTGAAATTAGTTAGAATAATTAATGACTCCAGAACCAATATTTTTGAGAACAGTTTATATGAAATGACCAAAGAACAATTTACAATAGATACTTGGGGTGATGTTTATAATGAGCCAAATGCTGATGTAAAATATAATCTATTACATGATACATTCATATCATTATTTGAAAATAGCTTTCCACATAAGCTAATCAGAAAAGTACATTAAATAGCCATGTAAGAAACCATGGATCACTAGAGGGTATAAAGTATCTTGTGAAAGGAAAAGGGAAATGTATCTGTTAGCAAGATCAAGTTGAGATCCTGTAGTAGTTACACAGTAAAATAACTACTCGAAATTATTAAGAATTGTTATTAAAAATCAAGGAACTTGCATATTACGTCAGAAATCAATAAGTCTGGGAACAGATTTAAGGCTATATGGAATGTAGTGAAATGAGAAACAGGGCGACTAACCACAGAAAACAATAATATCACTATCGATTTGAATGGAAGAATTATAAATGATGTACCACAGGTAACAAATGTATTTAATAATCACTTGTGTATGTAGTACAAAATACAGGGACAAACAGTACAAGAAAACAATCACAAGGGTATGTTCAAAAAGCAACTCACATAAAATCCACCATTCTGACATTAAGAAAGTTCTATGTTCTCTCAAACATAAAACTTATTTGGATTTTGATGGAGATTCCAATAGAATACTAAAGAATTGTTCACACATAATAAGCCCTGCCTTACCCAAAATATGTAACATATCACTAACTCAAGGTATTTTCCCAGAGAGACTGAAGTATACCTTTGCTAAACCCCTCTATAAGAAAGGTGATAGAAGAGATAACAATGACAACCAACCTCTTTCACTATTGATGTCATTTTTCAAAATTTTTGAGATTGATATGTGTTCTAGAATAGCACCTCACCTAAGCAACAATAATAACATCAGTAAATCACAGTTACGATTTCAGAAGAGTTACTCTCCTAGGAATGCTATTTACATTTTCAGTCACCAAATTTTACAAACATTAGGTAACAAAATATTTCTACGACATTTCTAAGACATTTGAATGAGTGAATCACAATATTCTCCTACCTAAACTGAGGTTTTATGGGCTCTATGGTTTCGCCAACCAATGGATAAAGTCATATCTAGCAAAAAGAATATAGAAAGTTGTCCTTGGTAATTCAATCAACATAGTCTGGGGACACAACTCTCACCTGGTCCACTATTGTTCTTCATATATGTCAATTAGGTTCCATTTTATATACCACAAGCATAATTAATTCTTTTCGTGAATGGCACTAGTACTGCAATCAATTGAAACACACATACAGCAACAAAAGAAACAGTAAACAATATTCTTAAAAGTGTTATTAGCTAGTTATGTGTGAACTGTCTCAACTTCAATTTTAAAAAGACGCAAAATATTTTCTTCTGTATATCTAGAGGTACTACACCAATGATAAGTGGAACACATCTTGAGGAAATAATAAGAAGGACAGAAACTTCGAATTTCTTAAGTGTCCATGTTGACAAGAATTTAAACTGGAAGAAGCATATTTCGGAACACCTAAAACAACCTAGTTCTGCCAAATTTTCACTTAGAATCATTGCAGATCTTGGGGAGAGACAAATCAATAATTTTGCATATTTTCCTTCACTAATACCTTATGTAATAATGTTCTGAGGTAACTCCTTTTTAAACATGTTGTAAGAATAATGGGCTGTAATCACCCACAATCATCCTGTTATCACCTTTATGTTTAAGGCGATAGGCATTATACTGCTGTTTCACAGTATTTATTCCCTCATGAAGTTCATTGTAAATAATCCACTGCAAATCAAAAGAAACAATGAAGTACATAATTATAATAACAGAAGAAAAAAGACATTTAGTAATATAGACATATTTACAAAATAACTTCTGCTGTGAATATAAAATGACTCACTCCACGTAATTACGATTTATCATACTCAAGGATCATGAAAGTAACTAAATACAAACTCCATAGAAGGCAGGTGCTGACAGATGTGAATACTATCCAACCATCAGTATAATAAATCATGGTTCAAAAAATATTGACATTGGTCGTTTACAGAAGAATGAAAAAACTGTCAGAAGCTGACCTCAGGGAAGACCAGTTTGGGTTATAAAGAAATGTAGGACCATGTGAGGTAATAGTGACCATATGCTTCATCCTAGAAGATAGGTTGAAGGAAGGAGAACTGCATACGTTTAGAGAGAGCGTTTGGCTGTGTCAACTGGCCCACGTGCTTTGAAATTTTGAAGGCAGCAGGGATAAATTACGGGGAATGAATGGTTATTTATTTCTCGAATCGAAACTAGCTGCAATTGTAAGAATCAGCGGACTTGAAAGCGAAGCAGTAGCTGACAAGACTTTGAGACTCGGTTGTTTTTCAATTTAATTGAGCTACCAGTAAAGGAAACTGCGGAAAAAGTAGGAAAGGGAATTAAAGTTCAGGGAGAAGAAATAGAAACTCAAAGTTTTGTTGATGACATTGTAATTATGTTAGAGGCAGCAAAGGACTTGGAAGAGCTGTTGAATGGGATCGATTGTGTCTTGAACAGAGATTACATGTTGAACATAAACAAAAAGGAAACAAGGGCAGTGGAATGTAGTAGGATTGAATTAACAAATGGTGCTGGAATTAGGTTAGGAAATGAGATGCTAACAGCATTTTGTTATTTGGCAACAAAATAACTGATGATGGACAAAGTAGAGAGGATATAAAATGCAGACTGACGACAGTAATAAAAGCATTTCTGAGAAACTGAAATTTGTTAACCTCTAATACAATGAAGAGCCAAAGAAACTATTACACCTGCCTAATATCGTGTAGGGCCCCCACAAGCACATAGAAGTGCCTCAACATGACATGGCATGGACTCAAATAATGTCTGAAGCAATGCTGGAGGGACCTGACACCATGAATCTTGCAGGGCTCTCCATAAATCCGTAAGGTTACGAGGGGGTCAAGATCTCTTCTGAACAGCAAGTTGCAAGGCATCCCAGATATGCTCAATAATGTCCATGTCGGAGGAGTTTGGTGGCCAGCGTAAGTGTTTAAACTCAGAAGTTCCTGGAGTCTCTCTGTAGCAATACTGGACGTGTGAGGTGTTGTATTGTCCCGTTGGAATTTCCCAAGTCCGTTGGAATGCACAATGCACACAAGTGCATGCAGGTGATCTGAAAGGATTGTTACACATGTGTCACCTGTCAGAGCTGTATCTACACATATCAGGGGTCCCAGATCACTAAAACTACACATGCTCCACACCATTACAGAGCCTCCACCAGCTTGAACAGTCCCCTGCTGTCATGCAGGGTCCATGGATTCCAGAGGTTGTCTCCATATCTGTACTCGTCCATCCACTAAATACAATTTGAAACGAGGCTCGTCCGACCAGGCAACATGTTTCCAGTCATCAATAGTCCAATGTCGGTGATGACAGGCGCAAGTGAGGTGTGAAGCTTTGTGTCGTGTAGTCAACAAGGGTACACAAGTGGGTCTTTGGCTTCGAAAGCCCATATCGATGACGTTTTGTTGAATGGTTCGCACTCTGATACTTGTTGATGGCCCAACATTGGAATCTGCAGCAATTTGCGGAAGAGTTGCAATTCTGTCACGTCGAATGAATCTCTTCAGTCGTCGTTGGTCCCATACTTGCAGGATCTTTTTCCGGCCGTGGCGATGTCGGAGATTTGATGTTTTACAGGATTCCTGATATCCAAGGTACACTCGTGAAATGGTCGTACGGGAAAATCCCCATTTCATCACTGTCTCGGAGATACTGTGTATTACCGCTCGTGCGCCGACTAATACACAACGTACAAACTCACTTATAGTGCGTTTAAAATTGGTTGCCACTTTTGACATTTGGCTCACCAGTTGGGACATGACGCCGTTCTCCAGGTAACACCAATGGAGAGCTTTCCCTACCATGCCACCAGCAGTTCTCTTGGTAAAGCGCCACTGTTGCCACGCCGTGGATAAACAGTACCACGTGATGTCGTGATTTAGAGGCACCTATGTTCGTTAGCTCTCGTAGTCAAGTGGTATTTTCTGGCTTTGAAGTTTTCTACGGCCGTCAGACATTGTGAGCGAGTGCGCTGTGTTAATAATAATAGCGCAGCACGTCTGAACACGAGATTCTCAATGAAAGTGGTCTTCCAAGAACACGAACGTTGGCTGTGAAGATAATGTTCTACTGCAAAATATTCCTCTGAATTCGACAAAGGAATGGACAATGCGCAATATCACTCGGTTGTGATGGATAAAGCTCCAACAATAGAGCGGAGGAAAGCGGCTATTTTTCTCTGGATACAAATAAAAGTTCGAATGGATTAAGTGAACCTAGCTCGTCTAAGGTGAAGTTAACGGAACTTGTAGTAATGCACAAGTCAAAAACTCCACACTACCAGGTCGATGAACTGGCTAACACTAAAGACCATGGTTTAATCACACTTCCTCTGTATCACGCCCATTTAAATCCGACTGAGAATATAGGCCGAGGTGAAAAGTAATGAGGCAGAAAACAACAATTATTTACTCTCAGTAAGGTGAAATGCTGACAAAAGGAGTCATTGCAAATGTTACATCACAGGAATGGTCTCAAGTTGTAGGGCATACTAAGAATGTGTTTAAGGAGACATGGATTCCTGAAGAACTGTGTTGAGTTTTGAGTAATACGTCACTTCTCTTGTTGCTGTGTTAACAACCGCTTCTTTAGCCTAAACACAGCACAGTTTACAGATATGCATCTCACAAATATTCTACTGCAGTTGAAGTAGTGACAGAATCCTAAAACAACGTATTATTGAACCAGCAACTGAGGGCGAGACATATCTTTAGTCACGAGGAAGCACATTCCTAGTATAAAAGTAAATGTACAGCTTCTTGATTTACATTGCTGCAAAACTCTCTGCAAGTTTGGTTTCACACACTACTGATGATCCTTGAAAATTATTTTCCTTCATTTGAAAACATCTGTAGTTGCTTGAATACCGCGATAGATATGGAAGTTTCGCATATTGATCATATGTCAAAATACTCTGCTCTTTGCCAAAATCTTGCTTCCATATCAGTGACAGATTATGAGATACGAGGGATTTATAAATATTTCATTCTGCTTTTTTTTTTTCACTTACATGTGCGTTCGTGACGGAGACCTGTAAACGTCTCCATCACATTCCATTTCCTGGAGTTTGGAGACAGATACCGACATCCTTCGAGATTTAATGATTAATTCAATATGTTATCTGAATTTTATATACAGCAACATATGACCTAAATCACACCAAACGCAAATTCGTAGCGATTCCTAATTTTCACTTGAAACCTTAACAATTTCTGGCAGTAGTTTAGCTAATACCGAAATATGACAATAACTATGATCATTAACGAAATAATAGGTAGTTCATCATGAAGCTGACGAATGAAGCTATAAGCTGTGCGAGACTCAAAGTTTGTTACCGTATGCTTTCTCTAAAATCGTTTGAGAAAGATTGCATATCGGCCAGCTTGGGCAGCTGACAGGTTATGTGCCGAGCAGGCCTCTTGTTATAGTCGCATGCTGACGCGTTCAGCACACGCTGGCAACCACGCTTTCCTCCACGTACTGGACTGTCAAGAGTCGTAACTAATTTTTAATGCGCTATAAATCTAGATAATCGGCCACTGTAGCAGCAGTAACCGATCCAACAACTGCGCCAGATACTTGCTGTCTTATATAGGCTTTGCCGACCGCAGTCCAGTATTCTGCCAGGTTACATATCTCTGAATTTGAAGACGCACGTCTGTACCAGTGTCTTTGGCGCTTCTGTGTGTAAACTGAATTGTTACGAACCATTCATAATGTATTTGTCTGATGCGCATAGAAGAAAACTAGAAGATAAGCAGTTCAGATAAAAAGAGATTAGGAGCTTTTGAAATGTGATGTGCAGCAATTTGAGTCACGCGAGAGTATTGTTACTTGGCCGCACAAGATATTATTTGAAGGGTATTCGCGCGCAACTGCCTGCGAGAAAGCAGCATTATCGCTGACGTTCTCTCTATTCCTTGAACTAAGATAGCTTTGGTTTGCTGTTAACTATTGTGAAAAGATATTGTCTAGCTTCTGATCTTAATGAGTATGGACGAATGTACACTCCTGGAAATGGAAAAAAGAACACATTGACACCGGTGTGTCAGACCCACCATACTTGCTCCGGACACTGCGAGAGGGCTGTACAAGCAATGATCACACGCACGGCACAGCGGACACACCAGGAACCGCGGTGTTGGCCGTCGAATGGCGGTAGCTGCGCAGCATTTGTACACCGCCGCCGTCAGTGTCAGCCAGTTTGCCGTGGCATACGGAGCTCCATCGCAGTCTTTAACACTGGTAGCATGCCGCGACAGCGTGGACGTGAACCGTATGTGCAGTTGACGGACTTTGAGCGAGGGCGTATAGTGGGCATGCGGGAGGCCGGGTGGACGTACCGCCGAATTGCTCAACACGTGGGGCGTGAGGTCTCCATAGTACATCGATGTTGTCGCCAGTGGTCGGCGGAAGGTGCACGTGCCCGTCGACCTGGGATCGGACAGCAGCAACGCACGGATGCACGCCAAGACCGTAGGATCCTACGCAGTGCCGTAGGGGACCGCACCGCCACTTCCCAGCAAATTAGGGACACTGTTGCTCCTGGGGTATCGGCAAGGACCATTCGCACCCGTCTCCATGAAGCTGGGCTACGGTCCCGCACACCGTTCGGCTATCTTCCGCTCACGCCCCAACATCGTGCAGCCCGCCTCCAGTGGTGTCGCGATAGGCGTGAATGGAGGGACGAATGGAGACGTGTCGTCTTCAGCGATGAGAGTCGCTTCTGCCTTGGTGCCAATGATGGTCGTATGCGTGTTTGGCGCCGTGCAGGTGAGCGCCACAATCAGGACTGCATACGACTGAGGCACACAGGGCCAACACCCGGCATCATGGTGTGGGGAGCGATCTCCTACACTGGCCGTACACCTCTGGTGATCGTCGAGGGGACACTGAATAGTGCACGGTACATCCAAACCGTCATCGAACCCATCGTTCTACCATTCCTAGACCGGCAAGGCAACTTGGTGTTCCAACAGGACAATGCACGTCCGCATGTATCCCGTGCCACCCAACGTGCTCTAGAAGGTGTAAGTCAACTACCCTGGCCAGCAAGATCTCCGGATCTGTCCCCCATTGAGCATGTTTGGGACTGGATGAAGTGTCGTCTCACGCGGTCTGCACGTCCAGCACGAACGCTGGTCCAACTGAGGCGCCAGGTGGAAATGGCATGGCAAGCCGTTCCACAGGACTACATCCAGCATCTCTACTATCGTCTCCATGGGAGAATAGCAGCCTGCATTGCTGCGAAAGGTGGATATACACTGTACTAGTGCCGACATTGTGCATGCTCTGTTGCCTGTGTCTATGTGCCTGTGGTTCTGTCAGTGTGATCATGTGATGTATCTGACCCCAGGAATGTGTCAATAAAGTTTCCCCTTCCTGGGACAATGAATTCACGGTGTTCTTATTTCAATTTCCAGGAGTGTATTTCGGCTTAAGAGAGAAGGCATTGTTGCGAGACCGCCATCTTTAACTGAAAGGCGTTTTCTGTGCAATAATAAGCCAATAAACCAATTTCTCGGCAGCATAAACAAGGTGTGTATTGCGTAAATTACTGTATTCTCCATCTTATGGCTTCCCATTTTCAAATGTTTGTGCATGCGTACAAGACATTTCTTTGTACCGTGGATGTTCGAACCTGCAGCGACTTTTAAACATACCCACATCGACAGACAGGTTTCCATAGAAAGGAGAATTGGACAGTATTTAACATAGACTAAGATTCCTACAGTTTCCACATGCAGTTCGACGACCGGGAGAGACATCGAGTACAGCTACTAGTCAGTATGCAGTAGCATAAACGTCGTCTAGTGAGATCTGTGTGTTTATTTATTCATTTCAAAAACCTAAACTCTTTTCTTAGAGAGACTGAATACTAAAGAACTAATTTCTTCAATCAATAATAATAAAAATAAATCAAAGCAGTTACTAAACAATAAGAATAATAATGAAAGCAGTTCATCGAGGTTACTTTCTGTATCTGAAACAGAATTGTCAACACTGATCTCTATACAATAACTGGGTTCAGGATGAAATAATGACTCCTCTCATGAATCATTCAATCTCAGTGAAATAATAACAATTTACCTTTCACGTGAGAGGGAGTTACAGGTGCTAGAGAATAAGGCTGAAGATTAGATGGGTAGAACCAGTGTCGCATAGGACAAGGCCGCTACACTGTCTTTAGAGTTGCTCATGACATAAGCACTATGGGTCATAACAAACACAAAGCCACACGTGCTGTCTTGGTTGTTTCGCTTGTGTACCCGTTATATGATTGTGAATTGAAATGTTAGTGTAATAGTGTACATACTACTTCAACATATAAATATGCCACGTAGATGCTGTATGCCTGCTTGTAGAGGCAATTATATTGCTCAGGAAAGAGTCAGTTCATTTCATTTCCCTCGTAATGAAAAGGCAAGGAGAGAATGGATAAGAGCAGTTCACTGTGATAATTTTAGTCCTTCAGATCACTCTGTAGTGAGTAGCAGCTATAGTAAATAAACCTATGAAATAGTTCTGTTTAGTCTGAGTGTTAATTTTAATATGTAAACATAACCTGTATACATAGGCCAAACGTTTCTCATACTAATGTAACGTAATCCATATTTTTAACAGGTTTGTGAGCTGCATTTCCATGCACACGATATAGAAAGAACTACATCAGCAGATGATGCTAATACTGGAAGATTAATTACAGTGCCTCTTGACCCTCCACGTCTAAGGAAAGGTAAGTTGGTTGTTTGCGGACTCCGAGTTAGGTTATATAATTATTGGATGAATCTCTTACGCTTTTGGTTTATATGGTAAGATACTGAGAATTAATATTTTTTATAGGTGCAATATCAGCACTATTTCCAGGATGTCCTGAATATTTATCTACACTGTCAGCATCAAGAGAACATCCTGAAGATCGAAGACAGAGTTGGAAAATGTTTTCATCAGATCTGCGCTGAGAATTAATATTTTTTATAGGTGCAATATCAGCACTATTTCCAGGATGTCCTGAATATTTATCTACACTGTCAGCATCAAGAGAACATCCTGAAGATCGAAGACAGAGTTGGAAAATGTTTTCATCAGATCTGCGCTGAAAGAAAGTTTGATTACTCATGAAGACTGTAAGAAGGCAATATCATTCTCTTCATTGAAGGAATTATGCGATAAAATTGATAGTAGTGATATGAATGAGTGGACATGTGTCAAAAAGTTGATTAGTGTGTATTTTCTTTTAATTAGTGAAGTGCCTTTTTGCAAGTTCTGTGTTATGTTACAATTAACGCAAATCTCACTCTCACTGTCCATGTCAATGATTTACAGCTTGATCAAATAGGGAACATAAAGTTTCCAGTAACTGTAAGTACCACAACACAGTTAACTAATATTCTTAATATTGTCAAATTAAAGTTTAGCAACAGAGAATATCAGGAACCTAATGAGAGTATTGATTTCATAACCACTATTCTGAATAATTTATTTGAAAAGTTGTCAGATAAACATGAAATTATAAACTTTATGAAAGAACAGACTTCATTGCTAAAATGCAAGAAGAATAGTCCAAGATATTCATGGGATATTTTTGTTTTGGGGTCATTAGCTCATTCTATTTCTCCTCACTGTTAAAGTTTTTAAGAAGCAGTGGTATAATAACTATGCCTAGCCCTGCTACTCTGACTAGAATATGTGGTGGATTTGCTAGTAATCCTGCTCTTGAACAAGTGTCTGCACATTTTCTTGGATACATAACTAAGAAAGAGAGATTTTTAACTGAAGATGACTGGCCAGTTCTCCTCTTAATAGACTACAAAGGGAGACTATAGTTGGCCAGGCCTATAATAGGAGTGAATGTGCATTGAAGCCTTCCTTAAAAATATTGTATTGAAGTTAGAAAGCATAGGGTTTGAAGTAGTTGGTATAGTATCTGATAATAATGCCATCATTAAGAAAGCTGTATCTTACTTCAGTGATCTACCTGAACTTAAAATTAAATACCAAAACCTTCTCCAGGTGCTGGAAGCAGGCCTTTTTATTTTCTATTCGATAGTGTGCACCTATTAAAATGCATATGTCACATTTGGCTGAATCAGAAAGAAGAGATTATAGAGTTTCCGAATTTTAATACTGAGCTGGATGGTGGTTTTGCGTCTTTCAATAGTTTGAAATCTCTTCATTTGCTGGAAAAGGCAAGTTTATTGAAATTTGCAAACTAGCTATGTCTTAAAACACTGTATCCCTCAATCATAGAAAGGCAGAATGTAAAACATGCTCTACATATTTTTGACCATTCGATAGCTATTGCTCTCAGAGAATTAGGCTTTAAACACAATATTGAATACTGCAATGATACTGCAACTTTCATTGAGATCATCTGCAAGTGGTGGGATGCAGTTAATGTAAAAACATTGTTAAAACGTCAAAGGTTATTAAATAGGTTTCAAGAGCCAATAACAGAAATTCTGATCACATACTAGAGTTCCAACATCAGTTTGCAAATTGGTTAATAAAGTAAAATTCTCAGGGTTTAATTGGTCTAAGCAGACAAACACATATAGCTCTTAGGCATACCACTCTTGCATTGGTGGATCTAGGTATTGGCTCAATGAGAAAAAGAGGCAATACTGTCTAACAGGCAAGGTTCAAACTGATGACCTGGAAAGCAGGTTTGGTAAATTTCGTCAGATGAGTGGTGGTAATTACCATGTGTCAATTAGATAGATTTTTGAGACAGAAAGTAAACTCAGGGTGCGAAGCTATGTATCATTAATATTAAAGTCCCAAAAAATGGGTGAAGTTGTAATTGCCAAGGATGATATTTTTTCTAGTGAGACAGACATAAATGACCTTCCAAAAGTGACATATAATGAAGAGTTAAATGTACTTGTGGAAGATATTGATATACAGGAATTAGATGAGGATGTGTGGCCTTTACTTCACTACGTAAGTGCTTATTGCTCATATGCAGTCATCAAGAAACCTAAATGTGATTATTGTAAAATGTATCGAACAGGAGATGACGAGGATGTGAAAGATGCCAGAGATCATTTAACGACTGTGACCAGTAAAGGTGGTCTCTGCTATCCTAGTCAGGATGTTGTAACATGTGTAGCAAGTGTATATGTTACTGCACAGAAACTGCTTACAGAAACAGAAGAGTTATTTCTTCAGGAAAAGTACCGAAGAAATATATTGTTTTGTGTATGTCATAGCAACTTGCCTGATGACATATTTGTTGGGTTTGCTTGCACTGAAAATCACTCTGTAAATGAAATCACTGACAATATATTTGGTGCTGCCGTTAACATTCTTTTGAATAATTATACAAAGAGGGTCAATGACATTGTAAATACAAATAATGTTACAACTCTCAAGAGAAATAGAAAAATGGACTGAAAATTTGGCTCTGTTTATTTTATAGTGATCTTAGATAATAAACAAATATGGTAGCTGTGTAAACATAAATACTAATTCATTGTTTATTGAATTCCCAAAGATTTCTTTGATTTCTGTAAACAGATATTAACTTAGATAATTCATGATTTCACTTAACTTCAAATTACTTAAGTTTGAAGGTGATTTTACGAAAAAAAGTCTATCGTAAAAAAAATAAGGAAACATTATTTCAAGTATTAGAATTTCTTTTTATTTTAGATAAATGAATTATTTAATAAACATGAAGTCCAATATACACTCTCTCTCGACTCGTAGTGTAGTGATATGACCCTTACGCTTACGTCACACACGCAGTGTAGCGGCCTTGTTCCTAGGTGGCACCGGTAGATCACGTAACTAATGAGGAGATACTGAATAGAACTGTGGAGAAAAGAAATCTGTGGCACAACCTGACTAGAAAAATAGGACACATACTAAGACTTCAAGGAATAGTGAACCTATGGGAAGTGTGTGTTTGTTGGGGGGGGGGGGGGGGGGGCGGCGGGGAAAGGAGGTAAAATTTGTAGAGGGAGACCTAGGCATGAATATAGTAAGTAGGTTCAAATGGCTGTAGGTTGCAATAGTCATTCAGAGGGCAGACTAGCATATGGAACAGCAATGGAACAGCATTAAACCAGTCTTTGGGCTGAAGACCACAACAAAAAACAAAGTTTAAACCGCTAAAAAATTATGTATACGACTTATAGTGTTACATCATTAATTGTACATAGTTTCTCCATTCTGGTGGGCAGTTGTTGTTCACGACGCACTAAGCACCGTAATAATTTGGTTGTCGCTGGGTATCGCATTGGACAATCGAAAATGGTGAACTCGATGTCGTCCTCCGCGCTACAATGACTTGGAGGTGAGCCAACCAGTTGTAGCCGATGGAGATGTAGTCGAAACCGTTCGTGGTTAAAACGAAGATGAACATGGTGCCCAGAAACTTCCTATGGTACGTACCAAGGGAGAACCATTGACGTGCATGGATGTTTCGTAGTAAAACTTCCTGGATTTGGCGCAATAGGCGCCACTTTTTGTTTCAAAATTTCTGATTCGCCGCTTCACGTCCTGCGGAAGGTCTGAGTAAGGAACATTTTTGTATGTCTTCTTTGTCCCATGGTGGGTGGTACTCTTAGCGGAAACATTGATTGTTTCATTGCCCCTAATATCATGGTAACACTTCACCTGTAACATTGTGATTTTCTTGTGACGCGTCATAATTCTGCAATACCGTTTGTAGTCTGGACACCGAGTAATTGTTGGCATTATCGACAGCATGACACCGTATGAGCAGCAACGTTGATCGCGAGTCTGTCAGAATAATGACTGTATCTTTATCTAAGCCGTCAGCATGTTTAAGTCCCTCTAGTATTGCAGTGAGCTCCGCTATAAGGAGGCGGCCCGAGTTAGGGGGTACTGACCACTACAGCGTGTCTCTTCGTCGTAATATGAGACGCGGCCGCCTCTGAAATATGTGTTCCATCTCTATAGAGGTGTTATGCATGTTCCACTCTAATTAAAAAGTCCTTTAACAGTTGTAGGCTCATATTTAGTTTCGTGTATGACGTAGGACTGGGGAAAGAATTAGGCCACGGCCTTCCTAAGGAACCATCACAGATATCCTTTAAGCGATTTCGGGAAATCACGCAAATCGTAAAACTGGTTGGCTGGTTAGAGATTTGAACTACCGTCCTCTCGAATGTGAGTCCAAGCGCCATCCAACAGAGGGTTTGTGGAGGTCATAAACCCTCTCACCCTTTCCCAAAAATGACTAAAAGTGTATTTTTACATATATTAATTTTCAACTTTCTCAGGGAGCCTCCTAAAAATAAATTAACATGATAGCCAAGTGTCTTGAAAAGAGCAAGTAAATGTAAAAAATTACGAGTTATGTTTAATACAGGACATTTTTCGGCTGACGGCCCACGTGGATGGGTTTTCGGCGACGACTAAAACAAAGAATTCCTCCTTCATTACTGGAGTTGTGCCATTTACTGTAAGGAACTGTATATACTGTGTTTTATCAAAATTTAAAGAGAGTCCATTTGCTGAGAACCACTTAATAATTTTGTGAAAAATTGTGGATAACTTATTTCGTAGCAAATCAGCGTTTGCGATTCACAGTTACTGCCAAAGAATAGATTTACCTGTTTTTCAGCGCCTATTACGGCAAATAAACGTACCTTTTTGAGCATTTTCGGAAGTTACCATTGTCCTGCGTATAAACTAATTCGCAGTATTAAATCGGCGTTTGTGATTTAGCTACTGTAGCACATAATGTTACAAACACATTGTGTTACAATTTAGTTTTCCCTTTCAAGAGGAGTACACAAGTGTTCATTTTAACTGAAGACATTGAAATATCATAAAAGCTACACATTGGATCAAACAAAATTATAATTCCAATTTTTTTTTTTGCCTCGTAGCGGGACATCCAATGACACCACACTCGACCCCCCACCCAACCCCAGCCGAACGAGGTGGTGCATTGGTTAGCACTCTGGACTCGCATTCTGGAGGATGACGGTCCGGCCAGGTTTTCTGTGTTTTCTCTAAATCGCTTCAGGCGAATGCCCGGATGGTTCCTTTGAAACTTCACGGCCGACTTCCTTCCCTATTCTTCTTTAATCCGATGGAACCAATGACGCCACTGTTTGGTCCTCTCCCCTAAATCAGCCAACCAACCAACGAACTCCACCCCATAATTAGGTGGCGAGTGGCAACTTCGAAATCATCAATTGAAAGCTTCGTTTCTTATTGCAGAATTAGATTCTATAGTAAAATCTATACACGTTTTGACTCGAGCATTTTCTTCGTTTCGCCACAGATGGCGCTGTAATCGGAGGAATAAAAATGGATACACAGTCGCAATTTACGACATGGTGCTCAGTAGCCCCTTCGCTCGCGGGGCCCCACCTCCATGCTGCGAGGGTAGGACAGGCCAGTATTCCAAACCTTCTTATTGGACACCCCATTCGGAAAGTTGTATTCCTTCGACATATCGAATAGAGGAACTATTCGCGGTACTACTTTTGAAAACTTAGTCTTACTGGAAAAGTAGAGTAGCGTTCGCCTCGAGTCACGGCCACAGTGGAACCGCGAACTTCAATACACTTAATGATCCGCTTTTCAAATGACCGTACACGCGACATAAGCATATATGCAGGAATGTCAGTACATGCGTTTCTGATGCGGTCGACCATGTCTTCACAACCTGTCGGCACTTGCTGGAACGCCTTATTTTTTAAATTTCCCGCAGAAAGAAATCCAGCAAAATCACACCGGCGACCTAGAGGGCCAATTAATATGCCCACCTTTGCTGATCCACCGACCTGTATATACACGGTCTAATACCTCCAGTTCTTCAGTTGCACTTATGCAGTGGGCAACGTCCATTCTAAAATCTCACAGGTAGGCGAACGTCCAGGGCAACATACTGCAGTTGTACCGGTAGTCCCTGTTCCAAAACTTCTATATTTGGATCCATTCAACATGCCGTCGATAAAATGTGGAGCAATGAGTTTGTTGTTCATGACTCCACACGATAACTGACCAAGGATATTGATGGTCAACTTGCCGTAACCAGTGTGGATTGTCTACACTCCAGTAATGCTTGTTATGCCGGTTAAGGCTCGACTCACACGGTGGGCAACGTCACGTCAATGTCAGTGACGTCACACACCGCCAAAAATCCACTTGCATTCACACTGGACGGAACGTCAAGCGACGGTAAACTTCAACAACGTTTTGGCGCGTTATTGGAAACTCGCAGAAGTGTTCACGAGAGAGGATGGCGGACATTATTTTATTCTTGATGAACTTGCTACGATTGCAATTGCTTTAGATGACGAGGAAAGAGAGCGGAAATTTGCAAGGCAATCGAAACGAACGTGGGTGAAGAAAATGATTTTGAAGAGAATGTGTGAAGGCGAATATCACACATTGTATAGAGAGCTGGAAGAAGAGGAGACGTCATTTTATAAATATTTACGAATGTCGAGACAGCAATTTTTTAATTTGCTGTCTTTGATAAGCAGCAGCATCAAGAAAGCAGACACAAACATGCGCCGTGCAATTTCTCCAAGAGAAAAACTAATGGTTTGTTTGAGGTGAGTCTGATGCTTCAGCTTTACCAATTCCTTTGAGGGTTCCTGTACTGTACCTTTACGTATTTTATAGAACAGAATATTTATTGTAATACTGCACAGTATCAACAAATTGATCTATAGGCTAAACATTCACAATTTATGGCCCCTTGTTATGTAGATCTAAATCTGCTACAGTTCGTCCTGCATAAACTTTGGCACTGCAGAGAACCAACTGCACACTGTATATGAATGTGGAACATCGAACATTTTACTGCAGTTGTACTTAAATAAGCTGTATCCATACGAAATGTTGAGTGAGACTCAGTACCAGAAAGTATGTAAATAAATACTATACATAAGTAAACTACCAGCTAAAATGACTATGTGGCGTAGAATACTCATATTTGCTTCGGAATGATAAGTATTACATACAAACATGGTCGAAATAAACTTTCACTACTCGCGAATAATTGTGAAATTGGAAAGCAGGAAGGCTTAACCTCTGCTAAGAGTTTTCACCTCCTAATCGTGAGTACATACATACATAAATAGATGCAGGTGCGATGTTATACATCTAAATACATTACGTACAAAATAATATAATCTGCAGTAGGCCTACAATATTCATACAGTTATTTACCTGCGCGACCGATAACCAGTCCAATTTTCTTCCATATTTCTTCTTTAAACAAAGTGTCGTATTTTTTGCAGCTCATGTCATACAACTTCACATTTTGGCGAACAAGTTCAATTAACTTCTCGTCGTTCATGTTTATATAAAAACATTTTATAACTAAAAACTCAGTAGATATTTTCGAGCCGCGCGGGATTAGCCGAGCGGTCAAAGGCGCTGCAGTCATGGACTGTGCGGCTGGTCCCGGCGGAGGTTCGAGTCCTCCCTCGGACATGGTGTGTGTGTTTGTCCTTAGGATAATTTAGGTTAAGTAGTGTGTAAACTTAGGGACTGATGACCTTAACAGTTAAGTCCCATAAGATTTCACACACATTTGAACATTTTTTAGATATTTTCGATGTGGAGAACACTGCTAGCAGAATCAAACTCGTGCCATGCGGGCAGCCGCAGAACAGACACAAAAGCAACAGCCAATCGTAAGCAGTTCGCCAACCACGTGACCCTCACCGTCAACGTCAAACTATTCTTTCGAAGTATACCGGACGGCAGGCAAACACGTTGACGTGACGTTGCCCACCGTGTGAATCGAGCCTGAAGCTACCATGGTTTGTGAATGTAGACTCATAGTACCTCGGCAAAGAGCGTGGGGGTCGTTGCATCTGTTGACGTGGCTATACAGAAAATATTAACCGAGTACGGAAATTGTCGCCATGAATTTCTTGATGCAGTGACTCGTATTGATGATACTTATGACGATGTAGTATTGTGACAATACTATCTACAGCCACAACGGAATCGCGGCTTCGTTGCCAGACACTTATCTGAAGGTAGTGGTGCACTGCCGCTAGTATATGTATTTCATTAGCTTCTCCTGTAACATGTTTGCTTCGTTTCCTCTTGCCGGTTGTGTGTTGCCACCAGACATAAACCTTGTAAAAGAACGAACGAGATCGAACTTTCACTGGAAAACGTTCGGCACATAAGGCAACAGCAGCTCAACATTTCTCCTACATTCTATGTAAATCAGGATCATTTCAATTTTTTCATCAGTGGTTGCAACATTTATCGTTGACTTGCACGTCTGTTCTCCAAATTATAGGTAAGTGTGCAGACAATAAACACTGCGCAAATATTGTAATGTTAGAGTCGCTGTCTGTTCTATGTCTGCATGGTACGAGGGTAATCGCAAAAGTAAGATCACCTATTTTTTTAAATACACTCCTGGAAATTGAAATAAGAACACCGTGAATTCATTGTCCCAGGAAGGGGAAACTTTATTGACACATTCCTGGGGTCAGATACATCACATGATCACACTGACAGAACCACAGGCACATAGACACAGGTAACAGAGCATGCACAATGTCGGCACTAGTACAGTGTATATCCACCTTTCGCAGCAATTCAGGCTGCTATTCTCCCATGGAGACGATAGTACAGATGCTGGATGTAGTCCTGTGGAACGGCTTGCCATGCCATTTCCACCTGGCGCCTCAGTTGGACCAGCGTTCGTGCTGGACGTGCAGACCGCGTGAGACGACGCTTCATCCAGTCCCAAACATGCTCAATGGGGGACAGATCCGGAGATCTTGCTGGCCAGGGTAGTTGACTTACACCTTCTAGAGTACGTTGAGTGGCACGGGATACATGCGGACGTACATTGTCTGTTGGAACAGCAAGTTCCCTTGCCGGTCTAAGAATGGTAGAATGATGGGTTCGATGACGGTTTGGATGTACCGTGCACTATTCAGTGTCCCCTCGACGATCACCAGAGGTGTACGGCCAGTGTAGAAGATCGCTCCCCACACCATGATGCCGGGTGTTGGCCCTGTGTGCCTCGGTCGTATGCAGTCCTGATTGTGGCGCTCACCTGCATGGCGCCGAACACCATACGACCATCATTGGCACCAAGGCAGAAGCGACTCTCATCGCTGAAGACAACACGTCTCCATTCGTCCCTCCATTCACGCCTGTCGCGACACCACTGGAGGCAGGCTGCACGATGTTGGGGCGTGAGCGGAAGACGGCCTAACGGTGTGCGGGACCGTAGCCCAGCTTCATGGAGACGGTTGCGAATGGTCCTCGCCGATACCCCAGGAGCAACAGTGTCCCTAATTTGCTGGGAAGTGGCGGTGCGGTCCCCTACGGCACTGCGTAGGATCCTACGGTCTTGGCGTGCATCCATGCGTCGCTGCGGTCCGGTCCCAGGTCGACGGGCACGTGCACCTTCCGCCGACCACTGGCGACAACATCGATGTACTGTGGAGACCTCACGCCCCACGTGTTGAGCAATTCGACAGTACGTCCTCCCGGCCTCCCGCATGCCCACTATACGCCCTCGCTCAAAGTCCGTCAACTACACATACGGTTCACGTCCACGCTGTCGCGGCATGCTACCAGTGTTAAAGACTGCGATGGAGCTCCGTATGGCACGGCAAACTGGCTGACACTGACGGCGGCGGTGCACAAATGCTGCGCAGCTAGCGCCATTCGACGGCCAACACCGCGGTTCCTGGTGTGTCCGCTGTGCCGTGTGTGTGATCATTGCTTGTACAGCCCTCTCGCAGTGTCCGGAGCAAGTATGGTGGGTCTGACACACCGGTGTCAATGTGTTCTTTTTTCCATTTCCAGGAGTGTAACTTCATAGACCTGTTTATTTCTACAATGGTTTATATCAGTTTACAGATTGAACACTTAGCTATTTTTGGACATAGTCACCATTTATGTCGATGCATTTTTGTAGAAGCTGTGTCAGTTTTTGGATGCCGATGTCATACCAACTAGCCGCCATGCTGTTCAGACCGTTATGAACGTCTTCTTTCACCTCGTCGTCGGAGCTGAATCGCTTTCCGGCCAAATGTTCTTTTAACTTAGGGAACAGGTGACAGTCACTGGGCGCCAAGTCATGGCTGCGTGATTATTTCACTGAAACTATTGCAGGAGAGCAACGCTTTGCCGAGCGATGTGTGGGCGAGCGTTGTCATCCATTCACGACTCACCATACACTTCCGTCAATTGGCGATGGATTGCAATCGGCGCAGTGGGCCTTTGCCTTCAAAAATTGAATAACTGGGGGCAGTTCGCACTTGGTGGTAACATCCAACGGGAGCTCCGTTCTCAACGGCTGCCAAGCCAACACTGAGCGCCTGCGCCTCAGTGCGGCGGGCACATGTTTACACACAGCGCGTGAAGCACTCTTCATAACAATGTGACCAACTGCCACACAAACGGAGGTCTGTACTTATAAAAAAAATGGATACCTTACTTTTGGGATTACCCTCGTATGTGAGCTCCGGTCGCAATGTACTGCTTGTTATGATACATCGTTGTTCGCTACATGGCCACGATGACGTGTCGAGCTATCCCCTGTTCGATGTCGGAGGAATACAACGTTGAGAATGGGTGATAATGAAGTTTCCTAGAAGTTATGAAATACTGGGCTGTCCTACCATCGCAGCACGGAGTTGGTATCCAAATGGTTATATGATATTCAAGGGCCATTAAGCAGCATGTATACTCACTTCCATACCATATGTGGCGAAACGAAGAAAGTGTTTCAGACAAAACGTACCTAGATTTTGCCGTAGAATAGTAATGTGATGATGGTTCCCACTGAAGATTTTAAAGCTGCCTCCCGCCACCCACGCATCGTTGGATGTCCCCCTCCGATACGAATAGATTTGAATTACAACTTTTTTGATCCAATGTGTGTTTGTCGATTTATTTCAGTGTTTCCAGTTAATACGAACACCCTGAATATTATCTACTTTTCTTGTAAACTAATTCTATTTTCGAGTTTGTTAGCAACTAGAACCATCATCAAAAAGCTTGCGTAAAATAGTAATTTTTATTAGTGATTTTTCTCTCGCCTTAATGGAAATCTCGTTTTGTGTGATTGGTTCAGTCCTTATAGAGAACTAATAATTTTTTAGCTCAACAGATTAAAAGATAGTCAGCAGGCTTAGTTTAAAGATATTTTTTTCGGTACCAAAGGTATCCCAAGTACTATCCTCGACTGTGGAACCTGTCTCCTCTACAGGAAGTATGGAATCTGTCATTACGCGTCCACTTGAGTGAGAGTTGCATACCAATGGTAGATCTTGGCGTCCTGTAAAGGGTAAACAGAGACCAGGATGGACTTAGGGTGTTAAACCGACCACCTGACCAATACGTCCGAAGTGCTGTCTTCCACTAAAAATGAAACCGAGCCATGGAACTCACTTCACCTGTTCCGGGGGAACCCGCTTTGTCCCTAGCAAAGAGGTAGCAAACGCAAAAGGATAGGGGTGTATTAATCGTTGGTAGTTCAAATGTACAGCGAATAATGGTACCACTTAGGGCAATGGCAGCAAGGGACAGTAAGAACACCAGGTCTACTCAGAGTGTACCTGTATGCCTGAGGACCTCATTCGACGTGTTGAGTAGGCAGTCAGTGAGAGAACAGCGTTCAACTGCAGATTCCGTTGCATACGTCGGAACAAACAATACTGGTAGACTGGGCTCCAACACCGTACTTGGACCATTCCAGCAGCTAGATTGCGAGGTTGAGAAGACCAGCTATGCACATGGAGTTTCAACATAGCCCACATTTACAGCATTGTCCCAAGAACTGATCATGGCCCCCTGTTTAGAGTAGAGTGGAACGACTGAACCAGAGACTTCTTGGATTCTGTGACAAGTTAGGCTGCGACTTTCTGGACTTGTGCCATAGTGATGAGAATTGGAGAGTCCCTCAAAATGGGTCAGGTGTGTGCTACACATCAGGTAGTTAACTGTGAGTGGGGTGCACACGAGGGCTTTTTAGATTAGGCGACTTCCTATCCAGTCCAGACAACAGCTGTAGAAGACGCAATAGAATATGTGTAAGGTCTCAATGGAATGCCTAACGCAGGCGAGGGTATTAAAATCCTAATATTAGTATTTAATTGCCGAAGACTTCGCAACAAAGTGCTAGGTGTTTGAAGCGCTCCAGAAAAGCTGTGAAGCTCACATAACAGTAGGTACAGAAAGGTAATTGAAACCAGAAATTTATAGCAGTGAGATTTCTGTGGAAAATTTAAGTGATTATCGAAAGGATAGGGTAACGGGAGTGGTGTACTTGTCATAGTAGATAAGAAACTCAAATTCAGAGACAGAAATTGAAGCTGCATGCGAGATCGTTTGGGCAAGACTCGGCATAAGCGAAGGACATAAAATGGTAACTGGAACTTTCTGTCACCCACCAGACTCGCCTCCAGTCACAATGCAATCATCGGTGGAGACTTTAATCACCCAACAATCAATTGAGAAAATTGTAGTTTTGTTAGTGGTGAGTGTCACAAGACATCTTGTAAAGCATTAGTAAATGCCATGCCTAAAAACTACCAAAAACGGATAGTTCGGAATCCCACTCATGACGGAAATACACTCCTGGAAATGGAAAAAAGAACACATTGACACCGGTGTGTCAGACCCACCATACTTGCTCCGGACACTGCGAGAGGGCTGTACAAGCAATGATCACACGCACGGCACAGCGGACACACCAGGAACCGCGGTGTTGGCCGTCGAATGGCGCTAGCTGCGGAGCATTTGTGCACCGCCGCCGTCAGTGTCAGCCAGTTTGCCGTGGCATACGGAGCTCCATCGCAGTCTTTAACACTGGTAGCATGGCGCGAAAGCGTGGACGTGAACCGTATGTGCAGTTGACGGACTTTGAGCGAGGGCGTGTAGTGGGCATGCGGGAGGCCGGGTGGACGTACCGCCGAATTGCTCAACACGTGGGGCGTGAGGTCTCCACAGTACATCGATGTTGTCGCCAGTGTTCGGCGGAAGGTGCACGTGCCCGTCGACCTGGGACCGGACCGCAGCAACGCACGGATGCACGCCAAGACCGTAGGATCCTACGCAGTGCCGTAGGGGACCGCACCGCCACTTCCCAGCAAATTAGGGACACTGTTGCTCCTGGGGTATCGGCGAGGACCATTCGCAACCGTCTCCATGAAGCTGGGCTACGGTCCCGCACACCGTTAGGCCGTCTTCCGCTCACGCCCCAACATCGTGCAGCCTGCCTCCAGTGGTGTCGCGACAGGCGTGAATGGAGGGACGAATGGAGACGTGTCGTCTTCAGCGATGAGAGTCGCTTCTGCCTTGGTGCCAATGATGGTCGTATGGTGTTCGGCGCCGTGCAGGTGAGCGCCACAATCAGGACTGCATACGACCGAGGCACACAGGGCCAACACCCTGCATCATGGTGTGGGGAGCGATCTCCTACACTGGCCGTACACCTCTGGTGATCGTCGAGGGGACACTGAATAGTGCACGGTACATCCAAACCGTCATCGAACCCATCGTTCTACCATTCCTAGACCGGCAAGGGAACTTGCTGTTCCAACAGGACAATGCACGTCCGCATGTATCCCGTGCCACCCAACGTGCTCTAGAAGGTGTAAGTCAACTACCCTGGCCAGCAAGATCTCCGAATCTGTCCCCCATTGAGCATGTTTGGGACTGGATGAAGTGTCGTCTCACGCGGTCTGCACGTCCAGCACGAACGCTGGTCCAACTGAGGCGCCAGGTGGAAATGGCATGGCAAGCCGTTCCACAGGACTACATCCAGCATCTCTACGATCGTCTCCATGGGAGAATAGCAGCCTGCATTGCTGCGAAAGGTGGATATACACTGTACTAGTGCCGACATTGTGCATGCTCTGTTGCCTGTGTCTATGTGCCTGTGGTTCTGTCAGTGTGATCATGTGATGTATCTGACCCCAGGAATGTGTCAATAAAGTTTCTCCTTCCTGGGACAATGAATTCACGGTGTTCTTATTTCAATTTCCAGGAGTGTACAAATGTCTCACGCACATCGCTGATTGAAGTCGCCAAGGCCGGCCGCTGTGGCCGAACGGTTCTAGGCGCTTCAGTCCGGAACCGCGCTGCTCCTACGGTCGCAGGTTCGAATCCTGCCTCGGGCATGGATGTGTTTGGTGTCCTTAGGTTGGTTAGGTTTACGTAGTTCTAAGTCTAGGGGACTGATGATCTCAGATGTTAAGTCCCATAGTGCATAGATCCATTTGAACCATCTGAAGTCGCCACTCCTTTTCCAACCATTGGTTCTCTACCCATAATCCTCAGTTCAGCATCTCCTATAGGCCATACAACAGCTGTTTGTGACACATGAAAATTTGTGCCAGACCGGGTCGCGAACCTAGATTTCGCGCTTATCGCGAGTGGTCGCCTTAATCATGTCAGCTATGCAAGCACGCCTCCAGCACTATCTAAACTTCCATATGTCATGTAGTCACAAACCTTATGTGTCCACAATTCGTGAATCGTGCATACAGAGACAAATATTATATTGTTATTTTAGTCCTTCAAGGCAAGGATAAATCACTGACAGTTAAAATGTCTTTGATCAAGCATACATGCATGTCTGAAGGATATTGTGCTGTGAAGACACACGCACTGTATAAAAACAGGCACTGTAACCATCATGATCTGTCCATTTCTCGACTGGCTAAAATGACGACATATTCGTCTACCTGTGAGAGGATCACGAGACGTGCAAGCCTAAGGGTTGTGACTACGTCACAGCCGGCCGGGGTGGCCCAGTTGTTCTAGGCGCTACAGTCTGGAATCGCGCGACCGCTACGGTCGCAGGTTCGAATCCTGCCTCGGGCATGGATGTGTGTGATATCCTTAGGTTAGTTAGGTTTAAGTAGTACTAAGTTCTAGGGGACTGATGACCTCAGAAGTTGAGTACCATAGTGCTCAGAGTCATTTGAACCATTTGACTACGTCACATGGAAGTTTGGGTCGCTCCTGGAGTCGTGCTTGAATAGCTGTGGTGACAGTATATCTTTGGCAGCAGCATGGTGCATTGTAGATGGAGCTGTTTATGTCCTCGTCATGGCGTGTGCTTTCTAGGAGTTTACGTGGTTCAGCAGCCTTAGAACGAATGAGTGTCTTTATAAGAAAATGTCCAATCCCTATCGGAAATCGACACTGAAATGCAGGTTCTCGAATGAATATGTATGTGCTAGAAATGCAACGATTTATTTGAGACAATGTGAAGAGCCACTGTACCGAACTTGTTGAAATCCACTTCTCAATCCTGAGCAGCATGGCTTACGTTAAATTAGTAAGTGATGCTGCATGCAACATGATGTTAGAGAAGACAAGTGATGGACTCAAGTTCCGACATCCAGATGCCAATGTTGGTCCGGTGACTGTGGATTATGTGGGACTTGGTCTTGGGACGATTTGCATATTCAGATTCCCATTCGAAGTGCCAATGGACGATGTAGTGTTTGCACTCAGGCCCTATGGAATGATTAACAGTCATGTTGAGGAGAAATGGGCTTAATTCATCACCCACTCTGTAGCAAACGGAGCGTGACAAGTATGGATTGACCTCAGTTAGCATGTTCCGTCCTATCTCTACACTGAGGGGGGATGCAGAGGGAACATCAGATACGATGAATAGCCGAAGACCTGTTCAGATTGTGGGAAAGAAGGTCACGTTCCTTCCAACGGCCTACAACTGATTACTCGGTTCCACAACTCTGATATCTTTACCCCTCACATTATGTATCAGAGTTCCAGACAGATCCCAGACAGATGCATGAGCCTGAGTGCCTGCAGAGCCTTTCACAAACAGCAGTGTCAAGAGGGGACATGGAGTGGGGGCCAATGCTTGGCGCAGTCCCTTTCTAGCTCCACCGGCTATAGAAGGAGGTAAAGAGAAGTCCCATGGCGTGATGGAAGTTGATGTGATGGTTGTACCCATGACTGCCTTTGTGCCTGGATATTGGGATTCACTTCTTCCATCTGTCACTCGCAGAAACAGTGGTTTCCGAAGAGGCAAAAGATGAACTCAGCCAGTACATCCAAGACCACACTCATGAGCCAATGCAATCTCTCAAGTCCAGTGGACGCCTCCATGCTGGATTGTGACTCATGTCTTTGCCCTTGGCCAGCCCCCAGTTCAATCATGTCAGATGTGCAGCTACTGATTATCGATCAACTCGATGAACGATGCTCTGTGACCTGCTAAGTATCACTGCAGCGACCTCGTCCCATTGGGGCGACATCTGAAGATCTTGCCACTCACCAGATGGCATGGACAGATGATATTGTCCCTGAATCTACGATCGAGGATGCACAAGCGACTGTTGCCTCGGCTGCACAGGAATGATAGAATTTTTTATGTGATGAAGGTGTAGCTTGGTGAAGTTGATTGTGGTTACATCTCCTCCCCACGTTGTTATGAACGCCCTATTGCCTGCAGACTAGCAGCAAGCCCACTAGTTTGTCTCAATCAGTCTGAACATGATCAGTACATTTCAACTGCTGCACGTTATGCTCAGGGCAGGATGTTGCACTACTGCAGGAAGTTCGAATAGACATGGTACCAGACTTCTACAGCTTTACTGTTTGTATTACTGATGGTGTTATGGGAGGCAGCGCAATGGCTGCCCTTGTCCGAGATGTAAAATGGGTAAGCAATGTTATCTGGAATGAGATTTCCACTCTGCAGCGGAGTGTGCACTGATATGAAACTTCCTGGCAGATTAAAACTGTGTGCCCGACCGAGACTCGAACTCGGGACCTTTGCCTTTCGCGGGCAAGTGCTCTACCATTTGAGCTACTTTTTTTTTTTTTTTTACTTTTTTCCCAGAGGGAATCTGATTTCAAGTCAGACGCCTTAACCACTTTTTTTTGCTAGTTTTTTTTCCCTTTATTAAAACAACCATATATGTACATAAGCACAAAAACTAATATTGAAGTGCTGGAACTAATTCAACACGAATTGTATCCTACAATAGACTGAAGAATACATTTCAATATAGTGCCATTTGTAAGCTTACAAAATAGAACATTATAGTAAACTGAAAATAGCCTCTTTAGTCCAGTCAGAGACGTAGAACCGAAACGCAAACATATATATAATTGATTGTCTTAACTGGAATGACAGTTCTGTCAATTGATTCATAACCGTCCAAAGTTCAAAGTTATTTGGAGCACACAAACGGATAACAAGAGATGCACAGGAACATAAATTAATGAAAACGTCATAATGAAGTTTGTAACACCAATGAGAAGTCGGGAGTAGTCCTAGGATCTGGTATAACCCCTTATTCGTTGTGTATTTTGTTCGCTACATAGTCTTGCATGTGATTTGTGTGCTTACCGGCATCGAGAATTACCCTACGCCTTGTTTTTCAAAAATTATGTCTAACATGTTAGCAAACATCTTCCTGAAATTTGGGCAACGTTTCATCTTCCAGTGTGCCGTTCTCATGTAAGCCTCGAAACTAATGAGATTATCTTCACTATTGTGGATGATGATATATGTCACAAACTGTCCTAACATCCACATCACGGTGTTGTTCTTGGTGGCGGGAAAATGTTTCGTGTCCGGCCAGAGCAGGATGTCGGTGCAGTGGCTGGCTGGGCTGCTGCGGGTAATCAGGCCCAGTCTCTGCTGCACCCATTTCCAGTTAGTGAGATGACCGCCACAAGTGAAGCGATGGCGTAAGGTGTCGACTAAACCACAGCGGACGCATTTATCACTGTCACTTAAACCGATTCTATGCAACCTTTCATTAGTGGGTATAACATCGTTTACCACTCTATACCACGTGGACGCCACTTCAGCAGTGTGGACAGTTAAACTTACGTTGTCCCAAACTGCCTTCCAATGAACACTCGGGTATTTAAGTTCAATGGGATTCCGGACTATAGGAGATGTCCATCTTTTTAATAACAGGTGCGTCGTCGGTAAATCCAGCGTTAAATAATGTCCATCAATATAACTTACTTCAAGAAAAAACTGCTGGACATGTCGTAATTTGTAATGTATTTTACCTACATCAATGGGTGGATGCATATCGGTGGGTTGTAAGGTGCGGAAGAGCCAACTGGTTACGCTGAGAGGTTCCTTGTCCAACAAATGGGTGATTCGTTTAATATATAAAGCAGTACATTTTCGGTTAATGTCAGGCATGTTTAGTCCGCCGGTCTGTCTGGAAGACGTCAGCGTGGTGTATTTCACTGCCCTTGCCAGATAAATCTATTAGAGAGTTTCATCACGTGTTTGGCCTGCATCTTGATGACTGGAAATAGTTGGGCCATATAGAACGCTTTACTTAATATATAACTGCTGAGGAGTCGTATGCGTTGGAGTATGTTAACGGACCGCCAATTGTTTTCATAGATGGCACCTTGCATTTTATTGGTGACCTGCTTCCAATTTTTTGCATTCTTTTTTAGCGGGCATTTGTCTATAATCATCCCCAGAGTGGTGTGCGTTTCTACACGCTTCACCCAAGGTATATTTACTGCGTCGAATCCTCGAATGTTGACAAAGGTGCATTTACCGGCGTTGATTTTAGCACCGGAAGCACGACAGTACTCGTCTACCGCGGTCTTGAGGGTTGATACGTCTCCGTCGTTGCGCAATAACACTCCGACGTCGTCGGCGTAAGCACGAACCACGAAGGACGTCCCGGCGATCGAAAGGCCTGCAAGTTTGTCATGAATAGAGAGTAAGAGCGGCTCGAGCGACAAAACAAATAACATCATGGAGAGAGGGCTCCCCGGCGGCGCTCCTCTTTGGACCTCGATGGGTTGAGTAAGCCGTCCATTTACGCTGATTCTGGTTGTAATGCCCGTGACGAAATGTTGCACGACATTTATAACCCGTTGCTCGAAACCACAACGCTGCAGTAGCTGTAGGAGGTACTCGTGGCGGACGCGATCAAAAGCCTTGCAAAAGTCGATAAACAGCAATGCGAGATTCACGTTAGTGACTGACGCTATGGCTATTACATCTCTATATTCCGAAAGGGGCGTCATAATAGTGCGACCAGGGATGCATGATTGATGGCTGTGAATCACTTGCTTCATTAACGGAGACAATCTGCTGTTGAGTGCTCTGGCGAAGGTTTTGTAATCAAAATTAAGTAAAGTAATAGGTCGGAAGTTATCTAAGGTTTTTCGGTGTTTGCTTTTTGGTATCAATACAATTCGGCCTTCCTTCATTTCGGCCGGCACGTCACTCCCTCGCATCACTTCATTGAGAACATCTGTAAATGCGTGTCCGATTATGAGCCAGAAGCGCACATAAAATTCCCGTGGCAAACCATCAGGGCCAGGGGATTTATTCGATGGCGAGCCAGAAATCAGTTCAAGGACCTCGTCTGGAGCAAAATCGTGTACGACCGCCGAGTTGTCCGCAGACGTGACTACGGTGGGCAGAGCACTCACGATATCGACGCCGTCATCACCATGTATCGCATTGCGAGTACAGATCCGTGAAGTACCGGTAAACTGCAGTAAGAATATCACTCTGTCGGGTCAAACGGAGCCCATCATCTGTGTCCAGCTCCCCGATAAAAGCTCGCTTGCGATGGGCACAATGTTTTATGAGGTGATACAACGATGCAAGTTCGTCCTCTTGAAGCGATTTTGCTTTAGATCTGATCTTCAGTCCTTCGAGCTGCGTTCGCTTTATGCCTATAAGCTTCGCCTTGATTTGTTTGATGGTCGTCAACTGTGTGTTGGTTGGTGTCGTAGTCGCATACAACTCACGCAAAACTGTTTGGTAAAAATCAATCGTGCGTTTGACATCTTGCGCCCGTTGCCAACTGTAGTTTCTTAAGGATAATCGCATTTTCCGGTTGACCACAGCATTCCACCAGGCTATGTTGCTCGGATATCTGCAGCATTGCTTGAGACAGTCCGCCCATGTCGTGGAGATGACTTCTTGCAGCAAGGCATCGGCGAGAATAGAAACATTTAGCCTCCACGGAATCCTATGCCATTTAGCATGCTGTTTGGCCAAATTTATCGTGACACAGAGGGCGCAATGGTCGGAGAAGCTAGCCGGAATGACATCGGCGTTCAGAACATGTTGGCAAATGTTCTCAGAGATGTACAAACGGTCTAGACGGCTACATGCGGTGGTGGTCAGGTACGTGTACCTTACCAGGGTAGGAAATTTTAGTTCCCACGCATCCTTCAGCTGCATGTGACGCACCAGATCATGTAGTTCCCCACAGTAATTAAAGTTTGGCGATTGGTCTTTCCTGTGGATCACACAGTTGAAATCACCACTAATTATCAACTGGGTTGGGTTGCGGCGTAGCAAGTATATGATGTCTTGTTTGAAGAAGTTAGCTCTTTTTGATTTCAGGTCGTTCCTGATGGAGCATAGATATTGACGAGGGTGACGTCAAAAATTTGGCAAGCTATGCCTCTACCGGAGTCCAACATTTCGATATTGCTCACTGGGATTCCGTCTCGTGATAGAATGGCCGTACCTGTACCCCCGTCCGCCACGGTGTTTACGATTGTTGCAAATCCTGATACATGAAAACTTAAAATGGACACTTCCTGTAACAGAACTATATCAGCTTCGGACTCATAGATAAACTGCCGTAGCATTGCTAATTTTAAATCTGTCCTAACTCTATTTACGTTCAGGGACAAAAACTTATAAGCTTGACTCATGATCGTCCGATACTTGTGGGTGATGGGAAGCGTAGGAAGCCCAGTCCATCTCACCGCCGGACTTCGAACCTACATCCGCAGGTTTTGTACCAGTTTTCGCGCTGACTTTACTTTTTGAGTTACTTCCAGCCACATAGTCCTTTGGTTTAACTTTATTTTGCCGTCACAAAGTCGTCCGAAGTGTCATTGAAGACGGCGGAGTCGGCGAGTCATAGCTGTAAGCAGTATGTGAATGTCCTTGCTTCGGAACGGGTGACGGCAAGTCCGAAGATGCGGCTTCAGTAGGCCCACTGTGTTTGTTTGGAGCCGCACTGGCTGTTTGTATACAGCTGTCCGGGTCCTCTTGTTGTTTGGAAGGAGTTTTGAGGTGGTGGCTGTTTATGTCATGCTCTGCACCGCGTGCTTCATCCGCCGTGTTTACGAGTTGCAGTAGACTGACTGCCGCCTCTTGTGTGTTGGCCACCTGCGGCGAGTCTGCAAAGGGCATCGGAACGGATTGCTGTAAACACTCGGCTGCACTCGTATTGACAGTTTCTGCATCGGGCGGATGAATGGGAATTTGGTGGGTCGTAGCTCCGCCACCCGACACATGCGTGTCCTGTGTGGGGGCCCGTGGCTCCGAGTCATCGGTTTGATTTTTTGCTACCTGGTCGCCGGAACCACTACCGTCACTTAATAGTATGTCGTCGTTTGTCACCGACAGATAATGGAACACCGGTGACTAAGGGGTGACTGGCCACGGTTTTTGAGGCAAGGGTGGGAAGGTGCTGTTACCGAGATCGTTGTCCTCTGACACAGATGCACTCGGTTGGGAGTCAGTCACAGAAGGCGTCTGATTTTGAGTTATGACATCAGCCAATGTTAATCTCTGTCGTTGTTGCAGATTGTTTCGAAGTACGACAACTCGCCGTGGGCAATCCTCTCGTAAATGGCCACTCGTCTTACAGATAAAACAAGTGCCTACTTGCCCCTCGTAAATGACATGAGCCTTATAACCACAAACCATTATATAGGATGGGATATTGACTTTAACGGCCATGTCAACTGAACGAACCCCACTATAACATTGGAGTTTGTGACGGCTCGACCATTTTTCGTTTCTAATCTGTCGGATGTCTCCGTATTTGGCGAGGACTTCTCTAAGAAAACAATTCTCAACCTCAGGTGGCAAATTGAACACTCGCACTTGTTTATATTCAATGTCAGCGTTAGTTATTGAAACTGTACTTACCGACTGATCACGATGTCGGAACTCTGCTTTCCCACCAGTGTTCACCAAAATTTTCTCCAGTTGTATCTGGTCTAAAAACTTCACAAAGAAACAGTATTCCGCCATGTCATAATATGCTGTGTGGACCTGATCGGATGTGATGCCAATAATATCTACTATCCCGTCATGGATTTCTAGAGAACTCGGTTGCACATTCCTGGAAGATTTCTCAAATGCAAAACACAGGGTGTTCTTACGAGGTACATTGGGAGCCATAACTGCACTTTATGAGCGGTCGGGACCGCTGTGAGTAAATTAAGAAGCTTGTATACGACGGTAGTGAAGAAACACTGAGAATATCACAGGTCACAATCCAAGAATTATTATAAACACGGCTTGCGGCGCTACGACTACGCGGAAGTACCGACACGTCCGATCGCTGTCGCGTCCCAAGCGGAACTGCTACCGAAGCACGACTCACGCCCGGTATTCACAGTTTTACTTCTGCCAGTATCTCGTCTCCTACCTTCCAAACTTTACAGAAGCTCTCCTGTGAACCTTGCAGAACTAGCACTCATGAAAGAAAGGATATTGCGGAGACATGGCTTAGCCACAGCCTGGGGGATGTTTCCAGAATGAGATTTTCACTCTGCAGCGGAGTGTGCGCTGATATGAAAATCCCCCAGGATGTGGCTAAGCCATGTCTCCGCAATATCCTTTCTTTCAGGAGTGCTAGTTCTGCAAGGTTCGCAAGAGAGCTTCTGTAAAATTTGGAAGGTAGGACACGAGATACTGGCAGAAGTAAAGCTGTGAGTACCGGGCGTGTGTCGAGCTTCGGTAGCTCGGATGGTAGAGCACTTGCCCGCGAAAAGCAAAGGTCCCGAGTTCGAGTCTTGGTCGGGCACACAGTTTTAATCTGCCAGGAAGTTTCAATGTGATATACTCGCCGTCGGCGTGGGGATTGGCGTTCAATATACAGGGGATCGAGTTATGAACATCTACTCCCCACAGATAAAAAGTGGGACTGGTCACGGTTTTGTGCATAAGAAATTCTGCTTCTATTCTTGGGTCGTTACGATCACATCATTATTGAAGGAGACTTCAATAGTGTGCTGTCTCAGAAAGACCAACAACTAAACTACATTCTATGCCCTGAACTGCGTTTCTTGGTACAAAACCTGCATCTTGCTGATACTTGGGAAGTGTTACATGGTGATCGCCCTGGCTTTACTTGTGCGACCAGCCATTCTGCCAGCAGACTCGATCGCATCTATGGCTACTCTGATTTTGCAATGGCGGTTCTAGCAGAGGAATGCTGGCCTATAGCTTTCTCGGATAACAGAGCTTAGATATGCATGGTCAACCTCTGGAGGCGGATGGTGTCGAGAAGTTGGAGACCATGAAACTGAATGTGTCGCTCCTACAGAATCAGTGATGCAGACAAGTAATAGCGAGTATGTAGGCCTCATGTGAATGTCGATTGATGAGATATTCACTGTGGCTTTGGTGGTGGCTTGAATGCGTCCCACTGGCTTCACGATTTCCTCTGGTTAGATCAGGGAAAGGTTGCTATGGGACTGACAAATAGCACTTCTCTGGAAACTTACAGCGCTCCTAACATCCCATGATCGTCTTGCGGGGGTCTATCGCACCAAATCGAAGATACTCACCCTTAACCACTATAACTTTGAAGGTGTCGAGGCGTGAACGAGATGCAAGGGCACGACCAACGAAGAACTTCGCTCTGTGTTCCACATTATCGCTGAACGACGAGAAAGACCACGAACGTTGGTGCACGCTCTGGATTTCCCAGATGGTAACGTGGTGACGACCCAAGTAAACATAGCACATGCGTTTGTCGACTAATATCACTGATTATATGAGGTGCGTATCGATGATGCAGCCTTCGCAGCAATCCCTTAGACCCTCTTTGGCATACTGGATGATACGGCGTCGGCATCTCTTTTGGAGGAGATCACAAGTGATGATGTTGTGGGCGCACTTGCCAAGTGGGCAGTTAACAAATCACTGGGTCTAGGTGATTTTCCATTGGTTTTCTATCAGACTTTTAAAATAGCCCCACAGTGGAAGGCTATGTACCAGGAGTTGCCGTCATTACCGGTCCCTATATGGCCAGCTGTAGTGGAAGCTCTCATTATTCCAGCGCCTCAACCAGCTGGAGGCACACGAATTCATCATTACTGTCCAATCACTCTCCTCAACTTTGTTTCAAGGATTTCACTAGAATCTTGGCGATAGGTTTTAAGCAAGTATTTGGCCAAGTTATTTCATATTAACAAATGTCTACGGCGGAGAGTATCCAAACGGTCCTTAGCGACTATCGAGATGTGATCACCCTTGCGTCAGCCTGTAGGCTGAGAAATTGCCTTGGTCTCCATAGACTCTGATTGCACATTTGATAAAGTGAACCAGTCTTTCCTGGCTGCCATGACGGATTATGTGATCTTCTCTGCCACATGACCATATGCATTCTCCCTGGTGCCTTGCCGGAGGTGATGGTTAATTGTAGTGTCGAATGACACATCCCCATCTTATATTCGGTCCGACAGAGCTGTTCTCTCTCAACAACCCTCTATTCAACATGGGCTATTCTATTTCAATATGGGCTGAAACAGCATCTCCTGGGGCTCACTCTAAGAGGACATTATTTCCAACGGCGCACTTACGCAAATGACCTAGTCTTTTTCGCCCAATCTGAACAGGAGCTAGATGGATTGAGCAGTGTGCAAATGCGGCACGCAGCAACATGAACGTGGTCAAGTCGAGTGTCCTGGAAATCGACAGAGAGCTCTGGGAAGGGAGTTGCCACTCTGCAGGTGATGGAGACATTTCAGTGTTTGGGCATTATATATACGAGAGATGTCTGCTGTACAATGGTACTGGACTATCAATCATTTTACAAATCCTCCGCACAGTCATCCTTCGAGCTTTAGATATGATCCAAAGCGTTGCCTTCATTAACACTCATATGGGGTCCTGGCTACCTAATTTGCTGCAGGTCCCTCCGATGGCTCAAGTGGCAGCACAGTGGGTCCAGGTGGCTTTTGGATACTTTGTTAGAATGGACTTGTCTTCAAGATCCGATATGATACGGTCACCTTGCCCCTAGGAGAGGAGGACTGGGCTTATCAACGTTCATGCGCCCTCTGCATCAACACAATGCTCGAGATGTGGACCTATCGTAGACACAGTTTCACTGCCGCCTCCATCCTGCCTGTCCCATGTCGCACTCGCTCACATGGCGCCTGCGCTCTGCCACATCAAAACATTCTTCCTCGATTATGACTACGTGCACACGAATTTCCCCCGTACCAGAGCAACTATGGCGCGTCATGTGTATGGCCTGTTGATGACAAATCACCGACGAAATGTGTTTGAGAGATTCCACCCAGCAGTGGCATGGCCTGCGGTATGGCGAGCAATTCACCAAAAAATATTTCGTGACGGGGATCCGCGTCATCTGGTAACCCGTGGTTAACGAAAGTTTCCAATACAAAGACTGCACAACAATGCTCTAGCTGACTTTCCAATGTGCAAGCGGTGTCATGCGACCGACATGGCTGAAAATCGCCTGGAATGCGGACTTTCCGCGGATGCGTGGCTTGTAATTCGGAAGATGCTAACCTTCCATCTCCGAGTACCGTCACACACGATCGAGCACGGAATGCTCGTTCGCCCCGTGACACATATTTTCCTTAATAAAAGACTCGTGCAATGAACTGGATCAGAGGACTTTCTGTGCGCTACCTGTTTAGGGACAGTCACAAGGATGTCCTTGACTTTTGGATTTTCCTACAGGAACGAAACGATGAACTCTTCATGATTTCGTTAGAATTTTGCTAATTACTTGAGCAATGTATTCAAGGATCGCTTCACAGGTGGGTTGTATGGGGTAAGAGAAGGTGATTCTGGTGGACACTGATTTGCATCTAGAAACGTACCTTCGAACAAGTATGTAATCCAAGAAAACATACCTGTGTTACTGCTGTGGGGAAGCGAGACCAGCCAGTGTTTATTTTCTGATGTTTCGACTGGTCGTCGCTCCTTTGTTATATTACCAGAAGGGCATCCTCAACTTATTGTATGCTGTTTAATACTGTACTCGAATAAAATACAACGCTGTGAACAGGTTTCTTTTATCTAGTAATTGTGTTGTGTTCACTATTGTTGGTCCCATGGTTAGCATCATATGAGGAAAAAATACAGTGACTTTTTTTGTTCAAATTGTACAGCACGTTTTCCTCCTTGTCACTATTGTGGACTTCTTGCAAATAATAATAATAATAATAATAAAATGAAACTAAAATGTAGTAAAAAATGTTTAGCGTCGTCGCTTTCAGTGCAGAAAAGCCCATATTTGACTGATGGTATCTCCTCAGACTTTTTCTGAGATAAGTAGATAAAAAGTCACAGTTTCCAGTCACATAAAAAATGAATAAAGAAGAAAGAAAAATAGCGGTTAAGGCAACACTTCAAAATAAGCGTGAAATCTGGGTTCGAGTCCAGGTCCAACATAAATTTCCATGTGTCGCCAATAGCTGACGTCCATGCTTAGTTGCAGAATGCGAATCTGTTTCGTTATGTTTACCACAGCTGTAATCGTCAGTGACAATGTCTGCTTCTTCAGATACGTATGTGTGTCAGAAGGACACTGTATTGTGAACATTCAGACACTGTAAAATACAGACATTGTAACCACCAGTGACTGATTCTAAATGTTCGGGTATCCTGAACGTGTAAGTTAGATATGTTCTCGATTGAGAAAATGCCACCAGAGTTAATAAAGTATTCAGTACTTGCAATCTATAAGAAAAGGACACTTAAAATGACTGGAGAAGATAGTGAATAAGACTTCCTGCAGCGGTTTTGACTTGTCACACTACTGGACACATCGAAAATGAAAGCTGTGATCGTAAATGTTTCACAAGCCATGGGAGGTTGGTATTTATTAGAAACATAATACCTAGCAGATAAAACTGAAGGGCTGGTTTTTAGTTTATGTTTCAATCACATATAAAATGTTAATGTAAAGTATTTGTTTTTTTGAAGTAAAATTATTGAGTTCATTGACTCACTAGCCTGTGTACTACTTAAGGCGTGGCGGCGCCAGCTCATATTATTTCCGTCTTTCCGCTACTTACTTTCACGGTGCTTACTTTTAGTAGATGATCGTTGGCTCAGAGAGTTCGAAACAGGCCGCCAGTTTGGTGGGAACGGGCATAAGAGGTGCAGTGTAAGGGTATCGCTCATGGGTTTTCGCGCGCAGTGGTTCCTTAGGCTGTTAGTTCTGTTTGTGCCGAGATCGACTTGTCACTACTTTCGATAGTGACAATTACACTGCTGTATCGACGGTGTCCTCCTGCTACCTTCAACGGACTTGCAATTCCCTGCTTATCCATGTTGTGCAGATCTGGGCTCTTGCAGTTTTGCCCTCATTGTTTCCGCGCATGCAAGGACCATTAGCGGAAAATTTTGTGGTCATTACTGTTACGCTCTGATATCTGTGTCTCTGCTGTTAGATTCTTTTGTATCACTGATAAATTTTAATTTATCGTGATTAATCTTGGCAGCAACCATGTTGTACCTTTGTATTTATTTCACTGGTGGAAGTTTTGGTTGTAAATTAGTGACTGTCCCTGCATTGGCGATAAAGTGTACCATTGAGATCTTTACTTGGTGTGTATTACCAAGGCCATTAGCTGTGTAATACTTTTCAAATTCAGTGGTTTACTAGTGAAACTTAACTTCCACCTTATGCATGTGGCAATTTGCTGTTTTAGTGTTTAATGTAGTTTTTACTCAGTTGTATTAACATGGTAATGAGACATGTGGCATAAGTTCTGTTCACCGAGTTTGAGGTTTTTTTTACATCTCATAAAGTTTGTAATTTTATCTTTAATTTTTTAAAGGGGAATTCCCTATAATAATATGTGTGTTTTGAAACTAGGTTCTAGATGGTTGTAAATCCTGAAGACTGATTCAAGGAAACACTGTTCATAATGCCCAGCAATAAGTATTTCCTCGTAGGAGTAAGCTTAATTAATTATTTGTTCTATCTGTTTGATTCAAGTAAGCATCCAGCATTGCAGTTTGATTTAAAGTTTACATAAATTGTTTGGGGAGACGTTAATTATCCTATTTTTACACTCCTCGATCAATGATTTAAGATTTATTTTTTTCAGGCAGCTTTTTGGAAGTAATATTTACTACTTTATTTTATTATGTATTTTTTTCGGCTTATAGCCATGATACCTTAAGAAGCTGGTGATTGTTGTTCATGTAATTTGTATTTCTATAGCCTATATGTCACATATGTGGTGTCTGTTAGCTTGTGAAATCTTGTGAAACACAAGCCCAATATTTCAGTGGCTGCTGGCTGCAAGGATCTGTTGCTGTTGTGCCCCTGCAAGTGCCATCCAACAGTGTTTAAGGCATGTCCGCTGTTGATGTACTTGTTTTAACTTCTAAATATTCTGCCTAAAGACCTATATGTGAGCGATGTTGTAATTTTATTTAGAGCAATTCCTTCGCCTGTTCAGATATTTAAATATATACTTGGTGAGCTGAGGAATTTCAATGTAATTTCTGTTCTGATTGCCATCTCTTTAGACTTCTATTTTTAGTCCTAGCTCACTATTCCTTGCTTAAGCTTAATATGTCATTGCATCCATGCTGAGGATGTAAAAAAAAATTGTCAGATGTGCCACACTTGGGTGTTTTTTTTTCTAAATTATGATTTCTTAACTTAATAACAGTCACTGTTCAAAAAGACTGTGCAACAGTCACCTTTTACTTGCTCATTGTTTAAGAGAGGATTTATTATGATTTATTTTTATTTGTTGTTGGCTCTGGTAGAAAGTTTAGTCATATAAATCTGCTTCTTGAAACAATTGTTACCTAAGTGTGTTTGTAAATGATTCAGAATTCTACCACTAATTCCTCTGTATGTCTTTCTAAGTGCATCTGCCTTCTCAGTGCCAGTTTTAGTCTTTTAAGAAGCTCGAGTCATGCAGACTTGGAGTGCACATCAATTACTGTTCCGTTCTTCTGCTATTTCATCTTACATGTTGATTACAACAAGAGCAATATTTCATCAGAATAAGATATCAACAATAAAATATATCACAGAGGGGAAGGAAAAACAAACAAAAAATATTCTGGTTAAAATTAATTACAAAACATTACATTTTCTTCTTTGTTCATCACATAATTAAACATATTTATTCTACTTCAGTACTTTTCAAAATAGAATCTACTGCAAACAGTAGGCTGTTTCACTTCAAGTAATTACTCTCCTATGGTAAATTATGCACATAGTGTCACTGTTGAGAAAGTCAAGTTCCCCTTCATTGATAGCTGAAATCTTGATGGTGGAGATATACAGTACTACAGTTTTCCTAAAAATTTCTTGAGCCCAACATCAGATGCCTTCCTCCCTGCTCCTGTACTGTAAGTCCTTTGTTATATATTGCACTTCCACTATCACCTAGACACTTCAGATTCTGGAACATGCAAGCAGAAGAATCTTTGTTTTCTTAAATTACAACAAGTAACTGATAAGCAAATTATAAATTTTTTTAGCCCGAGTGATGTGTACTGCATATTACACTTACATTCTTTGTAATACAATAACAAGCACACCCAGTACACTGTAATAAAAACATGCACACTTATCAAGATAAGCATGATCATCACTCTCATGTGTAAAAAATCAATCACTTATCACCCTTTGTCTGAAGAATACATACTATTAACATATCACAAGATAAATTAAATATTTATGAACTCATAATATGATCTGCTTTACGAATAGATGACCAAGATTCACAGGCAAAATTCCTAATACCATACCATCCAATGGAGCTCTGACTAATTTGGTGTGAACCATTTCGCTGGACAGTCAACCTTTACATGGTCAATGATACATGAAATGATGTCCCTTTGCATGTCAAACATTTATCTAATATTAAATTAATTGTAAATAGATGTTCCAATTATGACATAACTTTATAGTACTGAGAGAATCTCCCAGGCCACTTTGGACTATATCTGAAGATTAATTCAATAATTAAAAATAAATGAAAACAAGGAATTTGGAGTGCAGACAAGAGAAGAATCTCCTCAAGTTTTCACTTCACTGGCACTCAGAATGTAAGTAGTCTCTGTTGTTGCAACTTCCCACAAGCTGTGCATCAGCTCAGTATCGTCTGTTGTGGTAACCTCATGCCACCTTGTGACATTATACCCTTGCTCAACTCAGATCAAAGCTGTGGAAATAAGGTAGTGGCTCCAAGAACCAGAAATACTACAACCTACAAAAGACATAGTAGATGAAAATGTGTTGCGATCTTTGATCTTGCAACATTGATTTACCACCTTGATATTATGGACACAACTGAGTTACAACATAGTGTTGCAAGAAACATTGTTGATTTGTGCAGACCTGCAACAGAAGGGCTCTTGAAGAAAGTTTGCGCTTGAATTTACTGGTTGCTATTAATGTATGACGTTACAGTATTGAAAATTAAATATTCTTTCAATTGGTGGTTCCTGACAGGAAAAGGAACAGAACAGTTGTTCTAAGAAAAGAAGAAACGAAGAAACTGATAGAAGTACAAGAAGATTTCCATATCAGAAATCTGAGTGCTACTTCTGTGGTGTCCTTTGTCAATTAGTCAGTTGGTCATATGATTCTGCTGAAACATTGTTGCACAAGATGGTGAAATAGAGCAGTGATGTGTCTAGCTGGAAAGGACACTTACAAGGATGAAATTATGGTAATTCTTGATACTGTGGACCAATAATAATTGCAAATCAAAATAACTTTCCAAGTAGAACATCCAACTCAGATAACATTGCCCATTCAAACTTCAGTCTTCACATTAGTGGAAACATTGCAACACATGCAACACTTCAACAGTCCATATACAGGAACAACATTAAGTAAAGGGACAAATTTCAGCTGGTGATACCTGACAGGAAAAGGGACAGAACAGTTTATATCAATGTATATGTGGAAATGGAGGGCAAGTCGGCAATAAAGCAATTAGTACAGGAACATTACATAACACATTATATGGTATTAATTTTACCACATTACAAAAGATATTCAAAGTGTCCACCTTGAGAAGCAATGCAAGCATTCACATGTCACATCATGGATAGCCCAACTATTTCGAATTTATCATGCTGCAACTGAATATGATACACGGACACACTATTCAAACTTCTGCACATCATCAACTGTTTCAGCAGACACAATGTTATGCAGATGCCCCCACAAGTAAAAATCAGAGGGGCCTCTCTTGTGGAAGATTTTATGGTACTGTTGAACAGTGATGCAGAAGTGGGCTGGTGCTTCATTATGCATCAGACACATTATTGGTCATACAGCTAAAGGCACGTTCTTCTGAAAAAGAGCAGGGTGTTCTGTAAGAATTCCACAGATGCGGGTCTACTAAGGAACTGTGTCAAACCAATGGTCGAAGCAGGTTGGCGATAATAATCCCTGCCCACACATTGGTGCTAAACCGCTGCTGATATGACGATTCAACCATTCTTTGTGAATCTTTCATAGGCCATAGCTGACGATTATGCAAGTTTATGATGGCATCTATCTAAGCACACTTCATTGTTAAAGAGTTCTGATGTGAGAAACCCCATAACCATCGCGGTCTGTTGTAAATATCAGCAACAAGATCTTTGTCTTCAAGAACAATCCACTTCGATAATCTCTGCACACATTTTGACTGATACATATACTATCGGTGTGATGCAGGATACACAATGTTGGTCCTGTGGATTAACCCATGCTGGCAGGCCACAAGACTGGTTCTTGTACTTGAGCTGGTTCAATATTATGTAGTGCCTGTTGTGCAAGTGCTGCTGGATGAACATCAGTAATAGGTCTATAGGTTTGCACATACTGTCTTCATTGCTACAACTTTTTTCATCATGGAATGTTGGCAGATTTTCCCCCCACCTTTCGGATAAAGGTCAATTGAAATATATATAAAATTATGGGAAATTCAAATCTGGAAGGAAATTCAAACCAGTTCGGGTTTTCTCCTACTTGTGTGATGTAACTGAGGATGTAAGGTGGTTATTCTAAGTGTAAAATTGCTATAAATTGAAAAATCCAAGATGGGAAGTTATCTTATTGGTTGAAAATCTAAGGTGCTGGACTCTGGGATACAGATGCAGCCTGCATAGTTGTCGGTTTCCTCCCTGGGTCAGTCATGTCAAACTGTCAAACTCCAAGATTGGTAGCCCTGTGATATTGTTGCAGCCTGCATGAAATCTCGATTTCAAAGAGTTGCTCTACATATGGATCACCCTCTCCTACAGCATGACAATGCCAGACCACACATGTGACATGCAATATCTGCAACAATCTGAAGTCTTGGTTTCACTGTAATGGGTCGTCCTCCACACAAGCCAACTTGACCCAACCAGTTTTCATGTTTCCAAAACTTAAAAAAATATCTTCGAGAAATTCACTTAGATAATAATGAAGTGATGTAACCAGAAGTCAAACAATCTGCAATAACAGTATCAACATCCTGGTCGCTTGTTTGGAGATATGTGTTCCCCATTTGAGTGACTATGTTGACAAATAAATATGTCGGCCTGATGAGTAAAGATCTAAAATGTTAATAACACCTGCTTTATTTAAAACACTATAAGAGGTTTCACATAAAAAATCGGAGGCATTACTTTTCAGCATGCACTCATAGTTGCAATTCTCAAAACTAGTACAGTGTGTGTGAAAGTCTTGCAATTACAGTCCATGTGGCTTAAGTAAAAATGGCGGGGGAATTTAAAAATGCAGGAATTAAACTTATGCTTAACTCCATACTGAGAAATGGTGGGAAATTCTAAATCTTGTTAAGTTAAAAATTACCAATACTCCACTCATACATTCTGTAGGGGAATTAAAGAGATTTGGAAATGGAAACTTGTCCTGTGGTTAGGAATTGTGCAGTGTAATGATAGGAACTATGATTGTAAAATTTATCACAAATATAACTGTGTGGGACTCAAATGATCACAATGACAAACTGTTTTTATTACTTCTTGTATAACGACATCTACACAATGTACAAATTTTAGAGTTCCAATGTATGATTGTTCTTCAGCTGTTAATGGTCTCATTTCTTTAATTTCAGAATAAATTCTTCCAATTCCTTCTACTTGATGACCCTAAAGGGTGAGGTAGAACTCATGGAGACGGAAGGAGTGGGTGGTCGGCCTATGATGATTGCCTGGGTTTTGGAGGGGTTAAGGTGAAGGGACCACTGGTTACACCAAGTGGTGAACTTGTCAAGATGGGTTTGGAGGGTGCATTGGGACCGTTGAAGGGATAGAGAGCAAGGTAGGCAGTGTCATCAGCATATTCGAGAAGGTGGACAGGTGGGGGTGGCTTGGGTATATCAGTGGTGTACAGGAGATAGAGGACGCCAGCAGTAGGATAAAAGATGCGAGAGTTGGTGTTGTGGAGGGCGACATGGGAAGGACAGTGTGAGAGGGAGGAAGCAACCAGATAGACAAAATTGTAAGGTTTGGGGTTTAAAGAGGAGACCGGGATGCCATACATGGTCATAGGCATTTTGGAGGTCGAGAGAACCAAAAATGGCGGAGCGATGGGTGTTAAGCTGGAGGGAGAGAAGGTGAACGAGGTTAAGGAGTCGGTGTTCAGCGCAGAAGGAGGGTCGGAAGCTACACTGGGTAAAGGGGAAGAGGTGGTGTTAATTAAGGTGCTGATGGATACGACAGGAGAGGATGGATTCGAAGACTTTGCTGAAGATGGAGGTGAGGCAGATGGGACGATAGGAGGGGCGACAGAAGGGGGTTTGAGGAATAAGAGGAAGCGGGAAGTCTTCCACGGGGTAGAAGGCGTTAGAGAGGATGACGTTATAGAGATGGGCAAGGACAGTCACGAAGGAGCTCCTAACATCGTGTCAGATCTCCTTTTCTTACTCGGCATAGAGCAGCAACTCAACGTGGTGTGGATTCAACAAGTCATTGGAAATTGTGTCGAGACAAAAGTTTTCGAGCGCTGTGACGCATTCTCAGTCGCTTCAGCGAGGTTGGAAAGTTGTTAACAGTTGAAGAATGGTTGTAAATGTAACCACGTTCTGTAACGAAAGTCTTTGTATGTCAGATTATTGTAGAAAAGCGAGCAAATGTCGGCATTTGATCGTTCGCGCAAGTAGCGGCGAAGAGTCTCCATGCGCCAGCTGCAGAAGCCAGCAGCTGTCCATGTCAGGGATTCCATTGCATCCATCTGTCCACTATTCGACGCGGCGAAGCCCGCAGAAGAATAAATACTTAATTGTTAAAAGCAATGGAATCGTGACGTGATTGTCAAAAATTGCTTCCCGTATGGTTTTCGTGTGTTTGAAGTTCAGTCCTAGACGAGAGCCCCACGCGAGAGTTTCTCTCTGAAAGTTCTTAAGGCCCGCGTCACCTAGGATGGCGCTTCCGCACATTAAGGTGGTGTGGAAAGAAAAGGGCGGGGGGGGGGGGGGGGATGAGGACTGCGCATACGGGGCAACAGAGAGCGGGCAAAGTCCATGTTGCAGAACTGCTGTGCTGCGGACAACTATCAGGCTCGTTTGCCTACGGTACATTGTATTATACGTTCAAATCTGTGAGGGGAATAATAAATATTAAAACCAATTTCGATCAGTCTTCATGAGACGAATGTTAATTCGCGTCTTGACGACATTGCGTCCACAGATTTACTCTGCATGACATCGGGAGACGACAACAGTTGACACAGATTTGTCAAGATGTGAAGTACAATTTATGACAATCGTCTAACGATTAGGTGCTTGAAAATGCTTGCAATAATTACCATTTACCGCGATTTGAACTGCAATATAAGTAAAAATTTAATACACAACAAAATTAAATTCAAGCACAAACCGAAATCATTATATTTGCTTGCCAACTGCTTCCAGTCAATAAAATTTTTAAAAATGTGTAAGGTGTGTATGTGTGTGTCGATGTGTTCGACCATAGTTAAGTGAAATCGCTGCGAGTAGAAAAGGATTAGTGGCAGAAAAGACTAATGTAAAAGACTATCGTAAAAATTATCAGTAAGTTGCCACACTTTTCCCTGTTAACGTGCATTATGAGTGTAAACTAAACACGTTCGATATTACGGTGAGAGACCGCTTTTATAATCCACTGAACAAGCAAACAATTAATCATCATCTGCGAATAACTCCAGGAAATGTTGGCCGATAACATCGAAAACCACCGATATCTGGACAAGTAACAGTTGCTGTCATTTTATGGCCTTATCCAGTTCGTGCCTTGAAAATGACTCGGATTTATATGTGGAAATATCGGACTCCTGACGAATTTACCCCGCAGCTTTCCCGTGTGTTATTAAAGCATACAACATGATGAGAGAAGTTTAACTTCTCCTTGGCCAATAATTTAAACGTTGTAGTCCGCATAACTAAAAGAATACTAAGTCCTAATCGAAAAGGCTAGGAAGTTCTCATTATTATGTACGCAACTTGTATGTTGACGAACACATGTTTTAAACCAGGAGTCTTTAAAACTAAGAAATCTTATTATTGCTTTGTTTCAAAGTCTACATCGTAACACCATCATCACTTCTGTGTGAGTCTGTTTCCGAACAATCTGATTTTAAATTTACGTTGATATGTTTAAGGCATATATCCATCATCACTTCCCTGTCAGATTCTTCTTACTGAAGCCTTTCAGCCTGCGGCACAGATAGTGAGCAGGCTGAAGGTGGAGTGTTGTCTATTGCCCCATTCTCTATTGTCTCAGGCACAAGCGATTCACTGTATGTTATCTTGAATGTTTTGTTTTTCTCCCAAATAGCCTTAAAACCCTTTGCCCAAATTAATTCTATGGGGTTACACTGACAGTGGCAAGGGAGTAAACGAAAAACTGTGTGTCCCCATTCACGTGCACGGAAGTCAAGTTCGTATGTTCTGTCATGTGACTTGTATAAAGTAACGAGCTGCAGGAGATCGGCACGAGTCTCGTTTATACAGTGCTTAATGTTTTTATTTTTAAGCTGGGGAATAACATTCGCTTTTCTGATGTTCTTGATGTTTTCTCTATAACAGTTGAATTATAATTAGCAATGACCGACTTCGAAGCAAGGTAGGACAAGAATTGTGAATCACTACACGAAAATGACAGCATTCATTACCGAATTGCAATCACTGCTGTTTTTCTTACACATAAATACAAGTTTATTCTCAGAAACAAAACCAGTAGAAGAGTCAGCAAGCAGAATAATTATCCGAGAACCTATTCCTATGAGAACTTTAAAACTACCAGTACCATCACTCATTTTCCAGAAGATCTTCTTCGAATGATTCTAATTGACTCGTGTTTCATCAAGGTATTACGCTGCTGAACTACCTCCTTCTCTTGCATCGTGAATCTTTATGTGGGATTTAGTTCGTGCTGCACCTGTTACTTCTTTGAACTAAAAGCTCTCTTCTTAACGTATCTGGAACCAACATCTTTTAAAATTCTTTACATTGACGAATCTGAATAACAGTAACACATTTCTGTAATATCAGGCATTCATCATTCACATGAAGCAGTTTAAAACATCGTTGTTTAAAGTGGTTAAAATGACTCTAAGCACTAGGGGACTTAACATCTGTGGTCATCAGTCCCCTAGACTTAGAACTACTTAAACCTAACTAACCTAAGGACATCACGCACATCCATGCCCAAGGCATGATTCGAACCTGCGACCATAATAGCAGCGCGTTTCCAGACTGAAGCTCCTAGAACCTCTCGGCCATAGCGGCTGGCGACAGCGTTGTTAAAACCATCCATTTGTGTTACAGGTTCTTTGCGATTTCGATGCTTTACAGGCGACACGAAACCAACTGTTTCTACGATTCCTACAGCTCTGACACTTTCGTTTACAATTCTTTTTATAATTCTCTTGTCGACACCAAATGGTTCTGCAGTCCGGTCTTATGTTTTCAAGTGTCAGCAGCAGGAGACCTGCTTTCAAATTCACGTTTGAAAAAGTTATAAATGCGGTAAATAATCCTCCTCGCTTGCTTGTGAAGCACTTCACATCTATTGTCGTCACCTTCTTTTTTTAAAAAAAAATCGCTGTTAAGCATTTACATATACACATTCACAGCTATACTGCTCCAAGAAAAAAAGGAAACAAAAGAATTGACAGTTTAATTAATAATTCGGTTGTCGCGAAGTACAGCAACAGTGCAGCATGTAGGAGCAAGATTCTCGCTCTCTAGCTGTGACACTCTGCTATTCGCCTGTAAGGAGAATGCATATTATTGGCTGCCAGTGGCTAGTGGAGGGGGATGCGCAGAATGGCTGAAAATTGGGCCACCTTCTTACATGACACGAACTTTAGTTAGGCATAGCGTATATTACTCACCTTGGGAAAGAACTGATCGCGGATATAGTCGAGATCGCGAATATCGTCGATAAGTTTGAATGGCGATACCGATTTAGAATCCGATCGATTTTGAGTCACTAAGTTAGTGTGATTAGTTTCAGTAGACGAGTACTATAGTGTGTCTGCTTTGAATTTATTCCGTAAGAGATCAAAATGGTTCAAATGGCTCTGAGCACTATGGGACTTAACATCTGTGGTCATCAGTCCCCTAGAACTTAGAACTACTTAAACCTAACTAACTTACGGACATCACACACATCCATGCCTGAGGCAGGATTCGAACCTGCGACAGTAGCGGTCACGTGGTTCCAGACTGAAGCGCCTAGAACCGCACAGCCACACATGCCGGCTCCGTAAGAGAAATTTAGTTTATGCTCAGGTCAGTTAATTTGAGAGTGTTCTGGTCGTAAGCTCTGGAAAGGCTTAGGTACGACATCATACTTGGAGAATGTGTTAGTTGTCGCCGGTCGCAGTAGCCGAGCGGTTATAAGCGCTTAAGTCCGGAACCGCGCGACCGCTACGTCGCAGGTTCGAATCCTGCCTCGAGCATGGATGTGTGTGATGTACTTAGGTTAGTTAGGTTTAAGTAGTTCTAAGTTCTAGGGGACTGATGACCTCAGATGTTAAGTCCCATAGTGCTCAGAGCCATTTGAACCTTTTGTTACTTGTCGCTGGAAGGGCGTAGATAAAGTTTATCCGTGGTCACGGAGGGAAACGATGATGGGCTAGCGTGGTGAGGAGAAGTTACGCACATTTTGAGGAAGTTGTGTTCCATATTTGGAGAAGCTTTGTGTTCATAAGAGTGATAGTCAGTCAAAGAAGTGGATTATTAGTGCGATTCGTGGTTTTCCTGGTGTGCGCAAGACTTACAAAGTCGTTGTGGTTGCATTTTGTGGTCTTTAGAGGAACGCACGCTCTAAGGTAATTGGGCGTTTGCGATAATTTTGTGGTTATGACGCCTACTCTAAGATAAATGAGTGTTGAGCAGTTGTGTTTGTTGAGGTTTTAGTGCACACTACTGGCGTATCGTACACGGCTTATGTACCGTTGAGTTAAAGTCTCAATTGGTGTTTAATGAGAGCCAGGAACCAGTATCTCCATATTTTACATTGAGAGAACACAGCTGTTGTTGCCCATAAATTAGAGAACTTCAACAGTAATGATACATTTGCAGCCTAGCGGAACCAACTGACGTAAAACGATGATATCCCATTGCTTGATAGAACCACGAGTGACAATTAAATTAGTAACCGTTAGTGGGAAGGCGAAAGCCAACACCTGTAGAGGCTGAGCCTTGCTTGTAATTTTAAATTTAGTAGTGGTGGTATCTAGGCTTTTTGTTTTAATTTTTTTATCTTTCGTAGTTTCCGATTTGTGTGAGGGCTTTAACTTTTGTGTCATTGAAGTTTAAAAGTTGTATTGAAATTAATTAATTAAGTTAAATAAAGAAAGAGGTAAACTTAAACCTGCGTTACATGTGTCAGTTTAGTGGAAAGGATAGAATCCTAATGAAGTATATAGTTACGCAAGTTGCCTAAACAGGGGAAAGTTATTATTTTGAATTTCAAAGCATTCAAAAGCGACTATCGCAAAGATCAGTCAGTTCTAGTAGTATCAAAGATAAAGAAACAAAGAATGCGGTTTGTCGTACTACTAATTCAGTAACGATTAAAGTTTAGTAAGTATTAAAAACAGTTTTAATCGGAATTTCACTTGAGATATAAAAAAGGAAATAATAATGTTCATAATTAAAAGATTATTTCAATATCCTAAAGAGATAAAGATAAGAAAAGATATAATAAGAGAGATCAGAGGTCACCGAAGTTAATGCTACCGCAGAGGTAGCTATCACGGTATCGCTCGATGATGGTAAAATTATAACTTTGACTGCTACGATCAGAATTCTAGTACAAAAAGACAAGTTGGCATTTGAGGGATTTTATTAAATCGGTACTTACCTTAAGTAAGATTAGTAGTAGCTACGGTAAATAATTAATACGTGTGTTGTTGTACATTGCGTTTTTCGTAATAATTTGGCGCGCTCCGCTGCAGAGCGTATTATTTGCCGATAGCATTCAAAAAAATGGCTCTGAGTACTATGGGACTTAAAATCTGAGGTTATCAGTTCCCTAGAACTTAGAACTACTTAAACCTAACCAAGCTAAGGACATCACACACATCCATGCCCGAGGCAGGATTCGAACCTGCGACCGTAGCAGTCGCGCGGTTCCAAACTGAAGCGCCTAGAACCGCTTTTTTTTCCCCAATTTATTAGTCACAACATTCCACAGTAGTGCATAATTTTCAACTGACATTTAAAAGTAATAAAACAAACTAAAATTAATTACAGGTTTCTTGCCATTTTAGAAAAAACCCGTCTAAACCAGATAGTTATGTTCGTCACTTGATCGTATTGATCGTATTTGTTTTTCAAAGATCAAATTGTCTCTCGTTTCTTCATGTTCTGAATCGCAGCATCGAAAATGGAGTTCACATGACTGTTCTTCTGAGGAAGTTGGCGTACGTATCATAATAATTATTCATGCGTAGTAGCTTGTGATGCTGGTCGGAAATGTACGTCCAAAAATCTCCTTCGCTCCTTTCTCTACTGGACAGTAGGTAAAATACCGCGTGTCCCTTCAACCAGTTGACGGCATTTTTCTTCCAGGTGGGGTTCAGCTCTTCGTCCGGCTATAAAAGGCACGCAGGTGTTATCAAATACGGCGGTTTTCTCTGCATAGTTGCTAATTTTTTTCTGATTCGGCCACCTCGGCCGCCTGCCGATAGCTTTGTTTTGAGGTAAATACGTAGCTGTAGCCGTAGTTATCTCGCATCGTGAAGCTATTAAATGGCTTAAAGAGGTGGAAATAGTAAATGTTATAATCTATAATATCACAGTACACGTGACATAACGTGTACATAATTCCCATAAGAGTTGTTGGATTATTCATTTCCTTAGCAAGGTTGAATTAGAGGTCGTGTTTGGATGTCATTTTAAAGTACCGTGAGTGCAAAGTTTAAACAATTTACATTTTGTATAAGCGATAATACAAGCGCTGACGGGTACGAACTTTTCACACTTCCCCGCGGTAGTAACATTATTGACGAGCACAGTAAATTGGATTTAGTTGACATTATATACCGTACACGTACTAATGGCATGCGCCTTCTTCTAAAGTACACTAGCAGATGGGTTATTTGCGCGCAGCCACTAGAACGTGCATGTAATAACTATCGTGGATCGAAATTTAACGTATTATATTAGTACTGGGGACGCGGCGCGGCTAATTATATAGTTAAGGCTATGTTATTTGGACAGGTTAGCGTAACATCTCGCCACGCCACTGAAGTGGCACAGTAGAACTACCCTGCAGAAATACTGAGCCTTGCTGCCTCTATAGCCATAAACAATTGCGAAAGTGTTGCCCGTGCAGGATTTTGTGCACGAACTGGTCCCTCGATTATATCCCATAAATGTCCCATGGAATACACGTCGGCCGCTCTGGGTGGCCAAATCATTCACTCGAACTGTCCAGAATGTTCTTCAAACCAATCGTGAACAATTGTGGTCTGGTGACAAGGAGTAACGTCATCCATAAAAATTCCGTCGTCGTTTGGGAACATGAAGTCTATTAATGGGTGCAAATGGGCTCCAAGTAGCCGAACTACCCATTGCCAGTCAATGACTGGTTCAGCTGGAGGAGAAGACCAAGTCTATTCCATGTAAACACAGCCCACACCATTACACACACACCACCAGCTAACACAGCGCCTTGTTGACAGCTTGGGTCCATGGCTTCGTGGAGTCTCTGCCACACTCGAACTCGAGCAGCAGCTCTTACCGGCTGGAACTGGGATTTTCTGACAAGTCCACAGTTTTCCAGTCGTCTAGGGTTCAAGCGCTATGGTCAGGAGGTTAGGAGAGGGGCTGCAGGCAATGTCGCGCTGTTAGCGAAGACACTCGTCTGTTGGCATAGCGCATTAACACCGAATTTCGCCGCACTGTCCTAACGGATAAATTCACCATACGTCCCATATCGATTTCTGAGGTTATTTCACGCAGTGTTGCTTGTCTGTTAGCACTGACAACTTTGCTGTTGTCTCTCGGTGGTTAAGCGAGGGTCGTTGGCCACAGCGTTGCCCGTGGTGGGAGGTAATGCGGAAATTGGTATTTTTGCACACTCTTGACTCTGTGGGTCTCAGAATATTGAATTCCTGAATGATTTCCGAAATGAAATGTTACCTGCATCTAACTCCAACTACCATTTTGCATTCAAATCTGTTAATTCCCGTCATGTGTCTATAGTCATATCGGACACCTTTTCCCATGAATCACCTGAATACAAATGACAGTTCCACTAACGTACTGCCCTTTTACACCTTCTTCATGCGATGCTACCGCCATCTGTACATGTGCTGAAAGACGACGAAACTGACGGTCGATATTTGATACGTAGATTATATAGAATGACATGCAGATCGAATTAATTTGATTTGAAAATAGCGTATTCCTTTATTTTTATTAAAGAATATCCGATAGTGACTGCTAATACATTAAGTACTTGAAGTCGTTTTATTTTTTTAGAATTACGTTTGGCTGAGCTGGCAATTTATCAGACAGCACATCAAAGTGGACCAAAGGGCACCATTAACTTAATGCAAGTTGTGAAAGGTGACGCCGGAACCAGGTAGGACAGTGTTGGCCGAAGGCTGTTGTGTGTACTGGACGCGATGAGGGGCACCGCCCGTGAGCTGACACAATGTAGACAGCAGATAACGCCACGGCCGCAGAGGGATCGTTGGAATACCGCGTGAAATGACCACTGCTCCCACGTTCCTATAGCGGTTTTCTGACTGGAATTCGCTAGTAGGAAAAGGGAGAGAAGGAAACATAATAGGTGAATATGGATTGTGGGTAAGAAATGAAAGAGGAAGCCGTCTGCTAGAACTTTGCACAGAGCATAACATAATCATAGTTAACACTTGGTTTAAGAATCATGAAAGACGGTTGTATACATGGAAGAATCCTGGAGATACTGGAAGGTATCAGATAGATTATATAATGGTAAAACAGAGCTTCGGGAACGAGGTTTTAAATTGTAAGACATTTCCAGGGGCAGATGTGGACTCTGACCACAATCTATTGGTTATGAACTGCAGATTAAAATTGAAGAAACTGCAAAAATGTGGGAATTTAAGGAGATGGGACCTGGATAAACTGACTAACCCACAGATTGTACAGAGTTTCGGGGAGAGCATAAGAGAACAATTGACAGCAGTGGAGGAAAGAAGTACAGTAGAAGAAGAATGCGTAGCTCTGAGGGATGAAGTAGTGAAGGCAGCAGAGGATAAAGTAGGTAAAAAGACGAGAGCTAGTAGAAATCCTTGGGTAACAGAAGAAATATTGAATTTAATTGATGAAAGGAGAAAATACAAACGTCTCAAAAATGAGATCGACAGCAAGTGGAAAACGGCTAAGCAGGCATGGCTAGAGGACAAATGTAAGGATGTGGAGGCTTATCTCACTAGGGGTAAGTAGATACAGCCTACAGGAAAATTAAAGAGACCTTTGGAGAAAAGAGAGCCACTTGTATGAATATAAAGAGCTCAGATTCAAACCCAGTTCTAAGCAAAGAAGGGAAAGCAGAAAGGTTGAAGGAGCATATAGAGGGTCTATACAAGGGCGATGTACTTGAGGACAATATTATGGAAATGGAAGAGAATGTAGATGAAGATGAAATGGGAGATATGATACTGCGTGAAGAGTTTGACAGAGTAGTGAAAGACCTGAGTCGAAACAAGGCCCTGGGAATAGACAACATTCCATTAGAACTACGGACGGCCTTGGGAGAGCCAGTCCTGCTCACCATTTGGAGAGCAAGATGTACGAGAAAGGCTAAATATACTCAGACTTCAATAAGAATATAATAATAACAATCCAAAAGAAAGCAGGTGTTGGCAGTTGCAAAAATTACCGCACTATCAGTTTAATCAGTCACAGCTGCAAAATACTAAAGCGAATTCTTTACAGACGAATGGAAAAACTGGTAGAAGCCGACCTCGGGGAAGATCAGTATGCATTCCGTAGACACACTGGAACACGTGAGTCAATACTGACCTTACGACTTATCTTAAAAGAGAGATTAAGGAAAGGCAAACCTACGTTTCTAGCATTTGCAGACTTAGAAAAAGCTGTTGACAATGTTGACTGGAATACTCTCTTTCAAATTCTGAAGTTGGCAGGGGTAAAATACAGGGAACGAAAGGCTATTTACAATTTGTACAGAAACCAGATGGCAGTTATAAGCGTCGAGGGGCATGAAAGGGAAGCAGCGCTTGGGAAGAGAGTGAGACAGGGTTGTAGCCTCTATCCGATGTTATTCAATCTGTATATTGAGCAAGCAGTAAAGGTAACAAAAGACAAATTCGAATGTACAGTGTCTTGAAACAAGGATATAAGATGAACATCAACAAAAGAAAAACGAGTATAACGGAATGTAGTCGAATTAAGTCGGGTGATGCTGAGGGAATTAAATTAGGTAATGAGAGATTTAAAGCAGTAAATTAGTTTTGCTATTTGGGGAGCAAAATAACTGATGTTGGTCGAAGAAGATAGGATATAAAATGTAGACTGGCAATGGCAAGGAAAGCGTTTCTGAAGAAGAGAAATTTGTTAACATCGAGTATAGATTTAAGTGTCAGGAAGTCGTTTGTGAAAGTATTTGTATGGAGTGTAGCCATGTATGGAAGTGATACATGGACGATAAATAGTTTGGACAAGAAGAGAATAGAAGCTTTCGAAATGTGGTGCTACAGAAGAATGCTGAAGATTGGATGGGTAGATCACATAACTAATGAGGAGGTATTGAGCAGAACTGGGGAGAAGAGGAGTTTGTGGCACCACTTGACAAAAAGAAGGGACATATTCTGAGGCATCAAGGGATCACAAATTTAGCATTGGAGGGCAAGTGATGAATACACTAAACAGATTCAGTAGGATGTAGGTTGCAGTAGGTACATGATAGAGTAGCATAGAGAGCTGCATCAATCCAGTCTCAGGACTGTAGACAACAACAACAACAAGGTGGGCAACAATGAGTCTTGGGCGGAAAATGCAGAGAAGATGGCGCCAATTTGCCGATAGGAGGGCAATATACCTGTGCCCACTACGTAGGCTCTGTGAAAGCTACAGCTCTCTGCAAAACATGACAGATGAGGTTTGAGGATTCTATAAATGTGATATTGCAACTTACTCATCCCAAAAATACCTGTAGCTGCCCCGTCACACATATTAAGTAGACAAGGATCTTAGTAGGGTCGTAGGAAACAACAGGCTGTAACACAATAATGCGTTCCTTTGAGGCAACAACCGGACAGAGCCAAAGCAAATTCCTTTCTTAAACTGTAGGTCTCTAGGTGAGAAAATGCGGGAATTTTTTTGGACAGCCTGGTCTGACAAAGTAGTTTTGGAAAATTATTGAGACATTTGTTATTGGATGACTGTTCGTGAGAGGCTAGGACTGACTCTCGAAGAAGGGATGAATGTTATGAGGAAATACAGGAGGACCTAAGGACACTTCGTCTGATGTAGTTAGAGAAACACTCGGAATTCCGCTCACAGAATTTGCTGCGAGAAGCAGTCATTTTACTTTGCAGCTCCAATTGGAGCATACTGTTAAGTTTGCTTTAGGTAGCTTTTCGGGAAATGGTAAGATCTGCAATTGGCTTCGGCGTCTACAGGTCGCAATGTATTTAGTAAACGTTAGAGTGCTAATGAATAGCAGGGAGACGCCGTTCTGCCATGGATAGCTTTAGGAACTGAAATTTTGGCAGTCACTATCGTCAGACTGCACAAACGGATCCGTAAGCTAATAATATAGTAACATATCTATCGGTTCCTTGCCTTGAATCTCTGCCAACTTATGTTACTTGTAACTATTTAACGTTATTATGATAATTTGTCAGTGAATAGGATGTTATTAAACATGTTCATGTCATACTTCAGTGTAACTACTGCACTTGTTTGGAATGAGGGTTTATACTAATAAATAGAATGTATGGTACTCTGACTTTCATTACATATGTATCTCACCTAGTCACAAAATTAAATTACATGGTACTGTTCCACCACTCCTTTGAAGCCTGTAGGGCCATAATTTAGAGTCAATTAACAATAATTTTGTGACTTAGTTTACAGTCTTCATTGGGCGTCTATATACTGATACATGTTAATTACATAAAGGCGTTGGCGGTGGGGTAGTATAGCGTTTATCACTAGCCTATGACTTCTCGCCTTAGTGTAGGTCTGTCGCCGGTCCCTCATAATTGAGATCCCTGTGTGCGTTGGGGTTGTACACTTTGGCATAGCGAACTCGAATGCAATAATTCCCTAAGCGTTTCTGCTCCAGTTATATACTTTCCCTACCGCAATACGAGCCAATTACGTCGCCAGGCATCATTCAGTCTCGCAGTGGTAGTGTTCATAATATTTTGCCTCATCACGCTATATACACTATGTGATCAAAAGTATCCGGACACCTGGCTGAAAATGACTTGCAATTTCGTGGCGCCCTCCATCGGTAATGCTGGAATTCAATATGGTGTTGGCCCACCCTTAGGCTTGATGACAGCTTCCACTACCTCAAGCATACGTTCAATCAGGTGCTGGAAGGTTTCTTGGGGAATGGGAGCCCATTCTTCAAGGGGTGCTGCACTGAGGAGAGGTATCGATGTCGGTCGGTGAGGCCTGGCACGAAGTCGGCGTTCCAAAACATCCCAAAGGTGTTCTACAGCATTCAGGTCAGGACTCTGTGTAGGCCAGTCCCTTACAGGGATGTTATTGTCGTGTAACCAATCCGCCACAGGCCGTGCATTATGAACACGTGCTCGATCATGTTGAAAGATGCGCTCGCCATCCCCGAATTGCTCTTCGACAGTGGGAAGCATGAAGGTGCTTAAAACATCAATGTACACCTGTGATAGTGACACGTAAAACAACAAGGGTGGGGAGTGGGGGGGGCAAGCCCCCTCCATGAAAAACACGACCACACCGAAACACCACCACTTCCGAATTTTAGTGTTGGCACTACACACTCTCGCAGATGATGTTCGCTGGGCATTCGACGTACTCACACCCTGCCATCGGATGGCCATATTGTGTACCGTGATTCGTCACTCCACACAAATATTTTCCACTGTTCAATCGTCCAATGTTTAGGCTCCTTACACCAACCGGGGCGTCGTTTGGCATTTACCGGCGTTATGTGTGGCTTATGAGCAGCCTCCCGACCGTGAAATCCAAGTTTTCCCACCTTTCTCCTAACTGTCAAAGTACTTGCAGTGGATCCTGATGCAGTTTGGAATTCCTGTGCGATGGTCTGGTTAGATGTCTGCCTGTTACACATTACGACCCACTTGAACGGTCGGCGGTCTCTGTCAGTCAACAGACGAGGTCGACCTGTACGCTTTTGTGCTGTACGTGTCCCTTCACGTTTCCCCTTCACTATCACATTTGAAACAGTGGTCCTATGGATGTTCAGGAGTGTGGAAATCTCGCGTACAGGCGTATGACGCAAGTGACACCCAATCACCTGACCACGTTCGAAGTCCGTGAGTTCCGCAGAGCGCCCCATTCTGCTCTCTCAAGATTTCTAATGACTAATGAGGTCCCTGAGTACCTGTCTGTAGGTGGCAGCACAATGCCTCTAATATGAAAACGTACGTTTTTTGGGGGTGTTCGGATACTTTTGATCACATAGTGTTTATAGTGAAATAATAGTGAACGAAGAAACTTTAACAACAACAGGGATAATTATAATAGCAATGTTAGAAGAAATTTTGGTAGGAATGATCAGCACTTTAATTCAAACAGAGAATGGGAAAATCGAAACAGGTCCTGGGGTAATGACATGAGAGAAGGTAACCCGAGGCAGGGAAACGACAGACATAGGCCTTTAAACGACTAAATGCTCCACTGGGAGTCTGTCAGGAATTTTCAAAATCAGGCTAATTTCACCCGGAACAGACAGCACTATAATCAGAGACCTACCCAGTATAGACAGTATGCTTATGATCGATCTGTAGATAGAGGTAATGAAAAAATTAAATCTGACAGGAAATTTTGGAATGTTATCAGAGAAAATACTAGAAACAAGTCACAATTTACTATACTCGGGTTTAAATAACATGGTGATTGACAGATTGCAGTAGTGGATGGCAGGGTGCCGGTGTCCAGTCGGTCACGCTAACAAAGCTCTGCCTACTAATCAGGCGACGCAGCGAGGACGTGGCGCTCGACAAAGAACTACTATTGGATGGCGGCTGGTCCCTACCACTCGACTAACTGAAACGTTAATCACGAAATTCTTTGAATCGGAATATAGATCTATATCATTTCGACAGCAGTCTTGGGATGTTCTACTGACCATGAAATAAATTGACAATCATTTTACTCGTAGCCAAGCCATTGTTACTTGCCCCTAGTTGGCATAAGTATTTTTAAACATTGTCTTCTAACGGTAATTGGCAAAATACCAGGTACTTTACTATCTCATGCACTGTTCTCAAAATGGTTCAAATGGCTCTGAGCACTATGGGACTTAACTTCTGAGGTCATCAGTCCCCTAGAACTTAGAACTACTTAAACCTGACTAACCTAAGGACATCACACACATCCATGCCCGAGGCAGGATTCGAACCTGTGACCGTAGTGGTGGCGCGGTTCCAGACTGTAGCGCCTAGAACCGCTGGCCACCCCGGCCAGAGCACTGATCTCAGTTCTCACAGTTTCCCAAAGTGTATCTTTTAAATACGAGTATTTTAGACTTGAAGCAAACATGACTGTCACGAACTTCAATTGAAATGCACAAGCAAGTCTTACTGAAGTGCCAAGATCAATAAAGGTGACTGGAGACAGTTATTTGAATACTGCTGTTCGAAGATGGATCTTAAAGGGTGCCAGGAATCAAGGGTGTTCCATTCTATGCTCACTTACTATCACCTCATAACTGTCGTTCGCTTCCTTGTAAAAGTCTTCGGCCTTTTTCTGTGTTTTTGTTATTTTTTTATTGTCCTATCACAAGCATATTGGATAGATAGTTATGACTATATTACTTTTGCCCAAAACTTTGCCACTTCCAGTGCCTTTTCTACTCCTTGACGAAGTTCATCTTCTGTGCAACACAGTCGGTGTTGAAACATATGATGAACAGTCTGTTCTTCTCCACAGTCGCACTGAGTATCATCTTGATCAGTGTCATTGGTGATTGTGAAAAACAAGGAAGGAGACTCTCTGTCACCACAAAAAATATTCGTAATAAAGGACTGAAGTAGTGCTGGAGGGAACTGACACCCTAAATCCTGCAGGGTTGTTCATAAACCCTTAAGAGTATGAGGGACTGGAGATCTCTTTTGAATAGCACGTTGCAACGCATCCCAGACATGGTCAGTAACATTCAAGTCTGGGGAGTCTGGTGGGCAGCAGAAGTATCCAGACTTAAAAGAGAGTTCCTGGAGCCACTCTGGATGTGTGGGCTATCGCATTGTCCTGCTGGAATTGCCCATGTCCGTTGGAATGCGCAATTGACATTAACTGATGCAGGTGGTCAGACAGTTGTTGTTGTTGTGGTCTTCAGTCCTGAGGCTGGTTTGATGCAGCTCTCCATGCTACTCTACCTTGTACAAGCTTCTTCATCTCCCAGTGCCTACTGCAACCTACATCCTTTTGAATCTGCTTAGTGTAGTCATCTCTTAGTCTCCCTCTACGATTTTTACCCTCCATACTGCCCTCTAATACTAAATTGGTGATCCCATGATGCCTCAGAACATGTCCAACCAACCGATCCCTTCTTCTGGTCAAGTTGTGCCACAAACTTCTCTTCTCCCCAGTCCTATTCAGTGCTTCCTCATTAGTTATGTGATCTACCCATCTAATCTTCAGCATTCTTCTGTAGCACCACATTTCGAAAGCTTCTATTCTCTTCTTGTCCAAACTAGTTATCGTCCATGTTTCACTTCCATACATGGCTACACTCCATACAAATACTTTCAGAAATGACTTCCTGACACATAAATCTATACTCGATGTTAACAAATTTCTCTTCTTCAGAAACGCTTTCCTTGCCATTGCCAGTCTACATTTTATATCCTCTCTACTTCGACCATCATCAGTTATTTTGCTCCCCAAATAGCAAAACTCCTTTACTACTTTAAGTGTCTCATTTCCTAATCTAATTCCCTCAGCATCACCCGACTTCATTCGACTACATTCCATTATCCTCGTTTTCCTTTTGTTGATGTTCATCTTATATACTCCTTTCAAGACACTATCCATTCCGTTCAACTGCTCTTCCAAGTCCTTTGCTGTCTCTGACAGAATTACGATATCATCGGCGAACCTCAAAGTTTTTATTGCTTCTCCATGGATTTTAATACCTATTCCGAATTTTTCTTTTGTTTCCTTCACTGCTTGCTCAATATACAGATCGAATAACATCGGGGTGAGGTTTAAACCTTGACTCACTCCCTTTCCATCTACTTCTTCCCTTTCATGCCCCTCGACTCTCATAATTGCCATCTGGTTTCTGTACAAATTGTAAATAGCCTTTCGCTCCGTGTGTTTTACCCCTGTTACCTTCAGAATTTGAAAGAGAGTATTCCAATCAACATTGTCAAAAGCTTTCTCTAGGTCTACATATGCTAGAAACGTATTTTTGCCCTTCCTTAATCTAGCTTCTAAGATAAGTCGTAGGGACAGTATTGCCTCACGTGTTCCAACATTTCTACGGAATCCAAACTGATCTTCCCCGAGGTCGGCTTCAACTAGTTTTTCCATTAGTCTGTAAAGAATTCGCGTTAGTATTTTGCAGCTGTGACTTATTAAACTGATAGTTCGGTAATTTTCACATCTGTCAACACCTGCTTTCTTTGGGATTGGAATTATTATATTCTTCTTGAAGTCTGAGGATATTTCGCCTGTCTCATACATCTTGCTCACCAGATGGTAGAGTTTTGTCAGGCCTGACTCTGCCAAAGCCGTCAGTAGTTCTAATGGAATGTTGTCCACTCCGGGGGCCTTGTTTCGACTCAGATCTTTCAGTGCTCTGTCAAACTCTTCACGCAGTATCGTATCTCCCATTTCATCTTCATCTACATCCTCTTCCATTTCCATAATATTGTCCTCAAGTACATCGCCCTTGTATAGACCTTCTATATACTCCTTCCACCTTTCTGCTTTCCCTTCTTTGCTTAGTACTGGGTTTCCATCTGAGCTCTTGATGTTCATACAAGTGGTTCTCTTATCTCCAAAGGTCGCTTTAATTTTCCTGTAGGCAGTATCTATCTTACCCCTAGTGAGATAAGCCTCTACATCCTTACATTTGTCCTCTAGCCATCCCTGCTTAGCAATTTTGCACTTCCTATCGATCTCATTTTTGAGACGTCTGTATTCCTTTTTGCCTGCTTCATTTACTGCATTTTTATATTTTCTCCTTTCATCAATTAAGTTCAATATTTCTTCTGTTACCCAAGGATTTCTACTAGCCTTCGTCTTTTTACCTACTTGATCCTCTGCTGCCTTCACTACTTCATCCCTCAAAGCTACCCATTCTTCTTCTACCGTATTTCTTTCCCCCATTCCTGTCAATTGCTCCCTTATGCTCTACCTGAAACTCTGTACAACCTCTGGTTCTTTTAGTTTATCCATGTCCTATCTCCTTAAGTTTCCACCTTTTTGCAGTTTCTTCAGTTTTAATCTATAGGTCATAACCAATAGATTGTGGTCAGAGTCCACATCTGCCCCTGGAAATGTCTTACAATTTAAAACCTGCTTCCTAAATCTCTTTCTTACCATTATATAATCTATCTGAAACTTGTCAGTATCTCCAGGCTTCTTCGATGTATACAGCCTTCTTTTATGGTTCTTGAACCAAGTGTTAGCTATGATTAAGTTGTGCTCTGTGCAAAATTCTACCAGGCGGCTTCCTCTTTCATTTCTTTGCCCCAGTCCATATTCACCTACTACGTTTCCTTCTCTCCCTTTTCCTACTACCGAATTCCAGTCACCCATGACTATTAAATTTTCGTCACCCTTCACTATCTGAATAATTTCTTTTATTTCATCACACATTTCTTCAATTTCTTCGTCACCTGTAGAGATAGTTGGCATATAAACTTGTACTACTGTAGTAGGTGTGGGCTTCGTATCTAACTTGGCCACAATAATGCGTTCACTATGCTGTTTGTAATAGCTTATCCGCACTCCTATTTTTTATTCATTATTAAACCTACTCCTGCATTACCCCTATTTGATTTTGTGTTTATAACCCTGTAGTCACTTGACCAGAAGTCTTGTTCCTCCTGCCACCGAACTTCACTAATTCCCACTATATCTAACTTTAACCTATCCATTTCCCTTTTTAAATTTTCTAACCTACCTGCCCGATTAAGGGATCTGACATTCCACGCTCCGATCCGTAGAACGCCAGTTTTCTTTCTCCTGATAACGACATCCTCTTGAGTAGTCCCCGCCCGGAGATCCGAATGGGGGACTATTTTACCTCCGGAATATTTTACCCAAGAGGACGCCATCATCATTTAATCATACAGTAAAGCTGCATGCCCTCGGGAAAGATTATAGCCGTAGTTTCCCCTTGCTTTCAGCCGTTCGCACTACCAGCACAGCAAAGCCGTTTTGGTTAGTGTTACAAGGCCAGATCAGTCAATCATCCAGACTGTTGCCCCTGGTTGCACCTACGGTACGGCTATCTGTATCGCTGAGGCACGCAAGATTCCCCACCAACGGCAAGGTCTTTGGTTCATGGGGGGGGGGGGGGGGGGGGGGGGGTCAGAGAGTATACTTACGTAACTTACGTAAGTGTCACCTGTCAGAGACGTATCTAGACGTATCAGGGGTACCATATCACACCCCCCACACCATTACGGAGCCTCCACCAGCCTGAAGAGTCCCCTGCTGACATGCAGTCTCTATGGATTCATGAGGTTGTCTTCATACCCGTACACGTCCATCCGCTCGATACTGTTTGAAACGACACTCGTCCGACCAGGCAACATGTTTCCAGTCATCAACAGTCCAATGTCGGTGTTCATGGGTCCAGACGAGGCGTAAAGCTGTGTGTCGTCGAGTCATCAAGGGTACACTTGTGGGCCTTTGGCAACGAAAGCCCATATAAATGGTTCGCACGCTGACACCTGTTGGTGGCCGAGCATCCAAGCCTGCAGAAGTTTGCGGAAGGGCTGCACTTCTGTCACGCCGAACGATACTCTTCAGTCGTCGTTGGTCCCGTTCTTGCAGGATTTTTTTCAGGCCGCAGCGATGTCGGAGATTTGATGTTTTACCGGATTGCTCATATTCACGGTACACTCGTGAAATAGTCGTACTGCAAAACCCCCACTTCATCGCTACCTCGGGGATACTGTGTCCCATCGCTCTGCATCGACTATAACAGCACGTCAAACTCACTTACACCTTGATAACTTACCACTGTAGTAGCAGTAACCTATCTAACAACTGCCCCAGACACTTGTCTTATACAGGCGTTGCCAACCGCAGCTCCGTATTCCACCTGTTTACATCTCTCTGTATTTGAATACGCATGCCTATACTAGTTTCTTTGTCGCTTCAGTATATTTTTAATGGTAAACCTTATTACAAATCTTCATCTATCAGTGTCTTTATTACAGAAAATATATGTTAGTAAAAAAAGTGAAAGTTTTTTGACTTCTTAATTTTCTTCCTCTTACGCTTCTTGGTCTTCATCTCTATTTCCTTATTCGTCTTCTTCATCACCGACATTTTCATCCTCCTCATCATCCACAGCATCTGATTCCTCACAATCCTCTTTAGCAGGCACCAAGAGGGCAACAGCTTCCGACGGTAAAGTTTTTACTTTCCTCGAAGATGGTTTCCGCAAAGAAGAAATATAGGGATCGGTTGTTACCAGAATTATTCGGAACATATCCTCCATATTTTCCACGCAAGGAGACTTGCGGGCAAAGCTTAGGCGCTATTGCCTTATTAACTTGTTGAATCCTGCGCGTCTCCCGACAGCTAACCTATTGATAAAAGTGTAGAAGTAATTATGTGCAGTCCGTGGATCAACAGTCTATGGACTCTTGTCTGTATCATGAATACTATTTTACATAATGCCTGTCTTTTGTAATGACGTAGCTTCGAAATTTTTCGACGTCGATTTCTATTTTCTTAGTATAAATTACGCCATTTTGCAACTTTCGCTTAAAAATGGTGCAAACGCCGGAGTTGTCGACTAAGTAACTGAATTTTAAGGCTGATTCGCGGTGATAATAGTACATACTTAAGGACGGGATGAAACAGAAGACGGAATGTCGTGGAATCTAAAGGTTACTTCTTTCAATCACTGGCGTTTTACAATTTCCTTGCTTGCGTTCCGGTGAGAAGTTAATTAATAGAAATAAATTGTTAATTAATGTTTAAATAATGAAATAAGTGTTCGTAATTAAGTACATGCCTTCTGGCCGCGGTGGTCTAGGGGTTCAGGCGCTCCGTCCGGAACCGCGCGACTGCTACGGTCGCAGGTTCGAATCCTGCCTCGGGCATGGATGTGTGTGATGTCCTTAGGTTAGTTAGGTTTAAGTAGTTCTAAGTTCTAGGGGACTGATGACCACAGATGTTAAGTCCCATAGTGCTCAGAGCCATTTGAACCATTTGAACCTCCTGGAATAGCCTCCATTTAAAAAAAAAAAATCGGTCTGATTTCGCTGAACATAAATATTTCACTAACGACGCAGTACTTTTCCAACCCGGCTAGCTCTGCGCGCCGCTGACAAATGAATGCTGCGTTGGCCCTGAAATTCAAGCTGCGGAAGAAACAGCTGACCGCTTCTAAGACCGAGATTCAATATTCATAACGTTACTCTAGCCAACCTATTAAACGAAACTTCTTAAGCCAGAACTTTTTTTAAAACGTATAGCCACTTTTGCGGGATTCTGGCCCAGTGTATACCGTTAGCACAAATCACTATCAACAGTACACTGCGGTCTCAGATTTACTCATGACGAATGGATTCTAGTCTGCTGGTCCACCGCCAATACTAAAAGTCTCTTCCTGCGCTACATGTCGAATCTGGTCTTTCCTAAATGAGTGAGACAAACTCCTTAAAGGAAAGTAATCTCGTTGTGGTCGTCGTATACGAGTCTTCAACAAGTCACACTCCTGTACTGTGTGCGGAAACGGTAGCAGGCTACCTGGAAAGGTCATGTGCACAATGAGCCGGGTAAATGCCTTGCCTTTACGTGCGGCCTAGCAGCTGAGATTCGATACTAGGTTCGCTGATAACACGGCTCCACTACCCGCTGCACGTCGTAAATTCACAGCACGGAACTCACAGCTCCACAAGAGGACGCAAAATACGAGCAAAATTATTGCAACAAACAAAAGCATTTTTAACAATCTGAATACCAAATTCAGTACTTCTACTTCGTTTCTGATTATTTAGTACACTTCTACAGGGTGCTGCGAAACTATTCGTTCAAATTAAGTCAAGATATAGAGAACAACAAAACAAATACGTTTAGTTATGTTAAATGTGGTACCTGAGAACAGAGTGTGATGCTAGCGACGTTTTACGTAGAAAACAGTTTAGCATGCTAAGTATATCAACGGCATTCACAGGAACTGCTAGAATTCGTTTCTGGATGAGGTATCGAATATATTGCTTCCCCCTACTTATACAGGGTGGCACAGGGGAACGGGAAATTTTGAACGTTACAGTTGGCAGCACTGTAGCGCCGGCAGATGTTTGAAACTTTGCACAATTGATGTGAACGTATTGCCATTTAGTAATCATGGAGAATTGGACTGGTGCGGAACGTGCAGTAGCTGTGAGAGCGTTTTACAAAAATGGTGACAGTGCGACTGCCGCGCAGAGAACATTTCGACAGCATTGCCAGCTTGGATGTCATGGACGTGTCCCATCTGCCCATGCGATTACAACGTGGGTCCGTAATTTTTAAGAAACAGGATCTGCCTTGAAAAAGAGACCTCCAGGTGGCATTCCAACGGTACGTACTCTAGAGAACATTGCAGCTGCTAGAGCTGCAATCGAGAGAAGTCCTCGCCGCTCCGTTCGACAGCATGCATCTTCGCTAGTGATTAAGCGACGAAGAATGCAAAGAATACTGCACGAATTAGACTTCCATCCCTATACGTTGCAGATTGTGCAACACTTACATAAACGAGACCCAGCGTCACGTATGGAGTTTAGTAGCCTGATATTGGCTAAAATAAATGAGGACGCGAATTTTCTTGGTAGCTTATGGATAGCAGACGAAGCCCATTTCCACCTGAACGGATTCGTGAACAAACAGAATTTTCGTTTTTGGGCACAGGACAATCCTTGTGAGTTTCACCAGCGACCACTACATAGCGCCAAGGTCACAATATGGTGTGCTGTATCATGTCATGGTGTTACCGGCCCTTATTTTTTGAACGTGAGGATGGCAGTGCAGTGACAGTAACATCCGCTCGATATGTTGAAATGCTTCAAACATTCTTTACACCGAGACTGTACGAGCTTAATCTTACGTCGAAAACATGTGGTTTCAGCAGGACGGAGCCACGTCACACACTGCTTGACAATCGATGGCAGCAGTTCGTCAATTGTTTGGAAGACGCATTATTTCACGTAACGGTGACATTGCATGGCCTGCGAGATCCCCTGATCTTAGTGTGTGCGACTTCTTCCTGTGGGGATATCTTAAAGGCAAAGTGTACCATACACGTCCTGCAACAATCCATGAACTGAAGGAGAACATTGAAAACGAAATCATTGCCGTTCCCCAAGATTTGCTACACCGCGCAGTCCAGAGTTTTCATAACAAGCTGTTAGAGTGTGAACGCCGAATGGGAGCACATCTTTCCGATGTCATATTAAAAAAGTAAAGAGACGTTTTTGGACATTTTGATTGTAAATACATACAGAATAATGGCATACTGAATACATTCACTTTCGTTAATAAATTACTAGTTTTATGAATCTATCCATGGAAATGACGTTATTTCGAAATTTCCCGTTTCCCTGCGCCACCCTGTACCTCCCGTGGAGATTATGAATGTAAAATTAGAGAGATTCGAGAGCGCACGGAGGCTTTCCGGCAGTCGTTCTTCCCCCGAACCATACGCGATTGGAACAGGAAAGGGAGGTAATGACAGTGGTACGTATAGCGCTCTCCGCCACACGCCGTTGGGTGGCTTGCAGAGTATAAATGTAGCTGTAGATGTAGATGATATACGTGACTATTAGCCTGTATGCACGCAATACGTCACAGAACGATTGATTCGTGTCCATTCGAAAATTCCTGGCATGTCCGCAATGACACCAGCAGCAATGGCAATTCCAGCGACGAGGTCTTCTGTTTCCACAACGATTTGGAACACCAACTGTTTCATATGCCCCAGAGGAAGAAATCCGACACGCGAGGTCACGTTACATGTGTGGCCAGGCCGCATGGTCACCTCGACCAACCCAATACTTAATGATTTCAGCGTCAGCTCCACTGCACTCCCTGTAACAGAATCTTAATACTAACTAAATTTAGTGGAAGGGGTTCAAGGCTTTCCTATTTTTAGTTAGCTGGTAAAATAACGTCGAAAAAGCAGTTAAGTTTACCACTGGAAATTTTATTCTACTCACAAAACATTATTTATAAAATGGTTCAAATGGCTGTGAGCACTATGGGACTTAACATCTTAGGTCATCAGTCCCCTAGAACTTAGAACTACTTAAACCTAACTAACCTAAGGACATCACACAAATCCATGCCCCAGACAGGATTCGAACCTGCGACCGTAGCAGTCCCGCGGTTCCGGACTGCAGCGCCTAGAACCGCAAGACCACCGCGGCCGGCCGTTGTTTATAAATTGCACTATTGATAAAAGGAAATGTTTCAATACAGGATGATAAAAACCAACTGCGTTCAACAAAAATGTGAACGAATATTCCCTGAGTGGGTTTCCAAGTTCTACAATGGATCTAAGGATGACCTATGCCATGTCACATCTATGATCTAGGTTTAAGTTAAGTTTCACAAAAGAGAAAACTATCAAAATGGTCTACAAACAGATGAGACTTCTGCAGTTCTCAGTGAAGCTTTATGCGCTGTTATGCGGCATCGCGTGCGTTCATTACCTTGCCGTGGTTAGGCTGTGTCAGGGGGCATCGGGCGACGCAGCTCCATCCAGCCCGCCGTCTCGGAAGCAACTCTCTCCTGAGTTCTCCTTACTACCATTTACCGAAGTTGGTTTTAAAAAAACTATCTGGCTGTGTTTTCATCTGACCAATCACGGTCTCAATGTTAATCTTAAGCTCCACATACAAAAATTCTGTGTATCCAATGAGAAACATTATACTTTTCTTGGTGGGGCAATGTTTTTAATGTTTGCAACGTAACACAGACGTGAAAAAGACTCACGCTAAAACTTGGGGCTTGTGTGGCCCTTTTAGTGTTATCGTAAGATCTATACTGTTCTTCTGGAGAGCTCTAGCTTTTAACATGGGCTGGGGGGTGGTCCTGTCGGTTAGCTAGATTCGTGGGTGTCGGTCCCTTATCGTAGGGCCTTCTAGCTTAACATGGTTCTGCTCTCGGCTTCTGTTCTCGTTTCTCCCCTCGGAACTGCGTTTGTCGAACGGTGGGAAGGTATGATACGCAATTAGGCATTCTTGTGTTAGTCTTTGGTATTCTATTTGCTCACTCGTTACTCGTATTACTTTGGTTAATTTAATGTCACGATTTATTCGGAGGTATGTGACATACTACTGGATTTGCTTATCATGTCAGGGTTTTCATGGAAGGTGTTGGATTTGCCTGACACCTTACAATATGTCGATGAATGTACCTGCAAAATTATCTCGTTGTAAGACACATAGTTCAGGAGACATGACATCATGGACATTTAGATGCCTGAAAAACGTGCTTTTACATAAAACGGAGTGCAGTTAGCCAGACTACATTCATCCAGTGTTTCATAACGAGAGCACTTAGCGACTTCCAATAAATTTTAAGTACGAGGGTAATCCCAATTTTCTTCTATTTTTTTTATAACTACATAGACCTGTTTATTTCTACAATGGTTCAAATGCCTCTGAGCACTATGGGACTTAACTTCTGAGGTCATCAGTCCCCCAGAACTTAGAACTACTTAAACCTAACTAACCTAAGGACATCACACACATCGATGCCCAAGGCAGGATTCGAACCTTCGACCGTAGCAGTCGCGCGGTTCCGGACTGAGCGCCTAGAACCGCGAGACCACCGTGGCGGGCTGCAATGGTCTACATCAGTTTACAGCTTGAGCATTTAGCTTTTTTTCTACATAATAACCATTTCTGTCGATGTGTTTTTGTAGACGCTGTGGCAGTTTTTGTATGCCCATGTCATCACAGCTCGCCGTCATGCTGTTCCCTCTTCTTTCACCTCGTCGTCGGAGCTGAATTACTTTCCGGCAAAATGTTTTTTAACCGAGGGAACAGGTGATAGTCACAGGGCACCAAGCCAGAACTGTAGGGTGAATGGGTGATTATGTTCCACTGAAACTGATGCAGGAGAGCAACAGTTTGCCGAGTGATGTGTGGGCGAGCGTTGTCGTGGAGGATGTGTACGCCCTTACTCAACATTCCTCTTCTCCGATTCTGAATTGTCCGTTTGAGTTTTTTCACAGTCTCACAGTTCCTCTCCGCATTAATTGTGGTCCCAGTGATTCAGCTCCGACGACGAGGTGAAAGAAGAGGTTCACAACTTTCTGAACAGCATGGCGGTGAGCTGGTATAACATGGGCATACAAAAACTGCCACAGCGTCTACAAAAATGCGTAGACAGAAATTGTGATTATGTCGAAAAATAGCTTAATGTTCAAGCTGTAAACTGATGTAAACCATTGTAGAAATAAACACATCAATGCACTTATAAAAAAAGCAGGAGACCTTACTTTTGGGATTACTCTCGCATAATTTCAAAACTTATCTGAACTTTTTCTCGCTCATATGTTTAACGTCAAATATTTAACACATTAACACATTTGAAATATAATGAGACGTTCCAGGCTGTTTTATACAAGGGGAGATAAAAAATGTCCATTAGACGGCAATAGTCCAGAATCAGTATGTCAGTCAGGCTAAATCACTGAGTGCATTTAGGCAATCATCCTAACGACGGATTGGGTTGAAGATACCCTTTTGGTAAAACACTGTGTCCTGCTGTTTGAAGAAGTCCTTAACTGCCAACTGCACATCCTCGTTCGTCAGGAATCGTCGAATCTTCAAGGCTTTTTAGGGACCAAAGGCGTCATATTCTCATGGGGAGAGATCAGCACTATAGGGTGGGTGCTCAAGTATCTCCCATTTGAGTCTCCCAGTTGAGGCTGACCTCCCAGATCGACTTGTGTCTTGAGTTGAATCGCGACCAACATGGAACTTGGCGCACCATTCCACATCGGTGGATTTCGATAGATGTGCTGCCCCATACGCATTCTTCATTCTCCGATGGATGTCTAGCTGTGTTTGTTCTTCAGCAGCCAAGAAAAGAGTAACAGCACTCTAGTCCTGCTTCGATGTATTCGGCAATAACGACGCATTAGTTCACATTTCCGCATTTCCCGCATACAGTTCGGAAAGACGTGATTGCTACACTCATCTCTTTCTTACATGTGGTGCTTATACACTAATGAGCCAAAGAAAGTGGTACACCTGCCTAATATTGTGTGAGACCTCGCGAAAGTGCCGCAACACGACGTGACATGGACTCGACTAATGTCTGAAGTAGTACTGGAGGAAATTGACACCATGAATCCTGCAGGGCCGTTCATAAATCCTTAAGAGTATGAGGGGGTGGGGACCTCTTCTAAATAGCACATTGCAAGCCAACCCAGATAAGCTCAATAACGTTCATGTCTTGGGAGTCTGGTGGGCAGCAGAAGTGTTCAAACTCAGAAGAGTGTTCCTGGAGCCACTCTGTAGCAATTCTGGACGTGTGAGCTGTCGCATTGTCCTGATGGGTTTGTCCAAGTCCGTCGGAATGCACAGTGGACATGTATGGATGTAGGTGGCCAGACAGGATGCTTATGTACGTGCCAACTGTCAGACTCGTATCTAGACGTATGTGGGGTCCCATATCACTCCACACCATTAGAGAGCCTCCACCAGCTTGAATAGTCCCCTGCTGACATGCAGTGTCCATGGATTCATGAGGTTGTCTCCATGCCCATACGTCGGAATGCACAATGGACATGAATGGATGTGGGTGGTCAGACAGGATGCTTACGTACGTGGCACCTGTCAGACTCGTAACTAGACGTATGTGGGATCCCATATCACTCCACACCATTAGAGAGCCTCCACCAACTTGAGCAGTCCCCTGCTGACATGCAGTGTCCATGGATTCATGAGGTTGTTCCATGTCCTTACACGTCGATTCAAAAAATGGTCAAATGTCTCTAAGCACTACGGGACTTAACATCTGAGGTCTTCAGTCCCCTAGACTTAGAACTACTTAAACCTAACTAACATAAGAACAGCACACACATTCATGGCCGAGGTAGGATTCGAACCTACCCTGCGACTTTAGGAGCAGCCCGGTTCCGGACTGAAGCGCTTAGAACTGCTCGGCCACAGCGGCCGGCCACGTCGATCCGCACGATGCAATTTGAAACGAGACTTGTCCGACCAGGTAACGGATTTCCAGTCATCAACAGTCCAAGATGGTGGTCGCTATTTGCGTCTGCTCCTCTTCTATCCCGCACATCTTCCAGGCTCCTCCTGAACTTCCTGGATACTGCGATGTAGTCAATTTGATTTTCTGTAATACGGTCTGGGGATACACATGCTATCTTATGGCATCTCCGATGAGGAAACAAGGTCCCTCCTATTACAAGGCCATGGCTTGGGCAGAAGTCATTAAATCTTTCCCCATTATCATTCATTTCACCCAAGCCATGTACCCCCATTACCTTTTGCAACCCATTATTGTTATCTCCCACCTTGGTATTTATGTCTCCCAAAACAATGAGGATATCTTTCTTGCTCACTTTCCTTACAGCCAGGAATAGAAGAATTGATGTGGGTAAACTGAGAGATCCGCAGATAGCTGAGGGGTTCCAGCCGGAACTCTGGAATAGATTCCAAGTGCTGGAACTGGAGATGACTGAGGATAAGAACATGGAGGAAATGTGGACAGAAGTTAAGAATACTTTTGTGCAAGTGACTGAGAGGCAATTTGGCTTTAAAAATTGCCTGCATAGAGATTGGATGTCCAAGCATATCTGGAGGAATGTCACCCATATAAAGGAGGCCAAGGGAAGAGCAAACCAAAGCAGGACCAAGCAAGAAAAAGCACAGGCACAAGATGATTATAGAGCAGCAGATAAGGAAGTGAAAAGGACTGTGAGAAGATACCACAGATCAACAGGCTAATGGAGCAGAACAGGCAGCGCGGAGGGGAGATGTGAAACTTTAATGAAGTTCTAAATAGTGACCTTGGGGGTAAGGTAGAAGAACAAGAACAAACAGAATACATGATCCTAGTCCTAGCATTGGTCTGACTGGTTTGATGCGACCCATCAAGAATTCCTCTCCTGTGCCAAAGTCTTCACCTCATAGTAGCGCTTGCAACGTACACCTTCAATTATTTGCTGTATGTATTTCGATCTCTGACTTGCTCTACAGTTTTTAGCCTCTACAGTGCTATGGAAGTTATTCCGTGATGTCATACCAGATGTCCTACCATCATGTCTCTTATTCTTGTCGGTGTTCTCGCCGATTCTGCGGAGGCTTAGGTCCCACACAGCTATCAAATTGTTTGGATGTTCATTGCTATGCTTCAAATGCCGTTCCAAACAGCCCCAGACGTTTCCTATCGGATGAGTAACTTAAAAGTAGATATCCTCGGTGTAGCGGACAGCTTGAATCATTTAATAAAGGCAAGGTCTCTGACCCACATTGTATAACAGGTTTCTTTCATAGTATGCTGTTACAATAGGTTCATGATTTGCAATCGTATGCAACCACTCGCTCGTCGAAATATCTGTAACTAAAGGCTGGAAAGTTACACAAGTCACACCAACACCCAAGAAAGGAAACAAGAGTAATCCTCTGAATTACAGAACCAGATCGCTAACGCCTATTTGTACTAGGATTTTGGGACATATTACGTATTCGAACATTGTGAATTACCCCGAAGAAACCGATTTATTGACAAACAGCGAGCACGATTTCAGAAAATATCGTACTTGTGGAACATAACTGGCTCTTTATTATCACGAAGTATTGACAGGGCATCTCAAAATCATTCCATATTATTAGACTTCTAGAAAGCTTTGACACCGTTCCTCACATGCAGCTTCTAACCAAATTGCAGGCCAAGGGGAGTATTGTCTAGTTGTGCGACTTAATTCGTGATTTCCTGTCAGTTACGGAAAATCATGAAGCAAAACGGAAATAATATCTGACGTTCCCCAAGGAATTATCATAGGCTCTCTGCTGTACCTAATCTACACTGGTGTCCAAAATTAAAGCAACAAACCACTCTTTCTCCCTCCTATGTCTAATTCACAATATCATCATACAAACTGACAACAGATGTCTGTGCGATCATGTGCTGCACAGAAGATGACATTCTGCACAACGGATGACCACGCCAACGATGACCTCAGGGCACCTATTGAATGGGATAGTGTTTGCCGGGTAGTCCCACATCCACAGTAGCTGCGTACATTGTCACAGACTCTGCAGTATGGCATAGACAAGACGCTTACCAGGCTCTCTGCGGTGGTGGGCCATTAGAAGAATGAAAGCAGAACAGTCGCAAACTGGTGTTGTCCAGTGGCTTAATGTGAATCACCCTGTTGTTTATCGGATGTGGCTTCAGTTCACAGACATTAAAACTGTCCCAAAGACCAGAGTGGGACTGGATACCTGCAACATCAGAAACAGAGGACCGCTATTTGGCTGCAAGGGCACGACGGTACTGTCTTAGTACTGCACGGCATCTGGCCTCGCAACATCCACTGGACGTGTTGTAGAGAGGAAAACTGTGTACAGAAGGCTTCGGAAGAGTGGTCTTTATCGTTGGAGACCTGCTGTATGTCTACCTCTTACGCGTCTTCACAGAAAGAAACATCTAGAGTGGAGCTGTCAACATGCCACCTGGACGATCGAACAATGGGCCAGTGTTCTTTTCGCAGATGAGTCCCGGTTTGGTCTGGACAGCGATTCTCGACGGATTCGCATCTGGAGGGAACGTGGAACGCGTTTTCGGGACCCAAACGTTGTGGAAAGAGGCCGATCTCGAGGATGACCACTAATGGTCTGGGCAGGGATTATGTTAACCACTCGAACATCTATTCATCAAATTGGGAGGTTAAATCGGCAACGTTTAACTGCTGTCAGGTATCGTCACGAGAGCTTGGGACCTTATGTGTCGATGTTGCGAAGTGTTGTGGGCCCAGACTTCGTATTGCTGAACGACAGTGCTCGACCACATAGCAGTTAATGTTTTCCTGGAAACGGAAGATATTGCATGCAGGGCGTGGTCCGCTCGCTCTCCACATTCGAATCCCATAGAGCATGTAAGCGTCCATCAACCACTCTCTAAGACTTGCGAGCAGCGCTGCACGAAGAATGGGCGTTTAACATACGATGACAAGCAGATAGAAGAAGTGGACAGTGTTAAATTCTTGGGATAATAAATTCAACTGGGAGAAGCACACCACAGAACTGCTGAAGCGTCTTAACAAATCTCTATTTGCAATGCGAATTGTGTCAGACATAGGAGATATAAAAATGGAAAAGCCGGCATTCTATGCTTACTTTCATTCCATAATGTCATATGGGATTATTTTTTGGGGTAATTCATCAAGCCAAGCTAATGTTTTCCGGGCACAAAAACGTGCAGTAAGAGTTATATGTGGTGTGAACTCAAGAACATCCTGCAGAAGCCTGTTCAGGGAACTAGGGATACTAACTACTGCTTCCCAATATATGTATATTCTTTAATGAAATTTGTCATTAAAAATATATCACGTTTTCAAAGCAACAGCTCAGTTCATGGAATCAATACTAGAAATAAGAATAATCTTCACAAGGATTTAAAGTCACTTAATCTTGTACAAAAAGGTGTGCATTATTCAGGAGCACACATTTTCAAAAACTTGCCAGCCATAAAAAGCTTAACAACCAATGAAATTCAGTTTAAGAGAAGTCTAAAGGATTTATTGGTGGCCAACTCCTTCTACTCCATTGATGAATTTCTCAGTAGAACCAACTGATTTCTGCACCATTTCAGTGCAGTAATGTGTTCATTGTAAATAACTATTATAGTAGTTGTATTACACGTTTATATAAATAAATAAAAAATTTTATTTTAAATTCAGTGCATTAGTATTTGTAAAATGATCCTTTCATATAGTGTTCATTAAAAAAATGATGATCATTCCCCTTGGGACCTGTGGAATGTTACATTAGCTTATTTGTTTGAGTTGTAAATATTTGTCATGTATTGTTGTTTTTCTGACATGTTCTACATCCTGGAGGGCTTCCTCACTACAGATCAAATGGAATGAAAGTAAATCTAATCTAATGTAATCTATTGCCTCAGTATCAGGTTGATGGCGTCATTTACAGCTTGTATTGCGACCAGAGGTGGTAAAACCCCATACTGATCGCATTAACCACTTGTACGAATGTGTGTAAAACCGTTAACTTGGAAAAAACGAAGACCATTTCTGTGTACCGTTATATATGCTGCAGTTGTTTACGTTCTGTATTCTTTATATAGTTTCTACTTTACTATCACCTGATTATACTGTTTTGTGGCAAAATAAAGGCAGATTTGCAAAATTTCGGTTTGTTGTTTTAATTTTGGACACCAGTGTATATAAACGATTTAGAAGACAATCTGAGAAGCCCTCGTAGATTGTTTGCGGATGATGCTGTCATTTACCGTGTTATAAAGTCATCAGAAGATCAAAACCAATTGCAAAAGATTTAGACACGATATTCGTATGGTATGAAATGTGGCAATTGGCTCTAAATATAGAAAAGAGTGGGGTCATTCACATGAATATTAAGTGGAATCCGCTAATATTTCGGTTACACAGTAAATCCCACAAATCTAGAGACTGTGAATTCAACCAAGTACTTTGGGATTACAGTTACGAATAACTAAACTTGGAACCATCATGTAGATAACGCTGTGGGAAAAGCGAACCAAAGACTGCGATTTATTGACATAACATTTAGAAAACGCAGCAGGTCTAGTAAAGAGACCGTCTGCACTACTCTTGGCCCGTCCTCTTCTGGAGTATTGCTGTGCGGTGTGGGATCTGCATCACATGGAAATGACGGAGCACATCGAAAAAGTTCAAAGAAGTTTTTTACTATAATTTCTAAGACTTTCCCGGCGACTGGTTGTCATCTCATAGAATCGGGTGTACTGCTGGTGGTCCGCCTCTTCCCAACACGATATTTTGACGTCGTAACTCGGCGTCTTAATGAAGTGTTCCCTGAAACTGGTTGACGAACTGACCATGTCCCATATTTATTCCTGGGTGGTGTGTGGCGCTCCCTATGCCGTCTGCGCCCACTGTGGCCAATACTGGTGGTGGTATCAGTTTCTAGGAGCTCCATGTTCGGTCCGCGCCCGCTGCGGCTCTCTTCCGAGGTAGCGGACATCCCAAGGCGTTCCGTATTGGGTCCGCGCCCGATAGGTTTGATCCTAGCACTATTATGGCTCTGTTGGCGGCTCATCAGGGATCTGGGCCATCCTGCACACCACAGGCCAACAACACGCTGGCCTGACCTGCTGCGGGAGTGAAAACTTCCGCAATAGAGACAGGACATCCCCATCTAGAAAGAAACAAACCAGAGGCCAATCCAAGAAGAGAGGTAGTCCATCCGAAATGTAAGGCTTACGCAGGAATAGCAGTTGACTGCTTAGCCTGCTCCTGCACGGGTCAGGGCAGACCCGTAAGGTAGAACAGTGAGTGAGTGAGTGGCTCTGTTGGTTCTCAGGGAGCGCCACACACCGCCCAAGCATAAATATGGGACAAGGTGAGCTTGTAAACCAGTTTCAGGGAACACCTGATGAAGGCCCCGAGTTACGACGTCGAAATATCGTGTTGGGAAGACGCGGCCCATCGACAGTACACCCGATTCTACGAGATGACAAGTTTTGTACTATTGCGAAATATGGGGGGGGGGGGAGAGGGGGGTAAGTGTAACGGATATAACACGCTCAATAAGGTGGCAATCACTCAAACAAAGGCGTTTCTCGTTGCGGCACTATCATCTCAGGAAATTTCAATCACGAGCTTTCTCCTCCAATGTGAAAATATTTTGTTGCCACCCACCTACATGGGGAGTAATGATCATGGTAACGAAATAAGAGAAATGAAAGTTTGCACGGAAAGATTTGAGTGTTATTTTTTCCCAAGCGCTATTCAAGAGTGGAACGGTAGAGATATTGCTTGAAGGTGGTTCGATTAACCCTCTACCAGTTACTTGATTGTGAATTGCGGAGTAATCACATAGATCTAGATGTAGAGTAAGACAGGGTAACTGAAAGAACCAGTCGAGGAGTGGTAGGGTGCCGGAGAGCTCGCCAAATCAGCGTTATATATACGTGTAGCTCTGTGAACACGAGTGTTGCATCTTGGATTACAAGACTGGTCATAGCATACTCACCATAAAGATGCAGAAGTAAGGGTAACACTTAGTCATTGGTCACTGAGAATGTTGAAATAAACTTCTGGTTCATGTTCACAAAAAAATGAATGAGCAAAATGGTTCAAATGGCTATGAGCACTATGGGACTTAACATCGGCCGGCCGCGGTGGTCTCGCGGTTCTAGGCGCGCAGTCCGGAACCGTGCGACTGCTACGGTCGCAGGTTCGAATCCTGCCTCGGGCATGGATGTGTGTGATGTCCTTAGGTTAGTTAGGTTTAAGTAGTTCTAAGTTCTAGGGGACTAATGACCACAGCAGTTGAGTCCCATAGTGCTCAGAGCCATTTTGAACTTAACATCGGAGGTCATCAGTCCCATAGAACTTAGAACTACTTAAACCTAACTAACCTAAGGACATCACACACATCCATGCCCGGGGCAGGATTCGAAAATGCCGCCGTAGCGTTCGCGCGGTTCCAGACTGAAGCGCCTTGAACCACTCGGCCACACACGCCGGCAATGAATGAGCAGACGCGACTCTCGGTACCAACCTTTTTCCCCTCCCCAGGAGGTCGCCATCTTCAGGTGAGTATGCTGATGCACGATCTCGCCGGAAATGAGTTTCCAACAGAATTGGCGGCTCCTTCATACAACGCAGCTGGCCCACCGCGTGTACGTGAGCCGCAACCCTGAAGCACAACTAGTAGCGCACCGGTGGAAGAAACTGAAAAGACGATATATCGCTAACGTAACACTAATTAAAACAATTCGCTGGTCGAAATGTAGACCGTTGTTGCTTTACTTGCGCTGGCGCACTACTACTTCATTTGCGCTTGAGGGCAGCCACGCTGCAGTTCGCGCACCCGAGGTGTGTAAGGGAGCCGCCGATTGTGTTGGAAACTCAGTTCCGGCGAGAGTGTGCTACAGCATACGCACTTGAAGATGGTGACCAGTTGATCCGTTGAAATATCACAACACACTGCAGCTTAAACACCTCATTGGGCCACGCGGTTCTCGTGAAGAACCATTTCTGGGAAGCCTCTATGTGGGCTCGAATCTCTCTGATTTTACCTACATAGTCCTTTCACGAGATATACGTAGGAGGAAAAAGTAGAGTGAGTGGCTCTTCTAGAAACGTGCACTCTAGGAATTTTAACAGTAGGCTGCACTGTGATCGGAAAACGTCTCTTGCAATGTCTGCCACTAGAGTTGGCTGAGCATCTCCGTGACACTTTCGTGCTTACTAAATGAACCTGTAACGAAATGTGCTGCTCTCCTTTGGATTTTCTCTATTTCTTTTTACAACTCTCCCTTGTATGGGTCCCAGGCTGGCGAGCAGTATTTAAGTAGCGGTCGAACGAGTATTCTGTAAGCTACTTCCTTTGTCGACGGACGACATTTCCTGAGGATCCTTCCAGTCAATCTAAGTCTGGCATATGCCATACCCGCAATTAATTTTATATGGTCGTTCTACTTCCAATCGCTCTGTATGCATACTTCTGGATATTTTATGGAAGTAACGGCTTGCAGTGATTGTTCTGCAATTGTGTAATCATACAGTAAAGGTTGTTTTTGTATATGTATTCGCAATACGTTGCATCGAGTGTTTATCGTTACTCTCTGAACCAAGCGTCGGACTCTGCAAGTCTACAATTGTCAAGCGTCGTGGCTTCTCATATACAACATCATCCGCGAAAAGCCTCATGGAACTTACGGTGTTATCTACAAGGTCATTTATATATATTTTGAAAAGTAATGGTACTATAACACTCCCTTGGGGTACGCCCGAAGTTATTTTTACGTCTGAAGGATTCCCTCTGCTCAGAATGACACGCTGTGGTCCGTTTGAAAGAAATTCTTCAGTCCAGTCGCACAGTTCGGCTGATATTGCGTATCCTTATCTTCCGCTCATTGGGCGGCAATGTAGAACTGTATTGAATGCATTCCAGTAGTCCAGGAACACGGCACCTACCTGACTTCCTGTATCTACTGCTTTCTGGGCCTCATGGACGAACAGAGCGAGATGGTTTTCACACGATCATCGTTTTCGGAATCCATTTTGATTCTTACAGAGGAGATTTCCGGTCTCCGCAAATGTCATAATACACAAGTGTAAAACGTTTCCCAAAGTTCTCCAATTCCCCGTCTGATAACAACGAACACCTACACACAGTCTTCATAATCCACCCGCTAATGTTCCATTGATCAAGTAATAACAGTAACTTGCCCTGGCAAGCGACCGTGATAGTTTCCATTAATACGAAGGAATTCAAAAAGTAAGTTTCACAAGACGTACCACACTTAGACCATTGCGTACAAGGGTGGCGCAATTGTCAGAAGAGACTACATGTTTCGAGGTTCCTGCAGACACATTTCTGCTGCGGTTCGTACACTCACGAGAAAAATATCGCAACACCAAGAAGGAATTGTGTGACGTTCACGAAAGTTGGTAGGCGTGCTTCTACAGAAGAAGGATGATGCATATTCAAACTTCGTGCCAGCCGCATACGACTGGCGCTCTTGCTTTAAACAGACACTGTAACGGTCGTAAGTGTTAGTTACCTCTTAGATTGGACGCGGTGAGTTGATATCAGTCGAGAGTGCCCGTAAGACATAAAGACGCCATTATCAGTACCTCGCTGAGTTTGGACGAGGTCGTTTAATAGAGCTACGAGAAGCTGGATTGTTCCGTCTGCAATATTGCGGAAAGTCTTGGCAGGATATCAGCCACCGTACAGGATTGCTGGCAGCGGTGGTCACGTGAATGTACGATGGTAAGAAGAACGGGCTCTGGACAACCTCGTGGCTCTACCGAGAGGGAAGACCATTGCGTTCGGCCAGCCGCTGTGGTCGAGCAGTTGTAGGCGATTCAGTCCGGAAGCGCGCTGCTGCTACGGTCGCAAGTCCGAATCCTGCCTCGCGCATGGGATGTGTGTTATGCCCTTAGGTTAGTTAGGTTTAGGTAGTTCTAAGGAACTGATGACCTCAGATGTCCCATAGTGCTTAGAGCCATTTGAACCATCGTGTTCGGCCTGTGGCTCTGGCGCATCGTACAGCATCTGTAACAGCAATTTGAACAATAGTTGGCACCATAGTGTCTCAAGGAATTGTCATAAAAAACAAAAAAACCGTTACTTAGAGGGCAGCTCCGAGCTAGACGCCCTGTAGCGTCAATTCCACTGATCCCAAACCACCGCCATTTGCGACTTCAGTGGTGACAAGCGAGAGCTCATTTGAGGGCACAGTGGAGGTCTGTTGTGTTTTCTGATGAAAGCTGGTTATGCGCCGGTGCCCATGATGGCTGCGTGTTGGTTAGAAGGGTGCCAGCTGAGGGCCTGTAACCAACCTGCTTGGCACTTGACACACGGGACCTACACCTGGAGTTACAGTCTGGGGTGCGACGTCGTGTGACACTAGCAGGGCTCTCGTGGTTCTCCCAGTCGGGTGATTCGACCTGCTGTGCTGTCATTCGTGAATAGCATTCCAAGGGATGTTTTCCAATGGGATAACTAACTATTATAGCAACAATGTCCAGTCTAAAGTACACAACAAAATGTTGTATTCACTTGTCATATTACATATTGTGTGTGTCTTCTTCCACTGGTGATTCGCAACCCCTTCCACTGCTACAACAGCTTGGACAATATTATGGCATCCCTTAATTGGTTACACAAGTGATAATTACTATAGTTACACTTATTTGCAATCGCTCTTTCACTTAGCACATACGGGTTTCGTTGCTGAAGCACTCAAACGATTTTTCCAGACATACTTATCTACACACACCAAAAAAGTTTTGCATCACGCCGGTCCCCAGAAGTCCTGAAGATAGACGTTGGCAGTGGATATTGAATCACAGACACAGTCCCTTTGACTGTTCAGATATGTCACTAAACCCGCCCAAAGATGTAAACAACAATGCATGAGCAGCGCCTATTACACGTAGAGGGTGGGACACCCGATTAGTTCCCGTCATTCCACCAGGAAGGAGGTAAACGGCTGACCATGCCTAGATGGTCAATACCGCGGTTCGATCGCGTCCGCAATGTTACTTTGTGCCAGGAAGGGCTCTCAACAAGCGAAGTGTCCAGGTGTCTCGGAGAGAACCAAAGCGATGTTGTTCGGATATAGAGGAGATACAGAGAGACAGGAACTGTCGATAACATGCCACGCTCAGTCCGCCCAAGGGCTACTACTACAGTGGATGACCGCAACCTACGGATTATGTCTGGAAGGAACCCTGGCAGAAACGCCACTATGTTGAATGATGCTTTTCGTGCAGCCACAGGACGTCGTGTTACGACTCAAACTGTGCGCAATGGGGTGGCTGCATGATGTCTCCTATCATAGCCTCCATTCAACACTGTGCTGAAAAGGAAAAACGGCATGAGCACAGGCTGAGTAGCTCTCGGAACAAGTAGTATTTCGACACACATCGCCGATTAGTAGAATCACCCACAGGCATCGTACCTCATCCCCCGCGAGAACGTGCTTCTCAGTCAGACGAGTGCAGCGAAAGGTTAGCGAAACATGACGCTGGCTCCCGCAGAGCGGGTCGTTACTGCTGCTGGTGCAGCCGGCTCGGATGACTCACCGTGCAAGCCTTCTGCGCATGCGCTAAGACAGCGTTCCGGCGTGCACCGTCTTTCTGTACCAGCTAGGAGATCTACCACTTCGAAGTTCAGCAAACAGATATACACCTCTTCGACGTTCTAACTGCTAAATTGTTCTCTTTGCCTTGTCGGAAACTTTTGCGACACATTGTATATTGTAAAATAGATTTCGTTATCACTAGAGGAAATGTCTGTATGATGTTGAGCCTGCTGTTGTTTAGACTACGTTGGTATTTATTTGAACCCGTATAGGAATACAGTTCGTAATCAATGGAAAGTGTCGATAAACTTCACCATACATTAACCCTTAATTGGTAAATCATGGTGTCTGTCAGACTCCAGAAGTTTGCTGTTGAATTGCACAATATTGTCTTAGCTTATTAACTGTTTATTGATCGCGGCTACAACATATATCTTCATACATATGAAGATGAAAGCACAGAAAAATTTTATATAAACAAAAAGAAAGTACAGAAAATACGCAAGTGTTGTTCCAAAAAAGCATAAGCATTTTATTGATACAAATAGTACAGTCTTGAGAGTAACTCTGCTGACAGCTCCCAGGCTTTCGATCTGAGAACCCAGGTGAAAGTTTAATATTTTTTGTGGGATCTAAAATTTAATAACCTCTCTCACACCGACCTGATTTATTGTTCCGTGGGACCAAATTAAGGGGAAGTCTCCATGGTCATGGAACGAGTCAATAAATGAAATTATAACACGATATTAAAAACAGATAAAATGAAATATAAAAAAACATATTCAGGTGACAAGTCGTAAGCTTAAATAAAGAAAATCAACAATGTAACACTGGAATTAGCTTATTTTTTTAGCTCTTCCAGGAGCTCCTCGACAGAATAGAAGGAGTAAACCTTCCTGCTTTGAATTTGTATCATCATCATTGGCTGTCTCGTAATATGGATCACTATCACTGTCGTCCAAAACTTCATTCTTCATTTCTTCCGCATAAATGTCGAAGTCTTAGAACTCGTTGAGAACAATCAGTCTGTTCCGGCTGTTTTTAATGGTGAGATGGATCCTGCAGAGGCTCCATATTGTGTAAATTAGCTGCGAGACACTGACAGTAATATCAATAACATATTTCACCGCAGTTATCCCAATAAAACGCGACATTTTGATGAACACGTCTGCGAAACGTTGCGGCCACTTTACTGTGCATTAACTGAAGGTGAAATAGTGTAAGCGGCACCCCACACTCACAGCAAGAGGTACACCGGGGTAAAAGAAGAAACAACCCCAGTAGGGAAGGGGATGTCCACCAGGAAGCACGACAGCCGTCTCACACGTATGATACCAGTTAACGGGTTCAGATTTTGTCCCATTCTATTCACGAATGAAACGTGTGAGTAATAACTTATTGTTAGAGCAAGGAGAAAATTTATGCGCATAGCACACAAATGAAGTTCATATGCGTTCAGCTTTTGTTTTATTGGTGCATTTTGCACAATAATATTAAGTCAAGTGTTAACTTGTTTCAGACGACTTTATTAAGTAGTCGTACTGTGTACATTTTGATGGTATGGCTAAATTGCAGAACCGTGCGATCATTAAACTATTTTGGTCTGTTTGCCAACAATAAAAATATTTCCAACGTTGGTGATGGTTGAAAGCAATGCAGCACTATGTTTTCAACAATTAAAGGGGAAGGGGAGCGAGAGCATAGTTGACAGTCTTAGACAAAGGTTGATATTTTATTGTATATGACGAGAGATTTACAGTAACTATCAACGGATAACAGTTCCTCATGCAGTAAATAGGCCGTCAGTTTCGCTGCATTTCGCAGGTAGCTAACATAGTTGATTAAACTAAACTGTTCTCTACAGTCTTCTTTAAAGTGCATCCCAGCATCGATTAATCATAAATGTACAACAGTTTGCAAATGCACTGAAATTGAAAGTGATACTTTCCGTCTTTCTATTGGTCTATTAGAGCACAGAATCTGTCTACACAAGACGCAAAATCCATTGAAGTATGAAGAGTCGGTTTTGAACGTGAAATGTTAAGGAAAACTAACAGTAAAACAATACAAACACTGGTCTGTTAATTCAGTATTTCCTCACCGTTCCGCCGGCCGCTGTGGCCGACCGGTTCTAGGCGCTTCAGTCCGGAACCGCCCTGCTGCTACGGTCGCAGGTTCGAATCCTGCCTTGGGCACTGATGTGTGTGATGTCCTTAGGTTCGTTAGGTTTAAGTAGTTCTAAGTCTAGGGGACTGATGGCCTCAGATGTTAAGTCCCATAGTGCTCAGATCCATTTGAACCTCAACGGTCCCACTCTTGACACCTCCAAAAACCTGCAACTAGGAAAACGAGAGCAGAGCAGTTGTTTACCTAATGTTTTCCTTCCATAGTCTTAACTTGCACAAACACACCAGAACAGAACATGGACATTCTCATACCGGATGAACCAAATTATTTTGATGCCCATGCATGACACTTCATCCAGTCTAACGAGCTGCATTGCTACCTGACTGAGGTGAGTTCTGTTTCCGTCTGCCCTGCTGACCTTTTCTTTTCTTTCTTTTTTCTTTTTCTTTGCATGGTCTGTCCTGAGTTCCAGTTGTTTGTGACAGCTCTTTGCTCCAAGTATCTGTAGTAAATTTAGGTAAGAACGGAGCTAATTCAGTTTCAATTTCCGTACAGAATCGGAAACGGAGTCGGTCAACGCCTGGGCTCCTGCCCTAAAGTAGCCTGTAGAATTTAATACCAGCAGACAAAGAACTTAACTTCAATGATCAACTGAGCAGTGTAACTCAGATCTGAATGGGGCTGCCAGGTGTCCGGTCGAACATATACTACTCCCGCCTGTCCGGCTTTTGTTAGGCTTTTTAGCGGTGAAGCAGAGAACGCACAACTAAGGCTCATTCCAAGCCAGTGACGTAAGAACGACAAATAAGTGTAAGGAGCTATACCAGAAGAGCATACAAAAATATCAACCAATGCTATTGCTATGTCTGTGTCCTAAGTTGTTCTCTGTAGGCCGAACGAGCCTAACACACAACCACAGCGAGTGAGGTAAAGCAGAATGTGCCAAAAAACCGATGCCAAATCAGGCGAAAGAATCATCAGCAATCATGAATAATATACACATGGTTGTCGAAGACTGCTTAAAATCATGTCCATGTGAATTTAGCACCCATTTAATGTACTTTCAATGGATGATATTCGCTGATGTTCCAGCCCGGGAACAAACAGCAGAAATAATAGATATTGTTCTAGAAAAAAAGTAAAGTTGGATGGCAGTAAATTCTTTGACCAGTGATGAAATTTCACGAAATTCCTGCAACAAAAAAGTGACGACTCTGCAATGAAAAAGCTTCAGACACATGTAAAGCGGACAGCTTATTTCAAATCACAGAATTTTATTCGGAATTATAAACATTGCAGAACATTACCATGCAATTCCCAAACCACAATACCATTGTCGAAAGTGTGCCCTCTTTCATTAGCGTCCAACGGACAAAAGGAAAGCAATAAATTGGAAACCGACAAAATCACAAAGATGAAGCTGTTGTTGTGTGTTGTTGTGTAATTTTGTCAAGAGTTTCACGAAATAATTTCCAAGAAAAATAACGTTCTTGATAAAGAGGGTTTAAATGAGATACACATTTATACCTAGCTAAAAATTATAGTTATTTCTTTATAAATCTAACTGAAATGACTAAAGTTATTGAATATTGTTTTCCGTTCCAGAAAAACAATTGATTGTTTATCATGACAAAATTATCTTAGGATAATAGAGAATTTCCATAAATCAGAAAAGGCGAAGCCCGGACGCTTCCTTTGGGAAGGAAAGACCCGAATTGCTTCGCTATCCATTTCCAACGTAAGCTAATTCTATGGCTCTAATAACCGTTTATCCTGTTCCTGTTCAGGGATAGCGAGACTCAAGTGTTCTCCCAACCATCCTAATTAGGCTCCATGCTTTTTTCTGGAGCCAGTTCAACTGAACAGTGTGCCTTAGAGTCTGACCTTTCTTCCTATGAAACTTCGTGTTAGGCTATTCCACAGAAACATTTAAAATATCTCTACAGTCAGTTTGTAACATTAACATCTAATTCATAATACCGCCCATCAGCCTGGAACGTCAGTCGTTTACTGAAGCCTTCATTATACACTGGAGCAAAAATTTACTGTGTGCCTTTATTCTCTTCCATTTTATGCCCTCTAGAAATATATTACATTAAGGAAGTTGTCAGGGTGTACGTACTAAATAAGCTGACGAAGAGCTGCGCACCTCTTCTGTGAATTCTCAATGTCTCTTCTGTTAATTCCCTTCGGTAACGAGCGTACATAGGACTCGATTTGCAACTCTACTGTTGCCATTTTTTCATCTGTTCCCTGTTGTTATTTTGGTTATGATTGACTAAACGTAACTGAGTTATGTATTCTGAAGCCGGAACATAGGCAAGTCGAGTTCTCACGCTTTGAGTCTTTTGTGCAGGACATTTCGCGATGCGCAACAGATGCTCGAACCATGTGACAGCTGCAAGCGGCATTGTCCTGTTAGAACTGTGCGTCATTATCTAGCCCGTGGATGGGAAAACTGTGTGCCTCTGCTCCACAGCAACTACCTGTATGTTGATATCTCAAGAGTGCGCTATGGGCTAGCTACTGTAGGTGCCATGTGTGACTGTACGGCGGTACCTGTTATTATTCAATGGAGATGCATCCACGGGATGCCTTTTTCCTGTTTTAACTTCGCGCTAGCGCCCCACTTTTCCAAGCGCACAAGCAAACACGTTTTTTGCGCACTAGTAATTTGTTCCAAATGGAGGGCGTGTTCATAGCGCATTGCTTTCCGGATTTGATGGGAATTTCTTTCGCTGTTCACCATACGTCAGAGCGCTAAAGTCCAAATATGTTTCGTAGTTTACTGTGTTGTTGCTACGCTTTAAGGAGATTTATGTCCAGTGATGTCTGTTGGGTCCAAAGAATGCACGCTGAAATTTATCGATGATTACAGCCAAACGTAGGGTAATTCTCTCCTAAAGGTTATTTGAAACAAAAATGGAGATGCGATAACCCAAGTGCCAAGCATGAGGGATGACTTGGTGGGATGAAAAATATGATAGAAAGTCTCCAGTCATATTTCTGTAAGGAATTACTCTGGAAGTAAGAAGAAACAGACTACAAATTTATGAAAGTGCTTGTGAAATTGTGGGCCAATGTTAACGCTTCGGCGACACAAAAAAAAGAAAACCTGGAGTACCTGACATCTGAACAACTGAAAAATATCAGAACCGGCGGGGCTGCTCAACAAACTACTAGAATTTGAAATGTAGGACTCTGAATATGCAAGAAAAACTAATTAAAAAACGCAATACTGGGTTCGATGATATTTCCGAATTTATCAAGACAGTAGATGTTCTATGTTATCTTTTGAATGTAGTAGTGCAAACAAGTTGTTTTGTAAAATTAAATGAAAAAATGTAATGAAAGCCAGGTAACCATAATACCCTGAGGTGACTAAAAGTTTTGGGATAATGGTATGCACATAAACAGATGGAGGTAGTATCGCGTGCACAACGTATGAAAGGACAATGCATTGGCGGAGATGGCATTTGTGCTCATGTGATTCATGTGAAAAGGTTTCTGATGTGATTATGGCCACCCGACGAGAATTAGCAGACTCTGAAAGCGGGATAACAGTTGGAGCTAGACGAGTGGGACATTGCATTTCGGAAATCGTAAGGGAATTCAACATTCCGAGATCCACAGGATCAAGAATGTACCGAAAATACCAAATATCAGGCGTCACCTCTCACCACGGACAAAGCAGTTGCTTGCGGCCTTCACTTAATGACCAAGGGCAGCGGCGCTTGCGACTAGTAGTCAGTCCTAACAGACAAGCAACGCTGCATGAAATAACCAGAAATTAATGTAGGACGTACGAGGAACGTATCCTTTAGGACTTTGCTGCGAAATTGGGAGTTAATGCGCTACGGTAGCAGTCAACCGATGCGAGTGCCTTTGTTAACATCACGACGCCGACTGCAGCGCCTCTCCTGGGCTCGTAACTCATCGGTTGGACTCCAGACTACTGGAAATCTGTGGCCTGGTCGGATGAAACACCACTTCAGTTGATAAGAGCTGATGTTTTGTTCGAGCGTGGCACAGTCCCCATGAAGCCATGGACCCAAGTCGTCAAAAAAAAAAAAAAAAAAAAAATGGTTCAAATGGCTCTGAGCACTATGGGACTCAACTTCTAAGGTCATCAGTCCCCTAGAACTTATAACTACCTAAACCTAACTAACCTAAGGATATAACACACATCCATGCCCGATGCAGGATTCGAACCTGCGACCGTAGCGGTCGCGCGGTTCCAGACTGTAGCGCCTAGAACCGCTCGTCCATCCAGGCCGGCCCCATGTTATCAACAAGGCACTGTGCAAGCTGGTGATGGGTCCATACTGGCGTGCTCTGCGTTTGCATGGAGTGGACTGGGTCCTCTGATCCAGCTGAATCGATCATTGACTGGAAATGATTATGTTCGGCTACCTAGAGACCATTTGCAGCCATTCGTGGACTATATGCTCCCAAACAGCGATGGAATTTTTATGCACGACTATGTGCCATGCCACGGGGTACAGTTGTTTGTGACTGGTTTGAAAAACATTCTGAACAATTACAGCGAATGATTTGACCACGCAGATCCCCCGACATGAATCCCATCGAACATTTATGGGACATAATCGGGAGGTAAGTTTCTGCAAAAAGTCCTGCACCGGCTACCCTTTCGCAATTATAGACGGCTATAGAGGCAGCATGGCTCAATATTTCTACCTAGGACTTCCAACGACGTATTGAGTCCATGCGTCGTCTTGTTGCTGCGCTACGCCGGGCAAGAGAAGGTGCGACACGATGTTGTTGTTGTGGTCTTCAGTCCTGAGACTGGTTTGATGAAGCTCTCCATGTTACCCTATCCTGTGCAAGCTTCTTCATCTCCCAGTACCTACTGCAACCTACACCCTTCTGCATCTGCTTAGTGTATTCATCTCATGGTCTCCCTCTACGATTTTTACACTCCGCGCTGTCCTGCAATACTAAATTGGTGATCCCTTGATGCCTCAGAATGTGTCCAACCAATCGATCCCTTCTTCTAGTCAAGTTGTGTCACAAATTTCTCTTCTCACTAATTCTATTCAGTACCTCCTCATTAGTAATCAGATCTACCCATTTAATCTTCAGCATCCTTCTGTAGCACCACATTTCGAAAGCTTCTATTCTCTTTTTGTCTAAACTATTTATCGACCACGTTTCACTTCCATACACGGCTATGCTCCATACAAATACTTTCAGAAAAGACTTCCTGACAATTAAATCAATACTCGATGTTAACAAATTTCTCTTCTTCAGAAACGCTTTCTTGCCATTGGCAGACTACATTTTACACTACCGGCCTTTAAAATTGCTACACCAAGAAGAAATGCAGATGATAAACGAGTATTCATTCGACAAAAATATTATACTAGAACTGACATGTGTCTACATTTTCACGCAATTTGGGTGCATAGATCGTGAGAAGTCATTACTCAGAACAACCACCTCTGACCGTCATAACGGCCTTGATACGGCTGGGCACTGAGTCAAACAGAGCTTGGATGGCGTGTACAGGTATAGCTGCCCATGCAGCTTCAACACGATACCACAGTTCATCAAGAATAGTGACTGGCGTATTGTCACGAGCCAGTTGCTCGGCCACCATTGACCAGACGTTTTCAATTGGTGAGAGATCTGGAGAATGTGCTGGCTAGGGCAGCAGTCGAACATTTTCTGTATCCAGAAAGGCCCGTACAGGACCTGCAACATGCGGTCGTGCATTGTCCTGCTGAAATGTTCCGCAGGGACTGAATAAAGGGTAGAACCACGGGTCGTAACACATCTGAAATGTAACGTCCAGTGTTCAAAGTTCCGTCAATGCGAACAAGAGGTGACCGGGACGTGTAAACAATAGCACCCCATACAATCACGCTCCGTGATACGACAGTATGGCGACGACGAATACACGCTTCCAATGTGCGTTCACCACGATGTCGCCAAACACGGATGCGACCATCATGATGCTGTAAATAGAACCTGAATTCATCCGAAAAAATGACGTTTTGCCATTTGTCCACCCAGGTTCGTCGTTCAGTGCACCATCGCAGGCGCTCCTGTCTGTGATGCAGCGTCAAGGGTAACAGCAGCCATGGTCTCCGAGCTGATAGTCCATGCTGCTGCAAACGTCGTCGAACTGTTCGTGCAGATGGTTGTTGTCTTGCAAACGTCCCCATCTGTTGACTCAGGGATCGAGACGTGGCTGCACGATCCGTTACAGCCATGCGGATAAGATATCCTGTCATCTCGACTGCAATTGATACGAGGCCGTTTGGATACAGCACGGCGTTCCGTATTACCCTCCTGAACCCACCGATTCCATATTCTGCTAACAGTCATTAGATCTCGACCAACGCGAGCAGCAATTTCGCGATACGATAAACCGCAATCGCCATAGGCTACAGTCCGACCGTTATCAAAGTCGGAAACGTGATGGTACGCATTTCTCCTCCTCACACGAGGCATAACAACAACGTTTCACCAGGCAAGGCCAGTCAACTGCTGTTTGTATATGAGAAATAGGTTGGAAACTTTCATCATGTCAGCACGTTGTAGGTGTCGCCACCGGCACCAACCTTGTGTGAAATCTCTGAAAAGCTAATCGTTTGCATATCACAGCATCCTCTTCCTCTCGGTTAAATTTCGCATCTGTAGCACGTCATCTTCGTGGTGTAGCAATTTTAATGGCCACCAGTGTATATCCTCTCTACTTCGACCATCATTAATTATTTTGCTCCCCAAATTGCGAAACTCATTTACTAGTTTAAGCGTCTCATTTTCTAATCTAATTCCCTCAGCATCACCCGACTTAATTCGATTACATTCCATTATCCTCGTTTTGCCTTTGTTGATGTCCATCTTATACCCTCCTTTCAAGACACTGTCCATTCCGTTCAACTGCTCTTCCAGGTCCTTTCCTGTCTCTGACAGAATTACAAGGTCATCTGCGAACCTCAAGGTTTTTATCTCTTCTCCTTGGATTTTAATTCCCACTCCGAATTTTTCTTTTGTTTCGTTTACTGCTTGCTCAATTTACAGATTAATAACATCGGGGATAGGCTACAACCTTTCCAACCACTGCTTCCCTTTCATGCCCCTCGACTCTTATAACTGCCATCTGGTTTCTGTACAAATTGTAACTAGCCATTCGCTCCCTGTATTTTATCCCTGCCACCTTCAGAATTTGAAAGAGAGTATTCCAGTCGACATTGTCAAAAGCTTTCTCTAAGTCCAGAAATGCTAGATACGTATGTTTGCCGTTCCCTAATCTACTTTCTAAGATAAGTCGTAGGGTCAGGTTATTAGAAGGTATATCATGAGTTTTGTCGCCTCAGTGTATAACCGCTAACAAGTTCCCTTAAAAGTTTTGCAGATTCAAGAATAGTCATTGAAAACGTAGCCGTGTTTGGAAAAGTGAAATAAATAGCTGAAACTGGTACACAGGTCGTTGCAAACTTTATTGCCATATCATCGCTGCAGAAATGGCATTACGCATAATAGCACCTTGCCTAAAGCTACAAGTTCTGAGTTTCCCATACAGAAAATCAAAAGATTGCTGTGACACTCTTCTGAAATTTGTAAACAAAACGTCGCCGTCATTTAGTATTTCCTGCCTGTTGTACCTTAGTTATTTCGATACTGTTTTACGCAGAGTAGCCTTCATGTTTTCTTCTTCTGTCGCAATAAATTACCGAGCAGAGAAGTGTACACGCTTGCAGACTGCTTGGACAATGATGCACGCGTTGGACGTGAGAGCGCGCATGCGTTTGATGCCCTCTTTTAACGAAATATTGCGTACACGCTTTTGTTCCCTTGCGTCTGTGCTTGCGCACGAGGAAAGAGGCCTCGTGTGGAACATTCATAACATCTACTACTGCAGCGAAACTTAGCTTAATAAAACCGACAAACTGCGGGGACGGATTTCCGTCTGGAAATGGAGGAGAAAAGAGCCTACGAACATGTGGCCGGAAATGCGTCGTTGCCACAGTAGACGGCGCTGACGAATGAAGGTTCATCTGACCACGTGCCGTGTGTTCCCTGTGTGTTGTAGGCTGTAGACGAGGGAAGACACGATTGAGATGGACATTAGCGGCGAAGTGGGCTCCATCCTGTAGCAGCCACATATCCCTCCAAATCATCAGTGACACTTCTTCCACCAGCAGGCAAAGTTACCCGCTAGAAACTCCGATAGTTCCGGCCAAATAGGCGACGTGGAAATAAGACTGGTCATAAAGTACGGTCGTCAATTATCCCGCCCCACACTCTCCGGCTGCACCGATGTTGATGATTTGCTGTCGCCATAAATCAAATGGCTGTAACCACTTTGGCACTTAAGATCAGAGGTCATCAGTCCCCTAGACATAGAACTGCTTAAACCTAACTGACCTAAGGACATCACACACATCCACGCCCGAGACAGGATTCAAACCTGCGACCGTAGCAGCAGGGCGGTTCCGGAGTGAAGCGCCTAGAACCGCTCGGTCACAACGGCCGGCGCTGTCGCCATACCATGGGGGCTCTTACTGACTATCACACAGATGACCGTTGTGAAAGTTGAAAATACCACTCCACGTAATGGTGGCCTCATAAGTGAATAAGATGGATGACACAAATCCCGGAATCGTGGTAGCCTGGTGAAGAAACAGGGACAAAACTGCTCCCGAAACGGAAAGTCATTCGCTAGTAAGTCCTGCACACGCTGTAAATGAGAGGGGTTGTTCAGCTGACATGGAGAATGTGCCACGCGGTCGTCTACCTAACCCTGTCCCGGCTGACCAATGTGTTGGTCGACTGGTTCCTTACCCCTGACACTCAGACCAACCCCCCCCCCCCCCCCCCCCACACGACGTAAAGCAATGCTGTGGCTCTTGGGCCACACCATTTACACGATCTATGACCTTTGCCTCACCGATGCTGTCTCTTTCATGAACTACCTTTGGAGCCAGCATCGCCTGGCGGAATCTGACCAGAAATATACCATTACTTTTGCAAGATTTCTTAAAGTGGCAATGGTTCATGCTTATCAAAAGGTGTTCCGGGCTGCCTAAGGCACCTCGTACAAGAATTGCCTGAGTATACCCCTGGATCTTTGTCACTCGGACTTTCAAACTACCCTTGACTAGCCTATACCCCAGATTTGATATTGGCCTTCTGGGCATCACTAGAGTCGACTGTTCTATGATACTGATAATATGGAAATTGGTAACATGGTACCTCGTATGAAAAATTATTGGAAAATTGGATAACACGTGATATATCTTAGAGGATTATTACTTAGTTAATTATATGGGCGATGGGATTATCTCGCCGGTTTCGTTTTCATTTGAGTGTGCTGCCGTCCCTGTTTTTTTTTTTATTTTGCCCTCGTTTCTGTCTTTATTTCTTTCTTTCTTTTTAGTTTCTAAAATCATCACTTGCTTCACACCTGCAGACGGAGGTGTATTTCTGAGTAGTGTGTCGTCGCCCCCTGAGGCATAGCAGAGTATGCCTCCGCTTTTATTTTAGGTTTATGGCAATAAGTCTTGCTAATAACAGCACCCTGCTTTACGTGCTGCGTCGACACTAGAGGATGGCGGCATTTTTGGAGAGGAAAAGGTAGGGCTATAGGGGAGCTAGGAGGGCCAAAAAAAGAAAAAAAAAGGAAAAAAAAGTGCCTGGTACTGACGTGGCGGTGGCCTTCCACAACGTTAATCACGTTTTCATTCCCTTCAAGCCACTGGTGTCCGAACATTTCGGGTATGACCTTCATGATTTCCTACTTCCTGAAGCGATCCTATCTCATACAAACAGCGAAACACTGTTTCAAACATTGAATGCTGCGTTAGTTGTCGGCGATGATAGGTCTGATATAATTCTTGCTGCCCGCCGCCCATTGCAATTTGCCTTTCCGTTAATAGACACCATGTCGGCAGGCTCTTGATCGAATATGGAACCACTGTGTACAATGCTGTATCACATCAACTACAAGGGGAGTCAGCAAAAGAAGTGAATCAGACACAACGTTACCAATTACTATCGCAGAAGACATATCAGCAACAGTACCACCCTCAACGAGGAAATCATGCATACTGTAACTGTGGCTGTATGGTGCAGCGCATATTAGACCGCAGTCTTTGTAACAAGATATGATTGAATAAATTCTCTCTAGCATGGAAACCATGCATTTCCGGACATAAATTCGTTAACTTTGTAAGTATGCTGTTTAGGTTTTTATGTCGGTAACGCCACATAGCGCTCTGTATGAAAATCACTGACTGCTGTGTGCAGTCTGCGGCTTGTTGACATTGTTGGAATATACGTTATTGCAGTGTTGGGCAGCTGGATGGGAACAGCGCTTAGCGTTGCACAGTTGGAGGTGAGCCACCAGCAGTGGTGGATGTGGAGAGAGAGATGCCAGAGTTTTGAGAGTTTACTACGAGGGCTATCCACAAAGTACATTACGTTTTGGAATTAAAATTAAATAATGTATTGGAATTTTTTTATTATATACAGATGAATGGCACACTTAAATACTACTTTTCTACATAGTTGCCATTTAAATTAAGGCACTTATCGTAGCGATGGACGAACTTGGAAATTCCTTCGTCGTAAAATTCGGCCGCCTGCGCCTTCAACCACGTGGTTACCTCTTCTTGAAGCTGTACGTCGTCATCAAAACGCTGCATAGCCAACCACTTCTTGATTGCTGGGAAAAAGTGGAAGTCGCTCGGTGCCAGGTCGGGACTATACGGCGGATGAGGAAACAACTCCCACTTAAAAGATTCGAGAACTTCACGAGTGGCATTTGCCCGTGTGGGCCCGGCCGTTGTCGTGAATCAGCAAGATCTTTGACCCCTACTTTCCCCTGCGCTTGTTTTGTATTGCTCTTCTGAGGTTGTGCAGTGTTTGGCAATACCTTTAAGAGTTTATTGTAGTGCCTCTTTCCAGGAAATCCACAAAAATCACACCATTTCTCTCCCAAAAGAAGAGGTAACCACGTGATTGAGGGCGCAGGCGGCCGAATTTTACGACGAAGGAATTTCCAAGCTCGTCCATCGCTACGATAAGTGCCTTAATTTAAATGGCAACTATGTAGAAAAGTAGTATTTAAGTGTGGCTTTCATCTGTACACAATAAAAAAATTTCCAAAACTTTATTTATTTTTAATTCCAAAACGTAATGTATTTTGTGGATAGCCCTCGTATAAGCGGGCGACCTGGACGTGTGTTCGCCAGAAGAAGGAAAATTGTAAAAATGGATGTCATGAATCGATATATATATATACACTCCTGGAAATTGAAATAAGAACACCGTGATTCATTGTCCCAGGAAGGGGAAACTTTATTGACACATTCCTGGGGTCACATACATCACATGATCACACTGACAGAACCACAGGCACATAGACACAGGCAACAGAGCATGCACAATGTCGGCACTAGTACAGTGTATATCCACCTTTCGCAGCAATGCAGGCTGCTATTTTCCCATGGAGACGATCGTAGAGATGCTGGATGTAGTCCTGTGGAACGGCTTGCCATGCCATTTCCACCTGGCGCCTCAGTTGGACCAGCGTTCGTGCTGGACGTGCAGACCTCGTGAGACGACGCTTCATCCAGTCCCAAACATGCTCAATGGGGGACAGATCCGGAGGTCCTGCTGGCCCGGGTAGTTGACTTACACCTTCTACAGCACGTTGGGTGGCACGGGATACATGCGGACGTGCATTGTCCTGTTGGAACAGCAAGTTCCCTTGCCAGTCTAGGAATGGTAGAACGATGGGTTCGATGACGGTTTGGATGTACCCTGCACTATTCAGTGTCCCCTCGACGATCACCAGAGGTGTACGGCCAGTGTAGGAGATCGCTCCCCACACCATGATGCCGGGTGTTGGCCCTGTGTGCCTCGGTCGTATGCAGTCCTAATTGTGGCGCTCACCTGCACAGCGCCAAACACGCATACGATCATCATTGGCACCAAGGCAGAAGCGACTCTCATCGCTGAAGACGACACGTCTCCATTCGTCCCTCCATTCATGCCTGTCGCGACACCACTGGAGGCGGGCTGCACGATGTTGGGGCTTGAGCGGAAGACGGCCTAACGGTGTGCGGGACCGTAGCCCAGCTTCATGGAGACGGTTGCGAATGGTCCTCGCCGATACCCCAGGAGCAACAGTGTCCCTAATTTGCTGGGAAGTGGCGGTGCGGTCCCCTACGGCACTGCGTAGGATCCTACGGTCTTGGCGTGCATCCGTGCGTCGCTGCGGTCCGATCCCAGGTCGATGGGCACGTGCACCTTCCTCTGACCACTGGCGACAACATCGATGTACTGTGGAGACCTCACGCCCCACGTGTTGAGCAATTCGGCGGTACGTCCACCCGGCCTCCCGCATGCCCACTATACGCCCTCGCTCAAAGTCCGTCAACTGCACATACGGTTCACGTCCACGCTGTCGCGGCATGCTACCAGTGTTAAAGACTGCGATGGTGCTCCGTATGCCACGGCAAACTGGCTGACACTGACGGCGGCGGTGCACAAATGCTGCGCAGCTAGCGCCATTCGACGGCCAACACCGCGGTTCCTGGTGTGTCCGCTGTGCCGTGCGTGTGATCATTGCTTGTACAGCCCTCTCGCAGTGTCCGGAGCAAGTATGGTGGGTCTGACACACCGGTGTCAATGTGTTCTTTTTTCCATTTCCAGGAGTATATATATATATATATATATATATATATATATATATATATATATATATATATATAAAATTACATTTGATCATTATTAAGGTAAATACATTGTCCGTTGTCTATCAAAATCATGCATTTGTTAATTATGCCTATCAGCAGTTAGTGCCTTCAGTAGTTAGAATCTTTCATTTAGCTGGCAGTATTGGCGCTCGCTGTATTGCAGTAGTTCGAATAACGAAGATTTTTGTGAGGTAAGTGATTCATGAAAGGTATAGGTTATTGTTAATCAGAGCCATTGTTTTGTATGGATTACTAAAAGTCAGATTGCGTTGCGCTAAAAAAAATATTGTGAGTCAGTTAAGTGATGATCAGAATAAGTAAAGAGAGAACTAGCTGAGTATGTTCAGTTTCACTCAGCTGTCTTTGTATCAAATAACGTAGTAGTTTACTAGCACATTCATTCATAATTTTTCTGAGGGGACGTTTCAACTTTTTCGTGCCGTATCCTCTCATCGATCAATCTCTATAGTTTGTACATGGTGGAAAAAAAACACCCTGTATAAATGAGTGTGGATACAGGGGTGGAGTATTCAGGTGCATCACAGGGCACTGATGTGCTATGAAAAAGCGATATGTTGCAGTTATAACAGCGCCCAGTAACCTGTATGTGGGGGATCGAAGCGGGCTTGAAAAAAGGTGACGTTATTATTATTAACGAACACTCCACTCCTCGCCTCCAGAGGACCTACGTCAGAGGCATAAGAAAAGGAGTATACGTAAGGGAGACCAGATGCCCAATGCAAGCAGACGCGTCGTCATACTGTCTGGTCGAGGGACCGATGAGAGTGACGTAGGTTTAAATTGCAGGCCAGCCAAGACCATCATCTGGTGATGAATTTCGGCGGCCAGCCAGCCCACAGAATCAACCGCCAAGTTCCGCGGTACAGACCCTCCACAGCGATAGTGAGGCTGGTTCGAAACTTGCCGCTGCACAGGTTCTGTGAGCGGAGCGGCAGGGAGGGGGGTAGGGGAAGGGGGGCAGCCTCCGCTCCCTGGGTGACGCCGTTCGACGGAACGCAAGATTCCGTTTGCAACGGCGGAGACGGTGAGCGATCTTCGGAGCTGCTGAAGTTCTACTCCAACGACGGCTGCTGGCGGTTGTGCTGTGTCAGAACGCACGGGTTTCGTTCGCCATTATACTTGATGAGCATCCGACCCGATAAATGGCTAATAACACCCGATGGTTACTGTAAATACACGTGTACGATGTATTAAGGCCGACAATACATGTTATACACTACTGGCCATTAAAATTGCTACATCAAGAAGAAATGGAGATGATAAACGGGTATTCATTGGACAAGTATATTATACTAGAACTCACATCTGATTACATTTTCACGCAATTTAGGTGCCTAGATCCTGAGAAATCAGTACCCAGAACAACAACCTCTGGCCGTGATAACGTCCCTGATACGCCTGGGCATGGAGTCAAACAGAGCTTGGATGGCGTGTACAGGTACAGCTGCCCATGCAGCTTCAACACGATACCATGGTTCATCAGGGGTAGTGACTGGCGTATTGTGACGAGCCAGTTGCTCGGTCACCATTGACCAGACGTTTTCAATTGGTGAGAGATCTGGAGAATGTGCTGGCCAGGGCAGCAGTCGAACATTTTCTGTATCCAGAAAAGCCCGTACAGGACCTGCAACATGCGGTCGTTCTTTATCCTGCTGGAATGTAGGGTTTCACAGGGATCGAAGGAAGGGTAGAGCCACGGGTCGTAACACATCTGAGATACAATGTCCACTGTTCAAAGTTCCGTCAATGTGAACAAGATGTGACCGAGACGTGTAACCAGTGCCACCCCCTACCATCACGCCGAGTGATACGCCAGTATGGCGATGACGCTTCTAATGTGCGTTCACCGCGATGTCGCCAAACACGGATGCGACCATCATGATGCTGTAAATAGAACCTGAATTCATCCGAAAAATGACGTTTTGCCATTTGTCCACCCAGGTTCGTCGTTCAGTACACCATCGCAGGCGCTCCTGTCTGTGATGCAGCGTCAAGGGTAACAGCAGCCATGGTCTCCGAGCTGATAGTCCGTGCTGCTGCATACGTCGTCGAACTGTTCGTGCAGATGATTGTTGTCTTGCAAACGTCCCCATCTGTTGACTCAGGGATCGAGAAGTGGCTGCATGATCCGTTACAGCCACGCGGATAAGATGCCTGTCATCTCGACTGCTAGTGATACGAGGCCGTTTGGATACAGCACGGCGTTCCGTATTACCCTTCTAAACCCACCGATTCCATATCCTGCTAACAGTCATTGGATCTTGACCAACGCAAGCAGCAATGTCGCGATACGATAAACCGCAATCGCGATAGGCTACAGTCCGACCGTTATCAAAGTCGGAAACGTGATGGTACGCATTTCTCTTCCTTACACGAGGCATCACAAGAACGTTTCGCCAGGCAACGCCGGTCAACTGCTGTTTGTGTATGAGAAATCGGTTGGAAGCTTTCCTCATGTCGTCACGTTGTAGGTGTTGCCACCGGCGCCAACCTCGTGTGAATGCTCTGAATAGCTAATCATTTGCATATCACAGCATCCTCTTCCTGTCGGTTAAATTTCGCGTCAATTTTAATGGCCAGTAGTGTAGACGATCCGAGAGCGTCGACGAAAAAAACAGGTTGTGAGCGCGCGCGACTTCAGCGACGCAACAACTCGCCATTGCTGGGTCCAGAGATGCTGCCTGAGCGACGCGCAGCAACCGGCCGCTGTCGTAGAGAAGCGACAGCATCAACGAATAATTAACTAATTGTCAAAAGTTGGCGTGGCGCTGCGTGTTTGTTCGTGTAAATGGTTCTTATGTACGACGTAAGAAGGTAGTTAGTTACCGACTAAGTTGACATATCGGGGTATGTCTAGGTCGGATTGAATACCGACCCATTGCGTGGTGTATTGAGGCACCGCAGTTGGTGCTTAAGGCTTGGGAGAGGGAAAGAAGTTTTGCTGGTAAAACCAGTATCTTATTTTGGTGCAGTTCACGGAGGCTGGGTGGATACTTTCTCTTTTTGGCCCCTGTTCATATACGTAGCTGTGGCCGCAATTTCCTCCCAAAGGTGAGCTACGCAAGTACGCAGCCTCTGTGTGATTTTATAAATAGTCGCGGAGGAGACACTGGTTTTGGCGAATTTATGTGCTAGAGCGATCGATTTACTGTCGTCCTGTGGACAGTTCGGTGGTAAGGAATAGTTTGCTGTAATAGATAGCGCGTGAGTCTTGTTAGAGACAGGGAGATTTGCAGTTGATGAGTTTTTGGGAATCGTTGGAGCCGATACGATATCCTGTCCGTGGTGTGCAATTAGTGGTCGCGGTTCACCCAGAGTTAATTGGGTTGGTAGCTTCTTTGTTGGAGTGGTTTGGTAGTGATTGGTGTTTGTCGAGAAGGGAAAGAAAGCCTCGAACACATTTTGTTGTTGTTTACATACCACAATCATACAGTGGACCTAGAATTGGCTCGTATGGATTCGAACTGTTTCACTGTAACATTATAGATTGCACCAGTAGTTGAGCTGGTATGCGACGAAAATAAAAGGAACCATTTACAAGCAACACGAAACTAAACGAAAACTTTTTTAGCCAAAGTGACGAGTGGCCTATTTCAATTTAGGGAACTTAGCGGGTCGCGTTTCGTTAACGCCTGAATAGGCTCAGAATTGTGTTCAATTATTATTTAAGGTTAGGGTTAAAGAGGCGCTGGCGCCTAGGACTTTTGTTTATTTGTGATTATTTTTTATTATTATTGAATAACCGTGTTTGTGGGAAGTGTTAGTCTTTGCTGGCACTCGCTCACCTACGTGAAATAAATTGTATTGAGATACCTAGATCCAATAAACACCAAGTTTCTTGGGTTAAAAGAAAGCTTTACGTGTGGTCAATTAGTAGCTGTTGTGTGTAGCTCTACATTAGTTTCAGAGGTATTAATAACGCTTTGCATGACACAATTTTACGATGGTATTTGTAAGTTTTGCATGAGCAAAAATTTCATTAATTGAGTTGATCCACGCTAAATATACAGAGTGTAGATATTATAAACAGTTAAAACGATTTCATTTGTGCAAAGAGTGTCCTAAGTAACTTCAATAAGCATTGAAGTTGTCGATAGTTATCACGGAAAAGTCAGCGATTATACTAATAACAGAGATTGGTAAATCTGTGGAATACGTTACTTCGTATTATTTACATAGCAACGTTGGACTAAACAGGAAGAGATGTAATGGTAGCATCAATTATCTTAATCCTTATAGGTATCGGTGAAAGTAGCTTAAAGTGAATTGGTCGTAACATGACGATATAGTGAATATAAATATTGTAAATAATTAATAGCTTACGAGACTTTTCCAGAGATCATCTGCTGCGCTGTGAGAATTTTGTTGTGTATGAGAATAATTGCAAGCTGGAGGTAACATTTAGTTTTACATAATATAAACAGGTATTGTATTTAACGTGATTTGGTGTTTTTTTTTTTTTTTTTTTGTCCGATAGTACGATAACGGGAGTTGTTATCGAAATCTGCCTGTCTCGTAACTTCTGCTCGATATTGTTTGTCAGTGTCATTGGAATGTTTTAGCGTGGCTATTCGTGGTGTAATAGTGTCACTGTACGATTACGACGTTGTGTACAGTAAAGGTGCTGTTTATTATTATTCGACATCTGAGTCTGCCGTTTCTTCAATGGTTATGATTGGTGCAGTGTCTTCAATTTGTCTTTTAAGAGTGCAACTACGGTACGAGCTAGGCTTCTAGTATTTGTCAGGCGCTCCGCTACGGCAGGAAGCCATACATCAGCGGCATAGCGTCGTTGGTACAGTACGATCTGTTGTCGAGAGTTCGATCTTGAGTACCGCCAGTCGGCTCGTTAGACGGTTACCCTTCAGCGCTCCACATGGTGAGATGAGTATAGCTTCAGCCGCGCTCCGAAGGGCAGCCGCGGGCCTTCCGCCTCGGCCAATACACGCCGCCTGGCTGAGGAAAGGAGCACAGAGCAGAAGGATGCTGTGGTAGCGGATTCCAGGGCTGGCATTTCCGCTGACAGGCGTACACAGCCGACATCTAAATCAGCAGAACATATATTCTTCGGCGAAACAAAAGTAACGCCAAATTTGTCTGCTTATCTCTGCACGCCCCGGCGTGTTTCATCCCTCTCTCGCGAACCATGTCCCTCTGTCATCCTGGTGCGTTACACCACCTGAGGCCGGGGTAGGGAGGCTCATAAAAATGGAGCATAAATCATGATAACGTGATTCATCTGAAAAGGCCATCTTCGCCACTCAGTGGACGTCCATTGGCGCTTGTTGTTGTTGTTGTCTTCAGTCCTGAGACTGGTTTGATGCCGCTCTCCATGCTACTCTATCCTGTGCAAGCTTCTTCATCTCCCAGTACCTACTGCAACCTACATCCTTCTGAATCTGCTTGGTGTACTCATCTCTTGGTTTCCCTCTACGATTTCCACCCTCCATTCTGCCCTCCAATACTAAATTGGTGATCCCTTGATGCCTCAGAACATGTCCTACCAACCGATCCCTTCTTCTAGTCAAGTTGTGCCACAAACTTCTCTTCTCCCCAATTCTGTTCAATACCTCCGCATTAATTACGCGATCTACCCATCTAATCTTCAGCATTCTTATGTAGCACCACATTTCGAAAGCTTCTATTCTCTTCTTGTCCAAACTAATTATCGTTCATGTTTTAGTTCCATACATGGCTACACTCCATACAAATACTTTTATAAACGACTTCCTGACACTTAAATCTATATTCGATGTCAACAAATTTCTCTTCTTCAGAAACGCTTTCCTTGCCATTGCCAGTCTGCATTTTATATCCTCTCTACTTCGACCATCATCGGTTATTTTGCTCCCCAAATAGCAAAACTCCTTTACTACTTTAAGTGTCTCATTTCTTAATCTAATTCCCTCAGCATCACCCGACTTCATTCGACTACATTCCATTATCCTCGTTTTGCTTTTGTTGATGTTGATCTTAGATCCTCCTTTCAAGACACTGTTAATTCCGTTCAACTGCTCTTCCAGGTCCTTTGCTGTCTCTGACAGAATTACAATGTCATCGGCGAACCTCAAATTTATTTCTTCTCCCTGGATTTTAATACCTACTCCGAATTTTTCTTTTGTTTCCTTTACTACTTGTTCAATATACAGATTGAATAACATCGGGGAGAGGCTACAACCCTGTCTTCCTCCCTTTCCAACCACTTCTTCCCTTTCATGCCCCTCGACTTTCATAATTGCCATCTGGTTTCTGTACAAATTGTAAATAGCCTTTCGCTCCCTGTATTTTACCCCTGTCACCTTCAGAATTTGAAAGAGAGTATTCGAGTCTACATTGTCAAAAGCTTTCTCAAAGTCTACAAATGCTAGAAACGTAGGTTTGCCTTTACTTAATCTAGCTTCTAAGATAAGTCGTAGGGTCAGTATTGCCTCACGTGTTCCAATATTTCTACGGAATCTTAACTGATCTTCCCCGAGGTCGGATTCTACCAGTTTTTCCATTCGTCTGTATAGAATTCGCGTTAGTATTTTGCATCCGTGACTTATTAAACTGATTGTTCGGCAATTTTCGCGTCTGTCAGCACCTGCTTACTTTGGGATTGGAATTATTATATTCTTCTTGAAGTCTGAGGGTATTTCACCTGTCTCGTACGTCTTGCTCATCAGATGGCAGAGTTTTGTCAGGACTGGTTCTCCCGAGGCTGTCAGTAGTTGTAATGGAATGTTGTCTACTCCCGGGGCCTTGTTCCGACTCAGGGAAATACCAGCCTTCGTCGCCTATGAAAAGCAGTGAGAGTGAGTGCATGATCATGATGCCTGCTGCATGGACCCGTGTGCAGCAACGTCCGTGGAACGGTCGTTCAGGAGCCACTGCTGGTGTCTCGTTGGTTCATCTGAATGGTCACTTGCTCAACAGTTGTACGCCTGTTTGCTAGTACACGTCTCTGCAGCCATAGGTCACGTCTGTCATCTATGGCCCATGGTAAACCACAGGCCTCAGCCCCGGTTTTGGATAGCGCCAGTTTGCCATGGGCAGTATACTTTAACCGCAGTGACATGCGAACTTTTTACAAACTTGGCCGTTTAGAAATTCTTCCACCCTTGGTAGAAAGCCAATGATCACGCCCTATTGGACGTCAGATAAATCACTCCGTTTCCGCATTACGACAATGACTGCACTGTTTTCCGTGTGCCGGGAAGAGGTTGTGATTTGTGTTCAACGTCCCGTCGACAACGACATCATCATAAACGGATCACAAACTACAAACTCGGACAGAGAAGGATAGAGAAGGAAAGAAACCTTGCCCTGTCGAAGGGACCAGGAGCTCTGAGGAGATTTTGTACTGAGAACGGTTAGGAACTGTAATAGTACGAACTTATACGATTCTGGACTTTGCCTCTGGGTTGGAAGTCGTCGTTGAGTAAACAACGTTCAGTGATTGAGAGCACTTCTTGTGCCTATACTCACGTTGAGACGTTATCTGAATTCCGTCCTTGTGGCTCGGAGCTGACCTCGCATTTCTTGTCTGTAGAACACAGAGAGGAGAAGACAGTATTAGATCATACTAGTCAGAGGACAGCCTTCTGCCGTCCGAGTGTTTGAAAGAGTCTTTTATTTTGTGGTTGGAGTTCTTCCATCGCCGCAGACGTTCACTACAACTCACTGGACGAAGTGCATATGGCGACATTGCAAATTGCTTTGGCTTATTAGGACTATAACGCTACATACCTGTGATCACGTAACTTTATTTCCACTGAGGTTGCACACCGCTGTAGATCATCTTTGAAAGTTGTGTCTCCTAGTGTTTGGTACGTAGATGATGTCAGTCGCCTCACATTATTTATATTAGATCGCGTAGCCATAAAAAAGGACGTATTTGGGCAATTGATCACTAATATTAATTAGAAAATTCATTTGCGTCTCTTTATGTCCATTGGACATTAATATATAGACATTTGTACTACAAAGGGGTTTTAATCTACTATAAATGTGTAAGCAGAAACAGGATTCATCATTTTGTAGTTACTAGTTCCCTTAATCATTCATTTATGTTTATGTTGTAATTTATATGTCAAGGAGCAAGAAGGAGAAGATAATAACACCATTATGAGATCCTAAGATCTGCTCAGGGGACAGTCAGAGAGGGGCAAATCTTCATTTTTGCGTTCAGTATTTTCCGTTGCGCACATTCATTTGACACCTGCCTGGAGTAGCGTCTTGGAATGTTATCCATCTGAAAGTGTGTGCATGTTTCCTAAATGTTTGCAGGTCGCCTAGCTGAGGCGGGACGTGGTTACCAGCCCTGCATTCACCTATTCGGTTGTGGGAAACCACCTAAGAACCACATTCAGGCCGACTAGCATACCGCCCCTCGTCGAATTCGATCGGAGGCTGGCGCGCCTCCCTGAAACCTGGAAACGGCAAGCTAACGTGCGCGGTTATCCGCGAGGGTGAGCAAGTCTCATTAGTGTCTTTCTCAAAATTACTTACCACTGTTTAACGTGTGGCTGATGAGGTACCAAGCTACAAATCGGATGGTGGGGTTTTATCCTCAGTCATTCCTAGCACTTCTTATGTCACTTATCACACCTTTCATCTCTGGTAATCATTTGTAAATGTGAACATATGCCAAGCTAAGCTGCGGTTCGGCGTCTGTGTTAAATTACAGATTTCCCTATAGCGAACTGGCTAAGTCTGTGTTAAGGTCGTAGGAAGGCAAGGGCATGCCTGCGGCAATAGAGGCATGCTCAGTAAAGCACCTAGAGTTCAAACTAACCTTCGGGTTGACTACAGGCTTAATACTAATAGTTTATTATGGGAATCTCTCTCGCAGAGAGATTCGGCCGAAATCTATTCGAGCACCATATACTAGACAGAGAGTATAAAACACGTAAGACGGTGTTCTCACATTACCGGTACACAGTACGATAAAGGTATCTGTAAAGATTATCTGTGGAAATAGATATATTGAATGTTGCTACACAGACACTTGCACTGATATATCGCTCTGTTTTGTAAGGAGATAGAGTTTAGAATTAGTTTCATAGTTTTGAATTATGTCGTATGGTGTCAAAAATTTGTTCTTCATCAGATCACAAAATATTATTACATACTTTCTCACAGTGTTGCTTATTTGACATTCGGTGCTGCTTATTTATCTACACGATCTGCAATTAACAACACCCTCAGAGCAATGAAGAACAGCCGAATTGTTCAGAGACTGCTGACCACTCACAGACGCAAAATCTTCTAACGTCCTTTTGTACAAGAAGACTGTGGACTTGTGATATGATCTGCTAGCGTAACGTAGCAGCAGATCTGATTGTGTTAAATGATTAGATAAAAAAACAAAGATAGAGAAACCTCGAATACATAGAGACCGCTAGTATCAAAATTTCAAGGACGAAGAGTGGTGTGCCTTTGTTTAGGCGATTAGGCGACGTAGCGCAACATAAGGCACTGAACTCATATTCAGGGGTGCGGGATTGAGCTCCCTGTCGCATCTAACGGATGTAGATTTTTCGGTAGGCTCTTAAGCCCACTACGGGCGAATGCCTGGACGTTTCCTTTAATTTGGCCAAGATCAGTTCCTTCCCCCATGCTGTTACAATTGATCTACAGTGAAGATCCATAGAAACTGGTGCACCTGCTTAATATCTTGTAGGACCACGCGAACAAGCAAAAGTGCAGCAACACGACGTGGCATGGACTCGACTAATATCTGAAGTAGTGCTGGAGGGAATTGACACCATGAATCCTGCAGGACCCTCCATAAATTCGCAAGAGCACGAGAGGATGACGATCTCTTCTGAACAGCACGTTGCAAGGCATCCTAGATATCCTCAATAATGTTCATGTCTGGGAAGTTTGGTGGGCAGCGGAAGTGTTTAACCTCAGAAGAGTGTTCCTGGAGTCACTCTGTAGCAATTCTGGATGTGAGGTGTCGCATTGTCCTGCTGGAATTGCCCAAATCCGTCTGAACGCAAAGTGGACATGCACGGATGCAGGTGATGAGACAGGATGCTTAGGTACGTGTCACTACCAGAGTCGTATCTAGACGTATCAGGCGTCCCATATCACTCCAGCTGCACTCGCGCCACACCATTACAGAGCCATCACCAGCTTGAACAGCCTCCTGATGACATGCAGGGCATATGGATTCATGAGGTTGCCTCCATGCTCGTACACGTCCATCCGCTCGATACAATTTCAAACGAGACGACCAGCTGGCCGGCCTGGCGGAGCGGTTCTAGGCGCTACAGTCTGGAACCGCGCGACAGCTACGGCGCAAGTTCGAATCCTGCCTCGGGCATGGATGTGTGTAAGAGGTTATTTAGATTTAAGTAGTTCTAAGTTCTAGGGGACTGATGACCTTAGAAGTTAAGTCCCATAGTGCTCAGAACCATTTGAACCATTTTTTCGCCCGACCAGGCAAAGTGTTTCCAGTCATCAACAGACCAATGTCGGTGTCGACGGGTCCAGACAAGGCGCAAATCTTTGTGTCGTGCAGTCATCAAGGGTAAACGAGTGGGCCTTCGGCTCCGAAAGCCCATATCGATGATATTTCATTGAATGGTTCCCACTTGTTGGTGGCCCAGCACTGAAATCTGCAGCCATATGCGGAAGTGTTGCACTTCTGTCACGTTGAACGATTCTCTTCAGTCGTCGTTGGTCACGTTCTTGCAGGATCTTTTTCCGGCCGCAGTGAAGTAGGAAATTTGATGTTTTATCGGATTTCTGATATTCACGGTAACTCGTGAAATAGTCGTACGGAAAAATCCCCACTTCGCCGCTATCTCGGAGGTGCTGTGTGCTGTCGCTCGTTCGCCGACTATAACACCACGTTCAAATTCGCTTACAACCTGATAACCTGCCGTTGTAGCAGCAATAACTCGTCTTATGTAGGTGCTGCCGACCGGAGCGTTGTATTGTACCTCTTTATATATCTCTGTATTTGAACACGCATGCCTATACCAGTTTCTTTGGCGCTTCAGTTTAGTTCTCAGTCCCTAATGACCACAGCGTTGACGAGACGTTAGAGTAGATAATTTTGCTTCCCTTCTCTAGATTAGGTGAGATCCGGACACAGACCAGATGTAAGGAGCTTTCACGTAGAGCCAGAACATATGGAGAAAGAGTCGGCTGTGACCTACTAGACTCCTCGAGTTACGGGCGCTCACTAACGCAATTGCACTGATAATGCGTGGCAGGGAACTTGACTGATTTAGTTTTTTGCTTGAGATTTAAAAGAAATCTTATTTGCCTGTTGATAGTATTCTTTCTCTCTCTCTCTGTCTCTCTCTCTCTCTCTGTCTTTATCTCACTCACATACACACACGCACGCGCGCGCTCGATCACACTCCACATGTCACGTTACATAACCACATTGCTATTTCTGTAGAAATAGGATTGGTAAAGCATTATCTTATTAGCTTGTTTCTTCAGATAAATGAAACTTTTTCATTCAATTTATACGGAATACAGTTTTGTCCATTATATCTTTGAAAACGAAATGTTGAGAGTTTCGGAATGAAGTAAGGTGGCGGTTCTAGGCGCTTCAGTCTGGAAACGCGTGACCGCTACGGTCGCAGGTTCGAATCCTGCCTCGGCCATGGATGTGTGTGATGTCCTTAGGTTAGTTAGGTTTAAGTAGTTCAAAGTTCTAGGGGACTGATGACTTCCGCTGTTAAGTCCCATAGTGCTCAGAGCCATTTGAGTAATTTTTTTTAAGTAAGGTGGGATTTTTCCAGGCGGCGCAAAGCGTAACCTGAGTATGGGAAAATGCCGTGAACATATGACCAGTAATACCAACACAGTATTTAGACCAAAGACAGTAAGTAACCTAAACATGCATAAGTGGCTCATAAAATTCTTGTACGAGACACGATAATGGTTAATGTGATACTCAGAAATGGCTAGGTAGAGAACTTCACCTACAGAGCAAAGATATTGGCTCCATATTATTCCGTAGCTTCTTTCCATTTTCAAATACCTCACCGTTTATAAATCTCCTCCCCATGGACAACTATACAGCAATATGCAATCACCAGCGAGTGCAGTGTCACAGGCCAGGAACTTAATTTATAAATTCATAGTCTTTGCCATTCCGCACAGCAGTATCAAGTTGATGGAGTACCTAACGCACAATGCTGACATTAATCTGTCGCTTTAAAATCTGATTGGACCGAAAAGTGGCTATTGTCTCTCAATAAGGAAAAGTGTTAGGTCATCCACATGATGAATTAAAAGAAATCCGCAAAATTTTGATTAAACGATAAATCGCACATATTGATAGGCTGTCAGTTCGAGTAAGCACCTAGGAATTACGTTTACGAACGGTTTAAGTCGGAATGAACACACGGAAAAAGTGGTGGCGAAGGCAAATCAAAGACTACAATTTATTGGCAGGATGCTTAGAAGCTGCAGCCGCTCTACTAAAGAGACTGTCTACAGTACGCTTGCTCGTCCTCGGGTGGAGTATTGCTGTGCTGTATGCGATCCTAACGAAGCAAGATAAACGGAGGACGTCAGAAGTTCAAAGAAGGGCAGCTCGTTTTGTATTATTGCGAAATAGGGGAGAGAGAGTGTCACGAATGTGATAATCCGAGTTCGAATGGCAATAATTAAAACAAAGGTGGTTTTCGTTGTGGAAAGATCTTTTCACGAAATTTCAATTGTCAACTTTCTCCTCTGAATGTAAAAATATTTCATCACCGCTAACCTACATAGGGAGAAATAATCCTCATAAGAAAAATAAGAAAATCAGAGGTAGTACTGGAAGATTTAAGTGATCATTTTTCCCAGGCGCTGTTAGAGAGTGGAACGGTAAAGAAACAGTCTGAAGGTGTTTCGAAGAATCCTCTGCCAAGCACCTAAGTGTGAACTGCCGAGTAGTGATGTAGATGTAGATGCAGAGCTTAACGTAGCATGGCGATTGAAATCAATAGAGCATTTGCCCGGTTTGGCAAGAGGAACTGGCCGTTGTCATTGTGTAATATCGGCTAAATTTATGAGGTCAGCTTCTTCAATTACGGGGTACTTCAGTTTACGTTTGACACACCACTCCCCAACAGTTTTACGTAGCAACTAACGTCAGTTAACGAAATGCCTTATATCTCAAAGGCTTTGTTCATTATACAACAAATTTAAGCATGCACAGTCTTTCTCCACTCTTTTTAAAGGAACTATTCGGGAAATCGCTTACTGCGATTTTAGAGGAATTGCTGAAAACGTAAATGTGGCTGGGCGCCAGGAGATTTGAACCGCGTTTCTACAGAATGGAAGACCAGCGTATTTACCATGGCGCTATCTGGCACGGTATTTTTTTTAGTTAAAAAAGAGAAAAATAAGTGAACGGGAGAAGCACTGCTCACACAGCAGCAAAGACTGTCTGATAGTTAACCAACCAAGGAAAGCCAGCATCAATGAAGTCTTAGTGCAGCACAGTAACTCTGGACATGCCATACACAAAAAAGAACGTAGCAGAATCCCCACATTTGCACGATGTCGCTCTCACGCGTGCATCAGGTACAAGATGTCTTATCACAGCGCTTGTATCTGTGGGGAAGTACCGAGGCACCAGATAAGTGTCTCAGCGCAGGCCTACCAATTTCAACTTTTTAAAATAATTTACATGAACTCTACGCTCCTTTCTAGACTTTCGAATCATTTATTGCACAATTTCCGCCGGGCATTTTCTCTCAGCGAAGCGTATGGTTTTCTCTTCCTGGCAGGTGACAACCGTCTGTGGAAGAGCTCAGTCCTTTCAGTGACAAGGAAAAGTCGTGTTGGACAACAGCGCAGTTACTGAGAGGATGTTCAACAGATTTCAAGTCAGCCGTTAAGTAAGCGTTTTGGAGGCTTGATTCCATGTGGAAAAAAGACGTGCCCAGGTACTGCGTCACTTCAAGTGGTATAGACTACGGCAATCAGTCGCAAATAATGTTTACTTCAAATCCAGATCCAAGTCACTCTGTAGTCATCTTCAGACCAGAATGAACTCAGACTTTGACATGGGTAGTCCAGTTGGTACTATGTCTGTTTACAAGTGGTTGTAATATTTTAACTTACATTTGTCGCACTGAAGATGACCACACAGCAACCGAAATCTGGATTTGATAAACGTTATTTTCCACTGACTGCTGTACTCTTTACTTCTTGAAACATTTTGGACCTGACCTCGGAGTTTTGATAATGAGAGAACCACGGTCAGTAATGATTTCAAAACCCGTTAATTGAAACAGAGGCTTAAACCTACCCGGATAATAGTATGGCACACAGTTTTAATCCACCAGGAAATTTCAAATCGGCGCACATTCCGCTACAGACTGAAAATTCGTTCTGATAACAAACTCCTGCGCTGTGGCTAAGCCTTTTTTTTTTTTTTTTTAATATCCTTTCTTCGAAGAATGCTGATGCAGCAAGGTACGGAAAAGAATTTCTGTGAATTTTGAAAAGTAGGAGAAGAGGTACTAGTCGAAGTAGTTATGTGAGGGATGGTCAAAGTCGTGCTTAGATACAGGTAGCTCAGTCAGTAGAGCACTTGCCCGTGAAAGGCAAAGCCCGCAGGCACATACCGTGGATTTAATCCACCAGGAAATTTCTAATCACGGCACACTCCTCGGCAGAATCAAAATCCAACGGAGAAACAGAAACTGTTGGGCATATCACTCCCAAAAAACGATGCTATAACGCAGAACTCCAACTTCAGGTGTAGACGTAATCTGTGTGCGCCTCAGGGAAGCGACTTGGAACACTTCCTGTTCATGTTGCATATTACTTATCTGACAAAGAATACTGAATCCAAAGTTGATTATTTTCGAGGGGGATATCTGCTGGTACTAAAATTAGCCAGCCACCCCAGCCCCTGGGAGTGGAGCGGGAGGCAACTTTAAAATTTCAAATGAGAACCCCCATTGCAGACTCAGCTTCTATATAAAAAACTACGTACATTTTGTCTTAAACATTTGTTTGATTCTTGGTAGTTAGAGCTGTAATTCAAGAAAATCCATATTCTCATTTTTGCGTGGAAAATGGTTACGGAAAAATAAAAAAATTCTTATTTACTTCATAAATTTTGATTCGCTAAAACATCTCTCATCCCTCGACCTGGACCTCCACACGCGACTTACTAAGATGACAACTGTCGCGAGTGGAGGTCCAGACCGAGGGATGAGAGATGGTGCATGATGGAGGAGCTGGAAGATGCGTGCAGCGCCTGGCGTCGTTGGCGGGGCCGTCCTGCGCGGCCCTCTTGCCCACGGCGATGGACGTCAGACGACTGAGCGGATCGCGGCACAACACCGAAACGACGGGAACCACGGAAGCAGACCGTGGAGGAAAACAAGTCCACACCAGCGCCGTAGATATAGAAGTCGCCCTTTGTTTTTAAATCGTATAAAATGATAATTTTACTGTGTTGTTTAATTTAGATTAGTACAGTTTTTAACCTTGACATCTACAGATTTTAATTAAGTATTTTTAGAGATAAAAGTTAATTACAAAAATATACAGCACGTGAAAGTTGCTCTGTTTTGACGGGTTACTCCTGTAACCGAAATATCGGGTACGTTCTGGTGCTTTTAATGTTGATTAGATAGGATGAAAAAGGTTTGCATTCGTGAAATAGTAAATTAGCATCATCATCATTACAGATCTGATGACGGTTCTAGGGGAACTGAAACCGGTCATATGAATAAACTTTTTGCAATCAAGACGGATATAAGTAACATTGTAAAATCACTGATTGCGGCTATCCTATCAGACATTATGTATGTTTTTGCAAAGACTTAGACTCATTGGAATGATACCAGTAAAATGCAATGTGTCTACAAAACACTTGTGCGATCCAATACAGAGCACTTATGTGTGTGGGATCCATACCAGACATGAAAAATGGTGGGTACTGAATGTATATAAAGGACAACGAAATATCACAGGTTTATTTAATCCCTGGGAGAGCGTCAAGCAGATGCTGATAACCTAGCTTACAGACGCCCGAAAAAACTATAACGCGAAAACCTACTTTAAAACTTTCAACTATCAGTGTTAAGTGATAACTCTAGGAATAAGCTACAACCCTTCGTATCATACCAGCAAAGGCCGAACGAGGACAAGATAAAACTAATTAAAGCGCACAGACGAGTATTTAAGAATTCTTCTCGCACTCTTTAATGGAGAGAAACTCTAATGCGTGATAGAATAGGAAGTACCATCTTCCACGCACTTCACAGTGGTTTGCGGACCATAGGTGCAGACATCTTGCAGCTTTCATAATGACAAAAGAAGTGGGGACGTCAGCTTCTGGCATTTTGACGTTGATATACTATTTAGTTCTTTTTGCTTCAGTCGGTAAAAACGGAACCCTTGTAGGATCCTTTGTTTTCTGGCTGTGTGTCCGGCTGTTGAAAACCCTTTTTCTCAGTAACAAATAGACATATCAAGTCGAAATTCCTGTCTCATACTGATATCTATGATCCCTTGACGGTGTAAAAAATTGAGTCATGCAGTTAAAAGATGTCGCCATTTATGTCACACGTTTTGATACTTGCAAACTCACTCACCAAAACCTATACGGTACTTTCCGTTGGCCTAGAATCATGAAAATTGTCAAAAAAGAAGGTTTTACAATAAAATTAAAGTAAAACAACTGAAAATTATAAAATTATAATTATATCACGTAGACATGGATTAGTATGCGAATTTTTATTTCACACACAACTTGAAAAGCCATATCAACATGCAGTAATCGCTTCTGGATATCTGAAGATGGATAAATTCCGAAACACGTGGCATGAGCAATAGAGTCATTCCTTGCCTAATGTTTGACTTTTACCATTGCTACCAAGTCACCCGGAATGGAGAACTACTAATTATTATAAAAGTTGTCGCCTGCCTCGTGCATGACCATATGTCATATTTACGTTATTGAAACTGAAACAATCTCGAAAATCTTTGAATTCCGGGGACCGATTCTTGCTAGTATTAACAATAGGCAAAAATGATCGAGATTCTCTGATGTAGGAATGGATAAACTGTCGATATACACAACTGAGTTTGTGCAGAAGTGCGGGAGTCCTACTTTTACGTGACTATTTTTTTTTTTTTTTTGTCTGTCCGTCTGTAAGGACCCCGTTTTTTCTTGAATAGGTTGGCGTACCAACTTCAAATTTATTTCGCTTCCTAAGGTCTATGGTTCCTTGGCAGTGTAAAAAGATTATGCTTCGAAGTCAGTGCAATCAACAGATTCGGTCATTTATGTCACATATTTTGAATTACGCAAACCCACTTATCGAAACCTGTACGGTACTTCCCGTTGACGTAGCATCACGAATTTGTCAAGAAGCTTGGTTTTACAGTTCATGCAAATTAAAAAGACTCGAAAATTGTAAAATTTTAATTATATCACATAAAATATGTTTTTAACATTATAACATACACTGCATTCATCCTCCGACAATAGAATAATAAACGAACTTTGCTGTATGCAAACATAAAATGTAAATTGTAGCCTCATTTTAGTAAGTAAATAAAAATAGTTCATTAAGTCTTCAATATCTACACGTATAGTCTTCTGCTCGCTTTATATACCCATGCTGATCTAAGAAACTGCTGTGGAGATTTTGAAACGATCTTAGAAATCTCTGGACCGATATCTTGCCTGCACCTATATCGAAAATAGCGAAAATCGTTCATATTCTCGATTCCCAGGACGATAGAACTTTATGCATATAACTAATTTAGTTTGCACAGAACTCTTAGTGCGCATGTTGCACTCGCACTTCGGATTTTTTGTTTATTTATGTGATATAAGCAAAGGCCCTGGAAGAGCAGCTAAACGGAATGGACAGTGTCTTGAAAGGAGGATATAAGATGAACATCAACAAAAGCAAAACGAGGATAATGGAATGTAGTCGAATTAAATCGGGTGTTGCTGAGGGAATTAGATTAGGAAATGAGACGCTTAAAGTAGTAAAGGAGTTTTGCTATTTGGGGAGCAAAATAACTGATGATGGTCGAAGTAGAGAGGATATAAAATGTAGACTGGCTATGGCAAGGAAAGCGTTTCTGAAGAAGAGAAATTTGTTAACATCGAGTATAGATTTAGGTGTTAGGAAGTCGTTTCTGAAAGTATTTGTATGGAAGTGAAACGTGGACGATAAATAGTTCACACAAGAAAAGAATAGAAGCTTTCGAAATGTGGTGCTACAGAAGAATGCTGAAGATTAGATGGGTAGATCACATAACTAAAGAGGAGGTATTGAATAGAATTGTGGAGAAGAGAAATATGTGGCACAACTTGACTAGAAGAAGGAATCGCTTGGTAGGACATATTCTGAGGCATCGAGGGATCACCAATTTAGTATTGGGGGGGGGGGGGCGGGGTGGAGGGTAAAAATCGTAGAGGGAGATTAAGAGATGAATACTCTAAACAGATTCAGAAGGATGTAGGTTGCAGTAGGTACTGGGAGATGAAGAAGCTTGCACATAATGGAGTAGCATGGAAAGCTGCATCAAGCCAGTCTCTGGATTGAAGACCACAACAACAACAACATCAACATATGTAAACAGCTATATTTAATACTTTCGAAGCAAAAGAAACCCCTCTGCAACCCTGGTCCATCTCACGCTGATTAGCAAAGTGAACAGTTTTGTCTGGAACTAGAACAAGTTCATCGAACGATTATTCTACTACCAAATGAAGAGAAAAACTGCACCACAACACAAATGGTCACTCTTCTTCCCCTCAAGTCTAACCCATCTTGAAGTTAAGCTTGCCAGCAGCTAAAGTAAACTGATAAGCTACGAGAACTAATCCGCTATAAAGTTTCAACAGACAGGCCAGACAAATGCAGAAATGGGATGCGAGTTACTTAGATTGAACCGAGCACTGAAAACTCTTTTACTGAGACTGAATTGCTTTGCTTGTTGCACACAGACCGCTGTGTTGACTGACGTTAAGTTAAATCTTTATGCGACACCAGAGTTCGAATGCGGAAATCTTGTTTTGCAGGGAGTGCTCTGACCAATTAACCAGTTAACGAACATTGTAGGCCAACTCACAGCTTCAGATTACCGTAGTCTGCTCTACTTTTGCCTAGAACTACTGAGGGCCGTAACACTGTCTGACGATGATATTTCGGGGAAAGGATACAGCAGACAGTCTGGAAGGAATGCATAGCCAGTAGTGGCAATGTGAAGTGGGGAAATACATGATGCTAGTTGGTGGCTGCAATGCAGATACGAGCCCCCAATTCATCTTACACCTTCATCTACATGACTATTTCTCTACCGTTCCACTCTCTAACAGCATTCGGGAAAAACGAACGTTGAAATCTTTCCGTGCGAGCTCTGATTTATCTTATTTTATTACAATGGTCATTTCTCACTACTCAGGTAGATGACAAGAACGTATTCTAGCATTTGGAGGAGAACGTTGGAGACTGAAATTTCGTGCAAAGATCTCCCCGAAACAAAAAATGCCGTTGTTTTAATGATTGTCACTCCAGTTCTATTGACGATGCATACAGTTCATAGCGAGTAAAATAGTTAACCTCAGTTTTGTCCCTGAGGTTCTTAACAAGGCTACTCTCTCTGTGCACCTATTTTACCGAAAAAACTAGTCCACGGCGTGATAGGAAGATTTCTGGGAAATTTTGAAGGACGGGAGGAATAGAATTGCACCATCCTAGTACCATTTCTGTGCGTGACAGTAATGTAAATCATAGGATCCTGGCACACAAAAAACGTTGCATACAATAACATAGACAATTGGTCGAAGAACGTGCCTAAACACTAGGTCGTTTCTTTCAGTAACGGGATCTGGCCAAAAGTTAGCATGTAATTGTAACACGATGTGTCCCATGCCACATATGAAAGCGATGATCTATATCTACATATACATCCGTACTGTGTTAACCACATTGTGTTGTGTCGCTACTGTCGTTTCCTCCTTTTTCTGTTCCAGCCACGAATGGTTCTCGTGAAGAACGATCGCTAGTAAGCCTAAGTGTGGCATCGAAGCTCTCTAATTTTACTTTCATGGTCTTTTGGCGAGACATTCGTAGGACGAAGCAACATGTCGGTTAACTCTTCTAGGAACGTCGCGCTCGGAACGTACAGAAACCAGTGATGCAGAACGCCTTCCTTTCAGCGTCTGCCACTGCTCCAGTATCTTCCCGACGGTTTCGTGCTTACTAACTAAACCTATAGTAAATCGTTCAATCATACAGTAAAAGCGTCTCTCTGCCTATTTGTGTGCAATACGTTTCATTCGTTTATGTTGAGGGTCAACTGCCGCTCTCTGCAACAAGCGTCGACCCCCTCCAGCCTTCTTACATTTCGCTATAATTTTCCAGCGTTGCTACTTCTCTCTATACAACAGCATCGTCCGCGAAAAGTCTCACGGAACTTCAGATAATATCTTCTAGGTCATTTACACAGTGTGAATCAGCCAAAACTTGCACCGCAAATATTGCGGAAATGTACACGCTACTGATGTGCGGTTTTCAAATTAGATTAGATTAGATTCGCTTTCATTCCAATTGATCCGTAGTGAGGAGGTCCTCCAGGATGTAGAACATGTCAGAAAAACAATAATACATGACAAATATTTACAACTGAAACAAATAAACGAATGTACCTTCCACAGGTCCCAAGTGGAATGATCGTCATTTTTTTTAATGAACACAATATGAAACAATCATTTTACAAATACTAATGCACTGAATTTAAAATAAAAAAGTTTTTTTTATTTCTAAGTTAATAAACATGTAATAGATATACTGGCATACTTAATACAATGCACACATTACTGCACTGAAATGGTGCGGAAGTTAGATTGTACTTACACACACACACACACACACACACACACACACACACACACACACACACACACACACACACTTATTTCCAATGAACACATCACTGCACTGAAATTGTGCCGAAGTTATATTGTACTTATATATATACAGAGTAGTCCATTAATAGTGACCAGGCCAAATATCTCACGAAATAAGCATCAAACGAAAAAGACAAAGAACGAAACTCGTCTAACTTGAGGGGAGAAACCAGATGGCGCTACGGTTGGCCCGCTAGATGGCGCTGCCATAGGTCAAACGCATATAAACTGCGTTTTTAAAAATAGGAACCCGCATTTTTATTACATATTCGTGCAGTACGTAAAGAAATATGAATGTTTTAGTTGGACCACTTTTTGCGCTTTGTGATAGATGGCGCTGTAATAGTCACAAACGTATAAGAACGTGGTGTCAGTGCGTACGTTATTTGCTTCGTAATACATTACCCGTGTTAAAATGGACCGTTTACCAATTGCGGAAAGGTCGATATCGTGTTAATGTATGGCTATTGTGATCAAATGCCCAACGGGGGTGTGCTATGTAAACTGCTCTGTATCCTGGACATCATCCAAGTGTCCGGACCGTTCGCCGGATACTTAACGTTATTTAAGGAAACATGAAGGTGTTTTAGCTGCTGTCGCGGCTAATCCGCACATCAGTAGCAGACAAATTGCGCGAGAATCGGGAATCTCAAAAACGTCGGTGTTGAGAGTGCTGCATCAACATCGGTTGCACCCGTACCATATTTCTATGCACCAGGAACTACATGGCGACCGTTCTGAACGTCGTGTACAGTTCTGCCACTGGGCAAAAGAGATTTTACGGGACGCTTACAGATTTTTTGCACGCGTTCTATTTAGCGACGCAGCGTCATTCACCAACAGCGGTAACGTAAACCGGCATAATATGTACTATTGGGCACCGGAAAATCCACGATGGCTGCCACAAGTGGAATATCAGCAACCTTGGCGCGTTAATGTATGATGCGGCATTATGGGAGGAAGGATAATTGGCCCCCAGTTTTATCGATGGCAATCTAAATGGTGCAATGTATGCTGATTTCCCACGTAATGTTCTACCGACGTTACTACAAAACGTTTCACTCCATTACAGAATGGCGATGTACTTCCAGCATGATGGATATCCGGCACATAGCTCGCGTGTGCAGTATTGAATAGCATATTTCATGACAGATGGATTGGTCGTCGAAGCACCATACCATGGCCCGCTCGTTCACCGGATCTGACGTCCCTGGATTTCTTTCTGTGGGGAAAGTTGAAGGATATTTGCCATCGTGATCCACCGACAACGCCTGACAACATGCGTCAGCGCATTGTCAATGCATGTGGGAACATTAAGGAAGGTGAACTATTCGCTGTTGAGAGGAATGTCGTTACACGTATAGCCAAATGCACTGAGGTTGACGGACATCATTTTGAGCATTTCTTGCATTAATGTGGTACTTACAGGTAATCACGCTGTAAAAGCATGTGTTAGAAATGATAAGTTCACAAAGGAACATGTAACACATTGGAACAACCGGAATAAAATGTTCAAACGTACCTACGTTCTGTGTTTTAATTTAAAAAACCTACCTGTTACCAACTGTACGTCTAAAATTGTGAGCCATATGTTTGTGACTATTACAACGCCATCTATCACAAAGCGAAAAAAGTGATCCAACTAAAACATTCATATTTCTTTACGTACTGCACGAATATGGAATAAAAATGAGGGTTCCTATTTTTAAAAAACGCAGTTGATATCCGTTTGACCTATGGCACAGCCATCTAGCGGGCCAACCATAGCGCCATCTGGTTTCCCTCTTCAAGCTAGACAAGTTTCGTTCTTTGTAGTTTTTTCGTTTGACGCTTATTTCGTGAGATATTTGGTCAGGTCATGATCAATGGATCAGCGTAGTTGGCCACCAATAAATCCTTTAGACTTCTCTTAAACTGAATGCATTGGTAGTCAGGGGCTCGTATTGTTAAGCCAATAAACAGATTTTAATAATAAATAGAAAGTATATTTTAGTGCAAACATACAAGTTTTTAATGGATCAATGTCTATTGACCCGAGCTATCGTATTTTGAAAAGTGTCCATAACGACACTTGTTTGTGCCATTCAACCTGCGTAATTGGTAGGTACGATGTTGTTATGTTTGCTTAGAGTGTGCTTGTGCGTTTGTTGAGTGCATTGCGACTTGCTAGTTGCACAATGTGTGACGGTCCAAGCAGTATGTCGTGAGTAGACGATGGAATTTACCAATGCGGAAAAAGCCGACATACTCATGGTGTATATAAAGTGTACGAAGAATGCAGTTCATTCTTGTACATTGTATGCAGCAAGATTCCCAATAGACGTCAACCATCTCGGCAATTACTTGCTGTAAGACTCTGCAAACCAGGAGGAACCTCTGGGACCAACATATGGCTATCCAGTCAATAGTGTACGAAGTACTAGAGCATGTCTTCAGTAATTGTTTCCAAATTGTTGGATTGGTCGCATAGGATCTGTATCTTGGCCGACCCGTTCCCCAGATTTGACGTCTGTAGACTTTTTTCTGTGGGGAAAGCTGAAAGACGCCGTCTACGAGGTCATATCATCGACACCAAATCATATGCAACGACGTATTACAGCAGTCTGCTCGGACACCTCTGCTGAAATGCTAGCACTTGTGCAGCAGTCTTTCCATACCAGACTGAAAGCCTGTATCGCCGCTGCCGGTCATCATTTTAAACACAACCTGTGATGGTCAATTGTCGCGTTACTAGTCAGAATCCACATTACTAGTGAATGCACTTGCGTTGTTCTTTAGTTTGAGCTACCAAAGGTATTGTACAAAATGCGATATTCCTCCAATGACTCGCACTGGAATCCTGCAAAAGACGCTAACGGCATTCTAATTTTTCCTACTTTTTGTTTGTTAATGTGAATATGTGTTGTTCCATTTACAAAAGTGTATGTTTGCACAAAGAAACACACTTTCTAAGAAATATTACAATCTGTTAATAGGCTAACAATACGAGCTTCTGACTGCCAATCCATCCTGTGAAAACCACACATCATAGCACTTTCCATTTCGGCAATATTTGCGGTGTAACATCTAGCTGATTCATCTAGTATATGTGACAGGTAACACTCCTATAACACTCTCTTGGGGTACGCCGGAAGTTACATTTACGTCTAAAGATTTCTCTCTGTTGAGAATGATACGCCGTGTTGTTTGCTAGAAAGTCTTCGGGCGAATCAAGTAGCTGGTCAGATTTTGCTTAGGCTCGTATTTTGTTCATTGAGCAGCAGTATCGATCGCCTTCTGGAAGTCAAGGAACACGGCATCCACCTGCGCGCCGGTATGTACTGAATCCCTCGTCTCGTGGACGAACAGAGCGAGCTGTTTCACACGCTCGTCGTTTTCGGAACCCGTTCCTACAAAGGATCAATCTGCGATTGTATCTTGCTAGAGCCACCTGTCTCATACTGTGGAGGAAGTTCAAATTCCAACTTCACGGTATGTTCATCTAACAAATGGCATCGTACGGGTGTAAGACTAGAACACTTGCTAAAAATAACTCCATAATTCTCTCGTTTTTGGGTGAAAAACTCCAAGAACAGCAGGCTGTCATCGAAGAAAATAAAATCAGACATGTACAAGCATAGAGCTGGAGGATAATCTGGGACAGGTCAGTGATATGGACAGAAATATGTCACGTGCTTATTAAAAGTGCAGTCTTAACATTCGCCAGAAGTAATCTAGAGGAACCATCGAAAACGTAGATCTGAAAGGATGGACTGGGGTTTGAACCCCAGTTCATCCGAATACAAATCCAGCTTACGTAACAGCGTGATGAAAATGGCTGTTTTAACTAGTTTTAGAATTAGTGGACGTGGAATTGCTGATACGCAAAAGATAAAAATTGAAATCTAAACAAATTAAAATGTATCTGAAGATTTAGAAAAATGTATTTTCTTGGTTTAAACGGGGACCGAACGAATATCGACCGTTTCGTGTTTTATTCAAAAAGAATTTTAGCATTTCTCAGGGCAGAAAAAACGACTTGCACCAACATGCAGAATGTAAGGGACATGCAGTAAAAGAAAAATGTAGCGTTGAGTCAAACTTCAGAATTATTTCGTAAGCAAAAAAGAATACAACGGAACATCGTAATTTCACTTCACGTGAACTGGCCTCAGTGTATCACGCAGTGAAATACAGTCACAGTTACTCCAGTATGGATTGCGGAATAAGCTCGTTTCACACATTTTTCGATGATTTTGCGAAGATTCTTGTGAACGAACAAAGGTGCTAATGTTGGTGAAGAACAAAAAGTGTGAATGACTTTTTAGACATTCATAAAGCCTCAGGAAAATGTCTATTTTTTTTCAACAGCAACAGGTATTACCTATTTGCATTCGCTATTTTGACCCACTGAAAGGAGTGCAAAACAATCTTTTGAATTTCACTGAAAGTGCTGATGAAATCTCTTCTGGAGTGATTCATTTGCTATTGCGAAGTTTTGATACCCACAAGTTGGGTGTAAATAAGGTTTTCTTGATACAATGCTGATAATGCAAGCGTTAATTTTGGCGCGAATAAATAAGTTTTTCAGTCGCCTCTCAATAAGAGTAAAAATATTATGAAGGTGGAACTGCAGTAGTAATACAGTCCATAATGTAGTTGAAAATGCTATTGACAAATTAGATATTGATATGAAAAGTGTAGTTCTAAAAAATTTATAACCGTTTCACAGTTTATGCAAATTTCTGAGGTCAGTTTTTCTGAATGAAAACCCTGAGCAAGACATCATGCAGAAATATACCTCCATTTTGTGAGCAATGTTGGGAATCTAATGGATACAGTTAACAGAACATTGTAAAGTTGTGATCTGAGTGTCTTGGAGACCCTTAAACGAATGCGTCTTCTACCTGATACGCTTAAACAGAGGCAGGAAACTGTTTTTTATGGCTGCAAGGCAAAGCAACAGTTGGATGACTAAATTCCTTACGTACAGAAAAAAAAGGTTTCAGCAGGTTTCAATGCCTTTTACTGTATTTTACTTCAGTGTCTGGAAAAGACATGTGATATTACTGCCACTAGTCGAATTGCATACTTATCTGGGTTTTCTTTGGAGAACGGAATTGAATTTAAAGGCTTCGAAGTTGCAGTGGAAATTATTAACCTGAGAAATCACCTTTGTATTGACAGCTTATCTGAAGAATTCTCTGAATTCAAGACTAACTTACCTGAAAGTGTGAACAAGGACGCCGTTTCTTTTCAAGAGCACCAGGACATAAGGTGCCAAATATTTATGAGACAGTGGGATTCTTGTTCAGTTTTTTGGAGAGGATGTTCTCATTAACGAATAACAAATTAATGTGACAAGAAACACATGTAGTACACAAACGATCGAGGAAGAGCTCCAAATTATGGTTAATTTTAATGATTCACATAAAGAATTTTTTGAATATGTTAAACAAGACCTCACATTATTGAAAAATGCGAAAACATCCACAAAATGTTAGTAATAGTTACATGAATTTGTATAAATATTTTTCTGTTTCCAAATAAATCTCATTTTTATAATATGTGTAAACATTTAGTATGTACTCGTTTTTATCTCTCCTAGAAAGAGCAGAGCTTAAAGAGTAACTGCTCGTGTGTCACAGTAACATCAAATATCCGCTGTGTCTTGTTAATGAACACAGAGGAAAAAAAAGACAACGCATATTTACGTGTGAATACATTTTACGCCCGCGGCAACATCAGTACGCTAATGGAACCTAACTGCTGCTGGTTGCTCACCGCCTCACTAACCATTGAATGTGGTGACTTTTAGCTGCAGCGAAACACCATGCAAGATACCATCGTCTGCCTGAGGACAAAGAAAAAAATATCTTAGTGTAAGGAACGGTTTATTCGACAAAAAACCTTGTTTTATATATAGTTGCATGAGTAGGACTACAATAATAATTATTCATTAATGTTAAAACTAATCATGTATGCATATCCTGTAAGCTGACTCGTTCCACGTTATTTCAATTATGAAATCGCTCAAATGGAACGCCTTAACTAACTGACGCTGCTAAATTCTTTGTACAGTAATTGCGATTTATTTGTTGTTGATGGGTCTTTGAGGCAATGCGATCCTGTTCTTTGTAGTTCGAGCAAGAAAGAATTAACATCTCAGACTGTAAATTATTCAGCAGTGAACTATCAAATATACGCATGAGACGAAAAATAGTAGTTCTTGCAAATGATTTATGAGAAACTAGTTCCATGTTGATCGAAAAAGGGAGGAGAACATTCTTGTGCAATTGCAGTGGTTCCCTTACAGAACAGAAAGTTTTTTCCACTCTCTTTTACTCCGCTTGTACACTGGCCTAACCTAACGAAGATAGTAAGACAGGCGACATCTGTGCGGACGTAATTCATCGCCGCTTTCCGTTAACGCACTTTTCGCGGAAGTCAACATGACCGGCTGGTATTCAGACAACAGCCGCTTGATTTGATTACGGTCTTTTCCCCAGTTCAACGTCTCGTTTTGTAAATAATCGATAACAGGAGACTCACGCAGAGCTAAGGTAACAGCGTTGCCAAGTTCGCCAACGCGTGACCTAGTTGCTGGCTGTTTCGCGAGAGCGTATTTGTCCAGCCTTCCCGCCGCCTCTCCCCAGACAACCGAGTTCGGGGATTCCCCGGAGTTTGGCTGTCAAGGTCAGTGGAACTTGCCCACGGGCAGCGCCGCAGCGCCCACGTGGTGGAATGCCGAAGCTGCTGCTGCTGCTGCTGCTGTTGTGCAAGCGATGCACCAGGTGCCTGTCTGCGCTGCAGACTGGTGGTTAGGACGAGCTGTGAGTCACGCGTGCGAGATCATCCCTACTCGCAAAAATCACTAATATGTCGGGTCCTATTGCAAAGGCATGTAAAGTAGGGTGACCAGGCGTCCCATAATTTACGCGATCGTCCCTTATTTAGCTTTAGTGTCCCGATCAAATACATAAGAGACGTGTATTATCCAGTTTTTCATACTCGTCCGGTAAATTTTGAAGTAGCGTGTTTTCAATTAAGATGTAGCATAATCAAATGGAGAACAAATGTGGTCGTACTCAGAGAATAAGGAAACTACACACTTCTATAAAACCAGAAGGAACGAGATTAATCGTTTACAGTCACTTTACAGGTCTGCAAAAATTTTTAATTCATTACTGCATCTGTGCTAGCTCTTCCTTACACTGACGCTACTGCAGAAAGAGTGATCTCGGTCCAATTACGTTTTGAACTGATGGAAAAAAGAGGTTTATTATATAAACTTTTAAGGAAGTAATTATAACTAAAATTTAATTTTAGGATACTTGAAGTGTTGATTTTTTTATAAAATTCCGTTGAAAATATCTAACTTCTGCAAAATACAACAAGAAACGGTATAATTTTACTTGTTGCAGTGTGCTGAAGTTTGGCAACATGTAACGTTGGTGTAAATCTATTCATTATAACGCAAACGTTTTATTATTAATTTTCGCTTTACGAGGATAATTAATTTACTGAGCTGACAAGAGTACAAGAACCAGTCAATCATAGAGCAGGGCCAGCATTAATTATTTACTTTATAGTCAACATAAAAGACCATTACCAACGTCAGCACACTACGCCGCCGCTGCCGTAAGTAAAATTTTACCCAAAGAACATTTTTCAGAAACTACCAAGGCAAAACTCCCAGGCCAATTGAGAGTGAAAAATAAGTATCCTATGTAAATAATTATCATTTTCTACCGCAGTTAAAGACTTCGTTATATTAAACTGATATGTTGTGTTTGCATGTCTCCTCAATGAAATATTTACCCGATTAATAACGTAACGTAGTTTTACATATCTTTTAGTAGCGCGAATTTTAACAAACTGCGACAATGGTCTACGTTGTTGTAGCATAAACCAAGTAGTTTAACACAAATCTACTATATAGGTATGCTAATAACAAAAGTTTCCACAAAATGTCCATTCATTTCTATTTCTAATTTGGGTCCCATATTTTGATTTTAGAAATCTGGTCACCGCAGCGTAAAGGTAATTGTAGCACACTGAACAACAGCGGAAAACGAGGTATTTTTGCCGTATGTGGTATGTGGCAGAAGAAACAGTTTCTTCCACTGTGTTCAAATCGCTAATGGGCGCAGGAATAAGTGTCCGAATTGCTCTAAGCTTACCGTTATAACCATAAAACCGGGCCGTTGTCGGAGAAGTTCACAATTTTTGGCTCATCTTAGAATTTCGACTGTCTGAATTTTTGAGTCAATCCTCATGTGATGCACAACGGGTTCCTTGTAGGGTTTCCTGCCGGCAATTGTGGATAATTTCTTTGATACCTCGCGCTGGCTAAGGAACTAACCCTGAACTCGAATTTGGCAGAAACAGTGTTGTAACCCCAGCCCGGAATCTGTATTTAGGAACTACAGTCAAACAGTTATATAGTGCTAGACTAGTATATATATACCTCTTGCGCTGGTGCTGCGAGTAGATCACGGCGGATCCTTTATTTCCTTCTTGCCATTTTCATCACGGACGGTACAACGAAATTGCTCAGTTATCGAACTGTAACTGCTTTGGTTGTGCAGTGGTCTTCTATCTAGCATAGGGCGGCAACTTACCCCGTTTTTCTCTGGGCAATTCCGTTTCTTTTCTTCCAAAATATCCGCTTTCTCTAAAGCTTTTTGGGAACGCACAAATGTTCTGTTTTTTTTGTAATTCCTCTTCGCTACGGTATTTTGCGCTACCGGATGTTTGAACTGCAATGTACTGCGCAGTGTGCAAGGAGGCCTGGTACAACTTACTCTACAGTCTTTGTTTACTTATTGTTAGCGTTTTTCAGTGTTGTAGTACCGATTCATATTCGCTCTTTCATCATGCCAAAACGAAAATGTAATTATAACAGCAATATAAAAAGTGAGTTTACTTTTATCAGTGGCAGCAGAGAAACTGTAGCATGTACGTCGTGTAAATCAAACTTTGCTTTTAGACTTGGTGAAAGGTCTGCCATGATGAATCGCGATAGGACGAACAGACCTCGCATGAGTGCTCAAACGAAAATGAACTTCTTGATAAAATACATAAAAGTGGAAATTGCGGTGTCAGCGCAAGAGAATAAATGTAAAAAGTCATCTGGGATCTTCCGACTGCATTATGCTAAGATAAATTTTTAAGCGCACTAAATTTTGTTAGTACAGTTTGTCTCCTGTTTTATTTCCTAACTGTCCCAGTTTTTTACTAAACTTTAATTAGAATGAAATGGACAGCTCCATCTAGAGGTATTTGGCTCGAAACCTGGCAGTGCAAAATATTTTCATCATCACTGTTTTTCCAGCAGGGAGAAGAAAGTGGTTCAAAAATGGTTCAAATGGCTCTAAGCACTATGGGACTTAACATCTGAGGTCAACAGTCCCCTAGAACTTAGAACTGCTTAAACCTAACCAACCGAAGGACATCACACACATCCATGCCCGAGGCAAGAATCGAACCTGCGACCGTAGCGGTCGCGCGGTTCCGGACTGTAACGCACAGAACCGCTCGATCACCCCAGGCCAGCAAGAAAGTGGTGCTACAGAGTCATGATCATAGGGCTTTGCCCCAGAATGCTTGGTTACAGTTTTATGATTCGCTGGCAATCTTCCGCCATATGGGAGTACTTAACGCGTTACGGTCTCCTTGCTGCTATTAGAAACGAGTTGTCAGGTAACCCGTAGCAGGTTTCACCTGCTCCCACGTCTCTGACGAGAATGCAACACTTCTATGAATGAAACAAGTCAAGTAAGTTGCGACTTCTGCTGATACAAATTAATTTTGGCAAAAATTCACTACTGGCCATTAAAACTGCCAACCCCGAAGATGACGTGCTACAGACGCGAAATTTAATCGACAGGAAGACGATACTGTGACAAGCAGATGATTAGCTTTCCAGAGCATTCACACAAGGCTGGCGCCAGTGGCGACACCTTCAACGTGCTGACATGTGGAAAGTTTCCAACCGATTTCTCATACACAAACAGCAGTTGACCGGCGTTGCCCGGGTAAACGGTGTTGTGATGCCTCGTGTAAGGAGGAGAAATGCGTACCATCACGTTTCCGACTTTGCTAAAGGTCGAATTGTAGCCTATCGCGATTGCGGTTTATCGTATCGCGACATTGCTCCTCGCATTGGTCGAGATCCAACGACTGTTAGCAGAATATCGAATCGATGGGTTCAGGAGGGTAATACGGAACGCCGTGCTGTATCCAAACGGCCTCGTATCGCTAGCAGTCGAGATGACTGGCATCTTATCCGCATGGCTGTAACGGATCGTGCAGCCACGTCTCGATCCCTGAGTCAACAGATGGGGACGTCTGCAAGACAACAACCATCTGCACAAACATTTCGACGACGTTTGCAGCAGCATGGACTATCAGCTCGGAGACCATGGCTGCGATTACCCTTGACGCTGCATCACAGATGGTGTACTCAACGACGAACCTGGGTGCACGAATGTCAAAAACGTCATTTTTTCGGATGAATCCAGGTTCTGTTTACAGCATCATGATGGTCGCATCCGTGTTTGGCGACATCGCGGTGAACGCACATTGGAAGCGTGTATTCGTCATCGTCATACTGGCGTATCACCCGGCGTGATGGTATGGGATGCCATTGGTTACACGTCTCGGTCACCTCTTGTTCGCTTTGACGGCACTTTGAACAGTGGACGTTACATTTCAGATGCGTTACGACCCGTGGCTTTACCCTTCATTCGATCCCTGCAGAACCCTACATTTCAGCAGGATAATGCACAACCGCATGTTGCAGGTCCTGTACGGGCCTTTCTGGATACAGAAAATGTTCGACTGCTGCCCTGGCCAGCACATTCTCCAGATCTCTCACCAAATGAAAACGTCTGGTCAATGGTGGCCGAGCAACTGGCTCGTCACAATACGCCAGTCACTACTCTTGATGAACTGTGGTATCGTGTTGAAGCTGCATGGGCAGCTATACCTGTACACGCCATCCAAGCTCTGTTTGACTCAATGCCCAGGCGTATCAAGGCCGTTATTACGGCCAGAGGTGGTTGTTCTGGGTACTGATTTCTCAGGATCAATGCACCCAAATTGCATGAAAATGTGATCACATGTCAGTTCTAGTATAATATATTTTTCCAATGAATACCCGTTTATCATCTGCCTTTCTTCTTGGTGTATCAGGTTTAATGCCCAGTAGTGCATTCGTCTAGGACTAACTGAATGAAGCCGACTTATTACTTTATTGCTGCATAGCAGATGTTAAGCCGTGTGCCTTGACCAACCACCTAAAAAGAGCTGTTGCATGACGTTGATTGACGTAAAGAATAACACGAACTGCAACAACATAAACTTCTACATTGTACTCCGTCCAGGCACTTCGCAAAGTTACTCTTGGCACCACTATCGTGTAGCTGTCTTTCCTGTCTCATTCGTGTACGGAGCGCAGTAATGTCGACTATGGGCAAGCGAAGCACGAGTTCCAAATTTCTGAGGTATTCTCGGACATTTCAGAGAAAATCCCGTGTATACAGAAACTCGGGCCCTGTAGCTCAGAGGTCAGGGTGTCTGGCTGCTAGGCGACTCACGATACTGCCAGGGATCTTTCTTTTGATGTTTGGGACGGGACGCGCTTAGCCTCGTGGTGCCAACTGTGGAGCTAGTTGACCGAGCAGCGACGTCTCTGCGGTCAATAAAGACCACAACGGCTGGGAGAGCGGCGTGCTGATCCCACGCACCATGATACCACATCCAGGGACGCTACTGGCAGAGGATGACACGGCGGTCGGTCGGCTCCGATTGGCCCACCACGGCAAGAATGCAGAGGTTTGCTTTGCTTTTGTGTAAACAAACTTATCTCGTGAAACAGTCTGTCCGATAGCGAAAGCTGTATCAAAATACGTACGGTACTTCCTGGGAATAGCCATTACATGCAGGCAGAAATACGCAGTAGAGGACCTTAATTCATCATAATTCAGCCAATTTTGCACACAATATTTGTAAACTATATACACAAACATTCCTTATGACTCAGTCCATCTATTAATTAAAACCCCATAAGAGCTCCTACAGCAGTTTCTGTGATTAGCGTTCATGTACTAACAGAAAAATGCAGTGGGGGACTTGATTTTGTTATGTGCATAGATACGTGTAGATCCTGGCCAGCCTTCGCTGCTGTCCAGCTGTAGCTGACCTGCTCGTCATTGTCACGAAATGTCACTCCGAATGCCAGTTAAATAGGGGACAGATAACAGTACATATATTACACACTCATCACTGCTATAACTGTAGTTAATATACATAAATCTTCTTCACAAAGCAGTTTGTGTATTAGTGAAAACAGTATCTGAATCCAAATGTTGATGGTTTGTCTTCAAACAACAGCCGCGGTCTCCATCATGTCATCATATGACAAAATTGCAGTATCTGAATCTCTGCAGTAGTTCCTGCAGGCGTGGTGTAGTGCTAGTGTCTTTGACTAGTTATCAAAACGTCCCCGGTCCCTGGTTCGAACCAAATCACTGCTGATGATTTGAATAAAAATCATCAGCAGTGACAGCCGAAACTTACAGAGTAAGACATTACCCTAATTCTGCCGCGGCTTTGCCAAAAGGGACAGAGGAGTAGACAAAGGTTCAGGGTACTCTCTTGATCTAGTGGTGGGAAACTGCCCCTAAAAGGAGGGCAGAATCTGCAATGATCAGCGTCATGAGGACACAGATAGCAATGGAAACACAGCATTAAAGACACACAATGTGTATCCACACGACATGTGGTCTGTAATTGAAAAAAAAAATGTCATAAAATGTCATAATGGGCTCTCCATTGGCAAAAAATTCCGGTGTATTCCACCATTCGGATCTCCGGGAGGGTACTGCAAGGGGGAGGTGACCATGGGAAAAATATTGAATAACTAACTAAATAATAACATTCTACGAGTCGGGGCGTGGAATGTCAGAAAGCTGGATGGGACAGGGAAGCTATAAAATCTGATAAGGGAAATTCTAACTAATGCTCAATATAGCTATAGTGGTGGTCAGTGAAGTGAAATGGAAAGAAGACAAGGATTTATGATCACGTGAGTGTAGGGTAATATCAATAGCAGCAGAAAATGGTACAAAGGGGGTAGGATTCGTTAAGAATAGAGAGGGCAAAGAGTGTGTTACTGTGAACAGTTCCGTGATAGGGTTGTTCCCATCAGAATCGACACCAAACGAATACTGACAACAAAAGTTTAGGTACACATACTGATAAGGCAATCAGAAGATAAAGAGATACAGAAAGTAGATGAGGATATTGAACGTGTAATTCAGTATGTAAAGTGAGTTCAAAATCTAACAGTCATTGGAGACCAGAATGCAGTTGTAATGGAAGGAGAAGAATAAAGGATCACGGGAGAATATGGGAATTGTGTAAGGAATGAGAAACACTAATTCAATTATGCAGTAAATTTCAGCTTGTAAAAACGAATACTCTGTTCAGAAATCATAAAAGAAGGAGGTATACTTGCAAAAGGCCGGGGAATACGGGAAGACTTCAATTAGATTACATCATGGTCAGGCAGAGATTGCAAAATCTAGTATTAGATTGTGAGGAATACCTAGAAGCAGATATACACTTGTCGTATCACAATTTAGAAGTTATGAAGAGTACACTGAAGTTTAAGAGAATAGTCAGGAACAATCAGGGCGCAAAGATGTAGGATAGGGACACCTAAGGGGTGAAGAGACACACTTAAAGTTATCTAAGGCTATAAGTTCTGGGATAATGAACAGCTCAGCAGGCAGCTAAGTTGAAGAGGAATGGGTCTCTCCAAAACGAACAACCACAGAAGTTGGCAAGAAAAACATATACGCAAAGAAAGCAACTGCGAGGAAACTACGGATCACAGAAAAAATACTTCAGCTGTTCGACGATACAAGAAAGTACAACAATTTTCAGGGAAATTCAGGATCACCAAGATACACTTAGGAATGAAATAAATAGGAAGTGCAGCAAGCTAAGGTGAAATGGGTACATGAAATATGTGAAGAAAGCGAAAAAGGAATGGTTGTTGGAAACACAGATTCAGCGTATAAAAAAGTCAAAACAACATTCGGTAAAATTAAAAGCAACGGCGGTAACATTAAGAATGCAATGGGAATTCCACTGTTGAATACAGAGGACAGAGCGGTTGGGTGGAAAGAGTACTTTGAAGGCATCTATGAGCGGGAGGACTCGCGTGATGACGTGATAGAAGAAGAAACAGGAGTCGATAGAGAAGTGATGGGGGATCCAGCATAACAGTCAAAACTTAAAAGAGCTTTGGATATCTTAAGATCAAATAAGGCAGAAGGAATAGACAACATTCCATCAGAATTTCCAAAGTAATTGGGGGGAAGTAGGGACAAGGAATTCTCGCACAGTCAGCTTAACAGCTCTTACATCCAAAGAAGGATGGAAGATTGGGTTTAACGTCTCGTCGACATCGATCGTGGTCATTATCGACAGAGGACAAGGTCGGGTTGTGTCAAGGATGGGCAAGGAAATCGGCCGTGCCCTTTCAAGGGAACCATCCCGGCGTTTGCCTGGACCGATTTAGGGAAATAACGGAAAACCTAAATCTGGATAGCCGGGCGCGGGTTTGAAACATCGTCCTCCCGAATGCGAGTCCAGTGTACTAACAACTGCGCCACCTCGCTCGTTTCGTGCATTCGAATTGCTGACAAGAATAATGTGCAGAAGAATGGAAAAAAATGTGAATCTGTTAGATGACGATTAGTTTGGCTTTAGGAAATGTAAAGCCATCACAGACGCAGTTCTCACTTTGTGGTTGATAATGCACGCAAGAGTGAAGAAAAATCGAGAGACTTTAATCGGGTTATCGACCTGGAAAATGCGTACGACAATGTTAAACGGTGCAAGACGTTCAAAATTTTAAGAAAAATATGGATAAGCCATAAGGTGTAAATAGGCTATTCAGGTTTTTATGTTGGTAACGTCACATAGTGCTCTGTATGAACGTTACTGGCGGTGCTGTAGGCAACCTGTGGCTGGAAAATCACTGACTGTGCTGTTTGCAATCCGTGGCTGGTTGGCATTGTTGGAATGTGGCAGTTGGATGGGAACAGCACGTAGCGTTGCGCAGTTGGGGGTGAGCCTCCAGCTGTGGTGGCTGTGGGGAGAGATGGCAGAGTTGTGAGAGCGGACGATCTGGACGTGTGACCGTCAGAAAAAGGAAATTTGTAAGACTGGATGTCATGAATATATATATATATATATATATATATATATATATATATATATATATATATATATATATATAATGACTTTTGAACACTATTAAGGTAAATACATTGTTTATTCTCTATCAAAGTCTTTCATTTGCTAACTATGCCTATCAGTAGTTAGTGCCTTCAGTAGTTAGAATCTTTTATTTAGCTGGCAGTATTGGCGCTTGCTGTATTGCAGAAGTTCGAGTAACAAAGATTTTTGTGAGGTAAGTGGTACATGAAAGGTATAGGTTATTGTTAGTCAAGGTCATTCTTTTGTAGGGATTATTGAAAGTCAGATTGTGTTGCGCTAAAAATACGTGTCAGCTTAGTGTTGATCAGAATAAGTAAAGAGAAAACTGTCTGAGTAAGTTGAATTTTGCTCAGCCGTTTGAAAATCTGATAACGTAAGAGTTTTTCCAGCACTGTCATTCTTTACATTCAAAGGCGAAATTTCAAAGGAAAGGCGGATATATAATACGTGCAAGGAGCAGAGGGAACAATCAGAGTAGAAGTCCAAGAACAAAGCACTCGGATTAAAAAGGTTGTAAGACAGGGGTATAGCCTTTCGCCCTATTGTTCTATCGGTACATCGAAGAAGCAATGACGGGAATCAAATAAACGTTCAAGAATGAGATTAAAATTCAAGGCGATAAGACTCGCTGATTATATTGCCATCCTCAGTGAGAGTGAAGAAGAATTAGAGGAAGTGTTGAATGGAATTAACAGGCTAATGAGTACAGAATATGGTTTAAGACTGAATCGATGAAAGACGAAAGTAATGAGAAGTAGCAGAAAAGCGAACAGCGAGAAACTTAACACCAGAATTGGTGATCGCGAAGTGGATGAATTTAAGGAATTCTGATACCTCGGCAGCAAAATAACCCATGACAGACGGAACAAAGAGGACATAAAAAGCAGACTAGCACCGACAAAAAGGGTATTCCTGGCGACGAGACGTCTGCTAGTGTCAAACACTGGCCATAATCTAGGGAAAAATTTCTGAGAATGTACGTTTGGAGCACAGCATTGTATGGTAGTGAAACGGGGCCTGCGGGAAAACCGAACAGAGGAGACTCGAAGCATCTGAGATGTGGTGCTACAGAAGAATGGTGAAAAGTGGGTGGACTGATAAAGTAAGGATGAGGAGGCTCTCTGCAGAAACGGCGAGGAAAGGAGTATATGGAAAACACTAAGAAGAAGAGACGGGATGACAGGACATGTTTTAAGACACCAAGAGATAACCTCCAGGGTGCTGTGGAGGGTAAGAAGTCTAGGGAAAGACAGAGAGTGGAATACGTCCAGCAAATAACTGAGGGCTCATAATTGAGGTCGTAGGTTGCAAGTGCAGCTCTGAGATGAAAAGGTTGGCACAGGAGAGGAATTCGTGGTGGGCCACACCAAACTAGTCAGAATGCTGATGACTTAAAAAAAGTTCCCACGTCAAGGAACATAGCATCAGCCTGGGCGCGGTTATCTGCTGCTATTTGGATCTCATGGACAACAGAGCGGAGTGAGTTACAGATGATTGTGGAATCTGTTGGTTCCCACTGGGAATATTTTGGAAATTCTCAGTGGTAATGACACGCAAGATTCAGAAGTGTTTTATAATACTACACTGACTTCAGCCTTATAGACAACCTTTCTCGAAAACAGACCTGTCCGTCACCTCTTCCGAGTCGCTTGCAATTCTTCTTTGCTCTAGTGGTTTAAAATAAACTTCTGCTAAAAGGGGGCAAGTTTATGGGTAATTTAATAGGAACGCACAGGCATCCCATTAGGTCCATTTACCTTTTACTTGTTGACCAAATTAAACTGTAATTTCTCGTTTAGAAATAAAAATAATCGCGTTCGAAATCATAATAAATGATACCAACAACGATGTTAAGGATTTCGGATGGGCAAAAAAAGAAAAACAAGATTTGTTTTGTATTATACAAATTCTGCGAAACAAATACATCAAACATAATGTTTTCGCTTATTTTCTTATTTTCAAGGGGTCATACACATTCAGTCATTGTCGCAAACTCCTCAGTTTGACTGCGACTCTGTACTTTACCGGTGCTCCAGTATTTCCAGGCACTTGACTTCTTAAGTCAAGGGTTCAATACCAACGCTCCATTCTCGTCATCGGCTGATAAATTCAACTCATGCTCACTGCCTGATTGCATCCAATAAATTCGTTGCTGCTCTTCTACAAGGGGAGTCCCCCTCTTCACGTCGGCAGTTCTCGGAACGTCAGCCGAAATTTCCCGACTATTCCACGCTACGACTCGAGTTACCGCTGCATGCTGCAGCACCTTCGTGTCAATTGCGGTGTGAGAGACTGGTAGGCATGAATGGAATGCCAATGCCAATGAAACTGGGTCAACATGGTGCGATCCATAGCAACTTCATCTGCACTTATACTGTTTTAACAACCGTGTGGTGAGTGGCGAAGGGTACATTGTAGGACGAGTACTATTCTCATCTTTTCTATGTGATGCTACAGAAGAACATTTGGCGGCACGAATCAGAATGATCTCAATTTCATCTTATTTTACCCTCGCGGTCACTATGAGATTTGTATGAACGCCGTTGTAATGTATTATTCTTCCGCCAAGGTCTTCTTCTTTCTCATCCTCCAATCAAGGCTGGAAAAACTCCTGATCCCAAAGTAATGGAACTGTTGACTGATATCTTGTTCTCTTTCGGTTAGTAAAAGAATGCTTGTCACGGGAGGCAGCCTTGGGATTGTGTTGTAAATGTGAGGGCGACCAGTTTCGATATGTCAGTAATTTCACTAATATTGAGTTCCCTACAGATATCATCAGTTTCAATTTTATCTCATAATTTCAGTGGCACGTCAAAACATTCATGTCCGTTGTTCCTACCCGTGTCTTGTTTTGCCTTGATGTCAGAGATGATGTTATGGATAGTATCCATTTAGTCTTTTGCATTTCTGGTTGTTGAATTCTGCTTCAGCGTTAAACCTCTTAACAGAAATGCTATAGCGCTCAGTGTGCAACAATTAAAACAATTCAGTCTCAGTAAAAGAGTTTTCAGTGCTTGGTTCAATCTAAATAAGTCGCATCCCATTTCTGAATTTGTCTGGCCTGTCTGTTGAAACTTTATAGCGGATTAGTTCTTGTAGCTTATCAGTTTACTGTAGCTGTTGCCAAGCTTAACTTCAAGATGGGTTACACTTGAGGGGAAGAAGAGTGACCATTTATCTTGTGGTGCAGTTTTCCTCTTCGTTTGGCAGTAGAATAATCGTTCGATGAACTAGTTCCAGACAAAACTGTCCACATTGCTGTCAGTGTGAGATGGGCCAGGATTGCATAGGGGTTCCTTTAGCTTCGAAAGCATTAAATGTAGCTGTTTACATATGTTGGTGTTGTTGTTGTGGTCTTCAGTCCAGACACTGGTTTGATGCAGCTCTCCATGCTACTCTATCCTGTGCAAGCTTCTTCATCTCCCAGAACCTACTGCAACCTACATCCTTCTGAATCTGTTTAGAGTATTCATCCTTTGGTCTCCCTCTACGATTTTTACCCTCTACGCCGCCCTTCAATACTAAATTGGTGATCCCTTGATGCCTCAGAACATGTCCTACCAACCGATCCCTTCTTCTGGTCAAGTTGTGCCACAAGCTCCTCTTCTCCCCAACTCTATTCAATACCTCCTCATTAGTTATGTGATCTATCCATCTAATCTTCAGCATTCTTCTGTACCACCACATTTCGAAAGCTTCTATTCTCTTCTTGTCTAAACTATTTATCGTCCATGTTTCACTTCCATATATGGCTACACGCCATACAAATACTTTCAGAAACGACTTCCTGACACTTAAATCTATACTCGATGTTAACAAATTTCTCTTCTTCAGAAACGCTTTCCTCAACAACGTCAATTATATGATACATCGAAAGATTACAAATACACTGACGGAAGAAAAATCGCAACACCAAGAAGGAGTTGGGCGACGTGAACGTACGTTGGTAAGCGTGTTTCCACATCTGAAAGTTGATGTCTGTTACAACTTCGCGCCAGTCGCGTGCTAGTAGCCCCAGAATGAGGATACAAGGCAGGTTAAAAAAAAAAAAATCGCGCTGTGCCAGTCGTAAAGCGTTAGTTACCTTTGGGATTGGACAAGGTGGACTGGTGTTAGACAAGAATGCCTTTAAGGTGACAAAGAGGCAATTTTCAGCGTCTCACTGGGGTCGAACGATGTCGTGTAATAGGACTACTAGAAGCTGGATGTTCCTTTCGCGATGCTGTAGAAAGACTTGGCAGGAATGTAGCCACTTTTCAAGACTGCTGGCAGCGGTTGTCACGAGAATGTAATAATCTAATAGGTGCAGTGGGAAGATGAGCCTGCTGCAGTGGCCGAGAGGTTCTAAGCGCTTCAGTGTGGAACTGCTCTGCTACGGTCGCAGGTTCGAATCCTGCCTCGGACATAAACATGTGTGATGTCCTTAGGTTAGTTAGGTTTAAGTAGTCTAGGCGACTGATGACCTTAGATGTTAAGTCCCACAGTGCTCAGAGCCATTTGAACCATTTTTTTGGGAAGGGAAATTTTTCAGTTTTGAGAAGTCACACTTTCACGTTGTCCTTGCCCATTCAGCTTAAGGCACATTGCACTATATTATGACGCCGTATCGACTCGACTATCGTACACTGGCAGAATGAATGTGACTTTAGCGCGGTTTTCTACACTTTTCTGTCAAAATACCGCACTTTTTTTTACCTGTCCATTAGAAAAAGCTGCACATGACTTTTCTTCCTTAGGATGACGTCTGTAATGACGAGCAAGGCATCCAGCAACACTGAAAATAAAAATAGTTGCCAAATCGTGGATGGGTGGTCGCCCATCATTAGCCAAAAAAACGCAAAACAATATCTTTTTGGAGTAGGCTTGCATTTACTGTATCAGTGTCTGGCCTCAACTTTTAGGCTGGAGGTTTTAGTGTATAGCACAGTGGCTGACTCCACCCCTTCTCCTTGCGGTCAGCCAGCCACTACCATCTGCTATATTGCTTTAGCTCCCTCTACCGCTTTCTTCCTGAGTTGTCCATGTTTTACTGCTGGCGGCATGCTTCGTCTCACGCTTCGGTGTGGGTAGGCACACAGTTTCCTGTGTCTTACTTTCTGTTTAATCTTATTGTTCTGAGTCTTTTCTTGACACCCGTCTCAATCTGTTACTGAGCGGGCGCTGAAGGCCTTGCCGTCGTGCGCCCTTAAAACCCATTCCATCTTTTTCACTGGTTCGCTATAAATCGCTAACACAATTAAAGGGTCATTTTTTTAAAAACTCTGTAATTGTCTTCCATTGCGACCCAGATGTCTGAAATTTGGCTCCAACACGCCTGATAGTGCAGAAGCGTGGTGCCCTGCGACGTCACTCGGTCTTAGCGACGCTTCAGACAGCAAGATGTCGACACATGCGCAAAAAAGGTCGGAGCTCAGAAGTCCATCTGAGGTGTAAAATGCGTTATTATTGTCAAGCTGGCACCAAATTTCACCACAATTCTGCCCAACGCCATCGTGGACGTATCATACGATGGGAAGGTCGTCGTACTCCCACTTGCCCAAATGACACACCTTCTCTTAACGCCTCTGCAAAGGTCAGAATCACGACGCCCAGCTTTGAAATCACTCTGTTTGCTTATGGGTGGCCGAAGAAAACAAATCAGACACCGATGCTCAAGCCATCTACCTCTACATTTGCATTTATACTCCGCAAGCCACCCAAAGGTGTGTGGCGGAGGGCACTTTACGTGCCACTGTCACTACCTCCCTTTCCTGTTCCAGTCGCGAATGGTTCGCGGGAAGAACGACTGCCGGAAAGCCTCCGTGAGCGCTCGAATCTCTCTGATTTTACATTCGTGATCTCCTCGGGAGGTATAAGTAGGGGGAAGCAATATATTCGATACCTCATCCAGAAACGCACCCTCCCGAAACCTGGACAGCAAGCTACACCGCGATACAGAGCGCCTCTCTTGAAGAGTCTGCCACTTGCGTTTGCTAAACATCTGCAAGTAACCCTGTGACGAAACGCGGCGCTCTTCTTTCGATCTTCTCTATCTCCTCTGTCAACCCGACCTGGTACGGATCCCACACTGATGAGCAATACTCAAGTATAGGTCGAATGAGTGTTTTGTAAGCCACCTCCTTTGTTGATGGACTACATTTTCTAAGGACTCTCCCAATGAATCTCAACCTGGTACTCGCCTTACCAACAATTAATTTTATATGATCATTCCACTTCAAATCGTTCCGCACGCATACTCCCAGATATTTTACAGAAGTAACTGATACCAGTGTTTGTTCCGCTATCATATACTCACACAGTAAAGGATCGTTCTTTCTATGTATATGCAATTACATGGGATAAAGGGCGTCAGTGAAACTATCCCTTCCCCTGCAGCGTTGATTCCTACACATCGCGCGGTCAAAAAGACAGTTCGCAGTTGGATGAGCAAGAGAACGACGTACTTGATAACGTTCGACAGCGCCGACACCCTCCGGACGATTGAAGCCGTCTCTAAAGACATATGGAATGAGCGTATGGCAACGTTGGCCGGGAGGCCCCATGCGGGACGTTCGGCCGCCTACTACAAGTCTTATTTCAGTCGACGCCACACTGGGCGACTTGCGCGCCGGTGATGAGGATAAAATGATGATAAGGACAGCACAACACCCAGCCCACGAGCGGAGAATATCTCCAACCCGGCCGGGAGCCAAAGCGGGGCCCGCTTTCATGGGAGGCGAGTACGTTACCACGTAGTTAAGCAGGCTGTCGTCTCTGCTGATATCGGGGACCTACAACTCCATTGAACGTGATCTGACCCCTTTGGAGCATAGCGCAACCGCAGTTTTTGCTCTGGTGTACAGGAGGAGCCGCTAGGGACTGTTCAAACCCATTCGACGAAATCTGAACGCTATATGAAGCAGCAAACGGTGTTTTTGCTTTTGCAGCCCTCCTCTTGCGCCTCTCCTTTGCATGATCAGAGGAGGTTGCAACATTGACTCGAGTGTGAATAAAAGGGCAAAGGGTCCCCAGTTTGGCAACAGCCTGACTGCCACCCGTGCGCATTTATTGAGCACTCGAGTAATGTACCTGTACAGAGACATCGACACCCATTCACCTGAGTAGGAGAACACGGAAAGGCAACTAAAGGAATTTCACCGAGAACAATTTCAAATAATTTTCTCGTTTTTTTTCTTTTTTTTTAAATTAATTCATCTAACATACAGTTGAATAAGTACAACGTTATATCAAAATACACTGGAAAACATCCACGTAGTAGTCTTCTGCGGACATGTGTATAAAAATGAAAAATGAAAACTAAACGACTTGCCAGGATCTTTGCTCAGCGGAGAGGAGTCAAAAGAAGCGACATGGCTTATACGTAGCTACTCGACCGTTTCTGAAGAAACGACGGTCAAAGTTTTCGAAGCATTTTCGAGATACTTTACACGCCTTTTACCGCGCTATCTACTCAGACGGAATGGCAACTCAGCGGTTTGCATCGCGGCTTCTTAATTTTACGCGCCGTGTTCTAAACCCAATTATTGTTTTTATTTATTTATTTTGTTGTTGTTTCCCTTACCTAGCCACATCTGTATAAGGTTACTACACGGATACTTCTTGTCAAATTATGGGACGCAAGAGCGTTCGTTATTGTAATTGTAAAATTACCACTGGATTTCACAATAAGCATTTGTTATATAATATATATATATATGTGTACGGTATGTTGAGGTTTTACAATCTTTTTAAATTCTCGTATTCCAGTATTTCATTCTCATCTAAATTCTTACATTTATTCTTATAGTTTATTCATAAATTTACTCTTCAGGAAGATTTGGTCCATGCCCTTGAATGATACCGATCGTAGAATCATTCAACACACATATGTTTCCGAACACCAAGAGCATCGCAGGAAGGAAGGTTTGCCACAATGACAGTTCTTCGTATGAATCTCCCTCGAGAAAGAAACATCGTTAACATAGATGAAGATTTCGTGCTTTGGCAATTATTTCGCGGCAACAAACCGTGCATAACGGATCTTTTTTCTGAAAATTTTCAACTGCTTATGATTCGAGATACACTACAGGAATTTCACCGACAACAATTTAAAATGGCTCTAAGCACTATGAGACTTAACATCTGAGGTCATCAGTCCCCTAGACTTAGAACTACTTAAACCTAACTAAACTAAGGACACCACACACATCCATGCCCGAGGCAGGATTCGAACCTGCGACCGTAGCAGCAGCGCGGTTCCGAACTGAAGCGCCTAGAACCGCTCGGTCACAGCGGCCGGCGACAACAATTTCAAATAATTTTCTCGTTCTTTTTCTTTGAATCCATTCAACTAACATACAATTAGTAGACGAATAAGGACAACGTTATATCAATATAAACTGGAAAAACATTCGTGTAGTGATCTTTTGCACTCATGACTATATAAATGAAAAATAAAATTATAGTCGTAATCAGGTGCAAAATTAAGAAACTGCGACGATAACTATTCTGCCACCACTTCGTCTGACACAGGATTCCGTAAAGGCACGTAAAGTATCTGGGAAATAACATGAAAACTTTGACCTTCGCTTTTACGGAAATGGTAGAGTATCTACGAATAAGCCGTGACACGTGTTCATTTATTTTGACCCATCTTCCACTGAGCGAAGTTTCTAGGAAATCGAGTTATGGCACCTGTTGTGATCTCCTCGTGGTGGGACTGTGTTGCTGTTCTTGCACCCGAGCGCTGGCAAGCCCTTTGACACCCCTAGATTCCGCAAGCCCGCAAACATGCGCCAGAGTAGCAGCGGAGCGGGCCAATAGAATGGCACGAATGACATGAGCTGCCACGTGGGGCGCCAAAGGAGCCACAATATTGTAAGGTTTCTACACATGATGTATCGCAATTAGTAGCTGCCGCTTAGGGCTCCAAGCTCAGTCGTTCGCCCGAGTGCAAGATTTGTATACACAGTATATCATAATTGTTAGCGAAATCTGACACTTGTGAAAGTGCACGTGGGAATGGGGGGGGGGGGGGGGGGGACGCGCCAAATGTTAAGTCGGTTATTTGGAAAAAAAATTCTCGAGCCGTCTCTGGATGTACATTTGTTCGTATTGTTACGAGCAACTGTCAGATCTCCCGCCCATAACAACAGTTCCACTTCCACACAGGGTTTTCTTCCGCTCCTTCACAACCGAACACAGAGTATTTTTTCACTTTCCGTTAATATTAAAATTTCTTTGCTCAGTTGAATCCTTGAACTAGTGCCAGGGTTCGGAATTGTCTCAACAATATCCCTTCTTGCTTTACACAAGTGCTGTCTTGGAGTTCTCATAGAGCTGTCTTGGAGTTCTCATAATTTGGCAAATATAAATCTTATCTTTCAAACCTTGAAATTACTCTTTAAGAATTTGGAAAGCAGCCACTTTCTTTTCTTCGTAGACTATTTTCCTGCAGTTACGCACTCGTTTCTTAAGCTGCACATCTACTCTGCCAGATGGGCAAGAATGTTGCTGTTCAGCCACGATTCTGCCATTTGCCATTTATAAACGATATCGGTACTTACTCCGTTCGTAAGTCACGCGTAACCATTAAGTATACTCACCACATTTTCTATGCACACGTTAGCGAGGACCAACCTTGAAAAGACATGACTCCCTTTTCGTTGTAAATATTTCCGTTACCCACGGTGCATAGAACATAAGTTGCTTGATTCTCCTTTTAGGGCTCCGTAACTCAATTGGTAGAAACGAAACCCTTATAAGGATAACCGTCTGTCTGGCCGACAGTTAAGAATCCTTTTAGTAGAAACGAGTAGACGTGTCAAGTCGAAATTTATGTGAGGTACTGAGCACTAACGTTTACGGTGCCTTGTCGGTGTAAAAAAATTAAACTTCTACATGTACATCTACGTGATTACTTTGCTATTGACAGTAAAGTGCCTGGCAGAGAGTTTAATGAACGGCGCGCGGGAAAAACAAGCACTTAAATTTTTTCTGTGCGAGCCTTGATTTCTCTTATTTTATCGCTATGATCATTTCTCCCCATGTAGGTAGGTGCCAACAGAAAGTTTTCGCAATCGGAGGAGAAAACTGGTGATTGAAATTTCAGGAGAAGATCCCGCCGCAGCGAAAAACGCCTTTCTTTTAATGATTGCCACTCCCATTCATGTATCATGTCTGTGGCACTATCTCCCCTATTTAGCCATATTACAAAACGAGCTTCCATTTATGAACTTTTCGGATGTCATCCGTCAGTCCCATCTCATGCGGATCCCACACTGCACAGCAATACTCCAGAATATGGTGGACAAGCGTGGTGTAAGCAGTCTCTTTGGTAGACCTGTTGCACTTTCTAAGTATTCTGCCAATGAATCGCAATCAAGAAATACAGCCATTTATTTCACATATTTTGACACTCGCAAATGCACTCATCAAAACCTATAGAATACTTCATGAAATTTGGCAAGAAGCAAGGTTGCATAGCTCAAACAAAGGAATATAACTCGAAAATTTTAAAGTTATAATTTTATTACATGGAAAAATATTTTTTTATCATTTTTTTATCCGTCTGTCTGCCTGTCTGTCTGTTACGACATCTTTCTCTCAGGAGCGAGTTGGAGTATCAAGTAAAATTTATATCAAGTACTAAGATCTATGACCCACTGGTGGTGTACAACATTTAAGATTCTACGTCAGTGCAGTTAGAAGATATTGACATTTATGTTGCATGTTTTGATACTTGCAAACTTACTCATCAAAAGCTCCGGGGAGCTTCCCCTTGACCTAGAATCATGAAATTTTGCAGAAAGCAACGTTTCGAAGTACATGTAAAGAAAACAAATCTGTCAATTGTTAAATTCTGAATATATCAAATAAAATGTATCTTTTGCCATTTGAACATATATTGCATTCATCGTCTGTCAAAAGCATAACAGAAAAATGTTAGTCCATGTAGATAAAAAATGGAAGTTGCTGTCATGATTTAGCGAGTAAATAAGAAGTATTTTCTTAAGTCACCTCTGTTTGCATATACAAACTGAAGTTCCCTATTCGTTTCTTTTTTTTATATTCAGGAAATACTGCAGACATTTCGATACGGTTTTCGTATTCTCAGCGAAACCGATAAGAGGTAGAAATCGTCGTTGTTATCGGTTCCCGGGATGGATAAACTAAATATGTACATAATTATGTTTGAACAGAACATCAGTGCGCAAGGCTCTCTCGCACTTGGCCCATTTTTGTTGTGTCATGCGCCTTCTCGTGGCTCTCATCCTGCCCGCCACGAATTCATCTCCTGCGCCAACCTCTTCAACTCCGAACACCACTTGCATCCTACGTCCTCAATTATTTGCTGACTGTATTTCAATCTCTGTCGCCCCTTACAGTTTTTACCCTCTAGTACCATGGAGGTTGTTCCCTGATGTCCCGACACATATCATCCTGTTCCTTCTTGTCAGTGTTTTCCATGTGTTCCTTTCTTGGCTGATTCTGCGGGGAACCTCATTCCTTACCTTATCAGTCTACCTAATCTTCAACATTCTTCTGTAGCACCACATCTCAAACTCTTCGATTCTCTTCTGTTCTGGTTTTCCCGCTGTCCGCGATTCCTTACTTACCATACAATGCTGTGCACTAAACGTACGTTCTCGGAAATTTCTTCCTCAAATCAAGGCTTATGTTGTAGTGTAACGACGTAAGTTTTGTATAAATGATTTTCTTTTGACATATGACCATGTGCAGACTTCGTCACCAACGTCAGTCAGAAAACACTTCAAAATTATTTAAAATCTTTTTAAAGTTGTCTCTGAATGTTTCTTGAACGAAACTGTAATTAAAACATCATCCTTTGAGTCGTAAGCGCAGAATTACGTCACTCAGTCCAACTGGTTTGCGCAAACTTTTTCAATTTAGATGTCGTTTGTTTCTTCTCAGAAATTATATTAATGCAAGTTATCTGCTTTAATAAATATTAGAGCCACGTAGAATAAACTTTTAAGACTCAAACCCGCGATGAATGTTGTCAAAAATTAATAATCTTGTCAAATAAATTAGTAATGCTTCTCCCTTAATATAATTCTTCATAAATAAATTCTAGGAACATGTATTTAAACTTCTGTAGTATACACTAGTTTATTATCTTCCTATATACTACATATAAACGTGAACCTGAGCTTTGACAAACTAGGACTGAACATTTACAACATGATTAAACTTTCTATGATGTCATTGTTGTAGAAACATGGCAAATTCTTATTTTTTCAGTTTTTAGAAGCACGACGCAACAACTCGGTTTCAGGAGCTTCTGTTGCTCTTTGGCTGTCGACCCGCGACGTGTAGTGGCCAGCGATTTTCTCTCTGGTCCCGGCAGTGAAGATGCTGTCTCCGTTCGTTGCGCCGCCATCTCCGTACATGAAACATAAAAATAAATGCAAAACTTTGGATAATTCAAAACCATTACAAATGTTACAAAATACATAAACAAAACATTAAATTAAACTGCCCTGCAAACTGGGCTGACACTGGTGGATGGGTGACGCTTTAATTTCGCGTCCCACTACAATGTGTGATACCAGTAGAGTTCTTTTGGCCAGGAATGCCCTCTTCGCCTCTGCTAGGCTGCTTTTGTCTCCTCCTCGCACCGACCATCATGGTTATTTTGTTTTCAATGTAGCAGAATCCCCTGACTTCGTCTACTTCCTGTTAAGTTCCTCGCTAGTCCCATTTCTGCTATTTCTCATTGCTTTTGTCTCCTTTTGGTCTAGTCTCAGTCAGTATTCTGTACTTATTAGGCTGTTCATTCCATTCAAGAGATCATGTAGTCATTCTTCTTTTTCACTGAGGTTTACAATGTCATCAGCATTGATATCCTTTCACCTTGAATTTTAATACTATTTTTATATCGTTGCCTCTTGTATGCATAGGTTGAACAGTAGGAGCGGAAAACTGCGCTCTGTCTGATACCGTCATTAAAACGAATACTTCATTACAACCTCATTGTTCTCTTTTGAATTTTGTACGTATTGCATATTATACGTCTGTCCCTATAGCTTGTGTGTGTGTGTGTGTGTGTGTGTGTGTGTGTGTGTGTGTGAGAGAGAGAGAGAGAGAGAGAGAGAGAGAGTATTGTGCATTGAACTGGGGACCTACAAACGACGGAGAGGCTTCGTACCGCGTAGCACTCAGTGGTTCACAAATCCATAACAGGCCACAGCAGTCCAGCCACCCTACCTCCATCCCACACCGAACTCAGGGTTATTTTGCGGTTCGGCCCGCAGTGGACACTCCTGGGAAAGTCTCATACTAGACGAGTGTAACCCCAAATGTTTGCATGGTAGAGTAATTATGGCTTAGGCGTACGTGGAGACAGTGTTTCTGCACCAATCGGCGACATAGTGTAACTAAGGCGGGATAAGGGGCAGATGGAAAACCGCCTTGAAAACCACCCAAAGGCTGGCCGGCACACCAGACCTCGACACTAATCCTCCGGGCGGATTCGTGCTGGGGACCGGAATGCCTTCCCGCGCGGGAAGCAGCGCATTAGATCGCGTGGATAGCCGGGAGGCCTCCCTACAGCTTACTCCTATTTGTCTCAGAATTTCGAACATCTTACACCATTTTATATTGTCGAATGATTTTTCCAGGTCCACAAATGTTATGAAGGTGTCTTGATTTTTCATCAGTCTTGCATCCATCAGAACTGCCTGTCTGGTGCCTTTACTTTTCCTAAAACAAACTGATCATCATCCTGCAAATCCTTAAATTTCTTTTCCATTCTTCTGTACATTATTCTTGTCAACAATTTGGGCGCATGAACTGTTAAGCTAAGTGCGCGACGGTTCTCGCACTTATTTGCTCTTGCTATTAGCCTGAATAGCGGTTTGGTTGCCACTTCTCCTAATCATGTCAAAAATTCCGAAAGGATGTTATCTACCCATTACGCCTTATTTGACTTCAAATCTTCCTCAGCTCTTTTAAAACTTGGCTCCCATACTGGACCCCTATGTCTTCCATAGCGACTCCAGTTCAGACAAGTACTCACCTTCATAGAGGCTTTCAATGTACTCTTTCCACCTATCCCCTCCTTCCTCTGCCTTTAACAGCGGAACTCTCATTGCACTCTTAATTTTAGCGTCCTTGCTTTTAATTTCGCCGAAATTTGTTTTCACTTTTCTATTTTCAGAGTCAGCCCTTTCGACGATCATTTCTTTTTCGATTTCTCCACATTTTTCCTGCAACCCTTTTTCCTAGACTTCCCTGTACTTCATATTTATTGAATTCCTAAGTGATTTATTCTGCTGTATTCCTATCGGCCCCTGAATAGGTTTGTAGTTCCTTCTTTCGTCGCTCAATTGAAGTATTTATTTTCTCACCAAGGGTTTCTTCGCATTCACCGTCCTTGTACCCACTCCTCTTCTACTCAACTGCCTGCTCTAGTATTTCTTATTGCAGTATCCTTGTCCTTAGCGAACTTCGAATGTGTCATCCATCATTCCTCAGTATTGCAGTATCCCACTTTTTTCACACTGATCCTCTTAAAGTTCACTCAACTCTCCATCACTACTAAATTATGATCTGAGTCTGCAGCTGCTCCGAGGTAGGTCTTACAGTCCAATATCTGATTTTAGAATTTTTGTCTTCTGACTGTAATGGAAACCAGTTAGAATCTTCCAGTGTCATCAGGGTTTCTACGAGTCTACCTCCTCCACATTTGATTCTTGCACAAAGTATTCGTTATTACCGGCAGAAATTTATTGCAGAACTCAATTGCTCTTTCTCTCCTCTTATTCCTGTTGCCAAGCCCATGTTCTCCTGTAACCCTTTCTTCTACTCCTACCCTTACAAACGCGTTCTAGTTCCCCAAGATTATTAGAGTTTCATCTCGCTTTACACTCACAATTACCCGTTCAATATCCTCATCTGCTTTCTCTATCTCTTCGTATTCTGCTTGCGACGCTAGCACATACACAGAAAGTATGGCTGTTGGCGTTTGTCTGCCATCGAATTTGATGAGAACAATCCTATCACTGAATTGTTCACAGGAGCTTATTCTCTGCCCCACATTCCAATTCATAACGAATCCTACTCCCATTATACGATTTTCTGCTGCTGGTTGATATTACCCTATACTCGTCTGATAAAAAATCCTTGTCTTCTTTCCATTTCACTTCACTGACACCCACTGTATCTAGATTGAGTCTTTGCATTTCCCTTTTCAGGTTTTCTAGTTTTCATACTACGATCAAACATCTGACATTCCTTACTCCCACTCATCGAATGTTACCCCTTTGTTGGTTATTCCATTTTTTCTCATGGTCATCTCCCCTTTTTGGTGGTGGAAAAACTTTCACTGCCAGTATTTGGCCGTGAAGGGGAGGAGAGGTTGTGGCATAAAGTTCCTGATTACCAGACTTGGCGCAAACGTCCTGGTTTAAACACCAAACCCCCACGCACGGCTCATAAGTGAGGGCATGTGACGCAATTGACGGTGATCCGTTCACCAGATGGGGACGTTAAACTTGGCGGCCCAGTTGGTGCTATTTGCCAGAAGTAGACTATGTGCCAGCACCAGGTTCCACCCTCTCCCTTCTCTCAATGTCATCATACAAAATAAACATCACACTATACACACACAAATATATGTGTAGTATTACAGTGTGTAATCGAGCATGTTGTAAATAAATGAACAAACAAACAAAACCTCCCCTTGGTGGTTCCCTCGTGGAGATTCAAATGGGGAGCTAACATGGAATCTTTTGCCAATGGAAAGATCATCATGACATGTCTTCAATTACAGGCCATATATCCTTTCGATACATGTTATATCTCTGTAATGTAGTGGTTTCTATTGCCTTCTGCATCGTCATGCTGTTGAGCATTACAGATACTTCCACCTTTTTGGGACGGTTTTCCACTCCGAGGGTACGAGAGCACCCTGAACCTTTGAACCCGTGGTCTATAGTAACTAGCAACCAAAACGACCTGGGTCCCAGGTTCGAACCCACTGCTTAAATTATTGGCAGACATTATCAGCAGTGGTGGGCGACGACTTCCAGCGTAAGAAGCCGCCCTCGTTCTGCCAACAGCCTTGCAAAGAGGACGGAGGAGCAGACAGAAGTTCAAGTAGCTTAGGCCTATGAAACTGTATGGAAACAAAGCGTATCGACGAGGGCACTGTTTGACTGACGGTGACAACACACCCGCTGCTGATGCACAACTGGCGTAAGTGAGCAACGCGGGAGGCTGTAGTCGGAAAATCCTTGGTGCAAAACTGGTTGGCCAGAAGATCCACGGTACTAGCTGCACCTACAAAAGGGTCGGAAAGCGACGTAACCTCGTACAGCGCACGACCATTGAGGCAGCAAGAGGAGAACCACCAACAGTAATGACCAGAGAAAAACCCTCAGATGTTTGCGTGACAGATACAGATAATCTGCTGTGGGGAACTCGACACTAGTCCATCGCCAGCAATGGAGGGCAATGCCAGCCACTCATGCCAGTAAAACGTTAGATAAATCGTCAAGTAAACATCAGCCAAATAACGTGAGACAAAAGCCAACAGTCAATATTCAGCAGTCATGAAGACACCAACCTGATTTTCTGTAGTCTCCGTCACCTCCTCGGTAGCATGTCAGTCTGTTCTCTTGAAGCTGAAAATCTGATTCGGTATTTGATGGTCTTTGCTAAAAAAGATATACCCGACACCATTATTTAGGTTGCACTTTTTACACATTTTCTAGCCTCAAAATTATGTTGTTGGGATGGTAATTAGTTTTTTTTTATTTCATAAGATTATCAGCGATTAAAATCAAGTCGGGACTCACAAACAGCTAAGAGTCCAGCACCAGAATTACTCAGATAAATAGTAAGGTAACTGAAGCACAAATTAATGAAGCACTGTCCAAGCATCATTGGTAGTTCTAAAATTTCACTAAACCAAATAATTAAGTGTGACACTGAACGCAGTTCATATTTTCACTATCTATCAGGTAAAGTACACTGCAATAGTTCACTTAGTCCAGTTGTTACTGGAAGCCACCACTCCCAATAGTCACTCGTTCTAATAACAATGACAGTCCAAGCTTCCTACCAACTACAACACAATGTAGTCAAAATATGCGTTAACTTGGGTTACAGAAATCAGTTGGAAGTATTTGGGCAATGAAATTATTGAGTTTTTGTCAGATGCAGATAAAGGTATTTTCGTGAACAAATTATGCATAGCTGTTATGCGAACAAACATTAGTAGTAGACTCAACATAGGTATTATATGTTTGTTAGCTCAACCAAGACGTGAAGCTGACTTTTGATTTTGAGTGACGTCTATTTAAAGACTGGTGTATGAGCAAACTGTTATTTCACAAACTCATAATCATCTGAAAAATGGCAAGGTTTAATTCTGCTACTCAGAATGGACTGTAAGTAATGATAAAATTTTGGTTTACAACAAATATGGTAATGTAAGAATTTAGAAAAATTTATGCAATCATGCTATGCATTCACATTAGTAAAATGGTTCAAATGGCTCTGAGCACTATGGGACTTAACATCTATGATCATCAGTCCCCTAGAACTTAGAACTACTTAAACCTAACTAATCTCAGGACAACACACAAGACCCAGCCATCACGAAACAGAGAAAATCCCCGACCCCGCCGGGAATCGAACACGGGAACCCGGGCGCGGGAAGCGAGAACGCTACCGCACGACCACGAGATGCGGGCACACATTAGTAATACTTGACTTATGAATGCCGTATTCAAAATTATTGTGATTTATGCAAAAAACATAATTAATTAATGAGTTATGTCATCTGGTGCAAATAATAAGGCCAATAAAAGTATAATGGTAAACGGTGGAATGTAACAATCACAGAGGAAAAACCTGCAGTGGAAGATGCAGCTATTTCTGAAACTGAATATTAATTATATAAAAAATTAATTTGTTTCACTGTCTTTCAAATACATTATCCAAAAGTAGAAGAACCAGTTTGTGTAACTAGCGGGATAAATATACTAAGAAATATATATTAACTCACAATGTTTTTCTTGTTACATTTTGTAATGAAGTTTTCAATTAGATACAACTTTGAATCAGCTGACTTCCCAGAAAATTAAATGCAGCACTAGAACAGGCACATCAATTAAAGTGCCCAGTAAAATGAATATAAGTGTGGAAACAGTGCAGTTGACATTTTGAAATATTCAAATCCCTCTCACACTACTCGGAAAATTTACAACATTAGAGAAATTAACAAAAGCGAAAAAAATTAGTTATTCATGGAAGTGAAAATAACAGGTAAAGTGGTTCAAACTTGCGATGTTACATCGCCTCCACAGTGGGTTATATAGGCAACTATTGTTAAATATAACTCAATGTACAGCAATTAGTTTCAAATACAGTATGATTATAATTAAAGTGAAACTTTCAAAACGCTGTAGATATGACACCACTGGTCAGAATGACGTCAAATTGCAACGGAATATTATCGGAGAAGGCGAAAACGTATGGTAGAAGAAAAAATAGTATGAAAATTTATCAATAGATGGCGCTGTATGTGTCTGCATACATAAATGAAAACACCTGTCATGTGCACGACCCATTGAAGTTGGTATAAAAACGCCGAGTACACGGCTTTTCCTGCTTTCGCGTCTGCGAAGTTCGCCATGACTGTCTCAGTGTAGGATCGCGCTCTACTTGTAAAACTGTATTACAAGAATGATGACTGCGCACACGTCACTCTGCAGAAGTTCCGGACTCTGAAGGGTTTGAAAAGAGACGTTGGTCCGATGACTGCCGTGAGTCTGGAGGCGGGTTATTTTGGTTTGCAAACCTGGTAGAGGGGAGGAAACGAACTGATTCGACGTCAGTGGAAGCAGTGGCCACAGCAATACAGGAGGAGACGAGTGGTGGTGTGCAAACGTGTAGTGCACGGAGAATTGCCCGAACATTGGACATTCCCGATAAGCACGGTGCGTAAAATACTACGAAACGTCCTTCTTTGCTATCCATTCAAAATTACCCAACTGCCAGCAAGAGAGATCTTTGCTTTAGAATTTCTTGCTTGCATGGAAGTGGGCAATGAGCGGCAGTTGAAGATTTTGTGGACAGACGAAGCCCACTTCCAACTGACAGGATATATCAATACACAGAACTGTCGAATGTGGGCAACGAAAAACCCACACGCAAACCAACCAGTACCATTTCATCCTGAAAAGGTCACTGTGTGGTGTCAGTTCACGGCATCATTTATCACAGGTCATATATTTTTGAAGAGACAGGTGCTTCCGATCCTGTTATCTGTACCGTCTGTGGTAAGCGCTATGAGTTTCTTTTGCGCAACCATGTCACTCCAGCTCTCCAACAGCGTGGATGTGTGGATAGGATCATTTTTATGCAAGATGGCGCACCTCCACACCTTGAAAATCCAGTTAACCAGCTGCTGAAGCGCCATTTTTGAAACGCTAGAATTACCAGTCGCCATTTCCCTAGAGCCTGGCTGTCCCGATCAGCTGGTCTTAATCCGTGTGTCTTCTGGCTGTGTGGCTGTCTGAAAGAGGTTGTGTTCATAGTTCCGATTGCAGACTTTGCTGTATCGAAGGTGTGCATTGCGCAACACATTCTGAACGTGACCCCGGAAACACCTCGATCAGCTGTGGAACATGCTGTTTCTCGATTTCAACTTGTTGCAGAAAGCGATGGACAGCACATTGAACATGTTTCTCGCCAGTCACCCGGAAATTAATAATCCGATTTGATTTTGTTGATGCTTTTTATGCGGTTTTTGGCCTCCGGACATATAAAAACCGATTTTTTCCGATAGGATGTGATATGACCTTGCCGTGGTGGATGGGCTTACGTAACTAACACTATCACACCTGTAAACCCATGCACACACACTGAGTAGTAAGTTTGTTCAAAGTCAAACGTACACCTTAGTCATTGTTGTATAATTCATTTGTCATTTGTAGTCGACCACTATTAAATTATGGTGCTTACAGTACCATCTATTGCTACATTTTGTAACTATTTATTTTTCTTTTGCCATACGTATTCCCCCTTCTCCGATGATATTCCGTTGCAATTTGACGTCTTTCTGACCAGTGTTGTTATTTCTACAGCGGTTTGAAAGTTTAACTATAATCACCCTGTATCTTAACATACATTGCACTCCAGTCATCGAATTTTCATATAACCTTAATTTACAATAAGGAGCATTAATCTGGAACTGGGACTAATCATCATCCTTCATACAGAAACATGTATATATTTGCAGTAACTTTCTTGGATATGAAAAACATTTTACAAGTGGATAATAAAAGTATTTTTACATGCATCACTCACGATATGTGTCTTCTGGAGCCTCCCCGCTTTTACTAGCGCGTATATTCACATCCTCCAAATGTACTGGCAATGGGTTCATTTCCAGACACTCCTGACAGTGCCCATGGATCCACTCATGGTCAGGAACCAATTGCAAAATACAGAAGAATGATACACTTTTTTCTGAACCTAGAGCAAAGCAATTGAAATTTTCATTTTGAATTTAATATTTATTACTAATGTATGACAACAGTTTACCTAATTACTTCAATTAAATGGATAAAAGCTATCTTTTTAAATCTCAGTTGAGTTCACTCAAAGAAAATTATACAAATTTACAGAAAAAGAAGTCAAATTTACTGTTATTTATTCCCAAAAGAACATTCACATTTACTCCATGTGTTGCATGTACTTAATCACCAGGACATTTTTTCTTTTGATTCGCATTCACTCAAAGTTACTGGCACCAGAGATGAAGACAGCGACATTTGCCATCATGGAAAATAAATTATGCAGCAGTATGTAGTTCCACGTAACGTTAAAACATTAATATTCCATTCCATTCTTGTTTAAAGGATCATAAATTACAAGAATTGTAGCAAATGTTACCTCAAATCATATAAATATTTCACTATAACAAAGTTATATTAACCCTCAAATTCCATTCATTTTTTGTTTAAGGACTCATAAATTACAAGCATACTGCCAAATGTTGTTTCGAGCTGTACAGATATTTCAGAATAACAAAATTATATTAAAATTTTTATACTTAAACTTCATTTTCTTTTACTTGTATTCTCATTGAATACCTTAATTAATGGACCTTGTTATCTGTGGGAGTGGATCTGCAAAAACAAATTGCCACGAAGCCAGGGTTCTTAACCATTGCTTCACCACACAATTCTTTTCATATTTCCCATTCTTACTTCATCACTAACTTCCTTATTATTCGATACAGCTACATTGAAACCTCATTGCTTCATTACTATATCATTACACCTTAATGGTTTGTTCTCTTTCATAAAACTGACTCTAGAAATGAGACATTACAGCAGCGACTCATGCTCACGAACTCTTCGTCTCCTCGACAGTGACTAACTGCTTCTTTCCACAAAACCATAATTGAACCATAAATCTAGACAAACTTAGGGCGCTACCATTATTCTTTAACAATCAACATATAATTTCTTGAGGCTGTCGTTTCGTTGTACAGCGGCCATCTCGCCCAGGATGATCTTTGGCGCGCGTTGCTGCTGTCAGCCACCGCCGCATAGATTATCTTTGCCGCTTTTGGGTGAACATTTGTATAGCTGGTTGCAATACTGGTTTTCCTAGAACATGTACACACACACTGATTTTAGTTACAAAAAATTAAGCATTTTTTACACACTTTATCTGCTTTATGGTATATTGTTGCTGTCATAATATATTGAAACGACCACGTTATTTACGTAACGACAAGAAGCTGTTCAAAATTACCTACAGCATCATCTTACCCTCCAATATATAGTACATATGTTGAGAAACCAAGCACCTTCAACTGCCGATTCAGATTAATTTGCTATCTAATGCTCTATACTAAAGTAATATGTCGCATGGCCATAGGCAGCACTCAGATAAAATTTTTCTGCCTGCAACACACTCCAGAACAGAATCTAGTCGCTACTAGCTTAGTGAGGTGTACATGTCGCAAAGCACATATTATCAGATCATCAGATCATCTGGAACCGTGCAGCATAGATCTCAACAACAGGACTCTGCTATCGGAAGAAATGATGTTTTTTAATCCCATAGAAGAGCGAATTTTTGACAGAACGGTCGTATTGTATATCAGTTCGTTGCTTCGACACTAAAAAATCACGATTCCTCAGTGCGGGCCAGTAGGTGTTAAGATAAAAGTGTAATCATAGCTATCGTATTAAGAGAAGAACTAAGTGTGACTGATGTAGGAAAAAAAAAAAAACCAAACAAAATAACGCATTTTACGACAATGCTTTATTCTTCGCACTGTATGTAAACAAAGAATAAAAAGTACACCATAAAATAATAGTATCTCTTACTACATCATGGCCTTCGTCACAAATGCTCTTACTGTAACTAAAACTGGTCTCTGACACACAGCACATGAGGAGAGGATAGGTCCACATTTAACTAAGCAGAAATACGTCCTCAGGGAAAGAACAGTACTCCTGCTTCTACCAGATAGCAGAATTCACTGACAGAAGTTCTCACTGTCACTGCTGCTTTCAGTGGATTTGATGGAGTTTCAGTTCTAGCTGCAACCTTTGCAGCAATTTCTCTTCTGGCAAATATTATCCACTAAATCCTTGCGCCTCAAAGCACAAACAACCACATGGAAAACCACACAGCGTGTTCAACCCATGGGTTATTCGTTTCATCCTAATATTTCAACCCTCCAACCCAGTGGAAACTCATGGTTTCATCTCCATAATTGGTGTAAAACAATCCACACTTACTTTTTCAGGACTTTGCCTAATAGCTAAAGACCAACCTTTGAAAGATGCCGGCCTCGCATCTTATGTTATATATGTGGTGTGAGCTAACCTAATCTCCCGCACATCACACTCTGAACTTCATAACAATGCTGATTCAGGAGATCATGCAAACAAACAGTTCAAAGCTCCGATATACCTCCTCAGCTCCCTCAGACATCCATTACGTTTCTAAGCGACCTGCTTCCAAAGCTCCCTTTACATATAGCCTACTCTAAACGTCCAATAAGCCGACACTTCTGCTCACGTGCTCATGACATCACCTTGGGCCACATTTCTACATTTCCTTCTAAACCTAGTACAATTGTAAACAGTTAGTGCAGTTTCCTTGTTTTTCTGTATGTGTGTGTACAAATTCGCAGTAGACACTTCATTCTTGATAGGTAGTAAGCCTGGACGCTATAGGCGAGTAGTAGATAGAAATCTCCTGGAAATCTTAGATGTCCTATATACAACGTACAATACTTATAATTTACGAGAGTAATCTCCTAAAAATGCAGCGGCAACCCGGAAATTAGATCACATTCTCTTTTTAGGAAAGATAGATGGAGTTTAACATTCCGTCTGCATCAGCACCAAATCCCCATGACACCTAAGTATGTCTACAGTGAAACCGGTGTTAATTACAAAAGCTGTACTTCCATCCATTAGAAGAGAATGCAAGTTCCTATGATATAGCTGACTGAGAATCCTACAGTTAGAAGAGAATCCATTGCAATCCGAATTCCTTATGGAGCCTACTGCTGGACTCCATCGAATTCGTGCTTCTGTGAAAAGATCTATGAGCGAAACACACAACCACCGCCACATCTTAACAAAATATGTGGCTGAGAACCCGAGAAAATTCTGGTCTTATGTAAAATTGCTAATCGGGTCTAAGACGTCCACTTAGTCCCTTGTTGAGCAGTTTGGTGTGGCAGTCGAAGAAAGCGAAACGAAAGCCCAAGTTTTAAATTTCACTTTCAAAAAACCGTTCACACAGGAGACAAACATACCGTCATTTGACCATCGGACGGACTCCCGTATGGACGACATAGCAATAAGCGTACCGGTTTTACAAAGAGTACGGTATTGGCCACTTACCTACCTTTCATTTATGGTAAATCTCCCGCCCAGAACAAAGTTCCAAGCGACTGGAGAAAAGCGCAGGTGACTCCAGTATATAAGAAGAGAAAAAGAACGGACCACAAAATTGCAGATCAATATACCTAACGTCGGCTTACCACAGAATCCTTGAACATATTCTCAGTTCGAATATAATAAACTTTCTTGATTCTGAGAAGCTTATGTCCACAAATCAGTATGGCTTTAGAAAGCATCGCTCGGGCGAAACTTAGCTTGCCCTTACCCACATGATATACTCCGAGCTATGGATGAAGAGCAATAGGCAGTTTCCTTATTTCTAGATTTCTGGAAATCATTTGACAGGGTGCCCCATTGCAGGCTGTTAACAAAGATATGAGGGTATGGAATAAATTCATATATACGTGAGTAGCTCGAAGACTTTTCAAATGATAGAGTCCAGTATGTTGTCCTCGATGGCGAGTGTTCATCAGAGGCATAAGTATCGTCAGGAGTGCCCCAGGGAAGTGTGATAGGACCGCTGATGTTTTCTAATAATGATTTGGTTGACGCCATGGGCAGCAATCTGCGGTTGTTTGCTGAAGATGCTGTGGTGTACGGTAAAGTGTCCAAGTCGAGTGAATGTAGGAAGATACATGACGACTTAGACAAAATTTCTAGTTGGTGTCATGAATGGCAGCTACACCTGAATGTGGAAAAACATAAGTTAATGCGGACGAGCAGGAAGAACAAACCAGTAATGTTCGGTTACAGTATTACTAGTGTTCTGCTTCACATAGTTAAGTCGTTTAAGTATCTAGGCGTAACATTGCAGAGCAGTATGAAATGGAACGAGTATTATGTGAGCTGTGGTAGGGAACGCGAATGGTCGACTTCGATTTATTGGGAGAATTTTAGGGAAGAGTGGGTAAAGGAGACCGCATACAGGGCGCTGGTGCGGCCTATTCTTGAGTATTGCTCGAGAGTGTGGGTTCCGCATCAGGTCGGATTGAAGGAAGACGTCCAAACAATTCAGAGGCAAGCTGCTAGATTTGTTACCGGTAGGTTCGAATGGTACACAAGTGTTATGCAGATGCTTCAGGAACACAAATGGTAATCTCTGGAGGAAAGGCGACGTCCATAGCGAGAAACACTATTGCGTTAATTTAGAGTTAAGGCGTTTGAAATTACTGCCGAACAATTATACTACCATCAACATACATTCCAAGAAGGACCAAGAAGATAAGATTCGAGAAATCAGGTCTCATATGGAGGCATATAGATAGTCGTTTTTCTCTCGCTCTATTTCCGCACCATGCGACGTGGAGCATTAGCACACTGGACTCGCATTCGGGCGGGCGATGGTTCAAACCCGTGTCCGGCCATCCTGATTTAGGTTTTTCCCTAAATCGCTCCAGGCAAATGGCGGGATGGTTCCTCTGAAAGGGCATGGCCCACTTCGTTCCCCATCATTCCCAAATCCTATGGGACCAATGAGCATGCTGTTTGATCCCCTCCCCCAAATCAACCAACGAAACCAGTCTATTTGTGAGTGGAACAGGAAAAGAAATGACTAGTAGTGGTACAGGGTACCCTCCGCCACGCACCGTATGGTGGCCTGTGGAGTATCTATTTAGATGTAGATCTACCACCACAAATGCTGGTCTGATGCTATAACAACTAAGCCAAAGCGGCCCATGCATCTGTAGGGACTATTACAGTACATTTTTCTATATAAACACCAATACAATTCATGAGAAATGAGAAATGCTATGTACAGTTTCTGGCGTGTGTTGTGGGTGATATTAATGACTTTGATGCTGTCTTACTCCAACAAGCCTGCATACAACACATTGTGAAGAGTGTCTAATATCACTTGTAGTCGGTTCCCTTTTCTGTTCCTGTTGCATATGGAGCAATTGGAGAAAGAATATGTGCCTCTGACAGCTAACTTTAGCTGTTGTATTGTGATGAATCTGTGGGACTTAGTCTCTGAATATGGATCGCTCTGAAGAAACTATCTATGGTGGATGTATCTTAACAGCTCTCCGATTATGTTGTCATATGAACTATTACAGCACATTTTCCTGCAAGGTACCAGTATTCCAGAACTTGGAGTCTGACGTCATAGAATCTATGCCAGTATCTCAAGTCTGGACCAGTACACCAAAATTACTGTTATACTTCACCTTAAACTCCATACCTTTCTTATTCGTCTCCTCCGTCTCCTCCTCTGCACTCAGGTTCAAAACTAATGTCATGTGTTTAAGTATCCCGCACATCCTTTATATATGAGGGTTGGAACTTAAATAGTGGCAACTATTTATTCACAACAGATACAAAAGACTTACATGTTTGTACCTGCTACTGTCCTTCAAAGTAGTTACCAGCGTTGTGTGGAACATGTTGCCAGCGATGTGGAAGGCGGCCTACTGCCTGTCGAATCTCTGGAACAGTTCTGAAACGAATGCCACGAAGTGATTCCTTTATCTTCGGAATCAAATCGAAGTCACAAGGACTTAACTCCAGGGAGTATGGCGGATGATACAGTACTTCCCAGTCCTATCGACCGAACAGAGTAGCCACAACTTGCGCTGTATGCGCCCGCGCATTCTCGTGTAAAATGACGGGTGGGTTGCGCAGAAAGTGTCACCGCTTCTTTCGCAAAGCTGGTCGCAGCTGATGCTCCAAAAACGAACAGTGATACGACTTAAGTACCCTATATACAGGGTGGTCCATTGATAGTGACCGGGCCAAATATCTCACGAAATAAGCGTCAAACGAACGAAACTCCTCTAGCTTGAAGGGGGAAACCAGATGGCGGTATGGTTGGCCCGCTAGATGGCGCTGCCTTATGTCAAACGAAGATCAACTGCATTTTTCTTTAAACAGGAACCCCTATTTTTTATTACATATTAGTGTAGTTCGTCAAGAAATAGGAATGTTTTAGTTGCACCATGTTTTTCGCTTTGTGATAGATGGTGCTGTAATAGCTACAAACGTAGAAGTACGTGCCATCACTAATAATTCCGCCAGTGCGGACGGTATTTTCTTCGTGATACATTACCCATGTTAAAGTGGACCGTTTACCAATTGCGGAAAGGTCGATATCGTGTTGATGTATGGAAAATGTGATCAAAATGCCCAACGGGCGTGTGCTATGTATGCTGCTCGGTATCCTGGACGACATCATCCAAGTGTCTGGACCGTTCGCCGGATAGTTACGTTATTTAAGGAAACAGAAGTGTTCAGCCACATGTGAAACGTCAACCATGACCTGCAACAAATGATGATGCCCAAGTAGGTGTTTTAGCTGCTGTCGCGACTAATCCGCACATCAGCAGCAGACAAATTGCGAGAGAATCGGGAATCTCAAAAACGTCGGTTTTGAGAATGCTACATCAACATCGATTGCATCCGTACCATATTTCTATGCACCAGGAATTGCCGGGCGACGACTTTGGACGTCGTGTACAGTTCTGCCACTGGGCACAAGAGAAATTACGGGACCATGACAGATTTTTTGCACGCGTTCTATTTAGCGACGAAGCGTTATTCACCAACAGCGGTAACGTTCTTGTTGTTGAGGTCTTCAGTCCTGAGACTGGTTTGATGCAGCTCTCCATGCTACTCTATCCTGTGCAAGCTTCTTCATCTTCCAGTACCTACTGCAACCAACATCCTTCTGAATCTGCTTGGTGTATTCATCTCTTGGTCTCCCTCTACGATTTTTACCCTCCACGCTGCCTTCCAATACTAAATTGGTGATCCCTTGATGACTCAGAAGATGTTCTACCAACTGATCCCTTCTTCTTGTCAAGTTGTGCCACAAACTCCTCTTCTCCCCATTTCCATTCAGTACCTCTACCCATTTAATCTTCAGCATTCTTCTGTAGCACCACAATTCGAAAGCTTCTATTCTCTTCTTGTCCAAACTAGTTATCGTCCATGTTTCACTTCCATACATGGCTACACTCCATACAAATACTTTCAGAAACGACTTCCTGACACTTAAATCTATATTCGATTAACAAATTTCTCTTCTTCACAAACGCTTTCCTTCCCATTGCCAGTCTACATTTTATATCCGCGCTACTTCGACCGTCATCAGTTATTTTGTTCCTCAAATAGCAAAACTCCTTTACTACTTTAAGTGTCTCATTTCCTAATCTAATACCCTCAGCATCACCGGACTTAATTCGACAACATTCCATTATCCTCGTTTTGCTTTTGTTGATGTTCATCTTATATACTCCTCTCAAGACACTATCCATTCCGTTCAACTGTTCTTCCAAGTCCTTTGCTGTCTCTGACAGAATTACAATGTCATCGGCGAACCTCAAAGTTTTTATTTCTTCTCCATTGATTTTAATACCTACTCCCAATTTTTCTTTTTTTTCCCTTCACTGCTTGCTCAATATACATATTGAATAACATCGGGGAGAGGCTACAACCCTGTCTCACTCCCTTCCCAACCAATGCTTCTCTTCCATGCCCCTCAACTCTTATAACTGCCATTTGGGTTCTATACAAATTGTAAATAGCCTTTCGCTCCCTATATTTTACCCCTGTAACCTTCAGAAGTTGAAAGAGAGTATTCCAGGCAACAGTGTCAAAAGATTTCTCTAAGTCTACAAATGCTAGAAACGTAGGTTTGCCTTTTCTTAATCTTTCTTCTAAGATAAGTCGTAAGGTCAGTATTGCCTCACGTGTTCCAACATTTCGACGGAATCCAAACTGATCCTCCCCGAGGTCTGCATCTACCAGTTTTTCCATTCGTCTGTAAAGAATTCGCGTTAGTATTTTGCAGCCGTGACCTATTAAACTGATAGTTCGGTAATTTTCACATCTGGCAACACCTGCTTTCTTTGGGATTGTAATTATAATGTTCTTCTTGAAGTCTGAGGGTATTTCGCCTGTCTCATACATCTTGCTCACCAGGTGGTAGAGTTTTGTCAGGACTGGCTCTCCCAAGGCCGTCAGTAGTTCTAATGGAATGTTGTCTACTCCTGGGCCCTTGTTTCGACCCAAGTCTTTCAGTGCTGTGTTAAACACTTCATGCAGTATCATATCTCCCATTTTATCTTCATCTACAACCTCTTCCGTTTCCATAATATTGTCCTCAAGTACATCGGCCTTGTATAGATACTCTATATACTCCTTCCAGCTTTCTGCTTTCCCCTCTTTGCTTAGAACTGGGTTTCCATCTGAGCTCTTGATATTCATACAAATGGTTCTCTTTTCTCCAAAGGTCTCTTTAATTTTCCTGTAGGCAGTATCTATCTTACCCCTAGTGAGATAAGCCTCTACATCCTTACATTTATTCTCTAGCCATCCTTGCTTAGTCATTTTGCACTTCCTGCCGATTTTTGAGACGTTTGTATTCCTTTTTGCCTTCTTCATTTACTGCATTTTTATATTTTCTCCTTTCATCAATTAAATTCAATATTTACTCTGTTACCCCAGGATTTCTACAAGCCCTCGTCTTTTTACCTACTAGATTCTCTGCTGCCTTCACTACTTCATCCCTCAAAGCTACTCATTCCTCTTGTGCTGTATTTCTTTCCCTCATTCCTGCCATTTGTTCCCTTACGCTCTCCCTGAAACTCTGTAAAACCTCTGGTTTAGTCAGTTTATCCAGGTCCCATCTCCTTAAATTCCCACCTTTTAGCAGTTTCTTCAGTTTGAATTACAGTTCATAACCAATAGATTGTGGTCAGAGTCCAAATCTGCCCCGGGAAATGTATTGCAATTTAAAACCTGGTTCCTAAATCTCTGTTTTACCATTATATAATCTATCTTAAATCTGTCAGCATCTCCAGGCTTCTTCCATGTATACAACCTTATTTTATGATTCTTGAACCAAGTGTTAGCTATGATTAAGTTGTGCTCTGTGCAAAATTCTACCAGGCGGCTTCCTCTTTCATTTCTTACCCCTAATCCTTATTCACCTACTACGTTTCCTTCTCTCCCTTTCTCTACTACCGAATTCCAGTCACCCATGACTATTAAATTTTCGTCTCCCTTCACTATCTGAATAATTTCTTTTATTTCATCATACATTTCTTCAATTTCTTCGTCATCTGCAGAGCTAATGGGCATATAAACTTGTACTACTGTAGTAGGTGTGGGCTTCGTATCTGTCTTGGCCACAATAATGCGATCAATATGCTGTTTGTAGTAGCTTGCCCGCATTCCTATTTTTGTATTCATTATTAAACCTTCTCCTGTATTACCCCTATTTGACTTTGTATTTATAACCCTGTATTCACCTGACCAAAAGTCTTGTTCCTCCTGCTACCGAACTTCACTAATTCCCACTATATCTAACTTTAACCTATCCATTTCCCTTTTTAAATTTTCTTACCTACCTGCCCGATTTAGGGATCTGACATTCCACGCTCCGATCCGTAGAACACCAGTTTTCTTTCTCCTGATAACGACGTCCTCTTGAGTAGTCCCCGCTCGGAGATCCGAATGGGGGACTATTTTACCTCCGGAATATTTTACCCAAGAGGAGGCTGTCATGATTAACCATATAGTAGAGCTGCATGTCCTCGGGAAAAATTACGGCTGTAGTTTCCCCTTGCTTTCAACCGTTCGCAGTAGCAGCACAGCAAGGCCGTTTTGGATAGTGTTATAAGACCAGATCAGTCAATCATCCAGATTGTTGCCCCTGCAACTACTGAAAAGGCTGCTGCCCCTCTTCAGGAACCACGCGTTTGTCTGGCCTCTCAACAGATACCCCTCCGTTGTGGTTGCACCTACGGTACGGCTCTCTGTATCCCTGAGGCACGCAAGCCTCCCCACCAACGGCAAGGTCCATGGTTCATGGGGAGGAGCGGTAACGTAAACGGGCATAATATGCACTGTTGGGCATCGGAAAATCCACGTTGGCTGCAACAACTGGAACTTCAGCGACCTTGGCGGATTAATGTATGGTGCGGTATTATGGGAGGAAGGCTAATTGGCCCCCATTTTATAGATGGCAATCTAAATGGTGCAATGTATGCTGATTTCCTACGTAATCTTCTACCGATGTTACTACAAGATGTTTCACTGCATGACAGAATGGCGATGTACTTCCAACATGATGGATGTCCGGTGCATAGATCGCGTGCCGTTGAAGCGGTATTGAATAGCATATTTCATGACAGGTGGATTGGTAGTTGAAGCACTATACCATGTCCCGCACGTTCACCGGATCTGATGTCCCCTGATTTCTTTCTGTGGGGAAAGTTGAAGGATATTTGCTATCGTGATCCACCGACAACGCCTGACAACATGCGTCAGCGCATTGCCAATGCGTGTGCGAACATTACGAAAGGCGAACTACTCGCTGTTGAGAGGAATGTCGTTACACGTATTGCCAAATGCACTGAGGTTTCCGGACATCATTTTGAGCATTTAATTGCGTTAATGTGGTATTTACAGGTAATCACGCTGTAACAGCATGCGTACTCAGAAATGATAAGTTCACAAAGGTACATGTATCACATTGGAACAACCGAAATAAAATGTTCAAACGTACCTACGGTCTGTATTTTAATTTTAAAAGACCTACCTGTTACTATCTGTTCATCTAAAATTGTGAGCCATATGTTTGTGACTATTACAGAGCCATCTATCACAAAGCGAAAAAAGTAGTACAACTATTTCTTTACGTACTACACGAATATGTAATAAAATGGAGGTTCCAATTTTAAAAAACGCAGTTGATATCCGTTTGTCCTATGGCAGCGCCATCTAGTGGGCCAACCATATCGCCATCTGGTTTCCCCCTTCAAGCAAGGCATATATATTTTTTTCCCACCAATTTCCAGGGCGCTGGACGAAGGGTGGCAGGGGTTATGGAGAAGAGGTCGAGATAGAAGGAAGTAGGAGGTGAGGGTGCAGAGGGCTGGGGTTTTTCCTATGTTCCGGAGGTCAGTGACAAATTTGGTGACAACCAGTAGGATGCCTATACAGGTGGAAAACCCAGGCATGCATTTGGCAGGAACCAATAGGAATACCCCCCTTGCAGAATGCAGGTGGGAAGACAGGAAACCTATTGTTAAGCAGCCAATCCTTCTATGAATGTCTCGATCCATCCGCGATAAACCAGATGCCGCCCTTTAAAGGCAGCTGCCGCTAGCACAAATCGCCTGGGATGTTTGGGATGGGGAAGTATTATTCACAGTGTCAGCACTTCCCTCAGCGTCCATGTATTCCAGGACAGTTTACAAATGTCTTTGAAGCAACCACGATAGAAAAAAACATCTGGAATCCCCTCCCCCCAGTTCAGATGGTCAATGACACTTAAGTGTGCAGATCTTTGCCAGTTCTTCTGAGAAATATAGAACAACTTTTACATTTCTGAGGAATGTCTTTTAAGCAGTAGCTAGTATGTGTGTGTGTGTGTGTTGTGTGTGTGTGTGTGTGTGTGTTTGTGTGTGTGTGTGTGTGTGTGTGCGTGTGTGTATGTGTGTGTGTTGTGAGCACATTGAGACAGAAAATGCACCATTCTGTTGGCGGTGTCTCAGGTGGTAAGTGACATTTAAGTCATTCAGGTGTTTGTCGCTCCTTCCTGGAAGAATGGGACGTACCACCCGCTACAGGTTTGCGGGCTCAAGTACATTTGGAGTGGGCAGGTAGTCTGTTATCGCTCATGAGGGAAGATAATCCTTCAGCACACATACAGAACGTTTGAAGCGTATTGTTAACTACCCAGGTGTTCCGAGAAGAACAGGACGGTTCTTATCATTATGAGGAATATCTATGAGGCACCTGATTGTATGTAGGGGATGTCTGTACAGCACTGTGAGCTGTCAGTCAGCAAAGCAAGCTGCCTACGAAATCTCCATCAGTGCATGTCTCTAGAGGACTACAGCAGCCTGCAGGCTGAGTGCAAAGTCTACGTCACTAGAAACAATAGACAGGGAGTCCACGGCTACCATCCTTCTTGTGATCGTGGTCGTTCTCTGCACTGCTGCCAAATAATTAGTGCACAGTCTTGGGCACTGAGTCTAGGGCGCGTTAGTTCCCTGTCCTGCCATGCTGCTATGCCAGTGGTGCACAGCAGCAAGCTGGCAACCAGTCAGTTGCTGACTGTTGCGGCAAGTGGATGTAGGGGGACATGCACTCCCAACACTAAGTGCCACAGCTCCCACATTTGTGGAACTGTCAGCGCTCATAGTGCAATAATGTTTTCCAGCACCGTACATCTGTTTGGAGCTGTGGAGCTCTTAGCAGGAGATGCAAGTATTGTTGTAGACTCTATCTGAGGTGCGTGTTATCTGTGTTGGCATACTGTTTTCAAGAAATTTATAGGTGAACTTTAGGCGATGTTTTGGGTATCGTTTATCACAAAATATTTTGGTCATTATGGACGATATTTTTGGTACAATTTTTCAATATATGTTTGGATCGTTATAGGTGAGGTTTTTTATACCATTTTTTGCAATATGTTACGGTATCTGTAGCTCATTTTTATTGGACTGATGATCTGTAGCGATGCAGTTACGTAACTGGGACATGTAGTTGTTGAACTTGCACATTCCTAAGCTTTTTTCACTAGTTTCGGTTGATGTAAGAAAATTCTTTCGATAGGATGACACCCACAGTTCCCAAAATAAAGAAAATAATACCTGTTTTCGTCTATATTGGTTGTTCAGCACAGACTGAGCGTTTCCCACCAATTCACGAGTGGGGGAGTGGTGGGAGGAGGTGAGGAGAAGGTTGGGAGGAGCGAGGGGTGTGGAGGGCTGGAAATTTTCCAGAAGGAGGGTGAAGGGCTGGGGATTTCCCTGAGGGGGGCGGGGAGACAGACGATTAATTGATCAGTTTAATCAATTAGTCAATTAATTTGATATCAAAACTGCACCAGCGTTGACTCTGGTTCACTACTTACAAGTACTGACAACATTATGGTTTACAAAAATAGTGGTGATGTAGAAGTTTAGGAAAGTTTATAGAATCGCTTTATCCATCCATGTTTCGAATACTTGACTTAAGAGTGCCACATTGAAAATTATTGTAATTTATGCCAAAAATCTTAATTAATGGCACAATCAATTAATGAGTTATGTAATCTGATGCCCCCCCCCCCCCCCATGAACCATGGACCTTGCCGTTGGTGGGGAGGCTTGCGTGCCTCAGCGATACAGATGGCCGTACCGTAGGTGCAACCACAACGGAGGGGTATCTGTTGAGAGGCCAGACAAACGTGTGGTTCCTGAAGAGGGGCAGCAGCCTTTTCAGTAGTTGCAGGGGCAACAATCTGGATGATTGACTGATCTGGCCTTGCAACATTAACCAAAACGGCCTTGCTGTGCTGGTACTGCGAACGGCTGAAAGCAAGGGGAAACTACAGCCGTAATTTTTCCCGAGGACATGCAGCTTTACTGTATGATTAAATGATGATGGCATCCTCTTGGGTAAAATATTCCGGAGGTAAAATAGTCCCCCATTCGGATCTCCGGGCGGGGACTACTCAGGAGGATGTCGTTATCAGGAGAAAGAAAACTGGCATTCTACGGATCGGAGCGTGGAATGTCAGATCCCTTAATCGGGCAGGTAGGTTAGAAAATTTAAAAAGGGAAATGGATAGGTTAAAGTTAGATATAGTGGGAATTAGTGAGGTTCGGTGGCAGGAGGAACAAGACTTCTGGTCAGGTGACTACAGGGTTATAAACACAAAATCAAATAGGGGTAATGCAGGAGTAGGTTTAATAATGAATAGGAAAATAGGAATGCGGGTAAGCTACTACAAACAGCATAGTGAACGCATTATTATGGCCAAGATAGATACGAAGCCCACACCTACTACAGTAGTACAAGTTTATATGCCAACTAGCTCTGCAGATGATGAAGAAATTGAAGAAATGTACGATGAAATAAAAGAAATTATTCAGATAGTGAAGGGAGACGAAAATTTAATAGTAATGGGTGACTGGAATTCGAGTGTAGGAAAACGGAGAGAAGGAAACATAGTAGGTGAATATGGATTGGGGCTAAGAAATGAAAGAGGAAGCTGCCTAGTAGAATTTTGCACAGAGCACAACTTGATCATAGCTAACACTTGGTTTAAGAATCATGAAAGAAGGTTGTATACGAGGAAGAACCCTGGAGATACTAAAAGGTATCAGATAGATTATATAATGGTAAGACAGAGATTTAGGAACCAGGTTTTAAGTTGTAAGACATTTCCAAGGGCAGATGTGGACTCTGACCACAATCTATTGGTTATGACCTGTAGATTAAAACTGAAGAAACTGCAAAAATGTGAGAAATTAAGGAGATGGGACCTGGATAAACTGAAAGAACCAGAGGTTGTACAGAGTTTCAGAGAGAGCATAAGGGAACAATTGACAGGAATAGGGGAAAGAAATACAGTAGAAGAAGAATGGGTAGCTCTGAGGGATGTAGTAGTGAAGGCAGCAGAGGATAAAGTAGGTAAAAAGACGAGGGCTGCTAGAAATCCTTGGGTAACAGAAGAAATATTGAATTTAATTGATAAAAGGAGAAAATATAAAAATGCAGTAAATGAAGCAGGCAAAAAGGAATACAAACGTCTCAAAAATGAGATCGACAGGAAGTGCAAAATGGCTAAACAGGGATGGCTAGAGGACAAATGTAAGGATGTAGAAGCTTATCTCACTAGGGGTAAGATAGATACTGCCTACAGGAAAATTAGAGAGACCTTTGGAGAGAAGAGAACCACTTGTATGAATATCAAGAGCTCAGATGGCAGCCCAGTTCTAAGCAAAGAAGGGAAGGCAGAAAGGTGGAAGGAGTATATAGAAGGCTTATACAAGGGCGATGTACTTGAGGACAATATTATGGAAATAGAAGAGGATGTAGATGAAGACGAAATGGGAGATACGATATTGCGTGAAGAGTTTGACAGAGCACTGAAAGACCTGAGTCGAAACAAGGCCCCCGGAGTAGACAACATTCCATTAGAACTACTGACGGCCTTGGGAGAGCCAGTCATGACAAAACTCTACCAGCTGGTGAGCAAGATGTATGAGACAGGCGAAATACCCTCAGACTTCAAGAAGAATATAATAATTCCAATCCCAAAGAAAGCAGGTGCTGACAGATGTGAAAATTACCGAACTATCAGTTTAATAAGCCACGGCTGCAAAATACTAACGCGAATTCTTTACAGACGAATGGAAAAACTGGTAGATGCAGACCTCGGGGAGGAAATTCCGTCGAAATGTTGGAACACGTGAGGCAATACTGACCTTACGACTTATCTTAGAAGAAAGATTAAGAAAAGGCAAACCTACGTTTCTAGCATTTGTAGACTTAGAGAAAGCTTTTGACAATGTTGACTGGAATACTCTTTTTCAAATTCTAAAGGTGGCAGGGGTAAAATACAGGGAGCGAAAGGCTATTTATAATTTGTACAGAAACCAGATGGCAGTAATAAGAGTCGAGGGGCATGAAAGGGAAGCAGCGGTTGGGAAAGGAGTGAGACAGGGTTGTAGCCTCTCCCCGATGTTATTCAATCTGTATATTGAGCAAGCAGTAAAGGAAACAAAAGAAAAATTTGGAGTAGGTATTAAAATTCATGGAGACGAAGTAAAAACTTTGAGGTTCGCCGATGACATTGTAATTCTGTCAGAGACGGCAAAGGACTTGGAAGAGCAGTTGAATGGAATGGACAGTGTCTTGAAAGGAGGATATAAGATGAACATTAACAAAAGCAAAACGAGGATAATGGAATGTAGTCAAATTAAATCGGGTGATGCTGAGGGAATTAGATTAGGAAATGAGACACTTAAAGTAGTAAAGGAGTTTTGCTATTTAGGAAGTAAAATAACTGATGATGGTCGAAGTAGAGAGGATATAAAATGTAGACTGGCAATGGCAAGGAAAGCGTTTCTCAAGAAGAGAAATTTGTTAACATCGAATATAGATTTATGTATCAGGAAGTCGTTTCTGAAAGTATTTGTTTGGAGTGTAGCCATGTATGGAAGTGAAACATGGACGATAACTAGTTTGGACAAGAAGAGAATAGATGCTTTCGAAATGTGGTGCTACAGAAGAATACTGAAGATAAGGTGGATAGATCACGTATCTAATGAGGAGGTATTGAATAGGATTGGGGAGAAGAGAAGTTTGTGGCACAACTTGACTAGAAGAAGGGATCGGTTGGTAGGACATGTTTTGAGGCATCAAGGGATCACAAATTTAGCATTGGAGGGCAGCGTGGAGGGTAAAAATCGTAGAGGGAGACCGAGAGATGAGTACACTAAGCAGATTCAGAAGGATGTAGGTTGCAGTAGGTACTGGGAGATGAAGCAGCTTGCACAGGATAGAGTAGCATGGAGAGCTGCATCAAACCAGTCGCAGGACTGAAGACAACAACAACAATCTGATGCAAAAAAAATCAGGCTGATAAAAGTATAATAGTAATGATCGGAATGTAACAAGCACAGACACAAAATCTGAGGTAGACGATGTGATTGTTACTGAAACTCAATATTAATTTTTTCAAAAATACTTAATTTTTTGTAACTTCGAAAACTTTATTTTAAAGTTGAACAACCAGCTTTTGTAACTAGTATTGTAAATGTGCCAAGAAATACATATTAACTCCATTGTTTTCCTTGTTCTGTAGTGTAGTGGAATTTCCGGTGATATACAACTGTTAATTCATTGATTTCCCAGTAAAGCTAGGAGCGTCATTAGAGTCAGCACATCAAATTAGATTATCTTGAATACTGAATCTAAAGAGGAAAACAGTTTAGTTGACTTTTGACATATTCGAAAAACCTCCCACACGTCAACTAGTTAGAAAATGTTCAAAATCTGAGAAATGAGCAAAGAGGAAGAAAGCAGTTGTTCAGAGAGGTCGAAGTCTTAACAGATGGAATAGCTCCGATTTTCTATGTGACAAAGTGGCCAAGGAAGCCTCAAAATTTGTGTAACATTGTCACAGTTGAATAATACGGATTCTGGACAAACAAAGGCCAACAACAGTGTCTGTTAATTGCGCATAATAGTAGAAAAAGTACAGAGATGATCCTGGTGTTTATTGATATCGAGAAGGCATAGGTCAGCGTGGAAACTGGAATGATCTGGGAGTGACTGAGAAAGAGAAGATACAAAACAGGCTAAGTAAGGAAGACTCAGAAAGTGTATGAACACTGCATTAGCTGTGTGCGATTCAGCAAAGGCCATTCTCCTTGGTTTCAGATCGAAATTGGAATACATCCCTGTTGTTTATCACTGTCATGGATGACCTAATAAAGAAATCCCAAATACATCTGAATGTCTTGAATTTTACTGCCGAAGTTATGAACTGGGAAGAAACGGAGCTGGAAATACGTCTCAAGCCATACAAATGGATGAATGAATTCCAAAAAATACAGTCTGAAAATAAATCAAGTCAAAACAGTATAATGGAAATGAATAGGGAAGAGCGCCCAAGAAACACAAAGTTATGTGATCACTCTGGGAAAACGCGGAAAGCTTTGATCCGCTTTTGAAGTGCAATTTCTGGAGACAGCCTAGCCCTGAATAAGATTGAAACTAAGATTGAACACCTGAGCACGCATTTGTCATCTATGTTGTCCCAAAGTCCAAAGAAAAGCACGATCAGAGGTGTATAACAGTTACTTCTAACTAATCCTAAACATATGTATAGAAAATTGCACCCTCACAACGAGTTATCGCGACGACAGGCGTCAGAGATAAAGTTATTGAGATCCATTGTACAGAAAAGTTGACAGATCAAGAAATGAAGAGGGGAGAGGGACGGCTGTACTACAGAAAGTCATACTATCTAAGACTCTCGGGCTTTGGGCACACACCAAGGACGGAATCATTGAGGACAGCTCGAATTAATCTGGAGGGAGTTGGAGAGACTTGGCGGATAAGAACACCAGCAACAAACCTGATGGCCATTAGAGTGACGGGCATTGCAGCGAGAGGAGGAACACTGGGCGATGTGATGAACAATAATAATTATCTTGATACAAAGATATGGACATTTTCGTCTATGGCTTGGTGAAACTCAAATAAAAAGTGGTTCGTGTACGGGAATAGCTCGTATGACTCGTCGAGATAACTGTTCCGTCTAGCATGAACTTTGTCACATCGGCACCTTCCATTAAACAAAATGAACAATAAGATTTATCTTGACGCAAAGATACGGAGAGGCTTGGGCGCTGCAGCCGGGAAAACGGAGCTGTTCAATGATTATGTCTTCTCTTCTTCTGTAGTGGTCAATCCAAGGATTGGTTTGCAACAGCTACAATGGCAACTTGTCTCCATTCTGTGAGTTTCAATAGAATTTAGCTTCTGGTCTTCCTCTGTCCCGAGAGTCCATGTTTCATACCCATAGCATGCCACACTCCACACATATGATTTCAAAAATCTTTTCCTGATTTCAAGGCTGATGCTCTTAGGTGTTTTTCTTCCTGTTAAAAGCAGCCTTTACTTGAGCAATTCTACTTCTCACTTCTGCCTTGCTCCTTCCATCCCTGGTAACATTACTGCCCAGATAAGTAAATTTATCAACTTGTTCAAGCAGTTAATTGCCTACATGAACTTGGACTTCCACTTGATCTTTTTTGTCGCATGCCGTTACTTTTGTTTTTGCTTTATTAATTCTTATTTTATATTCTTCCCCCATAGCTTTATCCATTCTATTCAGTAGGACCATAAGATCTTCTTCGTTTTCAGCTAGGACAGCAATATCATCGGCATATCTTATGATATCTATTCATTGGCCATGAATTACTACACCTGTCCGTGAATTTTCCGTTACTTTCTTCAGCGCCTCTTCAATGTATTGGTTAAAGATAGCAGGGGATAGTGAGCAACCTTGTCGGACACCTTTCCGTATCTGCACCTCTTCTTGTTTTGTCCGTCCACGGATAACTGCTGTCTCGTTTTTGTACAGGTTCCGTATCATTTTTCTATCTTTATGGTCTATTCCTACTTTTTGAGTACCTCAAACATCTTATCCCATTTAAAATTATCAAAGGCTTTCTCTACATCTACGAAAGCTATGTGTGTTGTTAGGTTCTTATCTAGTCTCTTCTCTATTATTAGTTTTAGAGCAAATATTGCTTCTCTGGTTCCTCTATCTTTCCGGAAGCCAAACTGGTCTTCGGAGAGTGTAGCTTCGACTTTCTGTTCTATGCGTTTTAGGATAATTGAGATTACAATTTTAGCGGCGTGAGTAACTAGGCTGAGCGTCCTATAATTTTCACATCTTGTAGCATTTGCGTTCTTTGGAATGGGGATCATAATGTTTTTCTCACAGTCTGTAGGAATTTTACCCTGCTCGTACATGTTGAAAACAGGATTATACAACTCCTGATTCAGATTTGCTCCTCCAGATTTCTGAAGTTCAGCTGGGATATTGTCTATGATGATTATGATGAAGGGTAAAATTACCTCCCAGTTCTTTTTCCGGCTATGGCTGGATGTTTTCATGAGTGAGATTCAAGTAACAGATAGTTCGTGTGAGGGAGTGACTCCTATGACTCATAGAGACAACTGTTCCGTCTAGCATGAACTTTGCACATCGGCACCTTCCGTTAAACAAAAGCTGATAGTACTACGCCGTTCTGGCGTCGCTCCAGCCAGGGTTAGCCAGCCTTGCTCGAGTATCGGAAGCTAAGTAGAGCGCACTGTTTGTGAACGACTGCTTGAAGATTTACTTGTACTGGAAACAACGTATTTTGCTACAGTAATTAACCACTGTTTTCTATAAGGTCACCATCAAACTGAACATTATGGTGACGATTCTGTAGAGTCCGTGGACGGGAGCAATCTACATCTACATGATAACGCTGCAATTCACAATTAAGTGCCTGGCAGAGGGTTCATCGAACCACTTTTGAGCTACATCTTTACCGGCCTGATCTCGAACAGCGCACGGTAATAAAAAAAAGAACGCTTAAATCTTTCCGTTTCACCTCTGACTTCTTTTATTTTATTATAATGATCATTTATCCTTAAGTAGATGAGGGTCAACAAAATATTTTCACTCTCTGAGGACAAAATTGGTGACTGAAATTTTATGAGAAGGTCCTGTAGCAGCGAAAAACGCCTTTGTTTTAATGATTGCCACCCCAAGTCGTGTATCATATCCGTGGTACTCTCTCCCTTATTTCATGATAGCACAAAACGACCTCCTCTACTTTTTCGATATCGTTTGACAAGCATATCTGATGTGGATCCCACACCGCACAGCGGTGTTCCAGAAGAGGGCGGACAAGTGTAGCGTAAGCAGTCTCTTTAGCAGACCTGTTACATTTTCTAAGTATTCTGCCAATAAATAGCAGTCCTTGGTTTGCTTTCACCACGACATTGTCTATGACATCGTTCCAATTTAAGTTATTCGTAATTGTAACCACTAAGTGTTTATATTTCTGCGATTTATCGTGTAGCTGAAATTCGGTGGATTCTTGTTGATGACTTCACATTGTGGCCGACCGGTTCTAGGCGCTAGTCAGGAACCGCGCAAACGCTACGGTCACAGGTTCGAATCCTGCCTCGGGCATGGGTGTGTGTGATATCCTTAGGTTTGTTAGGTTTAAGTAGTTCTACGTTCTAGGGGACTGATGACCTCAGACGTTAAGTCCCATAGCGCTCAGAGCCATTTGAGTCACCTGCCACTTTTTGCCCCGTACAGATATCTCGTCTAAATCATTTTACAATTCGTTTTCCCCATCTCATGACTTTACATGAAGGTAAATGACAGCAATATCTGCAAACAATCTAAGAGGGTTGCCCAGATTGTCGTTTATATAGATCAAGAGCAACAGAGGGCCTGTAATACTTCCTTGGGGAACGGCAGATATTACTTCTGTTTTACTCGATCACTTTCCGTCAATTATCACGAACTGTGACCTTACTGACAGCAAATCAGGAATCCAGTCGCACAACTGAGAAGATAGTCCTTAGGCACGCATAGACATCGTTTGTGACGTACGGTGTTAAAAGCCTTCTAAAAATCTAGAAAATATGGAATCAATTTTATATCCCATGTTAATATCACTTATTATTGAGTGACAATAGAGAGATAGTTGTGTTTCACAAGAACGATATTATCTGAACACGTCTTGGCTGCTTGTCAACAAATCGTTTTGGTTCAAATGGTTCAAATGGCTCTGAGCACTATGGGACTCAACTGCTGTGGTCATCAGTCCCCTAGAACTTAGAACTACTTAAACCTAACTAACCTAAGGACATCACAAACATCCATGCCCGAGGCAGGATTCGAACCTGCGACAGTAGCAGTCGCACGGTTCCGGACTGCGCGCCTAGAACCGCGAGACCACCGCGGCCGGCAATAAATCGTTTTCTTCGAGGTAAATCGTAATGTTAGAACACAGAGTATGTTCTAAAATCCTACTGCAAATCGACGTTAGTGACATCGATCTGTAATCCTGTGGATTATTCCTATTTCGTTTCTTGTTTTTGGGGTGACTTGTGCATCTTCCCAGAATTCGGGTATGTATCATTCTACGAGTGGACGATTGTGTATAATTGCTAAGTATGGATCTATTGTATCAGCATACTCTGAAAGGAAGCCGACTGGTATACAATCTGGACTCTACTAAGTGTTATAAGTTGTTACGCTACATCGAGAGTATCAACTTCTAGGTTATTATTGTTGGCAGTTGTTTAACTGATTGATGTACGGTACAGGGTGTTAAAAGTGATATTAGCAAGTGAACTATTCAGACGTTTTACTTAATTCAAGGCTCAACACAATTTGTTCCAGCTACTGTAATGGGTGACGCGCTGTGTCTCCGACTGGGCGAGATAGTGTAACCCGATCTTTTGAATTAATGTTTTGGTTGTTGTTAAGGATGATCACACAATCGTCGCATTGACCAAAAAACGTTTTCAGTTTTCAGTTACAGTTAACACAAGATACAGGTGGGATAAAGGTGGCCGAAGTCAACTGTCTCTTTCAGAGGCCAGTTAATTTTTTATTAAAATTATCTGTTAATACGAAGTTCAAACTGTGTATCGTGAAGAAATGACAGCCCTCTCTGGATTCAACACTTAAGGGATGAACATGTTTGTAGATTTTGTATTAAATTTATATCCACATTTTTATTACATATTTTATCGGATTGCAATTATTCGACTAAGCCGTAAATTGAAAGCTAAGAAATTTATATAAGCGTGATCTGCAGCACTTAGATGAGGGCTGAAGGAATAACGTTTTAAAACCTGTCGCGTACAGTAACGTTTTAAAAGTGAAAATATGTTTGGATATAGGTTTGCGATTTTGAATTAATGCATCATTTTTTCTGTAAGGGGAGTCAAATGAAAGCGAGACAGATGAAAAAAATAAGTATACTGTTTAATATTTCAAAAGTAATCGCCGTAACATTTGACAATATTACTCTTTTTCAAATTCTAAAGGTGGCAGGGGTAAAATACAGGGAGCGAAAGGCTATTTACCATTTGTCCAGATATCAGGCTGCATTTATAAGAGTCGAGGGACATGAAAGGGACGCAGTGGTTGGGAAAGGAGACAAGATTGTAGCCTATCTCCGATGTTATTCAATCTGTATATTGAGTAAGCAGTAAAGGAAACAAAAGAAAAATTTGGAAAAGGAATTAAAATCCACGGAGAAGAAATAAAAACTTTGAGGTTTGCGACGACATTGTAATTCTGTCAGAGACAGTAAAAGACCTGTAAGATCAGTTGAACGGGACGGATAGTGTCTTGAAAGGAGGATATAAGCCGAACTTCAACAAAAGCAAAACGAGGATAATGGAATGTAGTCGAATTAAATCAGGTGATGCTGATGGAATTAGATTAGGAAATGAGACACTTAAAGTAGTGGAGGAGTTTTGCTATTTGTGGAGCAAAAAAACTGATGACGGTCGAAGTATAGAGGATGAAGAAGAGAAATTTGTTAACATCGAGTATAGATTCAAGTGTCAGGAAGCCTTTTCTGAAAGTATTTGTATGGAGTTTAGCCATGTATGGAAGTAACACATGGACGATAAATAGTTTAGACAAGAAGAAAATAAGAGGTTTCGAAATGTGGTGCTACAGAAGAATGCTGGAGATTACATGGGTATATCACGCAACTAACGAGATGGTACTGAACAAATTTGGAGAGAATAGGAATTTGTGGCAGAGCTTGACTAGAAGAAGGGATCGGTTGGTGGGACACGTTCTGAGGCATCAAGAAATCATCACTTTAGGATTGGAGGAGTATGAGGGGAGTAAAAATCGTGGAGGGAGACCAAGGCGTGAGTACACTAAACAGATTCAGAAGGATGTAGATTGCAGTAGTTATTCGGAGATGTAGAAGCTTGCACAGAATAGAGTAGCATGGAGAGCTGCATCAAACCAGTTTCTGGAGTGAAAACCACAACAACAACGACATTGCCAGTTAATACATTCATCCCACTATGAGACAAGACCGTCAATGCCTCAATAGAAAAATATTCGCGATTGCCACGAATGTCTTTCTTCAGGGCGTCAAAAACATGGATTTTAGATGGGGAGAAATCGAAACTGTTCGGAGGATGTGTAAGGACTTCCCAACCAAACTTCTGCAGTGTAGTCGGATAGAACTGAAATTTCACTGGGGACCCCTCCGTATATTCCTCATCTCTCCCTATGCGATTTCGATATTGTTTTGAGCTCTGAAGAAAGACTCTCGTGGCCGTCCATCTGCCTCGGACAGAAAAGTGCATGGAGGGGGAGAGATCGAGACTGTATGAAGGGTGTGTAAGGACGTCTCAGCGAAACTTCTGTAGCGTAGTGCAAACGTTCTGCAGTGTCGCTGGGAAGCCCTTATACAGTTCCGATTTCTCCACTATTTGTCTCTATTTCATTCGACTCCCCCTTATATAAAAGGTGGGGCAAATAAAAGTGGTCCAGACGAGTTGATACCATTTGTGGCAGCATTAACGAAGAAGGAAAAGACATACAGTTGCACTACTGGCCATTAAAATTGCTACACCACGAAGATGACGTGCTACAGACGCGAAATTAAACCGACAGGAAGAAGATGCTGTGATATGCAAATGATTAGCTTTTCAAAGCATTCACACAAGGCTGGCGCCAGTGGCGACACCTTCAACGTGCTGACATGAGGAAAGTTTCCAACCGATTTCTCATACACAAACAGCAGTTGACCGGCGTTGCCTGGTGAAACGTTGTTGTGATGCCTCGTGTAAGGAGGAGAAATGCGTACCATCACGTTTCCGACTTTGATAAAGGTCGGATTGTAGCCTAACGCGATTGCGGTTTATTGTATCGTGACATTGCTGCTCGCGTTGTTCGAGATCCAATGACTGTTAGCAGAATATGGAATCGGTGGGTTCAGGAGGGTAATACGGAACGCTGTGCTGGATCCCTCTCAGCACTAGCAGTCGAGATGACAGGCATCTTATCCGCATGGCTGTAACGGATCGTGCAGCCACGTCTCGATCCCTGAGTCAACAGATGGGGACGTTTGCAGGACAACAACCATCTGCACGAACAATTCCACGACGTTTGCAGCAGCATGGACTATCAGCTCGGAGATCATGGCTGCGGTTACCCTTTACGCTGCATCACAGGCAGGAGCGCTTGTGATGGTGTACTCAACGACGAACCTGAGCGCACGAATGGCAAAACGTCATTTTTTCGGATGAATCCAGGTTCTCTTTACAGCATCATGATGGTCGCATCCGTCTTTGGCGACATCGCGGTGAACGCACATTGGAAGCGTGTATTCTTCATCGGCATGCTGTCGTATCACGTATGGGGTGCCATTGGTTGCACGTCTCGGTCACCTCTTGTTCACATTGACGGCACTCTGAACAGTGGGCGTTACATTTCAGGTGTGTTACGACCCGTGGCTCTACCCTTCATTCGATCCCTGCGATACCCTACATTTCAGCAGGGTAATGCACGACTGCACGTTGCAGTTCATGTACGGGCCTTTCTGGATACTGGCCAGTACATTCTCCAGATCTCTCACCAATTGAAAACGTCTGGTCAATGACGGCCGAGCAACTGGCTGGTTACAATACGCCAGTCACTACTCTTGATGAACGGTGGTATCGTGTTGAAGGTGCATGGGCAGCTGTACCTGTACACGCCATCCAAGCTCTGTTTGACTCAATGCCCAGTCGTATCAAGGCCGTTATTACGGCCAGAGGTGGTTGTTCTGGGTACTCATTTGTCAGGATCTATGCACCCAAATTGTGTGAAAATGTAATTACATGTCAGTTCTAGTATAATATATCTGTCCAATGAATACCCGTTGATCATCTGCATTTCTTCTTGGTGTAGCAATTTTAATGGCCAGTAGTGTATATGCATCACATTATGTGAAAGTCTCTGTTGGTGCAGGTATTAAGTGGGCGCAACATCGCAAGGCCGCCTAGAGAGAATGGGCGAGTGTTGCGGCGCCTTGCTATCGACAGCGAGCCAGTGGTGTGGCGAGCGGTCACGGCTGTTTCCACGCCAGAGGGGGGCGGACGGATGCTGGCTTTCTCAACTCCGGAGTGTCGGCCGGCGCAGACAGCGTGGCGCGGCAGGGCATCGCCCTGGTTGCTGATCCGGGCCAGTCACCGGCACGCGGCGCTGTGTTAGCGTGGCGCAAAAGAGCGTCGCTCGCGCACACACAAGCGAGATTTGGGCAGTGCCCGAGGCACGACCAAAAAACATTAATACAGTCTGAAGGCGGCATGGCTCTTGGTGTATTGACACGCTACCATCTCAGTAAGATGGTTTCGCTGAGTTCCACGGTACAGAGCGTGCCCGTGTGACAAGTACAGAGCTGTGCAGCTGACCGCTACCAAACAAGTGGACGTTCCCTGCTTGCTGAGGGGAAAGCACGAAGAAAAGCTTACTAATGCCATCGCGCAGGAATATCCTGACGAACACTGCCCGGCTCTACCAACTGAGCTGTTCGCAAATGATGATGACGATGGTATGAAGACTGAAGTGACGCACCCTGACGTTTAGAAGAAATGTAGTCTTGGTCGACGTTCCTTGCTCGCCGAGGGCGCCGCTAACAGAAGAGCCATTTTTTGCCTCCCTCGGGGAGGAACCTCAAACGACCACGGTGCGCTACGGTGTCCTAACGGAAGACTTGAATCCGGCCACGACGAAGTACTTCCGCCTAGTAGGCGTGGCGCATGGACAGTGATGCGTGCTGACAGCTATGCTGGCGGGGGACGTTCCACCAATGAGGTCCTTCCCTCTGTGGGACGACGGCGTGCGCTCTAGTGATGGATTCGGGGCTATGAAGTACAAGTGTTTTTTGTGTTGTTCGACATAGAATGTGGATGTTTGATTGTCTTGAGATAATCTATCGAGGCGCGTATGTCTTTAGTGTGTTACGGCGTGAAACTAGCTGTGATGATAAACAAAGTGCGAAAGAAAGTTGCGACCTCACGCTTACAAACCACCGACGTAACATTCCCTTGTCTAGCCGTGCACTCGCGAGTTTAACCTTGTAGTATTGTGGCTTTTCTTTTTTTCTGTAAACCTGTACATTTGTGTACCTTTTATTTATGTTTCTGTGTTAATTATGATTTTTTGTTGAATATCGTCATAACCGTGCACTTATCACTTTGACTTTGTAATATTGTGTTTTTTTTAACTGTATATTTTGTGTACCTTTTATATATGTTTCTGTGTTAATTACGATTTTGTATTGAATATCGTTAAACAATTTAATTTCCAATGTTACTTTAATGACCAACAGATGTCTGTTTTGTCTCATAAATTTCATGTTTTCTCTTTAAAATTTTATTTGAAATGCTTGTAATTTGGCTCTTCCATTGAGCGTGATGATCAGGACACAAGCACTGATCACCTTATAATAATCACTTTTAATAACTGTTTAACGCAATTTTTAAGATGATATCTCATGTTTGTTATTGCAATAAGTTGGGTGGTAGGATGTCAACTTCCAGTGTCATCTTTTGGTCTCGCGTTTCATCTTATAAAGATTGATTTGCTGGGTCGCAGCAAGGAATTCAAGGCTTTTGCGGACTTTCAGTTTGATTCCTAATGCAGACTTGACCTTGATCCGTAAGAAGAAAGTAGCACAAAGGTGTTGTATATGTTGAAGTGTCCTCGGTTCAGTGTGAATGTTCGTGTGCCCGCAACTGCGTGTGTGTGCATTCTGATCTTTTCCAAATCTTGTTAATTCTTGCTTTTTTGTGAATTTTCTTTGTCTCATTACTTTATGTCCGGTGGAAAGAATCCACATGGGTTAATATTAGAGTTTGTTGGCCCTCTGCCATTATCATTTGTCTATTCAATTGTGTACCCTGTAAAATGTTAATTGCTCGCGACTGCACTGTTTGATGTTACTAAAATTTGGCCACGGTACGTAGAAATTGTCTCCGCGAGCCACGTGGTCACACAAGTCTGTTGTGAAACGTATAGAGTTTCACAAGCAATTGGGCTGAGTTACCAGGCAATAGCAGTTCTACAGAGGCATTACATCAATGTTTTAAGGAATAAATTATTTTGCCTCCAATCTTACCCAGTGTACCGATATCACGTCTCCGTTACCTATGCCATTTACCTTGTAGATTTCCTTGTTAGCCCATCAACAGCGTTTCCCTGAGCACAGATCCAATAAGTAGTGTCCCTTTTTATTTAAAACAAATGCTTTGGAACAGATCTTGTTTTCAGGAAGGTTCTGCAAGCTGCACTTATGAACAGTGTTCACGCATTACTTTATTCAATATTTGATTCACATGAACAATGCCTGGATCATATTAATAATTGCATCCCATTCTTTATCAGTGACTTATGAATGAATGTTCTTTTGTGAGTTTTTCTTATGAATAAATTACGTAATTCTCCGACTCAGCGCAGCCTCTTATTTATCTTGTGGCTAGAGTAGGTGGCGACCCAATCTTACACATTGGTTTCAAAGTCAGATAGCATTTTCTTATTCAAAGTGCGCATGGCTCTTTTAGCCATCAGGATACATTCTAAGTGCGCTTTACACTTCTTACACATAGTGACCTTTTATTCACGCTACTTACAATATTTATCTTACTTATAAATCAGATACATGTACAGAATTTAACAATCATTTTATGAGCATTCCTGGTGAATTAAATAAAAATTTATTTTCTACAGGAAATCTCAAAACTCTCTTGGCAAATGCCTTTCCGAGATTTATGTCTAAAATACTACTCTGTGACACAGACAAGGGGGGAGATTGAGTCAATAATTAAATCACTGGAGTCTAAGGACTGTCATGGATATATTGGAGTGCCTAGCAGAATATTGAAGTATTGTGCTGCACATGTTATCCCTGTACTTAGGCATATTTGCAATTTTTCTTTTATGAATGGCCAGTTTCTTGAACAATTAAAGTACTCAGTAGTATAGCCGCTTTATAAAAAGAGAGAATGTAGACAATTTTAGACCTATTTCTATGCCATCAGTGTTTGCTAAAGTTATTGCAAAGGTTGTATATGAAAGGATAATTGATCATTGTATACCACATAATTTGCTATCACATATGCAGTTCAGCTTTAGAAGTCGTTTAACAGTTGAAAATGCTATATTCTCTTATATCTGTGAGATACTGGATGGGTTAAACAAAAGGTTTCGAAAGCTAGGCATATTCTTTAATTTCACTAAGGCATTTGATTGTGTTGATCACAAAATATTGCTCCAGAAGGTGGGCCATTATGGAATACCGCGAGTAGCTCACAATTGGTTCACCTTCTACTTTAACAACAGACACCAAAAGGTCATTATTCACAGTGCTGAGAATGGCTGTGATGTGGGGTCTGAGTAGGTTAGGGTCAAATAAGGGGGTGTCACAGGGATCACTGTTGCGGCCACTTCTCTTCCTTATTTATATAGATGATATGCCCTTTAGTATTCCGGGTAACTCCAAAATATTTATGTTTGCTGATGACACTAGCTTGGTAATAAAGAATGTTGTGTGCAACATTGGCTCGGTTTCAAATAGTGCAGTTCACGACCTAAGCTCATGGCTTGTAGGAAATAAACTAACGTTTAATCACAGTTCGACTCAGTTTTTACAGTTCTAACACACAAGTCAACAAAACCCGACCTTTTAATTTCACAGAATGAGCATATGATTAGTGAAACTGAACAGTTCAAATTTCTAGATGTTCAGATAGATAGTAAGCTGTCGTGGAAAGCCCACGTTCAAGATCTTGATCAAAGGCTTATTGCTGGCATCTTTACTATTCGAACAGTATCTGAAATAAGTGATAGTTCGACACGAAAATCAGTCTACATTGCTTATTTTCATTCGCTTATGTTGTATGGTATTATATTTTGAGGTAACACTTCCCATTCTAAAAGGATATTTCTTGCTCAGAAACGGGCGGTTTGGGCAATAAGTGTTGTAAGTTCGCGAACCTCTTGTCGACCCCAGTTCACTAGTCTGGGTATTTTGACATTGGCCGCTCAGTATACATATATATTCTTCACTGTAGTTTCTTGTCAACAAAATTAGCTGATTCCCAAGAATAAGCAGTTTTCACTCATTTAATACTCGGCAGAAATGAAACCCTTCATTTGAATAGGACTTCCTTAACTCTTGCGCAGAAAGGTGTGCAGTATACTGCTGCATCCATTTTCAAGATGCTACAACAAGAATTCAAATATCTTAGTAGTAATCCACGCGCTCTCAAATCGAAACTGAAGTTTCCTCATGTGTGACTCCTTCTATTCTTCTGAGGAATTCCTTGAAAAATTAAGTTGATTCTTATGTTATATTGTTGATTGCATTTACTTAAACATATGGCTTGACTTTTTTTGGGTTCATAAACAATTTATTTTTATCTGTTATTACTTTTATGTTGTAATTTCATGTACTGACACGTTCCATGGCCTTGAAGATTTGCTCCTCAGTTTGGACCTACGGAACCTGACATGTAAATAAAAAAATAAGTAGAAAAGACTTCGTCTGGAAGGATGTACCCAGATTTCCTGGGTGACGGAAGTACAGTATGCCGATGATACTGCATCTCCTTCTCTAACACCAGCAGAGTTACAACTGTAAGTTCAGATGGTTCAGATCGCTCTGAGCACTATGAGGCTTAACTTCTGAGGTCATCAGTCCCCTAGAACTTAGAACTACTTAAACCTAACTAACCTAAGGACATCACACACATTCATGCCCGAGGCAGGATTCGAACGTGCGAAGGTAGCGGTCGCGCGGTTCCGGACTGAAGCGCCTAGAACCGCACGGCCACCGCGGCCGGTTTGTGAAGATGACTGGCATAAACATACATACGGGGCAAGAATGTGCTGTAAACCGCTTACTGTGGAGGAACACTACATTCTCTGCTGTCAGCCTGTTTGAAGGAGACCGCTGCAGACACAAAGATGCCAAGCGCCAAGCAAAAAAGCTCCTTCACTTGCAATAACGCCCTCCTCCAACCATTCAGTGCCATGTATGTGGACGCATGCCAGGGTTGACCACCAGAAACACATCGATATGTTGAACTGAAATGCTCATAATATGCACGAAGATGCTGTGCATATTCGAAATCGAGTTGCAGGCGATGAATATGCTTATCATTCCATTAAGAAATATCAGAAGACTTTCAGCACTGCTCAACTTCAATCGGTCAGTAAATATTGGTATGCGCTGAGAGGATACTGAAGTTCATCCGAGACTTAAATATACCACAGAAAGTAAGCAAGAAAGACGTTTCGTCGACGTCGATGTTATTAGACATGGAACAGAAGATCGGCAAGGTTTAGGAACTCAGGCGTGACCGTTTCAAGTGAACAACGCTGATATTTTTCTTAAAGCAGTACATCTAAATCATGACTGCCAGACAGTGAATTTGGTCCTGCTTCTCCCGAATCCGTAGCTATTTGCTTCATCACTGCGACTCCTCGATCGATATAGTAAACAACAGATGTGCCTAAAAGTTACTGGGCTTAGGAACATTTGTTTCACCGTCCAGTTTAGTCCAGCTTCGCATGTCTAGCATGTTTTTAGTTTGCAAGCCATCGCTTGCTTTAATCATTAGGATATGTCCGAATGATGCTAAATGTTATTATTTTTACATAAAGAAAAGTATTATTTTCTTAATAGCCTTCAAATCTGTGAATTAGTGAATTTACTCACGACAGTTTTGTTGCCTATGCCTCTGGTCACTTTGAGAACTCAAATTAATAATAAAAATAATTTATTTAATAAGATTGAACCTTAAATTGCAGGTGTACCCATGTACTACCACAATAAAAAAACAGTGAGTAGTTCAGGAAGTATGAACGAAAACAGTGGCGCATTTCAGTTTACAAAATAATGACAAGTCTTATTAACTGTTTTGTAACTAGAACTAGCTGATAAATCTTACATAAAAATGACAAACACAAATCAGAAAAAGAATGGTATTTGATTGGCAAATCATTCGTTGGGGTAGAAGCTAGACAAATTCTCCCCTGAATTAATCACTTTCACAGTGCAATCTGACTTTGTTTACATGAATCCACTGTAAGGCCCAACTTATTCAAAAGGAATCAACTATGACTAAGTGTGCTATAAACTATGGTTCACCTCAGAACAGGGAGCTGTGAATATCATTTAACAATCCTACGGCAGTCCAGCAGTATTTTACCCTTTCACCTTGATTCAGTCCACAGCAGAGAAGAGCAGTGCGCTGTGGCAGCTATAAATGTTCCGACGCAACCACAAAAAATTGCAAACTATGTGGTCGGGCGTCCTGATTATCAGAACGCGGTAAACTCCCCTGTGAGAGCCTTGAAATCCCGGCAGATTTCAGTGTGAGGTGCACCTGATCGCTGATCTAGGCAGACCAAGTTGACTCACAGGCGTGACAGTGTTTTCTGGGATAGTTCACCCTTGTGCCACATGATTTGTCTGAGATGATATGCAGTTCCACTGTCAATACAGCTGGAAACTGCCACTGGCTTTTAGTCCACCACAAGATAAAGATCCCAAGTCTCAGCCACTATGGACTATGGAAAGACCTGAAGTTCTCCACCAGGGGAGGACCAGAAGACGAAAAAGCAAAAAAACACAGCCACTTTCCACCAAGCTTTGATATGTGAACCGAATTAGCTAACATGAAACTGCCTCTACATTGCACAAACCAAACAAACACTGTTCGCCTAGTAGCCAATGCAGACATAGCACCAGGGTTCCCACGCTGGAGGGGAAAGTCTCAACCATGTGTATCCTGAGAGGATCCAATCAGCGACTCCAAATCTCTCTTGCCTCAAAGAAGAAGATTGTAGACTAGGGAGGCGTCGTTCTGACAATAAGCATGGCCATGTTTTGCCAGAAACATCTACCTACTTGGAACCACAGTCCCTCACTTATAGAGAGTTATAATCTTTCCGAGCTGACCATTTGCAATTTCTGAAACAAGGCTGTTAAACTTCCCAGACCGTCGCGCCCATGAAATATATGTTTCTGCCACCCGCTAAAGGAACCTGGTGACTTCCTGGCATCAGGAGGAGTTACTGTCTTCCGCCCACTAAACACATATATCAACTGCTCTATCCATATCGTTCCAGCTTCCAACATCAGAATGCATTGGGCTTTATGACCTTACCACCGTTAGCACTAAAGCTCAATTTACGGTAGCCTCTTTTAAATAGCTTCTTCCACCCACTTTCCTCAAATTGGCTGCCTTCGCAACAGACTGCCGCCTGTCCCAGGTAAGATGATTTGCTTCCCAGAATCACTGACACAGCCAGGTCGCTGCACTAAGCATTTATGGCCCCGATTCATCTCTTTCCCTGTTCTCCATCATCGCCACTACAGCTCCTCAGGTAGAAGTTCTCTACAGGTAAGACATGCAGTTATAATATCATTCTGCGCACAATTTCCTCTTATAAAAATGTCATAAATCACAAATACCAAATGTAGTACAGAGGAACACTGAGATCATGACCTAAAATATGAATGTTAATCTGACTGACAATGTTATTAAAGCAAGAGAGTGGTTTGCCATCTCTCACTACCTCCATGTTACCCAACAATTTCTGTATGGGCAGTGTCACACTTCAAAAAAGAGTTTAGTTTGACACGGACCGGAAGAAATTGTGACACTTTAACTGAGTCTTCAATAATGACACCTTTGCCAATAAAGAGCAAAAAATACTTCGCCCTATCTTGACCTCATTCAGGCAGGGATCATACACACACACACACACACACACACACACACACACACACACACACACACACACACACACTGATCACTGATGCACCCTGCAAAAGTTTCTATCCAAGCAGGCAGCAAATTTAGGCAATTAAGGTGTGTGTTTTTGTGACATGTGTCATCTGTTAACCTTATTTCATAGTGACATGTCTCTCTGTTCTTTTATTACATTGGTATAAATAGTATTAACACAAAATAAACAACGTTCAAATGACATGTGAAACATAGTGAGACCTCACACTGTATTTGTTGTGTGTGATGTTTTGTCAACCTTAGATTTTAGAGTGACCTCATACCACAGTACACATCTGAGAATGGTGTTGTCACTCCTACTGCTGTCTTCTAAAATTTTGCATTAGTCACTTTAATAAACACTGCAATACACTCACGAGATGTGTAACACGTTCGATATGGCAGCTGTAGGAGTTGAGCTGTAGGAGTTACTCCTTTACTTAACATTATCAGTGGTGGCAGCAGTGTCTGAGGCAGGACACGTCTCCTGTTGATGGCAGCAAAAGACAGGCATTAGGACTATTGACTGACCAAAGATGGGGCAGCAGTTGACAAAATGTCGCTCTTGTTGAAGACATTTCTCCAGCAGTGGTTGTCAGTGTTGTGGCAAGCGTCCGGAGATGTCAATTGCTTGGTTCGGCACTTTCTAATTCCTCCTTTATCCTCGGCAGCAATGTTACATTCAGGTCTAGTCCCTCAAGACTCTTGTGTCAAACAGCAGTAGCCCCAGGTGGTTACGTGATGTCTGGGGCGAACACCTGCTGAACCCCTGCTGATGCTTCCAGCTGCAGCACTAGGAATTCCCGTCACTCTCCATTGGCTTGAGTGAATGGGACGAGCAGTACTCCGTCTGCACCTCTGTCGTCTTTGAGCTGCCACAGCTGGGTGATGGCTGCCTGTCCTGTCGCCTCGGGGGGAGGGGAAAGGGGCGGGTCGCCTGTAGCTGAAAGCTGCCTGTGTGGTCAGATGGTGATGTCACGTCAGGTGATCGTTCTGCTGTGATGTCATGCTGGCAGATTTGCCTGTGTTGTGCTACAATGCACAATCCCTGCCAGCCACATTACGACATGTAGCGCCTGCCAAGCCATATTCAGCCATGGTTTGCTTCTCACTTGTCTTTTGAATGCCAGAGTCCTCTGCACAATCCTTAGTGCATATTTTAGTGCTGTGTTTTTACTATGAATATTTCCAAAAACAAATACATAGAAAATCAAAACAAAAACAAGACCTGCTTCTAGCTGAACTTCACAATATGATTAATGTAGAAAAAGTGCCTTGCAGCTGTTTTTCATTTAATCAGTGCTTCTGCAAAAGTTCTTCAGAAAAAATCGCACTATCATCGATGATTAATCACTTATCTATACATCTACATCTACATGACTACTCTGCAATTCACATTTAAGTGCTTGGCAGAGGGTTCATCGAACAACAATCATACTATCTCTCTACCATTCCACTCCCGAAGAGCGCGCGGGAAAAACGAACACCTAAACCTTTCTGTTCGAGCTCTGATTTCTCTTATTTTTTTTGATGATCATTCCTACCTATGTAGGTTGGCCTCAACAAAATATTTTCGCATTCGGAAGAGAAAATTGGTGACTGAAATTTCGTAAATAGATCTCGCCACGACGTAAAACGTCTTTGCTTTAATGACTTCCATCCCAACTCGCGTATCATATCTGTCACACTCTCTCCCCTATTACGTGATAATACAAAACGAGCTGCCCTTTTTTGCACCCTTTCGATGTCCTCCGTCAATCCCATCTGGTAAGGATCCCACACCGCGCAACAATATTCTAACAGAGGATGAACGAGTGTAGTGTAAGCTGTCTCTGTAGTGGACTTGTTGCATCTTCTAAGTGTCCTGTCAATGAAACGCAACCTTTGGCTCGCCTTTCCCATAATATTATCTATGTGGTCTTGCCAACTGAGGTTGTTCGTAATTTTAACACCCAGGTCCTTAGTTGAATTGACAGCCTTGAGAATTGTACTATTTATCAAGTAATCGAATTCCAACGGATTTCTTTTGGAACTCATGTGGATCACCTCACATTTTTCGTTATTTAGCGTCAACTGCCACCTGCCACACCATACAGCAATCTTTTCTAAATCGCTTCCCAACTGATACTGGACTTCGGATGACCTTACTAGACAGTAAATTACAGCATCATCTGCGAACAACCTAAGAGAACTGCTCAGATTGTCACCCAGGTCATTTATATAGATCAGGAACAGCAGAGGTCCCAGGACGCTTCCCTGGGGAACACCTGATATCACTTCAGTTTTACTCGATGATTTGCCGTCTATTACTGCGAACTGCGACCTTCCTGACAGGAAATCACGAATCCAGTAGCACAACTGAGACGATACCCCATAGGCCCACAGCTTGATTAGAAGTCGCTTGTGAGGAACGGTGTCAAAAGCTTTCCGGAAATGTAGAAACACGGAACCAACTTGAGATCCCCTGCCGATAGCGGCCATTACTTCGTGCGAATAAAGAGCTAGCTGCGTTGCACAAGAACGATGTTTTCTGAAGCCATGCTGATTACGTATCAATAGATCGTTCCCTTCGAGGTGATTCATAATGTTTGAATACAGTATATGTTCCAAAACCCTACTGCAAACCGACGTTAATGATATAGGTCTGTAGTTAGATGGATTACCCCTACTACCCTTCTTAAACAACACATAAACTAATCATTTTCTAGTGGTGAAGATGTGTTGCTACAGTGTATGCTAGTGTTTAGTTAGTTTCTGAACACCACTCATGCACCCTAATGGGCTAAGCCAGCACACTTCAAGCATTCTCACACCATCCAACACTTACTTCTAATTATATTCAACCAATTACCAAGTCTAGCTACCTCTAACTTTTCTGCTTTGCGCTAAACGGGACTTTATATTACCCCTGATGCCAACTTATTGTATGGTGGCGCTGATCCAGATGTCTGGGACAGAATCAGGGCTGATGCGACTCACTACCGTCTGTACACTCCTTACTGTGCTGCTAGGGTAAATCAGACATCGACAGGAATTGACCTTTCCCTTTGAAACTGGCCAATATTTCTCAAAAATCAACCATAGAAACATAAAATACCAGATTTTTATAATTTGTAGTGCATAAGGATTTGCGACTATCTTCCGTGTTTTATCTGGTCCCAATCGACATATCTTTCCTATTCAACGTACTACCGTGACTCGCACTACACGTGCACACGCCATGTTATACAAAATTTCGTCGAGGACAGTGGAAATGGCAAGCATCATCACACTACTACCTATAATCCATAAGCTATAAGCACAGACTAAACTGTACCACCAGTGGAAAATATCGCACCATGGGTGATTATCTATAAATGAAACCATACTTAAAAATCACCAATGTGAACACCTCACTCCACTAGCGATAACCCTAATCGTACCGAGAAGAAAACCGTACCCAAACATTCCTCTAGAGTGGGTAGCCCATGTCCATCTGGCAAGATACACCTATCGGTATTGGTGGCTCGATTGATATCTAGCCAAGACCCAATATCGGATCGCAACTGTGTCTCCAAGGCTTGTGCAATTATTTTTGAACAAACCACAAAGCCAAGATTCACATTGCTTCAACACATTCATTTGCTCTGATGTGACAAGCTACTAACACAACAATGCTCAAGTGTTAAACTGACCACTTTTATAATAAATACAAGAGGTGTCGCTCGATAAATCGGCGCTTTCCTATCCACGAAATAAATTTCTTTCTGTGAAACATCACAGGATACCAGTGAGTCTCAAATTTGCAGTAAATTATACTACCACAGGAAAAGATCTTATCCTCTAATTATAATAAGAAATCACCCGAAAAGTGTGGCGGTTTCGTGTAGCACTGTTGCATTATCTCATCATTACCGTACAGTTGGTCCAGGTAACGGTTTTTGTTGACAAGTGTCTCAAAAACCTTCACCGGATTGCGGTACCCCGTTGCTTCATAACACTTCCGTAACATAATCTCCTGTTTTGATCCTTTCTTGGGTGTCCTGTGACCAGCAGTTTTTAGGAAAGCCTACTATTGAACCTTCTAGATACACCAGTGGCCATGACTAGGGTAGTACCCTATCATACTGAGCAATCCATGACTTGGGGTGTAATGACTTGTGCTTCGCTTTGTAAACCTGAAAATTCTGAATTGTCAGAATTGTTCTAAGTCGAACTATCCATAATTTTGCACCCCTGGACATTCCATAACTTCTGGCGCGCGTGCGCCCAAGATTTTATGGCCGATCGACCTCCGAACGCTGTTGTACCGTCGTCTCGTATCAACAGTGATGTATTAATGTTCCCGTACTTGAGTCGCGCGCAGTTGTTTTTCGGCTCGGTACTTGGTGCACAAAGCGCCACTGACCGCGTATGCCGTACCCTGTTAATTATGCGCTCCTGTCGTACGTCGGCCTATGCCGGGGATGTGGTTATGGGCAGGAATAGCAGAACTTTTCCTTTGACATTCCTGATGACCAACAAACTCATGGCAACGTGCTGTTGCTTCTGGCTGAATTTGTACTAGGTCGAGCCGTTCGCATACTTGTCTCTTCTCATCTGCCAGCTCATTCCTCTGGGTAGTGAGACGTGTTTGCTCGTATTGATTTCTAACATTTCTTACTAGGTCTTTTCAACTTCTCTCTGTCCCTGTTTTTTAAGAGCAGATGTAGCCTTCTTGGGGATTGCCCTCACTTCGATCTTTGCCAGAGCTGCCTGATATTACGCAATTTGGGCATTTTATCGTGTATCTGGTGCTACTATTCCAGCTGTACTAGCTGAGCCGTGGTAAAAATTTGCTGTTTTGAAGAACGCACCACAGCGCGTGTAGTCGCCTTCCGTTTCTGGCAGTTGCGATCCGATATTGGGTCTTGGCGCCGTTGTGGCAATCGCAGCTTTGGTGTCTCCCTCTAGTGGGAAAGGCGAAAAGTCGTCTGTTCACGTTCATTTAAGGGGCGCTATGAGCTCGGCAAGAGGTTCTAGGCGCTTCAGTCTGGAACCGCGCGACCCCTACGGTTGCAGGTTCGAATCCTGCCTCGGGCATGGATATGTGTGATGTCCTTAGGTTAGTTAAGTTTAAGTAGTTATAAGTTGTAGGGGACTAATGACCTCAGATGTTGAGTCCGATAGTGCTCAGAGCCTTTTTTTTTTTTTTTTTTGTCGTTCGCATTTGTGCGGCAGTTAGTGTCTGTCTGTCGTCGGTGTGCGAGTATTTCTGTCTTTTGGATCAAACTTTAAGCCAGAAAATGAGAGTCTTGCCACTCCGCAGTAACAGAACTCAACTAGTGGTCGTCCGGTCGGGGCTGAGTTCCTGCATCTGAGTCTGCGCGTTAGGCCGCCAGTCTGCTCGAGTTGCTCGGGCATCGGTCATTGGCGGTTGGATCGGTCGGTTGGTCGGTCGCGCACTGAGTCATGAGATGACTTGTCCGCCTTGAGCGTCGGCGCATGTGAGGTCCCTACGTGAGTCAGGTGGGCTGCGCCGTGTAGCGAGGGGTAGTGGCTTCGCGGTTGACACGAGAGCAACAGGAGTGAAACCACGACACCGGGCTGGCCGGGGCGAGCTGCGACGCCGTAAGACGGGAGATCGGTGAGCCGTCCTTCGTCCGTTGAAGCGGCTGGCAGCGGACGGTTCGGCAGAGCGTTGGGGGTGCTCCGCCAGGTCTTCGCCAGAAATCGCTGTTTATTAGAAGTTAAGTGACTGGAGATATGTTGTTTCATTTACTTTTTAATTTCTACTTGTTTTCTTGGTGAGGTCACCAGCCGCTTTGTTTTGGGGTGGTCCCATCATTCTTCTCCGTTTGCCCACCCGCCGGAAGATGGTTATTTGCGAATTGGGTGGTCCGTTTTTCCCTTGCAGATTTGGGGAGGGTTAGAGCAATCTGCGGTTCGGGTTGTTCAGTAATCCCCCCTGTCAATTTGCCATACGTTAACAGCTGCCTCTGTCATGATTGTCAGATTCGGTGTTAACGAATTTATAGAATTAAGGTGTAAAGGCCGAATTCCTGAAATATGTTTTTATCTCGCCTATCATCTTGCGAGGCGGTAAATGTGTAATGTAGAGCATGTTGTACATTTTATGTAAGTCTGAATTTCATGGGTTTTATTTAAATAGTCATTTTTTATAAAGTTGCCACCCGTCCACCATAAGAGTCGTTTTAAAAACAAATTGCACTTCGGGTGGCAAATAATTTCTTAGTGTGAGTGTTGCAGCAAGCAGCTTTGACACTGCCGCCACAGCTACGCTGACAGCTGCGCCGCTGTGTTTCAGGCGGGCCGCAAGATGAGGCGCAGGCCCGTGAGGTGACGCAGGGGGGCTCACGCGAAATTCCTCACGGCAGGGTCAGTCACGGCGACAATCATCGCAAGTTGGATCGCAGTTTCAATACGCAGTTTGCTGAGGAACTTTGGCTCTGGCAGAGATGGCGACTACTTCTGTTATGTTAACAGATATAAGTTCAGAATCGCATTCCGATTCTGAATTTGAGTTCGAGAATGTGTGTTACATCGCTTTGATGAAACAAAAAGCAGAAAAAAGTGCGTACATGAAAAAAAGACTACGTCATGGGTAATTCGCTTTAACTAAGGAATTTGATGATAAAAAATTCATGAACTATTTTAGATTAAACCGTGATCAATTCCAAGAAGTGCATGGTCTCATCAAGAATGGAATTGACAGACAGGGGTGCAACGCTACAAGGCCGAATGGAACCAAGAAGAAACTAGCTGTGTTTTTAAGGTAAGATATTATGATTAACATAATCTCTATATATAAAAATGTTCTTTTGGTTTGTGTATAGCCACTAACCTCCGAAAGCTCTTGACCGATTGCTTTGAAAGTTTGACACAGCGTTGAATTCTAATACAGGATGGTTTTTAGGTACCTATTTCTTTAATATATTTTATATAACCTATATACATGTAATTTTTCACGATTTTTCGTAACAAATATATATACACTCCTGGAAATGGAAAAAAGAACACATTGACACCGGTGTGTCAGACCCACCATACTTGCTCCGGACACTGCGAGAGAGCTGTACAAGCAATGATCACACGCACGGCACAGCGGACACACCAGGAACCGCGGTGTTGGCCGTCGAATGGCGCTAGCTGCGCAGCATTTGTGCACCGCCGCCGTCAGTGTCAGCCAGTTTGCCGTGGCATACGGAGCTCCATCGCAGTCTTTAACACTGGTAGCATGCTGCGACAGCGTGGACGCGAACCGTATGTGCAATTGACGGACTTTGAGCGAGGGCGTATAGTGGGCATGCGGGAGGCCGGGTGGACGTACCGCCGAATTGCTCAACACGTGGGGCGTGAGGTCTCCACAGTACATCGATGTTGTCGCCAGTGGTCGGCGGAAGGTGCACGTGCCCGTCGACCTGGGACCGGACCGCAGCGACGCACGGATGCACGCCAAGACCGTAGGATCCTACGCAGTGCCGTAGGGGACCGCACCGCCACTTCCCAGCAAATTAGGGACACTGTTGCTCCTGGGGTATCGGCGAGGACCATTCGCAACCGTCTCCATGAAGCTGGGCTACAGTCCCGCACACCGTTAGGAAGTCTTCCGCTCACGCCCCAACATCGTGCAGCCCGCCTCCAGTGGTGTCGCGACAGGCGTGAATGGAGGGACGAATGGAGACGTGTCGTCTTCAGCGATGAGAGTCGCTTCTGCCTTGGTGCCAATGATGGTCGTATGCGTGTTTGGCGCCGTGCAGGTGAGCGCCACAATCAGGACTGCATACTACCGAGGCACACAGGGCCAACACCCGGCATCATGATGTGGGGAGCGATCTCCTACACTGGCCGTACACCTCTGGTGATCGTCGAGGGGACACTGAATAGTGCACAGTACATCCAAACCGTCATCGAACCCATCGTTCTACCATTCCTAGACCGGCAAGGGAACTTGCTGTTCCAACAGGACAATGCACGTCCGCATGTATCCCGTGCCACCCAACGTGCTCTAGAAGGTGTAAGTCAACTACCCTGGCCAGCAAGATCTCCGGATCTGTCCCTCATTGAGCATGTTTGGGACTGGATGAAGCGTCGTCTCACGCGGTGTGCACGTCCAGCACGAACGCTGGTCCAACAGAGGCGCCAGGTGGAAATGGCATGGCAAGCCGTTCCACAGGACTACATCCAGCAACTCTACGATCGTCTCCATGGGAGAATAGCAGCCTGCATTGCTGCTAAAGGTGGATATACACTATACTAGTGCCGACATTGCGCATGCTCTGTTGCCTGTGTCTATGTGCCTGTGGTTCTGTCAGTGTGATCATGTGATGTATCTGACCCCAGGAATGTGTCAATAAAGTTTCCCCTTCCTGGGACAATGAATTCACGGTGTTCTTATTTCAATTTCCAGGAGTGTATATATATATACGCGCATATTCTAGTCGAACGCTGTGTCAAAATTTACACGCGCGTAGTCGAGTGCAACGCTGTGTCCAAATTTCAAAGCATTGGAAATAGCGTTACCATATATCCAAACGAAGTAACCGAGGATATTACAGTCTTTATGTGAAAACAATGGCTTAATTTTGTTAATATGTAAATATAAAAGCATCTTTCACGCTTTCTCGAACTTTCTTAAGTAACTGTTCCTTGTATTAATTGCTTTCATAGACTTGAGATCATGTGAGGTCTTTATATGATATAAAAGCCACTGTCCTGATTGACTGAGTGATTGACTCATAACGCCCAGTCGAAACCATTGACGATAGTGTAGGATGTATACATATTTCCCATCCATATTTAGCAACTGCGGAAGTATAGCCGGGTCCGCTAGTTGCTTACACTTCTGTATGCAATATAATATTGCCATCACCAATGGCAGAGGGTAACAGTTTAGCGTTCATAGAAAACTCTTTATTGAATAACTTAGTAATATTCAAATGGCCAAAATATTCTATAATAACACACAAATACCGTCTGTACAGCAAATGTAAATAGCAAAATTTTTACTAACATTCAGTTTTCAGATAAATCATTAATAAGTGTGAGCATACCATGCCGATTTAAGGCCGTAATTGAAGTGCTTTGTTGAAATTCAGAATCATCTTGTGTAGTAAGCGGTGGACTGTTAGAATGTAAAGAACGGGATGGAGTTGATGAACTAGAATAGGATGGACTGGGGGATTGGTTACTGTACGGGGACAGCTCGTGATATGATGGCCGCTGAACTGTGTTGGACTGTGGAGTTCTCTCAGGAATGTTCAGCAACGAGGCCTCAATTGCTGTAACCACACTGAAAATGTCATTTCTGATGACATACTGAAATGACAGTGGCATGCATCTGGTCATCTGGTACACTGACATGAAGAAGTGGTTCAGAGGATCACTTGGAGCACTTGTTTGCGCCAACAGATTTCTTCTTTCTTCTGATCTCGATCTTCTTCCTTTTTCATGTTGTTCAATGCTTCGTTTGAGTAATCCAGCAATAGTGTCTTTCTTCATTTTTTTGCGGTTGTCGGTTCTTGTGGCGCAGGTGACATTTCAGGAAGTGCCCGTGCTTGAAGTTCGTCCCGAGCACTTCTGATTACCTGCCGCATGTTGAGTGATTCCTCACCTTCGTCGACTACACCAGTTGGACTCTCAGTTACACACTTTTTGTGATGTGGTTTCATTATCATCAATGTATTCGTTTAGGTTCCCTTCTCGTGTTTTATTGGCCATATATGGTTGTAGAAATCCCATCTGCTTTTGAAATTTGCATTCTTTAACCAATTCAGTCGGTGCCCCACTTTTCATGGCTTTTTGCTGTTTTCTGAGAGCATCTCCCAGCGAATGTCTCAATTTCTCCCACAACGCTTTCACTTCAACGCCTGCAACAACAATGTCAAAAGAGAATTTCGCTATGTCAATTATTCACTTTGTAATTAAAAAATATACAAATACAGCTACAAATCTATCACTCATTTTAATTTTTTCTTTTATGTTCTAGGTATTTGGCGACAGGAAACACATACAGAACTTTCTTTCAGGAGTGCTAGTTCTGCATGTTTCGCAGAAGAGCGTCTGTAAAGTTTGGAAGGTGGGAGACGGATACTGGCAGAAGTAAAGCTGTGAGTACCGGTCGTGAGTCGTGCTTCGGTAGCTCAGTTGGTAGAGCACTTGCCCGCGAAAGGCAAAGGTCCCGAGATCGAGTCTCGGTCGGGCACACAGTTTTAATCTGCCAGGAAGTTTCATATCAGCGCACACTCCGCTGCAGAGTGAAAATCTCATTCTGGAAACATACAGAACTATTGTATACAACTACAGAATGGGAGAACGAACGGTCTCTAACATCGTATCGGATGTATCTCAAGCTGTATGGAAAGTAATGCAGCCAACATTTATGCCAGAAACCACAAAATAAAAGTGGAAATCAATCGCAGCTGGTTTCCAACGAAGATGGCAATTCCCACATTTCATAGGCGCCATTGATGGGAAACATGTAGTAATAAGAAAACCTGGTAAAACTGGATCCTCCTATTTCAATTATAAACACACTTTCTCCATCGTGCTAATGGCTACCGTAGACTACGAGTATAAATTCATTACTATTGATGTTGGGTCACAAGGGAGGTTCAGTGATGGAAGCATTTTCAATACAAGCGTTTTGGCGAAAAGAATGATGAAACGCACTTTACAGCTTCCGTCACCTGCAGCACTACCTCCAATACAGGAGGCAATGCCTTTCGTATTTGTAGGCGACGAGGCATTTCCTTTATGTGAGAATTTGATGCGACCTTATCCAAAACGAAGCGTCACTGACAATTATGAAAACAAAGTGTTCAACTATAGACTGTCAAGAGCACGCCAAACGGCAGAGTGCGGTTTGGTATGCTTGCTACGCGTTTTTCGAGCACCATTTGAATTAAAGTAGATAGTGTTATTAGTGTTGTGAAGGCAGCTTGTGTGTTGCACAACTATTTAATTACTTCTAAAGCTGGAATAAGTGGAGACGACACTATGGACGATATGCCAGAGGATCAAATGCGACCATTATAACAATCAAATGTAACACGAAGTTCACAGAAAGCTTTCACAATTCGACAGAACTTCACTACATACTTTAACACTACAGGTATGGTTCTTTGGCTGAAAGTACTGAGAAACTAAGAATATTCATACAGCTACGACATAATGTTTCAAATACATAAATTAATTCATAACATTTACGTCATGCTTCTATTTTGTGAAGCAATATATTGGTACATGTTAACTGCAATAAAAGTCTTTACGTTGGGATCAATATTTATTAAAAATTTTAATTGATTTACTCGAAAAATGTTATTATTATAAACCATCCCGTACAGCCTGCAAATTCAACCACCTCACACTAACACCACCAATTTCCAAACCTGACCCATGGACATCCCTTTCACATCGCTAGCCCTGCTACAAGTGGGCCACCTAAACACACAGTACCTACTGCCCCAGTGTAACGACTGTACAGCATGTGCGCCGACTACGTGGATGTGCCAGTGCTGGAACAACCAAAAACGTGCCGCACCCACAAAATTTTTAGTTTGATAAAAATAAAAGGAATATTTTTCACTTGCCTTTATAAAAAGTAGAGAACTATTATAACACTCAACTAGAAGTTAAAATTTCTGACCTCTAAACGTCTCTTTTTTTTCCAGAAGGGTTTGCGCATAGCATGGAATCCCTCCATTTCGGCTTTCTTTCATTTCCTGATAAGTGATACGCTACAAGACGCCTGATTCCGTTCGTCAACAGTTGTTTTTAAATATGTCCTTGCCAATATTGAGCAATAATAAAGAATAATCCGAGATACAAAGAAGCCGATGTTTTCTTTTAAACATAACAGCGGTGTCGTTTAAGATTTCAGTGCAATTGTTTTCACCTAATCTGGATTGTTATCGTTTTGTTTGTTGAGACCACGGTTTGAAGGATACCGGAGCTTTCATTGTTGACTGACGTGGTTATGAGTCCTTATGTGGGAGAGATTTTTATTAAATTTTGTTTTTTACATGTTTAACAAAGTTTGTAAGAGTGGCTGGCTAGCTGGCTGGCTACAGGTTCCCACGCCAAAGACGGCACGAGGAGGACCATATGATGTGAGTCAGAAGGGGCAGAGTAGCTGGTGAGAAAAGCCCTTACTGTCGCCAGGGCTACTGTATATATAGCGAGAAGTGGGCAAATTTCATTATTATCAATTAACAGAAACCGTATTTTCGCATACGGACATTAGCAGAAACAGAATCCTATTAGTCATCAGGACTATTCAACAACAAATCAATTTAAACAGTGCTCATAAAACTTTGTGTCGTAAATGTACTCGGACGACAGTTTCGATTCTATATTGATATCAAAGCCGAGGTTAAATCCGTCTATTCCGTTTTCACTGGTAGATATGGAGGGCTACACGCTAGCAAGCAATGATATTGTAAGGAACCTACGCATCTTTTTTGATAAACATTTAACCAGGACAGAGCACATCACGAAAATTTGCTACCGAGTTTTAACAACGTCAATGTAGAATCTTAACAACGAATTACAATGCAACTTACCATTTCGTGTGTCCGTTTCCTTGGCCACTTCCTCCCACTTCTCAGCTGTCAGCTTCGTTTTCAAGTAATCTTCATGGCTTGTATCATACAGAACTTCGAGAACACGTACGGCTTCAATTAGCTTTTCCTCCATTTCGAAGTACCAACAGCCAGAACCACCGTGAGCCTCGCAGTAAACTGCGTACAGGAGGCTGCGGCCCGCAGGTTGACCAAGCGCAGGAACTGCGTCACGTCACGGTGCGCTCTAACGTGCGCAGCACCATTCAGTTGTGTGGTTCGCAAAAACTCACCGTGAGTCACCCTGCGTCACCTCACGGACTTGCGTCTCATCTTGCGGCCAGTCTCAGTTTCGTCACGCTGTCTTCCTTTTGCTTACTGAACAAGGAAACCAAGAAGAGAAAGTTCAAAAGAAAATTATCGGTGCAATCTTTTGTAGAAGGAAGAATAGCTATGGGTTTGCTTCGTACTTTGGATCACTACCTTTAACAGGATGATGGGATGTTTTTTATGCACTTCCGAATGTCGCGGGGATCTTCCGACAACTTTTTTCCGTGGTTCGGCCTGATGTAAAGGGAACAAAGTTCCAGTATGCGATCTTACATTCAACTAAGTGAGTAGCTTGCCCTCACGTTAAGGTCAGGACAATATATACCCATACAAAATCAAAAAATGTTTGTTAGAAGTTAACGTTTCAATGTACGATCCAAATTATTCTAAATTTATTTCTGAAGACGTACTTGCATTCTGACAAGTTTAAAAAAAAACGCTGACTGCAGCAAGTGCATCGTCATCAATGTCAATTTACTTCCGTCAAGAAAAATACGGCAATTAAGAACTTGCAAGAGCTGAAGGTTTGTGAACCTTCCACACGGTAAGTCACAATCAGTGTTTTAGATCGAGGGAGTTCACTTCTAAATTAATTCGAAAAAGTATTTTAAAAGAAGTTTCGCTGCGGGAAAACGAACAGCGAGGCAATTGTAAATGTGATTGCGCTGTATTCTTCAGGCAGCCTGAAGACAGAACTTAATAATGTCCGATTTATTAGTATATGTACAGCTGTTTCAAACCATAAAGACGTCAAAATAGTTCAGTTCTAGTGTGGTGCTTTCACCTTACAACTGGAATTAACGTAAAAATATTAGATATGCTCAATTTCGCTGGCGAAACTGTAGTCAATATATACCATTCCTCAATGGACGTCTTTCAAAAACACGCTGATAATGGCAATACAAATTTTGGTGTTGTTCAACGTGAACTACAACGTAACGTTTTCCTGAATCTTCTAGACGGCTTAGGAGGAAAAATAGTTGATGTGGGGTGCGCAACACACATTGCACACAAGGCAATAAAAACATTAGCAGATTTGTTACCAGTGGAAGTCGAATATATTGCTACGAAGATATATTCGTACTTTTATGTATGCACAAAGCAGCGTGCAGAAGCTCTCAAAGATTTTTGCTAAGATGCAGAGTTGCAACACAAAAGAATTTTGAGATATAGGAAAACAAGATTACTTGCACTTTTGCCTATAGTTGAGAGAATCTTGCAAATGGATATACCACTGAAAGCTTACTTCTTATCGCAACTAAAAGTCCAGCTGTACTACAAGCATTCTTCTCTAATGAATGCTCGGAGCTGTGGCTACAATTCGTACATGTTCAAGTTGCATTATTTAACGATTCCACGAAAACGATGGAAGGAGACAAGGTTAGCTTTACGAAAGTTTCTCCCCTGTTTGTGGATCTGAGAATCAAGTACACAAACCGCTTAGGAAATGATTTTATTCCTCTGAGCATACGAAATGAGTTAAAAAGGCTTGCGGAGAGAGGGAAAACCGACAAATTATTTTATGAGGCATGTACGTAACTTCTATCACAACTATTTTCAGTACCTACAGAGACATATTCATCAGTACAGTGAATTCGAAAGATATAATTAGATTGACTTAAAACAATGCTGGAAATGGGTTGACGTAGAGCAGACTTACCAACGGTAAATGCTGAGATGCCTACGACGGTAATAACAATAGCAGAAGGTAACTTATTCGACGAAGTAAGCAGCGTCTCAGATTACGTGGACCACCATGTTCTGAAGAGTTGGGAGACATGAAGAGCAGTACGGCACAACGATGGTTAGAGGTTTTCGAAAAACTTAAAACCCATCTGACCATCGTCCAGTACCTACTCTGTTTACCAAGGACGAACGCACCTACCGAACGTTTATTACGTTGGTGAATGCCATGTGGACATCAGAAAAATCGTCACATACAGTTAACATGCTATGTGTTATGCTCATTGTTAAATTTAATATGGAACGTGTGACGATTTTTATGAAATTAAAAAAAGTCCAGAATTATAACAGCAGCAATCCCTACAGGTCACGAGCCGACTGTTTATGTGCTTTGTTACCCGCTGCTTCGACAGCGTTTCCAGACTGGATTTTCTAAATTTCCCCTAAGTAGCAAAAAATTCCCCAAAATGATACCAGTTTGTCATCTTTTCCCCAAATATCTTAAAATATAATCAAAAGGAATAGGTATGTTTATTATCAGAATTGGCAGCATGAAGAGGCGGAATTACGTGTCAAATGGTTTAAATGGCTCTGCTTCTGAGGCCATCAGTCCCCTAGAACTTAGAACTACTTAAACCTAACTAACCTAATGACATCACACACATCCATGCCCGAGGCAGGATTCGAACCTGCGACGTAGCGGTCGCGCGGTTGCAGACTGCAGCGCCTAGAAGTGCACGGTCATCTCGGCCGACAATTACGTGTCCAAGAGCGTAATGTTATCTTATATATCAAAGAAATACACTAAACAAAATAAAATCTTTAATTTGTGAATAAAAACAGGGAGCCTGACAAAAGAAATAAAAAGCGCGGCTATGGGTGCCACACTTACTTTCCTCGTGGTTTTATTTTGTTTTGTTTTTAATCGTCCAATTCGTTTATTATTAGATGCTACAGAAACTTTAGAAATAGACCAAACAGCTATTTTGCGGCTCGGTGAGTGACAAAAGCACAATTACGGGAGCATAATTTCAAAATTTTTAATCTCTTAAGCATCTGCCAACAGAAAAAATAAATTTTCTCTGCCGTAAAAATTACAGTACATTGATGTATTGTCATAAAGATATGTTACATGGTGCAATGAATGAAATTATGTGTCATTTAGGCCTGCTACAATTATTGTACTAATGCAGACACTCTTCACAATCATTTACATTGAAATAAAACAACAATAAAACCAGTACGATCAATTTTTTATGCCAGAGGTGACATGACATCGACATCATTGTCTTATATACATCCTCTGACTTAAATTTGGTAAGCATTTTAGTGCTTTGCTCTAATGTATTACACCTTTCATTCTTGAAACTATACCACACTCTAATTATGTGATCTGCAGTGTTTTTGTGCATTCTGTTTCTCAATTTGTCTTTTGCCGTATTCATTATGAAGAATGCTCTCTCCACATTAGCATTGAAGAATGGCAGGCTCAAAATACTTGCTAATAGTCCAGAATTTTCGCTCTCCAGCAGCATCTTCAAGGGCTGGCACCCTACCCTAAAATACTGAATTAACCTTGTACCATTGTTGGAAGGGAAAATTCGCCTTAGATCCAAAGCGCTGTGAACATTGTCAGCTCCAAGCAGTTCTTTAAAATTTGGCATTATATCCCCCACATCAGGCCGGCATAATTAACAAAGAAATGATAAGCACCGCTTTTTTATAACTATTAAATCACTTGGTCGCTATCACCTGTCGCATCACTGTAACTAGATCCTAAACCGATCCACTGAAAATTCATCGCGTAATCCCTGAAATTGCAGCCTGTCAAATCTTGTCTCTTGACATCAATTGGTCGTCCTGGGGAACTAAAATTGACAGATAGTTCAGCAGCAAAGTACGTAGCTCTGATAACAGCTTAAGAGGTTCAACATTATCAGACAAACATGCGATTACAATCGGAGATTGCTTTTGGTCAGTGTTTCAAAACTATTAAATATAATTTATCGAATTCTGACAATCGCATAAGACATAATTGATGACCGTTATAGCATCTTTCTTTATCCTTGGCCAATTTAAAGTGAAGTTCTAAAGCATCCCATTGATCTAAAATTTTAATAATGGCTCCTATGCGAGCCAGCCAGCGCGTCCCTGACAACTTATCTATTTTGAGCAGTTTCTTTCCGGTCAGTGTTTCATGCAGCAGAGAATATTCAATATGTCGCTTGGTACTGCTCGAAAACCAGTTGTGGATTTCTCTTATGATGTACTCTAAACGCGAAGGTAATACTTTGCAAGCGTTTTCTGCAGAAATATGCAATGAGTGTGACACCCATTTGACAGTGGTAAGACGGGGCAGAGATTCCTTCAGATTTGAAGAGAATTAATGATGCTCTCTTGCCATTATATTAGGTTCGTCCACACCTATTCCTATTAACGTACTTAAATAAAGGCCATCTGTAGCTAGTTGCTTTTTAAACGCATTCCGCAAAGAGTCATCACCACCACCTTCATTTTCAACAGTCTATAAAACATCGTTATTACCTTTTTCGTGTTTTGACTAAAATAACACACAATAATGCACAACATTTTCTTGGTGTCAGTCGACGTACTCTCATCTATTGTCATCGAATAAGCACTATCACCAATGTCTTCAAAGAGATCCTCCAGCAAACATGGTGAAATCACATTAGTAATCAGCCCTGCACATTTGGCGTGGTGCAACTTCATTCCACTGAGAACAGTAGATGACTTGTCCAAAGTTGGCAACAGATCTCCTTGATAGTCTACTGATGATACCAAACACTGCTCCGCAATGAATGCCGCCATTTTCACCTCTGCAATTTTTCTTACTCTTGGTAGTATATTTGCAACATAAAACGTTTTAATTTTGTGTTGCTGCAACCGACTTGTGAAAATTTGAGGGCCTGTAAATGCCTCCTACAATTCGCATGGTTAGACAAATCTTTTTTATATGCTTGTAGTGTACATTTGCACAATTTGCAAAATGATTTGGTTTCATCGCCTTTTGGTCGAGTGAAAGACACTGAAACAAATATCAAAACTGACGTTTTAGTAATTACGCAGAAACGATCACTTTTTATTTAATGGACTCTAGGTTTTCCCAAAAAAATCGAAGTCGTTTTTGTTGAACGCTTATCCTCTTAATTTATTTAAACGATGTCAAAAACACTTGTAAATAAAATTTCGTAAACGAAGTACCGCGGTAGCCGAGCCGTCTTGTACTAAAACCTGTCAATACTTGCTAAGTAAGGCGACCGCGCAGTATTCCGTTGAAGTGTTTGTAAGCAATTTTTAACACTGTTAGTAAACGGATTGTTGTCAATCCGTGAACAGGTCAGTGCAATTACAATGTGCCCAGTGGTGCTGGCACCGTAAATTACGCTACATGCTTCCGCGAAAGCAGAATTCATGCACGGAAGTAAAAAAAATCGCTGAAATGCTGTTCGTAAACGGAACTGAGAAATCGTCACAGGTATTGACGTGTTTAATAGAGATTCTAACTGCAGCAATTGTGTACACTTATCGCAAGGAAAGGAAACAATACTAATTACTTTGAACTCCAACAAAGTATCACTGCAGACAACAATGACTACCTAACACAGTACTGTCAGCTAGCTAATGTTGGCTGCAGCCAGAAACGAATGACTATCCGCCAAAGCCGTCCGACTTTTGCAGACTTTGCCGACTCGAGACTTGGGACTGGTCTGGTATCTAAAAGTTAATGCACTGTACCTAGCAGTTATAAAATGGGTATGTTTGAAATAGACGGCTCAACGCATCAAATAAAAGCTACATTTAGGCACTTGGAAATAATAGTGATGAATTTCGTGCAAGTAAGTTCTCGATTCAAAGAATTCGTACAGAATGACGGAAAGAGGGTGCGGAAGCCATAAAAGGTAATTTCCAAAACGAGGTACCAGATGTTGTAACTGTTCACTGGGATGGTAAGCTGTTGCCTGCCTTGCACGATCTGAAATCAAAAGAAGAATGTCTTCCAATAGTTAACTTCTTCCTGGAATAAAGAAAACTTATTGCTGCGCCAAGGCCGGAAAGCTCTTCAGGATGCCAAAGAGGCGCAAGCTGTTTGTTACGCGGTTATAGACTGACATGTCGAAGATAAAGTGCACATTCTTTGTTGTGATACTACAGCTTCAAATACGGGTCATATCCATTAATCAGTTGTACCTGTGTGCTTGTTGGACAAAAATTTAACAGACATACAGTTATTTTTGCTCGCCGCCATCACGTGTGTGAATTGGTGTTAAAAAGCGTGTTCGAAGTAAAATGACGACAAATCCTGACTTCCCATTGTTGAAAAAGTTTCGAGATTACAGGAAAAGTACCGATCAAAATTAACATAGTCCTGTGAAGAAAAGCTCGGTTTACATCTGACTGTGTTCGAAATTGACAGTCTGCTTGTGTTTTACTGAACTGAAATGACTAGAGAATTAGAGATCCAGGTTCAATACACCAAGCTAGATGGAAGGCGAGAGCTATTTATTCCGTAAAAATATCATTAGTTTGCGTTCAGCACAAAATTAAAAGCAAGGATAAAGCAGCAGCGCTGTTGGAAACATTTGCCGGTTCATTGTGACATTCTGCGTCAAGCTATGGATTGAATCTATTTTGGCAGTAAAAGCACCGTACCAAGGACGTTAGGTAGGCTTACGCAAAAAATGATAAAAGCATCTCGAAACAACTTTACAGAAGAAAGACCAGTATTTATGGTAACTTGATTGATAAAGTTTCTGTCTTTTCACTGTTTGACGATGACGTGAATCAATAAATAAAGCAAGAAAAGGTTGAAAATTTAACAAAAGAGAATTTATCAACCCATGGTAAATACTACATGCCGTCGAAGGGATAACTTTGAGTTTAATTCTGCTGTAAGTTAAATAAGTAAATATAGAAGTTGTCTCTTTAGTTTTCAGTTTAGAACACTATATTATTAAGTTAGTTTCTCTTTTTTTATTTTACAAAAATGTACCTACGAATTCTTTCGGGTCAGAGGCAAGTCATCATTCGATCGTCTTAAAACTGATGACGGTTTTTCTCTACTAATCCTCTATCTACTATGTGGCCAAAAAACGCTTTTTTCAAGAGGCCAGAAAGAAACAGTGAAGTTATTGCAAGACCAATACTTAATTATAGAAGTTTAGGTGTCGCAATCCGCAAACGCACCTCTTCAACCATACAGTTCCCCCCATCCACACATAAAGATTACAGGTTTCGATTTTTGGTAACTTTTGGAAAAAAACGTACAATGAGAAATCGTGTATTACAGAAGACTATTCTGAAATTCTGCTTACTATCTTTCACACCTACAAAACTGTAAATCACAAATCTCTCTTTATTTCCTCAAGGGAGAAATAAAAATTTGTATCAGGCATTGCATGGGCTGCTAGCTTCGGCTAGCAATGTTTGAACACACAGTGACCTCGATATGTGTTATGCTTATAGCTATATCTTGCAGCGATCGATATGAATCTAATACCAAACACCAGCATATCTATAAAACTAAGTAACTATGTGTTATTTGAGCTAAAATATCAGAGATGACATTAGTAGTATGGTTACGCAAAATAATACTTCCCCAAAATATTTCCCCTTACTTTTCATTTCACCAAAAAAATTTTTTCCCCAAAACGGCGAAAAAATCACAACATGGAGATACTGAGCTTGGCCGATCAGCAGGGCCACCGATTGGTGTCATGTGAAGGCCGCTTTTGGAAATGGTGGCCTAGTTAGCGTTGCCAATTTAACGGCTTTGTCACTAGATTAAGCGATATATTGACATCAACAACGACATTTTAAAACTGTTTAGCGACAAAATTTATGTAGCGACTTTTCTGGCAACTTTTTAAACTGCATTTCTTCAACTACTATATGCAGTTTCTCTTGTGAATATATATGCTCTACCTCTTAGTGCTGTCGGAAATTGCTAACCAAACTCGAAAAAAAAAAACAGCTTTTGATACCTCAAAAAGCTAGAGCAAGGCACTCTGAAATCGCCGTTTCTCCCGTGCCACATCGAAACTGTTCGGGTAGTTTAGAATCGGTAGTTGTCTACTGTCATTTGGAAGTGTTCGGTTAATTTGGTATGACTCAAGAGTATTTGTGCAATATTTGGGTAGAGTGGGATGGCTCAAGTGTATTTTTGCATAATATATTTATTTATCTGGGTTGCGTTGTGTATGGTGAGTGAATACAGTGTGATGTAATGGACTTCCCAGTGAAGAAAAAGTGTTGCGTTCAAAAATACAAAAAAGAGGGGGAGACTAAACCTGAATTTAAAGGATGGCTGAAACCAGTTCCTGGAAATGATATTAAAGTTTTATCTCGCTACTACCATACTGAATTTTATGCTAAACTTAGAGATATAAAAAAACACGTGAAACCAAGAAACATAAAACGAGACTTGACATAAAATCGGCACAGAAAACGTGGCCAGTACAAAAAATGGACATAATAAGACCTTCCATTAAAGCCTGATTAAAGCAGAAACATCACTTACATTGTTCACTGCTAAACTTACTCGGTTTTGATTGTGGAACATCTGGGAGAATTGTGTAAAAATATATTTCCTGACTCTAAATCCATCACGGACTTACACTTACATCGAACGAAGAATTCAAACATAATACGTGAAGTACTTTCCAGCTGATCTCGGCAACAAAAAATTTAGTCTGCTGATAGATGAATCCACTGACGTACGTGTTTTAAAACGTCTAGGAACTGCAGCGGACCACAAAAACAATTTGTGCCTTCATTTTTATCGCTTACTCCCGTCGAAAAAGCCTATGCGAAATATCTGGACGATACAATCGAAGAAATATTAGAAGACCCAACCTGGAAATTGAAAATTTGACTGGAATAAATAGGTACAGACATCGCTTCCGAAACCTGTGCCAGCAAGTTGAACTTATCTGACGACCGTATCAAATTGGTAAGTAAACGATGCATTGACTTCACAATAAAGCTTATGAAAGAAGTACAAAATAAGACTCCCACACAGCCACACAATATCGAAATTTTAACGAAGTTGAACAAGTTGTCTGTAAGAGAAGTTTTGCGAACTAAAGCAAGTACTCATGAAGTCACAGACCTAGCAAAATAACTGGAATAAAATGTTATCAACGTATTGTAAAAAATCTCGTAGCAATGGTATATCAATTTCATTCTGTGCAAAACATCAAGAATACAGTTGATTTTTGGATTGAAGTTCAATCATATAAAGATGCTGAAATCGAAATCTGTTCAAAGAATTGTGTACTCTTGCATTTACTGTTTTGTCATTGCCACATTCAAATGCAGAGAGAGAACTAATTTTTAGCGCCATGAATATGGTCAAATCAAAACTTTGCGATCGCCTTGGCTTACTTCATTGAATTCTATTTTGATGATCAAAAACATCTTTAAAATAATTAATTAAAATGTTTTTACTGTGAATCACCAATAACTGTACTAAGACTTATTGGGGCCAACAGATCATACACGTTTAGGAGTAAAGATGGTAGTAAACACTACCATCAGCTTCAACATTGGTGCAACTTCAACACCGTTTAGTCTGTTTAATTGACATTTCCGAAGATGATGACGAATAAACAGTTTTTGGGTCCTTTTCTTCGATTAATTTAAAAGACATTCCTAATTGATATACATACGAGCAAAAAATTCTTAAGTAATGAAATTATATTTTTGTGGTTCCATTCGTCAATCCCATCAAATTATTTTAACGACATCTAGCGACTTCTCGCCTTCAGTCTAGCGACATTTAGTTCAATCCTGTTGGCAACACTGGGCCCAGTGGCTTTTGCGCCACAGATAGTGGCAGTCCGCTTGTTGAGAGCCACAGAAGCTCTCTGGCTCTGCACATCTGCAGGCGCCCATTTCAACCAATACTGCGAAGCGCTGGCCTGTGGTCCCTTGAAGGGCGTGAGAGAATTAGACAAGAGACCTCCACCCCATCGGACTCCATGACGGAATCGGAAAAAGGCGGCGCCGCGCGAGAGGCAGAACTCAGCTGCCCAGTGCGGCGACAAAGCAGCCGCTTCTCTTTGTAGCAATACACCGCCCCGCGCCAAAATGCGTGTAGCGTCGGTGCGCTGCAGGAAACGCTTTTCGGTGGCCTTGTGTAGTGGCAGTCTTCTTCCCAAAGTAGCAAAGCTAGACACGCAACATACTAATTCCTCCTCCACACATCTCGCACTACAAAATCAGAGTTTCTTTTTCCCAACGCTCTTGTCTCAGCGCGTCATTTGCATACTACTGTAGATGGTTCCAATCTCTTTCTTTCCCCTACTTTTTTTACCCTCTGCAGCTTCTTCTAGTACAGGGTTTCCCAAACTTTGTTCCGCGGGAAGTGAATAAGTGCTCCGCAACAAACTGTTAATAGTATTTGATATTTTGACGATACTAATAATCAAAACAAATTTTTTTTAGTATTTCTATGGTAATAGTTACGACTTAAAATTGAAGTAATCACCGAATAAAACAAGTTTTTGTCATTTTTATAAAATTATTTGACGTTTAAAATAAACAAGGTGTTGCATCAAATTACCTAGATTGCTCTAGTACCATGGAGGTTATTCCCTGATGTCTCAACATACGTCGTATCTTCCTGTACCTTATTGTTAAGCGTTTTCCATACGTTCCTTTCTTCACCGATTCAACAAGGAATTCCCCATTCCTTATCTTAACAGTTCACCTAATTTTCAACACCCTTGTGTAGCACCACATCACAAATACTTCATTTTCATCTGTTCCGTTTTTCCCACAGCCCTGGATTCATTACAACACAATGAGGTGCTCCAAATGAACGTGTTCTCGAAATCTCTTCCTCAAGTAAGTTTCATCATTTCTTCAGTGCGCTGTGTCCTACTGCAAGTTTTATAGCGAATTCATTATGTGTCGAGCCTGTCTTCTCTAACGGGATAAACAACTCTTCCATTGTTGCTTTCTGTGGAGGCTGTTCGAGAGCGAAACGCTATGAGGCTTATCCCGGACACTCGTGTTTTCACCTTTAAAATGTTTCTGCTGCCGCCCGCGCAGGCACTTTACGTCTGAAGTGAATTTCAGCAGCACATTGTTCCCACTTTAACAAGAAATTCAATGACAGCACACTGTCGAAGCGAAAAATTAATGTCGGCCATTTTGGAAGTACTGCTTGTGATCACGTGATAGACGCTAACTAAGTCACAATATGGAAAAATAATGTGTTAAGTCTGTAAGTTACGATCCTGCGATCGTTTTTGTTACGTTGGTAGCATTGAAATTCTACTATAGGTTAATCACGACTTTCAGTGTGGCCCTCGTAAATATAAATAATAAGAGTCCAGGCGCAAAATGATGTATGTTCTAAAATATTGCGGAACTGTGGACGCAAGAAAACAGAAAATAAGTAAGTTCAAAGGAATAGTTGTCAGACTTTTGAAGTACTCTTGTGGGCAGGCTGTTTCTCCTAAGACATCTGGGGTGAACGTATGTGTGATCAACAACTAAATTTTTCACTTGATCTGTTAACAATGTAAAGCAAACAACATCTATCGACAATACTGTGACGTAAGTTAGTAATAGTGCACAGCAGTTGATATGGGAATAGAACACGTAAATAAAACTCTTGCCAGTTTGTAATACGTAAATCAATTTTATACGCGAGTATTACATCGAAAATATTCTTCAACCGTTAAAAAACACACAACCTTAATGTCACTGACTGAATACTGCCAGTGTTTTACAAATACTGAAAAATCTTGCACGCATAAACCTAAACAGAGCTATTATTGTCAGTTAAAAACTCTCATCATCCTCAGACATTAAAGGCAGCTTTTGTTCATGTAGCTCTGTCCCTCGTCTCCTTACCATTTGGGGGTGGTTTATGGCGGCCAACCGTACCGCATTCTGTGGGATCATCTCGCAATGGTATTTGTAATTAACAAGAAAGTCCCGCAAAACTAATAATACTTCCTGCAAGTCCCGCATTCCGGTAATTATCACATTCCACCAGTCACATTCCTTCCAGATGCTGTAGAAAATATTAATCAGCTTATCAACATTCAATCTCTGTGTGACTACGTGCAATAGCATTCGTTGTCAATTGCAAATAAAAGAGAAAGAAATATAGGATAATAATATTTTACACAAAGTGAAAAAGCGCCGCGTAAACTGACATATTAGTCCGTTAGTTCTACGAGTGGGATGTTCTGAGGAAGTTATCTGACTTTGCTTGGAGTGTAAGTGTGAGAGGGAAAATGCTGACACTGACGCCAGCAAGCTGCGGTTTCGCGTGCCTCGTACCTCGCAGGGCCTATCGAATAAACTTCACTCAGATGTAACATGTATAAAAAGAAAAATGACTGCAAGCACTATGGGACTTAACATCTAAGGTGATCAGTCCCCTGGACTTAGAACTACTTATACCTAACTAACCTAAGGACATCACACACATCCATGCCCGAGGCAGGATTCGAACCTGCGGCCGTAGCGGTCGCGCGGTTCCAGACCGTAGCGCCTAGAACCGCTCGGCCACTCCGGACGGCTGACATGTATTCTTGAAAGTGAATCATAAAGGCCATCATCTTGAAACGTGGTACTTATTAATAGAAAAGAAAATGAAACTGAATTAAGGGTGTTGTATACATAGAGTAAATATCTCTGGGGTGAGCATTCACATGCGCAGAACAGACTTTGTGTTGTCAACATACATTGCCGGCCTGGACACGTGTTCTCGGGACGTCATGTGTTTGTCCGTATAGCGCCCTGTATATCTGGAATGTCACTACATCCGTAGTACAGATGGATTCTTTTCGTACGTGTCGTGGATTATTTGTATATGTTGCGCAGACATTTTAAGAGTATCCACTTGATACCGAGAATAAACCAGCCACGTAACCTTTGAGGGCAAGTGATATTGCATTCTGCTTCTTTGTGATAGGTGTCATATTTCAGATGGACTCGATCTTTGGTAGTTTTCGGTATGATACGGCACTTTATAGTATTACAGAGCCTGACGTACATTTTTGCAGTGATAGTCTTGCGAAACGACTTGACAGTACGCTAGTACTTTTGCATGTGTCCGAAAAACACCTAATTTGCCACACATTAGCGATTATATTCCTGCTAATTCGTTTATTTCTGCTATTTCTGCTTATTTATTTTCTCGTTTTTGAGACCTAAAGCACAATTTTTCTTACTTGTGACACTTTCAAGTATTTATTTAACGCATTTTACGTACTTGCTCCCAATTTATTTAATAAATAGTAGACTGTGTAATCTACATACATAATCGACAAGTCTCTGATAAATGCATGGAGGATAGTATTTGCTGAAACAACTAACCATTTCCTTTCCTGTTCCACTAGCAAATTTACGAGAGGAAGCGATTGTTTGTAAGCTTTTGTACCAGCCGTAATATCTATTATAGAGTCATAAAATCGTTGAAAAATAGGTCTACAGAATCAAGCCTTAATTGTAATGCATCTAGAAATTTTTAACGTATACAGTGTCTCTTACTAATACGATAACTAAAATTAGAGCTACATGCTATGTACGCATGAAAAGTTACTTTCACTCATTTCACATATTTTTCTTTGCATCCGTAGCAACAACAGTAATTCACCATCGCTATTACACTATCAACAAACGGTGAAATACAAAAAAAACTTCAAACGCTGCGGAAAGCACACACACACAGCGAAGTCCCGAAAACACGTGACAATCCTGGTTTAATGTTGACAACATGCGCAGAACACAATGCTCACTCCAGAGATATTTGCTCTATGGTTGTATACAACGCAGTTAGCATTAGAAAAATAGCGAACACTGTTAGATCACAGAGGTTGGCAGCGATCTGAAAAACAAGACCTTCAACGCGAAGCGATTGTTTGGGGTTCAAATTAGCCTGCGTCGTGACACATGTTAACTTGTGTCCCTTCAGTTACTTGAAGTAATCTGCGTGTTTTACTTTGCAATGCCGCCGACAGCGAGAAAACGAAGTTGTAAATTACTGTACGACATACAAAAAGAATTCTTTTTCTTTCATAAGTGTTCAACACATTCTGAAGTATAGCTCAATATATGTAAAGGGATGTTTTCCGTCGCCCACGGGCAAACACGATACACAATGGCGTTTAACATGTGACGAGCACGAAAAATCGCTGACCGCTGCAAGTACATCGTCATCAATGTCAATTTACTTCCGTCACGAAAAATAGGCAACCAAGAACTTGCAAGAGCCGAAGGTTTGTGGGCCTTGCACGCGACAAGTGACAATCGCAATTTTATATCGATGAAGTGACTTCTAAATTAATTCAAAATGTATTTGAAAAGAAGCTTTGCTGCGGAAAAACTAAGTGTGGGGCAACTATAAAGAGTGTGATTGGGCCACATTTTCGAAACAGTCTAAAGACAGAACTTAATGAGGTCCCATTTATATTTGCAGATGTTTTGACCATAAATACGTCAACATATTTCCAATGCAATTACTGTTCTTTCATCTTACAACTAGAATTAATGTCAAAATATTAGATATCCTGAATAAACCTGGCGAAACTGCAGACATTTTATATTATTCTCTAAGTGACATTCTTGAAACGCACAATATTGAAGAGAACGGGGTTAAAATTTATGCTAATAATGCCAATATAAATTTTGGAGTTCAGTGTGACGTACAATGTGACGTTTTCTTCAAACTTCAAGAGGACTTAGAAGGAAAAATGGTCAGTATCGGGTGTGCAGCACACATTGAGCACAACACTATACAAATATAAGCAGATTTGTTACCAGTGGACGTCGACTACATTGATATGAAGATATATTAGTACTTTCATATATGCATAGTGCGTGTAGAAGCTCTCAAAGATTTTTGCGAATAGGCAGAGACACAGTACAAAAGAATTTTGGCATATAGTAAAGCAAGATAACTTGCACTTAAGCCTACTGTTAAGACAATCTTGCAAATGTATGTACCATTGAAGGCTTACTTTTTATTATAAGAAAAATTCCAACTGTACTACATGTATTCTTCTTTAAAGAATGCTCGGAGCTGTGGCTGAAATTCATACATGTTTAAGCTGCATTATTTAACGATTGCGTGACAATGATGGAAGGAGACATTTATTTACTTATTTATGTAGCTTACGGCATGACACTCTACATTGGGAACAGCATAAAAGAGAATATACATTGTTAAAATGTAGGACACAAACATAATAAAATAATATAAATTGAACATTGGCTCATAACAATAAAAGTATAACTGCATTAGAAAACAATAAGATTGCATAAAGTTCAGATTCCAGTATTTTTAGCAATCACAATTCCACTTAGATTCTGCAGCCACTCCACAGCTTGTGGTGGAAGTCCTCATTAGTGCCCCTCAGTGGACACCGGCTGACAATGTGGTGGATGGTATGTTCTTTGGCACCAAAGTCGCACCCCGGGTCAGGTCTTAAGTCCCATCCGTACATCGAGAATCTGCATCGGCCATGACCAGTCCGTATTCTGTTCAGTATTACCCAGATTTTCCTTCGGAGCCGAAAGCCCGCTGGACGGTTGGGAGTCTCTACTAGATTCTGCCGTCTTGGACTGGGTCTGTTTCTCCAGTCTGTTCGCCAGATTTTAACGCCATTGTAGTTATGGCTCAGAAGTTGCTGTGCAGGCTTCACAGGAGGATTTCTGGATTTGCGTCTTCTAAATTCAGTAAGGTACTGTTGGATTGGCAAGGCTGTATTACTGGAGATCTTTTTAAACTCTCTTATGAGTATGTTGCATCGTCGCATATAAGGCGGTTCGATGTTACTGAGGAGTGGTATCCCGTAGAGTGGGGTGGTTTTAATAGCTCTAGCAATTATTCGCATCGTCTGATGTAGCAGCACATCTACTTTTCCCACGTGCGGGCTGTTTAGACACACCGATGCGCAGTATTCAACTGTTAAGTAGACCAAACTTATAGCGGTGGTACGGAGTGTATCTGCACTATCTCCCCAGGTCGTTTCCGCTAATTTGTGGAGGATGTTGTTTCGGGATTTCAGTTCTGTGGCCATGTTTGATAGATGTTTTTTTATAAGAGAGAGTACGATCCATTGTTACGCCCAGATATTTTGGACTGGAATTGTAAGGAAGCGCAGTATCATTCAGAGATATCTGTAGAGGTGTTCTAGCCAGCCTGTTATTTAGGTAGAAGCAGCAGGTCTCCGTTTTAAGTGCGCTTGGGATTAGTCGCCATCAATTCCAGATCTTGGGTGAGAGTCTGTTCAAGAGCAGTCATATTAGAATGTTGGCAAGCAAGAGTGATTCATCTGCGTACGTAAATGGGAGGAGACAAAATTAGCTTTACAGAAATTTTAAAATTCACATCACAGCTTTACAGAAGTTTCTCACTTCTTTGTAGAACTGTAAAACAAGTATACAAACCGCTTAGAAACGATTACATTCCTCTGAGCATACGAAATGAGCTAATTAAGCTTGTGAAGAGAGGGAAAATCGACAGAAATTATTTCAGGGGGCATATACGCAACTTCTATCATAACTGTATCCAGTACCTACAGAAATATATTCATCAGTACAGTGAATTCGAAACATATAATTGGATTGAGGTAAAACAACGCCTGCAGTGTGCTGACGTAGAGCAGGTTTACAAACATTTACGGTGCAGATAACCTACGACGGCAACGATAATAGCACAAGGTAACTTATTCGGTAAAGTAAGCTGCGTCGCAGATTGCACGGACCACAGCGTCGTGAAGTGATGGGGAGAGATGAAAAGCAGTATAGAGCAAAAGCGGTTAGAGGTGTTCGAAAAGCTGAATAAACGACAAATACCACGTAAAAACTGTCTGACCATCGTCTAGTATCTACTCTGTTTACTACATAATGAGTATTTCGTTGATGATTGCCGTACGGATATCGGAAAAATCATCACTCGCAGTTGCAACGCTACGTTCAATGGTAAATACAAAATTTAGTACGGTAACTTGTGAAAATTTTTATGGAATTCTAAATCAATACCCTAGAATTTATCAAATAATGTCACTCATGTCAGAAACATTAATTTAAAAATAAATGAACACATCAGTCATTACGTTTCATTTCTAATTTCAGCGAAATCGATACACTCAGTAACTTAGCCTCAGTTCCTACCCACATCCACAAAATGCCCAGCAGCGTAATTTTTGCAAAGTTGTCTCCCTACTGTACTTCCTACAGTTAATTCTACTGTAATTCTAGTTATAACACTTCGTAACATGGTGTTCTGGGACTGCTACTCGACTTTTTTCCCTAGGGTTCTGTCGTCTGAGATGTTTCATATGAAGCTGGTTCGTTGTATTAGATCTCCAGTTAATTTAGATTTTCTTCTCTGTACCATATTAACCAACGCCCTTTTCTCTTTAATCAACTTAGTATCCGTTCAATATATTTGGCATCGTTCCAGGATGTTTTTGTGGCTCTTCTCCATATCTGTATTGCTTCTAATTTTTTCTTGTTCACCCAGAGGCCACTTTTCGCAACAATAACTTTAAATGCTCCAAAAAGGAATATATTTTTGTTTCTATGTTAGCGTGATTGTTTGTTGATAAATTCCTCTTATCGCTAAAGGCTTGTTTAGTTATTGCAATTCTCCTTTGATATGAAAAAAATGAAATGATCGTATGGCATTGTTGACGGGGAGGCCCCATACGGGGAAGTTGGGCCTCCGTATTGCAAGTTCTCATTAGTTGACGCCACTTCGGCGACTTGCGTGCGACAATGATGATGAACAAAACACAACACCCAGTCATCACGAGGCAGAAAAAATCCCTGAGCCCGACGGGAATCGAACCCGAAACCCCGTGCGCGGGAAGGGAGAACGCTACGGCAATACCACGAGCTACGGACTCTGTTAATATCCATTATACAGGGTGATTCAAAAAGAATACCACAACTTTAGGCATTTAAAACTCTGCAACGACAAAAGGCAGAGCTAAGCACTATCTGTCGGTGAATTAAGGGAGCTATAAAGTTTCATTTAGTTGTACATTTGTTCGCTTGAGGCGCTGTTGACTAGGCGTCAGCGTCAGTTGATGCTAAGATGGCGACCGCTCAACAGAAACCTTTTTGTGTTATTGAGTATGGCAGAAGTGAATCGACGACAGTTGTTCAGCATGCATTTCGAACGAAGTATGGTGTTAAACCTCCTGATAGGTAGTGTATTAAACGTTGGTATAAACAGTTTACAGAGAATGGGTGTTTGTGCAAAGGGAAAAGTTCTGGATGGCCGAGAACGAGTGATGAAAATGTAGCACGCATCCAGCAAGCATTTGTTCGCAGACCAGGAAAATCGACTCGCAGAGCAAGCAGAGAGCTGCAAATTCCATAATCAACTGTATGGAGAGTCCTACGAAAAAGGTTAGTTATAAAACCTTATCATCTGAAATTGGTTCAATCACTGTCTGCAGCTGATAAGATTAAAAGAATCGATTTCTGTGATTTTATCCTTGCTCAAATGGAAACAGATGAATCTTTCGTTTCAAAGATTGTGTTTAGTAATGAAGCAACTTTCCACACTAACGGGAAAGTCAACCGTCACAATGTCTGTATATGGGGCACTGAGATTCGGCGGGAAACAACTCAGTATGAACGTGACTCGCCTAAGGTGAACGTTTTCTGTGCCATTTCAGCCAATAAAGTTTTTGGTCCCTTTTTCTTCGAAGGTGCTACTGTAACTGGACTACAGTATCTGGAGATGTTTGAGAATTGGCTGTTCCCTCAGCTCGAACAAGAAGCACAACAATTCATATTTCAGCAGGATGGAGCGCCACCACGTTGGCACTTATCTTTCGGTTACTACCTGAACGTAAACTACCCGAGGCGATGGATCGGCCGCCAGGCAGCCCGTGACAGAGCACTTCATCACTGGCCTCCAAGAAGCCCTGATCTTATCCCCTGCGATTTTTTCTTATGGGGGTATCTTAAGGATATGGTATTTCAGCCACCTCTCCCAGCCACCATTGATGATTTGAAACGAGAAATAACAGCAGCTATCCAAACTGTTATGCCTGATATGCTACAGAGAGTGTGGAACGAGTTGGAATATTGGGTTGATATTGCTCGAGTGTCTGGAGGGGGCCATATTGAACATCTCTGAACTTGTTTTTGAGTGAAAAAAAACCTTTTTAAATACTCTTTGTAATGATGTATAACAGAAGGTTATATTATGTTTCTTTCATTAAATACACATTTTTAAAGTTGTGGTATTGTTTTTGAATCACCCTGTACAGTCTAAGACAAAAAAAGAAAATCTGCCTATCACGAAGGAGTTGCGCAAATTGCTCAAAAATTGATATTCATACAGGTATCTACGGAAAAATGTGGACGATGGATGGATGTTTGACGGTGCAGCGAAGTGCAGTTTTACTGCACAGCTGGCGAGGATATTAAGCAGGGGATATGTCGATGCCAGGGCATAAAGTTTCTGTGACTTTCATTCCGTGTACTCGGTTGTTAACAATGCCGGCGGGCACATGCGTGAACAATATACACAAATATTAGCATTTGAGAGAGGAAGGAAGGTAGTTGTGCCATAAAGAAGCCGGTTGAAGTAATCTGCGAATGGCTCAACATTTGAATAGGAACGATGCCATTGTTCGACAATGCCGGTAGAAATCGGTGAACCACGGCTGAAAACAGGGCCAAGAACGAAACAGTCTACCTAGATAGACAACACTTCCTGGCAGATTAAAACTGTGTATCGGACTAGACTCGAACTCGGGACCTTTGCCTTTCGCGGGCAAGCACTCTACCAACTGAGCTACCCAAACACGACTCACGCCCCGTCCTCACAGCTTTAATTCTGCCATCACCTCGTCTCCTACCTTCAAAACTTCACAGATGCTTTCCTGCGAAGTAAAGCTGTGAGGACGGGGCGTGAGTCGTGCTTGGGTAGCTCAGTTGGTAGAGTGCTTGCCCGCGAAAGGCAAAGGTCCCAGAGTTCGAGTCACATTCCAGCACACAGTTTTAATTCTGGAATACCTAGATAAACGACGAACTTAATGATCAGGCAGTCGTCAGAGCCCCAGATTCATCATTATCATCGATCCGACGTGCAACTGGTGCTTCAATGACCACAGGACCATTAACAGGTGGCACACAGAAAGGGGTCTGAGCTTACGGCGCCTGTTGCGTCGACTACCATTGACAAGCCCGGTTTGTGCAGTAGTGTCGGCCACATTCGACCTGGAATCTCATGGACTGTAGTAGGGCCGTCTTCAGTTATGAGTCCCGCTTCCAATTAAGCCCCGATGACAAGCGAGGACGAATCTGGAGACGCCTCGGAAGGCGGTGGGATAACATGACTGTTGTTGTTGTTGTTGTTGTGGTCTTCAGTCCGAAGACTGGTTTGATGCAGCTCTCCATGCTACTATATTCTGTGCAAGCTTCTTCATCTCCCAGTACCTTCTGCAGCCTACATCCTTCTGAATCTGCTTTTTACGCTCCACGCTGTCCTCCAGTACTAAATTGGTGATCCCTTGATGCCTCAGAACATGTCCTACCTACCGATCCCTTCTTCTAGTCAAGTTGTGCCACAAACTCCTCTTCTCCCCAACTCTATTTCATACCTCATCACAAGTTATGGGACCTACCCATCTACTCTTTGGCATTCTTCTGTAGCACCACATTTCGAAAGCTTCTATTCTCTTCTTGTCCAAATTATGCCCTACCAACCGATCCCTTCTTCTAGTTAAGTTGTGCTACAAATTTCTCTTCTCTCCTATTATATTCAATATCTCCTCATTAGTTATGTGATCTACCAATCTAATATTCAGTAATCTCCTATAGCACCACATTTCGAAAGCTTCTTTTCTCTTCTTGTCCAAACTATTTATAGTCCATGTTTCACTTCCTTACATGGCTACACTCCATACAAATACTTTCAGAAACAACATCCTGACACTTAAATCTATACTCGATGTTAACAACTTTCTCTTCTTCAGAAACGCTTTCCTTGCCATTGCCAGTCTACATTTTATAACCTCTCTACTTCGACCGTCATCAGTTGTTAGCAAAACTCATTTACTACTTTAAGCGTCACATTTCCTAATGTAATTCCCGCAGCATCACCCAGTTTGATTCCACTACATTCCATTATCCTCGTTTTGCTTTTGTTGATGTTCATCTTATATCCTCCTTTCAAGACACTTTCCATTCCGTTCAGCTGCTCTTCCAAGTTCTTTGCTGTCTTTGACAGAATTACAACGTCATCGGCGAACCTCAAAGTTTTTATTTCTTCTCCATGGATTTTAATACCTACTCTGAACTTTTCTTTTGTTTCCTTTACTGCTTGCTCAATATACAGATTGAATAACATCGGGGAGAGGCTACAAACCTGTCTCACTCCCTTCCCAACCACTGCTTCCCTTTCATGCCCCTCGACTCTTACAACTGCCATCTGGTTTCTGTACAAATTGTAAATAGCCTTTCGCTCCCTGTATTTTACCCCTGCCACATTCAGAATTTGAAAGAGAGTATTCCAGTCAACATTGTCAAAAGCTTTCTCTAAGTCTACAAATGCTAGAAACGTAAGTTGTCCTTTCCTTAATCCTTTTTCTAAGATAAGTCGTAGGGTCAGTATTGGCTCACGTGTTCCAACATTCCTAAGGAATCCAAACTGAGCTTCCCCGAGGTCGGCTTCTACCAGTTTTTGCATTCGTCTGTAAAGAATTCATGTTAGTATTTTGCAGAACATAACTGTCTCGCGCTATACAGCTGAACAATGTGGAATGGCAGTCTGGGATGCCATTTCATTTCATAGCAGCACCCCTTTGGTTGTCATATGTGGCACGCGTAAAGCACAACGGTTCGTCGACGATACTCTACTTCCCGCCTCGTTGCCCTCTGTGGCAAGTCATCCTGGCCTTTCACTGCAGCACCCTATTGCCAGCTTGTACACTGCGAGAGTGTCTACACCTTGTCTTCGAACTTGCCAAATCCTATCATGGTCAGCAAAATCCCCAATTGAGAACATTTTGAGTATTATGGACAGTGCCTTACAAACAGCCCGCGATTTTGATGATCTAACTTTCCAATTGCAGGGAATTTGGCTCGATATCCCTCAGGAGGATATCCAAAAACTCTATCAATCAGTTCCAAGTCTCCAAGTCTACTGAGTGCTTGCCTTTGGCCAGAGACGGACAGATGCATTATTGAACTGTTCAATTTGTGAAGCTCTCTCTCTTGAATAAATTATCCAGTTTTTCTGAAATTGTAATCATTTGATCCTCTGAACACGTACATACATCACATCTACCGATTTTGTCCCACTCGGATAATTTCTTGTCAGTGTGGTATATATATATATATATATAGGAGAGCCACACCTAACAAAACTCTACAATCTGGTGAGCAAGGTGTATGAGACAAGCAAAATGCGGACAGACTTCAAGAAGAATACAGTAATTGCAATCCCAAAGAAAGCAGGTGTAAACAGATGTATTGCAATTACTGTATTCTTCTTGAAGTCTGTCCGCATTTCGCTTGTCTCATACATCTTGCTCACCAGATTGTAGAGTTTTGTTCTCCTGGAAATTGAAATAAGAACACCGTGAATTCATTGTCCCTGGAAGGGGAAACTTTATTGACACATTCCTGGGGTCACATACATCACATGATCACACTGACAGAACCACAGGCACATAGACACAGGCAACAGAGCATGCACAATGTCGGCACTAGTACAGTGTATATCCACCTGTCGCAGCAATGCAGGCTGCTATTCTCCCATGGAGACGATCGTAGAGATGCTGGATGTAGTCCTGTGGAACGGCTTGCCATGCCATTTCCACCTGGCGCCACAGTTGGACAAGCGTTCGTGCAGGACATGCAGACCGCGTGAGACGACGCTTCATCCAGTCCCAAACATGCTCAATGGGGGACAGATCCGGAGATCTTGCTGGCCAGGGTAGTTGACATACACCTTCTAGAGCACGTTGGGTGGCATGGGATGCTTGCGGACGTGCATTGTCCTGTTGGAACAGCAAGTTCCCTTGCCGGTCTAGGGATGGTAGAACGATGGGTCCAATGACGGTTTGGATGTACCGTGCACTATTCAGTGTCCCCTCGACGATCACCAGAGGTGTACGGCCAGTGTAGGAGATCGCTCCCCACATCATGATGCCGGGTGTTGGCCCTGTGTGCCTCGGTCGTATACAATCCTGATTGTGGCGCTCACCTGCACGGCGCCAAACACGCATACGACCATCGTCGGCACCAAGGCAGAAGCGACTCTCATCGCTGAAGACGACACGTCTCCATTCGTCCCTCCATTCACGCCTGTCGCGACACCACTGGAGGCGGGCTGCACGATGTTGGGGCGTGAGCGGAAGACGGCCTAACGGTGTGCGGGACCGTAGCCCAGCTTCATGGAGACGGTTGCGAATGGTCCTCGCCGATACCCCAGGAGCAACAGTGTCCCTAATTTGCTGGGAAGTGGCGGTGCGGTCCCCTACGGCACTGCGTAGGATCCTACGGTCTTGGCGTGCATCCGTGCGTCGCTGCGGTCCGGTCCCAGGTCGACGGGCACGTACACCTTCCGCCGACCACTGGCGACAACATCGATGTACTGTGGAGACCTCACGCCCCACGTGTTGAGCAATTCGGCGGTACGTCCACCCGGCCTCCCGCATGCCCACTATACGCCCTCGCTCAAAGTCCGTCAACTGCACATACGGTTCACGTCCACGCTGTCGCGACATGCTACCAGTGTTAAAGACTGCGATGGAGCTCCGTATGCCACGGCAAACTGGCTGACACTGACGGCGGCGGTGCACAAATGCTGCGCAGCTAGCGCCATTCGACGGCCAACACCGCGGTTCCTGGTGTGTCCGCTGTGCCGTGCGTGTGATCATTGCTTGTACAGCCCTCTCGCAGTGTCCGGAGCAAGTATGGTGGGTCTGACACATCAGTGTCAATGTGTTCTATTTTCCATTTCCAGGAGTGTAGTAGGGGTCAGTAAAGTGAAGTGGAAAGAAGACAAGGATTTCTAGTTAAATGAGTATAGGATAATATCAACAGCAGCAGAAAATTGTATGACTGGAGCAGGATTCGTTACGAATGGGAAGGTAGGGCAGAGAGTGTGTTTCTGTGAACAGTTCAGTGGCAGGGTTGTTCTTATCAGAATCGTCAGCAAACCAAAACCGACAACGATAGTTCAGGTATACATGTCGATGTCGAAAGGTGTAGATGAAGAGACAGAGAAAGTGTAAGAGGATATTAAAAGGGTAATACAGTATGTAAAGGGGGATGAAAATTAATAGACATGGGGGACTGGAATGCAGTTTTAGGGGAAGGAGTAGAAGAAAAGGTTATAGGAGAATATGGGCTTGGGACAAGGAATGAGATAGGAGAAACACTAATTGAATTCTGTAACAAGTTTCAGCTAGTAATAGCGAATACTCTTTTCAAATATCACAAGAGGAGGAGGTATATTTGGAAAAGGCAGGGTGATACGGGAAGATTTCAGTTACATTACATCATGGTGAGATATAGATTCCGAAATCAAATTCTGTATCGTAAGGCATATCCAGGAGCAGATATAGACATAGATTACAATATAGTAGTCATGAAGAATAGGCTGAAGTTCAAGACAAAGTCAGGCAGAACCAATACGCAAAGAAGTGGGATACGGAAGTTCTACGGAATTGCGAGATACGGTTGAAGTTCTCTAAGGCTATAGATACAGCAATAAGGAATAGCTCAGTAGGGAATACAGTTGAAGAGTAATGGACATCTCTAAAAAGTGCCATCACAGAAGTTGGGAAGGAAAACATAGGTACAAAGAAGGTAACTGCGAAGAAACCATGGGTAACAGAAGAAATACTTCAATTGGTCGATGATAGGAGGAAGCACAAAAACGTTCCGGGAAACTCAGGAACACGGAAATACAAGTCACTGTGCAATGAAATAAATAGTAAGTGCAGGGAAGCTAAGACGAAATGGCTGAATGAAGAATGTGAAGATATGGAGAAAGAAATTATTCTCGGTAGGACAGACTCAGCATACAGGAAAGTCAAAACAACGTTCAGTGACATTAAAAGCAAGAATGATAACATTAAGAGTGCAACGAGAATTCCGCTGTTAAATGCAGAGGAGAGAGCGGATCGGTGGAAAGAATACATTGAAAGCCTCAATGTGGGGGAAGATTTGTCTGATGTGATAGAAGAAGAAACAGGAGTCGATTTAGAAGAGATAGGGGATACAGTATTAGAATCAGAATTTAAAAGAGCTTTGGAGGACTTAAGATCAAATGAGGCAGAAGGGATAGATAACATTTCATCAGAATTTCTAAAATCATTGGGGGAAATGGCAACAAAAGGACTATTCACGTTGGTGTGCAGAATGTATGTGTCTGGCGACATACCAACTGACTTTCGGATAAGCATCATCCACACAGTTCCGAAGACGGCAAGAACTGACAAGTGCAAGAATTATCGCACAATCAGCTTAGCAGCTCAAGCATTCCAATTTCCTTACAAGAATAATATACAGAAGAATGGAGAAGAAAATTGAGGATGCGCTAGATGACGATCAGTTCGGGTCTAGGAAAGGTAAAGGTACGAGAGAGGCAATTCTGACGTTACGGCTAATAATGGAAGCAAGGCTAAAGAAAAATCAAGACACGTCCATAGGATTTCTAGACTTGGAAAAAGCGTTCGACAATGTTAAATGGTGCAAGATGTTCGAAATTCTGAAAAAAGTAGGGTTAAGCTATAAGGAGAGCCGGGTCCTATAAATATGTACAACAGCTAAGAGGGAATAATAAGAGTGGACGACCAAGAACGAAGTGCTTGTATTAAAAAGGGTGCAATACAAGGATGTAGCCTTTCGCCCCTACTGTTCAATCTGTACATCGAGGAAGCAATGATGGGAGTAAAAGAAAGGTTCAGCAGTGGAATTTAAATTCAAGGTGAAAGAATATAAATGGTACGATTCGCTGATGACATTACTATCTTGAGTGAAAGTGAAGAAGAATTACATGATCTGCTGAACGGAATAAACAGTCTAATGAGTACGAAGGTAATGAGAAGTAATGGAAATGGGAACAGCGAGAAACTTAACATTAGGATTGATGATCAAGAAGTAGATGAAGTTAAGGAATTCTGCTACCTAGGCAATAGAATAAACAATTACGGGTGGAGCAAGGACCACATGAAAAGCAGACTACCAATGGCAAAAAGCGCATTCCTGGCCAAGAAAGTCTACTAATTTTAAATATCGGCCTTCATTTGAGGAAGAAATTTCTGAGAATGTACGTCTGGAGTACAGCATTGTACGGTAGTGAAACATGGACTGTGGGAAACCGGAACAGAAGAGAATCGAAGCATTTGAGATGTCGTGCTACAGACGAATGTTGAAAATTAGGTGGACTCATAAGGTAAGGAATGAGGAGGTCCTGCGCAGAATCAGAGAGGAAATGAACATGTGGAAAACACTGATAAAGAGAAGGATAGGACATCTGTTAAGACATGAGGGAATGACTCCCATGGTACTAGAGGGAGCTGTAGAGGGCCAAAATTGTAGAGGAAGACAGAGGTTAGAATACATCCAGCAAATCATTGAGGACATAGGTGGCAAGTGATACTGTGAGATGAAGAGGTTAGCACAGAAGAGGAATTCGTGGCAGGCCGGTTCAAACCAGTCAGAAGACTGATGACCAAAAAAAGTCTAGGGACCGATGACCTCAGCAGTTTGGTCCCTTAGGAATTCACACAGATTTGAACATTTGCACATATTCATATGGCAGTAGTATCGCGTACACAAGGTTTAAAAGGGGAGTGCAATGGCAGAGCTGTTATCTGTACTGAGGTAACGTATGTAAAAAGGTTTTAGTCGTGGTTATGACTGCATGGCGGGAAGTAGCAGCGTTTTAATGCGGAATGGCAGTCGGAGCTAGACGCATGTGACAGTCCATTTCGCCGGCCGCGGTGGCCGAGCGGTTCTATGCGAAGCAGTCCGGAACCGAGCGACTGCAACAGTCGCAGGTTCGAATCATGCCTCGGGCATGGACGTGTGTGATGTCCTTCGGTTAGTTAGGTTTACGTACACTACTGGCCATTAAAATTGCTACCCACGAAGATGACGTGCTACAGACGCGAAATTTAACCGACAGGAAGAAGATGCTGTGATACGCAAATGATTAACTTTTCAGAGCATTCACACAAGGTTGGCGCCGGTGGCAACACGTACAACGTGCTGACATGAGGAACGTTTCCGTACGATTTCTCATACACAAACAACAGTTGACCGGCGTTGCCTGGTGAAATGTTGTTGTGATGCCTCGTGTAAGGAGAAGAAATGCGTGCCATCACGTTTCCGACTTTAATAAAAGTCGGATTGTAGCCTATCGCGATTGCGGTTTATCGTATCGCGACATTTCTGCTCGCGTTGGTCAAGATCCAATGACTGTTAGCAGAATATGGAATCGGTGGGTTAAGGAGGGTAATACGGAACGCCGAGCTGGATCCCAACGACCTCGTATCACTAGCAGTCGAGATGACAGGCATCTTATCCGCACGGCTGTAACGGATCGTGCAGCCACGTCTCGATCCCTGAGTCAACAGATGGAGACGTTTGCAAGACAACAACCGTCTCCACGAACAGTTCGACGACGTTTGCAGCAGCATGGAGACCGTGGCTGCGGTTACCCTTGACCCTGCATCACAGACAGGAGCGCCTGCGATGGTGTACTCAACGACGAACCTGAGTGCACGAATGGCAAAACGTCATTTTTTCGGATGAATCCAGGTTCTGTTTACAGCATCATGATGGTCGCATCCGTGTTTGGCGACATCGCTGTGAACGCACATTGGAAGCGCGTATTCCTCATCGCCATACTGGCGTATCACCGGGCGTGATGGTATGGGGTGCCATTGGTTACACGTCTCGATCACCTCTTGTTCGCATTGACGGCACTTCGAACAGTGGACGTTACATTTCAGATGTGTTACGACCCGTGGCTCTACCCTTCATTCGATACCTGCGAAACCCTACATTTGAGCAGGATAATGCACGACAGCATGTTACAGGTTCTGTACAGGCCTTTCTGGATACAGAAAGTGCTGCTGCTGCCTTCTGGACCTGCGTCCACCAGAAAGAGTGAATTTGTAATACTGGATATCATGATCTGACATATATATACAGGTATATGATGACTTTTGAACATTATTAAGGTAAATACATTGTTTGTTCGCCATCAAAATCTTTCATTTGCTAAGTATGCCTATCAGTAGTTAGTGCCTTTAGTAGAAACTCTCCTGCGAACCTTGCAGAACTAGCACTCCTCGAAGGAAGGATATGCGGAGACATGGCTTAACCACAGCCTAAGGGATGGTACCAGAATGAGATTTTCACTCTGCAGAGGAGTGTGCGCTGATATGAAACTTCCTGGCAGATTAAAACTGTGTGCCCCATCGAGACTCGAACTGCGAAACTTGTAGAACTAGCACTCCTGGAAGAAAGGATATTGCAGAGACATGGCTTAGCCACAGCCTGGGAGATGTTTCCAGAATGAGATTTTCGCAGTAGAGCTTATGTGAATTTTGGAAAGTTGGACACGAGGCACTGGCGGAAGTAAGGTTGCGAGGACGGGGCGTGAGTCGTGCTCTGGTAGCTCAGATGGTAGAGCACTTGCCCGCGGAAGGCAAAGGTCCCGAGTTCGAGTCTCTGGCCGGCACACAGTTTTAATCTGCCAGGAAGTTTAATATCAGCGCACACTCCGCTGCAGAGTGAAAATCTCATTCAATTTGAGAGAATGGCTGGCGACCCAGATCGCCCGACATGAATCCCAGTGAACATTTATGAGACATAATCGAGAGTTCAGTTCGTGCACAAAATCCTGCATCGGCAGCACTTTCGCAATTATGGACGCCTACAGAGGCAGCATGGCCCATTATTTCTGCAGGGGACTTCCAGCAACTTGTTGAGCCCATGCCGCATCGAGGTGCTGCACTACGCCAGCAAAATGAGGTGCTACACATTACGAGGAGGTATGCTAAGATTCTTGTCAGCTCAGTGTATGATAAGATCCCCGCCAAAGACTAAGCTGCTGTTTCCGTAGGCGCAGGCGCTGTAATGTGTGACTGCACCGTATTTTTCTCCGTCATCGGCGTTATGTGGGCAGCAGTAATTATGAAGGGGCCTTATCACGCTGCAGCAGCACCATACGGCCGATAGTCTTCCAGGAAGCAACGATATTGTATGTAGCCGTCTCGGCCGTCCTGGCTAAAACTGAGTGCTCTCCTTAACCGACGGCATGAAGACGTCCAAAAATTTATACATCACAAGTCTGTTATTAGAGCAAAGTGTAGAACATATTCTGACGCCAGAAGGAAACGGGAAGTCACACGGGATTAATCAAAGAAATGCAAATACACCACTGGCCTTTAAAATTGCTACACCAAGAAGAAATGCAGATGATAAACGGGTATTCATTCGACAAATATATTATACTAGAACTGACATGTGATTACATTTTCACGCAATTTAGGTGCATAGATCCCGAGAAATCAGTACCCAGAACAATCATCTGTGGCCGTAATAACGACCTTGATACGCCTGGGCATTGAGTCAAACAGAGCTTGGATGGGATGTACAGGTACAGCTGCCCATGCAGCTTCAACACGATACCACAGTTCATCAAGAGTAGTGACTGGCGTATTGTGACGAGCCAGTTGCTCGGCCGTCATTGACCAGACGTTTTCAATTGGTGAGAGATCTGGAGAATGTGCTGGCCAGTACGCAGAAAGGCCCGTACAGGACCTGCAATATGCGGTCGTGCATTACCCTGCTGAAATGTGGGGTATCGCAGAGATCGAATGAAGGTTAGAGCAACGGGTCGTAACACACCTGAAATGTAACGTCCACTATTCAAAGTGACGTCAATGCGAACAAGAGGTGACCGAGACGTGTAACCAATACCACCACGCCCGGTGATACGCCAGTATGGCGATGATGAATACTCCTTTCCAATGTGCGTTCACAGCGATGTCGCCAAACACAGATGCGACCATCATGATGCTGTAAACAGAACATGGATTCCCCGAAAAAATGACGTTTTGCCATTCGTGCACCCAGGTTCGTCGCTGACTACACCATCGCAGGCGCTCTGATCTGTGATGCAGCTTAAGGGTAACCGGAGCCATCGTCTCCGAGCTGATAGTCCATGCTGCTGCAAACGTCGTCGCACTGTTCGTGCAGATGGTTGTTGTCTTGCAAACGTCCCCGTCTGTCGACTCAGGGACCGAGACGTGGCTGCACGATCCGTTACAGCCATGCGCATAAGATGCCTGTCATCTCGACTGCTAGTGATACGAGGCCGTTGGGATCCAGCACAGCGTTCCGTATTACCCTCCTGAACCCACCGCTTCCATATTTTGCTAACAGTCGTTGAATCTCGACCAACGCGAGCAGCAATGTCGCAATACAATAAATCGCAATCGCGATAGGCTACAATGCTACCTTTATAAAGCTGGAAACGTGATGGTACGCATTTCTCCTCCTTACACGAGTCATCACAACAACGTTTCACCAGGTAACGTCTGTCAGCTACTGTTAGTGTATGAGGAATCGGTTGGAAACTTTCCTCATGTCGGCACGTTGTAGGTGTCGCCACCGGCGCCAACCTTGTGTGAATTCCCTGAAAAGCTAATCAATTGCATATCACAGCATCTTCTTCCTGTCGGTTAAATTTCGCGTCTGTAGCACGTCATCTTCGTGGAGTAGCAATTTTAATGGCCAATCGTGTTATTCAGTGTTATTTCTGCGAATGGACGACCTAGTTTGGCTAAAGTACTTTTTATTTATCACGTTACTGTCACAATCAAGATCAGGGGATCATACGAGTGAAGAATGCTATTTATGCAGTACTAGTCAGCAAAGGTAAAAGTAAAACATGTGATATAAAATGCAATGCTACTTGCAGTAAAATATTTGAGTGAATAGAGCGCCAGCTCCCAAACCGGTTCAAAAGTTTGCAGAAAAACAAGTGTTAGCCGAAAGGTAGTTCTAGTGGCGAATACGTTGCCGTAGCTTTCTGGGCCATGTGCACGTAAAATGATTGAAAGATTTTGCAGCGGTAGATATAAGAAGTCGTATTATGAAGTGTGACTGCAAGAGAAGGAATTAGACAATTATAAAATTAGGGTTTCAAATGGTAGCAAGAAGTATTAGAGTGGTACATAAGTTCGTAGCGTTTTTCTATAGGTTTAATAAACACAAAAAATACACATAATAGAGACTTTAATAATCAATAATACGTTCTCCTTCACTATTTGTAACTGTTTGTCAATGCGAAAATGTTCAAATGTGTGTGAATTCCTAAGGGACCAAACTACTGAGGTCATGGGTCCCTAGACTTGCAAACTAGTTAAAGTAACGTATGCCACAAACAACACACACCCATTCCTGAGGAAGGACTCGAAACTCCGGCGGCAGGAGGCGTGCAATCCGTGCACGACTCTTCAAACCACGCGGACACTCCGCAACTGTAGAAAACACGTGGATTTGAGGTGAAGAACTCGTCGAGCGACGTTCGGAGCGTATTTTCATCCAGAAAGGAAATTCCGGTGAAGGTTGTTCGATAGAGAGCGCAAAAGGTGAAAATCTGAGAGCGCAAAATCAGGTGAATAAGTGGAGTGCGAAATGACTTCACAATAATCTCCTGTGTAGTGCTTTTTGTCAGTCTAGCAGAATGCGGGCAGGCGTTATCGTGGAGAAGCATTTCCCGCAGTCTTCTCGATCGTTGTCCTTGGATTGCGTCTGCAAGACGTCTCAGTTGCTTAAAATAAGTGTCAGCAGTGATTACACATCGAGGAAGTAATTCGGAGCACACTACACCGTCACTGTTCCGCCAGGTGCATAACATTGTCTTTTGTGGATGTGCACAGGTGTTTGTACCGGGATTTGTTGCTTTACTTGGGCTCTACCATTCCTTTCTTTTCCTTACCGTCACCAATAAAGATACTGGCTAGTAATGGTAGGTATTGTTGACGAGCCAACTGATGAGCAAGCAAAGATGCAGTCATGGCCATCCGCTGATTTCTGTGATTTTAGCTTAGGGCATGCGGCACCCATACACCCGATTTTTGAACCTTCTCCGGCGCGTGCGAATGTCGTACGGTGATCGAATGAATACAGTTCCTCACATTTGCCAGATCTCGAGTACACTGACGTGGATCATTGTGTATTAATGCTTTTAAACGATCTTCACGAAATGCCGAAGGTCTTCCTGAACGTGGAGAGTGACTAATGTCAAAACGACCATCCTTAAAACGAGAAAACCATTTTCTTGGTTCAAAATGGCTCTGAGCACTATGGGACTTAAGTTCTGAGGTCATCAGTCCCCTATAACTTAGGACTACTGAAACCTAACTAACCTAAGGACATCACGCACATCCATGCCCGAGGCAGGATTCCAACGTGTGACCGTAGCGGTCGCGCATTCCAGACTGTAGCGCCTAGACCATTTTCTTGTTGGAGTGATATGGGACCCCTGATACGTCGACATATGATTCTGACAGGTGACACATACGTAAGGATCCTGCATCCATTCATGTCCATTGTGCAATCGTACGGACTTGAGCAATTCCAGCAGGAGAATGCGACACGCCACACGTCCAGAACTGCTACAGAGTGGCTCCAGGAACACTCTTCTGAGCTTAAACACTTCCGCTGCCCACCAAACTCCCGAGACATGAACGTTATTGAGCATATCTGGGATGCCTTGCAACGTGCTGTTCAGAAGAGATCTCCAGCCCCTCGTAGTCTTAGGGATTTATGGATAGCCCCGCAGGATTCATAATTTCCCAAAAACTTCGCTCAGTGGAGAGTAGTCAAAATAAGCGCTCGATTTATCCGTAGATATTCGACCGTTTCTGAGAAAACTACGGTCAAAGTATTCGTGGTATTATCCAGGTAGCTTATGTGCCTTTCACCGCACAGCGGAGTTAGGTGAAATGGTCAGATTGTGGATAGGGTCGTGGTTGTTTTTAATCTTGCGCCCCACGTTCGAAACCCGATTATTACTTTTATTCTGTTTCATTTATTTATCCGTATCTGTAGAAGATTTCTACAAGAATGCTTTCCAGTTATTATTGATCTGATGTCGTCCTTATTCGTCTACTAATTGTACGTCAGATAAATGAATTAAAAAAATGAGAAAATTATTTGAAATTGTTTTCAGTGAAATTCCTGTAATGCAGCTTGATTCATAATCAGTTGCAAGCGCCAATTTTCGGAAAACTGATCTGTTATGAATAGTCTGCAGCGAAATTATTGCCAACGCGCTAAGTCTTCACCAATGTTAACGACGTTTCTTTCCCGAGTGATGTCCATACGACGAAATATCACTGTGTCGAACCTGCCTTCACTCGATGCTCTTGGCGTTCGGAATATCTGCGTTCCGAATGTTTCTACGGTTCGTATCATTGAAGGGAATACTCCAACTCTTCCTGAAGAATAAAGATATAAGAATTAATATAAGAGTTGGTATGAGACAAAAATACCAGAATATGAGAATTGAAAAAGGTATGTAACCCCCTCAACGTACCATACACATACACACACACACACACACACACACACACACACACACACACACACACACACACACAATATAATAAATGTGACACTTATTGTGATAGCCAGTTGCAATTTTGCAATTAAAGTATCGCCCTTGTACCCCCTAATTTGATAAGAAACATTCGTGTAGTAAACTTCTACGGACATGGGTAGATGAATGATAACAATCAAAATAAAATAAAATCGGGTTTCAAACACGGAGCGCAGGATTAAGACGCCACCACGCTAGCCACTGAGGCACCATTTCATTTGTGCAAATCACGCTGTAAGATGCACATGAAGTACCTCGAAAACGTTGACCGTAGATTTTTTCAGAAACGGTGGAGCCACGCGTTCAATTGTTTTGATTCCTCGTCCACTGAGCGAAGTTCCCGGGAAACAGGGTGAAGTGCTCGCTCCCAGATGCTGCGCTCACCTTGTGCTGCGGAGCCAGAAAGACCACGTGGTTTCCCGCTAGAGCGCAGCACTGGCCAGGCGGCAGTTGAAAGGTTTCAGTTGTGGGCGAAGCGCTTACGGCGGCGATGACGCGGTCTGTGTGTCGGTCGGCTGTTGCGTCACATGACCTGCCCGTGGACCCGCCGACTCGAACTTATCGTTCATCCATCTGGGTGACCAACGGAAGGGCAGAAACTCACGCACAAATAACACTCACTCCAGCTTACAGCTAATTTACCATCAAGTTTCTTTTGGCGCTGGTTAGTCCGACAAATGCTAGTCTGTCAGTCGCAGCGATTCTAAGCGTTTCCTCAAAGCTAGTTTTGATTCATGAAACAAGAAAGTACGTGTGAGACATACAGTAATGGAAGAAAATATTCATACACCGCCGTTCATGTAGAATAACTTTATTTGTAAGAACTAAAGGTCACAATCAAATATGTTATTTGGTAAAGTAACAGTATCGGGCTTCCTTCCTAATCTGTATATGTCAAACGATTAACTAAATTAGCCTTCTGCAAAAAGTAATTATAAAGCCTGTACCGGCTGGCATTACACAGTGGGGAAAAAATGCATTCGTAACGGACCGTTTACAACAAGGAACATCTTCAGTGGCAACCTGCACCTCGTGTTCTGATACGCGGTAAATGCTGTGCAATAGCAAAAAGGGGCCGGAAAGAGAAGTGATTATCTCCTAATACGAAAAGGGAAAATCATTTTCAGAAACAACTGATGTTATTGGAAGAAGCTTGGGCACTGTGGAGTCCATAATATCGCTATGAACAGAAAGAAATACTCTCACTATTACCGAAAGAAGTGGTCGACCGCATAAGATAATGCAAATAAAACGCAATAAGTTAATTGTCTGCGCATGTTAGTGATCAGTTCGGGAAGGAAAGCACACCACGGGTGTTGGCTATATTTTATGCTGTGGAGATTATGCAGCCAGGGTACCTACAAGAAAATCAAACTTTAGCAAGAGGAACAAGAAATTGAGACTCAAATTTGCTCGAGAGCATATAGCTACATCTGGTGTTGAGCACTTTTTTTTGTTGCGGGTAACGTGGACAGCTTTCAATATTGAAATACCCTAAAGGAAAGTATGAAGAAAGTGTTGATAGCTTGGGTTTAATCTCAAATTATTACTTTCTACAAGATAGTGACCCGAAACATACAGCGGAAATTGTTCGTTTGTGATTATTTTACCATACTACCCATATTCTCAAGTTTCTAGCACAGAGTGCAGAACTTATTGGAGTACGCTTGAAAGAATGACCAGAAAACATTAAATGCGAAGTAACACTATTCTCAAACGACATCTACTACAAGAATGGCAAATATTACCTCAGAGATTGACAATAACTGGTTCATCCATGCCAAAGAGATTAACAGAAGTGGTAATAGAAGAGGAAAGCCTACAAGGTGTTACCATTGTCATTATATTTATGTACAGTGTAATTTTCTTTGAATGTATGAATACTTTTTTCCTGCACTGTGGTAAGCCACCTGGTATAGAACATTTATTTACTCTTTTCAGAAGGCTAATTTAGTTAATTTTTTGTACGTACAGATAAGGAAAGAAGCCCCATCATAACACTTCTGATTGTGATTTCTTTTTGTTCTAATAAATAAAGTTATTCTACATGAACAGCGGTGAATGAACACTTTTTTCTATGACAATGTGTCCCATACCTTCAAGGTGAGGCATTTCGTCAAAGGCTGTACCTAACTTATAAATGAGGAATATTGTATCAGTAAATACGTCGTCTATAGTAACCGTATTTTGTTTTCCTGTTTCAGTCCAACTCCCTACTCCAGAAATACATTTTCGTTTTTTGGGCATTACATCTGCTTAGTTTCTCACCGAGGAGAAAACGAACGATACATTAGTTACGCGAAAAAACAGTGTCTTTATGGATGAAAAAACACCCGACTCTGGTGCAACATTGTACAGCGTTCATTGTTTTTGAAACCAGTTTTCGGCAGTTACGTCATCGTCGTATGGCTGCGAAATTCTCGTGGTATCACTACGTTCATGTACAGAGCAGATTGTTTCCCAAAGAGCGCAATTTTTAATATTTGATTTAGGACTAAAACGAGGGCATTATTTCAGCAAAATGCGAAGTAAAACTATTTAACTGAAACAATTCTTCTCGTTCTAGGCCTAAATCTGACATTAACAGATGTCATCTTCGAAAACCAGCTGAGATATTCTGTACACGAATTTAGTTTAAAACTTTTGATCGTACAAAAATTTCACAGCCACACATACTGTTCTTTGTGCTTGAGGATGCATAACAGCCGAAAATCGGTTTGTAAAATTATATATATCGCAGAATTCTACAGCAGTATTGTGCGTTTTTAGGGTTCCGCACCTCAATTGGTAAAAAAGTTTCCTTATAGGATCAATTTGTTGTCCGTCAGTCTGTCTGTCTGACCGACTGTTAAGATCCAATTTTCTCAGGAATGGGCAGAGGTATCAGGCTGTTCTTTTTTCATGTCTCATGACGTTTCCCCCTACGTCAGTAATATAACGTTCAAATTTGACGTCCTTCTGGACAGCGGTTTTTCTTTCCACAGCGTTTTGAACCTGGAACTTGTTATGAGTACCTTTGCACGCACTGTGCTTCTTAAGTGGGTACAAGAGCGAGGAACAGACACCCTTCAAGAACAGAGAACTAATATATTAATTTATTTTACGTCTAACATCAAATAATAAAAATAATGCATAGCTTTGTTGCTGTAGTGGCACATCAGCTGCTGATAGTAGCTTTGAATGTAGAAATATGTACAGATGCAAATGATATATACACTGAGGAACCACAGAAACTGGTATAGGCATGCGTACTGAATTACAGAGATATGTGAACAGGTAGAATATGGCGCTGCGGTCGCCAACGCCTATATTAGACAACAAGTATCTGGCGCTGTTGTTAGATCGGTTACTGCTGCTGCAATGGCAGGTTATCAAGATTTAAGTGAATTTGAACGTGGTGTTATAGTCGGTGCGTGAGCGATGGGACACGGTATCTCCGAGGTAGCGATGAAGTGGGGATTTTCCCTTACGACCACACGAGTGTACCGTGTATATCAGGAATCCGATAAAACATCAAATCTCCGACATCGGTAAGGCCGGAATAAGATCCTTCAAGAACGGGACGAACGATGATTGAAGAGAATCGTCCAACATGACATAAGTGCAACCCTTCAGCAAATTGTTACAGCTTTCGATGTTGGGCCATCAACATGTGTCAGCGTGCGTACCATTCAACGAAACACCATGGGCTTTCTGAGTCGAAGATCCACTCGTGTACCATTGATGACTGCACGGCACAAAGATTTACGCCTCGCCTGGGTCCATCAATACCGACATTGGACTGTTGAAGACTCGAAAAATGTCGCCTAGTCGGACGAGTCTCGTTTCAAATTGTATCGAGCGGATGGACGTGTATGGGTATGCGCACAACATTACGAATCCACGGACCATGCGTGTCAACAGGGGACTCTTCAAGCTGGTGGACACTCTGTAAAGGTGTTGGGCGTGCGCATTTGGAGTGATATGGGACCACTGATACGACTCTGGCAGGTGACACATACGTAAGCATCCTGTAGCCATTCATGTTCATTGTGCATTCCGACGGACATGGGCAATTCCTGTAGGACAGTACAATACCCCACACGTCCAGAATTGCTACAAAGTACATTACGTGATCAAAAGTATCCGGACACCCCCAAAAACATACGTTTTTCAAATTAGGTGCATTATGCTGCCACCTACTGCCAGGTGCTCAATATCAGCGATCTCAGTAGTCATTAGACATCGTGAGAGAGCAGAATGGGGCGCTCCGCGGAACTCACGGACTTCGAACGTGGTCAGGTGACTGGGTGTCACCTGTGTCATACGTCTGTATGCGAGATTTCCACACTCCTAAACATCCCTAGGTCCACTGTTTCCCATGGGATAGTGAAGTGGAACCGTGAAGGGACACATGGAGCACAAAAGCGTACAGGCCGACCTCGTCTATTGACTGACAGAGACGCCTATAGTTGAAGTGGATCGTAATGTGTAATAGGCAGACATCTATCCAGACCATCACGCAGGAATTCTAAACTGCATCAGGATCCACTGCAAGTACTGTGACAGCCGGCCGCGGTGGTCTAGCGGTTCTAGGCGCTCAGTCCGGAGCCGCGCGACTGCTACGGTCGCAGGTTCGAATCCTGCCTTCGGCATGGATGTGTGTGACGTCCTTAGGTTAGTTAGGTTTAAGTAGTTCTAAGTTCTAGGGGACTTATGACCTCAGCAGTTGAGTCCCATAGTGCTCAGAGCCATTTGAACCATTTTTGAAGTACTGTGACAGTTAGGCGGGAGAGTGTAAAACTTGGATTCATGGTTGAGCGGCTGCTCATAAGCCACAGATCACGCTAATAAATGTCAAACAACGCCTCGCTTGATGTAAGGAGCGTAAACATTGGACTATTGAACAGTGGAAAAACGTTGTGTGGCATGACGGATCACGGTACCCAATGTGGCGATCGGATGGCAGGGTGCGGTTATGGCGAATGCCCGGTGAACGTCATCTGCGAGCGTGTGTAGTGCCAACAGTAAAATTCGTAGGCGGTGGAGCTATGGTGTGGTCGTGTTTTTCATGGAGGCGGCTTGCACCCCTTATTGTTTTGCGTGGTACTATCGCAGCACAGGCCTACATTGATGTTTTAAGCACGTTCTTGCTTCCTACTGTTGAAGAGCAATTCGGGGATGGCGACCACATCTTTCAACACGATCGAGCACCTGTTCATAATGCACGGCCTGTGGCGGAGTGGTTACACGACAATAACATTCCTGAAACTGACTGGCCTACACAGAGTCCTGACATGAAACCTATAGAACACCTTTAGGATGTTTTGGAATGCTGACTTTGTGCCAGGCCTCACCGACCGACATCGATACCTCTCCTCAGTGCAGCACCCCTTGAAGAATGGGCTGCCATTCCCCAAGAAACCTTCCAGCACCTGACAGAGCGATTGCTTGCGAAAGTGGAAGCTGTCATCAAGGCTAAGGGTGGACCAACGCCATACTGAAATCCAGCACTGCCGATGGAGGGCGCCACGAACTTGTAAGTCAGTTTCAGCCAGATGTCCGGATACTTTTGATCACATAGTGTAGCTTCAGGAATACTCTACTGAGTTTAAACATTTCCGCTGGCCACCACACTCCCCAGACATGAACATTATTGATCTGGGATATGTTGCTTGGAGCTGTTCAGAAGAGATCTCCATCGCCTTGTACTCTTACGGATTTATGGACACCCCTGCAGGATTCATGGTGTCAGTTCCCTCCAGCACTACTTCAGATATTAATCGAGTCCATGCCACGTCGTGATGCGGCGCTTCTGCGTGCTCGCGTCCTCAGCTCGTGGTCTTGAGGTAGCGTTCTCGCTTCGCGCGCACGGGTTCCTGGGTTCGATTCCCGGCGGGATCAGGAATTTTCTCCGCCTCGGGATGACTGGGTGTTGTGTATCTTTCATCATCATTGACTCGCAAGTCGCCGGAGTGGCGTCAGCTAACAAAGGACTTGCAGAATGAGATTTTCACTCTGCAGCGGAGTGTGCGCTGATATGAAACTTCCTGGCAGATTAAAACTGTGTGCCCGACCGAGACTCGAACTCGGGACCTTTGCCTTTCGCGGGCAAGTGCTCTACCAACTGAGCTACCGAAGCACGACTCACGCCCGGTACTCACAGCTTTACTTCTGCCAGTATCCGTCTCCTACCTTCCAAACTTTACAGAAGCTCTTCTGCGAGACATGCAGAACTAGCTCTCCTGAAAGAAAGGATACTGTGGAGACATGGCTTAGCCACAGCCTGGGGGATGTTTCCAGAATGAGATTTTCACTCTGCAGCGGAGTGTGCGCTGATATGAAACTTCCTGGCAGATTAAAACTGTGTGCCCGACCGAGACTCGAACTCGGGACCTTTGCCTTTCGCGGGCAAGTGCTCTACCAACTGAGCTACCGAAGCACGACTCACGCCCGGTACTCATAGCTTTACTTCTGCCAGTATCCGTCTCCTACCTTCCAAACTTTACAGAAGCTCTTCTGCGAGACATGCAGAACTAGCACTCCTGAAAGAAAGGATACTGTGGAGACATGGCTTAGCCACAGCCTGGGGGATGTTTCCAGAATGAGATTTTCACTCTGCAGCGGAGTGTGCGCTGATATGAAACTAAAGCTGTGAGAAGTTGGTGACTGAAATTTCGTAAAAAGGTCTCGCCGCGACGAAAAACGTCTATGCTGTAATGATTTCCATCCCAACTCGTGTATCATATCTGCCACACTCTCTCCCCTATAACGTGATAATACAAAACGAGCTGCCCTTTTTTGCACCCTTTCGATATCCTCCGTCAATCCCACCTGGTAAGGATCCCACACCGCGCAGCAGTATTCTAACAGAGGACGAACGAGTGTAGTGTAAGCTGTCTCTTTAGTGGACTTGTTGCATCTTCTAAGTGTCCTGCCAATGAAACGCAACCTTTGGCTCGCCTTCCCGACAATATTATCTATGTGGTCCTTCCAACTGAAGTTGTTCGTAATTTTAACACCCAGGTACTTAGTTGAATTGACAGCCTTGAGAATTGTACTATTTATCGAGTAATCGAATTCCAACGGATTTCTTTTGGAACTCATGTAGATCATCTCACACTTTTCGTTATTTAGCGTCAACTGCCACCTGACACGCCATACAGCAATCTTTTCTAAATCGCTTTGCAACTGATACTGGTCTTCGGATGACCTTACTAGACGGTAAATTACAGCATCATCTGCGAACAGTCTAAGAGAACTGCTCAGATTGTCACCCAGGTCATTTATATAGATCAGGAACAGTAGAGGTCCCAGGACGCTTCCCTGGGGAACGCCTGATATCACTTCAACTTGAATAATTGTCCTTTAGAATGTTGCTAGGTACGGTCGAGGCTGTCGTGTGTGAAATGCAGTGAAGTGTACTGCTGTGTACAGCAATAGCTGTAGCGCACAATACCATCCGCTGTGATAACTGCTGTCTGCTGACAAATAAGATAACTCTCGTTCTATCTGGATTGACCTTCGCCAATCAAACTCTCCCTATGCCATGATGAAGTCAAGGATTCCTATTCGCCCCTAGTCTAACTATTGGCGTGGTACACCAGTCAGATAACCAGTCCACTGTGATACCACTCAAAATTCGCTAACAGTCGTTTAACTATAACTCTGTCCGTTCACACTGCACAATAAGTGTGCTGGCCAACACAGTGAACAACGCTTAATCGCAAGGACTCAATATAGAGTAGCACTTCGATTCGCTCTCGACAGAGGTGCTCTCCCAGTGAAGTACTGAGGAGACACTTGTTCCCTGCTCCAAGAGCGACAATGGAACGGTGCCTCTCCACACCGGACGTGAAGGGGTATATCTTTTGGTCTCTTCCATTATTCCTTCAGCTCAAGGCGTCAGAAATATCGTCTGCCAATCAACATTGCTCTTCTAAAACGGGAGAATGACGTTTCGTTTAAGGTGACCAATCCGGAAACCTTTATCATTGGCGTTTGGCGTTTGCTGTCTCCCTGTGAAAATCTCTGAAACTGCGTGCTATGTGTAAATAATGTGTAGGCTGGCCGCTCCCACACAATGTAGCGGAATTTACTTTTAAGCTGAAGATGGGGTTGTTCCCTCTTTTCACTCGGGCCCACGCTGTCCGCTACACGGGCAGTCACCAGCCGACAGGCTGGGTCGTCCTCTGAAGGGACCGGCATCCCGTTGTGCAGTTTCTCTCCCGAACTAAAAGCTTCTGTGACCGTCGTGTCTGGAATGTATGTGTGTACGCCAGCCTCGAGTATTTCAACTATGGTGCGCTTACTTGTTAATTGCACATCGTTTACATGAATTCATACAACATTGACTTTATCTTATCGAGTTTGAGTTAGAATGAAGCGTCTTGATGTGGGGAATATGATTGTGAGGGCGGAATATGTAAGCAATGAAGATCAGGAGACCACGATGTCTTACAGCGGTAGAAAGTCGACAGACTCCTTCCGATCCAGAAATATTGCGCCCTGGTTCAGGACGTTGTGAGCAAGCAGTACATAGAGTTGTCGGTGTACGTCACTCCAGTAGAATGAGAATAAATGAGAACAGTAACTGGTTAATAGGATCCAGTGCTTGTCTCACTGTCCAATGGGCAAAGGAGACACTTGTGAGACTGCTGTAAATTTTAGGTGGCATCGTAACCGACATAGTGAGACTGGCGAAAGTACGAGGGCTATCAGTAAACAACAGACGTTTTGGACCATCGCTGCTGTGGGTGGGGCTACAGCCGCCATCTTGGTGCCAAACGTTCCCACACTCAGCACACACCCAGCGGTGTCCCTGTACTTTGCTTTCTCTGACGTGATGTCCGCCCCGATAGCTGAGTGGACGCCGTCACGGTAGCTCAGCGTGTTTGGTCAGAGAGCTCGTTAGGCTCTGTATTAAAAAAAACTGAGTGAATCAACAAACGAGGTTTAACGGATGTCATGTGACGTCTGCAACGACCAAACCCAACGATAAAAAAAAGAGGAGTGGTGAGCGTGACGGATTGCCGTCCTACGGGCCCGGGCTTGATTCCCGGCTGGGTCGCGGATTTTCTCCGCTCACGGACTGGGTGTTGTGTTGTCAACATCATCATTTCATCCCCATCCGGCGCACAGATCGCCCAGTGTGGCGTCGAATGTAATAAAGACCTGCACCAAGGCGGCCAGACCTGCCCCGTCAGGGGCCTCCCGGCCAATGACGCCCAACGCTCATTTCCATTTTTTTGTGACGTGATAAAATGTGCGCTGCAATAGGAATTCCCGCCACCTGTGAGGTGCGTTTTGTGAAAAATTTGTTGGCAAACGACTGCAATCCAGGTGAATGTTATAGCGACCTTCGCGGTGTGTAACAGAAACGCAATAACAATGAGTGAAAGCTGAGTAAGGCAGCGGTGCATTGATTTTAAAAACGGCCGTACCAATGTTCACGATACGGACTGCTGTGACTGAGAAACTGGCGAAGAAAATCAACAACAGAATTCTTGAAAATCGTCGTTTCAGGATTATGGAACGTTAGCAAAGTTTTCCCTAAATTTCAGGGAGTCTGGTGCACGAAACTGTGTCGGAGGAGCTTGGTTGCCACAAATTTTATGGTAGGTGGGCTCCCAAAGCCTAACGAAAGATCACAAATAAGAGAGACTGGCTGTGCCACTGACCTTTCTTGAAGATCACGAGAAAAATGATAACAGAGTTTCCGATCGTATCGTAAGTGGGGACGAGACTTGGGTGAAGCATGTTAATTGCGAAACAAAAAGGCAGTCGCTGGAATGGGGACACACACAAATTCTCCCAAGAAACGAAGGAAGGGCTTGCAAACGCTGTCAGCAAGGTACTTCATGCTACTGCGTTTTGAGACTCTAAGAGCGTGATTCTCATAGATTCACTTGAGCATGGCACTACAATTAACTCAGAGAGGTATTGTCAAACACCGACAAAGTTAAGGCGGGCGATACAAAACAAGCGTCGGAGAAAACGTAGCGCAAAAGGTTTGTTTTTTCATGACAACGCACGTCCACACACGGCCATTCGTACCCGAGAGCTCCTGTGGGGTTTTGGATGTGAGGTGTTCGGTCATTCACCGTACAGCCCGGCTTTGGCACTGAGCGACTACCACCTCTTTCCAGCAATGAAGACATGGATCGCCGCACAACACTTTAATACTGATGCCGCACTTCGTGCCGGTATAAACTTGTGGTTGCAACACCACAAACAGAGATTCTGTAGTAAAATAACTTTAGAGTTCATATTTATATTGTATGTAATAAAATATGGTTTTACCAATTTGCTAATTTTTTATTTCAAAACGTCCGCTACTTTCTGGGTAGCCTTCGCACTTTTAACAGTTGCTATCAGCAAAAGTTGTTGGTATAAAGTGTGCTTTGTTTATTTCAACAAAAAAACTAAGTATTAATTTTCGATTATCTCAGCGTACTTCGCCCAGAATCCTCTACTATGCAGCTACTACAGGCAGCAGTAGCCGACCGCGACAGAGGCAGCAACAGACAAGTAAACCGCTTTTGTGACATTTACGAGTTCCTAACCAGGAGCGAATTTTATTATATCTGTGTGCTTTAATAGTTTAGTTTCTTGAGTTTCTGCGTGTTAATTTAAAATCTAATAGCCACAGTTCTCGCGTTTTTGCTTGCTTCAGAAAGTAAACCGATTTTGTGACATATTACAAGTTCCTTATTAAGGGCAAAATATTTAGTTTCACCTGAGTGCTTCGGTAGTTAGGTTTTTGAATATCTGCGTATTACTGGACACAGTTAGTGCGTTTTCGTCAGGTTCTACGGTAGATTTCCGTAGTGCGATTCCATAGTCCGTTTATCTCCATAGTTTAGTTTTCCACGGAGTTTGGTATGGACAGGGACTGCGATTGTTGTCTGTGGATGCGAGCCGAGTCGGTGACACTTAGCTTCAGGCTGTGATGACTTCGGTTACACAGCTTAAGGCTGCAGTGGATGGGCACCACTGTTGTGGGCCGGCCGTGGGGATCCAAGGGACGTCCAGCACGCCAGAGTCCTCCGATCGGTCCTCACCGCTGGCCAAGCCGGTTACTGCTCGCACTGAGGCTGACCCCTCACACAGTGAGGGCCTGTTCCAATCACCAACTTTCTCGTCCGGATGCGAAAATATTTTGTTAACACACGTAAGGAGGAACGATCACCAAGATAAAATAAGGGAAATCAGAGCTCGTACGGAAAGATATAGGTGTTCTTTCTTTCCGCGAGCTATACGAGATTGGAGTAATAGAGAATTGTGAAGGTGGTTCGATGAACCCTCTACCAGGCACTTAAATGTGATTTGCAGAGTATCCATGTAGATGTAGATGTCTCTGATTATGACGCTAGAGATTCGTGACACTTTGTACACCTGTAGATTGTAAAGGCGTGGGTACAGCTGGTCAAAAACAGTCTGAAAAGCTAGCATGGGTGTTGCAGGGACGGTTGTGCTCAGAAATAATTGTTACGCGAAACATTCGATACGGTGCGCCGTTTCTGACTTCAGTAGCACTGAAGTTAGCCAATCACGCCGTTGCGTGCGCATATTCAAGCGGCCCGCCAGGGACAATTAGTGTCAATTGCTCTCATAGCGTAGATGATAACACACGATCCTTACTACCGTTGTATATTCAATGTTTGCATCACTTTTTTGTCCGGTTTTAGAAATCAAACGAAGAACACGTTTGACGACGCAGTGGCTGGCAGACAACTTGAATTTGCGCATGCAGCGGCCTGATTGGCTAACTCGGAAACGGGGCCACGTATAGACTTTTTTTAACAATTATTTCTCAGCAGAGCCTACGTTGCAACACCCTTACGAGCTATTCAGACTGTTTCTGACCACCCTGTGTATGGGGCAATCAAATGAAAAACGGAGAGATGGAAAAAAGTAAGTAAACTGTTCATTATTTCAAAAGTAATCGCCATAGCTGTTAATAAAGGTATTCCACTGTGAGGCAAGATGATCAATGCATTCATAACAAAATGTTTGTACCCAGCTGTGCACCTCTTCACCCGAAGCGAGCCGACAGCCACGAATGTGACTCCCAAAAATATGGATATAACGTGGGGAGTGTTCACGATTATGAATGGTATGTGTGGGGTTCCCAGCATCCAGCTGAAGCAAGCTTGGCAACATGTGGACGGGAATATTATTGGCAAGTTGTTTTGACTACCATGCAAAAGTTTCGGTGGAAATCCCTTACAGATCTTCCATACACTCCTGATCTCTCCCCATGCGATTTCCACTTTTTTGGAGCCCTGAAGAAAGACATTAGTGGCTTTCGATTTACTTCAGACGAAGAGGTACAATGATGGTTTCATAGGCAACCACAAGCTTTTTCCATGTCTCACAGTGGGATAAATATGTTAACAGTTATAGCTGTTAGTTTTGAAATAATAAACAGTTTACTTACTTCTTTCCATCTGTCTTGTTTTCATTTTACTGCCCATTATAGTTGCAGTGCTGGGCGACAAGCATCTTGGTAGTGGGTTCGGTAGCTCAGCAGCAGACTTTCTGACCTTTATTACTGAACTAAAGTGTGGGAAGCGTACAATGATGACGGCCCAGAGGGAATACGCTGATGAGCCAAAACATCATGATCACATGTCATTCCACCTTTGGAATGCAACACAGAAGTGATTCTTGAGTGGCGTGGAGTCAGTAAGTCCTTTGTAGGTTTCCAGTGCAACGTGGTACCCCATGTCTACGCGTAGATCACGTAATTACCGTAAATTGTGGGCTGGTGCTTTGCAGGCGCGGAACTGGCCCCCTATAGCGTCCCATATGTGTTCCACCGGGTTCAGATCAGGCGAATTTTATGATCAAGACACCGACCTGAGTACACTATCACGCTCCGTAATCCACCGCAGCACGATTCTAGCCTTGTGAAATGGATCTTGCCGGATGATACGAAGTAATTTTTACGTGCTCCTCAGTTGTTGTCATCATCATCAGTGTTCCGCCAAAAGGCAGGTTTTCATATGGTAGTTCTCCGGGATGTCCGGCCTTCTGCCATCCTCTTCAGGTCTGCATAATTTCCTCTTCCCTCTATGTCGTCTACAATCTTGTATCTCCTTCTTCCTCTCAGTCTTCTCCCACAAACCAATCCTTTCAAAGCATCTGCTAGCAAGCACTCCCCTCTCAATGAATGTCCCAACCAGTTCTTTCTCCTTTCTCTTACAACCTTCAGCAGACATCTTCTTTCACCAACCCTTTCCAATACTCTTTCATTACTCACTCTTCCCATCCAGCTTATTCTCTCCATTCTCCTCCGCATCCACATCTCAAATGCTTCTAACCTTTTTTCATCCTCTCGTCTCAGCGTCCATGTTTCTGCCCATATAGTGCCACACTCCAGATAAAACACTTGCCAAGCCTCTTCCTTAGTCCTTTATCTAATTTGCCACGTAAGAGTCTCCTCTTTCTGTTGAATGCCTCCTTCACTATGGCAATTCGAGTTTTCACCTCCTGGTAACATCTCAAATCTTCAGTTACTTTGGTTCCAAGATATTGAAATGCACTTACTTGGCTAATGGTAGATTGTCCTATTTTAATATTGGACAGTCTGCGTTTTGTAACGATGACCATACCTTTTGTTTTTGTTCTGTTTATTTGCATCCCATATTCCACACAAGCTTCATTCAGATCTTTCAGCATGTTATTCACTGTCCTCTCACTTTCTGCCACTAATACAATGTCATCAGCAAATCTTATACATTCTATTCTCTTTCCACCAATACATATTCCTCTTTTCTCATCTTAGCTTTTCGCAATAATCTCTTCAAGGTATACGTTAAATAACAGCGGGGAAAGGCAACAACCTTGTCTAACACCTCGTCCAATGCTGCTTCCATCTGACATTTCATTTGCAACCTTTTTCCTTACTTTCTGATGTAAATATAGATTCTGTAGCAGTCGTCTCTCTTTCCAATCTACTCCTTTCCTCTTCAAAATATCCATCAGCTTGTTCCACTGAACTCTGTCAAAAGCCTTTTCTAAATCTATAAAAACAGCAAAGATTTCTCTACCTTTTTTCATATATCTTTCCCCTATAGTTCTTAACTGGCCAATAGCATCTCTTGTTCCTTTTCCTCTTCCTCCTGTTGTTATGGTATCTCTTAAACGGTTCAAATGGCTCTGAACACTATGGGACTTAACATTTGAGGTCATCAGTCCCCTAGAACTTAGAACTACTTAAACCTAAGTAACCTATGGACATTACGCACATCCATGCCCGAGGCAGGATTCGAACCTGTGACCGTAGCGGTCGCACGGTTCCAGACTGAAGCGCCTAGAACCACTCAGTCACACCGGCCGGCTATGGTATCTCTGATTACCATCAAGCTCCCATGAAATCCAGTGAATGTCCCTCAAAAGCATAATACTGCCTCCCCCTCCTTCCCAGCCTGCATCTGTGTCACAGTGCATGTTTCGAGCAGTGATTCACTTGGATAACTACGATCCTGTTACGGTCATTGATCTAGTAAAACCAAAAACTGATTCATCCGACCATCCATTTCGATGCTCCCATGCCGAATGAAAACGTAACTGGTGATGTTGTTTGGTCCCTATGGGAACACGTAGGGCTCGTCTGGTACGTTCAACAAGGTGTGCTTTACAGAATGGGCAGTCTCTAACCTCCATATTCTACGGAGATTGGTTGGCTGGTTGATTTGGTGAATGAAGTTGACCATGCCCTTTCAAAGGAACCACCCTGGCATTTGCCTCAGGCGATTTAAGGAAGCAGCGGATAACCTAAATCAGGATGGCCGGATGCGGGTTCAAATCGTTGCCTCCCGCGTGTTAACCACTGCGCCACCTCGTTCAGTTCTTACGGAGAGACGTCAGGTCACTTACGGTCTCACCATCTCTTTCAACCACTTTCGGTAGATGCTCATGGTGTACTAAATGAACTGCCATATGCTCTTTGTCAAAGTCGCTTACATCAGAAGATTTGACCATTTGCTGACCATATCGTCAATAGAATGGTTTCCCATTCTTATAAGCTTTCCATGCCCCATCACGTATCCACAACGCCACAGGGTGACATTCAGTCTTGCGGGGGGTTGTGATCATGTTTGGCTCACGAGTGTGTGATCCTCTCCAGAGGACACCGCCTGAACGAAGTACGTAAGAATACTGTACTAACAGCCGTTATTTTGATATTATTTTATTAGGCAACCAGTTTCGACGTTCCAGTCATGGCTGTTGGTATAGCATTATTACATATCATCCACCAGCCGCTGTCCCATGTCCCTCAACACGGGATGGAGTTACATGTAATGAACGAAATACTGTCTGTGCAAGCGAGGAGGTTTGCGTGCTCCGATGAGGCTGGGAGCTACGTCGCTGACAGCTTAACTACTGGTAGGGTCAGCCTTGCCGACACACGCCCTGGCTGAGGAGTCAGATCAAGAGACGATGGCTGAACCATGTAATTCAGAGTCTCTTGCTACCCTTAGTTATCCTTTTCCCATTTTCTTCATTGTAGGGTAGGAAGAATGCTGATTCATGGTGACGCTAATCATCCTAGAAGAAGAGAAACCCCCCATCGAAGGTTCGAGTCCCCCCTTGGGCGAAGGTGTGTGTGTTTGTCCTTAGGGTGAGTTAGTTTAAGGTATATTAAGTACTGTGAAAGGCTAGGAACCGATGACCTCAGCAGTGTGATCCCACAGGAAAAAAAGAAGAAGAAGAGAAACTGAAACGCGACAGTGATGGATGAGATGTCTCGAATAACATTACTTTTGATTCATCTTATCGGCATACATATCATATGCCTCCCGGTCCATTTGATGCTGCTAATATGGATAATTGAAATGATCAAGCTGCTAACACAACTCTCAATTTCCCTCTGTCTCTGTATTTGATTCTATGACTTATACTTCTTCTGCTGTATGAGTTTGACAAAGTCTTGGTTGGGTCCTTACAGAATGAGGAAACAAGGGGGTAATGCTGACCAGCCCGCAGAGGTTCCTAGGGCGAATAGGCATATTATTAGAACTGGGACACTGGGAACAGGGGCAATGACCCAGACAATAGACATCACGTAGGCAGTTATGAGATCCTGTATTGCGCGAACCGGCGCTGAAATGGCGTCAGCAATCAAGATTGGGTTGGATGTAGCCAATCACTGTGGGGTACCAGACCCTGTCCAAAACAAGCTGACATAATGAACTGTGTCGCATGTCCAGGCAGTGCAGAACAGATTATTTCTACAAGTCGGTCTCTCTGTTCAAAGAGCATCCGGGTCGAATTTTGTTTTCCGCTGGTAACGCTTTTCGTAGAAAAACGGAAGGCCCCAGACTGGTCGAAGTATTTTCATCCCCGTTTTCTCACGGGAAGCTCGGCGGCTGTTTATTGTTAACATTTCTCCTTCTCCCCTTATGACAGAGAAAATGCAACAACCCGACGCCACTCCATGTGATGTAACTACTTCTGTTTCTCACAAGCGGGGAGAAAACCCTTTCGCTGTTCTTTAAAGAGACACCTGTAAATTGGAGTTCAGACTGCCATTTTCTAGAGATTTTGGATGCGGGAAAACAGACTACTGGGCGAGATAAACATATCCGATAAGTGTGAGTTTGGTGTTCGCATTTCTCAGACTTTCATGTCCCGGAAGGAAGCCCATTGGAGAACTTATAAAATATTTCCTAGGTAGGATGTCGGCTCGTTGTTTCAAAAAAATATCTCATTGGCCAATGTTTAATAAAGCATTCTGATTGCTATTCATTTGTGCGGATGTTGTGCAGAGCAAAGAGGAAAAATGGAATTTTTTGGTCCCTCTAGAAGAGAACATGAAAGTAGAACTCTTGATGAAGACGCAGAAGCAGACTCCTGGAGACATGGAGAAGCGGCTATACTCGCAGCGGACGCCACGCATTTATTTCTGACAGTCAGCCAATAACACAGAGGCTGAAAGAGTACCAGACGGCTGGAGACTGCCGTATGCAGATCTCGAAGCTCCGTCTCACCAACTATTGTGGTATTACCTGGTAGTGTAGCCCAACTGGGAATGAACGCAGTTAGGCGTTTTTACGGTCCGTTGCATCTAAATATCATTACTTTCCATGATTCAACAACTGATCGGAGATTTTAAAGGATATTCATGACTCTCTGGCACGATGGGACTCATCACTGCATACCCATCCGCGGTAATACATTTAGATTTTTAGGCGTGACGCATGCCCCATCTTGACTCAAGCTTCTTCTAATAGGTCCAACTTTAGAGAACCCAGTACGTTGTCCTCGATGGTGAGTGCTCATCGGAGGTGAGGGTATCATCTGGAGTGCCCCAGGGAAGTGTGGTAGGTCCGATGTTGTTTTCTATCTACATAAATGATCTTTTGGATAGGATGGATAGCAATGTGGGCTGTTTCCTGATGATGCTGTGGTGTACGGGAAGGTGTCGTCGTTGAGTGACTGCAGGAGGATACAAGATGAGTTGGATAGGATTTATGATTGATGTAAAGAACGGCAGCTAACTCTAAATATGGATAAATGTAAATTAATGCAGATGAATAGGAATAAGAATCCTGTAATGTCTGAATACTCCATTAGTAGTGTAGCGCTTGACACAGTCACGTCGATTAAATATTTGGGCGTAACACTGCAGAGCGATATGCAGTGGGACAAGCATGTAATGGCAGTTGTGGGGAAGGCGGATAGTCGTCTTCGGTTCATTGGTAGAATTTTGGGAAGATGTGGTTCATCTGTAAAGGAGACCGCTTATAAAACACTAATACGACATATTCTTGAGTACTGCTCGAGCGTTTGGAATCCCTATCAGGTCGGATTGAGGGAGGACATAGAAGCAATTCAGAGGCGGGCTGCTAGATTTGTTACTGGGAGGTTTGATCATCACGCGAGTGTTGGGGAAATGCTTCAGAAACTCATGTGGGAGTCTCTAGAGGAAAGGAGGCGTTCTTTTCGTGAATCGCTACTGAGGAAATTTAGAGAACCAGCATTTGAGGCTGACTGAAGTACAATTTTACTGCCGCCAACTTACATTTCGTGGAAAGACCACAAAGATAAGAGACATTAGGGCTCTTACGGAGGCATATAGGAAGTCATTTTTCCCTCGTTCTGTTTGGGAGTGGAACAGGGAGAGAAGATGCCAGTTGTGGTGCGAGGTACCCTCCGCCACGTACCGTATGGTGGATTGCGGAGTATGTATGTAGATGTAGTTGTAGATGAACGTCACCTCGGCTGAAAGAAGTGCTCTACGAGAATTGAGAGAAGACCAAGACATCGTCATCTTATCTGTTGACAGTGCTTCTCTCACACACATAATATAATAGCAAGATATACAAACTGCTCGACGATCTTGCATATAGTAAATTAAAAAGCGATCCGACGGGTAGGATCCAGAGAAAGACTGTGGATCTCACCAGGAAGCGCTCGATTCCAGCAAAAGTCTAAAGGCAGCAGTTTCTCCTAGACTCTACAGCCAAGCCAAGATCCATAAGAATGGGGTGCCTCTCTGTCCCATTGTGAGTAACGTAGGAGCACCTACTTAATTTGTTGCCAAATACCTGACATCACTATTGGGACTTCTCGTAGGCAAATGCGACCGTCACAATCGAAACTCTGAAGATTTCAAAGGTCGAATGATAACTCTTAGACTGCAATCATCGGATCTGTTAGTAAGTTTCAATGTTGTGTCTTTATTTACAAAGGTGCCCTAGAAGGACTCTTTGGAGCTCATCAGCAACACGTTTGAGGATGACATAGTAGCATTATTTAAACACATGCTTACTTCAATGACCAATGACCAATATTTTGAACAAGTGGACGGTGTGCCAGGGATTTTTCCGATCTATCCAGCCTGCCTACTTCAGCTACAGGAGCATCCAGAGAGGGACCAGAAGAAAAGCACGTTGGAGGCAGCAGCGTTGCAGGAAAGCATCAGTATCAGTGCAGCCAGCCGTAATGAGTATTTAAAAAGAATTTCAAATAACAGCGTTCAGGAACTGAAAGATACAGTTAATGTAATATCTTTACAGGAGAATTGTATGTACATAGTCAAAGAATAGTGAATTATTTTTGTGTATCGCTCTATCTATGCAGTCCCATTACTTAGTTTATATTGTGATCAATAATCATTTGAAAGTGGAGGTCAGTCCAAAAGGTGTTTCATTACTGAAAATTCATGTTGCTCAATTTGTTCTTGCTGTTGTACTGGTAACAGCAAACTGTGTCAATACAACCGACCATGAAGTACATGCCTCAGTTTTATATGAAAATACTGTTGGGGAATGTGTAAATATTTTACTGAACAATTACTACAGGCTACATTTAAAAATGTCCCAGATATTCCTCGCAGTTCATTTGCTAACGCATTTTTCAAAGACGTCAGCAGCTTTGTGTACAAATGTACTATTCGTGTTGTATGTACTATGCACTAAATTAGTCCCAGTTATGGGTTCTTAATTGCTTTTCGCCTCATTTCCAGATAAAAAACTGTACGTGTCTTCTCTTTTAACTAAGCTCATTCAAGTATGAACTCAAATATCGCCAGTTTAGAAGCCACACAATTGTTTTGGTGTCGGATGCTTTATATTACGGTGCCCGCTTCACTACGACGTCACGATACGGTTTCTGGGCCTTGTCTTTTAGACATTAGTGGGTCGACCGCAGGGGCGATTCTAGAAGTCGGTCAAGAGGGAGGGGCTAATGGCGGGGGGGGGGGGGGGAATGGGATATCGGTTAACAAAAGGAGAAATGGGGTCCTCCACCGACAAATTGGTGAAATTTGGTGTTGGTTAAAGTAGTTTTTGGTACCTGTTTTGGAGTTCAGGGTAGAAAGTTGCCTACAGAATGTGTGTGCCCACGACAATAATACGATTTGACCCAGATGTCCGCCGATTTCCAAGTTTTTGTCTGAGGTAAGAAATTTGAGTGTAGTGTCACTTTTGCTTGGAGGAGGCACATGTTGAAGTTTCTGTTGGTAGCACCAAGCGCCCATTACGTCAGTATTTCCCCTCACACCTCTCTGCCCACCGCAAAGACCAATCTTGTCGTTTAGATTTTTGTTTATCATTTTCAGCAACTGTTTTTGAAGAACGCCGATGTAAAGAATAATTTCTTCACATCGGAAATCTTGCTATACCACTCCCAGCGTCACCATCCCCCATCTCTCCCCCCCCCCCCCCCCCCCCCCCCCCCAGTCAGTGCAATCGGACTTCTTCTTTTCTGCCACATAGACTTGCTTCACACGGTCAAAGTGAAAGGTTTGATGTGATGAAATCTCAAAAAGTAGTAAGACTCCTTCATATAGAACAAGTAAAATTATGTTCTACTACAGTTTCAAAATAATAGCTTAAAACATGTACCGAAAAATGTGAAAAAATATAAAATAAGAATATCGGTACTCGATATGATCATTTTGATATCGGGTGATAAAATATCGCCGACACTTATCATCGATATCTTTTTGGAAAATGACATATCAATGTATCGATATTTTCTCAACAGCACCATAGCAGACTGAGTTCTGTGCCAGAATGTCCATCCTGTACCCAATCCTCAACTCAACCAGTTCCCTTCCCTGCTCTTTAGGAGTGAATGTCTATCAGGCCCTGATCTGGGGATACGCGGCGAAGCAGCAGAGGCTGCAAATCCGCGCCCTCAGGAAGGCACTGCATCTATCCCTCGGATTCCCTAGCGATGATCCGCACGTAGCAGCTGAAATCCCACTCCTGAGAGAGCGCTTGCAGATCAGGAAACGTCCTCATCCACTCCCTCGATAAGCACAAACGCCCAATGACGATCTTCGACGATTAAGTCGAAGAGAAAATCTCAATATCCAATCCCTAACCCTGCTCCCTCCCACATACTACCAATCATCTCGCCAACCTCAGGCAAGTGCCAGACACATACAGAACATTCCTCACATTTCACAGACACAAAAAATCACAGATAAAATCACACACACAAATACACAGAGGAGTAAAAGCCGAAAGGCTACAAACTGCCCCACACACTTCCCCAAAGAGAGGAAAGTATAAGATGAGAGTGAGTGAGTAACAGACTGAGTACACAAGCCGCAGTGTCTCGTTCACAGAACACTGCGCACACTACTTAATTGCTCTGAGGATGCAGGTTTAAGATGGTGCTCCATATTTAACGACATTGTCGTCCGTGGTATCTTAAACGCTGATCTCACTTTTTCTTCCTAGATTCTATATTTGGCAACACTGCTCTCTTCGTGATAACACGATGACGTTATTGGCCAGTGGCAGCAGAACTACAGAATAAACTATACTCTGTACTCTGTACTCTGTACTCTGTATGTGATGTTGTCGGTGATGAGTTACCTAAAGCGATCAGGGAAATCGCAGTCATGACGTGACGTTCCTAAATGTGCAAACGCCAGTTGCACACAGTTTAATAGCTCGATCAATAGCACTGACAGAAGTATGTACTGGTGTGGACCTCCACAGTAATTTATCAAAAAGAGACAAAATTCTGAAGTATGCATTTCTTATGTGAGTATGAGTTTGGAAATACTCAAAATGCATATTTATGTTACTGATTTATAAATTTAAAGAAACACGGGCATCACCTCTGGGGGATTACTGATCAATCTAAGTAATGTAGAGAACACAGCAACTACTTGTGCATCAATTGATTTATTTTCACCGGTGACAGTCATCGAATGCAAGTATCCTCAGATATTCATTGCCTTACTATCAACACACTGTAAGTTAAAAGTAGCACCGTTATCAACACACGTTGTGTTAACGAGATTATCCATTGGAGCTTTTAATATACTTTGTGTTGATGACTGTGCCAAATGGTACTTTAAACACACTCTGCCTTCTCTGGTATCCAGTGATGATTTTAACACACTCTGTGTTGCAGATGGTGTTAACTGATTCTTTTAACACACTGGGTGTTGATAGCATCGAGCTGTAAACATACTTTGCGTTGATGATCGAGTGGTACTTTTAACACACTTTACGTTGAAGGTCGTGTCGACCAGAGCTTTTAACGTACTTTGTATTGAAGATAGTGTCAAGCGGTGTTCTTAACGCACTCTTTGTTGAAGACGGCACTTTTAACACACTTTGTGTTCAAGATAATGTTGAGCTCTTAGCACACTTTGTATTGACAATGATATAGAGCACTGCTATTAACATATTTTGATGATCGTGTGGAGCTTTTAACACAATTTGTGTTGATGATGGCGCCGAACAGAGCTTTTAACAAACTTTGTATTGACATTGGCGTCGAGGAGTACTTTTAACACAGTCTGTGCTGAAGATCGTGTCAAGCTGTGCTTGTAACACATATTGCGTTGACAGTGATTTCGAGATTTCAACAGACTTTGTATTGACGATGGTGTTGATTAGTGCTTTTACACACTTTGTGTCGATGATGGTGTCAAGCACAGCTCTTGAGTTGACGAAGGAGTGGAGTGGTGCTTTTAACACATTCTGTGTTGAGCGTTGTGTCAAGTGGTGTTTTTAACCAAGTTTGTCTTGATGATGGTGTTGGGTGATGCATTTAACACTATGTATTGACAGTGCTGTCAAGTGGTGCTTTTAACATAGTTTGGGTTGACGATGGTAGCTTTTAATGTGTACAAGTTGCCACTAGGTCAATGAGTATATAAGGACGCTCATGCCTGGCTAAACAACTGGACAAAATAATTAAAATAGTATATGACTTGTGACTCTGACACAACAGAGCTGGACTTTACCCTTATATACGAAAAACGTTAGGGTGACACTAAAAATGAAAAATCTGAAATATGCTAATTAAACAAATGTGTGTTGGCTCATCGGTGTATGATGCAATGCAACATGTGACCCAACATTTGGTCATGCAAATTAAATTATCAGTAATAGCTGCTATCTTCAGAAGAAAAACACACACGGTATTATTTCTTGTGAAACTAATTCATCTCCTTTTTCACCCAAAACTTCCGTGATTGTCATTATATACAGGTTGTCCCATTTATCTCGACCAACCTAAACAACATTTTGTCCAGAAGCAAAATAAAAATATGTCAAGAAAATTATTTTTAACTGCCAGGTGTAGATTAACTGGTGTGATTGCCTTGCTTGCAACTTTTTTCGTTACGGAGATATGAACGGCAGTTCGCCATTTTTAAGTAGCACCTTGCATTTTTTGTTTCGTAATCCACTTGCTCTCCTCAAGACTTGTTAAAAACATATCATAGTATACCTTTCATGTAAGTATGATGTTATTAAAAATGTAACACCGACTTGATTTTGACTCTCTTGAACGCAGAGTCGGTACACTAGGGCAGTCAACTTTCTTGAGTGGAAGGTTCGTGTGAGTGCAATGTACACCACAGCAGATACAGTAGAAATGTTACATGTGGTACAAAGGTACTACAGTACTGTACTACGTATACCTGTATTGTAAATAAGAAAACATTATTGCAATTACTTTCCTGCTTTTAGCTGTAGATGCGAGACCGCGTCATATCTAATAAAACTGCTAACGTCTGCTGCTATCGCAGGTAACCTTCATCAGCGAAAGTCATCCCGATGAAGACTGTCTTCAATAACAGCCGAAACGTTAGTAGTTTTATCACATCACGACACAGTCAAACAGCCAGAAGGATTTTACTGAAATTGACACCAGCCGCGAAAGCCTACGCCCTTACAATAATTAATACTACCCGAAGATCCCCTTCCTTCCTTTTCCACACTTATCCATAACAACTTGAACATCCGTAGTACACAGAACGTATTGACAAGTAACGTTTCTTTTTTCCTCTATGACTATTGATCAATGAAGGGAATATGTATCAATACCAGATATCTGTAATATTTAGGTCGTGAAATGTTCATCCGGGAGCACAGTATAGGCTATATTGGATTTACACGTCAGATTGAGGTTCTGCAACCGATCATCGTGGTAGCAGAACTATTCGAGGGTCGTACAGGGTAGCTGGGATACTATATTACGTGAGCCTGCTGCAGGAAACGCGTCGCAGCTTCACTTGCCAGAACCGCCTCCGCTTCTTGAATATGGCTGGCGCTGTTTTGCATCATAACGGCGTGCGCTGCAGCGCGGAGATGTGCTGCGAGATCTGACGCTGTGCATGTGAGTACAGCTCGCACCAACAAACCTGCAAGCTTCATGCCACAGTACGATTTATAACGTCACAGATGCCACATACGCAGACCAATGACGCAAAACGGACAGCTGCTAATGACCAGATAAACACTACAAATAAAGACGCTGAACGTACATAATCTATGTAAATAAACATGTAGATGTTCATTTGTTCAAAATATTAAGACTCTGAAAGTTCTTCACCGATTGCTTTCAAATTTCGACACAACGTTGCATTCGACACGTGCGCAGCGCCACATTTCACATACAAATACAGGGTGTTACAAAAAGGTACGGCCAAACTTTCAGGAAACATTCCTCACACACAAAGAAAGAAAATATGTTATGTGTACATGTGTCCGGAAACGCTTACTTTCCATGTTGGAGCTAATTTTATTACTTCTCTTCAAATCACATTAATCATGGAATGGAAACACGCAGCAACAGAAGGTACCAACGTGACTTCAAACACTTTGTTACAGGAAATGTTCAAAATGTCCTCCGTTAGCGAGGATACATGCATCCACCCTCCGTTGCATGGAATCCCTGTTGCGCTGATGCAGCCCTGGAGAATGGCGTATTGTATCATAGCCGTCAACAATATGAACACGAAGAGTCTCTACATTTGGTACCGGTGTTGCGTAGACAAGAGCTTTCAAATGCCCCCATAAATGAAAGCCAAGAGGGTTGAAGTCACCGAATCTGTTGTTGAGAAGCGTACGAACACTTCGACCGAAATGTGCAGGAGCTCCATCGTGCAAGAACCACATGTTGTGTCGAACTTGTAAAGGCACTTGTTCTAACAGCACAGGTTGAGTATCCTGTATGAAATCATGATAACGTGCTCCATGGAAGATGGAAGAACATACAGTACATACAGAACATACAGTACATACTGACGAAACTAAAATGAGCTCTGACATGGAAATTAAGCGTTTCCGGACACATGTCCACATAATATATTTTCTTTATTTGTGTGTGATGAATGTTTCCTGAAAGTCTGGCCGTACCTTTTTGTAACACTCTGTATATGTAATGATTACGGGTTTAAACCTATGTAAAAGTGTAAATCTTCGTTTGCTCAGAATCTTAAATCTACGGAAGTTCTTAACCTGTTGGTTCGAAATTTTGACACAAATGCGCGTGTGTTTATATAACCATTTTTTAAAGATATGTAATATATAAATAAATATGTGCCGTAATCTCTAAGGGCTCTTGACCGATTTACTTCAAATTTTACTCAATACTCTAATGAACATTCGGACGCACAAATGCTATATGTCTTTAACAAATATAATATAAAAATATGTACATAACATATAAAGGACAAACGTTGTTGCCAAAAATCACAATAAGTACTCCACCGATTTACTTCAAGTTTTTACACGGTACCGTAATTAACGTTTGGACATACATAGGCTATATATCTTTAACATCTGTAATAAAAGGTTTTGCATCATCTCGGTTCCGAGAGTTCCGGAACCCGCACAGAAAATTGGATTGGAGATCTACATAAACATCATTTCCGCCCCTTTTATTGCTCATGAAAACCATACATTGCATCTTGTACCAGCATACAGCGAGACCTCCAGAGATGGTTTTCCGATTGCTGTACACACCAGTACCTCTAACACCCAGTAGCATGTCCTCTTGAACTGATGCATGTCTGTATTCGTCGTGACATACTATCCACAAGTTCATCAAGGAACTGTTGGCCAGATTGTCCCACTCCATAACGGTGATTCGGCGTAGATCCCTCAGAGTGGTTGGTGGGTCACGTCGTCCGTAAACAGCCGTTTTCAATCTACCCCAGGCATGTTCGATAGTGTTCACATCTGGAGAACATGCTAGTCACTCTAGTCGAGCGATGTCGTTATCCTGAAGGAAGTCATTCATAAGATGTGCACGATGGGTGCGCAAGTTGTCGCCCAGGAAGACGAATGTCTCGCCAATATGCTGTCGATTTGGTTGCACTATCGGTCGGAGGATGGCATTCACGTATCATACAGCTGTTACGGCGCCTTCCATGACCACTAGCGTCGTACGCCGGTCCCACATTATGCCACCCCAAAACATCAGGGAACCTCCACCTTGCTGCACGCGCTGGACAGTGTGTCTAGCCGGCCGCGGTGGTCTCGCGGTTCTAGGCGCACAGTCCGGAACCGTGTGACTGCTACGGTCGCAGGTTCGAATCCTGCCTCGGGCATGGATGTGTGTGATGTCCTTAGGTTAGTTAGGTTTAAGTAGTTCTAAGTTCTAGGGGACTAATGACCACAGCAGTTGAGTCCCATAGTGCTCAGAGCCATTTTAACCAGTGTGTCTAAGGCGTTCAGTCTGATCGGGTTGCCTCCAAACACGTTTCAGACGATTGTCTGGTTGAAGGCATATGGGACACTCATCGGCGAACAGAACGTGTTGCCAATCTTGAGTGGTCCATTCGGCATGTTGTTGGGCCCATCTGCACTGTGCTGCGTGGTGTTGTGGTTCCAAAGATTGACCTCGCCATGGACGTCGGGAGTGAAGTTGCGCATCATGCAGCCTACTGTGCACAGTTCGAGTCTTAAGACGACATCCTGTGGCTGTAAGAAAAGCATATTCAACAGGGTAGCATTGCTGTCAGGGTTCCTCCGAGTCATAATGCGTAGGTAGCGGTCATCCACTGCAGTAGTACCCCTTGGGCGGCCTGAGCGAGGCATGTCATCGACAGTTCCTATCTCTCTGTATCTCCTCCACGTCTGAACGACATCGCTTTGGTTCACTCCGAGATGCCTGGACACTTCCTTTATTGAGAGACCTTCCTCGCACAAAGTAACAATGAGGACGCTATCGAACCGAGGTTCTGACCATCTAGGCATGGTTGAACTACAGACAACACGTGCCGTGTACCTCGTTCCTGGTGGAATAACTGGAACTGATTTGCTATCGGATCCCCTCCGTCTAATAGGCGCTGCTCATGCACGGTTGTTTACATCTTTGGGCGGTTTTAGTGACATCTCGGAACAGTCAAAGGGACTGTGTCTGTGATACAGTATCCACAGTCAACGTCTATGTTCAGGAGTTCTGGGAACCGGGGTGATGCAAAACTTTTTGATGTATGTGTATATAATAGTAAAACTTTGTTAACAGACAGGACATTTGTATTTCGGGCTTACTAGCTTATGATCAGAATACTGCTGCTGCTGCTGCTGCTGCTACTACTACTGCTACTACCACCACCACCACTGCTACTGAACTGAATTTGCAATAACAATAAACAAAGCTCAAGGAGAGATAGAGAGAAGGAGGAAGAGAAGATGGACAGAGAGGTGGGAAAAACGGATATACAAAGTGGAAAGGAGGAGACGGATAGAGAGAGGGGGCAGGAGAAGATGGAGAGAGGGCGGGTGGGGGGAGGGGGAAGAGAACATGGATAGAGAGCGAGAGAGAGAGAGAGAGAGAGAGCAGGAGGAGAAGTTGGACAGAGAGAGGGGGGGTGGACAGAGCGAGGGGAAGGAGGAGGAAATTGACAGATACAGGGGAGGAGAAGATTAGGGTGGATGTCCAATTCCCACACATATTAGAAACATGTGATTTCTCTTTTCTCTCTTTACATTTAATGAGAATGATCCACAGCAAAGCATGATGGGGAACAGCTAGTTTAAAATAAACCCGCTTATGCAGTATCGTACGCACACGCACACACACACACACACACACACACACACACACTCACACACACCCGCGCGATAGGTTTTAGCTTGGAGGCGATAAGGGAACACATGGTGATACAGGCAGATGCAAAGAGGAATGCCTACTGTAGTATTTCAGATACCCTCACTTACAGATATAGGTGACTGACTAAGGAAAGGAAATATCCAACGTAAAAGCTAGACACTAAACACAAACAAAATACCAAAGAACTTGCGAATGTGCAAGAACCTATGTTACAAAGTATGCTCCAACAACTGGCGAAATGTGAAGTTCTGACAGAAAGGATGGGCTGCAGGCAACAGGTGTATCTCAAAATACGAGTAGTCAGAGAACTTATACCCTGCAGACCCCAAAAGGCTCATATTCCGACAGTATTAAACAGATTTTTTTTTAAATTTCCAGCAAACAAAAAGGTATAAAAAATAATGAACCTTGGAATTAAAAAGATTGTAGCCTACCATCCCCCCCCCCCCCATCCCCACCCCCACCCCTCCATATCGTTCATTCAATACCATGAGTACGCAGTAATTGAAAACAAAGAGAAACTTATAAAGTGAATCAAAGTTCAGGAACAGAAATAAAATCTTTAAAGATTGCCGATGATGTTGTAATTCTGATAGAGACAGAAAAGGACTTACAAAAGCAATCGTAAGGACTAGAGTCTGTCTTATATAGATAAAAGAAAACTAAAGCGACGGGTAATGTAGTGCAGGCGAATTAAAGCACTCGATGTCGAGTGAATCAGATTAGGAAATACAGTAGTAGATTAGTATTGTTATTTGGATAGTGAAATCATGTGAGATGGCCAAAGTAGAGAGAATATAAAACGCAGAACGATAATAACAACAAGGCGTTTCTGATAAAGAGAAATTTGTTATGAGTGTAATCGAATATAAAGCAAAATGTTTGGGAGTATTTTCTGAAGGTTTTTGTCTGGAGTGTAACTTTTCACAGAAGCGAAACGTGAGCGACGAAGTTACGATGACAGTACAGTAATAGCTTTGATATGTAGTGAAAGATTAGATTAGTAGAGCGGATAAATTGTTAAAACACAATTAATCGAACTGGGAAACAAAAGAGATTTGTCGCACGACTTCACCAGAAGAAGGGATCGTTTGATAGGACATATCCTGCGGTCAAGAAGTCGTCGATATGGTAAAGAGGGTAATTGTGGGTAGAGGGAGACTAAGGAATTAATTGTAGTAAGCAGATTGAGGTGGATGTCGGTTGCTGTAATTATGCAGAGATGAAAAAGCTTGCACAAGATAGGATATCGTGGACGCCTGAAGACAACAACCACAACAGGAAGAATGGCCAACGAACCCCAGGGTTAATGGAGTTTTCACGCAGGAAATATCTACGTCCGCAGTCGCTAATGTCGCACTGCGCTGTTGCACTCAGGCAACCAATTTTCGAGTCCACTTACATCCAAGTCAATATTTTTGAAACAGTTTTGAAGTCCATAGAAAAACGCACTTCCTATTGTATGACATATTAAGGTTTCCTCCCGTTCCATGCGATTGCTGAGCGCGGGAAGAACGGCTGTTTAGATGCCACCATACCTGCTGTAACTTGTCTAATCTTGTCTTCGTGGTTCTTACGGGAGCGATACATACGGGGCTGCAGTTTATTCCTGGACTAGTTTTTTACCCGCGTATAGATATGTCACATATATTGCACACATCTCCTCCCACTCTACCTGTCCATCTTCTTGTCCCCATCTCTCTGTCCACCTCCTCCTTCTTCCTCTCTCTCTCTGTATCCTCCTCACCACACTTTCTGTCCATCGTCTCCTCGCCACTGTCTACCTATCCATCTCGAATGTCACCCCATATTCACCCCCACCGCAACGGAGGTATTCTTAGCCCAACAGTGCTTCTTTCGAGACAATAAGCAGTATGTATGCCAAGTTTGATTAAATCGATCCAGTAGTTTAAGAGGTGATGTGAAACATTCAAATATACAACCATTTTTATAATATATAGGTGGATTTTTTACCTCGAGACAACGAAATATCTCAAAACCTATACATCGGATTAAAAAACAGAAAAATACATATTCAATATTTTGAAAAATGCTATCCGGTATACCAATGTTGACCCGTCTGGCACCACTTACGGGGGTGGGGTGGGGGGGGGGGGGGGGGGCGAGAGAGAGAGAGAGAAGAGAGCAGCTTTTAAATCTTTAGTTGAAACGTCTCATTTTTGTTGTAGGTTCTGATTCTGTGGGAAATACTACGTAACTTTTGTATGTAACACTTTTATCGTTGTGCAACAGTCAGCGTTGTAACTGACAAGTGGCACAATATTGAGCTCCAAAACGGATTGGATCAAAAAAGAAAACTAGACGTGTTCAGTAATTGAGAAAAAAGTTTGTTTGAGGTGCGTTCTCTTAAATTTTATCAACAGGGTTCTAATTTACAAGAACTATTTCGCACTAAGTGCTCAACCTACGCATTCCTATCCATCAAAGTGGCTTCCGTCCAAATTTCTCCTCTGATGACCAATTCTTGTACCTGATTCATCTCCTCCACCACCAAATCAACTCATTTTTTTCTCCCTTGATCTCGAAAAAACATATGATCGTGTATAGCATTCCGGTTTCCTCTTTAAGCTCCAGATCTATGCACTTCCCATAAATTATGTGCGCCTTATCGCGTCCTTTATCTCTAACCGCCCGTCTTATTTCACTGTTACCATCAACAACACAAATCCCCGTATCTTTCATCCCACTCCAGGTGTGCCACAAGGATCCGTCTTCTTTCTCTTCTCTCCTCTCCCGTATGTCCTCTACACTGCCAATATGACAAAGCTACTTCCTCTTGTTCATCTATTTCAGTACGTCGATGATACCACGTTCCTCAACCTCTGACCTATCCTCTAAAAATCCCAAATATCCCTCCAGCTCCATCTCGATTAAAAAAAAAAAAATTCAAATGTGTGTGAAATCTTATGGGACTTAACTGCTAAGGTCATCAGTCCCTAAGCATACACACTACTTAACCTAAATTATCCTAAGGACAAACACACACACCCATGCCCGAGGGAGGACTCGAACCTCCACCGGGACCAGCCGCACAGTCCATGACTGCAGCGCCTAAACCGCTCGGCTAATCCCGCGCGGCTCATCTCGATCAGTTTCCCTCCTGATGTAACCAGTGGCTCCTCAAAACCAACCCTATCAAAACCCGGGCAATGGTTATAGGCCAAACAACTCTCAGCTTTCGCCCTCACAACTTTTACCTGACCATGTGCGATCATCCTATCCAGTTAACTTACACACTAAAATACCTCGGACTAACACTTTATCCCCGAGTAACATGAAAAAGCCCTACTACTAACCATTCAACAGAACGCCCACAGCAGACTAAAATAACTAAAACTACTGGCCGAATATTGGGATTGGATTCTCCCACGATCCTCCACACTAATAAATCCCTGATTTGATCCGTTCTCTACTATGCAAATGTTGTTTGGATTTCACCTCATCACTCCTTTTATGACACCCTCCAGATTCTCGAACGCCATGCACTCCACCTAGCCTTACAGATCTACTTACCATCCCCCACTGTACCACCTTTTCCCCATCCCGCTCTTCCATCTTCAACACCTCCGAGTGTTCTACCTTACCCATAAACTCGACACTAACCACCGCTAGTTTGCCCCCTGCTCACTCATCCTGGTACTCTACTGCCCAACACTACAGCTCCACACTCTCCCAACGAAACTTCAAATCGACTTCTCTCAGCCAACCATGAAATCTGCCCTGATACACGGGGTGGCCCATTGATCGTGACCGGGCCAAATATCTCACGAAATAAGCGTCAAACGAAAAAACTGCAAAAAACGAAACTTGTCTAGCTTGAAGGGGGAAACCAGATGGCGCTATGATTGTCCCGTTAGTTGGCGCTGTCATACGTCATACGGATATCAAATGCGTTTTTAAAAGTAGGAACGCCCATTTTTAATTACATATTCGTGTAGTACGTAAAGAAATATGAATGTTTTAGTTAGACCACTTTATTCGCTTTGTGATAGATGGCGCTGTAACAGTCACAAACATATGGCTCACAATTTTACATCTACATCTACATGACTACTCTGCAATTCACATTTAAGTGCTTGGCAGAGGGTTCATCGAACCACAATCATACTATCTCTCAACTATTCCACTCCCGAACAGCGAGCGGGAAAAACGAACACCTAAACCTTTCTGTTCGAGCTCTGATTTCTCTTATTTTATTTTGATGATCATTCCTACCTATGTAGGTTGGGCTCAACAAAATATTTTCGCATTCGGAAGAGAAAGTTGGTGACTGAAATTTCGTAAAAAGGTCTCGCCGCGACGAAAAACGTCTATGCTGTAATGACTTCCATCCCAACTCGTGTATCATATCTGCCACACTCTCTCCCCTATAACGCGATAATACAAAACGAGCTGCCCTTTTTTGCACCCTTTCGATGTCCTCCGTCAATCCCACCTGGTAAGGATCCCACACCGCGCAGCAATATTCTAACAGAGGACGAACGAGTGTAGTGTAAGCTGTCTCTTTAGTGGACTTGTTGCATCTTCTAAGTGTCCTGCCAATGAAACGCAACCTTTGGCTCGCCTTCCCGACAATATTATCTATGTGGTCCTTCCAACTGAAGTTGTTCGTAATTTTAACACCCAGGTACTTAGTTGAATTGACAGCCTTGAGAATTGTACTATTTTTCGAGTAATCGAATTCCAACGGATTTCTTTTGGAACTCATGTGGATCATCTCACACTTTTCGTTATTTAGCGTCAACTGCCACCTGACACACCATACAGCAATCTTTTCTAAATCGCTTTGCACCTGATACTGGTCTTCGGATGACCTTACTAGACGGTAAATTACAGCATCATCTGCGAACAGTCTAAGAGAACTGCTCAGATTGTCACCCAGGTCATTTATATAGATCAGGAACAGTAGAGGTCCCAGGACGCTTCCCTGGGGAACACCTGATATCACTTCAGTTTTACTCGATGATTTGCCGTCTATTACTACGAACTGCGACCTTCCTGACAGGAAATCACGAATCCAGTCGCACAACTGAGACGATACCCCATAGCTCCGCAGCTTGATTAGAAGTCGCTTGTGAGGAACGGTGTCAAAAGCTTTCCGGAAATCTAGAAATAGAGAATCAACTTGAGATCCCCTGTCGATAGCGGCTATTACTTCGTGCGAATAAAGAGCTAGCTGCGTTGCACAAGAGCGATGTTTTCTGAAGCCATGCTGATTACGTGTCAATAGATCGTTCCCTTAGAGGTGATTCATAATGTTTGAATACAGTATATGCTCCAAAACCCTACTGCAAACCGACGTCAATGATATAGGTCTGTAGTTAAATGGATTACTCCTACTACCCTTCTTGAACACTGGTGCGACCTGCGCAATTTTCCAATCTGTAGGTACAGATCTATCGGTGAGCGAGCGGTTGTATATGAGTGCTAAGTAGGGAGCTATAGTATCAGTGTAATCTGAAAGGAACCTAATCGGTATACAATCTGGACCTGAAGACTTGCCCGTATCAAGCGATTTGAGTTGCTTCGCAACCCCTAAGGTATCTACTTCTAAGAAACTCATGCTAGCAGATGTTCGTGTTTCAAATTCTGGAATATTCCATTCGTCTTCCCTGGTAAAGGAATTTCGGAAAACTGCGTTCAATAACTCCGCTTTAGCGGCAGAGTCGTCGATAACAGTACCATCGCCACTGCGCAGCGAAGGTATTGACTGCGTCTTGCCGCTTGTGTACTTTACATACGACCAGAATTTCTTCGGATTTTCTACCAAATTTCGAGACAATGTTTCGTTGTGGAACCTATTAAAGGCATCTCGCATCGAAGTACGTGCCAGATTTCGCGCGTCTGTAAATTTTAGCCCATCTTCAGGATTTCGCGTTCTTCTGAACTTCGCATGCTTTTTCCGTTGCCTCTGCAACAGCGTTCGGACCTTTTTTGTGTATCACGGGGGATCCGTTCCATCTCTTACCAATTTATGAGGTATGAATATCTCAATTGCTGTTGCTACTATATCTTTGAATTTGAGCCACATCTCGTTTACATTCGCATAGTCAGTTCGGAAGAAATGGAAATTGTCTTTTAGGAAGGCTTCTAGTGGCACTTTATCCGCTTTATTAAATAAAATTATTTTGCGTTTGTTTCTGATGGATTTGGAAGAAATGGTATTGAGCCTAGCTACAATGACCTTGTGATCACTAATCCCTGTATCAGTCATGATGCTCTCTATCAGCTCTGGATTGTTTGTGGCTAAGAGGTCAAGTGTGTTTTCGCAACCATTTACAATTCGCGTGGGTTCGTGGACTAACTGCTCGAAATAATTTTCGGAGAAAGCATTTAGGACACTCTCGGAAGACGTTTTCTGCCTACCACCGGTTTTGAACAAGTATTTTTGCCAACATACCGAGGGTAGGTTGAAGTCCCCACCAACTATAACCGTATGAGTGGGGTATTTATTTGTTACGAGACTCAAACTTTCTCTGAACTGTTCCGCAACTGTATCATCGGAGTCTGGGGGTCGGTAGAAGGAGCCAATTATTAACTTAATTCGGCTGTTAAGTATAACCTCCACCCACACCAATTCGCACAGAGTATCTACTTCGACTTCACTACAAGATAAACCACTACTGACAGACACAAACACTCCACCACCAATTCTGCCTAATCTATCTTTCCTGAACACCGTCTGAGACTTCGTAAAAATTTCTGCAGAACTTATTTCAGGCTTTAGCCAGCTTTCTGTACCTATAACGATATCAGCTTCTGTGCTTTCTATTAGCGCTTGAAGCTCAGGGACTTTTCCAGCGCAACTACAACAATTTACAACTATAATTCCGACTGTTCCTTGATCCAAGCACGTCCTGTAATTGCCAAGCACCCTTTGACATTGCAGCCCATCCCGCACTTTCCCGAGGCCTTCTAGACGAACAGTTGGTAACAGGCAGGTTTTTTAAATTAAAATACAGAACGTAGGTACATTTGAACATTTTATTTAGGTTGTTCCAATGTGATACATTTACCTTTGTGAACTTATCAGTTCTGAGAACACATGCTGTTACAGCATGATTACTTGTAAGTACCACATTAATGCAATAAATGCTCAAAATGATGTCCGTCAACTTCAGTGCATTTGGAAATACTTGTAACTACATTCCTCTCAACAGCGAATAGTTCGCCTTCAGTAATGTTCGCACAAGCATTGACAATGCGCTGACGCATGATGCCAGGTGTTGTCGGTGGATCCCTTCCGTCCGACCAAAGGAACAACGATGGAAAATATCGGCCGTGGACGAGGATACAAACAGCACTACGTCTTCAGAAATTGGCGTTTAAAAACAGCCAAGGGAACAATAACCACTCCAAGCAATACAAAGCCAACAACTAAAGGGTTGTCAAACTACAGGCTGTCAGCAGCTCGTGGCCGTGCGGTAGCGTTCTCGCTTCCCACGCCCGGGTTCACGGGTTCGATTCCCGGCGGGGTCAGGGATTTTCTCTGCCTCGTGATGACTGGGTGTTGTGTGCTGTCCTTAGGTTAGTTAGGTTTAAGTAGTTCTAAGTTCTAAGGGACTGATGACCATAGATGTTAAGTCCCATAGTGCTCAGAGCCATTTGAACCATATTGAACTACACGCCGTACCGGACAGCATCAACACGATGAGGAAAGGCACACTACTAGAAAACTATACACTTACGACCAGGGCAGGTAACTGGGGCGTTAATGGCCACAGGGCAGAAAATACCGCTGGTGCACTTCACTGGTAAGTAATCACACTATAGGATGACGGCTTTCGCGGGATAGTGAACACCATTCTTCATCTGCCAGTTCAGGGGTATTAGCATATCAGCAAAGCTCTCCCGCGAGTGACACAAACCTGTTACAAGTTGTACTTCCTTTCTTTTTAAACGTTCCATGCCTTTATCAGTTCTGTCTGATATAGCTGTCACAGGCTTGAGAAATATTCCGCGATGGAATACACCAGCGTTTTTTAAATAGCAGACTGATCCTGTTTCCTCGGTGTCCAGCCAGTGGACTGGACTTGTTTTACCAAATATTGAGCCTGTGCAATCATTCCATTTCATATCTCAGCAAATTCTAACATTCAGGTACATGTATGTGTCGATTTGGCCAGATATGACTCACTGGTATTGTAGTAATATGATAATTCTTTCTGCTTCAATACAAGCGGGAGGTCTGTTTTAATATTAGAAAGATGACGACATATTGAAAGCAATATTTGGGAGCAAAAGTACGCCTCGTTAGTGTGTACAATGATCGATCATCAGGCTCAGAGCCTGTTAAGTGGAGAAAATGAAAAAAAACTGTCCATAGCAGAATGGTTCAAATGGCTCTGAGCGCTATGGGACTTAACATCCGAGGTCATCAGTCCCCTAGAACTTACAACCACTTAAGCTTAACTAACCTAAGGACGTGACACACATCCATGCCCGAGGCAGGATTCGAACCTGCGACCATAGCAGTGGCGCGGTTCAGGACTGAAGCGCCTAGAATCACTCGGCCACAACGGCCGTCTGTCCATAGCACCTAATGACATTAAGTATAGGGGGCGATCAAAAAGTTTCCGATCGAAGGTCGTACAGTTCAAAATCGGTATGCTAATCAGGCGAAATCGCCGTGAGCGCTGATACAGTCATCCCATTGAAGTGCCAGGTTGAAGATACCCGTTTGGTGAAACACCGAGTCCTGCTGCGTGAAGAAGTCTGTAACTACCTGCTGCACATTGTCGTGCGTCAGAAATCATCCACCATTCAAGGCCTTTCATAAGTGGCCGAGGGCGTAATAATCACATGGGGAGAGAGCACGACCGTGGTCCGGTGCTGAAGTGTCTCCCACACCTAAGCTGACTTCAGCGTTACCACATTTGTGATACGGGAACATGCATTATCATGAAGCAGCACCGCCCCTTGACACAGTGGTGTCAACATGGTTTTCGGCAGACATGCTGCCCCCCACACGTTATTCATTCTCTGACAGTCGTCTAATGGTGAAAAAGAAAAGAATAACAGCAGGTTAGTCCTGTGAGGGCGCATTTGGTAATAACGTCGCCATTGTTCATTGCTTCATTGCCATCCCCCCCCCCCCCCCCCTCCCTAGGCAGAGAAAAAACCTTCTAGCAGTCATTTCGACATAAGTGTACCATTCACTAACTATGTATCTTTGTACTAATAATAATAGTAATAATAGTGTGAGCCGTGCATGCTGTTTGTTCTTTGGCATTTTGTCAAGTCGAATGGCGTCTTGCTTCTTCCATAATCACTGGCGTATCGGAGTTGTTGGCTTGCCTCCTTAAGTGGCGGCAGCAGCAGCGCTTATTGATACTAGTGCTGTAGTACTATTTCTGGTGTGACCGCTAGTATTTCTGGGTGGTGGTAGTGTGTGTGACAGTCAGTTGGTTGGGATGGAGCAACGAGGAACTCTCCGCGACGAGAGACCAGGCCGGGACCACTGAAGGCGTGCATGCGCTGTAGGATTGTGAGGCACTAGCTGCGAGAGCGACAAAGTTCGTTGCCCACCGAACCTGGTCGCTGAAGTTGAATGATCAGTTAACCTGTTATGAAGCCTCAACTATGTGACATCTCTTCGCTCATTTGCAGGTTGTTGCTCCGCGGGCTGTTTGGGCTAGCAGCAACATATGTCATGGTGGGGTCGTCGAAATCTTGCAGCTGTCTATTATATAATGTGATTAATTATTAAATTGACTGTTACTTACCAGTGAAGTGCGCCAGTGGTATTTTCTGCCCTGTGGCCGTTAACGCCCCAGTAACCTGCCCTGGTCATAAGTGTAGGTGTCCAGCAGTGTGCCTTTCCTCATCATGTTGATGCTATCGAGTACGACATGTAGTTTGACAGCCCTTTAAGTTGTTTGGTCCATATTGCTTAGATTGGTTATTGTTTCCTTGGCTGTTTTTAAATGCCAATTTTTTAAAATGTTTCGCTGTTTGTATCCTCGTCCTCGGCCGATATTTTCCATCGTTGTGTTGTTGATCGGATGGAAGGGAATTGGATAAATTGTTGGTCGGTCCTTGGGCTGTCCCTAGTTTGCGTTGCCATCCGATTATTTAACTTCAACTCTTGGCTGCCTGGCTCACCTCACCTTACGTTTGAGCTACCTTCTCAGGCCGATCCTTAGAACACTACCGAACGCCACTTGTCTGTTTGTTTTAGATTTTGATTTTCATTTTAGTTTGAAGTATTGGGCGAGGCCTTCGGCCCTGTATTAATAAAGTTCATTTTAAATTTTACATGAAGGTCTTCAGCCACGTTAAATTAAAATTTTGAAGATTGATTTCATTTTAAAAAAGAAAAAAAATTCCTTAAAATTGATTCTATCTGAAAATGTTAGTAATCCAGGCTCTAAGCTGTTAGTTGTTTGATGAGCTATGTGTGGTCTTCAGCCGAGGATTTACGTGAACCTCTTTTAATAAGGCCTTCAGCCGTGTGTATTCTTTAAAGAAAAATTTTTTATAAGAAGGAAGGGGTTTATTTTAAATTGTTTATCTCACTTGTTGTTTAGGCCTTCAGCCGTTGTTTCAAATTTGTTGTGGCCTTCAGCCATGCAATAAGGTAATATTTCTTTAACTAGGCTCTTGGCCGTTCTGATGTAAGTTTAAAAGCAATTTCTTGGTTGGAAAAATTGTTGATTGATGTGTTTTAATTATAGTTGTCCTTCAGACGTGTAGGGTAGGCCTTCAGCCGCTAATTGTTTTCAGTTGCATTTTTTTAAATGAAAATAAAATAATTCTTATCTTCTGTTTTTAATAGCTTTTGATTTCTCAGCCAGGCGTTCAGCCGTTCTTGTTTAGGGTGTGGTTTTGGGCCTTCGCCCCAGAAACCATCTCAAGTTCTTTAACTAGGCCTTCAGCCGTATTTTTTAGTTGTGATATTTTAAAGCAATGTGTGAACGAGTGGTTCATAGAAGTTGTATGTTTGATTGTGCAACTCACAGTAACTGTTTACGGCCCCATTCACAATTATAACCTTATCTTGTGCGCTCTCTGAATACCTACCAACCTGGTTTCATAGTGAGAGCAATAATACATACATGCATACCGAACTCATCACACTCAAGTCAGGCAAAGCTGTTTACGGGTTGTTTTATTTGCAACAAATTCGTCTATTAGATGTCCTTAGTCTACTTGCTTTGAAACGTCAGAATTCATGGAGAGAATGGTACGATTGTTTACTCGATCGTGCGATATGTATGACCGCGAATAATTAAAATGTTCAAATGTCTCTGAGCACTATGGGACTTAACATCTATGGTTATCAGTCCCCTAGAATTTAGAGCTACTTAAACCTAACTAACCTAAGGACGTCACACAACACCCAGTCATCACGAGGCAGAGAAAATCCCTGACCCAATCCCTGACCCCCCCCCCCCCCCCCCTTCCCGCGAATAATTCCTGAGTCTTTTGAAGAGTGAGATAGAGCGCTCGGTCGAACAAAAATTTGGTTGCAGCGGTTGATAAAAATGTTCATTGTCCAATCTTCAAATCACATATGTTGTAAAATGAATAACCTCATCACTCACAGTTTCTTCCAAGACGTCTTTGTAATATTGTTGCTGTTTTCTAACACACTTCAATTGTTTAATATGTGCTCGTCCAAGAAAATTACTTAAGAAATCAAAATTGCTATAAAACTCTTCCAATGATTTTTTTTTCTTTTCTCCGTTTCAGGTATCAAACAGTCTGTAATAAACAGAAATGCATTCACCCGAAAGTCTTCCTTTCTTTCAAATGTAGACCACTTTCAATTTCCTTGAGCTCTTCCTTTTTGTTGCTGTTTTGTACATATTTATCTTACTCTTTTCCATGCCAGCGTTTTCTTATGTGCCGTACATAGAACGATTATTTCGAACGTACTTAAGTAAAGAATCGTATGACTTTATTACCGTCCCAATGCCGGTATTAATATTTTGTAACAGTTTGTTTATAGCATTACATCTCTTCAGTATCGCTGACCAAAACGTTGTCCTTGCACAGTTTACAGACTTAGTAGACTGCTCAGCAATCCAGTTGCCTTCGCATCTCAATTACGTCTTTTGAGTTTTAGCATCCCGAATAACTTACAAAGCTGATATTGTTTCTAATATTGAGACGCCCAGATCAGCATGTTTTTGAAGGTCATCTTACGGAGACTGAACTGTTTAAATTTGGCTACAAAATTTTCCAACGGTTCGTAGAAGCAGAGGAGGAAGTGTAAATTTGTTGCAACAAACGGCAAAATGAAACCGCCTGAGGACAACAATCCGCTACATACATCCTATTAAGTTTTATAGAGTGAGCTGCGCACATAACATACACAGCAAGAGCGCTGATTTGTTTAATTCAAGCTTGGAGACAAAAGTACCAGCAGTTCTACTTGCATTGACATCTGACTGACCCCTGCATAAGTGAATGTCTAAATTATATTTACTTAATAAATTTATTAACGAATCAGCTAATTCTTCTAATTTGTGCCCAGAATTTGGGGAAAAACAGATAAATCTTTGAACAGGAAATTCATCTTCTGATAAATGCCCTGCAACGAAAGTCAGCTAGTCAACATGTGCAATATCTAGGATGGAGTCTAATATGGAGGGAAAATATGTAGTTTCCTTCAGTTAATCTACAGTATATTACTTATAACCTTTTTGCCCGAACTGATATAAACTCTTCACTCGTTTGAAAAGAAAGGTATGATGCGCTACATTTTACTTTGTTTCCATGAAGTTCTGCATGTTTAGCTAGAAAAAGTTCTGCTGTTAGCTGTCGTGTCATCTCGAAATTTCTGCAATGTGTTGACTAAAAACCATAGTTGTGACCCCTGAACCATAGGACTTTATGGAAAAGTTGTTGACCACAGCGACAATTCGTCTTAATACGTTCCTCCAGTATTTTATTTCTGTCTAAGTCTGAGATGTTAGTTGCTTATCTATTTATGTCCTCTAGCTTTTAGGGTTAACACACATTTCCCATGCTCAGCTGAATTTTCGTAGGTAGTCAATCAGGACTGACCGTTTTTCCAGTCATTAAAGCCCTCATGACGTTTTGCGAACTGTAGTTTCCATTAAACGATAAACATGGGGCACAAAATACACTACTCTTGCTTTGAAAATATACTAGCGGTGGTCTAGCGGTTCTAGGCGCTGAGTCCGGAACCGCGCGACTGCTACGGTCGCAGGTTCGAATCCTGCCTCGGGCATGGATGTGTGTGATGTCCTTAGGTTAGTTAGGTTTAAGTAGTTGTAAGTTCTAGGGGACTGATGACCACAGATGTTAAGTCCCATAGTGCTCAGAGCCATTTGAACCATTTTAGAATATACTAAAAACAGTATTTGTTGTTTCCCGCCATTCCTCGTGGTTCTGAAAAACAAACGCTTATTTAAGTGCCTCGAAAAGTCGGTAGTTACCTGCATGAATTACTAACTCGGTGTCACATGACCTTATTTAGTGACGCGATCGCGAAGGAATTCATTTATTATCCAGTTCGCAGGATCGTTAGAAACTGAATCACTATCATCAGTCGCTTTATATGCGTCATTTCAATCAACTGAAATGATTGTTTTCGCGCCATTAGTATCGTTTCTAATATCGGAAACGCATGACTCAGATGAACCACATGCTGCACTATATTCGATACTTTTCACCAATTTATTAGAGTCTGATGTATCTAACCCTTGACTGATGCATCTAGCCCTCCACTCACGAGGTGTGGTTTCAAAGAACGCGCGAAATTGTTTATATTCCCTCTCCAGGGCCAGTCCTAGCGGAATGCTTTATTCCCCCCCTACCCTCTTTAAACCACCAAACCTATAATGCTTTTACTCGATTTTTTGGTTGATGTTGACACATGTTACTGACTCGCCTCGTGAACTACGTACCTGTTTTGTCCAGTATAGTACAAAGTATATTGCGCAGATATACCACAATTTTTAAGAATGTAAAATTCAGTTCTCTAACTAGTCGTTTTTGTGTACTATTTACAAAAAAAAAAGAGCAGAAAAGTATGTGGTCTTGTATGATAAAAAGTGAAATAAAACAGGCATTACTTAGTGCAATAAAATCAGCAAGGAGTACTTAAATAACATTTAAATAATTATAAAAATAGTTTTTTATATAACTTAAATTAAAAATTTCACATGACTTGCTCCTTAAATCTTGGTTAAAACATAGTGGTCCCAGAGACCCCACCTCATAGTATACGTTCCAGAATAGTCACCTTGTGAGCTGAGGATTAGACTTGAGTTCGAACTAACAGTCTGCGTTTAATTTTTAAATAACGTTTGCATTTTTGCGCTCTTTCTCCCAATTTCCTCTTTCTTTATTGCCTCGACTTTCACGACTTTTTGGTACCGAGAGCCATTTTCTCTTCTCCAACTGTCACTCATTTTAATTAATAGTAAAATATAAATCACAAAACTAAACAACGGCACTCTTTACAGTTGCTAATTAAACTGGACTGCCAGTAAAGCGGCCGGCTTTTCTAAAGAGTGGCGGTATTTTCTTTGAATTTGAATTCTGAGTGGGCACCACTGAGCGTCGACGCCAGCTAGTCCTACGACAGCGTTGTTATGTTATGTTAACCGGGGCCTAGAAACGAAGGAGAGGCTCCGGCCTCGCCGCAGCCGCAGTGGTCCACAACCCCACGACGACTACCGCAGTCCACTTCACCCCTCCACCGCCACACACCGAACCCAGGGTTATTGTGCGGTTCGGCCCCCGGTGGACCCCCCCCCCCCCAGGGAACGTCTCACACGAGACGAGTGTAACCGCTACGTTTGCGTGGTAGAGTAATGGTGGTGTACGCGTACGTGGAGAACTTATTTGCGCAGCAATCGCCGACATAGTGTAGCTGAGACGGGATTGGAGGAACCAGCCGCATTTGCCGAGGCAGATGGAAAACCACCTAAAAACCATCCACAGACTGGCCGGCTCACCGGACCTCGACGCAAATCCGCCGGGCGGATTCGTGCGGGGAACCAGGCGCTCCTTCCCGCCCGGAAAGCCGTGCGTTAGCTTAACTGCGAGCAACGAGAATTTCCTTTCGAAGGTGTACCACATGAGAAGGTACGACACTGATCAAAGTGAATAATTGTCACACTGCATGAAGTAACGTCATCACTAAAACAAAATCTTTCACTTTTCCCTTGCCTGGCCAGACCTTTCGTAAATTTGGGCTGACTGTTGTCATGCCATTAATATCAATTTCGTTGTGAGTTAAGTACGCACTCTCTTTTCAAGAGTTATGAATAAAATGTTTGAAAAACAGTAACAACTTACCATTCACCGTAAAATCCGCCGCCCCTTAAAATCCGCCCCCTACGTAGCTGCCTAGTCCGCCTAGAAAAAAATGTTCAAATATGTGTGAAATCTTATGGGACTTAACTGCTAAGCTTACACACTACTTAACCTAAATTATCCTAAGGACAAACACACACACCCACGCCCGAGGGAGGACTCGATCCTCCGCCGGCACCAACCGCACAGTCCATGACTGCAGCGCCTTAGCCCGCTTTTTTTTTTCTTTTTAGATCTCATTTTGTTCGTTTTCGTCCGTTGTATCTGCTCCGGGCGGACGTCGCAAGACACCCGTTGCAGTTCGTCGTTAATCCATCAACTCAGTTTTCTTTTATTATAGAGGGCGGGTAACTCTCTGATACCTGAGTAACAAATCAATCAGGGACATCTCTACCCTTCTAAAGCAGCCCAAGTCAACTGTTGGTGATGTGACTGTGAAGTGGAAACGCGAACGGACAACCAGAGCTAAACCAAAACCAGGCTGAGCTCGTGTAATGACGGACAGGGACTGTTGCGCACTGCGGTGAGTGGTCGCAAAAAATCGCATGAAATCAGAGGAAGGGATCACTCGTGAGTTCCAAAGTGCTACCCGGAGGCCAGCTAACACAGTAACTGTGCGTAGGGAGTTAAAAAGGATGGGGTGCATTGGTTGAGCGGCTCTTCATAAGCTACGCCAATGGACAGCGGATGACTGCAAAAGCGTAATTTGAAGTGATGAAGCACGCTGTACCTTATGACGATCCGATGGAAGGATTTAGGTTTGGCGAAAGCCACGAGAGTGGCACCTGCGATCACGTGTAGTGCCAACATTGAAGTATGCAGGAGGAGGTGTAACGATGCGGGGGTGTTAGCGTGATGGGGCTGTCACTCCTCCATCGCCATTCAGAATCCTCACTGAAAGCATCCCCAGCTGAGTTCAAGCCGTCATGAAGGCAAAGGTTGGACCAACGCCATATTAATGGCCACTAATAGGCCTCTGGGTACTTCAGTCATTGTTGCTCTAGGACCAATAGTTCACGTGTTGTAGGGAAACAGAGTTTTAATGGTATAAAATTTATGTTTATTGTTAAATGAAGTGGATTAAAAACAAACATAAAATGTGTGTATCACATCCAAGCCCAGAAGAACCGTATTATGAGATGAATTGTACTCTGGGGGTGTAACAGGTTAGAAAGACGAGGTGGAGGTTAGAAGTGTGAGGGAAGGTTGGTTCCAGACTGTGGTCGAATGCCGGACATTTGCCACGCCGGACATTTGTCATGCCGGACATTTGTCACACTTGCCCCTTTGCCAGGTAGCGATCCCTCAGGTGAGGGACACTACTTCTGTCCGCTTTCAGTCCGGCGTCTCCAAATCTTACTCGATACAACCAGTACGTAAGGGACCTTCATCTTCGACATCTTAGCCAAATACAGAGCTTCTTTCCCGAAATCGAAATATTTATAACTTTTGGGAAAGGAAAGCAATACCGACGATAGTATGCAATTAGTTCTGCCACGTATAACTATAGATCCATCTGTCTGTACAGTAGCTTCCTTTCACGCTTACTGATTGCGATAGAAACAGTCCATTGCCATGGGAGCAACAAGAAAGGAACGACGTAAAGAGAATGCGAATGTACGCTAATCATTTGTTTTTTATCACTGCATTTGTGCCTACTTTAATTACTACAATTGTATGCCCGAAAGACAATAAGGAAAGAAGAAATGGCTATGTCAATGTTTGAAAAGAAGAACGACATACTCCATATTAATTTACTCTCTAAAATGCGATATCTCTTCCGGCGAAAAATTAGTTAATAAAGTGTAGCAGGTCAATGTTCAAAACATGACTGAAAATACGTTCAGTAAATAGAGATTAGAACATCTATGATTGACATTTCATCTAAAGTCGACGTACAATTTCAAAATGTTAGAGACAAGGAAATGAAGTAATGCAGAATGCTATGCTTGTAACGTACGTTGTTGTTCTACATTGTTTAGCTCTAGTATTTACAGGGTCACAGAGAAAGCATCCTGGGTTTTGGAGGGAAAAGCCGTAATTGTAATTATCTGCACTACAACATAAACAAGGAGCACAACTTAAGGAAAAATAATGTAATGTGTGTTCCAGCTCAGAAGCGACACTGAAGCAGATAGTTCCTGTGACTTTGTGTGGGTAGAGCATATATTCGACAACCGGAATAAATTAATAACTTGCTCCTTTTACCGACCCCCGGTCTCAGATGAAACAGTTGCTGAAAAGTTCAAAGAAAACTTGAGTCTCATCACAAAAAGATACCCTACTCATACAATTATAGTTGGCAGTGACTTCAATCTACCTTCCGTATGTTGACAAAAATACATTTTCAGACCCTATTGTAGATAGAAAACAACTTCCGTAATTGTTCTAAATGCTTATTTAAAATTATTTTGAACAATTAGTTCACGAGGCCATTCAAATTGTAAATGCTTACGAAAACACACTTGACATCTTAGCCTGAGCATCACGACGGGTACAAGGATTACAGTCGTAGCGAGGTTCAATTCCGTAACAAAGAAATACACCAAAACTAAACGCGGAATATATCTATTTATAAAAGCAACTAAAAATTCGGTTGACGTCTTTCTAAGAGACAGTCTCGAATACTTCCAAACTATGTGAGTGAACACCATATATGGCTTAAGTTCAAAGAAATAGTATCAGCAGCACTCGAGAGATTCATACCAAATAAATTAATAAGAAAAAAATGGTTCAAATGGCTCTGAGCACTATGGGACTTAACATCTGTGGTCATCAGTCCCCTAGAACTTAGAACTACTTAAACCTGATTAACCTAAGGACATCACACACATCCATCCCCGAGGCAGGATTCGAACCTGCGACCGTAGCGGTCACGCGGTTCCAGACTGAAGCGCCTAGAACCGCACGGCTACACGGACCGACAATTAATAAGAGACGGAGCTGATCCCTCCATGGTACACAAAACACGACAGAAAGCTGCTGCAGGAGCACGGAAAAAGGCACGTATAATTTAGACGAACGCAAAATCTCCAAGATTGGCGAAGTTTTACTGAGGCTCGAAATTTGGTGCGTATTTGAATGCGAGATGCATTTAATAGTTTCCACAACGAAACTCTCTCTAGAAATGCGGCTGAAAATCCAAAGAGATTATGGTTCTTTGTTAAGTAAACCAGCGGAATGGCTCAGTAAACGATGAGGTGGAGGAGGAGGTGTAGGGGGAGGCAAGGGACCCAACCCTTCGGAGCAGGTAAAGTCGTGGCAAATGTCCGCCGTAGCAAATGTCCGCACACCGCTGTGGTCATGCGCTTGCCTCCTTCATAGTTCTACAAAGTGAAGAGCGACCACACTACTCCATAAAAAGCATCAAAAGGGTATCTCACAAAGTTATACCGACCCTTCTGCATCTCCCGTTATGAATCACTTGCGACTAATTGTGCAGACATGCCCGGGGGTGTTTATTTTTCACAAATTACGTTAACATTAGATGGGATACAGGTATGAGTTGCTAAAAATACAAACGCAAGAAAGCATATAGAAAGATTCTACGTAAATCTCTGCACACTGTTCTACACTGCCTAAGGGTAATTGACACTATCCTGTACGGCAGCTATAGTGTTCTTCCAGGTAAGGTGACATTCTCCACAATGAGCGCTGCTCACTTTTCAATTTACAAACAGGCTGCATCTCCCTAGTATGTCGCGTCCAGTTCACTTATCAACAAACCGAAAGGAATTCACAGAGATATCTGTAAGCTCAAAAGCAAGAAACGTTAACTGTTCGCCTTACCCGGAAGAACACTACAGCTGCCGTACACAATAGTGTGAGGAACCCCGAGGCAGTGAACAGTGTGCAGAGATTTACGTAGAATCTTTCTACATACTTTCTTGCGTTTGTATTATTAGCATCTCATATCCGTATGTCTTCCCCCATGAACCATGGACCTTACCGTTGGTGGGGAGGCTTGCGTGCCTCAGCGATACAGATAGCCGTACCGTAGGTGCAACCACAACGGAGGGGTATCTGTTGAGAGGCCAGACAAACGTGTGGTTCCTGAAGAGGGGCAGCAGCCTTTTCAGTAGTTGCAAGGGCAACAGTCTGGATGATTGACTGATCTGGCGTTGTAACAATAACCAAAACGGCCTTGCTGTGCTGGTACTGCGAACGGCTGAAAGCAAGGGGAAACTACGGCCGTAATTTTTCCCGAGGGCATGCAGCTTTACTGTATGATTAAATGATGATGGCGTCCTCTTGGGTAAAATATTCCGGAGATAAAATAGTCCCGCATTCGGATCTCTGGGTGGGGACTACTCAAGAGGATGTCGTTATCAGGAGAAAGAAAACTGGCGTTCTACGGATCGGAGCGTGGAATGTCAGATCCCTTAATCGGGCAGGTAGGTTAGAAAATTTAAAAAGGGAAATGGATAGGTTAAAGTTAGATATAGTGGGAATTAGTGACGTTCGGTGGCAGGAGGAACAAGACTTTTGGTCAGGTGACTACAGGGTTATAAACACAAAATCAAATAGGGGTATGCAGGAGTAGGTTTAATAATGAATAGGAAAATAGGAATGCGGGTAAGCTACTACAAACAGCAGATGAACGCATTATTGTGGCCAAGATAGATGCGAAGCCCACACCTACTACAGTAGTACAAGTTTATATGCCAACTAGCTCTGCAGATGGCGAAGAAATTGAAGAAATGTATGATCAAATAAAAGAAATTATTCAGATAGTGAAGGGAGATGAAAATTTAATAGTCATGGGTGACTGGGATTCGGTAGTAGGAAAAGGGAGAGAAGGAAACGTAGTAGGTGAATATGGACTGGGGCAAAGAAATGAAAGAGGAAGCCGCCTGGTAGAATTTTGCACAGAGCACTATTTAATCATAGGTAATACTTGGTTCAAGAATCACAAAAGAAGGCTGTATACATGGAAGAAGCCTGGAGATACTAAAAGGTATCAGATAGATTATATAATGGTAAGACAGAGATTTAGGAACCAGGTTTTAAATTGTAAGACATTTCCAGGGGCAGATGTGGACTCTGACCACAATCTATTGGTTATGACCTGTAGATTAAAACTGAAGAAACTGCAAAAAGGTGGAAACTTAAGGAGATAGAACATGGATAAACTAAAAGAACCAGAGGTTGTACAGAGTTTCAGGGAGAGCATAAGGGAGCAATTGACAGGAATGGGGGAAAGAAATACAGTAGAAGAAGAATGGGTAGCTTGGAGGGATGAAGTTGTGAAGGCAGCAGAGGATCAAGTAGGTAAAAAGACAAGGGCTAGTAGAAATCCTTGGGTAACAGAAGAAATATTGAATTTAATTGATGAAAGGAGAAAATATAAAAATGCAGTAATTGAAGCAGGCAAAAAGGAATACAAACGTCTCAAAAATGAGATCGACAGGAAGTGCAAAATGGCTAAGCAGGGATGGCTAGAGGACAAATGTAAGGATGTAGAGGCTTATCTCACTGCCTACAGGAAAATTAAAGAGACCTTTGGAGGTAAGAGAACCACTTGTATGAACATCAAGAGCTCAGATGGAAACCCAGTTCTAAGCAAAGAAGAGAAAGCAGAAAGATGGAAGGAGTACATAGAGGGTCTATACAAGTGCGATGTACTTGAGGACAATATTATGGAACTGGAAGAGGATGTAGATGAAGATGAAATGGGAGAAACAATACTATGTGAAGAGTTTGACAGAGCACTGAAAGACCTGAGCCGAAACAAGGCCCCCGGAGTAGACAACATTCCATTGGAACTACTGACGGCCTCGGGAGAGCCAGTCCTGACAAAACTCTACCATCTGGTGAGCAAGATGTATGTGACAGGCGAAATACCCTCAGACTTCAAGAAGAATATAATCATTCCAATCCCAAAGAAAGCAGGTGTTGACAGACGTGAAAATTACTGAACTATCAGTTTAATAAGTCACAGCTGCAAAATACTAACGCGAATTCTTTACAGACGAATGGAAAAACTGGTAGATGCGAACCTCAGGGAGGATCAGTTTGGATTCCGTAGAAATGTTGGAACACGTGAGACAATACTGACCCTACGACTTATATTAGAAACTAGATTAAGGAAGGGCAAACCTACGTTTCTAGCATTTCTAGACTTAGAGAAAGCTTTTGAAAATGATGACTGGAATACTCTCTTTCAAATTCTGAAGGTGGCAGGGGTAAAATACAGGGAGCGAAAGGCTATTTACAATTTGTACAGAAAGCAGATGGCAGTTATAAGAGTCGAGGGGTATGAAAGGGAAGCAGTGGTTCGGAAGGGAGCGAGACAGAGTTGTAGTCTCTCCCCGATGTTATTTAATCTGTATATTGAGCAAGCAGTAAAGGAAACAAAAGAAAAATTCGGAGAAGGTATTAAAATCCATGGAGAAGAAGTAACAACTTTGAGGTTCGCCGATGACGTCGTAATTCTGTCAGAGAAAGCAAAGGACTTGGAAGAGCAGTTGAACGGAATGGATAGTGTCTTGAAAGGAGGATATAAAATGAACATCAACAAAAGCAAAACGAGGATAATGGAATGTAGTCGAATTAAGTCGGGTGATGCTGAAGGAATTAGATTAGGAAATGAGACACTTAAAGTGGTAAAGGAGTTTTGCTATTTGGGGAGCAAAATAACTGATGATGGTTGAAGTAGAGAGGATATAAAATGTAGACTGGGAATGGCAAGGACAGCGTTTCTGAAGAAGAGAAATTTGTTAACGTCGAGTATAGATTTAAGTGTCAGGAAGTCATTTCTGAAAGTATTTGCATGGAGTGTAGCCATGTATGGAAGTGAAACATGGACGATAAATAGTTTGGACAAGAAGAGAATAGAAGCTTTCGAAATGTGGTGCTACAGAAGAATGTTGAAGATTAAATGGGTAGATCACATAACTAATGAGGAAGTATTGATTAGGATTGGGGAGAAGAGAAGTTTGTGGCACAACTTGACCAGAAGAAGGGATCGGTTGGTAGGACATGTTCCGAGGCATCAAGGGATCACCAATTTAGTATTGGAGGACAGCGTGGAGGGTAAAAATCGTAGAGGGAGACCGAGAGATTAATACACTAAGCAGATTCAGAAGCATGTAGGTTGCAGTAGGTACTGGGAGATGAAGAAGCTTGCAGAGGATAGAGTAGCATGGAGAGCTGCAGCAGACCAGTCTCAGGACTTAAGACCACAACAACAACAACAAAATCTGTATGTAGCGTTAATGCACTTTGTGAAGGCGCCTCAGTCGGGATCCGCGCGACCGCTACGGTCGCAGGTTCGAATCCTGCCTCGGGGAAGGATGTGTGTGATGTCCTTAGGTTAGTCAGGTTTAAGTAGTTCTAAGTGCTAGGGGACTGATGACTTCAGATGTGATGTCCCATAGTGCTCAGAGCCATTTGAACCATTTTGCACTTAGAGAAAAGTAAACACTTCCTGGCATGTCTGCATAATTACTCGCCACTGATTCATAATGAGATCTGCAGAAGGGTCAGTATTGCCTTGTGAGACACCTTGTTGTTGCTTTTTATGACGTAGTGTGGTAGAGAGATCTGGGAATTGGTCTGCTCGCTCTTCAGTTTGTAGAACTACGAAGAAGGGAAGTGCACGACCCCATCCTGGCGATCTACCTTCCCTCGCACTTCTAACCTCCATCCCCACTTTTCCACCCTGTTGCATCCCTCCCCCCTCTCTGTTACATCCCACTTCCCACGAATCATGGACCTTGGCGTTGGTGGGGAGGCTTACGTCCCTCAGCGATGCAGACAGTCGTACGGTAGGTGCAACCACAACGGAGGGGTAGCTGTTGAGAGGCCAGACAAACGTGTGGTTCCGGAAGAGGGCCAGCAACCTTTCCAGTAGTTGCAAGGGCAGCAGTCTGGATGACTGGCTGATCAGGCATTTTAACATCAAGCAAAACAGCATTGCTGTCCTGGTTCTGCGAACAGATGATAGCAAGAGCAAACTACAGCCGTAATTTTTTCCGAGGGTATGCAGCTTTACTGAATGGTCATATGATGATAGTGTGCTCTTGGGTAAAATATTCAGATCTTCAGGCAGGCACTACTCCGGAAGACGTCGTTATCAGGAGAAAAAAACTGGCATTTCACGGATCGGAGGGTGGAATGTCAGATCACTTAATTGGGCAGGTAAGTTAGAAAATTTGAAAAGGGAATTGGATAGGGTAAAGTTAGATATAATGGGAATTAGCGAAGTACGGTGACAGGAGGAACAAGACTTCTGGTTAGGTGAATACAGTTACAAATACAAAATCAAATAGGGGTAATGCAGGAGTAGGTTTCATAATGAATAAAAAAAAATAGGAACGCGGATAAGCTACGACGAACAGCGTAGTGAACGCATTATTGTAGCCAAGATAGACGCGAAGTCCACGCCTACTACTGTTGTACAAGTTTATATGCCAAATAGCTCTGCAGACGATGAAGAAAGGCCGTCCAGTGTGGCCGTGCGGTTCTAGGCGCTTCAGTCTGGAACCGTGGGACCGCTACGGTCGCAGGTTCGAATCCTGCCTCGGGCATGGATGTGTGTGATGTCCTTAGGTTAGTTAGATTTAAGTAGTTCTAAGTTCTAGGGGACTGATGACCACAGATGTTAAGTTCCATAGTGCTCAGAGCCATTTGAATTTGAACGACGAAGAAATTGCTGAAATGTGTGATGAGATGAAGTATTCAAATGGTTAAACGAGACGAAAATTTAGTAGTCATGTGGGACTGAATTCGATCGTAGGAAAAGGAAGAAAAGTAGTAGGTGAATATTGAGTGGGGTAAGGAATGAAAGTGGGAGCCGCCTGGTAGAATTTTGCACAGAGCATAAACTTAATTATAAGAATAATGAAAGAAGGTTACATACGTGTAAGAGACACCAGAAGGTTTCAGTTTGATTATATAATGTTAAGACAAAGATTTAGGAACCATGTTTTAAATTGTAAGACATTTCCAAGGGCAGATGTAGGACTCTGATCACAATTTATTGATTATGAACTGTACATTAAAACTGAAGAAAATGCAAAAAGGTAGGGATTTAAGGAGATGAGACCTGGATAAATTGAAAGAACTAGGGGTTGTAGAGAGTTCCAGAGGGAGCACTAACAAGAACAAGGGAAAGTAATGCAGTAGAAGAAGAATGGGTAGCTTTGAGAGATGAAATAGTAAGCAGCAGAGAATCAAGTAGGTAAGAAAGACGAGGGCTAGTGAAAAATCCTTGGTTAACACAAGGGATATTGAATTTAATTGATGAAAGGAGAAAATATAAGAATGCAGTAAATGAAGCAGGCGAAAAGGAGTAAAAACGTTTCAAAAATGAGATCGACAGGAAGTGCAAAACGCCTAAGCGGGAATGGCTAGAGGACAAATGTAAGGATGTAGAAGCATATATCACTTGGAGTAAAATGGATGCCGCCTACAGAAAAATTAAATAGACCTGTGGAGATAAGATAACCTCCTGTATAAACATCAAGAGCTCAGATGCTCAGATGGTAAACCAGTCCTAAGCATAGAAGGGAAAGCCGAAAGGTGGAATGAGTTTATAGAGGGTCTATACAAGGGCAGTTTACTTGAGGGTAATATTACGGAAATGGAAGAGGACGTAGATGAGGATGAGATGGGAGATATGATACTGCATGAAGAATTTGACAGAGCACTGAAGGACCGAAGCCGAAATAGGGCACCGGGAGTAGACAACATTCCGTTAGAGCTATTGATAGCCTTCGGAGAGCCAGCTATGACAAACTCTTCCATCTGGTGGGAATGCTGTATGAGACGGACGAAATACCTCAGACTTCAAGAAAAAATATAATAATTCCAGTTCCAAAGAAAGCAGGTGCTGACAGGTGTGAAAATTACCGAACTATCAGTTTAACACGTCACGGTTGCAAAATTCTAACACGAATTCTTCACAGACGAATGGAAAGACAGGTAGAAGCCAACCTCGGGGAAGATCAGTTTGGAGCACGCGAGGCAATACGACTTATCTTAGAAGATGGGTTAAGGAAGGCAAACCTACGTTTCTAGCATCTGTAGACTTAGAGAAAGCTTTTGACGATGATGACTGGAGTGCTCTCTTTCAATTTCTGAAGGTGACAAGGTAAAATACAGGGAGCGGAAGGCTATTTACGATTTACACAGAAACCAAAACGCATTTGTAAGAGTCAAGGGACCTGAAAGGGAAGCAGTGGTTGAGAAGGGAGTGAGACAGGGTTGTAGCCTATCCCCGATGTTGTTCAATCTGTACACTGAACAAATAGTAAAGGAAACCAAAGAAAAATTTGGATTAGGAATTAAAATCCATGGAGAAGAAATATAAACCTTGAGGTTTGCCGATGACATAGTGATTCTGTCAGAGACAGCAAAGGAATTGGAAGAATAGTTGAACGGAATGGACAGTGTCTTGAAAGCAGCATATAAGATGAACATCAACAAAAGCAAAACAAGGATAATGGAATGTAGTCGAATTAAATCAGGTGATGCTGAGGGAATTAGATTAGGAAATGAGATGCTTAAAGTAGTAGATGAGTTTTTCTATTTAGGCAGCAAAATAACTGAGGATGGCCGAAGTAGAGAGGATATAAAATGTAGACTGGCTATGGTAAGGAAAGCGTTTCTGATAAAGAGCAATTTGTAAACATCGAGTACAGATTTTAATGTCAGAAAGTGTTATCTGAAAGTATTTGTATGGCATGTAGCCGTGTATGGATGTGAAACACGGATGATAAACAGTTTAGACATGAAGAGAATAGAAGTATTCGAAATGTGGTGCTACAGAAGAGTGCTGAAGATTAGGTGGGTAGATCACGTAACTAATGAGGAGGTACTGAATAGAATTGGGGAGAAGAGCAATTTGTGGCACAACTTGACTAAAAGAAGGGATCGGTTGGTAGGACATGTTCTGAGGCGTCAATGGATCACTAATTTAGTACTGGGGGGAAGCGTGGAGGGTAACAATCGTAGAGGGAGACCTAGAGATGAATACACTAAGCAGATTCAGAAGGATGCAGTAGTTGCTTGGAGATGAAGAGGCTTGCACATAATAGAGTACCATGGAGAGCTGCATCAAACCAGTCTTTGGATTGAAGACCACAACAAGATCCCCAGAACACAATTCTTCCCTTTAAAACGTTTTTCTGCATTTATATGTGGTACACACATTTAATATTTGTTCTTAATCCACATCATTTAACAATGAACGTCATTTTTGTGACTTTAAAAGACTGTTTTTAATAATCTGTGAGTTTTTTTCCATCCCCTGCAACAAAGCAACTATTAGTGCTAGAGAGATAATGAATAGTAGATTTTTGTAGAAAATTTAATGCAGTTTAATAGTGTATTGGAAGACATTTTCTCACGCTGACACCCCACCGTTCAGGACTTTTAGTATGTTGTTTATGACGCTCCCCCTTAGTACTGTAGAAAAGTATGTTGCTACATGCTTTTTCTGGTCTTCGTTGACTAGGTTGCCGCCCCTGGTCTTCGCACGGCAGCTGTAGCCTCCCCCCTCCCTCCCCACATACACACACACACACACACACACACACACACACAGACCGTTATCGGTCTGCGCATTGCTGTCGCTTCTAGGAAGACGCTGGGCGCGACACACTGCTGTTTGCGCACCGCCGCTGCGCAGTGTTTGCCTTTGTCGGCAGGCGCCACGCCGTAGCTCTCCTCACCGATCCATTTCTTAGAACTGTGCCCAAATATATCTACTCCGCGATTGTCGCAGTTTCTCGGTTCCCACGGTAGCGTTTTCACAACAGTTTTCTTTAACGGCTTGGACTTCGTGCAAGCTACAGGAAACCTTGGCAAAATCCGGGGAGGGGTATTAATGCAGTAGAGCGTCGTTTATCCGAAGTGATTGGGGGACATGGGTGTTCAGAAAACTGGTTTGTTCGGATAATCAGTATAATCAAGCATAGCTATAAAATTTTCTAAGCTCGTCTTTTGTTATTTTATATCCGTAATTGTCGGCTTCCCCACCTTGTATTCATTGGATAAAGTGGTTGTAGATTCACCTTCTTCTAACCTTTTAATAATCTCGTACTTGTCCCTCATAGAAAGGACAACATGTTTGTTTACGTTTAAGCATTTCGAACCGTCAAGTTCACTTCTTCACGCAGCAGCACACAAGTGGTCGTAACAGAGAACAGAAGGTGACTGTTTGCACCGTGAGAAGCTGTTCTTGGGGGCGCGCAATCCTTCAAACTGCGCAAGCGGTACGCCTCAACTCTAAGCTGGCGCAGCTGTTCCTGTGAACAGCTTTGATACTGCCGCTACTTCTACTGCCTGTGCCAAGCCGACAGAAGTGTGCTGGTTGTTGAAACACAGCGACTGGCGGCTTGGCCGGTCAGCAGCGCCTTGTGAAGGGCCCATTAGAAGCAATGCTCCGCCAGCGGTGGCCCAGTGCGTCGACTACTGTCGGAAACTTGGTTTGTGAGTGAGGGGGATGATGGACGGTAGGGTGGGACAGTAACAGGTGCGAGCGAGTACACAGTTCGGTTAAGGGGTCGTTCGGTTGACCGACGTTTGGATAATCGACGCTCTACTGTAATTGCATTGGCTATGTTCGAGCCGCATGTGGCTTACTGTAAAGTTGGTAAAACAGAAGACTCTGCGTATTTTTCCCATCTTAACCAAATAGGAGATGATTTCCTCCTCCCCCCCCCCCCTCACCTCCCCTAACTCTCTTTAAGAACTAACAGGTGTAGAACTATGGAAACGGAATTTCCCTATATATGGTGCTAGCCGTCAGTGTAGGGCCCATGAGACCGCGTCTGCAGCGCAATCTGGTTTTTGTACCGGCTGACGACGAATGTCAACACACAGTAACACAAGTTCCATACATCAATCAGTATCTGTTTCAAACCCGTAAACTTGCCGAGTTTTGTGTTTGCGGACAGCAGTGGTTTTCTGTTATCTTTTGAAGAACTCTGGTACAAAATCACATCGAAGCTTCCAGCGAACATGCTCTTGGGAAAACACAGTTTTTCGAGTGGTTCAAAAAATTCAAAAGTGGTGATTTCGACAAGAGAAATGACGAGCGCGGGAAACCACCGAAAAAGTTCGAAGACAACAAATTGCAGGCTTAACTGGATGAAGATGATACTCAAACTCAACAGGAACTCGCGGAACAACTGAATGTGACTCAGAAAGCCGTTTCTCTCCGGTGCAAAGCTATGGGAAAGCTGCAGAAAGTGGGAAAATGGGTTCCGCATGAACTGAATGAAAGACAGCAAGCAGACAGAAAGACCAATTGTGAAATGTTGCTCGCCAAGTATAAAAGAAAGTCGTTTCTCCATCGAACAGTGACATGTGATGAAAAATGGATATATTTTGAGAATCCTAGGCGTCGTGAATCAAAGATGAATCCAGGCCAAGCATCGAGATCCACTGCAAGATCAAATCGCTTTGCAAAGAAGACAATGCTCTGTGTTTGGTGGGATCAGAAGGGTGTAATCTATTATGAGCAGCTAAAAGTTGGCACAACCGTTAACACTGATCGCTAATAACAGCAAATGATCGATTTAAATCGAGCATTGTGCGAAAAGCGATCTGAGCATGGAAAAAAGAAACACAAAGTCATATTGCTCCATGATAATGCCCTATCACACACAGCAAAACGACTATCATCTACATTCCACTGGGTGGCCCATTGATAGTGACCGGGCCAAATATCTCACGAAATAAGCATCAAACGAAAAAACTACAAAAAACGAAAGTTGTCTAGCTTGAAGGGGGGAACCAGATGGCGCTATGGTTGGCCCGCTAGACGGCGCTGCCATAGGTCAAACGGATATCAACTGCGTTTTTTTGAATTGGAACCCCAATTTTTTATTACATATTCTTGTAGTACGTAAAGACATATGAATGTTTTAATTGGACCACTTTTTTCGCTTTGTGATAGATGGTGCTGTAATAGTCACAAACATACAAGTACGTGGTATCACGTAACATTCCGTCAGTGCGGACGGTGTTTGCTTCGTGATACATTACCCGTGTTAAAGTGGACCGTTTGCCAATTGCGGAAAAGGTCGATATCGTGTTGACGTATAACTATAGTGATCAAAATGCTCAACGGGCGTGTGCTATGTATGCTGGTCGGTATCCTGGACGACATCATCCAAGTGGTCGGACCGTTCACCGCATAGTTACGTTACTTGAAACAGGAAGTTTTCAGCCACAGGTAAACCTTAACCATGACCTGCAACAAATGATGATGCCCAAGTAGGTGTTTTAGCTCCTGTCGCGGCTAATCCGCACATCAGTAGCAGATACATTGCGCTAGAATCAGGAATCTCAAAAACGTCGGTGTTGAGAATGCTACATCAACATCGATTGCACCCGTACCATATTTCTATGCACCAGGAATTGCATGGCGACGACTTTGAACGTCGTGTACAGTTCTGCCACTGGGCACAAGAGAAATTACAGCACGATGACAGATTTTTTGCACGCGTTCAATTTAGCGACGACGCGTCATTTACCAACAGCGGTAACGTAAACCGGCATAATATACACCATTGGGCAATGGAAAATCCACTATGGCTGCGACAAGTGGAACATCAGCGACCCTAGCGGGTTAATGTATGGTGCGGCATTATGGGAGGAAGGCTAATTGGCCCCCATTTTATCGATGGCAATCTAAATGGTGCAATGTATGCTGATTTCCTACGTAATGTTCTATCGATGTTACTACAAGATGTTTCACAGCATGACAGAATGGCGATGTACTTCCAACATGATGGATGTCCGGCACATAGCTCGCGTGCGGTTGAAGGGGTAGTGAATAGCATAATTTCATGACAGGTGGATTGGTCGTTGAAGCACCATACCACGGCCCGCACGTTCACCGGATCTGACGTCCTCGGATTTCTTTTTGTGGGGAAAGTTGAAGGATATTTGAGATCGTGATCCACCTACAACGCCTGACAACATGCGTCAGCGCATTGTCAATGCATGTGCGAACATTACGGAAGGCGAACTGCTCGCTGTTGCGAGGAATGTCGTTACACGTATTGCCAAATGCATTGAGGTTGACGGACATAATTTTGAGCATTTATTGCATTAATGTGGTGTTTACAGGTAATCACGCTGTAACAGCATGTGTTTTCAGAAATGATAAGCTCACAAAGGTACATGTGTTACATTGGAATAACCGAAATAAACTGTTCCAACGTACCTACGTTCTGTATTTTAATTTAAAAAAAAACCTACCTGTTACCAACTGTTCGTCTAAAATTGTGAGCCATATGTTTGTGACTATTAGAGAGCCATATGTCACAAAGAGGAAAAAGTGGTCCAACTAAAACATTCATATTTCTTTACGTACTACACGTATATATAATAAAAAATGGAGATTCCTATTTTTAAAAACGCGGTTGATGACCGTTTGACATATGGCAGCGCCATCTAGCGGGCCCGCGCCATCTGGTTCTCCCCTTCAAGCTAGACAAGTTTCGTTTTTTGTAGTTTTTTCGTTTGACGCTTATTTCGTGAGATATTTGGCCCGGTCACGATAAATGTTCCTCCTGTATATGCATTACTAGGACATGCTCTCGCTGAACAACGCTTCTAATCGTATGAAAATGGCTCGCTGACTGGTTCGTTTCAAACGAAGAACTGTTTTTTAGACGTGGCATTCATAACCAGTCGGGTAGGTGGGAGAAATGTGTAAATAGCAGTGGAGACGATTTCGAATAAAACATTATCTGTTTCAAACAACAGGCGTGCAATTATTGCAAACAAATTTTCGGTTTCATACTTCTACACCTGGGATATAAGAATATTATGCTCGTGCGTAAGTTCGTAGCGTTGCTCCTTTGCAAATTGGTATCGCAGTTGCTACGGGTTTATTTATCGATTGTAATTTTTTTTGTATTTCACTGTTGCTATTTGAGTTTATGTATTGCCATTTAGAGAGAGTAAGTGAAGCTGTGAATGCTAAAAAATATAGTGCCAAGTGGAGAAATCGGAAACTTTCCGACATATTCTTTTATTTGAGTTCAATAGACGGGTGACGGCTGTGGAGACATCCACAAACATTTGCGCAGAGTATGGGGCTATCGCTGGACGGTAAAGAAATGGTTTTCTCGATTTATGGAGGATCGTTTGTCATTAGTGGCTCTTCGCGTTCAGGAAGACTTTCGAAGTTTAATGAAAATCGGTTAAGCGCGTTAATCCACAATGATGCAGCGTACTCGAGAGCTGACAAATGTGATCATTCCATCATCGTATGTCCGCAGCTCGTGGTCGTGCGATAGCGTTCTCGCTGCCCACGCCCGGGTTCGATTCCCGGCGGGGTCAGGGATTTTCTCTGCCTCGTGATGACTGGGTGTTGTGTGATGTCCTTAGGTTAGGTTAGGTTTAAGTAGTTCTAAGTTCTAGGGGACTGATGACCATAGCTGTTAAGTCCCATAGTCCTCAGAGCCATTTGAATCAACCATCATCGTGAGACATTTGCATGCAAAGTAGAGGTTTCAAAAACCGGGGTACCGTTCGCTCCAAGCTAAAATCAGTGTGTGGCCAGATATGCATCTCTGCTTGCTCGTCATCAAATGGCCCTTGAACAACACCGACCATTCCTGTTCTGTGTCGTTGCTAGTGACGAGAAATGGTGTCTTTAAGCTAACATACGGAAAAGAAAGGCATGGTTGAGCCCAAAACAAAGAACTGAGTCTCCGTGCAAAGAGCTATGCTCATCCACGAAACATAATGTTACACATCTGATGTAACAGCGACAGTGTGGTGTACTACGAATTGCTTCCATGAGGTGTAACCATCACTGCCGACATTTATTGTCGACAGCTGAGACGTCTTGCACACGCAAACCATGAGCAACGACCGGAAAGACCACGTGTTTGATGCTACTCGACGATAAAGCAGTCTGTTAGACTGACAAAAAACCCTATAGGCCTACAGGTGTTGGGCTGTAAAGTCATTCCGCACCCACCTTGTTCACCTGATCTTGCACCCTCAGATTTCCACTTTTCCAGATCCCTATCAAACAGCCTCCGAGGAAGTTCGTTTCCGGATGAAAACGCGCACCGAAAATGGTTTAGCGAGTTCTTCGCCTCAAACCACGTGATTTCTACAGTCGCGGACTCGAAAAGTAACCTCAACGTTGGCAGACTGTTGTAAATAGTGATGATTAAAATCTTGGTTATGTATATCTGTTGTGTTTATTAAACTTATGGAAAAACGCTGCGAACTTATGCACCAGTCCAATATTTACGAAAGTGCTGATAGACGTACCGAGCGAAGTGGCGCAGTGCTTAGGACACTGGCTCGTATTCAGCCCGAAATAACTAAAGCGAACGCTTGGATGGGTCCTTTAAGGTTGCGGTCGATTTCCAGCCGCATCCTTCTCTAATCGGAACACGTGCTTCATCACTAGTTCAAGATACACGTGTCGCATCCCTAGCGCGAGTTCTTCGCTGTCAAACTCCAACTCAAACTGGTAGGCATTCCTCCTTAACCGAAGCATGACGCTATCTTCGCACAGTCAATCAACATTCGAATGTGATTCTAAATGGAAAAACTCACTGTGTACAGAGTGTAGCTTGCGCTACTCCTACTTCCTTTGTGCGTTTGTGCTGAAATGCTGTAGTAGGCTTCTACATCTACATCTACATGGATACTCTGCAAATCACATTTAAGTGCCTGGCAGAGTGTTCATCGAACCACCTTCGCAATTCTCTATTATTCCAATCTCGTATAGCGTACGGAATGAATGAACACCTATATCTTTCCGTATGAGCTCTGATTTCCCTTATTTTATCGTGGTGATCGTTCCTCCCTATGAAGGTCGGTGTCAACAAAATATTTTCGCATTCGGAGGAGAAAGTTCGTGATTGGAAAGTCACGAGATTTCGTCGCAACGAAAAACGACTTTCTTTTAATGATTTCCAGCCCAAATCCTGTATAATTTCTGTGACACTCTCTCCCATATTTCACGATATTACAAAATGTGCTGCTTTTCTTTGAACTTTTTCGATGTACTCCCTCAGTCGTATGTCGTAAGGATCCCACACCGCGCAGCAGTATTCTAAAGGAGGACGGACAAGCGTAGTGTAGGCTCCTTAGTAGGTCTGTTGCATTTTCTAAGTGTCCTGCCAATAAAACTCAGTCTTTGATTAGCCTTCCCCACAACATTTTCTGTGTTCCTTCCAATTTAAGATGTTCGTAATTGTAATACCTAGGTATTTAGTTGAATTTACTGCTTTTAGATTTATCGTGTAACCGAAGTTTAACGAGTTCCTTTTAGCACTCATGTGGATGACGTCACACTTTTCATTATTTTGGGTCAACGTCTTTGACCTTCGTTGCATGCCGCCCTCATGAGGATGTAGTTTTAATGGCCACCTGTAAGCAGTATGATACAGTATTTACGTAGAATACTACAATACACAGATACAAAAAAATTTTCTCCTCAAATCAGATTTCAATTTCACACACTTGTAATTCGCATTACGTTTGTAGTATATTGAAAAGTATAATTAATAAGTAAAATACGAGACATTCCTTAAAATTAATTTCCTCTCGAAGGTGTGATTCCCGACGCAATGATTTAAAAATTAAAGACTATTTTTCTCTTAGAGTAGCTCTTTGTTCCATGAACAGGTCCGTTGCCAAATGTTCAAATGGTTCAAATGGCTCTAAGCACTATGGAACTTAACATCTGAGGCCGTCAGTCCCCTAGGCTTAGAACTACTTGAACCTAACTAACCTAAGGACATCACACACATCCATGCCCGAGGCAGGATTCGAACCTGCGAGCGTAGCAGCAGCGCAGTTCCGGACTGAAGCGCCTAGAACCGCTCGGCCACAGCGGCCGGCCGTTGCCAATGTACTTGCCATTTTTGAGGATCTTTTCTAGATCGAGATCCACATGATTAGTACGCATTCACAATTAGGTGCATGACACAGGGTTCATCCAACCATGTTCAAGTTATTTCTCTACCGTTCCCCTGTAGAACAGCGCGCGGGAAAAATGAACACTTAAATATTTCTGCGCGAGCTCTGATTTTTCTTATTTTGTTGTGATGATCGATCCTCCCTATGTAGGTGGGTGCAAACAAAATATTTCCACTCTCTGGCGAGAAAGTCTGTGACTGAAATTTCATCAGAAGACCCTACCGCAACGAAAAACGCCTTTGTCTTAATGATTGCCACCCCAATTCGCGTATCATCTCTCCTCTGTTTCGCGATAGTACAAATCGAGCTGCCCTTCTTTGAACCTTTTCGACGTCCTCCGTCGATCCTGTCTGATTCGGATCCCACACCGTACACCAACGCTCTAGAAGAGGACGTGCAAGCGTAGTATAGGCTGCCTCTTTAGTACACTTGTTGCGTTTTCTCACCGTTCTGTCGATAAACAGTAATCATTGATTTGCCTTACCCGCAACATTATCTGTGTGGTCATTCCAGTTTAATTTATTCGTAATCGTAATCTCTAAGATTTAGTTGAATTCACACTACTGGCCATTAAAATTGCTACACCACGACGATGAAGTGCTACAGACGCGAAATTTAACCGACAGGAAGAAGATGCTGCGATATGCAAATGATTAGCTTTTCAGAACATTCACACAAGGTTGGCGCCGGTGGCGACACCTACAACGTGCTGACATGAGGAAAGTTTCCAACCGATTTCTCATAAACAAACAGCAGTTGACCGGCGTTGCAGGTGAAACGTCGTTGTGATGCCTCGTGTAAGGAGGAGAAATGCGTACCATCACGTTACCGACTTTGATAAAGGTCTGATTGTAGCCTATAGCGATTGCGGTTTATCGTATCGCGACATTGCTGCTCGCATCGGTCGAGATCCAATGACTGTTAGCAGAATATGGAATCCGTGGATTCAGGAGGGTAATACGAAACGCCTTGCTGGGTCCCAACGGCCTGGCATCACTAGCAGTCGAGATGATGGCCATCTTATCCACATGGCTGCACTGGTCGTGCAGCCACGTTTCGATCCCTGAATCAACAGATGGGGACGTTTGCAAGACAACAACCATCTGCAAGAACAGTTCGACGATGTTTTTGCAGCAGCATGGACTATCAGCTTGGAGATCACGGGTGCGGTTACCCTCGACGCTGCGTCCGCAGCTCGTGGCCGTGCTGTAGCGTTCTCGCTTCCCACGCCCGGGTTCCCGGGTACGATTCCCGGCGGGGTCAGGGATTTTCTCTGCCTCGTGATGACTGGGTGCGGTGTGCTGTCCTTAGGTTAGGTTTAAGTAGTTCTAAGTCTAGGGGACTGATAACCTCAGATGTCAAGTCCTATAGTGCTCAGAGCCATTTGAACCTTGACGCTGCATCACAGACAGGAGCGCCTGCGATGGTGTACTCAACTACGAACCTGGGTGCACGAATGGCAAAACTTCATTTTTTCTGATGAATCGAGGTTCTGTTTACAGTATCATGATGGTCGTATCCGTGTTTGGCGACATCGCGGTGAACGCACATTGGAAAGGTGTATTCGTCATCGCCATACTGGCGTATTACCTGGCGTGGTGGTATGGGGTGCCATTGGTTACACGTCTCGGTCACCTCTTGTTCGCACTGACGGCACTTTGAACAGTGGACGTTACATTTCAGATGTGTTACGACCCGTGGCTCTACCTTTCATTCCATCCCTGCGAAACCCTACATTTCAGCAGGATAATGCTCGACCGCATGCTACAGGTCCTGTACGGGCCTTTCTGGATACAGAAAATGTTCGACTAGTGCCCTGGGCAGCACATCTCCAGATCTCTCACCAAAGGAAAACGTCTGGTCAATGGTGGCCGGGCAACTGGCTCGTGACAATACCTCAGTCATTACTCTTGATGAACTGTGGTATCGTGTTGAAGCTGCATGGGCAGCTGTACCTGTACACGCCATCCAAGCTCTGTTTGACTCAATGCCCAGGCGTATCAAGGCCGTTATTACTGCCAGAGGTGGTTGTTCTGGGTACTGATTTCTCAGGATCTATTCACCCAAATTGCGTGAAAATGTGATCACATGTCAGTTCTAGTATAATATATTTGTCCAATGAATACCCGTTTATCATCTGCATTTCTTCTTGGTGTAGCAATTTTAATGGCCAGTAGTGTACAAACTTTAGACTTGTGTGATTTGTCGTGTAACCGAAATTTAGCGGATTCCTTTTGGTGCTCATGTGGATGACTTCACACTTTTGATTATTTAGAGCCAATTTTCACTTTTCTCACCGTACAGATATCTAGTCTAAATCGTTTCGCAATTTGTTTTGATTATCTTATGACTTCTAAGACGGCAAATGACAGCATAACCTGCAAGCAATCAAAGTGTGATACTCAGATTATCTCCTAAGTCGTTTATGCAGATCAGGAGTAGCAGAGGGCGTATAACGCTTCCGTGGGTCAATTGTTACGAACTGTGACCTTTCTGAGAGGAGTTCAGGAATTCAGTCGCACAACTTAAACGACAGTCCATAGGCACGTTGTCAGAAGCCTTCCGAAAATCTAAAAAGCATGAAATCATTTTGACATCGCCTGTCAGCGTGACTCATTACTTCTTGAAAATAAAGAGTTAGTTGTGTTTCACAAGAACGGTTTTTCTGAACCCGAGTTGGCTGTGCGGCAATAAATTGTTTTCTTTGAGATAACTCATAATGTTCGAACACGGTATACGTTCCAAAATCGAACAAAAAATCGACGTTACCGATATGAGTCAGTAATTCAGCAGATGACTCCTACTTCATTTCTTGGGAATTGGTCTGAGTTGCAATATCCTTTCTTTCAGGAGTGCTAGTTCTGCAGGTTCGCGGGAGAGCTTCTGTAAAGTTTGGAAGGTAGGAGACGAGGTACTGGCAGAAGTAAAGCTGTGAGTACCGGGCGTGAGTCGTGCTTCGGTAGCTCAGATGGCAGTTCGGTGCTAGCGGCCGTACGGAGCGGAGGTCCGATACTTCCGCCTGTGCGGCGTGCGCGAGTGTTTGTTTACTTGTGGACTTAGTCTGCGCGCGGGCTAGTAACAACGATCATGGCGAACAAGTACAGAAAACTACATTACGATTCAATTTCTGCAAAGACTACGAAAGACCAAAGGCTTTAGCAGTGGAACGATTCATACGAGAGGACGTCAAGATACCGCCAAACGATATTGTCGGAATTCACCTGTCCATCGTTAGTCCCACGGTGTATGTTAAGATGGTAAATGACGCGGCGTGTGAAAGAATTCTACAGGCGACAAAAGCAGGTCTCCGATTTTGCCATAGTGACGGGAATGTCGGCACGGTAACTGTAGAACATGCTGGTCTGGGTGTACGGACAATACGTGTTTTTGAGCTGCCATTTGAGCTCCCGGCTGACGAAGTTATTGAGGCTTTTAAGCCATACGGCACGGTACATGGTCACACAGCAGAACGCTGGACACAATTCGCCACGTACCCCGTGCTTAACGGAGTGAGATAGATCACTATTGATCTTCAGAAGCATGTACCGTCCTATCTGACAACTGGTGGTTGTCGGGCGGTGGTGATTTACGATAGGCAACCACGTACATGTTCTGGCTGTGGCCAGGAGGGACACCTCAGGTCGAACTGTAAGCAACGGCGGATTACGCAACTGCCTTCGGATGTGCGGGAGCCGTCGCCGGCGATGACAGTACTACCGATCACCTATGCCAAAGCCCTCACTGCGTCCGCTGATGACCGAAAGGACACAGCCCCGGTGGAAGTTCCCGATGGCACTCTCCGAAACCTTGTAGCAGACGTCGGGATGACAGAGGATGCTGCTCCATCGAGCACACAATCTACGGCGACAACATCAGTTGACACCGAACTCCTACCAAGCACACCGATAGTACACGAAGCAGTTCCAGCCACTACGGATGCTGTTCCGTCTGGAACGCACTCTGTGACGACAACATCAGTTTTGACCGTACTCCCGCCAACTACAACGATGGGACTCGAAACACTTCCAGTTCCTACGGATGCTTTTCTGTCGGGCAGCCGTGACTCCCTACAATCTGAGGACACGGAAGGAAGATCACGCAAACAACGTTCCCCGAAAAGGAGGAAACGGCGTCGTCGCACGACATCTCCTAGGGATGACTCCCCTTGCCCCTACGACGATGTGCCTGTGGACCAAGACGACACAACAGCCTCTACGAAACAGGATGAGGCAATGGAAACTGTTCGATCAGACCCGCAGCGGTCTGTCACATTGACGGTAGCGGGACGTGGTGATGCTGAAGAGGAACCACAACCAGTTGGCTCTCCAGACGCAGATGCTGTGGCTATGGACACGAATATATCACTGCCTGCAAAGATGTGGTATGACGATATTGAGGAGGCGGCGGACGTCATACAGAGGCAGCCGGCACTCACAAAGACGGCCTAGTAATTGCTGAATGTGAAGAGAGAGGGGCGAGAGAACGTCTTCTACCTCAGCCCCCAGCGCCGATACAGGGAGATTTTGTTGCGCCTCGACAGAGTGGGATTCAACGCCATGCGTATTGCGACATTAAATATAAATGACGTGCGTTCACCGACCAAAATACACCTACTGAAGGAAACGATTTGGGCATCTGATGTGGATATTGCTTTGCTGCAGGAAGTCCACATAGCTGCACTCCCACACATCGCAGGCTACCAATCCTATTCGTCACATGTAGATCACAAGGGGAGTGGGGTGGCTTCCCCGTGGAAAACGTGTGCTAACTTCCGTCGACCAGGGGAATGGCTTTCACGACGTTTAGGACACGCATCATCAATCTTTATGCACCGTCGGGAAACAATCGGCTGCGGGAAAGGGCGCGATTTTATGCAGAAGATATTGCCCCACTTTTCCATGGACGTTATGAATGTGTAATAATTGGTGGAGATTTCAACTGTGTTCTCAGCCAGAAAGACCAATGGCCGCAAGCAAACATCAGCCAGGAGTTGCGAATCGTTGTCAGCGACCTTGTACTTAGTGACACGTGGGAATTACGACATGGAGATGCACCGGGATACACCTATGTGACAAGTCATTCGGCGAGCAGATTAGATCGCATTTATATCTCTCGGGCTCATGCAAATGATGTCCAGGACGCGGAACGCTGGCCATTGGCATTTTCCGATCACAGCGCTTACATCTGTACGGTGCTTCTTCCCCGTAGAGAGGTGTGGAACAGCAAGGCCCCGTGGAAATTAAACATTCAACATCTACATGATCCCGAATGTCGTCAACGGATCCTTGAGACATGGACGATGTGCGAGCGAAGGGTTGGAAGGTATGCGACGAAGCTTGATTGGTGGCTGACTTGTGCTAAACCGGCGCTTCGCCGTACGTTCATCTCATATAGCAGGGAGATGGCCGAATGGCGCCGCCGTACGACAGACTTTTATTTTGCAGCGCTGCGCGACCTGGACGATGGTCCGCCGGGACCGGACGTCTGGATCGAACGCAAAAGGATAAAAGCTAAACTAGTGGCTTTAGCTCGGAAACATCTTCAGGGAACCATGTTGCGCGCCAGATGTCACGATACGATAATGCACGAGATTCTTTCCATGCACCACGTCGTGAATGAACGACAGCACCGACGACGCGTTTTGGTACGGGAGTTAATTACCCGCGAAGACCGAAGAGTGACGCGTCAAGCGGACATTGTCTCTGCATTCGTCGACCATTACCAACACATCTATCGGAGGAAGCAGACCGTGTTGATGACCTCGAATGTATAGCCACATACGTCTCCCGTACACTAACGGTGGAAGCCGCTGGAACCTTACTGGAAGCTATTAGCTGTGAGGAAGTACATGATGCGATCGCAAAGGGTGCGTTGAATCGCTCCCCAGGCATTGATGGACTTCCTGCTGAATTTTATCGAGAATTTCGTAACGAAATGGCACCGCGATGGACGGAAATGTACAACGAGTTGTTAAATTCCGATGCGCCTATTCCACCGGCTTTTATGGAAGGCCTCTTGGTGCCAGTACATAAACCGAAGCCAGGAATTACGGTCACACATTATCGCCCCATCACCCTGCTTAATGCGGACTATAAGATCTTTGCACGGTTGCTAGCGTCCCGATGTCGTATGTTAATTCGTAGCGTTCTTTCTTCAGAACAGACGACACCGGGTTGGATCGGTGAATGTGCAAACAGCTACTGGCGAATGCCGTGATGTGATAGCGCTGGCGGAGGAGTGCCGGCTTAAAGTGGCGATGGTGGCGGTTGATTTTGACAGTGCTTTTGATAAGGTGCGCCGCAACTATCTCTACGATGTACTGGAACAAATGGGATTTCCAGACTGTGTTACTGGTCTCATTAGAAGGATTTATGGGAGCGCACAATCCTTGGTACAGGTTAATCGGCGTATAGCAGGGCCCATTCAAATTCGACGTTCCATTCGCCAGGGCTGCCCTCTTTCGATGCTGCTGTTCGCGATAGCGTTGGAACCATTAATTGGGAGGCTAACAAATTCTCTTTCTGGGGTGGAACTGCGGGGCTACACCTTCAAATGTCGTGCTTATGCGGACGACCTCCTGCTGCTCGTTGGTTCTGAGGAAGAGGTGAAGACGGTCCTTGAACTGTTGTTGGACCACAGTGTGACGGCGGGTAGTGCAGTGAACATGAACAAATCGGCAGCAATGCCGGTTGGAAGGGGCCTTACGCCGGAAGAAATCAGTCCGTTTCCTTATGTGCAACGATTCCGCTATCTCGGCATAGACTTTACCTCATCTGTGAAACATACTGCGGCAGTTAACTACCGACGTATTTTACAGACAACACGTACCATGGTCCGACAACATCTCCTACGGCGCCTTGATCCTTTGCAGCGAGCCGAATATCTGAACACTTATGTTGTTTCTCGAATGGTGCATATTTCGCAGATCCTGCCCCTACCACTCACGCTCTGGCATCGACTTCAATCAGCACTAGGCTATTTTGTGATGATTGGGTCGCCCCTCAAGGTGCGATACGCAACGCTCACGCTCCCTACGGACAAGGGGGGACTCGGACTTACGAATGTTCGCTGCCGAGCGACGGCGCTCCTTCTAGCCACGATGTACAAGCAATGGCGTAGCGGGCGTGATTCCCTTACATCCCGCCTACTGGATCTCCTAGTTCCAGCGTCCCTCATACCTCCGGTGGCGGTGGGCAACATTACGCAACATTTTGCGCATGTCTCAACATTTATCGTGGAACTTAGTTATATCAGAGACGAGCTTCCGCGCACGAGACCACCATGCGCGAAGGATTTTTATGTTTGGCTGGTACGACGGATAAGTCGTAATGTCATTGAACTGAAACACCCCACGTTGCATTGGCCGAAGATTTGGAGACATGTGCACCAAAAATTCTTTCCTACTTTCGTTCGGGCACTGTGGTTCTCTGTCACCTGTGGCAAGTTCAACACCAACCAACGACTCCATGCAATTGGACTAGTGGGCACTCCACTGTGCCCGAAATGTCGCCAAGTGGATGACGACCATCACCGCTTAACTTGTATCGCGGTGGAGGACGTATGGCTCCTAGGACGACAGATGGTGGCTTTCTACCTCCATGTGACTCCGCAACATATTACACCTGCTTCCTTCTTACATTCGGAGAGTGACTACTTTCCGGCGACTAAATCACAGTCGATCATCTGGGTCAAAGGTTGGACGACGCGTACCTCTATGGGGATGCTGCCAAGTCGCGACTCGACTTTTGGTATCTTCAGGCAGTCTTCCTCGACCCCCCACGCAGTTGGGATGTGCCGGGTGCAGTCGGTGTGCACATTTGACAGCTGATAATGAACCTCACGCTTCTCTCACCGCTCCATATGTAATGCACACACTATACCATGAAATGATCTACATGATCTACATGTTCCTTTTAACAGGGTGATTGTGGAAAATAAATAAAAAAATAAAAAAAATGGTAGAGCAATTGCCCGCGAAAGGCAAAGGTCCCGAGTTCGAGTCTCGGTCGGGCACACAGTTTTAATCTGCCAGGAAGTTTCATATCAGCGCACACTCCGCTGCAGAGTGAAAATCTCATTCAGTTCTATTTCTGATCCTGTTAAAACCCGTGTAAAACCGACTTTTAAATGTTGTTGTTGTTGTTGTCTTCAGTCCTGAGACTGGCTTGATGCAGCTCTCCATGCTACTCTATCCTGTGCAAGTTGCTTCATCTCCCAGTACCTACTGCAACCTACATCCCTCAGAATCTGCTTAGTGTACTCATCTCTCGGTCTCCCTCTACGATTTTTACCCTCCACGCTGCCCTCCAATGCTAAATTTGTGATCCCTTGATGCCTCAAAACATGTCCTACCAACCGATCCCTTCTTCTAGTCAAGTTGTGCCACAAACTTCTCTTCTCCCCAATCCTATTCAATACCTCCTCATTAGTTACGTGCTCTATCCACCTTATCTTCAGTATTCTTCTGTAGCACCACATTTCGAAAGCTTCTATTCTCTTCTTGTCCAAACTAGTTATCGTCCATGTTTCACTTCCATACATGGCTACACTCCAAACAAATACTTTCAGAAACGACTTCCTGATACATAAATCTATATTCGATGTTAACAAATTTCTCTTCTTCAGAAACGCTCTGCATGTCCTCGGGAAAAATTACGGCTGTAGTTTCCCCTTGCTTTCAGCCGTTCGCAGTACCAGCACAGCAAGGCCGTTTTGGTTAATGTTGCAAGGCCAGATCAGTCAATCATCCAGACTGTTGCCCCTGCAACTACTGAAAAGGCTGCTGCCCCTCTTCAGGAACCACACGTTTGTCTGGCCTCTCAACAGATACCCCTCCGTTGTGGTTGCACCTACGGTACGGACATCTGTATCGCTGAGGCACGCAAGCCTCCCCACCAACGGCAAGGTCCATGGGTTTCTTAAATAAAAATCACAATATGTTTTCCTTTCCCTAAGAGCTAGGGAGGACCGCGCCCCCTCGCTCTCCCATCCTTGTCCACGGGTATTAGTGCTCATGTCGACACGCTGCTAAGGCTCAGAAATTGGCAGCATTTTTCTTCTTCTTTTTCCGGGAGTAATTTTAAATTTTCTTGTTAGTCTCATGTTCAAGAAACACTGTTTGGCAATAGTCATGTACGAAATTGTTCGATAAGCAACATGTTGATATGCAAAGAGTGGAGACTTGGAGAGTTTGAATGTCACTCTGTAGACAATACAACTAGACTTTTTCAGGTCGATTCATAAGTACTCAAGAATTTGTTCGTTACCGCAGTGACTGCTAGGATATTGTCTATCCTATGTGATCCAGTGTTGAGTTGTTATACTTGTTGCAAATTTCGACAAAGATTTTACAATTTGTAAGATGAAGAAAAATAGCGAGGCTTCTGAAAAGAAACGAAAGAGAGTGGAGTGTTCTTGATTTTAAAGTTCAATAAAATAACCGAACACGATGGACGGTTCGAAACATTTCCATTGTCGGTGGTGAGAATATCGCAAACATGCGCCTGGCTAAACATCTGTTCCGCCATTTGACGCTGACATAAGAAATTCGCTACATTCGGGAAGACTATAAGGCTTTGATGAACAATTCTGAAACCTCCGGTTTATGGTTTATCAGTAGAGATTAGATTAATACTTGTTCCGTAGATCATGAATACGACACTTCGTAATGATGTGGAACGTGTCAGGTTAATGAAAGATGTCTGTACAAGATATTACATTACACAAAATATTGCATGACACTAATGCTTAAGTTAGTTTTTTTCCCTCCCTTAATTTATATCTAAGAATTCAGCCAATGAGTAGAAGGAGTTGTCATCTAGAAATTCTTTTAATTTATTTTTAAATGTTGGTTGACTATCTATCAGGCTTTTGATGCTGTTTGGTAGGTGACCAAAGACTTTTGTGGCAGCATAATTTACCCCCTTCTGTGCCAAAGTCAGATTTAACCCTGCATAGTGAAGATCATCCTTTCTCCTGGTGTTATAGCTATGCACACTGCTATTACTTTTGAACTGGGCTGGATTATTAACAACAAATTTCATAAGTGAATATATATACTGTGAGGTTACTGTGAGGATCCCTAGATCCTTAAATAGATGTCTGCAAGATGACCGTGGGAGGGCTCCAGCAATTATTCTGATTACACGTTTTTGAGCAATGAATACTTTTCTACTGAACGATGAATTACCCCAGAATATTATACCATACGAAAGCAGTGAATGAAAGTAGGCATAGTAAGCTAATTTACTGAGATTCTTATCACCAAAATTTGCAATTACCCTAATAGCATACATAGCCGAACTCAGACGTTTCAGCAGACCATCAATGTGTTGCTTCCAGTTTAACCTCTCATCAATGGACACACCTAAAAATTTTGAAAATTCTACCTTAGCTACAGACTTCTGTTCAAAGTCTATATTTATTACTGGAGTTGTGCCATTTACTGTACGGAACTGTATATACTGTGTTTTATCAAAATTTAAAGAGAGTCCATTTGCTGAGAACCACTTAATAATTTTGTGAAAAACGTCATTTACAATTACATCACTTAGTTCTTGGTTTTTGGATGTTATTACTATACTTGTATCATCAGCAAAAAGAACTAACTTTGCATCCTCATCAATATGGAATTAATGTATATCAAGAACAGTAAAGGACCTAAGACCGAACCCTGTGGGACCCCGTGCTTGATAGCCCCCCAGTTTGAGGAATCAGCTGTTGTATTAACATTACATGAACCACTTATTTCAACCTGAAAAATATGAAGGTCTAGGTGCGACGAGACGTCCATCTGCATCGCGTGGGTGGGATTAAAAAATGCAGTTTGTAAGTGACACTCGCCTTAACACGTTGGAGATTTAAGACAAAGCTTGGTTTGGCTCGATACTTTGTGCTAAAAAGGCTACGCCGGTACGCCAGAATGTAGATTGGGCCGCGATTTCCTCGAAGTGGAAGCCACCTATCGCTCGAAACAGGATTCATTTCGTATGAGAACAATGTACGAAGTCTCACGACCTGCCCTATGGCTGGTGCTGCCCTCTGTTGTCGATTTCTAGAAATATGTCGAAAGAACTTGCAAAGTTTTAAGACATTGTCTTGAAACTGCGTGAGTCAATATGATCGCATTGGTGTAATTTCATGCGTGTACTCGTTAAGTCTCGCGTTTTGCTGTAATTCTGCAACAAATATGCCCCTTTTGTTGAGTGAACGAGAAATTCTGTAACCTGAAGAGGAAGAATTTACACAATAACTTATCTCGCACTTATTTCTTGGAAGAATAGTTATACTTTCTATCATTATTATTTAAAATATGTAATGCATCAAAGGACTGTAGAAAATATGAAAAATAAATAATGAAGCTTGTCCCATTTTCAATATGTATTACCCGTGAAGCTACATCAGTTACATATGTTCCAGTAATGCTGTAAATAATGACATAAATGACCACTTTCCTAGGCTCACAATATTCTTCTAAGTGGCTGTTCACAAAGATCTTAAGTGAAAACAAAAAGTGCCTTGACTATGGACACTGCAAACAAGCAAACAACATTAAAAAATGGAACACTGTTTTAAGTTTTAACAGCCTTTAATATTGAGGGTAAATCCAACATACACATAAGAATACCTATCAAGCACATTTAGTGACTGCAGAAGTAAGTCAACCGAATTTCACACTGGTACACATGTTCAGCATATAACCACAGCTGGTTTAAGGTCTAGGTGACACAATGTGTCACTTCGGGTGCTAAGGTGAGAAGGGAACCAGAGGTGCCATAATTGTGAGATTCAACAACCTCTTGTCTTGATGCAAAAAAGAATGTTACACTGACCAATGAGCGTCTGGCTAATCCCTCACCACATAATGTCAGTAAATTTGTGTAGCTACTACTTTTGTATAACTAGAGGATTTCGCAAAACTATTAGGACATAGTGCAACAGTTGTTGACAGTTTGATTTTAGACCCAACAACTGCAGTGATTTGGCTGTAAAGTCAACTGTCAATAGTTTGCCTGACCTTGATAGTTAAATGATAACAATAAAATTCACTTGCCAATTATGTACTAATCATAGAAGAAAACTATTTTGTAGCAGATTCACAAAAAATGACTCAGTCACAATGTTTAAGGATAATTTATGGGAAGAATGACGAGGAGAAATTTATAAATCAGTGTTAATGGGAGATTTAACTATTTTTTAAATATAATCCTACAACAGTTTGAGTCTCGTTTTCCCCCTAAAACAAATAGGGCAAAACTGAACAGAAGCAAGGATACGGGATGGATAACTTCTTGGATTAAACTATCTGAGCTAGGAAGAGAGAGCTGTAAGTAATTGTCAGAACAAGTACAGTACTGCGGTAGTCAAGAGTTGAAAGTCTGTTACCACCAGTCATCAATAAAAGAGTAATTCGTGTACTACAGACAGAAAAAAAAAATTGCAAGAATAATGCAAAAACTACTTGGAACAATATTAAAAAAACAAACAAAACCTGTAGCCCAAGTGAAACTGATCCTCCACAAAATAGCTCTGGCTGAAATGATGACATTTTCAAATAATTACCCACCAAATTCAATGATTGCTTCCTCACAGTGGCTGCGAACACTGCACCTGGTAATAATCAATCAAACACAAATATGATAATTTATGATCCGGTTGGTCTGCAGTGTAGAAGATATCTCTTAGAGACATTATGTAATAAAATGCAGATTGCTAAAATTTACAGACGCGCGAAATTTGGCGCGTACTTCGATGCGAGATACCTTTAATAGGTTCCACAACGGAACATTGTCTCGAAATTTGGTAGAAAATCCGAAGAAATTCTGGTCGTATGTAAAGTACACAAGCGGCAAGACGCAGTCAATACCTTCGCTGCGCAGTGCCGATGGTACTGTTACCGACGACTGTGCCGCTAAAGCAGAGTTATTGAACGCAGTTTTCCGAAATTCCTTCACCAGGGAAGACGAATGGAATATTCCAGAATTTGAAACACGAACATCTGCTAGCATGAGTTTCTTAGAAGTAGATACCTTAGGGGTTGCGAAGCAACTCAAATCGCTTGATACGGGCAAGTCTTCAGGTCCAGATTGTATACCGATTAGGTTCCTTTCAGATTACGCTGATACTATAGCTCCCTACTTAGCACTCATATACAACCGCTCGCTCACCGATAGATCTGTACCTACAGATTGGAAAATTGCGCAGGTCGCACCAGTGTTCAAGAAGGGTAGTAGGAGTAATCCATTTAACTACAGACCTATATCATTGACGTCGGTTTGCAGTAGGGTTTTGGAGCATATACTGTATTCAAACATTATGAATCATCTCGAAGGGAACGATCTATTGACACGTAATCAGCATGGCTTCAGAAAACATCGCTCTTGTGCAACGCAGCTAGCTCTTTATTCGCACGAAGTAATGGCCACTATCGACAGGGGATCTCAAGTTGATTCCGTATTTCTAGATTTCCGGAAAGCTTTTGACACCGTTCCTTACAAGCGACTTCTAATCAAGCTACGGAGCTATGGGGTATCGTCTCAGTTGTGCGACTGGATTCGTGATTTCCTGTCAGGAAGGTCGCAGTTCGTAGTAATAGACGGCAAATCATCGAGTAAAACTGAAGTGATATCAGGTGTTCCCCAGGGAAGCGTCCTGGGACCTCTACTGTTCCTGATCTATATAAATGACCTGGGTGACAATCTGAGCAGTTCTCTTAGAGTGTTCGCAGATGATGCTGTAATTTACCGTCTAGTGAGGTCATCCGAAGACCAGTATCAGCTGCAAAGCGATTTAGAAAAGATTGCTGTATGGTGTGTCAGGTGGCAGTTGACGCTAAATAACGAAAAGTGTGAGATGATCCACATGAGTTCCAAAAGAAATCCGTTGGAATTCGATTACTCGATAAATAGTACAATTCTCAAGGCTGTCAATTCAACTAAGTACCTGGGTGTTAAAATTACGAACAACTTCAGTTGGAAGGACCACATAGATAATATTGTCGGGAAGGCGAGCCAAAGGTTGCATTTCATTGGCAGGACACTTAGAAGATGCAACAAGTCCACTAAAGAGACAGCTTACACTACACTCGTTCGTCCTCTGTTAGAATATTGCTGCGCGGTGTGGGATCCTTACCAGGTGGGATTGACGGAGGACATCGAAAGGGTGCAAAAAAGGGCAGCTCGTTTTGTATTATCGCGTTATAGGGGAGAGAGTGTGGCAGATATGATACACGAGTTGGGATGGAAGTCATTACAGCATAGACGTTTTTCGTCGCGGCGAGACCTTTTTACGAAATTTCAGTCACCAACTTTCTCTTCCGAATGCGAAAATATTTTGTTGAGCCCAACCTACATAGGTAGGAATGATCATCAAAATAAAATAAGAGAAATCAGAGCTCGAACAGAAAGGTTTAGGTGTTCGTTTTTCCCGCTCGCTGTTCGGGAGTGGAATAGTAGAGAGATCGTATAATTGTGGTTCGATGAACCCTCTGCCAAGCACTTAAATGTGAATTGCAGAGTAGTCATGTAGATGTAGATGTAGATGTAGAGACTTACATATAAACCTACTTGTTTTATTTTTCTTTCAGAATGGTAAGCCTACTTAATTCAAAAATAATGCCTTGTAGTTCTGTAGCACTGTTCCCTTTCATTAAAAATTTGTGTCATCCTCAAATTTTATATATTTCCAGGAGTTACTGGATGACTCTAGGTCTTTGATAAATATGAAGAAAGACACTTGGACCAAAATGGAAACTTAGGACATACTGTACATATCTTCTTTTCTATTATAATGGTAAGTATTCAATATGTTTTCTTCCTGATGTGTGATTTCTAATCCCATTCTCTGCTTTCCAGATATGATGTCACCTATGCATGTGCCAACTTGCTAATTTCTACATATTCCAATTTTTGATGCAGTAAGTTATGATCTATCACATCAAAGGCTATTGTGAGGTCCAGAAATATTGTTGATGCATGTTCCTTCCAGTGTGTTGCAGTCAAGGCATCATCAACAAAAACAAGAATGGCAATTCTTGACAACTTGTGTTATCTGAATCCATGTTGGGTACTTGATGCAAAATTATTTTCCTCTACGAATGCAATGAATTTCCTGTAAAGTATTTTCTCCAATATTTTAAAAGAACTAGACAACAGAGGCATTCTTATAATTGAAATAAATGGCTGTATCTCCATTGTAAGTTGCACTGAGAAGTGTCTATTTTTTATTTCTTGATTGTGACTACTTTTGGACACCTGTGTCCATTTTAAAACAGTCCTACAAAGAAGATTATAGCTGGAATGACAATTTTATACAAATGAGGCACATGTGTGTAATACAATTATAGTACACTAATATACGTGTGAGGTATACAAATTTGTCATGGTTCTGTTTTACAAGTTGCCTTACTGATTACATACTGTGCTGTTTACAGGGGGATAGCCTATGTACAGAAATTGCCTCTGCATTAATCAAAGTGATATATTGCTGACTTAATAAAAGCAAAATATACCATGTAGGACATATATTAGAGAGCTAGTGTGCAGAGACACCAGACAGAACTGTAGAGGCCACTGACTGTGGTGTGCGTTGAAGGTAAAATGTTTACTGACTTAACAATACATTCTTTTCTTTTTACTAACTTAATATAACTTTAACAACCCTACAATGCCAATTTTTTGTTTCTAAGACCACTGGAAATGATATCATGTAATAATGTAAATCATAGCAGTTTGGTGTAATTTGACCCACTGGAGACCAAGGAGTGGTTTAGAAAAAGAATTTTTCGCATTGTAGGATTTTTAAATCTATATTAAGTTAATAAGAAAATAATGTATTATTTAGTCAGTAAATATTTTATCTTTGACACACACTGCTGTCAGTGGCCTCTTTTACCTGGTAACCACCAATGTCTCTGCACACCAATTTTCTAATGTCCATCCAGTGTGGTGTATTTTGTTGTTGTTAAGTCAGCCATATATCACTTTGGTTACTGCATGACAGTTTCTGTGCAAGGGCTATTGCCTATATTTGTCACACTTACAGTGCAATATGTAGCTAGTAAGGCAAGTTGTAAAATAGAACCATCACAAATTTGTATACCTTACACATATATTAGTGTAATAACTGTATTACAAATCTGTTCCTCATTAGTATAAAATTTTCATGTCAAGTGGAATATTTTTTTTAGGATGGCTTGAAAATGGACACAGGTGTCAAAAACTAGTCACCATCAAGAAATAAAAAATAGATGCTTCTCAGTGCAACTTATGATGGAGCTACAACCATTTATTTTCATTTGTCTAGTCTCCATTCTTGAACAGTGGCCTTATCATTACCATTTTTAATTTCCCCTGAAAAAAAAAGAAACCCCAGCACACAATGGGGAATTGCAAAGATGATTTGTGAGCTCAGTCAGTACTGTTGCTTTTTTTTAAATATGTGATCACGCACATTATCTACATCAGAAGAAAATTTTGATTTTCATTCATTTATAATACTCAATATTTCATTTTCATCTGTTGGAAAGAAAAAAAAAAGTTTTTTTTCCTGTTTAATAGTTGTTTTTTTTCCCTAGTCTCTGGTTTCAGAATCTGGTTTTTGCTTTCTATCACACTGTTCACTGTTTCTGTGAAATAGACATTAAAAACATCAGTTATTTTGCATGGATGAATAAGCAGCAATTTTCATTGAGGGATATCTGGGGAGGGGGCAGGTACAACCCTCAGAGAGGCAGCTTAATTGCCTTTTGCCAACAGCAAGTTAATAAAATTAAAATGTCTTGACAACAAACTGGATGCTGAAACAATCATACCAAATCTTGAGAATAAAATGCCTACCCAGGTACAGAAAATGGTAGTTGTAGCACCTAGAGATAAGGTTGAGGCAGTCATTAATTTCCTGGAAAGAATTCAGAGAGTTTATGCCATCAATGAGTCCAGGAACTGTGGTACATTCATTAGACCTTATGGGAGAGAGCAATATGTAGTAAATGGAATGGGATTGAATAACAGAAATGATGGGCATAGGATGTCAGACGTGTGAGATAACAATTATGGCAGGGGATGGCCACAAAGTGTGGACAGGAATTTTGGATTGCCTGACAGAAATGAGACACAACTGAAGAAAGCAGGCCAAGGGAACAGGGATTAGCTCCTGTTGGGGCTCGAGCAGGAGCAAGACTGGAGGGAGAACCATAAGAAAATGGAAACTGGGAGGACCATATGGGGAGCAGGATACTGGTTGAAAAGGAAACAGCGATAAAAAGGAGAGTTTTTTTAATTGAAAACAGGGAGGAGGGATCTGGGTAATTAGAAAATAGGAAAAACTAGATAGCTGAAAGTGTATTTTAGATGAAGGTTGGGAATTCTGATCTTGACAGAGACAGGTGGATGAAATGGAACAAGTTGCTGAAAGCAGCATGCAGGGAGGGGTTGAGGGGGGGGGGGGGGGAGGGCCAACAGAGGTTTCAATATGGCATTAGTTACTTAAAGTATAATGGAAGGTGCAAAAACATTAGTTGACTGAAATTGGGGTCCAATGAGAACAGAATGGAAGAGTACTTGGACAAGAATACAAGAAGGAAGAGAAGAAGGTGTTGGGGAAGGGGGGGGGGGGGGGGGGGGGGGAGGAGAGAGTAGGAGGTGTAACACCCCACCCGTCACTTATCTGGTTTTGGTGTGTGTTCACCCCAGGTAATTGACTAACAGATCAACAGAGAGTGCAAAACTGTCGCAATGTTGGATAATGTAAAGAAAGTATGGACATAAAATTAATTAAGAAAGTGACGTGGGATTTCAACTACTTGATTGAAAACAGATGCAGTCAATTAGCACAGATTTATTTTAACTCACGACCCTCAGTCATCACATTACATGATTCTCCTAACAGGCAGTGGTAATAAATTGCGTTTGCATGGAGTAAAGCGCGATAAAGCAAAAGTAATTCCTATCGACTGACCCAGGCGTAATCCGAAGTGCGAAAAGAATTCTACAATACATGGCCCATGAAACCCTCATGGGAACTTTGTCAACATGATCCAACATATTAATCAGTGGCCAGAGTGGGCGCAACATCACCGAAGTCAGCGTGGCAGGGCGACGTCGTTATGCGGACGTCGGCCGACCTCGTGGTGCTGCAAGGCTGTGCTCGTCTATTCACTTCTAGCTATCTTGCTCAGTACATAGCTGAATGAAAACTTTCTATCTCCAAGCTCAATCGTTCTGTTGCTAAGTCCTAAACTGCAGAGATCCTCACTCTGTCTCAGGCAAGTTGAGTAAAGAACGCTACGTCCGCACTCTAGGCAAGCTGGGAACGAAAGACCACTACTGAGACTTCTCCCAGCCCGCTCTTCACCTTGGTTTCCCCTCCAGCAAAATCACTTATGCCAATTGCAGCGCAAGTCATGTTAATTATGCGTCACTTCCCAGCACCGACCAATGCCTGCTCTGAGAAGTGAACAAATTCCTACAAAATTTCCCTTCCTCTCAACTTCTGCTATTTAGCTCCTCCCAGGCCACCCATCAAGGTTAGCATCTGCACAAAACACCAATGTTTCTGGAATTCTGACTCCCAGGAGAGTACAATATCCTTGGTTTTATGTTCCCATCAGAGGCTGGCGTATTTCATTCTGCCGCTCTTCACCCGATTTACTTCAGACTCTGTGGACCGTGAGTTCAGCATGAAGTTGCAATAGTCACGAACATACATGTTTTGGCCTCTGTTGACCACTCCACCATAGCTTTGTGCGGCTTTCTCGCATGTTTCACTGAAAACGGGACGACAGACATTTATCAACAGGCGTACAAGTTCTCCGTCTGCTTCCTGGTACACCAGCATGGGGTCAACCACCCACTCACTGTCACTCATCTTACGGCAGCTGGAGGCTGCACTCTGTTACCGCTTTCTCAGAGCTTGAACCACCCTAAGCTGCCTATTGTCGCTTCCCTTCACCGCTCCCCAGCCGGCCACGGCCACTCGAATGCTTCCCTGGGATAAACTAGCCTGCAGTAAATCAATGCATTTCCACAAAGTTTTCATGTCGTGTGAATTACTTTAAAACCATCACCCAACATTAATTATTCCAATATGTCCATACTATACCCTCTATAAGATGCTTTGTGCCTTGTCAGTAATTTTTGTTCAGCCCTCCTGTTCGCTCAATGTCAGTTAGGTGATTTTTAATGACTTCGTGTAAGGGGCATAGTTCTTAACATCTTACAGAGGAAATGGAAAGTGACAGTTTGATTTTATGCATGAATTTGTTTTTAATGAGGAAAATGTGTTAGTAAGTCTGATTATGCTGATAATGAGTCAGTCCTGGATAAACTAAGCACAATTAAAACCATGTTGCAATCTGTATCTGTTGGGCAGATAATAGAATCTGTATATGATTCATAAAAGTGGACACAAAGACAAATCGGAAGTACTAGACTGTGGTGTGAGATAGCAGATTAGTGCAAAATTATTAGACAGAGAACAGTTCTTGGATGAAGTAAAAGAAAACCGCCCAGTCATTTGATTTGGAATAGAGGGTGAACTATGGAACTGTAGGCTCTGTAGTATAGAAAAAAGATTCGTACAACAGGAGGAAAAGATGTGTGCCCTTCAGGCTGAACTAGATTCGGTAAAAACTGAATTAGCTAAGTTAAAGGGGGAAAAAGACTGCGGGAAATGGGAATTTGTAACAAGGAAATCGCGAAAAGGGACCAGCCATGTAGATATTGTCGAAGTTCCAGTTATGAATAAATTCTCCTTGTTACCTGAAGTAGGAAGGGAGGAGCCAAAAACAGGAGTAGTTGAAAGTAGGGTGCAGCAGACTACTAAAATTGGTAACAGCATTAGGTCGGGAAAATCTAGTAATAGGAAAAGAAAAGTCTTGCTGCTAGGTAGCAGTCATGGGAGGGGTGTAGGCCAACTAGTGCAGGAGAAATTAGGAGCAGATTACCAGGTCACGAGTTTGTTTAAGCCAAGTGCTAGGCTTAGCCAGGTGATAGAAGACATAGGACCACTCTGTAGGGACTTTGACAAGAAAGATGAGGTGATAGTAATAGGTGGGGCAGGAAACAGCCTGGCTAAGGATAGGAATTATGATATTAAGAGTGACCTGGATAAAATAGGAGCTGCAACAGGATGTACGAATGTGGGTTTTCTTGAGGTATTGCAGCGTTACGATCAGCCCTCGGTTAACCCTTCTGTGTGGCGAGTTAACAGAGAGTTGAGCGAGCAGCTGCTGGATGGTGCAAAAACACACATTTATACAGTGCCTGTTGGTAGCATTGGGAGATGGGGATACACTCGACATGGCCTGCACCTAAATAGTCTAGGGAAGGATAGATTGTTGTTGTTGTTGTTGTTGTCTTCAGTCCTGAGACTGGTTTGATGCAGCTCTCCATACTACTCTATCCTGTGCAAGCTGCTTCATCTCCCAGTACCTACTGCAACCTACATCCTTCTGAATCTGCTTAGTGTACTCATCTCTCGGTCTCCCTCTACGATTTTTACCCTCCACGCTGCCCTCCAATGCTAAATTTGTGATCCCTTGATGCCTCAAAACATGTCCTACCAACCGATCCCTTCTTCTAGTCAAGTTGTGCCACAAACTTCTCTTCTCCCCAATCCTATTCAATACCTCCTCATTAGTTACGTGCTCTATCCACCTTATCTTCAGTATTCTTCTGTAGCACCACATTTCGAAAGCTTCTATTCTCTTCTTGTCCAAACTAGTTATCGTCCATGTTTCACTTCCATACATGGCTACACTCCAAACAAATACTTTCAGAAACGACTTCCTGATACATAAATCTATATTCGATGTTAACAAATTTCTCTTCTTCAGAAACGCTTTCCTTGCCATTGCCAGTCTACATTTTATATCCTCTCTACTTCGAGCATCATCAGTTATTTTACTTCCTAAATAGCAAAACTCCTTTACTACTTTAAGTGTCTCATTTCCTAATCTAATTCCCTCAGCATCACCCGATTTAATTTGACTACATTCCATTATCCTCGTTTTGCTTTTGTTAATGTTCATCTTATATCCTCCTTTCAAGACACTGTCCATTCCGTTCAACTGCTCTTCCAAGTCCTTTGCCGTCTCTGACAGAATTACAATGTCATCGGCGAACCTCAAAGTTTTTACTTCGTCTCCATGAATTTTAATATCTACTCCAAATTTTTCTTTTGTTTCCTTGCTGCTTGCTCCATATACAGATTGAATAACATCGGGGAGAGGCTACAACCCTGTCTCACTCCTTTCCCAACCACTGCTTCCCTTTCATGCCCCTCGACTCTTATGACTGCCATCTGGTTTCTGTACAAATTATAAATAGCCTTTCGCTCCCTGTATTTTACCCCTGCCACCTTTAGAATTTGAAAAAGGGTATTCCAGTCAACATTGTCAAAAGCTTTCTCTAAGTCTACAAATGCTAGAAACGTAGGTTTGCCTTTTCTTAATCTTTCTTCTAAGATAAGTCGTAAGGTCAGTATTGCCTCACGTGTTCCAACATTTCGACGGAATCCAAACTGATCTTCCCCGAGGTCTGCATCTACCAGTTTTTCCATTCATCTGTAAAGAATTCGGGTTAGTATTTTGCAGCTGTGGCTTATTAAACTGATAGTTCGGTAATTTTCACATCTGTCAGCACCTGCTTTCTTTGGGATTGGAATTATTATATTCTTCTTGAAGTCTGAGGGTATTTCGCCTGTCTCATACATCTTGCTCACCAGATGGTAGAGTTTTGTCAGGACTGGTTGTCCCAAGGCTGTCAGTAGTTCTAATGGAATGTTGTCTACTCCGAGGCCCTTGTTTCGACTCAGATTAGCTGATTTAATTGTAGGTCGTCTAAAGGGGGCCACTAGCACTCAAGGCAAAACCCCTGTGACCCGAAAGGGCACAGGGGCACCTTTTTTAGGTTGAACAAGATGTCCAGACAGGCAGCTCTTAAAGGTAAAAAAATAAATGGTTCAAATAAAGGTAGAGGAAACAGTTGTATTAATATATTTCACCAAAATATCAGGGGATTAAGGAACAAAATAGTCGAACTAATAATTTGTTTTGAGAATATTAAAAATACAACAGAAGTTGATGTACTGTGCCTGTCTGAACATCATGTAACTACACAAATGGAAAATGTAAATATTAATGGGTATAAACTAGCAACTTATTTTTGTAGAGACAATATGGAGAAATGAGGAGCTGCCATTTATGTTAAGGGGGAACATAGTTTTAAAAACATAGAAACCACAAAATTCTGTGTAGAACAGCACACTGAAGTATGCGCTTGTGAGCTTAAATTGGACAGTGGTAAATTCATAATTGTGACTGTGTATAGGTCCCCACTTGGAAATTTTCAAATGTTTCTTAAAAACCTAGATCTCTTGCTGCGTTATCTGTCAGAAAAGGGAAAACACATTATCATTTGTGGAGATTTTAACGTAGATTTTCTTAAACACTCAAGCAAGAAGAACGACCTTGAACTATTACTTTGCTCTTACAATCTGACATCAGTCATTGATTTTCCTACTCGTATTGTACAAGACAGTAGCACCCTGATAGATAACATTTTCATAGACCAAGACAAATTAAAAGAAGTAAGCACCTATCCTATTAAGAACGGGCTTTCTGATCACGATGCACAGCTACTTTCAATTCATAACTTTGCTCCATACAGTAATGTGAAAAAAACAAACAAAATAATACGCCCAATTAACCATATAACAATTCAACAGTTTAAGAAAAGCTTGAAAAGGGTAGACTGGGAGGATGTTTATCGGGAACCTGATGCAAATGTTAAATTTAACTTATTCCATGATAAACTTGTGGGTATATTTGAAAGCAGTTTTCCTAAGAAATTAGTGAATCATAATTCAAATAAACTTGATAAAAAACCATGGCTGACTAAAGGGATTAAAATTTCTTGTAGCCAGAAATGGGAACTGTACCAAGACACTAGGATAAGTCGAGATGAAGAAAAGCTCAGCCATTATAAGAAATATTGTAATATATTAAGGAAAGTTATAAAAAATCCAGAAGTATGTGTATTAAGTCTGAGATTAGCACCTCTGATGACAAAGTTAAAACAATACGGAATATAGTTAAAAGGGAAACAGGGCAACCAAGGTCACAGGACAACAGTATTACTGTTAAGCACAATGAAAAGCTTATAAACGGAAAATCACAGGTTGAAAATATTTTTAATAATCATTTTATAAATGTAGTGGAAAATATAGGCACCAGCTGCTCACCAGATATGGCAGAACTCTATATGAAAGAGGTATTCGCGGTGCAAACAAATGAAATTGAAATCCTACCCACATCACTGTCTGAAATTAAGAGAATAATAAATTCACTTAAGAATAAAAACTCACATGGAACTGATGGTATCTCCAATAGAATACTAAAATCTTGTCCACACCTGATAAGTCGAGTTCTTAGCCACATATGTAATAGCTCATTGAATCAGGGAATATTTCCTGACAGATTGAAATATGCCATAGTTAAACCGTTGTATAAAAAAGGTGACAAGACAGACGTCAACAATTATCGTCCTATTTCACTTCTGACATCCTTCTCAAAAGTGTTTGAAAAAGTAATGTACTCAAGAGTAACTTTACACATTAGTGGGAATAACGTTTTAACAAAATGTCAGTTCGGTTTTCAGAGAGGTGTTTGAACAGATAGTGCTATACATGCTTTCACTGATCAAATTTTAAATGCTCTGGATAGTAGAACATCACCAATTGGGATTTTCTGTGATCTCTCTAAGGCTTTTGATTGTGTGGATCATGAAATCCTCTTAGATAAGCTGAAGTACTATGGAATTAATGGTTCAGTACACAGATGGTTCACTTCATATTTAACTGGTAGAATGCAGAAGGTTGAAACAGTAAACCCACATAGTACACAAAGGGCATCAGATTATTCAGACTGGGAATGTATCAAGAATGGGGTACCACAGGGTTCTGTCTTGGGGCCTTTATTGTTTTTAATATATGTTAATGACTTGCCTAATTATATTCATGAAGATGCAAACTTGGTTCTCTTTGCAGATGACACAAGTATTGTAATCAAGCCTAAAAAGCAAGAATCAGCTGAGGAAAATGCAAATAATGTTTTTCAAAGAGTTATTAGATGGTTTTCCACAAATGGACTTTCATTGAACTTTGAAAAAACACTGTACATACAGTTCAGTACAGGGAAAGGCATAACACCGGAAATAAATATAGAATGTGGGGGAAAATCTTTAGCTAAAGCACATTGTTCAAAATTTCTGGGTGTCTGTATTGATCAGAATTTAAACTGGAAGACACACATTGACAATCTACTGAAACGATTGAGCTCAGCTACCTATGCTATTAGTGTCATTGCAAATTTTGGAGACAAGCACATCAGTAAGTTAGCTTACCATGCATATTTTCATTCGTTGCTTTCTTACGGAGTCATCTTTTGGGGCAATTCATCACTAAGAAAGAAGGTATTTATTGCACAAAAACGTGTTATCAGAATAATGTCTGGGGCTCATCCAAGATCATCTTGTAGACAATTATTTAAAGAATTAGGGATATTGCCAGTAGCTTCACAATATATATACAGCCTAATGAAATTTGTTGTTAGTAACCCAGGTCACTTCAGAATTAATAGCACAGTCCACAGCTACAATACTAGGAGACAGGGTGACCTTCACTACCGTTCATTTAATTTGACATTGGCACAAAAGGGGGTGAATTATACTGCCACAAAGATTTTTGGTCAATTGCCAAACAATATCAAAAGTCTGACAGACAACCAATCGGCATTCAAAAGTAAGTTAAGGGAATTCCTGAATGACAACTCCTTCTACTCCATAGATGAATTTTTAGACATAGGCCAAAGAAATACAGTAAGCATTAACAATTGTACCGTATATAAGACTAACAATGATTATTTGGGATAAAGGAATCTTGTGTACTTTGACACGTTCCACATCATTACGAAAGAATCGTGTTCATGATCCATGGAACAAGTAATATAACTAACTAACTAACTAACTAACTAACTAACTATGAAGACTTTACTAGACACAGGGAATAGAATTAAGGCTACATCAGATGTTTAGTACAATCACAACAAAAAGAAAAATGAGACTATATGATTGCTGCCTCAGAGATCAGGACTAGATTAATTCAGTGCTCTTTGGTAGATGTTTTTGTGACAAATACAGTAGTGTATTGGTTTTAGTTTTCTACATTGCCTTCTACTCTCCTGCTATTCTATGTATCTGTCTTCTGCTATCATTCTACTATAGCATCAGAAAGAAAGAAAGAAAGAAAGAGCTATATGTTATAGAAGAGCATGAATATGTCAGTGTCTGGCTGGAAAGAAGCCAGTGAAACTGTTCAAGAATTAGAAGACACAGTGCATGTTGACAGATCTACATGGCATTGAATAGTTTATATTAATTAGATGAGAAGGCAATATGTGGTGCATAATGTTGGAAGTAACAACTTAATCTGTCAATCTTAAGATTTTTACTTGCCACTTATCACTTCTTTCAACTCGGTGAATGTTTATTGATGTGAAAAGTCCCAAATTGCATCATAGTTCAGAATCAACATTTAACTGTAGGTCCCTGTATAAGCAGCTGAGTAAGCAAACAAATCATTGCAGTCTAATGATATTGGAGACGCAATCACATCACAGAATATTAGCTTCCCATTAGTGTCTTACTTATCTATGTTAATTTCAGTTCTCTTCTGTTAAAAAATAAGAATCTGACATTCTGTAGTAATCCTCCTCCATCTTTCAACCTCACTGCTAGAAGGCTGTATTATTTTGGACTGTGAATTCTGTTGTAAAATAATAATCTTTTTAAATTTATTTACAGTTTTATTTGGTAGTGGAGCATATAATCCTATATTTCTGTTAATGAAATATTTTGTAAATATTTTTCAGCCTTTTAAATCAGTTATAAGTTGTCAGTTTTGTGATGCACGATAAGCACACTATTCTTTCCGTGTTTCAACATTTGTCAGTTGAACCAAGTGTGTGTGTTTTTTCTTATTTATTTATTTTTTAATGAAATCCAATTGTGATTGCTTTTATAATGCGAACTATTTCCTATCATTGAAAATTAACAATAACACAGTCTTATGTCACCAAACTTGCTACATTACAATGATGACTTCCGAGCCTGAACTTGGATTTATATGACGAAAGAAGTAATTCCTAATAAAATCAGTGATGCAACAAGAAAATTGTTTGAATTTCAATGCATCATATCTAAATTTTATGATTTTATGCATTATTTTTCTTTTTGGCAATGTGATATATCTTTCCTTCACCATCATTTTACTTCCTTATTTCAAAAATCAACACAGAAAGGAAGAGGGCACATTACAGTGTCAGCCGTCTTCCAGGATGATTTCACAAGTATTCCATTTATGAAATTTTATTGTCATTGTATTGTTATAAATTGCACGTATCTTTTTCACGTGCAATGAGAACAATAAACTGTTGATGAAAAACTGGTTGAAGCCGAAGAATAATAATCCAAATTGAAGAAAATTATGTCAACAAAAGGAATTATAGGAAATATATGAACTAATTATAGGAAATATATGAACTAACCTCCCCCCATGAACCATGGACCTTGCCGTTGGTGGGGAGGCTTGTGTGCCTCAACGATACAGATAGCCGTACCATAGGTGCAACCACAATGGAGGGGTATCTGTTGAGAGGCCAGACAAACATGTGGTTCCTGAAGAGGGGCAGCAGCCTTTTCAGTAGTTGCAGGGGCAAAAGTTTGGATGATTGACTGATCTGGCCTTGTGACACTAACCAAAATGGCCTTGCTGTTCTGGTACTGCAAATGGCTGAAAGCAAGGGGAAACTACAGCTGTAATTTTTCCCGAGGGCATGCAGCTTTACTGTATGATTAAATGATGATGGTGTCCTCTTGGGTAAAATATTCCGGAGGTAAAATAGTCCCCCATTCGGATCTCCGGGCGGGGACTACTCAAGAGGATGTCGTTATCAGGAGAAAGAAAACTGGCTTTCTATGGATCGGAGCGTGCAATGTCAAATCCCTTAATCGGGCAGGTAGGTTAGAAAATTTAAAAAGAGAAATGGATAGGTTACAGTTAGATATAGTGGGAATTAGTGAAGTTCGGTGGCAGGAGGAACAAGAGTTTTGGTCAGGTGAATACAGGGGTTATAAATACAAAAGCAAATAGGGGTAATGCAGGAGTAGGTTTAATAATGAATAAAAAAAATAGGAGTGCGGATAAGCTACTACAAACAGCATAGTGAACGCATTATTGTGGCCAAGATAGACACAAAGACCACGCCTACTACAGTAGTACAAGTTTACATGCCAACTAGCTCTGCAGATGATGAAGAAATTGATGAAATGTATGATCAAATAAAAGAAATTATTCAGGTAGTGAAGGGAGACGAAAATTTAATAGTCATGGGTGACTGCAATTCATCAGTAGGAAAAGGGAGAGAAGGAAACGTAGTAGATGAATATGGATCGGGGCTAAGAAATGAAAGAGGAAGCCACCTGTAGAATTTTGCGCAGAGCATAACTTAATCATAGCTAACACTTGGTTCAAAAATCAAGAAAGAAGGTTGTATACATGGAAGAACCCTGGAGATACTAAAAGGTGTCAGATAGATTATATAATGGTAAGACAGAGATTTAGGAACCAGGTTTTAAATTGTAAGACATTTCCAGGGGCAGATGTGGACTCTGACCACAATCTATTGGTTATGAACTGTAGATTAGAACTGAAGAAACTGCAAAAATGTGGGAATTTAAGGAGATGGGACCTGGATAAACTGAAAGAACCAGAGGTTGTACAGAGTTTCAGGGAGAGCATAAGGGAACAATTGACAGGAAAGGAGGAAAGAAATACAGTAGAAGAAGAATGGTTAGCATTGAGGAATGAAATAGTGAAGGCAGCAGAGGATCAAATAGGTAAAAATACGAGGGCTAGTAGAAACCCTTGGGTAACAGAAGAAATATTGAATTTAATTGATGAAAGGAGAAAATATAAAAATGCAGTAATTGAAGCAGGCAAAAAGGAATACAAACGTCTCAAAAATGAGATCGACAGGAAGTGCAAAATGGCTAAGCAGGGTAGGTTAGAGGACAAATGTAAGGATGTAGAGGCTTATCTCACTAGGGGTAAGATAGATACTTACTAAAGGAAAATTAAAGAGACCGTTGGAGATAAGAGAACCACTTGTATGAATATCAAGAGATTTGACGGAAACCCAGTTCTTAGCAAAGAAGGGAAAGCAGAAAGGTGGAAGGAGTATATAGAGGGTCTATACAAGAGCGACGTACTTGATGACAATATTATGGAAATGGAAGAGAATGTAGATGAAGATGAAATGGGACATACGATACTGCGTAAAGAGTTTGACAGAGCACTGAAAACCCTGAGTCGAAACAAGGCCCCCGGAGTAGGCAACATTCCATTAGAACTACTGACAGCCTTGGGAGAGCCAGTCCTGACAAAACTCTACCATCTGGTGAGCAAGATGTATGAGACAGGCGAAATACCTTCAGACTTCAAGAAGAATATAATAATTCCAATCCCAAAGAAAGCAGGTGTTGACAGATGTGAAAATTACCGAACTATCAGTTTAATAAGTCACAGCTGCAAAATACTAACGTGAATTCTTTACAGACGAATGGAAAAACTGGTAGATGCAGACCTTTGGGAAAATCAGTTTGGATTCCGTAGAAATATTGGAACACGTGAGGCAATACTGACCCTATGATGTATCTTAGAAGAAAGATTAAGGAAGGGCAAACCTACGTTTCTAGCATTTGTAGACTTAGAGAAAGCTTTTGACAATGTTGATTGGAATACTCTCTTTCAAATTCTGAAGGTGGCAGGGGTAAAATACAGGGAGCGAAAGGCTATTTACAATTTGTACAGAAATCAGATGGCAGTTATAAGAGTCAAGGGGTATGAAAGCGAAGCAGTGGTTGGGAAAGGAGTGAGACAGGGTTGTAGCCTATCCTCAATGTTATTCAATCTGTATATTGAGCATGCAATAAAGGAAACAAAAGAAAAGTTCGGAGTAGGTATTAAAATCCATGGAGAAGAAATAAAAACTTTGAGGTTCACCAATGACATTGTAATTCTGTCAGAGACAGCAAAGGACTTGGAAGAGCAGCTGAACGGAATGGACAGTATCTTGAAAGGAGGGTATAAGATGAACATCAACAAAAGGAAAACGAGGATAATGGAATGTAGTCGAATTAAGTCGGGTGATGCTAAGGGAATTACATTAGGAAATGAGACACTTAAAGCAGTAAAGGAGTTTTGCTATTTGGGGAGCAAAATAACTGACAATGGTTGAAGTATAGAGGATATAAAATGCAGACTGGCAATGGCAAGGAAAGCTTTATTTGTGACAGACTTTTTGTTGTGCCTATCTGTGACTCAGCAACTTTCCTTTTCATAACATTGTTACTTTCCATCCTGGATTTTCCATTTTGATTGTAGAATGCTTTTTTGACATGGAATTTCTGAGTGAGAGGGCTGCAAAAAATAGACTTCTCTTTGGACAAGTGCTATCTGAGTATCAATTGTGAAAATATCAAACAATGGAAAATCAAGGTTGGAATGAAATGATATTATGAAAAGGATATCTGCTATTTGCCATACAGCAGAGATGTTGAGTTGTAGAAAGAGACTGTAAGAAAGAGAACTTTCAGCCAATAAGGCCTCTGTTGAAAATAGACAAAACACACACACACATACACACACACACACACACACACACACACACACACACGGAACTTATACACACATGACCACAGTTTCCGGCATCTGAAGATTTGATAAAAACAGATGCACACATGGTAAATACCGCCAAGACTTGAGTTAAGCTTATTAAAACAAAAGCTGCACAATTCAGTAGCCAACCTCCTAATTCAGTGAAGAATGAAAATGATCACATAAATGACAGGGTGGCAGATTCTTCAGCTATTAACTCCAGCAGCAGGCCAAGTCAGAAGATTTGCTGTTGAAGTACATATACATTTTCAATAAGAAGCCAAGTATCATACATACTTGTCAATACCGCATGAAAGTAATTCCACACAAGGTTTACTGCCAAAACTCATGCTCCATCCCATGGGCAGTTACTTTTTAAATCCAGCATATGTTAGAGTGAAAAATTATATAGCCATGACTGTCACCTTATTGCAGCCCTTTATTATCAGTAGCTAAACCCACTGGTAATATCTACCTACTACTAGATGTGAGGGTTATTAATCAAATGACTGTTTCAGTTCATACTAGACCAGAAAATCTGGACAAACAGCTATAAAAAAAATTCATGTTGCTAAGCTCCCTACAATCACTGACCTGAGACTTTGTATTGGCAAGTGCGCCTCTAAGAAGAATATAGAAAAATACAGCATTCAAATTTGCAGGAAGAAGCGATCAATTTTTTGTGTTACTATTTAGACTCAATGTAAGTTGAGGCGTCTTTATGACTGCATTCAACACTGTATTAGGACCTGACATACTGAACACAGTAACCTCATATGTAGATGACTTACTAATGGCTATCCCTTCTTAGGAAGAATGTATTGATTTATTAGAGAAGACATTACAGAAGATTTTCAGTGCAGGAGTCACTGCAAATCTCCAGAAATCAAAGTTTGGGGGAGACAAAATCATATTTCTGAGGCCTGTGATTCCACACAAATTAGTACAATTAAAATTTTTCCAAGTCCAAGAACTATAACATAGCTTAAATTATTCCTGGTATAATTTTGATTTCTCAGATGTTTTGTGCCTGATCAGCGTTTATTTATTTATTTTATTTATTTATGCATTTATTGTACCTGGCAAGATTAAGGCCTTCAGGCCCTCTCTTACAGCTAACCAGGCATACTCAGATTGAACGAATTTCAGTTTCTACGGAACATTAAGGACATATAACGTGTTATACACTATTAATGTTAAAGAAAAAAATAGAGATTATAACAGTAGTACAATGATAATTACAACAAAAAAAAAATTATAACAATCAATAATAATAATAATAATAATAATGACTCTGCATATGAAAGTAAACATATTTTTCTTTTATGAATGTCAGTCCTGTTGCTAGTTGGGAATTTTCTCGTTATGTTCTTGCAGCTTGTGAGTTATTTTCATCGAGCAGAGACATAAGATGATAGAATGGGGTGAAAGAGATGTAGAAGAGGTAGAAAGGTTAGAGGAAGAGAAACAGAGTGGTAAAATTTGAAGCTATGATGGAGAGGAGAAAGAAAGAGATGAGAAGGGCCCAACAATGGTGGCTATACTGTCCCTAATACGTAAGTTTTGAGTTCCCTCTTGAATGCTGACTGGTTCTGGATACGACGCAGACCACGGGGGAGTGTGTTCCATAGTCGTATGGCTGAGATGGAGAATGATACAGAGAAAGATTTTGTGTTATGTAAAGCTACAGCCAAGGTGCTAGACATATCCGATCTGGTATTGCGGTTGTGGAATGATGATAGGGATTTAATGTGAGAAGATAAGTATTGGGGGCACCAGTGGCTAAGAAATCGACGAAGTAAGCACATCATGTGGAGATTGCGTGCCTTATGTGGGCATATCCAACCTAGCTGGGGGTATAAAGGACTGATATGATCATACAACCGTATATTGCACACGTATCTAACGCAAGCATTCATCACTAGCTCGAGGCATCTCAAATTTTCACTATTTGTGCCCTATTGAACTACATCATAGTAGTCAAGATTAGGCAAGACTAGTGTTTGGACTAATTTTTGTTTAACATGGGTTGGAAATATTTTTCTAAATTTTTGAGTTGCATGTAGGGAGGAGAGTGATTTCCGGCAAGCTGTGACTGTTTGTTCTTCCCAGTTTAGGTGTTCGTCCAAGATTATTCCAAGGTCTTTTACTGTTTTTTGGTATGGTAGTTGGGTACCATTGAGGAGTATTTGAGGGACTGTTTCACGAAAGTACCAGCTGATTAACTTTGGATGAGATATAAGTATGACCTGGGATTTCTTGGGGTTTAGTTTCAGACCTAGGTTCTGTGCCCATCGAGAAACAGAGCAAAGATCTGCGTTATTACTCGCTACTGCATCAGCAATGTTCTTGGGGCTTGCACTTATGAACAGTTGGATGTCGTTGGCATATAGATGGTAGTTGCAGGAGTGAATCACTGAAGAAATATCATTAATGTGCAGTGAGAAGAATAATGGACCAAGGACGGAGCCTTGGGGAACTCCAGAGTGCACGTTTTTCCATGATGACTTTTCTGACCCACAAATGACTTGTTGACTTCTGTTTTTGAGGTAGCTGTCAAACCAGTGTATTGCGCTGTTTGAAAAATTCAGCTGTTTCATTTTAATTAGTAATATATCAAAGTCAACTGTATCAAAAGCCTTGCTAAAGTCAAGCAGTGTTAGGATTGTAGCTTCACGTCTGTTCGTAGCATGTTTAATGTCACCAGTTACTTTGATTAATGCAGTTGCTGTACTACGGTGCTTTCAGAAGCCTGACTGATATTTGTCATGGATGTTATGAGTTTTGAGGTAATCCGTCAGCTGTTCATGGATGATGTATTCTTGGGCTTTAGGTATTGCAGGTAGTATGCTGATCAGCCTGTAGTCACCTGGCGACTTAGGGTTGTCAGTATTGGGTATAGGTTGAATTAAACCCTGCTTCCACTCAGTAGGATATATACTACTGACAAGAGACAGGTTGAAGATGTCTGTGATAACTGGATTAATAGTGTCTACAACGTTCTTAATTGTGCCAATGATCACTCCATCATTTCCTACTGCCTCGGTAGAGATTCTCATAATTGTCTTATGTACTATGCCAGTAGTGACATGTTTTAAGAAAAACTTGTCTCTCGAGAGATTGATATCTTGGGGCTGGTAATTCGTCACTGCATGGCAGTTTACAGCTGTTGAGAAGAAATCATTTAATTCTTCTGCAGACGCTTGATAAACAGCATCAGATCTTTGCTTCCCTATACCGAAGCTGCGCAGCTTTTTCCACAGTGCAGCAGGTTTTGATATGCCGCTTTTAAATAGTAAAGCATTATTAAACTTATTAAAGAAAAGTACACCCTAGAGTTAGACAAAGAACTGTCAAGAGGACTTTGATGCAATCAAATATGCTCTAGTGATGAGCCTATTCTGCCACAGAATTGGAAACCTAGCCCATAGTCTGGGCATTTAAAAGATCTATTTTTTTATTTATGGCAGAAATATTAAAGTTTTCTGTGATCACCAAGCTTTAAGCTTTGATATAAAATGTAAACTGAATCTTGAATGCCTGGACCTTTGATCATTATTCTTACAGGAATACAGTTTTGAATTAGCACATTTTTGTGGAATTAACAATGTAGTAGTAGGGATGCCTTGTCTTGTTTACCACAAGATTTACCACAGTTTTGAGAACTGGCAGAACAAACCTAAAATTAAAGATTGATGGAACATAGTTACTGACAATATTTCTTGGACATGTGTAGGAATATGACAGCTTTACAGAATGGTGACAATCAATGAAAGAAAGTTAAAATACTTATTTCACAAAATCTCACTGAAATACTAACCCACAACTACAAAATCTTCAACAATATACTGCTCTAAAGGCAGAATGTGCAGGCTGACACTCGCATTTCTATTCCCACTGTATGTTAAGATACTTTTATTTGGTTTACATGTTAGGCATTGGGACATTACAACGCAGTAAAATGTTCAAAACAGATAAATCTCTACTGCTATGTTGTCTCTCAGAACTGCACCCTATGCTACTAACAAAACCGTTGCAATTTGTATCTATTGATATTGTTGGACCTCTTGCTTCAGCTGGGGATGGAGAAAAAAACTAATAGCTTTTCATGATTTTTTTTTCAAAATATATCAGATCATATGCAATAAAATCTACCACAGCAATTCCAATTATCAAAAAAAAAAAAAAATCTAAATGACTACATACTAACTGTTGGAAAGCCTGCTGCCTTACTCTCTAACAACATACAAAAAATTTAAGTACCAATTTCAGTATCATAGCTAAACCACCCCATCTTGAGTATCATTGCTAATGTGGATAGATGACTGTGTAGTATGTCCATTCATTGTTAATTCTCGAACACATAAATCATCAAAGTATATCAGAAAGTGCTCTACATATTTCTAAAACCTTGAGCATAGTGCTGAATTTACGATCTGTCTCCATGCTGGTGGGAGACACAGAGCATTCTTGCAGTCTTAGGGTAAAATTAGAGACTGCAAGACCCCCCCCCAGACTGACACTGATCAACCCACCCTGCAGCACCATTATCGATTTAATCTGCAATCAACCAGACGTAGACTACTACATTTCACATCTCATGAATGGATGGAGCTAGCTGATTCCTCACCCATCCAAGTGCACAAGATTTCTCGAGATGTGCCCATGTCGAGGAGGTTAGCACTCCGTATCAATGTATAGCAAGAGATTTGAAAGTGTTGTGATGTAATTGCAGATGTTAAGAAGATCAAGAAATGGGTGATTTTTATGCATGATGGAGCTCCAGATGGATGGAGTTCAAAGCATTCTTAGTAAATCAACCAAGCTATCAATTTTAAAGTGTTATTCCAGAGTCTAGTTTCTGTCGCTGGTTTTGAATGGTATAATTTTTTTTCCCCAACAGGATAAGACTAGTTGTAAGTTTTTGCGGAGTATTGCCATTCTTGTGCAGTGCAGTTCTTGTAACTGTGTAATTAGGGCAGATCTTTGTGATTAATTTTGTAATTAGGATAGATATTTGTGTAAGTTTGGTGTGGTACTGCAAATTTTTTTTCCCCAGCATAAAAACATGAATTGTATGGTAGAGTTAATTATTGCAATTTCAAGCTGTACTTGTGCAGTGCTGTGCATATAGTTGTGTAATTAGGACCGATCTGTGTAATTAATTATGTAATTAGGATGGATATTTGTGTCAGTTTCGAGTAGTATTGGGAAATTTTATTTTTGCAAGCAGGATGGTACAGTTGGTTTTTACGATTTTAAGCCATTCTAGTGCAGCACTTTGCATTTCTTTCTTTCTTTCTTTCTCGGGGCCTTTGTCCAGCTCCAATGCGGGGTTGGCTTTGTTAGTATAGATCCAGCAGTGTTAATGGCAGAGGGTGGCCGGGTGCCCTTCCTGCCACCACCCTGAACCCCCCTGAATGGAAGTAGTGTACCCAAGCCACTGTGTCTAGTGTAAGTCATGAAACAGTGTGTACGTTTTCAAATGTCTGTGAGTCGTATAACGGAGGTGGAACTTGGGGACCAGCCTGGTATTCACATAGAGGGATGTCGAAAACCACCTAAAAACCATATCCAGGCTGGCCAGCATACTGGCCCTCATCGTTAATCTGCCAGGCGGATTCAATCCGGGGCTGGCACACCTACCCGTGCAGTGCATTAGCACTCTCGATTACCCTGGCAGGTTTGTGCAGTGCTTTGCATATAGTTATGAAATTAGGAACGAGATTTGTGACTAATTAATTAATTAGGATGAATAATTGAATCAGTTTCCTGGGCAAAATAAATAAAGTACACTAATTTAACCTTCCTCTACCGCATGTGAACAGTTTCCATGTGTTAAGGGGTGGACTTAGGGTTTCCACCCAGTAGATTCAGGGTTTGAGTGGCTGATAAGTTATATCTTTTTACTTGCACTGAGTTTTTGTGGACTGAATTATTTTTGGCTGTTTAAGCATTGTGAGCATGTCTGAATTCATTATTTCGGTGACCTTCGAGTAGTTTGCATGTCTGCATGGTGTGTACAGGATTATTTGAGTTACTTATGAGTTATATGCAACTCTGCACATCAGCGTAATGCATTATTTATGAGTAGTTTCCAGGTCTGTAAACTGCATATTGTGACTCCAAGCACGTCAGGGTGTGTGTTTTGCTTCACTGTAATAAATAAATAAATAAATAAGTTGAAATCTGTGTCTAAATAAATTGTTCAAAAAATAAATAAAGTACACACCTTCCTCTCTACAGTAGCCCAGAAAAGGTTGATTCCTTTATTACACCAATTTTGCTCCTCCAGACTGCTGGCAGGGTGAGTGTTTTGTATCAGCGTAATAAAAATACTAGGTGACATCCGTCACTTGATGTATGTAGGAAATGTGGTTGGATGTCCTTGAAAAGTAGTTGAAACTAGGTATTTGAAAGTGTAGCGAACCCCTTTTCTTACCTATATGAACACCTACAGCTCAATAAGCACTGATAGATCAGCCTCTTGTGGTAACATGGAACTAAGTCGCTATTGCTGTAGATAGATAATAAATTTAAACAAATTGTATTCGAATTGAATGAGCAGCCTCTAGTCTGGGCAACACAATACGAACTCCTGTTAGCTGCAGGAGTAAGCTCTTACAGGAAAATTAACGTCCATTTTCCAAGAGGATGGCGAACACACTTGATGGTGGTACTGCCTCTAATTGTTTAAATAAAGACTTGTGTGTAGAGCTGAATGAGTGCATATAATACAGCTATTAAGATGCGAATCACCTATATCTCAGCTTCTTGTGGAGCTAACATGACACTAATGTTGTAGGTAGACAATAAATTTAAACAAATTTAATCAAATTAAAAAAATAAAAAAAAATTATAGAAATTTAAGCAAATTTAAACAAATTCATAAAAATTATATTCAAATTGAATGAGCAGCCTCTAGTGGGGGCAACTCCATACTAGAATGTTGAACACACTTGATGGTGGTACTGGTTCTAATTGCTTAAATAAATACTTATTTCCAGTTCCTAGGGTGAGGTGACTTAGGTTAGTAGAGGTAGCCCAAATGCCCTTTCTTTCCTGCCATCTGCTTAGGTTAGTAGAGATAGCCCAATAGACCTATCTTCCCACCAAAATTCAAACTTCCCACCAGTTCCTATGAAGAGGTGGGGGGTCAGGTGACTTGGGTTAGCAGAGGTAGCCCGCAGTTTTCTTAGGTTAGTGGAGGTAGCCCAAGTGTCCTTTCTTTCCTGCCATTTTCTTAGGTTAGTAGAGGTACCCCAATTAAGCTATCTTCCATCCAAAAATTCAAACTTCCCGCCATATTGAATGACGTCAATCGTGTCATCAGCTGACATCACGTGACGTCACATACTTGCGTCACGTCCGCCATCTTGGATAATGGCACGTTAGGGTGACGCCGCTCCTGGTTTGACGCCGCCCTTCCGCAGTCTTGGATAACGGTACTAACATAAACACACACACTCCCAAGGCTACACGTTTCTGGACTTAAAACAGGCTATAATGTTAGATCACTTCAGTTTCTGACTATCAGTCATGTGGAATGCAGCGCTGTTAACATTCCAATGTAAGAAATATATTTCCAGTGCATGACATACATCCTTCCTGCAGGTTTCTCTATGACAAACTATGGTAACAAATTGTAAAATGAAAAAACCACATTCTCAGAATATCGATTCTGTGTGATATGGGCACAATGTAGCTTTCCACTGTTCACATCTGATCATGGTTCAGAAATTATACTGTGCTCGCATCAGTCCTATATAAAATGATAGCTAGTAACAGAGAATACCTCTTAAAAGGAAACAGATAAACGCTTAGCAGCAGCATCCGGCATGTGAAATTATAAGTCATGCTGCCACTAACTCTGTAAACAGCACATCCTTCAAGCAGATGCGTACAGGATGTTTCAAAAATGACTGGTATATTTGAAACGGCAATAAAAACTAAATGAGCAGCGATAGAAATACACTGTTTGTTGCAATATGCTTGGGATAACAGTACATTTTCAGGCGGACAAACTTTCGAAATTACAGTAGTTACAATTTTCAACAACAGATGGCGCTGCGGTCTGGGAAACTCTCTAGTATGATATTTTCCACATATCCACCATGCGTAGCAATAATATGGTATAGTCTCTGAATGAAATTACCCAAAACCTTAGACAACGTGTCTGGCGGAATGGCTTCACATGCAGATGAGATGTACTGCTTCAGCTGTTCATTTGTTTCTGGATTCTGGCGGTACACCTGGTTTTTCAAGTGTCCCCACAGAAAGAAGTCACAGGGGTTCATGTCTGGTGGATAGGGAGGCCAATCCATGCCGCCTCCTGTATGTTTCGGATAGCCCAAAGCAATCACACGACCATTGAAATATTCATTCAGGAAATTAAAGACGTCGGCCGTGCGATGTGGCCGGGCACCATCTTGCATAAACCACGAGGTGTTCGCAGTGTCGTCTAAGGCAGTTTGTACCGCCACAAATTCACGAAGAATGTCCAGATAGTGTTATGCAGTAATTGTTTCGAATCTGAGAAATGGGCCAATGATTCCTTTGGAAGAAATGGCGGCCCAGACCAGTACTTTTTGAGGATGCAGGGACTATGGGACTGCAACATGGGGCTTTTCGGTTCCCCATATGCGCCAGTTCTGTTTATTGACGAAGCTGTCCAGGTAAAAATAAGCTTCGTCAGTAAACCAAACGCTGCCCACATGCATATCGCCGTCATCAATCCTGTGCACTATATCGTTAGCGAATGTCTCTCGTGCAGCAATGGTAGCGGCGCTGAGGGGTTGCCGCGTTTGAATTTTCTATGGATAGAGGTGTAAACTCTGGCACATGAGACGATACGTGGACGTTGGCGTCATTTGGACTGCAGCTGCAACACGGCGAGGCCGCTGTTGGATCACCTGCTGCACTAGCTGCGCGTTGCCCTCTGTGGTTGCCGTATGCGGTCGCCCTACCTTTCCAGCACATTCATCCGTCATGTTCCCAGTCCGTTGAAATGTTTCAAACAGATCCTTTATTGTATCGCTTTTCAGTCCTTTCGTTACATTAAACCTCCGTTGAAAACTTCGTCTTGTTGCAACAACACTGTGTTCTAGGCAGTGGAATTCCAACACCAGAAAAATCCTCTGTTCTAAGGAATAAACCATGTTGTCCACAGCACACTTGCACGTTGTGAACAGCACACGCTTACAGCAGAAAGACGACGTACAGAGTGGAGCACCCACAGACTGCGTTGTCTTCTATATCTTTCACATCACTTGCAGCGCCATCTGTTGTTGAAAATTGTAACTACTGTAATTTCGGAAGTTTGTCTGCCTGAAAATGTACTGTTGTCCCAAGCATATTGCAACAAACGGTGTATTTCTATCGCTGCTTGTTTAGTTTTTATTGCCATTTCAAATATACCGGTCATTTCTGAAACACCCTGTACATGGGGATTGCAGTGTCTCACAAACACCTATTGCTAACTTAGTTATGAAACTGAAGTATCGATTTTACTCCCACAATATGGCAGGGGAAAGGAGTACATCACATAACTCTTTGTTCATTTAGTAGAATGTGTCAAAACAGGATGGTCATATTTCATCACACATGAGATGGAAGTCCTCTGATGAAGGAGAGGTTTGCTGTTAACGACCACAAGTAGACAGTGCTCTAAGTCAAATACATAACACATGTATGTATACGAGTCAAATGCAGGCTATGTCATGCGAGTGATGCATCGTGACAGAACAGCGGAAAAAATGGTCAAATGACCTGTGCCAACATCTCCCTCCCCCTCTAGAAAGCATCATCAGTCTACCATTAAACCATATCTCATTACAGCTCCATCTCAATCGATCATGCCATCCGCTCTCTGTTATCTTTTAATGCAGATGGAGGTAAGTTTAGAGGCAGATGGTTCTCTGTTTTCCTGAAAAGCGTCAAATACGGTAGTCAACTCGCGTGTATCACTGTTACCTCAATAGACATACAATAGAATGCTGCCTTCACAGAAAGAAAAATAACTGTTTCCCTGGTTCCCTTCGCTTCCATGTCGACGTTTTCTTGTATTCCTCCTGCTGTCACATACTTGTCCCCATGTACAAGAATTGTTCTGCGCCAACTGCATTTCACCGTATTTTCCCTCAATTTATATGTATTGTCTATCATTTTAAGCAATTCTATTGATTTTTTTACCTCACTTCTAACCACATGATTGTGACTTAACCTCTCATTCCATGTTCTAGAATTGGTTGTAAATGTAGTATAGCTGTCAACACCTAGCACAAATTCGCTATTTTTCTGATGGAGCGGTGTAGTATAGCACTGTACTCGATTGCATCCTGTCATCTCCACCCTAATGTTCCACATTTGCAGTGCGTTTGGTCTTTTATTCTGTATGTATAGGTATGTATGGGTGGCGCAGACCACTCCCAGGGCCCAGCCCTCCCACTGGTGGACCCAACTTTGAAAATAGAACATGACTTTGGATGTAATGAGTGGTTGGTCCGCCTGTGAGCCCCATCCTAGATGTAACGTGTGGTGGACCTGCCTCCAAACATCGGTCTAGGTATATAGTGCATGACAGATCCACACTTGAACGCTAATTTGGATGTGGTATATAGTGGATCTGCATCCCAACACCCCTACATACATTTTAGGTGGCAGATTCACCTCCAAACCATATCCTAAAAGTGGCATATTGTGGATCCGCATCACAACATCACTCTGGGTATAATGCACAGTGGATCCACACTCGAACACTAACTAAATTCTACTGTGGGATCTGGGAGTCATCTGCAATGCATGCATGTACACATACATATTGAAAACAGATCAAACACATTGCAAATGTGGAATATGTGGATGGAGGCGACTGGAAGCAATCGAGTTCAATGCTGTCCTACGCCTCCCGACCAGAAGAATAGCAAATTTGTACTGGGTGTTGGCAACTGTACTACATTTACAAGCAGTTTTAGAACATGGAACGAGAGGTTATGGGATGACCGCGTGGGTAGAAGTGACATAAAAAATCGATAGAATTGCGAAAAATTATGGAAAATATGTATAAATTGAGGGAAAGCACTCTGAAATGCGGAGAAATTGAGGAAGTAATTGTGTGTCTTTTAGTTGGCACTGAAAAATTCTTGTATATGGGAACACGTATGTGACAGCAGGAGGAACCCGAGAAAACATCGACATGGAAGTAAGGGAACCCGGGAAACAGATTTTTTTTTCCTTTTTTTCCCCCCTGTCAAAGCAGCTTTCTACTGTATCTCTATTGAGGTAACTGTGATACACCTGAGTTAACTACTGTATTTGACGCTTTTAAGGAAAACACAACCATCTGCCTCTAAACTTACCTGTGTCTGTGTTAAAGGATAACAAAGAGTGGACGGGATAAGTTTCTAGTTACGCTCCACTTTGCTAAAGTTTTGGGTTTCTAGAGAAATAATTTCCAGTATATATGTTTGGAACTATGTTGTGTGAGAGATCGGTAGGATATAGCTATGTGCTTGATATCGAGAAGTATCGCGAAAATGGCATGATATTCAGACAAACCATGCAACATTACATATGTTCTTGTAATCCCAGAGTCTGGAGATGGATGTAGAAAAGCAAGCAAGGAAGCAGGTCGGTACCAGAAACAGTAACGTTTTTGTGTTGAGGGGAACCGACCCAATCTTTGTACAACAGTTCTGAGAGTGCCTCTGGTCCACTCAGGGCACTCTAGTCATGCGCCGGGAATGGATAACCGCCTGACCTCGCGGGAAATATCTAGTGCAGCGAGGAATATACCTACGATGCATTTGCTTATGCTGTCTGCCTTTGCAGTGTATGTACGAGTGTCTGGCAGTCGATAGCTATAAGAATGATGTAAAAGGGGCGACTTTGTATAGCACAGGATATGAATTGTACATTTACTACATCGACATGGTACGTGGAGATATATTGTCGGGTTGGAGATTATTTTCACACTCTAATATTCAAGCTCCAGCCCTCAGTGGAAGAGCGGAGTAATTGAGTATGAGTCCTTCTGTATTTGTCGATCTGTAGGCCACTTTACAGGGTTTAATTGTCGGTGCAATATGGTGATCTGTACAAAATAGTTCTTTTTGCCACTGAAAGTCTCATGTGCAGAAAAAAGAAAGGGGGCGGACAGTGGTTCCGCACTGGTAGTATCAGTAATTTGGCACATAATTTCAATAAGAGCAAATCATAATGCTCCATTCATTCACAAGGCATCCTTTGTGATGGGGCATAGGAGTCTCTACAAACCAATTAGAATGAGACGGAGGCAGGGTATCTACAGAGCAAGAGTTCAAAGACAAGTTGAAGCAGACCATTCATCTCTGGTGGGGATGCTGTCACTCATGGCATTAGGACATCTCCAAATCAGTAGCTGTAGTATAGCGAAAATTCCTGTCATTTTTCTCTTCAGCCAGCCGGAGTGGCCAATTGGTTCCAGGCACTTCAGTCTGGAAGCGCGCGACCACTACGGTCCCAGGTTTGAATCCTGCCTCGGGCATGGATGTGTGTGATGACTTTAGGTTAGTTAGGTTTAAGTAGTTCCCAATGAGCCCTTTGCTGTACATTCTTTCCACTGAAGAAGTACTCCAAATTGGAGAAATTGAGAAGATGTGTATGTATATGCATATGCTGACAACATAGCCGTAGGTTCAACAGATATACAGAAGCTGCAGAGAATCATTGAGAAAATAGACAGATGGTCCAGTGAACACAAACTACACATAAACATAACAAAGACAGAAATGGTAATTTTCAGAAAAGGAGGCAAAACAACCAAGAATGCGGAAATCAGCATCAGAGGACAAAAAATAAAAATCTCATCAGACTTTAAATACCTAGGAGTGACATTGCAACCAACAGCCAAATGCTTCACAAAACGTACAATAGAACGTGCAGCCCAAGCAATAATAGCAATACAGGACATCAAAAACATCTGCCTACTCAGTCTAGAAACAGCCATGAAATTATTCAACACAAAAATCTTGCCAATCCTGGCCTATGGGATGGAGGTTATATGGGACCACCAGACAGAAAAAAATCTAGAAACACTAGAAAAGTTAAAATCGACCTATCTAAAAAGAGCACTAGGTCTCTCAAAGGCAACAAGATCTAGACTAGTGTACCTGCTAGTGACAGAGACATTCCTCATTGAAGACATCAGACTCTGATATATGATGCCACACACCAGGGCTTCCAGAAAGCAACTGAAGATCATGGAGGACAAACAAGAAAAAATATGGCCGGAGTTCTATGGCACCGAAGCAATGACAAACCGCTCATGGACAGCACTAAACTTCGAACAGTGACATGTCGTAACTGGACTTTCTATTCACGGCTTTCATCATCTAATCTGCAAAAACAAAACTTATCATGACCCAACCGCAACATGTATATGTGAACTGTGTAACAAAGCCTGTGAACTATATCACAAAGAACTGTGCAGTAAAAGAGTGAAAACGATTAATGAATATGCAAAAATGTAAAATGTAAATGTAAAATGTTAAGCAAAGTAACTGTATATGGCTATTTGGCTGAAATTTTATTAAATAAGTAGTTCTAAGTTTTAGGGGATTGATGACCTCAGATGTTGAGTCCCACAGTGCTCAGAGCCATTTGAACCATTTTCTCTTCAGTAGGACAGTGCTTTGAATTCTGTTTGTGTAATTGTTCTGATTTCCCCCTCTCTTTCTGAACAACAAGAATTCTTTTATTATTAATGGTGTTTTCATGAGTGCACACAGCCATGATGAAGGCTTTTAGCGGTGAGAATGAGAGAACACGTGATGTCTCGTTAAGACTATTGGGAAGAATGCAATCAGTGTTAGTCTGGGCTACTTACGTAAACAGGTCCTGGTCACTGCATAAACATTTCGCGGCAATGCATCAGCCATGCTGGGCATGTAAGCATGCTTGCACAGCTAGATGTAGCTTGCATGTCCCATTAGGATCGCTAGGAAAAATGCAGCCTGTGCTATCCTGGAAGGATTTTTGCAGCATCTGCGAGGGTGAGTCACTCGACAATAAGGTCGTGGGGTGGCATGAACTTTGTCCTACTACTAATGTAATATCCAAGCATATATTTATTCAGAAAATACAACATTATGTGTGTGGAATCTGAGTGAACATATTGATAAAAGTGGACCTCATCGTTCCTAAAATAATGAATAATTATTGTCAGTGACATAATTTAATAATCTGTGAAAACCTGTATCTTAGACAATAATGAAAATCTCCATCTTTTGTTATCTATGATTTTTCTAGAATAATCTTTCTCCTTGTTCGAACTGTTGTAATAATGGGACTTAATTGATATCTTGTAGCAATGAGGTCAATAAAACACTGTCTTTTGTTGTTAATTTACTATTTGCAAAATAGAGTTTGTGTGTGTTTGAAAAGTATCTATATAAATGTTCTTATCAACTATAAAGGAGTGCAGCCATTAGCACTAGTAGTAGTTGTGGCTTTATTTGTCCGTATATGTATATCTCCTTTTACAAACACATAGGACATTTGTATTGGTTTTATGTAAAAGAATTTAACATTTATTATGTACTGGATATTATTGTTACTTTATTTAGATGATGAAAGTGGTCAAGCTTTGGTTATTTAAATGTGTTAAAATGTAAAGTAATGTAGAATAAGCTGTAGCCAATCTGATGGATGGCTTTAGGAAAGGTAACTGCACTAGTCAGTAGAGTGAAGATGTTCGGCACGCAGGAAACGTGGTCAGAGATGGGCAGAGGGCATTTCCGGTCTAGACACCAAAAAGTTCAGCTGGAGACACCAAACGGGATAGTTCGGATGCAGACACAAAAGCAGACAGACGGTCTTTAGCCAGCTAGGAAGTGAAATGACTTAGAAAATGTTGTGTTGTGTGGTATAGCGGGGCTCAGTCTCTGAGCGGTGAGCAGCTGCGTGCCTGGTGTGACCACTAACTTCTCATGTAGTTAAAGAGGTATTTCATGAAGAGATTGAATGATCAAACTGTGTCATATGGATACGTGCTTGAGTGTAATAGTAATTCTAAATAAGACCACTTTTGCTATTAGTTTGCTTTCTAAATACACATTGTTCTAACCAAATCGCAACTGTATTGCCTACATCATGTATAGGTCATTAATTTAGTTCCCAATATTATTATTACTGTTATTATATGTTATATTAACTTTGTATTTCACAAACTTGCCATCAACCAGGCACTTTAACCAAAGGGTCACAATTGTCTAATTTAGGGCGTGTAATGCAATGTGTGAGGTTCGTAGACAAATTTGAGACAAGACATTTTGATGTAAAGGAACCACATGTGAGCCCGAACATCTTTGGGATGTTAGCTCACACTTTCATCACTGAAGAGAATTTTTTCACCATGGGTAACGCTACTGGGAAAGTCATTGATGTATATCAGGAATATTATTGGTCCTAATATGCTACCTTGTGGAACACCTGTCTAACTGTATTTTAGTTCTGATAAGTGTTTTACTAAATGTTTAGATCTATTTGAAGTGTGTGTTTCTCTGCTCTTTGTACCCTATCTGCTAGGTATGATCGAAACCAGTCATTAGCTACCCTTCTTTATTTGTAATTCTTCTAATTTATTTAATAGAATCTTGTGGTAAACTGTATCGAAGGCCTTAGAAAGCTCCTAAAAGATGCCTGTGAGACACTCATCTTCATCAAGAGCATCAAGTACAACTTTTGTGAATTCTACTATGGCTGATTCTGTATTTTTGCCATTTCGGAAACCAAACAGTGATTCGCTTAAAAGATTGTATTTATTCAGGTAAGTTATTAGTCTGTCTTTCATAATCACTTCTATTATTTTTGAGAATGGTGGCAGCAGGGAAATGGGCCTGTAATTTTCTATGTCTTCTGCACTACCTTTTTTAAGCAAAGGTACAACTCTTGCCTGTTTTAACAGCTCTGGAAATGTCCCTGATATGAAGGATTCATTTATTATATTTGTTAAGGGGCCTTGTATAATCCCTATGCATTGTTTCAGTACACAAACTGGTACTTCATCTAAGCCTACAGACATTTTATTTCTTAGTTTTTGAACAGTTTTATTGACTTCATTCATTGTATTTAGTGCAACATTGTTTACAGGTGTTATATTTGTTTGGGGGAATTTGTGCTGTAAATTCTCTGCATTACTTGAAAAATGCTCATTTACATAGTTTGCTGTGTTGTGGATTATTTATTACCTTATCCCCCTCTCTTAGCAGTATGTTATTCTGCATTTCTTTGCCTCTCCCTGTTTCCTTTTTTATAACATTCCAGACTGCTTTGCTTTTATTATCTGCATTATATATTTTGTCATTAAATGACTTTTTTGCAGCAATCAGCACCTTCCTATATATCTTTTCGTATTTATGATAGAAATTTAAGGGTTCTGGATCACTGCGACTCTTTTTGATGGAACTGAGGTATTTAAGTGTTTGGGAGGACTTCTGAATACCTGCTGTTATCCATCTGTTTTTGTGAGATGTTGATACAGACATGCGTACTTTTGGAAATGCCTTTTCAAAGTTCAATTTAAATAATGTGGAGAATTTAGAGAATTTCATATTCACATTAGTTTACTTATACACTTCATCCCAGCTTTGTTCTGCTAGTTCTTCTGAAAAATCTTTTATTTTGATTTTTGATGGATGTTGTTTGTAGGCTTGTAGCTTTGGAGAATGATTTGATGCCTGATTTTACTGTTGTAATTTGACAGAGATGATCTGATAGTCTGAGATCTTTTACAGCTACATCAAATTTTTCCCTGTCCATATTTGTGGACACATGGTCAATTACTGTTGCAATCATTTTAGTAACCATTGTTGCACTTTGACCAAGAGGGACATGCCAAAACTCTGAAGCATATTAATAGGGGTGCTGCTGGATTCATTTATGATATTACTGTTAATGTTGATGTAGCAACACAGAATTATGTTGACCTTTGTACTTGAGACTTTATCTAGAACTTCTGTTAATTTACTGAAAAAAGTGTCCACACTACCACTGGGAGATCTATACACACAAAATGATTAATTTCTTGGTGATATCGAGCCCTGTTAATTCAATAGCCGATATTTCAAAGTGTTTGTCTTCACTTGCTGTACTGAGGTCATGTCTTGATTTGAACTATGTTCCTTTTCTGATATAAATGCATGATCCTCCACCCGTTGAAGCAGTTCTGCAGTAAGAGTTTGCCCTTTCATACAGTGATAATACTACATGTTGGATTTCCATGTCTCTACACCAGTGCTCAGTAACACAAACTACTGTGCAGTTCAAAGGTTGGAGCTCAACTATACAAAATTAGTGAAAATCAGGATTTAGAAGCATGTGCTTGTGAGTTATTACCGGGAAATGTAATACTTGTGATTTTTACAGTATACAGGTCTCTATGGGATGATAGTGAAAACATATGAAAAAGTTTGGTGGATTATAGTGCTATATGCCTGGCAGAATGAAGGAATTACAAATTATTAGTAATTTTAATGTAAATTTCTTGAAGAAATTTGACAGAAAAAGCAGTCTAAAGGGGCTTGTAGCCACTTATAATTCAATATCAGTCATGAATTTCCCTATTCAAGTTACTCAAAATGGTTGTGCTCTTGTATTCCAGACAAGAAGCAGAAGTTAGAGAGATGCATACCTGCTCTGCAGTAAACAGATTGTCAGATTCCAGTGGACAGTTAGTCACATTCACAACTTAGCTTCCTCTACAGTTTTTAAACACTCCTTAAACAGTGAGGCTGATTAATAACAAAACTACTTAAGGTTTTAATGAAGCTTAAAAAATGTTGACTGTGATGAAGTTCACAATGAGCCTATGCAAGCTCTAAATTCAACATATTTCTTAATGAGTTTGTATCCATTTGACAAGACAAATGTAATAATGGTATTTAATTGGATAGATAAAAAAATTTACTCACCAAGCAGTGGCAGAACACACACATAAAAGAATGTTATGATTGGCAAGCTTTCTAGAGCCAGTCGCTCTTTCTACAGGCAGAAGGGTTGAAGGGATAGGACTGGAGCCACTGGTTCCAAAAGCTTGCCAGTCACAACAGTGTTTTATGTGTGTGTTCTGCTGCCATTTGGTGACTAGATTTTTCATCTATCCAATTAAATAATTTTATCAGTAATTGATTGTTTTCATTCTTATAAATGCAATAATGGGATATTAAAGTAATCCTAGGTCACTACCGATATCAGTGTCCCTTCACAATGAAAAAAGAGCTTGTACAACATAGCCAAACAAGTAACAATCCAAAAATACTTTTGTATTATAAGCAGCTTTGTAAAATATTAAGAGAAGTTATAAAAATCCAGTAATATGCACATCTGGTGTGGAATTGATGGATCAGACATAACATCAAATCAATATGGAATATTGTTAAAAGAGAGACAGGAAAAGAAGCTATAAAAATGACATTATTTCTGTTGAAAGGAATGGAAGAATTGTAAAAGACAGTTCATGTGTAGCAGATATTTTAATATATTTCTTTTTACATGGAAGAACCCTGGAGATACTAAAAGGTATCACATAGATTATATAACAGTAAGACAGAGATTTAGGAACCAGGTTTTAAATTGTAAGACATTTCCAGGGTGATGTACTTGAGGACAATATTATGGAAATGAAAGAGGATGTAGATGAAGACGAAATGGGAGATACGATACTGCGTGAAGAGTTTGACAGAGCACTAAAAGGCCTGAGTCGAAACAAGGCCTCTATGTTTCTAGCATTTGTAGACTTAGAGAAAGCTTTTGACAATGTTGACTGGAATACTCTCTTTCAAATTCTAAAGGTGGCAGGGGTAAAATACAGGGAGCGAAAGGCTATTTACAATTTGTACAGAAAGCAGATGGCATTTATAAGAGTCAAGGGACACGAAAGGGAAGCAGTGGTTGGGAAGGGAGTGAGACAGGGTTGTAGCCTCTCCCTGATGTTATTCAATCTGTATATTGAGCAAGCAGTAAAGGAAACAAAAGAAAAATTTGGAGTAGGTATTAAAATCCGTGGAGAAGAAATAAAAACTTTGAGGTTCACCGATGACATTGTAATTCTGTCAGAGACAGCAAAGGACTTGGAAGAACAGTTGAATGGAATGGACAGTGTCTTGAAAGGAGGGTGTAAGATGAACATCAACAAAAGGAAAACGAGGATAATGGAATGTAGTCGAATTAAGTCGGGTGATGCTGAGGGAATTAGATTAGGAAATGAGACACTTAAAGTAGTAAAGGTGTTTTGCTATTTGGGGAGCAAAGTAACTGATGATGGTCAAAGTAGAGAGGATATAAAATGTAGATTGGCAATGGCAAGGAAAGCGTTTCTGAAGAAGAGAAATTTGTTAACATCGAGTATAGATTTAAGTGTCAGGAAGTCATTTCTGAAAGTATTTGTATGGAGTGTAACCATGTATGGAAGTGAAACATGGACGATAAATAGTTTGGACAAGAAGAGAATAGAAGCTTTCAAAATGTGGTGCTACAGAAGAATGCTGAAGATTAGATGGGTAGATCACATAACTAATGAGGAAGTATTGAATAGGATTGGGGAGAAGAGAAGTTTGTGGCACAACTTGACCAGAAGAAGGGATCGGTTGGTAGGACATGTTCTGAGGCATCAAGGGATCACCAATTTAGCATTGGAGGGCAGTGTAGAGGGAAAAAATCGTAGAGGGAGACCAAGAGATGAATACACTAAGCAGATTCAGAAGGATGTAGGTTGCAGTAGGTACTGGGAGATGAAGAAGCTTGCACAGGATAGAGTAGCACAGAGAGCTGCATCAAACCAGTCTCAGGACTGAAGACCACAACAACTGACCAGCCATTTATATATTAACTGAAAACACAATAAAGCCTTTGAATGATACAATATTTTCTGTGACTTACTGAAAGCAATTTATTGTGTCAGTCATAATATTCTATAAGAACTTAAGTTTTTATGAAATATGTAGTTCAGTGTATGCCTGGTTAAGTTCTTGTTTAAGAAACAGGATGTAGAAAGTTACCAAAGGCTGTGTGAGTAATATAAAGAGGAATGTCAGAGCATCTACATGGGAAAAAATAACAATGGGAGTTTCACAGCATTTGATCATTGGGCCATTGCTGTTCTTACTTTATGTTAATGGTCTAAAACTTTATTTGAATTAAGAGGCAGAATTAGTTCTGTTTACAGACAATACAAACATTGTTGTGAAACTGAGCAAAGAAGCATTAATGTAGGATATAATAATGATGTTTATGTGAAAGCTATAGATTGGTTATGCACGAGTGGTTTAGGTTTAAACTAAAAAAAAAAAAAAAAAACACATCTCATCAAATTTTGTAATGTCAAAAATATTCCACCTCATATCAACATAGTATTTCCATAAGCTATAATAAACAGGGCAGAAAATTCTGTGTTCTATTGTGCACATATTGACCCAAACAAATTGTAAACCTCCAAACTTTTGTGGATATAGAGTAAGAGAGAGAGAGAGAGAGAGAGAGAGAGAGAGAGAGAGAGTTTGTGCATGTGTCGACTCCACATGTTTGTTAATGTAATATACCCACCGAACATTACGTTATCATCTCTGTGTTTTCTCATCCCTTAGATTACAGCACAGAAATTCCTTGGTTAGTATACCATCTACTCACCTGGCTACATATCATTAGTCATACTTAAATCTCCCAACATCAATCTTCTCCTTTCTCTCTGTGCAACCCTCAGTTCTGGGATGATGTCCAATTTGAAAGTCCTGCTGCTTTCCATGAATCTAACAGAACTTTTCAATCCTTGAATCTAGACATTCAGATAGCATGTAGAAACATTGGTTTATGAAGCTTTTTGTGACTTTATGATTGGTTGGGGATTCTCAATTTCTTGCTTTATGTTAGATGGGAAATTGTTGAATATCTTTGCAATGATGTACATAAATACAAAGAGGCAAAACCTGCATGAAAATTATTTTTGTGACTTGTATTGTGATTCTGTGGCTTATCATTCAGGTGAAACTGACTTTTATTATCAGAAACAAGAAACCATAAAGGAATAAATGCAGGGGTATGTTAGTGTAAGAATTCTATGATCCTTAGAAAGGTTTCTGCTGGATCTCTGGTTATCTGCTTTACACAATATTCTTACCGCTTGCTTGTGCTGAATTAACACTTAATTATCTCATAATATTGTTACAGTCCATCCTGGATTTTCCATTCTTTGAATTAACACTTTATTTACTTTCACTGTAATACCACACAAGGTAATTCTGTAAGACAACAAGGGGTGAAAATCAGAATAAACCAACACTCTACTCACCAAGTGGCAGCAGAACACATAAAAGACAGTTGTGATTGGCAAGCTTTTGGAGCCAGTGGCTCCTTCTTCAGGCAGAAAGATTGAAGGGGAAAGAAGAATGGTAAAGGGAAAGGACTGGAGAGGTCTAGGAAAAGGGGTAGATTTGGGGAAAGTCACCCAGAATCGTAGGTCCTTTACCCTTCTTCCTTCCCCTTCCCCTTCAACCCTTCTGCCCAAAGAACAAGCCACTGGCTCTGAAAGATTGCCAATCACAACAGTCTTTTATGTGTGTGTCTGCTGTCACTTGGTGAGTAGATTTTTTATCTATCCATCAGTGCCATCAGTGCCTGTAGTTCAGGTTTGTTTGCTTGGAATTACATGATATGAGCTTTAGTGAGATTAACTTACACTGTTAGCTGTGAACCATTTCTAGAGACCTGTTCCACTATCAGTTGACCTTTGTGTGGTGTGAAGTAAGCAAGCGTAGTGTATATAATGAAATCTATGATACAGTGGGTATCAGACTTTTTACATAAATTTAAATACAAGCTTCTTTATAGCTTGTGAACTACCAATTCACTAAATACAAACTTAACATTGCATATTTAAAATTAACTGAAACATAAATGTGCTGATTTTGTAAAACCACCTGCACATACAGTTACACAGATTTTATAATATTTCAGTGTCAGTTTATATAAAAATAATTTTAAACATTTCCATTGAATACCTGTGATAATCACTAAATTCTTTGAATAACATGTATAAAAGAATCTTTGATTTTCATATTCACTCTTGGTGGGAAGGGTTGTAAAACTGGAGTTGTAACATGGAGACTGGAGTTGACAGTACAAGTTGTAGAGCTGGTATGAATCTGTAGCATAATATTAATGTTATATGGATATAGGAGTCATGTTATCTCTATGAATACATAAGATTCAATGAAGAAATTTTTTCTGGGAATTATTCTGAAGGCAGCCACATTAGGGCGTTGAAATTAGTAAGTGACACAAACTGAAAGTTTGCATCAGACCAGAACTTGAGCCCAGATGCTTCACTCCTGTAGAATGGTTGCCTTGACCATCTTGGCAGGCTTCTCAACAGATCCAAATTCCCAACTTATCATCTGCCAAAGCAGTGTCCCTGTCCATGTATCCCTTGCTCAAAGTGTGACATGTTTTCATGTGAGAGGAAGCAAAACCTGGTGTGCATCCTAATAAAGGAATCATGTTTGACTGTCAGGCCTACAGAAATATTTTATGTATATATATATGTGTGTGTGTGTGTGTGTGTGTGTGTGTGTGTGTGTGTGTGTGTGTAGTGTCAGTTCCATTGGGCAGTTAAGGCAACCATTCTAGAGAAGCAGAGCATCTGCATTCGAGTCCTGGACTGTTTTATTTGGTAGTTAGCATATCATCAACTGGACAAACCTGGAAATAGTATGTTTCTTTGTAGAGCCAAATCTGGAAACCAAAGTCATACTCTTGAAAAGCAGCCACTAAGGCAAGCAACAGAATTGGCTGAGTAACAAAATATAAATTTATAGCAGTTGGCACGCCTTTCATTTACACATGAAAATCATAAAAACCTTGAAGTGGATACATCATGATACTCGTAGTTATGTATCATTGTAAAGGTGTGTTACTGTGGTAAGGTTGCATCTGGCCCTTTTGTTAATATGCTTGTGTCACCAGCAAATACAAGAGTATACGAAAAGCCCTTTGTATCAGTCCTTGTGGAATCCATATTGTGTTCCCTCTGACAGTCTGTTAATGAGACCCTCTGCCTTCTGTTATTAAGATAAAAGGCTGCATTCATGTGAAATGGATCCAATTAATGCCAAACCCACTAGTTTTCAATGAAAAATTTTCAATCCTCACAATCAAAGGCTTTGGTAAGGTCATAAAATACAGCAGCAGGATAATTTGTCTTGTGTAGCTCTGTCAGGAATTTACAAGTGAAGTCTCACATTATAAAGCCAAACTAAGTGGCAATTAACAAGTGCTGAACAATTAAATTAGTCTCTACATTATCATAGACCATTTTGTTAACACTTCTGAAATGACTGGAAGGACTGAAATAGATCTGCAATTAGAGGTGATTAACTTATCTGCATTTTAGTAGTTGTATTTCAGAAAATATGCTAAGTCATTGATTGATTACAAAGACATTTAAGGGTAATCCTACCAAATCAACACAATATTTTAATATTCTGCTCGAAATGCTATCGTAGCTAGCAGAATTTCTACGTTTCAGTGATGTGATGTGATGTGATGAATTTTGTAGCTTCCCTAGATGCTTCAGCTAATGTCTGTTGGTACTGAGCAAACTTTCTGCACAGGTAAATATAATGCATCTTTCTTCTTCTTTCGAATAACGCATTTGGAGGATACGATGAATCAACTTCGGCAACTCTTCATTGTATTAGATTTCCTTAGTTTCCAAATCTCTTTCGTCCTTTTAGAGAGTTGTTCCCTTCTTCTTGAGTCCACTTTTGTCTAGTTGTTTTCTTTATCTCCTGAAATTCTGCCTTTTGAACTGCCTTTCTAAAATGTGTTCTGTTTTCTATTGTGTTTATTGTAATTCCAGCATTTCCATGTCCTTTCCAGTCTCTATGATTATGTGGGTTTGGATTTGTAACTATTGAGTAATGTGAATATTCTTTTGGTTAATCAGCTGTTATCCATTCTGAACATATCTCCAAAAAACTGTAGTCTTCTGTTCCTCATTACATCAGTTAGTTTTTCAGTTTTCAACTATAGATCTCTCTGCTTGGTCTTAACCTGTATTCAGCATTACCTCGCTGTATTTTCCTTAAAATTCTTCTTTTGACCTTCTCTAGTTTCTCCAGATCTCCATTTATTGTTAGCATACAGTGTTTCAGGTCTGGCCAGTGTTTGGTAATGTCTTAATTTCGTGTTCCAGGACAAGGATTTTTTGTTATAAATGTTTTTGGTCATATGAAATACTCTTTGCATTTTGTGCACTCTAGTTTCTATAGCTGTCTTTTCTTTTGCATTGTATGCAATACACTCTTCTAGGTATTTAAAAGAACCTGTTTTGTGTATTGTATTGTTGTCAGCTGCAATATTTTGAGGAACATCGCAGATGTTTGTCATGAACTCTGTTTTTTCAAAGGTTATTTTTAGTCCTACTTTGGCTGCTTGTTTTTGCAGTTCTCTTATTTGTTCTTGGGCATTGTCTAGCAAATCTGTAATCAGTGCCATGTCATCTGCGAAGGCTAAACAGTCGACTATGATCTTGTTTGGATTTCTTCCTAGTTGAATCCCTTTAGTATTGATGACCTTCCTCCATTCTCTAACTACCTTCTCTAACACACAATTGAAAAGCAGAGGTGACACCTGACTGTATTTCAAATGATTTTGGGAGCTCTCCTGTAAATTTTACCTTCGATTTTGTATTTGTCAAAGTTGCTTTAATTATTTCAGGTGTTTTTGTATCGAGTCCCAATTCTTTTAAGATATCAAACGGTGTATTCCTGTCAATTGAATCATAGGCTTTTTTTAAAATCTACAAAAATAATTACATACTTAAAGTTCATGATTTTCCTCATTTCTATTATCTTCTTTAAGTTGAATACCTGTTCTGTGCATGACCTTCCCTTCCTAAATCCAGCCTGATATTCTCCTACTTGTTTGTCAAGTATTTCTTCTGCTCTTTTTTAAAAAGTGCTTTAGACAAGATCTTATAAGCCACTGGTAAGAGGCTATAATTTCTGGGGTCTGTTTTCTTCCCTTTTTTATGTAGTGGATGTATTAGTGCAGGTGTCCATTCTGGTGGTAAGCTGTGTGTTGTCCATATTTCTGTGAGTATTTCTGATACACATTGTATTATGTTGTCACTAGAGTACTTCTATAGTTCAGCAACTATATTGTCCTGTCCAGGTGCTTTATTATTTTTAAGGTTTCTTTAATGATTTCTTTTATTTCTTTTCTGGTTGGTGGCTTTGAATCTAGTGGTGTTGCGTTCCCAATATCGAAATTAAATTTTTATTTTGGTGGATCACAGTTATGTAGTTCTTCAAAGTATTCAGCAAGTATTCTGCAGTTCTCTGTGCTATTATATGCAGTTTTCTGCGTTTTTGGGTCTGTGAAAAATATACTAGGTGGATTGTATTTCTTTAAGCTACTTTTGAAAGTTTTGTGAAAGTTCCTAGCATTGTTCTGTTTGACGTTGGTGTATATTGATGTTTTTCATGGATTGTACTTCAATCTTTTTAAGGCCTTTTGATGCTTGCTTCCAGGCTTCTTTTAGGGGGTTCCTATTTTTATCATTTTTATTTGCATTCCATATGTTCCAAGCTCGTTGTCTTGTTAGTATTACTTCGTCACACTCATTATTCCACCAGGCATGTTTCCATTTTTCGGTAAGGAGAATGGTTTCTCCGGCTGTCTGTATTATGTCTTTTTGAAGTTGTTCGCATGTTTTAGGTGTTCTCTTTCCCAAAAGTGTCCTAAAATTATCTTCCTTAGTTAATTTCTCAGTGTCAAACTTTTTAGGTTGATATTGGCTCTTTCTTTTATATATTGGCCTAATTTTGAATTTAATGATTGATAGATAGTGATCTGAATCTAAACCTGCACTCTTAGCAACTTTTACATTCAGTATCTCTGATGTAGTGTGTCTGCTCATAGCAACATGATCCAGTTGTTTCTCCCCACAGACTGGATACGATGTAGTTTGTTTCCTACAATTTTTTTTGAAAAAAATGTAGATATTAGAACTGTGCCATGGTTTCTGCATAAACTAATAAGTGTTTCTATATTTGCATCGGTTCTTTTATGTGCAGGGAATTTGCCTACTATGGATCGATGATGACGTACTTTGCCAATTTGAGCATTAAAGTCTCCCAGCAATGTTATTGTGTTTTTGGATGAAATCTGGTCTAAGGTGATTGACAGTTCCTGCCAAAAAAATCTGTTTGTTCTTTTTGTGCTCTGTTGTTTTTTTTTTTTCATTTGTTGGTGCGTGTTTATTTACAATGGTAAAGTCTTTCATTGAGAGATTTAAATTCTACTATTGGGTTTAATATATTCTGGTTTACAATGAATCCTGTTCCATATTGGGGTACATTCTTCATAACTCTTTTTCCTGGCTTCCCTTTGAAGATTGTGAATCCCTCTGAATCAAATGAATATTCATCAGTATACCTTGTTTCTTGGAGTGCTATTACCATCATATTTTTCTGTTTTATAAAACTTATTAACTTTTTAAGTTTTCCTGTTTCTATTAGTGAGTTTACTTGTAAACTTGCCAAATAGTTTTTATGTTTGTGTTTAATTTAATTTGTTACTTGCTTAAAGCAGGTATCAGGATGCTCTGACTCATCCTTTGCATATTGCTGTAGGCCCCCAGAACCCGAATGCCTACTTTTAATTTCCTTAGAAATTGGAGACTGGTTACTCCCGAGGGTAAAATCTCTTACAAGGTGTTTATCCATTGTCGATTGTTTGTTGGGTTAGGGGAACAAGTCCCCTAATGATTCTACTCGAGGTTGTTAGCTCCGAGGAACGGTTTCCAGCCGCGCCACTGGTGGACAGGCGCTGACCACTTAGCCACTTGTTCCATGACAGACACAAGTGATTTTTTTTTCTTTGGTTGCCTCTTCCACTAGTTCTACCACACCAACAACTATTCCCTCCACCTTCATTACTGTTGAGGTCTTCACTGTAGTCCTAGAAAGGAGCCCTTACAAGGTACTATCACCTGGGCCAGGTAAACCTTGGCTTTTTCATGAGGTTGTTACTCCTCCCCCTCCTCCTTCCTCGCCTCTTGTATGGTAAGGCCCTGGGCTTTGGCCCAGTGCATCTTTATTTGCTTGTTTTTAGTGGGTTCAATATTTGCTACCACTGTGAGGAAATAATCATATAATTTGGTGTCCAATGATTTAAAAAGGGCATTGTGCCTGCCAAAGGTATTTTATGGATGCTCAATTTAATTTGGATCACTATTTTTGTTTGTTTTTATATAATAATATTTGAAACTGGGTTTTTACTTTATTCTTAGAGTGTCTTAGTTTTGAGCATTATACATGTGTTTTGTTTGTTTAATAACAGACTGGAGGATTTTACAATACTGTTGGCACAGTTTTTCAGTTCTTGCACCTCGCCCTTTTTTTTTTTTTTTTTTTTTTTTTAAAGGGCGCTCACCTACTAAGGTCATTAGTGCCCAGTCACAATTATAGGAGCACATAGAATCTAGTAAAACTCAAGGGGGGGGCAACACCACAAAGTTCTTACAAAGATGCAGATAAAATAAGTGAAAGAGTTAGATGTCTTTGGAAAAGCCAGTCAAAGTAATAAAACGAAGAACACGAGCAGCTGCTCGAGGGTCATCAGCTAAAATATCCTGTAAAGTAGATAGCAGAGACAGGACAACACGAGATTGACTAAAAAGGGGACACGACAATAAAACATGGCGCACTGTCAATGCATGACCACAAGGGCACTGCGGGGTTGGGTCACCGGAGAGCAGGTAGTTGTAGCTAAACCGGCAATGCCCAATCCGCAACCTGGTTAGAAGGACCTCCTCCCGCCGAGATGGTCGGGAGGAGATTGTCCAAGCAGTTGGGAATGGTTTTACGGCCCGGAGCTTGTTTCCTTGAAGTGATGACCAAGTATCCCACCACAATGACACAAGCCTCTTACAAGAAAAACCCACTAATGTCAGATGACGGGACACAATGGAAGGCTGGCCGAGGCAGGAGGACTGCAGCCATGGCTGCAGCATCAGCAGCCTCATTCCCAGGCACTCCTACATGGCCGGGAACCCACAGATAGCTGACAGGAGAACCATCATCAGCAAAAGAATGGAGGGACTGCTGGATCCGTTGCACCATGGGATGGACCGGATATGGAGCTCCAAGGCTCTGAAGAGCACTAAGTGAATCAGAGCAGTGGGCATACTGAAAGGTCTGATGGAGAGCAAAAAGCTCGGTCGTAAAGCTGGAACACTGGTTGAGGAGCCGGTATTTAAAGGTGACGGCCCCGACGACAAAGGCACAGCCAACACCATCGTCAGTTTTGGAGCCATCAGTGTAAATAAAGGTGTGACTGGCAAGTCGAGCATGAAGTTTGACAAACCGTGAGCAATACACAGCAGCCGGAGTACCCTCCTTCGGGAGCGAGCTGAGGTCGAGATGAATATGAACCGGAGCCTGGAGCCAAGGTGGTGTCGGGCTCTCACCCTCTCTGAAGGTGGTAGGGAGGGCAAAATCCAATTGTCAAAGCAGGCAACGAAAGTGGACTCCAGGGGGCAGCAGGGCAGGCACGTACAACCCATACTGACGGTCGAGAGAATCAGCGAAGAAGGACTGATAAGAGGGGTGGTCGGGCATTGACAACAGCTGGCAGGCATACCGACAAAGCAGTACATCGTGTCGGCAGGTCAACGGTAATTCGGCAGCTTCAGCATAAAGACTCCCGATGGGACTAGTGTAGAATGCTCCGGTCGCAAGACCTACCCTTGATGGTGGATGGAGTTGAGACGGCGTAAGAGGGATGGCTGAGCAGACGAGGCTCCCATAATCCAGCTTTGATTGGACTATGGACCGATACAAGCGAAGCACGACAGTGCGATCCGCTCCCCAAGATGAACCACTAAGAACTCTGAGGACATTAAGGGAACATGTACAACGGGCAGCCAAATAAGAGACTTGCGGAGACCAACAAAGTTTCCTGTCCAGTGTGAGCCCTAGAAACTTAGTTGTTTCCACGAATGGGAGAACAATGGGACTGAGATGGAAGGATGGTGGAAGGAACGCTTTATATCGCCAAAAGTTGATGCAAACTGTCTTCTCTTCAGAGAACCAGAAGCCATTAGCTACACTCCATGAGTACAGGCTGTCAAGACAACGCTGAAGGCAGCGCCCCAGGAGGCATGTTCTCTGGGCACTGCAGTAGATCGCGAAGTCATCAACAAAAAGAGAGCCTGAGACATTAGGTGGAATGCAATCCATAATTGGATTGATCGCTATGGCAAAAAGGGCTACGCTCAAGACGGAGCCCTGAGGCACTCCATTCTCCTGGAGGAAGACGTCGGATAGTACGGAACCCACATGTACCCTTAACTTTCGATCTGTTAAAAAGGAATCAATAAAAAGGGGCAGGCAACTGCGGAGACCCCACCTGTGCATAGTGCGGAGGATACCTCTCCTCCAACAGGTATCATAAGCCTTCTCCAAATCAAAGAACATGGCTACCGTTTGGCGCTTTCGCAAAAAGTTGGTCATGATGAATTTCGACAAGGTCACAAGGTGGTCAACAGCGGAGCAGCGGCGACGAAAGCTGCATTGAACATTGGTAAGTAGCCGTTTAGATTCAAGAATCCAAACTAACCGAGCGTTAACCATACGCTCCATCACCTTACAGACACAGCTTGTAATAAAAATAGGGCAGTAACTAGAAGGAATGTGTCTGTCCTTCCCTGGTTTGGGTATAGGAACAACGACGGTGTCACGCCAACGCATGGGGATTTGACTTTCGGTCCAGACGTGATTGTAGGTACGAAGTAGAAAGCTTTTTCCTGCCGGAGAAAGGTGTGTCAGCATCTGAACGTGAATGGCATCTGGCCCCGGAGCAGAGGACCGGGACAGTGCAAGTGCACGTTCGAGTACCCGCATAGTAAAGGGAGCATTATAATTTTCCAGATTCAGCGAGTGGAAGGAAGGTCGCTGAGCCTCTTGTGCCTCTTTCCTGGGAAGGAAGGCAGGGTGGTAATCGGCGGAGCTTGAAACCTCCGCGAAAAAGCGGCCAAAGGCGTTGGAGACATCCACAGGATCAACAAGTACCTCATTACCTGAAGTCAGGCCAGGTACCAAGAAGTGGGCCTTAATGCCCGACAGCCGGTGCAGGCCACCCCAGATGACAGAAGAGGGAGTAAAACTGCTAAAGGAGCTGGTGAAAGAGGCCCAACAAGCTTTTTTGCTGTCTTTGATGACTCTACGGCATTGCGCTCAGAGTCGTTTGTATCCAATACAATTCGCCAACGTAGGATGGCAGTGAAAGGTGTGTAAAACACATTGTCGAGCACGGATAGCGTCTCTACAAGCCTCATTCCACCAGGGGACGGAAACGCGACGTGAAGAAGAGGTAGTACGAGGAATGGAACGTTCGGTAGCATTGATGATAACAGCCGTGAGGTATTCGACCTGACTGTCACAACTGAGAAAATCGTGGTCCGGAAAGGTTGCCAGGGAGGAGTAAAGTCTCCAGTCAGCTTTCGGTATGTTCTAGCTTGAAGGACGTGGGGATGGGGTGTGGTGCAGGAGACGAACAACACAGGGGAAATGGTCGCTCGAATAGGTGTCAGAAAGGACATACCACTTGAACCGATGGGCAAGAGTGGTAGAACAGATCGAGAGGTCCAAGTGGGAGTAGGTATGAGTAGAGTCCGAGAGGAAAGTCGGGGCACCAGTATTGAGGCAGACAAGATTGAGATGGTTGAAGACATCCGCCAAGAGGGAGCCTCTCCGACAGGATGCAGGAGAGCCCCAAAGGGGATGATGGGCATTGAAGTCGCCAAACAATAAAAACAGCGGAGGAAACTGAACAATCAGGTGCATCATATCAGCCTGACTAACTGCGGATGACGATGGAGTGTAGACAGTACAAACAGAAAAAGTAAAGGCAGAAAGAGTAATACGGACAGCTATTGCTTGGAGTGGGGTGGTCAATGGGATGGGATGGTAATAGACATCATCCCGAACGAGCAACATGACCCCACCATGAGCTGGAATACCGTCCACAGGGGTGAGGTCAGACCGCTCTGAGGTATAGTGGGTAAAAGCAATACGGTCAGTTGGGTGCAACTTGATTTCCTGGAGACCAAGGACGAGCGGGCAGTGCAGGCGGAGGAGCAGTTGTAATTCCTCCCGATTAGATCAAATACCTCTTATGTTCCAATGTAACAAAGCCATCACTAGTCAGAAAAAAAAGTGGGAATGAAACAGGTGAAGAGCTGGTCACCTCGGCGGCCGTGGAGGGCCAGGTTTCGAGGGAACAACGCTACAACCGGCAGGTGGCGGATCCTGTTCCATCGAGTTGTTGCCAGCTGCAGCCACATTCCTGGATTGTGTAGGAGGGGCAGCATCATTCGCCGATGACAGGCCAGCTGAGCGCCTGGTAGCAGAGCGTCCCGGCGAAACTGAGGACGGCCGGGAGCAGCGACTCACGGATGGAGCGTCAGACGAAACGCGCCGGGGTAGGGAGGGGGATAAAGACTTCTTCATGGAGGCATTCTTGGAAGTCCAATGAGGCACGGGGATGGTGGGCTGGACCAGAAGAAGGTCTTCACGTGTGGGGTCCATTTTGGAATGCTGGACCTCGGAAGCCGGGGTCCGGAACGTTTCCCCGATGGATGCTTCAGAAGAGGATTGCTTCTCAGGCGGCGGAGGGGGAGGAGGAGGAAGGGTGGCCCCTGGGGCAGAGGGGGCAGGGGCCATGAGGGAGGAGGATTTGGAAGGGAGGAATTTGGGAGGCGGAGGCATAGACCCCGGATGGTGTGAGGAGGTGGAGGGGGGACAGTATACGGGTGAGGATACGGTGGAAGGAGTGGACACGACTGAGGCAAACGAAGTTATCAACATCACGGGATGGAGGCAGTTATACTTCTTCCTTGCCTCGGAATAAGAGAGGCGGTCCAAAGTTTTTATTTCCTGAATCTTCTGCTCCTTCTGATATGCGGGGCAGTCTAAAGATCTAGGCGAGTGAAGGCCAGGACAATTGACGCACTGAGGTGGTGGGGTGCATGTATGTTCCTCATGAAGAGGACGTCCACAATCGCCACAACGGGGCTCAGCCTCACACCGTGACGACATGTGCCCGAAGCGCAAACACCGAAAGCAGCGCATAGGAGGGAGGACGTAAGGTCGCACGTCGCACCGGTAGCACATCACCTTTACCTTCTCCGGGAGAACGGGAGACCGTCCCCCTCGAAGGCGAGGATAAAGGCCCCGGTGTCGGTGCAACGGTCTTTGGGGCCGTGCTGGACTCGCCAGACAAAATGCACGCCTCGGTGCTCCAGGTTGGCCCTGAGTTCCTCATCAGATTGCAGCAGGAGGTCCCGATGAAAAATAACCCCCTACGTCCTATTCAGTGTCAGATGTGGGACAATGGACACCGGGATGCCCCTAGTCGGTCGCACGCCTGGAACGCCGCCGACTGTGTGGCGGAGGTGGTCTTTAAAAGAACGAACCCCGAACGCATTTTACTGAGAGAATCGATTTCGCCGAAGATGTCCTCGATACGCTGGACAAACAACATGGGCTTGGAGGTGGCAAACGTCCCCCCATCGGTCCAAAAGCAGACTAAATAGCGGGGGAAGTACTTTGCCCCAAGCTGGCGGGCCTGGTCTTCCTCCCAGGGAGTGGCCAAGGGGAAAAGGGCAGGAGAACCAGAACCAGAGACAGTACCTTTCTTTTTAAAAGACTCGGCCGCAGATCGACCTGATACATGTTGACGTTTCATCTGTAAAACATCCGCAACGATACCACCCACTCCGACCAGGGGCTCTCCCCACGGGCGCCACCCAGCCTCAGCAAGGGCCACCTGGCAGGATGACTGTTGCCGGGAGTCCTGATGCCGCAAGGAGACGGGCATCTACTTCTTGGCCAACATAGGGAGGGTACAGCTCAGGTATCGGCAGTACGATCCCTGTGTTGTCAGGGGGCTACAACCTAGAGGGTACATGAGGACCCCACGACAACAGGCTGGCTACCGTGCTTGATTTTGAGTGCCGTGGAAAGTCCATCATGATTGTAGGTGCAGATGGGGATGCACTATGGGCGTAACTTGTGCAAACCATCAGACTTTGGGCCCAATTTGAGGAATAGTGGATGCGGTTACAACGCCGTTATAATGCTGAGTGCCAAGATCTTAGTGCATTGAGGACCAGTGATACACCACGTAAGGTGTACTTCCCCAAAAAGCTCGTACTTCTGTAGAATTTTGAAAAATGGTGGTCAAACCCCATGGGGGACCACTACATTAAGGCCGAAACGTTTGAGACTCCCTTTAGTCGCCTCTTACGACAGGCAGGAATACCACGGACCTATTCTTACCCCCGAACCACCTCGCTTGTTGTCTGAAATAGGTAAGATCTCTCTCTTCCTACCTCAAGATACTTTAACACACCGGCTAACATGTGTATCAAGTCAATACACAAGGTGACTTCCCTGGCAGGCCATGTGTATCAAATTAGTACATATATTCCAGGCTGTGTGTATAATCTGTATACACAGCTACACTGAATTCAAATGGATATATCAGGTATCCCTCATATGGGTCATCTGACGCATTTTCTCTGGTGCTTTGCCATATAATTGCAATTTTGTTTTTGTAAAATGCAGCTGGAGTCAACCCAAACAAATTCTGCTCACACCTGAAAAAGGTCTTGGCTTGATACGTAATCAGCGGTGATTCAGGCCCGGAAGCCAAGAATTATCCACCCATCTCTTACATTTGTTTCTGTCGATTTCACCTTTCCTTGTTTTTAGGCAAAATCAAGACTCAAAATTGATATAGAAACATGGGCTTTTGTTGAAGTTTCGAGAACATGCCTTCACCAAAGGGTCAAGCAGTATATTGCTCCCTCCTACGTATACCTTGCGAAGAGACCATGAGAATAAAATCAGAGAGATTAGAGCCCACACAGAAGCATACCGACAATCCTCCTTTCCATGAACAATATGAGACTGGAATAGAAGGGAGAACCGATAGGGGTACTCAAGGTACCCTCCGCCACACACCGTCAGGTGGCTTGTAGAGTATGGATGTAGATACACCACGGAGAAATGCAGATGATAAACAGGTATTCTTTGGACAAATATATTATACTAGAACTGACAAGTGATTACATTTTCACACAGTTTGGGTGCATAGGTCCTGAGAAATCCGTACCCAGAACCACCACCTCTGGACACTAGATCGCGTGTTGATACACCTAGGAATTAAGTCAAACAGAGCTTGGATGGTGTGTACAGGTACAGCTGCCCATGCAGCTTTAACACAATAGCACAATTCATCAAGAGTAGCGACTGGCGTATTGTGACAAGCCAGTTGCTCGGCCACCGTTGACCAGACGTTATCAATTGGTGAGAGATCTGGAGAATGTGCTGGCCAGGGCAGCAGCCAAACATTTTGTGTGTCCAGAAAGGCCCGTACAGTACCTGTAACATGCGGTCGTACATTGTCCTGCTGAAATGTACAGTTTTGCAGGGATCCAATGAAGGGTAGAGCCACGGGTCATAACACATCTGAAATGTAACATCCACTGTTCAAAGTGCCGTCAATGCAAACACGAGGTGACCGAGACGTGTAACCCATGGCACCCCATACCATCACGCTGGGTGATACGCCAGTATGCCAATGGCAAATACACACTTCCAATGTGCGTTCACCGCGATAACGCCAAACACGGATGTGACCATCGTGATGCTATAAACCGAACCTGGATTCAACCGAAAAAAAATGACGTTTTGCCATTCGTGCACCCAGGTTCATCGCTGAGTACACCATCACAGCTGCTCCTGTCTGTGATGCAGCGTCTAGGGTAACTGCAGCCAAGGTCACTGAGCTGATTGTCCATGCTGCTGCAAATGTCATCGAACTGTTCGTGCAGATGGTTGTTGTCTTGCAAACGTCCCCATCTGTTGACTCAGGGATGGAGACGTGGCTGCACGATCCGTTATAGCCATGCGAATAAGATGCCTGTCATCTCAACTGCTAGTGATACAAGGCCGTTGCAATCCAGCACGACATTCCATATTACCCTCCTGAACCCACCGATCCCATATTCTGCTAACAGTCATTGGATCTCGACCAACGCAAACAGCAATGTCACGATACAATAAGCCGCAATCATGATAGGCTACAATCTGACCTTTATCAAAGTCAGAAATATGATGGCACGCATTTCTCCTCCTTACATGAGGCATCACAACAACACTTCACCAGGCAACACTGCTCAACTGCTGTTTGAATATGAGAAATCGCATAGAAACTTTCCTCATGTCAGCACATTGTAGGTGTAGCCACCAGCATGAACCTTGCATGAATCCTCTGAACAGCTAATTATTTGCGTATCACAGCATCTTCTTCCTGTCGGTTAAATTTCGCATCTTCAGCACATCATCTTCGTGGTGTAGCAATTTCAATGGCCAGTAGTGTAATTGTCAATGGCTTTCAATAAGTGTGGCAAATAATCCAAAGCCAGACAATTTCTACTCTTTGTGCACTCGACAGAACTATCTGACAGAAAATAAAGATTAAAGAATCCACAAACAGCCATTCTTGAGTTTGTTCCTCCTTGTCCTTACAATGGGTTGGTCCATCTCATCCTAATGTCTGACTTGCCCTTCATTTTTAACTTTTCACAATCTATCCCTCTCTTCTCCCTGAGGAAACAATTATGACTTTTGAAAGCTAGGATTGTGTATGTACATTTATGCAGGATGTCTCAGAAGGAATTGGCAGTATTCATGGATATGACAGGAATGATCATTCAAAGCAGAAAAGTCTAGTAAACGTGTGCTCTAAAATGCATACCTTAAGACTTGTTAGCATTTCTTCATCTTTGATACAGGAACAAATCTGTTCTACTGTGCAGGTGCTGATAGTACTTAAGGTATGCATTTTACAGCCTGTGTTTACTGGACTATTTGCTTTAAATGATAGTTCATTTCATATCCCTGAATATTGACCTTTGCCCCTGGCACAGCCTGTACGTTTGCATTGTCAGTACTAACATTTCTCCTGTAGGTGAGTACTGGCCAGCAAGTTCATAATTATATAGTTTTCTAGACAGAATTTTTTAAATGTAAGATCTCTCATATCTCTGCTGGCTAAATGTGGTTTTTGTTTTCAATAACTGTAGGTATGATTTCCGTAAGCGAAACCAAAATCAAAAACTAAAATTAACGGTGAATAGTGACTTGAGTAAATATAAAAAAAATGTGTGGTATGAAAAAAAGAGAGAATTTAAAGCAATTTTTTTTTGTTGTAGTCAAAAGTGCCTCATTTTACATCAATATGAGCTTTTAACTGGATAAAACTCATGTTCAAGGAATTGATCAAAAGTGCTTGCAATGAATGTTTTATTGTTAAAGAATGATAAATGCAACATACCTGTTCTATCACAGTGTGGTACAAGGGTGGCCATACGATCGATAGTACAGGGGGTGTGGGTATACCTGAAGGTGTGGAGTATTTTTAATACTTTGGAAGATGAGTGGAGAGTTGTAAGTAGCCATAAAAAAGTTTCAGTTCTGATACTATTAAAAACCTTGATAACACTGACTTTTAAATATTTTCTTGAAGTAAACAACCACCTGGCTACAATGCATTTTTTGCTTTGTCTAAGAGCTGTGATGGGGGGAGGCGGTGGGGGGAACCTGCCCTGTCCCTGGGTGGGTGCAGTGTCCCTGATGGGATATCATATTTATTTTATAACATTTGGGTGTTTTCACACTCACTGACAGAATGTCCTCATTTAGTTTTACTACATAAAACAAATAGCAGTTGATATTTGCTCCTCATACTCCCATATTATTTGACAAGTGTGGCTACCAAAGTATTAACTTTATATGCACTGCAAAGAAAGTTTGCATCTTTCTTAACCTTATGTAGTAAAACCAAATTTGCACCTTCTGTGGATGTGGTAACACCTGAAAGGGTAAAGGGTAGTGAAACATACTTGGTAATGTAAATAATGACTACTTGCTACAAAACCTTCCTCAATATTATATGATAAGTGCATTGACACACACCACGAATATTGTTGTTTTTTTTTTTTTTTTTGTTTTAGGTACATGAAAGCTATCTTATTTATAATGTTAATATTCGTAACAACTTTAGTTTGGATAAATACCACACAGTTTCAAGATGTATCTTATTCACAAGAGAAATATTTTAATTTACTTCATTCACTGAGAAAAAAATACATTGTAAATGTTGGGAAATTGCTTTTGAACTATCTTTTCCTCAATGCACTTCCACATATTCATGTATATTATTATTATTATTATTATTATTATTATTATTATAGGAACAATTGATTTTAGTTCCACATATTTGCGGCTTCTTGTTCTTAAATGTAGATGAAGAGTGCTGTAAATATCCCAAGTTTCCTTTATTGTCTTCTTAAACACACTTCTTGCCTGATTCACAATTGTGCATCACCAATATATTACTTGCAGCATGACTGAGCAATCAGCTTGCTATAATAACAGATGAAACAGAAAATAATGGACTGTCTGAATATGTGAACATTTTCATGAGCAACCAGCCAAGAGGTTACCTCATCCCTTTCAAAGGTTTTCAATCTGAATCTCTTCAGTTCAATGCAAATATTAAAACAACACTCAACATTAATGATTTTTCTTGTTATTATTTTAATTGAAATGATGAGCTCAGTTCAAATTGTGAAAAAAATTATAATGCCTCATTGTTCAGTTCCAGAATTATAAAGTAAACCCATTTAATGGAGTCTTCTTTTTCTTTGGGGTTTGTATAAACTATTGCAGAGTCCACTAATGAAGATGAATTTCTCAAGTGGAATTTGATAGTTATTGATATTTTAAATCTTTTATTTATTTATTTATTCCATGTGATCTGATGGTACACAGTGTGTTGCAGACATCGGAAAATATCAGTTAACATTGTTAACATATATTAACATAGGCCTATAGTATCCTAAAGTATTTGGTGGGGTATCATTCCTGTTGCCACAGACATGTCACCACCTAAGGGAGGAAGTAAAAACTTTTTTCAGTTTGTATTTGAGCTGTATTTTATTCTGAAAACCTCCCTCCTTTACCCAACCTACTCATCTGAGGCAAACATTCCAAATCAGTCAGACATTTGCCCACACAAGTAAGGAAAATTGCACAACCACTTTCATGCTGGCTTGCATACCAGGACAATGATCGTTCACCTAGAAAACAGATTCACTATGGGTCACTCTATCCTGCAAGACAACATGTAATGTATTAAACTATGTGATCAGGTCAGGGAATAAATACTCTCTCCATAAAATAACTGGCAGGCTTACGTGTGTAAAAGCAAACTATTTGCAATTGTTGACAATCTGTAGTAATATATCTGTCACTGAGGGCTGTAAGTCCTGTGAAGCATCTCTTTGTACACACTGCAGTAGACTATGTTCAAGATTGCCCGTATACATATTAATCCTGTGAAACACTTAGCTCTGAAAATTAAAGATGCTCTACTATGCTGTCTGTAGAAAAATATTGGTTCTTGCTATGTTTCATTGTGGCTGATTGGATTTACACATCTCATTGTGGAGTTTTAGCAACTGACAGTTACAGAACCTCTAGCTTGCACCACCTGATTTCCTTCTTCTGCTGTCTATCTGAGCTTAAGAATAAGTCTGTCACATGAAGTGCTGTATTTTGATTTTCAGTGTGTGCTGCCTGACTACTATTTCAAGTGTCAAATGCCTGACTCATAAGGTCACAAAACTGCAACAAAATTTACTTGTGCTTTAATTTCTGCATGGCGTGTTCTGCACTTTCATAACCAAACCATGAACATGGAGAGGAAAAGAATTCTAAAAATGAAAATACAATCACAAAAATGGAATGTATAAAATGCATGTTTGACCGTCAGCTGCTTTTTTCTTAAACCGAAGCATCAACTGGTTTCAGTCTTGGACCATCTTCACAGATAATGGTTAAAAAGGTTTAAGCTACCACACTACATTTGTCATTACTTAAATAATATGTAGGTCATATATGACACTGGACTGTTAGAAGCAAATACTTATCTGTGTACGTTTAGTATTAGTATGTTTGCTTCTGAAAGTCCAGTGTCATATATTGATATTCATGACATGCTCTACACATTCTTTAGCAATAACAAATGTAATGAGGTGGCTGAAACCATTTTAACCCTCATCTGCAAAGATGATTCAAGACAAACAGGTTGATATTTGGATTTAAAATAAAAGTATCTGATGGTCAAACATGCATTTTATGCATTACTTGACAGTTGTTATTAGTCACTTCCAAAAACATTTTTACAAAAATGAACTTAAAATCATGGAGCAGTAAGTGTTTGTAGCTGACCTATAAGTAAAGGTTAATAATGAAAAAAATGAAATACTGGTAGCTGAAAACTAAACGTATGTTCTTGAGCAAGCTTTGAACCGCTACACCAAAAACAATTTTCTATCAGCAATATTTGTGCAAGAATTCACATCCTTACTATGATGCATCAGTACCAAAACAAATGACGTTATCGACTGAAAACTACTATAAGTGTTTTCATTAAAGAAAAGGGGAAACAAAAATAAGATAACATGGAAACATTAAAAAACCATTACACTATTGCTTCCATCTTTACAAATACAGTTAGTGGAACACCACTGGAAAAACGTTTCCTTTCTGCTTTGGTACTGGCAACAATAATAATCATTATTATCAATGTCATTATCTGCTGCTGATATATCCAAATTATATCAGTATTTTTGAATTTGAGGTAAATGTCAGTAACTAATAAAACTTCTCCAAAAAGACTAGTTGCTGTTGGTACAGCTATGTGAATGATATATTGGTATTTGAGAAAGAAATCAGATTTTTGCTTCTTGTAACTTGTCAAACATAATTTTAAGAAATATTTTTGAAGGTCTCACTATATCGATTCCTTTTTCATTGTGTAATTTCTGCAACTGAGTTATGAAGACAGAGCTTTGATACTGAAACTTCTTGGCAGATTAAAACAATATGCTACACTGGTACTCAACTGAAACTGACCTTCGCTTTTGCGCACAAGTACTCCACCAACTGAGCTAGCCGATTCAGAAACTGCTGCAGAGTGATTAAAAAACAAACCATATGTCATGATTGGTTAGGAGCCCCCAAGAGGGTTGTCCAGCTCTTGGTTTGTAAGTTCTTCCAACTGAACACCATTCAGCAACTTCTGTGTCCTTAACTTACCCCAGTAATCCTACTGGATGAAAGGGAGTGCCAGTTTAATTTGGAATCCAAAGCAAATGTCATTCCTGGCACGTATTCACATCACTGATAGGTGAAGGCAAGCATTAAAGCAGTCTGAAAAAATCCGATGTTTGATCAAGATTCAATTCTGTAACCTTAGGGTTTCCAAGCCCGCACTTTCCCATGAGACCACCAAGTGACAATTAATACTGAAAGCTTTTATGTGCCTACTCACTTTCGTGTCTCTTTTTTCCTTTTTTTATATCTATTCACCTGGCACTGTGGTTTTCTTTATTATTTCTCTAGAAGTTACCACCCAATCGGAAAAGTGATGTGTGAGGCATGTTTAGAAAAATCTAATTCAACTAATTTTTTCTGTGTTGTGAATGGTTCAAAAGAAAATGGATGAGAAATAGATTTTAAAGTTTTATTACACGGATAGGACCAGCTCTTGCTTCAAAGGTTCTTCAGCATTGAATTGGATGGTGATTCGGAAACTATACATGAAAACACTGAGCATTTCAATAAGGCAGCTGCTTATCATCTTCAGGTTCACTGTGGGGATCTGTAGTGACTCACCAGTTTGTGTGTTGGTTCACTAGAAAAATGTGGGCTTCAGGAGGCAGGGCTATAACATCGTCACAGGGATTGTTGAGATCCAGAGCACCCTGCCAGAAAAATGAGCCAAGGCTTCATGTGCTTGGTACAGGGAAGCTTGGGTGTAAACCTGGCATATGTGCATGAGCAAAATGTTGGTGCCCATCCTAGCTGCCTTTCAGCTTTGATCCCTCATTGATTTGCTCAGATTGGATTTATTTCTCCATGGCCAGTGACACCTTAGCATGTGTGACGATGGTTCCCGCACAATACTGAGGTGAAACTCTGTCTGTATGTTGATTATGTCATTTTCTATTATGTGTTTTGAGTGCTCCTTTAATGACAGAATCTCCATAGGTGGAAGTGGACAATAGAATCTTAGTGACACTGTAGTTAATGTTCGAAAGAAAATTGATGGGAATGGTCAGTGACAGCATTAGGTGAACAACGTTACTTCAAGGGAATAATAAATTACTTCATCAACAGGAATATAGTGTTTCAGCTCAGCAAAGCATGGGAAACAGCACTGGCAGCACAAAGTGATTGCCTTCCACAGAGGGACAAATTCAACAAGATCACACTGAAGGCAAACAGAAGTCAGGACAGCTAAGCTAGACACCAAAAACTTGCTCATGCACATATGCTGGTGTACACAGCTTGCAGCTTAGGTTTCTAGTACTGTTCATCTGAAGTCTGCCGGTTGTTTCTCCAGCAGAGGACTCTAAAACATCACTGTCCCCTGTGATGGTGCTATAGGCTCATCTCTTGGCACCTCTACTTCTCCAGAGAACCAACACATGCAGCTTTGATAATACCATCTTATGGGAAAGCCTCAAACAACATCCTGGTGTTAACTTGAAGTGCTTACATAAAAGTATCATCAGAAAGACTGTGGTTTCTTGAATGTCAGTTATCTGTAACATTCTTCTTGCATCAGTCTTAACAGCTTTTCCATTCATCCATCCACCCACCCATAGTTTCCATAAACAACATCAAGGAGATATCTCAGGGTTTTGGAGCAAACAACAAAATGCAGTAACAAAATGCAGTAACAAAAGACAAGGAAATACTAATACCTAAACTAATATATTGTATTAACAATAAACTCTCACTAGCCACACTTACACCATCTAAATTTAATCAAGTTTCTTCGTAAGGAAGCTGCTACCTTGGGAAAAAAAGAGAAGAAGAAGGAGGAAGAAGCAGAAAAGGCCACACAATTTTTTTTTCTTTTTCTCTATCTTGTGTTGCAACTGCATAAACCACAGTTGAATTGAAACTGATTTTTATTATCAGCAACTACCTACTTTACACAGTTGATTTACTTTTGGTTGTGTTGATTCCTTTTCAACTTATTACCCAAATGGGACCCAAGAAGCCTTACACTTATGAGCCGATGAATTGTTCGATAGCAATTACAGATAGAGAAATTGACTGACTACAGAAAGAAAAAAGTAAAACATGAAGTTGTTGAATAAAAATAGAAACAATGTTCCAGATTCTTATGAGAAACACAAGCACATCATAGCTGCACAAATGAAAAAAACTTTGACAATTGAAATCATAAAATTATTGTGGTATGGCACACTCTCAGCAATTTCCTTTTCCATCTCTTTCTTGCTGCTAGATTTTGGCTATAGATATGATATATCTGAAAAACAGGTAGTTGAAAAAATTAAAAAGTAGATAACATTTTAAATGAAATTTTGACTGTTTTATGACCAAATATTTTGATGAAACAGAATGCATGTTAGAGAGATACTTGCATTGGCCAAAAAGGAAGTACAATGGAGGGCCCAGAAGAAGGTTTCAGTTAAATAAATCGACATTTATATCATAACAAAAAACACACTTGAGTAGTTACATACACAGTACAGCTATTAAAAAACTAATGCTACAGCATCTACTAATATTAAGTATACACAAATGAAGTAGGTGAAGTGATCTGTTACTCGAACCTCGTGAAGTCAGTCATCGTTAGAATGGTGACGTAACTCCTTTCTTGAAAGTGTTTAGAATAGTGCATACTATTTTGTTCTATATTATGCCACAGTGCATATCCCAACTCACTTCCACATTTTTGTTCAATGCTTTCTTCTCACTAGCAGAAAGTATGCAACACTTCAGTGGAGTCTGTTAGTGTTAACTTTGTATTAGAAAAAAAGGAGGAGGATAACACACCATAAGGTAACCACTTTGAAAGACTAAAAACTTCAGCTGTTTTCCCTGTTGCTGATAGGATTACAGTCTTTTTCACCTATGAAATGCTTAACATACATTTTGGTTCAATGCTCTAATTTTCAGTTTCAGAGGTGCTATGAACTTGTTGAAGGTTGAAACTGTAACCTCTTGTCAAAAATTAAAATTTTTGTATATATTACAGCTTGTCAGTTTCACCCTCAGTGCCAATTTTCTGGTGATACCAAGAAGCAGCCAACTACATCCTGTCTTGGTAGCATTTTAAAGTGGTCCTTAAGGTCACAACTGACCAATTATGATGTATTAACAGAAACTTGACACAATGCCGAACAATGCTCATTTCTTTTATATGTCAGAAAGGTCACAGTTCATAGTAATTGACAGAAACTAATCAAGTAAAACGAAAGCGATATCTGGCATTCCCCAAGAAAATTTTATAGGTGCTCTGCCATTTCTAATATACAGGGTGTGTCAAAAAGATGTATACACATTTTGAACTGTCAGACAATTTATTTCCCATTTTACAAGGTTAAACATCTGTGAGAAAGTAATGTTATGTTTCTTCAACAGGTGGCAGCAGTGGCAAGGAATTAACTGCAATGTGGCAGACGTGCCTTTGAGCTTTGAAGCGCAGAAGCAGATAATTAAGTGGTACTGGAAGTTTGAGAATGTAGCTGCGGTTCAAAGACAATGGAGAAGCGAGTATGGTTCAGAACCACCTTCGAGGTTAACAATTACACATCTACGACAAATTCAAAGTTCATGGAACAGTGTGTGATGTGTATAAAGGTCGATCAGTGTGACCTCGTACAGCTACAAGTGATGATTCTACAACTGTGGTCTTGGAACTGTTTCAGTGTTCGCCTCAAAAATCTTCAAGGCAAGCGGCATGTGAGAGTAATTTAAGTGCTAGTAGTGTGCTACGCACCCTGAAGAAAGGCAAGTTTCGTGTGTATATTCCAAGGCTGGTGCAACAGCTAAGTGACGACAATCCAGACCGAAGGTTAGAATTTTGTGAATGGGTTCACGAGGTGGTGAGACTTGAACTGGGAGTTACGGGTAGCATAATTTGGTTGGATGAAGCACAATTCAAACTCAATGGAACTGTCAATAGGCACAGTTGTGTGTACTGGGCTGAAGATAATCCTCACATTACAGTCAAAAAGGCTGTGAATTTGCCTGGTGTAAATGTGTGGTGTGGTGTGGTTTGCTGCAAGGGGACTCATTGGGCCTTTTCGCTTTGAAGGTACTGTTACTGGAGAAGCGTACCTAACAATGCTTGCCGATTCCATATTCCCTGCCATTCGTGCATTATATGGTAATGATGAGTTTTATTTCCAACAAGATGGCACCCCACCGCACTATCATAGGGACGTACGAGCATACCTGGATCACAATGTGCCAGGCCAGTGGATAGGATGCAGGGGACCAATCGAGTTTCCTGCACGCTCTCTAGACCTCACGCTGCTGGATTTCTTCTTATGGGGCACAGTAAAAGATGATGTGTACAAACACAAACCACATAGCCTGGACACACTTTGGAATGAGATTCAGGTGGTGTGCGCAGAAATCTCATTGGTATGATGTACGGAATCATTGGTGACTCGTACTCAGAATGTATTGATCCTGAAGGCCACCAGTTTGAACATTTATCACATTTGCAAAGTATATTTATTTTTCCAATTGGACTTTTAAACTTTCCATTTCCAGAAATTTAACATTGTAGAATGGGTAATAAATTTTCTATGATTCTTCAAAGTGTGTATACATTTTTTTGATGCACCCTGTATATAAACCATTGAGCAAACAATCTGAGCAACTATCTTAAAATTGTTTCAAGATACTGATGTCATTTACCATCTCATAAAGTCACCAGAAGATCAAAACCATTTGCCAAATGATTTAACCAAGATATCTGTATGCTGCAAAAAGTATCAATGGGCTCTAAATAATATAAAATGTAAAGTCATCCATATGAGTACTGAAAAGAATCTGCTACATTTCAGTTACATGAAAAATCAGACAAATCTCAAGGCTGTGATTCAATCACATACTTAGGAATTGCAATTACGAATAACTGAAACTGGAATGACCACATAGATAATGTAGGCAAAGCTAGCCAAAGACAGCATTTTATTGACTATCACTTAGAAGACATAATAGGTCTTTTAAAGATACTGCCTACACTATGATTTTCAGTCTTCTTCTTGAGTATTACTAAGTGGCATGGGAGCCACATTGGATAGGATTGTTGAAAAACACTGAAAAAGTTCAAAGGAGGGCAGCACATTCTGTAGTATAACGAAATACAGGAGAGAGAATCATGTATATGATATGCAAGCTGGGGTGGCAACAAAAAAAGGGGGCAGAGTGCTTTTCGTTTGCCAGCATTCTTTTCTCAAAATTTCAATCAGCAGCTTTCTCCTCTGAATGCAAAAATATTTTGTTGGTGCCACCTACATAGGGAGAAACGATCATCTTAATATAATAAATCAGAACTCTTGTGGAAAGATTTAAGTGTTCTTTTTCCTACACTGTTTGAGAATGGAGTGGTAGAGAAATAGCTTGAAGGTAATTCAGTGAACTCTCTGCCACACACTTTATTGTGAATTGCTAAGTTGTCATCTAGGTGTAGAGGAATGTAATTAGTATCCTATTGCTTAACAAAATTTACTTTAAAAACAGCCAACATACGTAACATTTTACTTTGGCAAGGAATATGTTGAGTGGTTACACCTTGTGTGACAATATAGATGCAAAGTGGACATGCTGCTTGCAGTAACATTTTTTTGTGAGTGTAAGTTCATCTATAACGTAGCAGAGGAGCAGCTATTAACAACAATATAAAATATGGACATACTAAATAAACAAACTCTAAAGGTTTCAAGTAGTTTTGATAAATCAGTGTGGTCTGTGAAATTAAATTGTGCTTTCTTGGGTCAACTGCTCAGGGCAATGAGGGAGATATTAGTGGCATCTCATGTACATCATTCAAAAAAAAAAAAAGAGGGATTCCTGGATGTAGCAATATGTAAAATATGGAAGAGGCTACTGCTCACCTGTGGCAAATCGACGTGTGGAGCACAGAAACAGATAAAAAGAAACAGCATTCACACCAGCTTTTGAGAAATAGCTCTTTTTTCCAGCAATAGTACACACATTCACACACAACCACACATTGTGTCCATCTGCACTTTGAACTGTTTATGAGTTTCACATCTCCATTAGTCTCTCAATTTTCTCTCTCTTGAATTCCCTGTTTCTCTTTAGAAGAGTAGTATCTGTTCCAGATCTTACAATTTACTCATCTTTTCATTGGCTCCTGTTATCAGTCCCCTAATTTGTCAATGTGAACAGGGTCATTGAATAGCACAAGCTATACTACTCATAAATCTCTCTTGCTTTGTGTGCGAACACACACACACACACACACACACACACACACACACACACACACACACACACACAAATGGATATTAACTAAAAATAGCTTCCACTATGTGCAGTATCTGGACACTGATGAACCTTACATATGTACTAAAACTGATCCTTAATTGAATGGAGGCAATAATGTTATTTCAGAATACCCATTATTTGTAACAAAGCTGTTATTTACAGTTACACCACATAAAAAATGATAAATATTCACAAAGTTTGTAAATGGGGAATTAAAGTTAGTGTTATTCCCAACAACAAAGTTTTAGTGCTTTGAAACAATTAGTGCAATGTCCCAGCATTGCTGTGAATTAAAGAAACAACATAGCTAGCACTGAAAATCATCTACAATGACTACATTGCCCATTTCTCCCACCACAATGTCGAACATTTGGACTATTGACTGGTAGGGAAAATGATCTCATACAAAGCAGCTGCTACAGTTATCTTAGGAAAATTTGCTTGGTACTAATAACATGGTGTTCGATGGAGAAGTTAGCATTACCGTAAAGGCAAGGTCCTGAGTTCGAGTCTCGGTCTGGCAAATTGTGGTGATTAACCAGGAAGTTTCGTATTAGTACAGACTTTGCTACCGAGTGAAAATTTCATTCTGGAAACACCCCCAGGCTGTGGCTAGGCCACGTCTCAGTAATCTTTTCTTCCAGGAGTGCTAGTCCTGCAAAGTTTCACAGAAGAACCTCTGTAAGGTTTTGAAGTAGAAGATGAGCTACTGGCAGAAGTAAAGCTGTGATGACAGGTCATGCATTGTGCTTGGGCAGCTCAGTTGGTAGAGCACTTTCCCGCAAAAGACAAAGGTCCCAAGTTCGAGTCTTGGTCCAGTGAATAGTTTTGATCTTCCCGGAAGTTTCATATCGGCACACATTCCGCTGCAGACTGAAAGTTTCATGTCACTTTCTTCTTTCACCAGTAAATGCATACATTAATTTGCAGCAGAATAGTATTTCTTCTTGTTCTTTTGCTACTGCTACAGATTGTGCCTGATTTACAAAGTTTATGACTACAACTTACCAAATATTTGCTTTACCAGCTTTGACAAACAGGAATGGGAAAATCTGAACTGAAATAATGAATGCTTTACTTTTCACTTACCTCATGTGCCCTCTGTACTTGGAACTATTTATGAGTTTTATATCTCCAGTAGTTTCACAGTTTTCCCTCCCTTAAGTTCCCTGCTGCTCTTTATGAGAGTAGTATCAGTTCCAGTTCTCGCAGGTTACTTGTCTTTTCGTTTGAGCCTCTATCAGCCCTTTTTACTACTGTTCCCACTGTCATGACTTGCAAGTAGGCACTACTATTCTGCCCTATATATTTGCATTTCCTGAGGTATAGAAATCTAGTTGCAGAATAGTAACAGTACATGATCATTACAAAAATTAGGATGAAGTTTAGATGGGGGATTACAAAAGTAACTCTGTAATATGCATTTGAACTGTCGATTCCTTGAAGAGCTGTTGATCCTCACATCTTCAGTACAAAGTAGGCGTGAGAGGGAACTTTTATTTCATTTGTAATAAATTATTCATGCCCATTTTTTTAAATTCCTGCAGAGCTCTATGGTTAAGTACAAAAATATTTTTTGAAAGAGTGCTGTAAATCTTGAATGCAAAGCTGTAATGCCCACCACCAGAGAAACTGACATTTGTGGCATCTCTGGGGTTTGCACAGAGCAAATGCGAGCTATACATTTTAAGTGACATTAATATCTATACATATTACTAAATCAAAAGTCACCCATCATTTTGTTTCTGTCTGTACGTGAAGGCTGATCTCAGGAATGATTGCAGGAGTACTGATACAGTTTTCACTAATAGACAGTCTGATTCACAAGGAAGGTTTCCGTACATAATTTACTACCAATATGACAGGCATGTCATCTGGCCATAGATACTTAGTGCTACCTATGTGAAGCAGGGGCTTTTTGATTGTGTTGTACTAAAGTTACTGATTGTAGGAGGAGTTACACATTTCCTAGCTTAAACTGCCAATTCTTTTTCTCCAATACCCCTACAGAGATTGTGATACCACAAGTTATGAAGCTACCCTGTGCAATAGTGGATCTTGGTACCCTACCCAAGCAATTCCTTGGTGTTCATGTAATTCTAAAAGCATCATCCACTACATATGAAAGAGAAGTAAGGAAATTTTGTACCCACAAACTAATAGAATACCTGCAGTTCAATGTTTTGTCTGGCTATAGGCTTACGTTTTTGACAAACAACATTGCTTTTACATGGGTTGAACTAATAGATGGAAGGGAAGTGTATCATGGAGCAAAATTCAAATGTCAGACCTCGAAAATAATTTAATCAAAACATAACTGCTGGATATTTAAATAAATGATTGACACTTCTTTTAGTCTGCAGATCAGTTCAGAAACGGATTCCACACCCCTTCCCTTCTTCCTCATACACAGAAGTATATTTATTGTGGAACTACTGAACTTCAAACAGATGTTACATTTTGATTATTTGAACAGTTAACCACATTCTTGTCCCTTTCCATACAATATCTATCATATCCCAAAATGTTACAAACAGAAGTGTCTTTTATTTCAAAACAATGCTGTGTCAGTCTTTATGTAAGTGTCAACAAATAGATACATAAATGATTATATACACAAATTCTATTCCTTGTGGATTAATCTCTTTTATTACAAACACATATTTTACAGATAACAAAATTTATTCATATAATCATGTATAAATTTTTGTAAACATGAACAGATCTAGTTTAAACCCTTTTCTTAAGTACCTTAGTATGTTCATGTCATTCCCTCTAAATTATAATTTCTGAAATGCTCTTTATGAGACAGAACATTAAGTAAAATATCAATAAAGTAGGACAATGTGTATTCATCAAATATATGGCACATGGAAACATACTGCAAAATATAACTCTAGGCCTAATATTTGACTGCAACTTATTGTGCTGGACAAAACCAACATATCCAGGAACTTATAATTATTTATGCTGAATGCCCTTGTTTGCAGTCATGAGTTGTGGTTTCCCAATAAGAATCTTTTCAATGGCTGCTTTCCCATTTGATGCAATCATTTCATGAAGTATTTTTTGTTAATTCAAAGTCACTATTAATGACTGTCTATATATTAAATGAAGCACAGATTTAATAGTATCTCTGTGTGTTACAATCCATGAAAGCTTGACATCAGCCACAGAATCCAGTCCTTTAAACATATAAGTAATTCATACATCATCTTTGTTGGGTAATTTTTTTTGTAGTATTCTTGAAGGCTGTTGGGAAGGGAAAAAAAAGAAGTAGCATCTTTCTTCCCAATTCACTAGACCTTCACTATTATTGACAACTGTGTCTTTGCATTAGTGTGTCTTTGTATGTTTCAGATGCACTGAAATTTACTTTTTTTCTCCTCTTGATTGTGTGCATGTTGATTTAATGCTTCCAGTATTTTTGGTACTTTTGGAGTGAAATGTGATAACAGCTTAGGGGATCTTTAAATCATTTGGGTCTATGAATTATGTGAAAAGTGCTGTCTATTTCTTTTTCATTTAATGTCAAGCTTTTACAAATGGAAGGGTAAAGTACCACAGTTTACTGAGTGGACTTCAATATAAACAAACACTGAAACTGCAAATAAGAAATGCACTTTATCACCACTTGTGCACATAACATGCAAGCACCTTTACGTTAGCACACTCATTGTATAAAAAGACTGATTAATAAAGACAAGGAAACAAGTATTGTAACCTATATACCAGAGATGATTCTTGACTACTGTTCTGTTAGCATTCTCTTAAGTAGACTGACCTGTCTAGTGCATAAAATCTTACAGCAGTTTCAATAAAGCTGCAAGACCTTTGTTGTTCTTGTGCACAATGTAAAATTGGAAAATATTAAATTCTAAATTACATTTATACTGAAAATATAACTATATTACTATTAATAATAATAACATAAAGTATAATGGAAAATACTCAGTAAGAATATTCAAAGAAGAAGAAGAAAGTGGAGAGAAAGAAATATTACATACAAGAAACATATCACACTTGTTCAGAGTGGAAACAAGTACCAAAATTACCACAGCACCTCCACATTAATATGGCCTTCAGCTTTCAGTGCCAAAAGTCAAATACTTATGAGATTACAGAAATTGATGGGATTACCAAAAACCAAGCCAAAAAAAGTAAAATTTAAGGATGTCATTAAATTATTCTCACTGAGTATTTTCAATGAAACAATCTGAGGAACACTCAAAACAAATGGTTTAGAAATAGCACACAATGTACTGCAACTTTACTCGTTCTTCAAACAAAAAGAAACAAAAATTGCACACTGCCTGTTCTAGTAAATTAAAACAACTACATCATAAAATATTTTGAATTTTTTCACATCCATTACAGTAATATTGCAACTGTGTTTATAAACTATAAAATTAATATCAACATAGTAGAATCCCAATTAATTACCTATTTATATAAAAAATTCTTAAAAGTTTTATAAATTTATCTAACATAGCATGCTTGCAGAGTGCAGACTAATTATTAAACTCTGAAGTGCAATGCAACAAACTCTGAGGTCATGCAGCATGGTAGCACACTTAATATGATGCAGAAATATTTTAATATCTTAATATATTGCTTCTTTCACAGCAGAAAAATCGCACATTCATTTAGTCTCCGATTGCTGAGCAATGATAAAGTACTGATGTAAATAATCAGACTCTTATATCTGATGTAAATAATCAGACTCTTATGTAAGTACATGAAACTGTATAACTTAACACTTACAGTGCACAATTATCATGTGACCAATTCATGCACAAGTCTGTGCAAATGGGATTCCACTAATTTGTGGACGGTCTTTTACTAATAAGTGTATCAGAAGCTGCCAAATATATTCCAAATGAAAAATACTGATATCCTATGCATTAGTAAACTTAATCATCTTGTCATACCTTGTAAACATGAGTCACCATTCTAACAAGGAATATTACATTATAAATCTAAATTACATTTAATATATTTGAATTTATTTCCCTAATATGAGTAAAATGAATATTCAAAACCAAATTTTCTACTATGGTTTTTTTTTTATTTAATCCTGCAAAATTATAGCAACATATCAGTAAGGAAAAAAAAGTTATTTGAAATCCAATCTATCTGCTTTACAAGGTAGCAACAAAAATTATACTAAGAAAAGTTGTTGACAGAACAATAAGAGATCAAAATGTTTTGCCAGAAACATGTTCTATGTTTTCTTTTCTTTTTCCTGTATATTTTTACATTAATTTTTTCTTTTATTAAGAGTAAGCCTTGATCGACTAACACAAATCATAAGACAATTACAATGAGCTGGGTAAACAGATAAAAATTATATTCCAGGGAGACATCATTCACTTACCAACTCAATGATTCTGCAATTCAAAAAGCTTAAGATGTTAAATAGATTTTTCAGAATTTTTGAATATAACAGATCAGTTCCAAAGTTCAGTTTTGTTTACGAAACTGATGCAAATAACCACAAAAGCTCTCTTACATTACAATCCACAGCCAATTTTCTAAAATGTTAGCAGAGAAACATTTACATGAATGAAATTTTAAGTATATGAAATTATATGACATGACACAAATCTTGCATACATCCATTTGTGTGGGTAAATGAGTGAGGCCCCAGATTACAGTTAGTCCTAAAGTAGTGAGTGCAGGCAACTAGCTCCACCATACGTACGTGCGTGCGGAGATGTTACGTAACACGAGGCGAGGGGAGCTAGGGATCCAGTGTTAGCACTCCAAGCCTACAGGGCCAAAGTTGGTGGACAACCAGGTTAACAAGAAAAAGAGAAAACAGAATGTTAGTATATTTATAGTCAAAAGTTTGATTATTTTTGGTTTTAATGGTCATTAAACCCCAGAGTGATAACATGACTAAGCTCACTGATATGTGGAAAACTTGCCAGCTGTATGCAGTTATTACTTGTATAAAAGTGGAAGAGGGATCCAGCATTACAAGTCTACAACACCACAACCACACAATGTAGCTTCAGTTAATAGGAATTCTGAAGGGAAAATATCAGTGAATTAATTTACATTGTTTTCATTTTGAATAACCTTTTTGGAATTTCTTAGTTACAATTAGAACCACGGGTAAATCAGTTTTTGAAGCAGACATAGCATACAGCTGAGAAATCTTCATATTTAAACAGTTTGGTACTAGTTGCAGCCAATATGCAGCCATCAATAAAAACAGATGTACCAATTTTTATGCATGACTGCAAATAGGCACACCCATATTCCAGGCAGCCATTTAGCAAAGTAATAAGCTACATTATTCAGGAGAAAAGACTAAAAATTTACAATCAATGTGATGATAACCATGCTTCTTCACTAATTTAAGTGACCAGATGTAGCAAATCAGTGCTGTGAAAATGAAGTATATGGCTGCCTGTCCTGGTCCAAGCCATGCAAACGAGATAGTCAATTGAGAGACGGAGCAAGAAAAGCATATTACATTTGCGCGCAATTGTGTGCTTAAAGCAAATAAGTGCAGGTCTGCTCGTTTGCGTGACTTTCAGAAGTAGCACCCACTGGCAAAAAATTAGTATGTAAAGCCCCTTTTAAAAGTGCTGTGAATTAGAAAATGAATATGAATTTGCTAGTAAGATATATCTAAGACTGAGAATGACTGTACAAAATATCTATCTACAATTTACTGCCTTTCCAGAGTTAATAAATAAAAAGAAATTAACTTTCAAAAGTGAGTATACTCTCAAGACAGTTTTGTAATACAAAGCATTTCAGATCAGGATAAAAGACAAATTACCATATGTAAGTATTCAACTGCTTTTAGAAAGGTAATAAGGAATATTTCCTGAGCAACTGAACACCACAAACAGTATGAGCGTGATGCTCAATATTATTAAAATTAAACCCATACTATTATTCTAAACCATAACTAGAAATCCAAGCCTGTAAATACACTATTAATTATGTTAAAATATTAAATAATAGCCAAGTATTAATTATGTAACATCCTGAAACATAAACAAAGATGAGACACGAACAGACTAACAAAGCCACAGTTATCTGAAAAAGGAAGACTGCAGTTATCTAAACATATATTGGACTGTTAGTATCAGTTTACTGATGACAACTTTTCTTTAGGATTTGTTTCACAAAATTATGCCCCAAATATATAGTGTCTTTTGTTTTAGTTTTTATGTAAAAATTTTCAGGATGTGCTCACTGAAAGTCATATGCAAATATCTTCAGAGTATTGACTCATGTCATAAACAACTGCATTATATGTATGTACACATGGATCCACATGAAATGATGACACAGTGATATGAAGAATAACTGTTTCTTCAAAATGTATATCATAATGAGGAATGTAAATGTTAAACAATGAGGATAGAAAAATTTGGAAAGAACACTGTGATATGTAGATTCTACTGTGCCAATTATTATCATTAGTAGTGTGTGTGTGTGTGTGTGTGTGTGTGTGTGTGTGTGTGTGTGTGTGTGTGTGTGTGTGTGTGTTTGTTTGTATAGAGAGAGAGAGAGAGAGAGAGAGAGAGAGAGAGAGAGAGAGAGAGAGAGAGCGTGTGTGTGTGTGTGTGTGTGTGTGTGTGTGTGTGTGTGTGTGTGTGTGTGTGTGTGTGTAGGCATGCAGTGTACTAATCCCATGGTTGCACTAGCCATATTTGTGTGCGATTCTTTCTTATCTGTGGTGGTCCCCAAATTTATCTCCTGCAGCCAATCAAACTACTGAAGCTGCTTAAAGGACTTTTTTGTCAATAAGAAAAGGAATGGAGTGAAAGTAAAAAAATAAATCTTTGTTTGACTTCTGTTTCTTTCATTTATTTATTTCTTTTTCCTCGTATTCTTGTTTGCACTAAACATATACAAATCCATTGTAAAAAATCTCATTGCATGATTCCACAACAAGCATAAATCAACAAAATACAAAATAGTTTACGAACTGGAAAGAATACACAGAATATAAATAACTGTACTGATCAACCCCCCATTTTTATGAAGGCATAACATAAATATCCTTACAAAACAGGACAACATACTTCACTTTCTTATATACAATTAAAAACTGAGGAAAGAAGGACGTAAAACAATGACACTCCTTCCATATCAATGACATTCATTCAGTATCATATGATGGAAAAATATCACAACCATACGATAAAAATACTATGAAATACTACAAAACATATATAATATCTCAATGAAAAGTTTATACATAAGGAATAGTAAATATTCTCAGTATGTCTGGTGTGTGTATATATATAAAATAAACCGTTAAAATATAAAAATAATAAAACTGATCAATATGAAAGAAATAAATAATTCAATCATGAAGTTTATACTTTCTCTGTACACAACGTAAGATAAAAAAGAATGACTAAAACACCTAAGTAAACGATAATTATTTTGATTTTAAAATATTACTGATTGTCACACTTCAAGAAAGCAATGGCGCCACATTTCCCGAATGCGAAAAACTTCAGTAGCATTTATTGTTGCAATAAATTGTCATGAACTGGAGACTAGCTGCAGTACTAAAGACATAATAGAAATCTACAGTAACCTACTGTAATATTGTTCTCAGTTTGTCTACTTCCCTAAGGTAACCAAAAACTAGGGACTTTTAAGTCCAGTACTACACGTAAATAAAATGTACACTTTGTGTATGTGATGTTTTTCTCCAACTATGATCAAAAAGAGCTGTCCTTCTTTCCTCTTTTCATCCTTCTACAGTGTTCTTGTAAACATTTCATGACTCTTCACACACATTTCATAAAGAAGTCTTGCTTTGTTTGCAACCAACCGGTATAATTATATTTGAGATGACTGAACGTTGTTTTTAAACAGACTGAAAATTTTATCTCTACTGAAATGCAGTAGAACAATATATTGTGAAGCAGTTTCAAAGAATGCATTGATAAACAAAAGCAAGAATTGTTTATGACATGTGCAGCACCACTATAATCATTTATCCTCAACATCAAATGACAAAAGTGTGACTTACATTGCATGAAATGACTGCAGTAACTGAAAACACAAGAAAGATTTAAAAGAGGTACAGAGGAAAACTAACCTTGCCATCAGGCAGTGGGTTTTCATGATAGAGCCCCAGCCCTCTGATAGGGATGTTCCCGTAACTGACCCAAATGTCTCCGTTGTTTAGCTGCTGCACCTGCTCATTCGGTCACACAAAACAAATGGACTTTAAAGCATTTGTCAAGATTATGTAGTACTGAAATTCATTCTACAACATGGAAGCAACAAACTGCATGGAATACAAATATTTACACATCTGACAAGTAGATAAACAATGAAACCAAATTATATAAAACATTAAAAAAGGGTCAGTGTAATTTTTCTGGGGAAATGCACCTTTTTTCACGAATTGCATGATATATTCACTGTGCAAGATATTATTTGAAGTACAGATTCTCACATGCAAAGTAGGAAAAATATATGAATAACACTGTATTCAGTGAGACACACAAACACACACACACAGTTCTACCATAGTACTGCAACTGTTAAGTTACTGCAAAACTTTAAGAAAGGGACCTTTACAAATATACAGCCATATTAACACTTAGAAGTCCCAAATTCAGTCTCTCATAAATAAAAACTTCCATTAATTTATGTCATGGGCCTTTTTCTCCATACATGTAATACTTGAAACAGATTTCTGCATAACCATGTCACACTTTATACACAGCTACAAACATATACATACACAGTGTCTGAGGCAATAACAAAGGAACTGACTTTCTTGAAAGAAATTGTTGCCCTATTAATAAATACATTTTAATTTTGTTATAACACAGTTATTTTAAAAAGTAATACATGAGCTACCTCACAAATCAAGATTTATATGGCACTACAGTGTTCAAGCACTCAATAACAAATTATCTGATCATTTATGGAGGAAGCAAGGTAGATAAAATTACATTTTGCTTTCAGATTAGTTCAATAATATCTACAGATCATCTGAAGAATACTTTATGCACGATTTTTGTATTCCAGACACCTAACTGTCATGAAATATTAATTATTATAAGACATATTTAATTATGTATGACAGTTATTCATCCTATGAAGTTTATATGTATATGCTACGTTGAATACATCCTGTGTAATGCTGTGTCATTATAAATGTTATCACCCATCATATGGAGAATATGGTCAGTGTTATGCATTTTCCTGCGTTAGAAGTCAATTTTTTTTTTCCAAACTGTTTGAGAACTACAGAAAAGATGAGTTATTCAGCTTCTGGAGTGTTTACAGAAAAGTTATGCACTCATTTATAAAGTCTGCGAGTTCCTTACTGCAGGAGGTTAACTGTAATTATAGACCTGTTATTTATTGTTAAAGATATTTAATTAGATATAAGAAATGGAACTCGCACTAATTGGTCCCTATAAAGTTAGAAAGAGTGGAAAGCTATGCAGTTTTAATGTAGTCTCACATTTATCAGTTGTGAATGTAATACCATTAGGAGACGATAAACTTTAACTGAAAGACTGTATCGTTCATTATCAGATGTATGAAGATATTGTGTGTTACTTCAATTTTATTACAGCAGCTAGGAGATTAATGATCACCACCACCTCTATCTGGTATACACTACCAATATAACTAATGAAGCAGCTAATACTCAATGCATTTCAGTACAATACTTTGCAAGCCCATCACCTTCACTAAAGATATTCTCATAGCACACAAGTTTAAACAAACAAAAAAGCTATAATATGAATCAAGAAGCTAAAATCACATCCATTCCTCTTGCACACACATGCAAATATCGCAATAATAAAACTACTATATCACACCTTCAAAGTACCCATACAGAGCAGAGCAGCACATTTAATGATTCTAACATGCTTAAAAAAAGATAAAGCCATAATTTCCTTTCAGTTTTATATGAACAACAACAAATCAACACTATTTATTAAATACACACCATTTTTCAGTAAGAGGAGAGAAAATCACCACGTTGGCAATAAAGAACAAAGTACTAATCTTAAAGCACACAAATAATGATTAATACAGCATGACTGCATGTATGTGAATGTTTGATTTGCAGAAGTTTTAAAATATATTTTTTGTATGCAAGCAAATAATCTGCAATATACTCATTTTAAAAGTATGCAAATTCTTGGGATAATATATCACAGCATCATTTTTAGCACTTTTGATGTGATGTGAAAGTGGTGATGTTACTCTCCCTTTCTCCTTTAACATTTCATTCAAACATCAGTCATTCTACTCCTCTTACCAATTTAAGCACACTTCTACACTTGGCCTATATGCAACATAACGGCTAACGAATGTAATAAGTTTACAAAAGTATATAAACTTCAGTTCATTCATTATGAACATAGTATTGTATTCTATGTCAACTGGTTAAAAGTATGTCTACAATAGAAATTAAGGCAATATAGTTTTATATCAAAAAGACCATGTTAAACTATCTTTCCTGTCAGATCGAACTTCAAGAGTTGTTTAATTGCAGTGGTGGAAGAAACGGTAACAATATTCAAAAGTGTCATTTAAATGTCATGCAGCAACTTTTATCTGCATCTTTACTGTGCCAAACAAATAACTGGTTCTGGGAATGAAGAGTAACAAGTAATTTTTGCATCATTTCCCCACTTTTTAAACATATAAATCCTTGTGCATGTGTGAAATACACGTAAACTATAATACACTAATAATTTAATTCACTCTTCAAGACAAAAGCTAATATGAAACACAAACACCCAAATTTAAGCTTTGTTTCAATTACAAAAACTGGTCAGGTTGATAGTATAACATGGTCAAAGCTGTTGTTCCAGGTTGAGGCAGCATATGGTTTTTCTCCCTTTCCTGTTGCCGTGAATGCACAAACAACCAACGGCTACCGATGGTCTGGCCATCGTGCATGCAACCAGTGGTTTACACCCCAACCGTGACCCACCGCTGCTCTGGAATGACCAATGGATATCTTGACAAATGTCCATAATTCATACCAACACCCAGACAACAATGTATAAAATTTGCTTCAAAACTGGAGGCTAAACAACCTATGCTATAGCTATGCACTTCATCACAATGATCTTGAGCAAACAGCAATGTGCACTTTAATAACAATAATAAGAATAAGAATATTCATTTCTACCAACCAGTTATGGCAAAACATCAAATACAAAAGACAGAATGACAGTGCAACAAAACAGCTTGCAGAGCAGGCTTGTACACTGTAGTAATTAAGACAGGCATCCTCAAATTTCAGGATATTAATTCAAAATTTGGAGACAAACATGAAGTTTGTCTTCAGTAGTGTTTCAAAGTATGTTAAAATGATCACTGCCCATAAGCATATACTTGCTAGAGCTTCCCAAAACATCACATTTGTACATAAAAACAAAATTTTGCAGCAGTAGTTGTTTGGCCTCCAGATTACTTTCATGCACTTATGCAGTAGGCTTTGTGAATAACATGCTCGTACACTCCTTATTACCAAAAACACTGAATCAATTATATTAATGAATGTTTATGGAAAATCTTTTTAATGCAATTGGTACTTTGAAATTAAGTACCAAAAGCTAAGTACACTGCTTGATGAGAACTAAGGACAATACTGCAGCTGCTGTACATTGGACTTTTTTATTATTAGGGTTGTCTAAGCAGACAACAAAGGGCAGAGTAAACTGGAGAAAACCATTGTACCTAATGCGGCAAGAAGAAGCAACACAAGGAAATTATTATTACCAGTTCAGGTAGAAAGATATGTGAATGGGTTATATTTTGATTTTATCAGCTCAAAGAGTGTGAGGAGAGTAAGAGAAACTTCTCTTCCAGAATATTTGGAATACATCACAGTATTCTGATCATGTGTGTATTGCTCTGCACTGTCACAAGCTACAAAACAATTTAATATAAGAAGACTTGGAGTATCTCAAATACTTCCCTGAAATAACTTACATAATGAAAACTAGATTAATGAGACTTTCCTCATATCAAAATCTCTAGGCTATTCCAGGTACTAAACATGAAATGCGAATGAAATAACCATGAAATGATAAATGCATTAAAATGTATGTATGAAAGAACACGATAAATAGAAGAAAATGTATATATCAAAATAAAATAAAGACTACATAAATGACTATCCCAGAAGAATATCCAATATAATATTCAATGTCATATTCACAATATGGTGATATTCTAAAGCAGCTTAATACAAAAACAATAAACAAATGTAGAACTACAGTTCAAAACTTAAGTTCATACTCATGGTGTTCCTGGAACATGACTACATAAACATACCACCGGTTATTAGTGAAGTCATAAATACATTATCACCTTTATATGATTTGCAATGCTCCTACTTCTTACTGATCATGACAATTCACATTTTAAATTGCACTGTAGAACATTCTGTACAAATTACAGAACAACAGAATCTACCTATGATTAAAATTTGATCATTGTAGCTTCTTAAAGCAATACTTCAATATCACGAGTGATATAATATAATAGTATATGAATTCTAGGTACATGTTCACTAAAGAAGCACATTTCCATTGTTCTCATGTCTCAATCATTTACGCTTAATGTTAGCCCCCAATTCCCTAGCTAATAATATTTGGGTATAACTGAGACACTGAGTGCTTGCCACTCATGGAGAATGCACCATTCAAAAGCAAGTCTAGTTCTGACTTTCAGCTCATAACAGCAAGTCACCACAGAAGAGAAACCATTTACTGTTAACCTGCTGTGAAATGTACAGTAACAGAGAGAGGGCCAAGTTAAATTTACTATCAACTCACAACAATTAATGAGTTTATTGTAGAAATACTGACTGCTGACCCATAATGAAAGGAAGCACCTGTCAATATTGAAGACACTTGTTAGTAGAGCAAGACAGTGAATGTGAATATGTTACATGCTACATGATTTTCATATAGTCAGTAAGCTTAGTAAATTGCTCAGATTCAAGCCTAAATGTGATTTTTATGAACAAAAAATAGAAATAAAAGGAAACCAAATCAATATTTTGGCTGGCGTATGGCCTATGAAGAAGAGGCAGTTGTCCTGAAGATTAAAGAAATGTTTATAAAACAGAAGTACAGAACACAGCATGAAACAAGTGATCCTGTTAAGTAGTATGAGAAAATCAGAAAGGACAGCTAGTTATTTTTTAGAATGTTCACTCCAACAGAAAAGAGAATTGTTCAGATTTACACCAGCATCAAATAGCAGGATGTTTAGTAAAAATTCTTCTTTAAATAGCCAACAGTTTTCCACCACTGTTTTAGCTGTAATTCTGCACAGAATGTACCAAAGATGTGTAAACAGCTCTCATATCAGAGTAAACATAGGTACGAAACAAATAGAGTATTAGCACAACAGATAGGAAGGAGAATAGAGACAAGTGTCTCCAATGGCTCGAGAAGAACAATCTTAAGAAACTTGGCAGGGAACGAGGACTAGATGGAAAGTGCCGGCCCACGTCCGGGTATAGGCCGGCAGACCAGCGCCCGGCCGGGACGGAGAGAACAGTGCGGTAGCGTGAGGTGGGGTCAACGTGCAAACAACCCACCCGTGTGGTCAGCCGTGGCGTACTCTGTCAGCAGCGGCGACGCAGCCAAGTAGTTGGCATATTCTGCGTATGGCGTGTAGATGAGGCCGTGCGGGTCATGAGGTGACAGTAATGGTGCCTGTGGGCCAGCAGAGCCATTGAGGAGTGCCGAAGCAGCTGTAGTTGGCACAGGCAGGCGAGGTGACAGTATGAGTGGTGCACCCAGTGGCGTGGCAGGGGCACGAATTCCCGGTGCAGTCAGAGTCGGCATCCCCGGCGACAAGAGTCGCTGCGTCTCCGCAGCTGCTGCGGCTGTCAGTCTGCGCCACTCCTCATCACATGCCGCTGGAACAAAAGTGACCAAACAGTCAGCCACACAGTCCTACGGTGACGGCTCATACATACACAAATGTCATGGTGAAGGAATTTTACAAGTGGAACATTATTCTATTTAAATAAACTACTTTGATAATACTTAAATGAATCAAAACAAATAAACAAGAATGCAGAAAGTATCTTTCATTATACATAAATAACAGTTTAGCTAATGCATATGAGTACCTGCTGTCAAGACCGCGATCTCACCTGCAGCAGCTGCTGCCTTGGCACTGGAATCACGGTATGTGCCATTGATTATGGCAAGCTCCATCAACTGCCTCTTCTTCAGCTCGTCCTCACCATCAGCCTGCTGCGAATGAAGACTACTGTCAAGACAAGATCTTGTATCCCATCATGCATAGATAGCATTTAGTATAAGCTTGGCAGGCAGAGGACTGCACGTAGTTTGTTTCAGCAAGAGTGATTACAGACAAATACTGAAACTTATGGACGATATACAATAAATGGAGGTTCTGAGTCACAGAAAGGAACAACAAAAAGACTGTCAGAAAGTTAGCTTTTGGCCAACAAGGCTTTTGGTAAAAACACACACACACACACACACACACACACACACACACACACACACACACACACACAGAGCCCTGTGTGTGTGTTTTTTAGTATTTTTACCAAAACCCTTGTTGGCCAAAAGCTAACTTTCTGACAGTCTTTTTGTTGCATCTTTCTGTGACTTAGCATGTCCCCTATATGGTGTGTAGCATTTCATTATATTGTTACATTCCATCAATTTTCCATTGTCAGATATTCAATAAGAATAAATTTTGCTTTGAAATAGTGAGCATTTTTAAAACTGTTCCATTTTTCTAACACTTTGTAAGTAAGAAAAATAATGTTGCGAAAAATGTGAGAGGGTGGGATATGGATGCTATTGTTGTAGAAAGATTCCATCTACTGCACATTTATCTAGTTGAAACTAACTGCATCACATGAGTATTTTAGACAAAGCTGTTATATAAACACAAATCAGGCATATATTTGTTCAGACTGGCTATAATATGGTGATACTGTTATAGCTACTAAATTAGAAGTCTCCAATATTCCTTCTTTTTCCTACTGAAAATAACGGAATATTGCAAAAATGTCTAACCTCTATATCAAAGAGAATAATGGAAAGTTAAACTCCCCAGTCCTCCTCCCAATCAAAACTTAATCCACCCATCAGCTATGCGGATGCACAGCATTCCTTCTATGGTATAATTCGGTGTAATTTTTCATGTTACTATATACAGTTACACATGTAATAAATTCATAAAAATGAAGTGGGTAGTGAACTGATCAGGATATGCTTTACACAAATATTTCAGTATTTGTCTGTGGAAATTAAAGAGAGGGGAAATAGCAGATAAAAGTTAAGTCATCTGTGAAATTCTAGACAAGAACATCAAATTGCAATTGGTGACTTGAGATTAGATGTTATTTCTAAATTGTCCTCATTTCTCAACAATATTACAGAAAGGATAGATTGCTATTCACTATAAAAATGAGATGTTGAGTTGCACACAAACTGTGACATGTTGAATGGGAGCAGCAATATGGAGTGGGGTGGGGAAGGGTAAGGGATAACAAGAGTACAGGGGGGAGGGAGTGAGGGAAGTCAGCACTGCCTGGTGAAATGAGCAGAGACTAGATGGTGGCAGGAAAGAGCTGCCAAGCACAGTGTCAGAAGGCTGTGTGTGTGTTTGGAGGGGGGGGGGGGGGAGGGGGAGGGGGGAGTCGGAGATGAGAAGAGTAGAGAAGGGAAGGGAGGAAGCCCAGCAGTAGTGCACAATGCAGGTGAGAGGACATGAATTGGCAGGTGGTGATAGGATAGAGGAGGTGGTAACTGTTGATTGGAGGAGGTGGGGACAGGAGGTTACCATAGGTTGACGCCAGGATGTTTTCAGGAGTGGAGAACATGTTTTTAGGACTACTACTACCACCTGCAAAGTTCAGGAAAGTTTGTGGTGGAGAGAAGGATCCAGATGGCTCAGGTTGTGAAGCAGCCATTGAAATCAAGCACGTTATGATCATTGTGCCACAGGGTGTTCACTTTGCTTTTGGCCACCGTTTGTGGTGTCCATTAACCCTGGTAGACAGTTGGATGATAGTCGTAATATAAAAAGCTGAGCAATGACTGTAGCATGGCTGGTACACATCAAGGCTGCGTTCACATGTGGCATGACCTTTGATGAGGCAGGATCAGCCTGTGATAGGATTGGAGCAGTAAGGGCTCAGAAGGTGGATTGGACAGGTCTTCCACAGGTATATGTAGCAAGGGGTTGAGATTAGTAGAAGTATAGGGACTGACTAGGATATTGTGGAGGTTTGGTGGGTGATGGACCATCACATAAGGATGGGTGGTACATCCCTCATTCCAGGGCATGATGATAGATAATCTAAGGCCTAACAGAGAATGTGGTTCAGGTGTTCCAGTCTGGGGTGGTACTGAGTAACAAAACAGGCACTCCTTTATTACTGTTTATTGCAGATGGTGCGAGAACTGGGGAGGGGGGGGGGGGATGGGTGCAAAGGGATATGACACAGGAAATGAAATCTGTTTGCATACTAGGGACTCACGAACAGCCTGGCCACCCAGGGAGTGGCAAATCTGCAATGTCAAGAACTCCCTTGCCCAGAAAGCTGATATCTCCCAAAGGCTTCCACAGGCACTATATCTCAGACCTAGTCTGCGAACAGATTTTTCATACTATATCCCCTCACACTAATAACCTTTCCTTGTCAACACCCCCCCCCCCCCCCCCCCATAAGAATAAGCTACTATGGAGTTCCCCCTTCATCACCCAATATCAACCCAGATTGGAACAACTGAGCCACATCCTTCATTAGGACTTTGATTATCTATCATCATGCCCTGAAATGTGACGTCCTACCTAAGATCCTTCCCACTCCTCCGAAAGTGGTGTTCCACCACCAACCCAACTTCCACAACATCCTAATCCACACCTTTGTCAATTTTATCCAAAACCCTTGCCACATGGATCATAAGCCGGAGGGAGAGAGAGCTGTAAGATGTGCCCAATCCACCCACCCAGTACTTCCTATTCCAGCCCTGTCACAGGCTTATCTTATCCTTCAGAGGCCAGGCCCCCTGTGAAACCAGCTGTGTCATCCACCAGCTCCTATGCAATCATTGCACAGCTTTTTATATTGGTTTTACTACCAACCAGATGCCGACCAGGATGAATAGCCACCATAAACTGTGGCCAAAAGCACAGTAGACCACTATCACACCACAAGCAGCTGAACATAACTTCTTTGACTTCAATGGCTGCTTCACAACCCAGACCATATGGATCCTCCCCCTCCACCACCAGCTTTTCCGAACTGCACACAAGGGATTTATCCTTACAATACATTCTCCAATCCCAAAATCATCCCAGCTTCAATCTACAGTAAGCCACCCAACAGTTTCCACTTCCTCTGTCTTATCACCTCTTCCCGATTAACGTCTCCTCACCCACTATTTTTTCCCTTCTCTGCTCCTATTCCACCTGTCCCCTCCCCTCCCCACAGACAATGCACTTGGCAGCCTTGCCCTGCCACCATCTAGTGCCTGCACATTATGTCAGGCAGTGCCAACCTCTCCCCCCCCCCCCCCCCCCTTGCTCATACCCAGCAATTCTTTCACCTTCCCCGCCCCCACTCCAGATTGCTGCTTCATTTCACTCAACATGACACAGTTGCATTCCGGATGAGTAGCCAGAGATACTGGTGACATGTGTAAGGTGTGCTTGCTTGTATGAATTTGTGTGTGAGTTTTCCTTTCGTAAGATGGCTTTGGCCAGACACTCAGAATGTAAGCCTTTTCATTGTGCTCTTTGCAACTCAACATGCCATTCTTATGATGAATAACAATCTACCCTTTTCATAATATTATTGATATTCCAACTCAGACTTTCCATTATTTGAGCTACATTTGTGTGTGTCACACATCTAATCAAATTTCCAGACAATACTCTATAACTCTTCTGTAAGACATATAATGAGGTTTTTTTGACATGTAGAACAATTAAGTCTCCTCCAATCTACCAATAATATGAAACAGAGAAAGTGCTCTATTCTTATGGTGAAAATTGTAATGCAAAACAAATTTACACTGGCATGTATTCTGAAGCAGTACACAATGGCAATTATAGTATAAATGTATGTTATGAAATGAGAGAAGTCAAACTAACAGGAACTGCTATTAATTGCAGTACTCTATGTGGTATCTTATGCTACAATATAGAAAGCGACAAGCAAGAAAGGGGCACACTGCAGAGGCATGCATATCACTGCTGCTGCTGCTGCTGCTGCTGCAGCAGCAGCAGCAGCAGAGTATGCAAGCCAGCAGTGGCCCGTCAAGTCGGAGTTGACTGACCACGGGAACGAGCAGCTTCTTCACTTCCTCGACAGCGCGCTGCATCTTGAGAGTTGCCCTGTTTTCTGTGTCTTCCACAGTTAGCAACACGTGCAAGTCGTCATTTAGATGCTCCCAGTTTGGCTTGCCGCGGTTCAGTTCCTCCTGAAAATTTGCAAATTTTCACTTTCCATGACCTCCAGGCAGTGTGTAATTTGAGATAGGTAAAAGAACAAAAACTATTAATATAATGGTAAAATTATTTCTGATAAAAAATTAAGTAAAGCACTTAAAATCAGTTTCATGTTCATGCACAACGTACCGAAACATCCAACTAAAATGTGCAAAAAAGTGATAGAATAAACACTGTGTAGTGCTAATCTTTATTTCAGTTAACATCTTGTATGTATGTGTCAAGATTGCTATGTATTACTTCTGTATTACTGAGTGAATTTCAGATAAAACCTACTAATAAAGAAAAAAAAGCAAAATTGATAAGCTATGCTGTTCTGATTTGGAAAGCATACTTACTTCCATAGTTTTTCATTCAAGTTCATATACTCTTCTCCATATCCTGTTACAGAGAGCAGCTTGAAAAAGGATAGTTATTTCTGAGTGATATATCATAGATGACAATAACAGCACCAATAAATCACATTGCCATTAACGTGCTACTGACAAGATCTGTGTTGTTCAGTGTTACAGCTACTAATTTAACTTTTATGTGCAATATCTTCCATTGTTACACAGCAAACAGCTGCTATATTTCTACATAAAAACCAACCAACACCTATTCATAGTTAATAATCACTGATTCAAAGCCAATTTTTCTCGCTCTTCATTGCGTATGACAAATACGCCCCCACCCCCTTTATTAAAGTCTGTGAGTTATGAATGTGGGTCAGCTTAATAAACACATATATAAACAAAAGATATGAGTTATACAGAAAATACTTGTATTTTTTTGATTCCATTGTGTTCTATTCTCCATAAAGAAAGGAAACATTGGGATTTTAACAACGTGGGGAACAGCATTTTTCAGTATTGAAGATATGCTTCCATTCATCAATATCTTGTTCTTATGTCTCATGGGAAAAAAGGTAAAAAACACATCACAATAAACTGTTTCTACAAGAACTTTATGGCAAAGTCTCAGGCAAAGTTTGCATGGGTAACTATGTCCGTGAATGCAGTGCAAATAGATTGGAAATAAAAAGACATTTGTCAGGACTATAAACTGTATGCCATATTATAAGGCAAGAATCACATCAGTGTTGTTATCTGCAACCATTTTAGAGCTGAACTGCCTGCATTCTTAACTGGATTACAAGATCCCATACCATGGTCACTCAACCTCAATTCTCTGAATCATTTACTACAAGAATGAAGTAAAATCACCTACTTGACTCACTAATTTAATCAATGGTATTTGGTATTTGTGGACCAAATTGTCTCAGAGGAAAATTAGGCATACAATCAAATCACTTGCCATCAGTCCTAGATAATAATGTACAATATTTTATGTAGCATGGCAATAAATTACAACTGTTAATAATTGTTCAGTGAGACCACATGGGATTTTGTTTAGCAACATCAAATAAAATTAATTTATTAAACAAATATGATATTAAGCTTTTAATATTTACAAAATATGCATGAAAGTTTTCCTGTCTAGAATTACGTATGAAAGATTTTTTGGGAAAATGTCATTCTACACCATGCTGTGAAATGCTATGGTGTCATTATCTATAAAGAAAAGTTCTGCTCTTGGATATTGTCTTTGGTCTTGGGAACCAAGAAGTTGTCATGGACTGCTTGTTAAGGTTTGTAATAATTAACAACCATTACATTTAAACATCTGGGGCATTGTTATATTTTCATGCACAAACTGACACTAGTCGCAACTCCTGATTTTTTTTGCTGGTCTGCAGTAATTGTGGCTCTCCATGGCACTCTGCTTGGTGAAACCTATAATTCACAATTGTCTCTGTTTCAGACAATCTACAGACATCTCACGTTGTTGTTGTTGTTGTTGTTGTAGTTGTTATCATTAAGTTCACTCCAAAGCCGGGTTTGATGCTGGTCTATCACCTCCAAGCCTCTTCACCTCTGTATAACTATTGCAACCTCCATCCATTTAAGCTTGCTTATTGTATTCAAGCCTTTATCTCAATCTACATTTTTTTCCCTTGCCGTATCAAATATGTCAAGGTGTGTGCTATCAACCATTTCCTTCCTTTTTTTCGATTTGTGCTATAAATTATTTTTTCCTCCGTTCAGTCCAGGACCTCCTCATTTATTATTCAGCATTATTATATTAATTTATATTATTCATTTTATATATTATATTTATATTATTATATTATATTTATTGTACAGCATTCTTCAATGGCACCCCATTTCGAAAGCTTGTATCTTCATTTTGTCTGAACTGCACATTCTTCACATTTTGTTTCCATGCATGGCTAGATTCCACTTCCTAACACACAAATTTATATTGGATGCTAACAAATTCATTTTTTCCAGAAATACTTTTCTTGTTACTGCCGATCTGCATTTTGTATCTCCCCTCCTTCAGCCATTATCAGTTATTTTGCTCCCAAACAACAGAACTAATTTTCTACTTTATGTGTATCATTTCCTTATATAATTCCCTCAAGTACTGCTCGTTTAATTTGACTATGTTTGATTATCATCATTTTACTTTTATGGTTGTTCATTTTATAATCTCTTTCCAAGACATTCATTTCTTTCAACTGCTCTACTAAATTATCTGCTGTCTGACAGAATTATAATGTCATCAGTGAACTGCTGAGGTTTTTTATTTTATTTTTTATTTCCTCTCCCCAAACTTTGTTCCCTTACCAAATTTCTCCTTGGTTTCCCGCATAGCTTGGTCAATGTAAATATTTAACAACATCAGCACAGTCCTCAACCCTGAATCGCTTTTCAACCACTGCCTCCCTGTCGTCCTGTTGTGTCCTTTGATTCTTACAACTGCAATCTGGTTTCTGAACAACTTGTAAACAGCTTTTCAGTCTCTGTATTTTATTCCTGCTGCTTTCAAAATTTCAGATAGTGTAGTCCAGTCCACACTGTTCAAAGCTCTCTCTGAATCTACAAACACAAAGCAGAGTTGCCTTCTTCACATTATCTTCCAAAATAAGTCATAGGGTCACCTCATGTGTTTCAATATTTCTCCAGAACCCAAACTTATCTTCTTGAAACCATGACTTATCAAACTGATGTTCAAGTAGCAGTCACACCTGTCAACACCTGCCTTGTTTGGAATTGGAATTATTACATTCTTTCTGAAATATGAGTGTATTTCACTTATCTCATTTATCTACGACACATCGTGGATAATTCTGTCATTGCTAGCTCTCCCAAGGTCCTCAGTAATTCTGAAGGAATGTTGTCTACTCCATGGGCCTTGTTTCAAAACAGATCTTTCAGTGATTTATCAAATCTTTTATATGCAGGGCTGAATGAGATATCATTAGAAAAGTTTTTTAACTGGCTTCTGATGTTGCATAATAATGTGCTAGAATTTACTATTTGTGAAAATTTTAACACAAAGGAGACTAAACTTTCATAGGCCAAAGGACAGCATACCTATATTTTACAAAGCTAACTTATTAATGACAAGTAAGAGAGTCCAGGCTGACTTTCAATAATTGACACCGCACCTGGTACACACGGCGCTCTGGGACCACACCACGCTTACAATACCTGAAGATGGGCTTGTAACAGTCCAAAACTGGTCATGTGAAAATAAAGAAATTTACAACTGAAGTGATATTTCAAACCTCTGCCACTATTTTACAGTTTTAGTCTGAAGTTAACTATCAACAATTATGGACAGAGTCCATGTCTACCTCTGGAAACTTAACGCAGTTTAAAATCTGGTTTCTGAATCTCTATCTTACAATTATATAATCAGCATGAAATCTTCCAGTGTCTCCAGGTCTCTTCCACATATAAAACATTTTGTCATCATTTGTGCAGAATTCCGACAGGTGGCTTTCACTTTCAGTCTCTTTCACCACGCTATATTCTCCTGTTTTTCCTTCTGCTTCTTTGCCTACTACTGGATTCCACTGTCCCATCACAATCACATTTTTGTTTCATAGCTATCTGAATTATTTCCTTGATCTCATCATGTTGTTAAACAACATATACAATGGTGCTCTTTTTAGTAATACTGAAAAGAACCAAAATCATATCAGATATTGTTCCAATGTGACATACGGGCTAATAATTATTGCTCTGTCATACCCCAATAATCATATTGCTTTTACGGATTTTGCTTTGACACAGACTTTGTTAAAGAATGTAATGAGTGCACACCAGTGTAGCTAATCAATGATTTATGTTAAATTATGAGAAAAACAAATGGAATGGTATGGTAAACAGTCTGCAATACCTGTAAATCATTCACATTCATTCATCCTAAAACTTTTTCCTCATTTTATTCTTCCAAATGTTCACAGAGCATTCTAACATTATTTTACTGAATTACATAGCACGAACTGGCAAGTTGACAAGGCATGGTTTTTAGCATGGTCGAGGTCTGTGAATAACCTCTGATCACATATCACTGCACTATTCAACCACACACACGTTTTCACACTCTTTACGCAAGAGCTACATGAAAATTTTTAGTCCTATAAGACAGATGAAGTTCGTGTCAATTAGCTTTTATTTTGTCTTGATATTCGTTGTGCCATAAAGCTAAGTTGATCTGAAGAGTGAAATAACTCCATTACTACAGAAATTGTAAAGGTAGTCGTGTTGCACGTGTTTCATTCAGAGTACGTAAATTTGTCATTCAATTCAGAAGCCACTGCCCTTAATTTGAAGATTATTAGCGTGAAAGAGCATCTCAAAAAACTGACTGCATGAATGTGTTGGAAGAATAAACAACGAAAAATCTTTGACCACAATGGACGTGACATTGGTTGTATGATGACCACACGCAAACAGAAAAATGACCTTAGCAGCAATGTGAAGTGTTTCATAAGGAATTAACTGCCTATGTGAGATGTATAAACCTTAAATCAAATATTAAGTGGTGCATAATATGATCCAGAACTCTTTTCTTCAATTATATAGAAAACACACTAATTTTAGAGCCCCGCTGCTCCTTCTTAAGAAATTTATGCAGATGTCCATGTTTGGAAAGGGTAAAACAACAAACTACGTAATACTATCCAAGTCTTGAGGACTGACTGGATGAAAACTATGCACGAGAATGGTCCTATTGCAAACTGAGGTACAAATATTTTACGAATATTTTCGAAACATTTACATGATTTGGCACATTCTAATTCCCACCAATTTTCGCACTTAAAGAAATTATCAGAATCCAACGAAGAACTTAATTATGCCTTTCAGAACTGCATTTTATGGTGGAACAAACTGAGGAAAACAAAAACGTGAGATGAAATAAATGATAGTGTTTTTACTTATAGAACATATTTCGCTTTCATGAGCAGAAATTTCCGCCTTGTGCTCAACAATCGGACGAATAATGAAGGAAAGGATATGAGTATTATGGAAAGCACGGAAGCTGATCTGGTTGGCATTTAATCTGAAGCCCTGATTCTACTGAAGAAACGAATCCAGTGCTTCATCAACTCAAACTCGTCCTGCAAGGAAGCAGCTCCAGTTGCACGTGCAGACTGTATTATGTTGGGAACTGCTACAAGGAGGAGCAGCGCGGGCTATTTTGGTGTGGCTGTCAGACACGGCAGGAAAGGCTGTTCCAGGCGCCCTGCTAAACATAGACACCCACTCCGAACAGCTACCAGTTTGCCTTTCGACGCTTGCGGTGGCCAAATCTCTGCTACGTTGGTTCCAACTCCATTAGTTACACCCGCATGACGACGAGAAATGGTGAAGAGACCAGACATTGGTTGACTACACCGACGTTAATAACATCTCTTTTAGAGTAACAAAGGGGAAATGCCTATCAATACTGAAGCGGAGCAATTTAATCGAATGACTACGCAACTACGGTTGTACGGAAAAGTAAATGCCACACTGGACGAATCCCAAGAAAGATACGTAGGTGGTTTGGTAAGTCTGGTAAAAACAGCAAGAAAAGGATGTGTTTCCTAAACAACTCACCTTACTCTTCTCGACATTCTCCGTTCAGGAATGTACACTTAGCCCAGCGATCCTCCAGTTTTTTCATCCAATAGGAAAAATAGATTCTGTGGAACTCTTGAAAATACCCGTTGACTGCACTTATCAATTCCTCATTCGATGAAAATTTCTTCCCAGCAAGCGAAAGTTTTGAGTTGGGGAACAGGAAGAATAACTTGGAGCTATGTCTGGTGAGTATTGGATATGGAACCAATTCAAAGCCCAATTCATTGTTATCGTTAATGTGTGTGATGGCCCATTATCCTGGTGAAAGAGCAGTTTTTTGGCGTGCCAGCCTTGGTCTTTTTTCAACCAATGCACGTTTCAAATGATCCAACAATGTAGCACGATAGGGTCCAGTTCTGGTTCCGTGTTTTTCTATACAATCTATGACAGTTATTCCTTGGGAATCTCAAAAAAGTTGCCTTCACTTTACTAGCCGACAAAATGGTCTCTGTCCTTTTCGGTGCACTTTCTACAGCCTTTGTCCACTGTTTTGAGTGCCGTTTTGACACTGGTGTATAATGATGGTTCCAGATTTCATCAACAGTTACCAAATGGCACAAAAGCCTTGGGATTGTGATTAAATATTGCCAGACATTATGTTAAAATGTTGTGCCGGAAGCCCTTTTGGTTGACTGTTTTTTTTTTTTGTTATGGTTTTAGGGCGCAAAACTGCTACGGTCATTAGCGCCCGGTCTGTTACTTAGGAAAAGTTAAAAACGTAACTGGAAACCAGCAGCAGTGGGAGCAAAACTCAAAAAAGTGGGGAAACCAAAAACAGAAGGAAAGCTTAAAGAACCACTATAGAGGGGGGGGGGGGGGGGGGGTTGTATTGGTTGACTGAGCAATCGCAGCACTCGTCTCGCACACAGCTTCTTCATAGCCGACTCTCCGTGCAGGATGATATGCGCTTGCTCATTTGAGATGCCTACAGTCTCAGCCATCTCACGAATTTCATTCAATGGTCTTGCATCATCTTATCATGGATTTTGTCAATGGTTCCTTTGTGGTGAATGCATCTAATTACAGACGGCCGGAGCGCACTTCGTCTACGGTGCTTGTTCAGCCACGTTTAAATTCATTAACCCGAAAGTAACGGTCTTCAGTGAGGGTGCAGAGTTTGATTGAACTTCATCCACTTCTGCTTTGATTTGTGCGGCAGTTCAACCCTTCAAATGAATATATTTAATAACAGCACGAAACTCGGTTTTTCTCCATTTTCAAACACAGTCGACACACTGATCGATTTAGATTTCAGACGGCCATCAACAGTGAACTGTCCGCTGTGCATTGCTGAAATTGTTCTGAAGATCCTTGGAGTAATCACGCTCACCAACCATGAAGGAGCAACAAAAATGTTCCATTCATTCACGGAAATTTACCATAGTTCTCAAACTCAACTCTGAAGAGGCTGCTTGCCAAACTGTTTTCCGATCAATTCTAGAATATTTTTCATTACCCTGGGACTCTTTCAAAGTAATATTAACGAAAAAGAGAACAGTATGACGCAATGCCACATAAATGAAACGGTTGAAGTAGAATTAACTTACTGTGCGTGCGTGCGCGCGAGCGGTGTGTGTGTGTGTGTGTGTGTGTGTGTGTGTGTGTGTGTGTGTGTGTGTGTGTGTCTCGAGATTCCAACAGTTTGGGAAATGTATCATCCATAGAATCCCGAAGATAGCAAGAGCAAATAAATGTGAGAACTATCAAACAATCGTTTTAACAGCTCATGCACCCAAGAATGGTGGAAAAAAGATGGACAGCTTGGTTTTAGCCTAGCTAAAGGTAAGAGACACACAGTCCTGACGGACTTGATAATAGAAGCATGACGTGGCATAAGTCTAAGACACATTTATAGGACTTGTCACCTACAAAAAGCGTTCGGAAGACGTTTGAAATTGTCAAAAAAGTGTGTATAAGTTACAATGAAAGACGGGTAACCTGTAAAACAAAACCGCTGCTCCCCCCCCCCCCCCCTCCGGCGCGCGCGTTTTACTGTCTGGATGTGAAGGTTAATAGAATTTTGATAAGATTTTCACTAACACACAGGCTGATTCAGGTAAGGCATCAAGATGTAGATACAAGGTAACGTTGTGAAGCCGAAATGAATCACTAGAGTTCAAAATGGCTCTGAGCACTATGGGACTCAACATCTGAGGTCATCAGACCCCTAGAACTTAGAACTTCTTAAACCTAACTAACCTAAGGACATCAATCACACACATCCAAGCCCGAGGCAGGATTCGAACCTGCGACCGTAGCAGTCGCGCGGTTCCGGACTGAAGTGCCTAGAAACGCAGGCCACCGCGGCCGGCTAATCGCTAGTGTGTGTGACACCAGACTGCTATGTTATTACAGTTCAGTTATCCACGGAAGTCCTGTGTGGGTTTTAACCATCGTATAGCAGAGAAACTTGGCAATATCGTAATACTGTACGTTAATGCGGTACCTATTTAGGCCGGAAAAATAGTTCCAATTTTGGCCACCGGGTAAAATCTGGCGCTGTACAGTATCTCGTTGTAGAGAGCATACATATGCTTTCTATATCGTTTATGTCTCCAGTGCTGATACTGAACAAATTGTGCGAGTGGCAGTTAATAATAAAATCAACTTTATGCCTTTCTCACTTCAATCCATTACATGTGGAAACATTTCCATACGTCTTCCTTGCATTCACAGCGCCAGTTTTGCGTCTTGTGGTCAAAAACTGGAACTAATTTTTTCCAGGGCATATTGGTTCCGCATTAATGCGTTAGAGTATTTATTGGGTTTCGCTGTCATACGATAATTAAGCCAACACTGGACCTCTGTGAGTAGCAGCAATTTATAATCACCAGGTATGTACGACAACCAAAAGGTCTAATTTTAAAAAGTAAGTAAAGAGTGCCATCTTCTTTCCTATCGTTCAATCTGTACATCGAAAAAGCAATGGCGAAAGCAAAGGAAAGGTTCACGATTGAGATAGAAATTCACAATGAAAGATATCAACGATAAGATTCACTGATAGCATTGCTATGTTCAGTGAAAGAATGGAAGAATTTCAGGGCCCGTTGAATAGAACGAACAGCACACAGTTTTGATTGCATGTGAACTGAACTAATGAGGGGCAATAGAAATGAGATCAGTGATAAACTTAACATCAGAATTGGAGACCACGAACTAGTTGAAGTGGAGGAATTCTGCTAGATTGGAAGCAAAATAACAAATGACGAACGAAGAAGGGAAGACATAAAAAAAAGACTAGTACAGTAAAAAGAGGGTATTCGTAGTTATAAGAAGTCTGCGATTATCAACTATTGAGCTTAATTTGGAGAAGAAATTTCGGAGAAAGAATGTTTGGAGCACAGCATTGTATGGTTGTGAATCGTGTGGACTATGGTAAAAGCCGAAAGAAAGAGAAACGAGGCGTTTGAGATGTGAGGTTACATACAGACTTTGAAACTTAGGTGTACTGACAAGGTAAGATATGAGGAGATTCTCCGCAGAATCGACGAGGAGAGGAATTTGTGGAAAATATTAACAAAGGCCAGGATGGTAGGCCATGTGTTAAGGGTTGGGTTGTTTGGGGGAAGAGACCAAACAGCGAGGTTATCAGTCTCATCGGATTAGGGAAGGGCGGGGAAGGAAGTCGGCCGTGCCCTTTCAGAGGAGTCTTCCCGGAATTTGCTGGAGCGATTTAGATAAATCACGGAAAACCTAAATGAGAATGGCCGGACGCGGGATTGAACCGTCGTCCTCCCGAATGCGAGTCCAGTGTGCTAACCACTGCGCCACCTCGCTCGGTATATGTTAAGACATAAGGGAAAATTTGCATGAGGAGGGATGAAGAGCTGCTGGAATATATCCAACAAATAATTGAGGATGTTAAGACATAAGGGAAAATTTGCATGAGGAGGGATGAAGAGCTGCTGGAATATATCCAACAAATAATTGAGGAAGTTAAGTGCAAAAGGGCTACACCTAGATGAGGAGACTGGCACATGATAGGGAATCGTGGCAGGTTGCATTAAAGACTGATGGCCAAGGAAAGCTGTCACCCAGCTCCACCGTCGCCTGCACGAAGGACAACATTTTAGTAGATACTGGTAAGGCCAATAGCCCTGGAAAGTTGTACCCACTGGCCAGACAACGTGATTTCTTTCGCTTGTGCCGGACAGTAATGTACATTTGAAGGTGGCGGCGTCGGTACCCACCTTCTTCTTGTCGCGCATTGAGCCGCGTCCGCGCACCATGATCTTGCAGCCCGTCTCTTGCTCGAGCTGCTTGGCCGTCATGCCGCGGGGACCCAGGATCCGGCCCACGAAGTTGAACTGCAACACACGAAAAACTGCTGTCAGCCAACTGTCGGCAGTGCACCCACGGTAATCGAGCTTTGCGCCACAGCCGAAGATTGGCAGAGATTCGTAGTTTTCTGGGCTGTAACTGTCGCCATCTGATGCACTGCTGGCCACTGAAATTGCATCGGGAGAGATATCAAACAACTAAATTTTACTAATTGTGTGTGTACAGTACAGAAGGAAGAATACATGATTAAATTTGCAGGTGATGTGGTGGTATCCACAGTGCAAAATTCAATAAACCTGACTGCCACCTCTGGAAACAAAGACTGCATGAAATAGAAGTGATCCTGGATAACGAACACAGGTACCTCACTCCAGACCCCTTCAGCTCTATGGTGCAGTTTATAAATCGTAGTACCTGGCGACTGGTAGCGTCCTAGTCTCTCGGGAACCAATCACGCCGGCCGGTGTGGCCGTGCGGTTCTAGGCGCATCAGTCTGGAACCGCCTGACCGCTACGGTCGCAGGTTCGATTCCTTCCTCGGGCATGGATGTTTTTGATGTCCTTAGATAAGTTAGGTTTAAGTACTTCTAAGTTCTAGGGGACTGATGACCACAGATGTTCAATTCCCATAGTGCTTAGAGCCATTTGAACCATTTTGAACCAATCACCAGATGCTCTCAGTGGGTGAGAGATAAGGCCAGAGTAATAGTCGAACACCGTCTGTGTCGAAACAGATTGTGACAGCATGAGCAAAATGCTCTGTTGTGTTATCTAGCTGAAAGATAACGACACAGAGAACTTTAAGATGAGCACAGTTACCGGCCCTTACACGTCAGAAATGGAATTGCTACTGTCCAAACTATGGGATGTGCGAACCAAAGTTGATCATTCTCAAAATGCTGTAGCACAGCAATCAATCGTCCTTTCCTTTCAAGCTCTATTAAAGCAAATCTAGATTTCGGCTTACCAATACACTATTTCACAGTTTCAGTACATGTCCTAGTACGTCAGTCGGACAACTTATTGCTGTGCTCCATATTTTGAAAGTCACACCATAGTCTTTCAGTGCATTCCATGTTCCTAATGGAAGGTAACTTGATAAAGTTGACCATGTTATGTACCCAATGACACACCATACCATAACCATCAGGTGCTGAGCCAGACAATGACGAATGCAATCTGGTAACATTCGTTCCCCTTGAAGCCTCCATACGTGGATACGTGGCCCTATTCCTGTGTCCACTATTAGCATTGAGGTGCACCATCCGTAGCTCGTCATATGGTGGTTAACATCGTTGCCTCTAGATTTCACGGTCCCAAATTCGTTTCCTACCGGATTCAGAGATTTTTTTCGCTGAGTAACTGGGCATTTGTTTGTCCCAATCATTTAATCTCATCTTCACCTTGCCGAAGTCGCGTCAAATAGGATGACATATCAGGCAGCCGAACAATCAGCCAATAATGTCATAAAATCATTTCACTTGATGCTGTTCTCTGCTACCACGTCAAGGAAACCCGCAAGCGTCGTCCCCATGTCGACAATCCTTGGTGTTCCATACGCTGCCCAAAAAATTGGTTCAAATGGCTCTGAGCACTATGGGACTTAACTTCTGAGGTCATCAGTCCCCTAGAACTTAGAACTACTTAAACCTAACTAACCTAAGGACATCACACACATCGATGCCAGAGGCAGGAATCGAACCTGCGACCGTAGCGGTCACGCGGTTCCGGACTATAGCGCCTAGAACCGCTCGGCCACCTCGGCCGGCAAATTCCGGATTCTACAGTCTTCTCCTAGGGACGCTAAGAGACCATTAACGCCTCAGAAATTAACTCGGACACCTTTAACCGCATCTAAGGCTCCCAAGTTTCGATCTTTATCTGAGAGCTTACCTAGGCAAAGAATAGATAGATCCCAGACTGAGATTTTCTCTCTGCAGCGGAGTGTACGCTGATATGAAATTTCCTGGCAGATTAAAACTGTGTGCCCGACCGAGACTCGAAATCGGGACCTTTGCCTTTCGGGGCCAAGTGCTCTACAATCTGAGCTACCGAAACAAGAATCACGCCCGGTCCTCACAGCTTTACTTCTGACAGCATCTCGTCTCCTACCTTCCAAACTTTACAGAAGCTCTCCTGCGCCAAGTCCCATAAGATTTCACACACATTTCATTTTCGTAATCTTGGGCGCGAAACTTAGCACTGAATCAGCCAACGTTGGGTATGGTGGATGAAAGTCAAATACGAGCAAGTTAAAGCGAAGCTATCAATAACAGCCCGACAAGAGCGCCCAACGGGCTTGCTATTATTACATCGCGTGGCAACAAATCTCCGTTTATATGACACAGCGGGGTATAACGCCCTGGTGCCGCCGTCCTGGACGTGGGTTCCAGCTAACTCGGCTCAATGATGACTTATGACGGGCGTCAAACTTCCTTTCTCCCCTTGGACACGGTACCCTCTCTTTCAGGAATGGAAGAACACATTATGTTGCACGTAAAGACGAAGTAGGTCTTCTAGCGAGGTTTATTGTCAATCTGTGGTCCTCTGTATTTCTCTTACAGATACTTTGGCAATAATTACTAATAGTAATACATCTCGATGCAGTGACCAGTTTCGGATCGGTATTCACTGGTATGAAATTACGCTCCTGGAAATGGAAAAAAGAACACATTGACACCGGTGTGTCAGACCCACCATACTTGCTCCGGACACTGCGAGAGGGCTGTACAAGCAATGATCACACGCACGGCACAGCGGACACACCAGGAACCGCGGTGGTGGCCGTCGAATGGCGCTAGCTGCGCAGCATTTGTGCACCGCCGCCGTCAGTGTCAGCCAGTTTGCCGTGGCATACGGAGCTCCATCGCAGTCTTTAACACTGGTAGCATGCCGCGACAGCGTGGACGTGAACCGTATGTGCAGTTGACGGACTTTGAGCGAGGGCGTATAGTGGGCATGCGGGAGGCCGGGTGGACGTACCGCCGAATTGCTCAACACGTGGGGCGTGAGGTCTCCACAGTACATCGATGTTGTCGCCAGTGGTCGGCGGAAGGTGCACGTGCCCGTCGACCTGGGACCGGACCGCAGCGACGCACGGATGCTCGCCAAGACCGTAGGATCCTACGCAGCGCCGTAGGGGACCGCACCGCCACTTCCCAGCAAATTAGGGACACTGTTGCTCCTGGGGTATCGGCGAGGACCATTCGCAACCGTCTCCATGAAGCTGGGCTACGGTCCCGCACACCGTTAGGCCGTCTTCCGCTCACGCCCCAGCATCGTGCATCCCGTCTCCAGTGGTGTCGCGACAGGCGTGAATGGAGGGACGAATGGAGACGTGTCGTCCTCAGCGATGAAAGTCGCTTCTGCCTTGGTGCCAATGATGGTCTTATGCGTGTTTGGCGCAGTGCAGGTGAGGGCCACAATCAGGACTGCATACGACCGAGGCACACAGGGCCAACACCCGGCATCATGGTGTGGGGAGCGATCTCCTACACTGGCCGTACACCTCTGGTGATCGTCGAGGGGACACTGAATAGTGCACGGTACATCCAAACCGTCGTCGAACCCATCGTTCTACCATTCCTAGACCGGCAAGGGAACTTGCTGTTCCAACAGGACAATGCACGTCCGCATGTATCCCGTACCACCCAACGTGCTCTAGAAGGTGTAAGTCAACTACCCTGGCCAGCAAGATCTCCGGATCTGTCCCCCATTGAGCACGTTTGGGACTGGATGAAGCGTCGTCTCACGCGGTCTGCACGTCCAGCACGAACGCTGGTCCAACTGAGGCGCCAGGTGGAAATGGCATGGCAAGCCGTTCCACAGGACTACATCCAGCATCTCTACGATCGTCTCCATGGGAGAATAGCAGCCTGCATTGCTGCGAAAGGTGGATATACACTGTACTAGTGCCGACATTGTGCATGCTCTGTTGCCTGTGTCTATGTGCCTGTGGTTCTGTCAGTGTGATCATATGATGTATCTTACCCCAGGAATGTGTCAATAAAGTTTCCCCTTCCTGGGACAATGAATTCACGGTGTTCTTATTTCAATTTCCAGGAGTGTACAATGAAATCTAGATCATTAGCTGACTACAGCCGTTGATAAATATCAACGGGGAAAGTTGAAAACGTGTGCCCCGACCGGAACTCAAACCCAGGATCTCCTGCTTACGTGGCAAATGCTCTATCCGACTGAGCCATCGAGGACACAGAGGATAGTGCGACTGCAGGGACTTATCTCTGGCATACTCCCCGTGAGGCCCACACTTCCAAATTACTGTCAACACACTATATTTGTAGTGTCCCTGCCCACTATACTCATTACTCGCGGCAGTCAACCTACCGATTCCCGTAGAAGTTTGAGCAATGTGAGTGCGCTTGCACTGAAGATCATTGGCCGGTAGCCCTACCTACATTGTTTTTGTGGTTGTGGTCTTCAGTCTAGAGACTGGTTTGATGCTACTCTATCCTGTGGAAGCTGCTTCATCTCCCAGTACCTACTGAAACCTACATCCTTCTGAATCTGTTTAGTGTATTCATCTATTGGTCTCCCTCTACGATGTTTACCCTCCACGCTGCCCTCCAATACTAAATTGGTGATCCCTTGATGCCTCAGAACATGTCCTATCAACCGATCCCTTTTTCTAGTCAAGTTGTGCCATAAATCTCTCTTCTCCCCAATTCTTCTCTTCTTGTCTAAACTATTTATTGTCCACGTTTCAAAAATGGTTCAAATGGCTCTGAGCTCTATGGGACTCAACATCTGACATCAGTCCCCCTAGAACTCAGAACTACTTAAAGCTAACTAACCGAAGGATAACACACACATCCATGCCCGAGGCAGGATTCGAACCTGCGACCGTAGCGTCCACATTTCACGTCGATACATGACTACACTCCATACAAATACTTTCAGAAACGACTTCCTGACACTTAAATCAAAACTCTATGTTAACAAATTTCTCTTTTTCAGAAACGCTTTCCTTGCCATTCCCAGTCTGCAGTTTATATCCTCTCTACTTCGTCAATCATCAGTTATTTTGCTCCCTAAATAGCGAAACTCATTTACTGCTTTAAGCGCCTCATTTCTTAATCTAATTCCCGCAGCATCACCCGATTTAATTCCACTACATTCCATTATATATGAAGCTGGTATCTGTTCTTTCGGACATGTCCGAATTAACAGATACCATTTTCATATATTAACTGATATTGTTCACTCGCTACGAGAAAATTTTTTTCCCTTTGTTGCTGTCGCTATAGGCTTCGAGTATTGAACTGAAAGATAACATGCGATAAATTTTTGTTGTTAGAAATCCATTAAAATCAATAGCAAATCACTGCGTTACAGAAACGAATTGAGACCATCCCTAAATCCTACGTATGACGCAGAGAATAAAACGCCTTATGCCTGAAAACATCCGGCAAATGAAGGCATGGAGAACAGGTAGCTTATACTAATCAGGTGTCGCCTACCGTTCACGCAACCCGCATTCCTGGAGAACACTGCGTGTACCAGCGCCCGGCGGCGTAGGCGCTCTCTCTTTGACAATTCAAGCATACGGCTGCAGTAACTGCGGCTGCGTTTGCGTTACATAAAAGTAGAGGCTAGGAAAGGCAGTTCCGCCGTGATGTAAACGGCAGCAGGTAATTTTCGTTACGCAGCAAGAGTAGCCAAACAACTTCGGTTTACTAATAATTTTTCACGTAGATTAAAATATAAACTAATAAAAATGCGGCCAACTGTTATATTGCTCTACCGAGGCGTTATTGAACGTCGCACCTGAATCTTGGCCGTTAGTGTTGGGCTTTAGAAAGCGTAGCTACCACGTCTTTTTCACGTACGTTTTTACGTTGGTACGTTTTTCTTGAATAATTCGAAAACAGCACCCTCCAGCGAAAACGTGTTGCAGTACAATTTCTCTACGACTAATAGTTTGCGCCAAGAGACCGCAAGAATATTGAAAATTTCCCGCGACGCGCATGTGCTGTCGCTTTGTAACCCAATATGGGGTACTTACCGAATCTGATACACCACAAGCGTCCTGTATGAAATTGTTCGTCTCATTTTCCTCTACACTACTGTGGTACGTTGCAAACAATGACAATGTTTGAAATACAGACAATAAATAACTGTGTACATTAAATGTGTTTTATCTTGGAAACCGTTCGGAACTGAGCAAATGTCCATATGAAGATTTTTGCTCAGAATCACTACGAAGCTTGTACCTTTACTTCTGACTCACCCTATATATTACTCTTTTCAGCATGTATTTCGTGGAAAGACCATGAAGGTAAGATGAAGCGAGATTCGTGTTCACACAGACCTACCAACAATCATTCCCACGCACGATTCACGACTGAAACATGAAGGAGGGCAAGTAGCACTGCAATGCAATGCAAAGTGCTCTCTGCCACACACCAGAAGGTGGTTTGCGGAGTACAGGTCAAGATAGGGTGGTACTGTTGAGGGGTAAATACACTGACAGCAGTTGATACGACAAGGGCGTCGGGTCGGCCACAGGCAGCGGTGTCTGCTCGATGCCCGGCACGTCACATCGAGTCACGTGACGGAAGCGACGCCAGCCCCCGGCATGCCGATGAGGGGGCACGCAGTTCGCACTTCCGCACCGAGGCCTTGCAGCATGCCGTCACACATCTACGCTGTACAGCCTGGGTTTCCCTCCAACTCTCTTTTTTCTTTTTGCACAGCAGTCACCTGCTACAAAGATCATCTGCTACGACGCCTGGGGTACACTGCCAAGCAATGCTTAGCAAAGAACGGATGTACCACCAGTCTGCTTCGACGTCATGATAATGGCAGACATAAACCTTTCGTCGAAATCAAATTTACGTGTAATTTGTCAGAACAAGAATTACAGTTATTGTGATGGCACAACATCCTTCACCTTCGCCAACTCACCTAGAACTCAGGTGCGCTTGAGAGTAGTCTGCCGTGGTGGATGCAAATAAGACAGGCGGGAGGAAGAATAGAAAGACGCTTTGAGCAGATGTCTTTATGCAAGAAAGACAAAAGTGACCGAGCTACGTTGAAAAATGACGATGTAATTTTTTCCGTTCTGTTTGGTGTTACTACATCGGATGTAAACATCATAGAACCCATTTCTACTGGTTACAAATTGTTATTCTTGTAGGCTGCCACATTCTCGACCGAACTATAGATGACGCCATGAACTGATTATTCCGCAGCAGTGTCGGAATTAGGCCGTTGTTGTGCCTGTAGGGGTGACGTGAGCAGTGGTATTAACAGCTCATACAAGGTACCGACTACGGAAGGTTTCTCTGCTCGTAAGTAAATACCTAAAGAGATCGGTAGAATAACTCTCTTTGTCAGTGGAAGATCTGGAGATTTCATGTTGTTGGATAACCAGAACTGCTCATCTCCATAAATGTACGCTTGACGACAAACCGACACGATCGCTGTTTACTGCACTTCTATTAATGCGCGCCGACTGCATCCTGCTTTTTCCTCATCTGGTTACGTGTGCAGTCTCACACGTCGCTCAGTTAATCGACTGATAGAAGTCGCCGAGGCGGATGCAGGAGCATTTAAATCTGGAAGCTAATTATTCTCTGCAAGAGAGCCTAATTATGCTTCTCGGGACAGGTAACACTTTTTTTTCTCTGCCAAATGTTGGATACCTATCGGAAGAGGCTGACGTGTGACGAGAAAATAAGCCGTTTGGCTCTCTTGGGGGCTATTTCTAAGCAGCAAGGACACTAACACGATGTAAGGTGTCGCTCCTTTAAAAGCTGAAGCAAAGTGCCACTTCCTCTTGTTCTGTCCACCTCTGCAGTTAACGTCTTCGAAGTTTTCCAGCATCCTTCAGTTGCGTGTCGAATGAACACTTTAAGCTGGTTTTAGGCTTTAAAAAGCCATCAATCATTAATTCCTTTTTTCGAAATATCGTATGTAAGAAATGAGTAGCTTAATGAAGAACCGCGGTGAATAAAATATAAATTTTGTTTCTGTTCACGGAAGGCTGGACTGGAAATAATAGAAAATTTTCTTGACAGAGAGTACCTACCATTCCGGCACATGTTAAGGTAAACACCCGCATCATTCACATATTAAGCAATAGAAGACACGTTGCCTACGTCACGCTCTGGAAATGTTGATCTGCTGCAGTGTCCCTAGCAGTTCTTTAAATTTCCGATGTACGTTTCAGCGAAATGGTGTAAGGTTTTCAGCACTTTAGCAGCGTCTCCTGCTACTTAAACGCGACTGCGACTATTCGCAACAGCTTCTTCATTACGAGGTCGATGTTCCCTTTTGTCCGACCCTAAAGTTTCAACTGCTTCAAAATAACGACTAATTTTTAACGACGATTTGTTACTGTGGGTGGGGCGGTAGGTTCATCAATTTACGCCAGTAACGAGCGAGCAAAGTAGTGGGTTGGTGGTTAGCGAGCCGTCCCTCAACAAAAGACTTGATCTGGCAAAAAGATTAATGCCTGTGGTCTGGGAACTAAAAAGGGGCTCTTCATATTGCTTATCTTACAAATAGTTGAGAATATCACAGAATCATCTGGTTGAGAGAATGTCAGAACCTGCCTGCATTTCAAAGGCACGGAAAGAATTTATAACTTAAAATACATCGCTCGTAAAGTACAGAATCATGTAGACGACATCAAGGAATGGGTCCTGCTTTGAAAAACCCTCTAGCCGTCTTGCTCACTAACAGAATAATGACGGCATAGAAATTACAAATGGAACAACGCTACCATGGAAAGGCAAAAACTATATCTACTCCTAGTCTAAAACTAAGCTCCTCCCCGACAGGCCATGAAGGCCCAAAGGTACCGACTGGCGCCGTGTCATCTTCACACCACAGGCGTCACTGGATGCGGATATGGAGGGGCATTTGGTCAGCACACCGCTCTCCCGGCCGTATGTTAGTTTACGAGACCGGAGCCGGTACTTCTCAATCACAAGGGCTGAGTGCACCCCGCTTGCCAACAGCGCTCGACAGACCGGATGGTCACCCATCCAAGAGCTAGCCCAGCCCGACAGCGCTTAACTTCGGTGATCTGACGGGAACCGGCGTTACCACCGCGGCAAGGCCGCCTAATACTAATCACTGATTCATAACTAGCATTCAATAAACATATTGAATACTTACGCAACAAAGGAAACTCGCTACGACATCAAATGCACCCAGTGATCAAAGAATATGTGTTAAATGCTACATCGAAAATCTTCGTATCATTTATTTTTCCAGTGATTGCTCATGGTTCCAAATTAGGCGGTAGACTATAAACATCAGCTAGATGCAAGTAATCGAGAACAAACTGACGTCTTGCTACTGATGCTACTTGTTATCTACCACACACACACAGACAGAACTCATCAATTACATAACCGACATCATTCAACAGTAATTCCAGAACTGCTACACCAACAGTTAATTTCCGCCCCATATTCTTATCCAAACAGAGGTAACTTCCCATCTGACCCAAGGTCGTCCATACAAGACACAAATTGTTCAGTCTCTTAGAGAAACAAGTACGTTTGTTGAGGACCGTTCTGTGAAGAAATACTGAATTTAATTAATGAAAACGAAGACATTGGAAACAATTTATGGATAAGTGACGATCCCCATTTTCATTTGTACACATACGTCAACAAGAAGAACTTTAGATTCTGGAATGAAGTGAATGTTAAACAGCATCAACAACCCCTCTATACCACAGAATGTGGGGTGTGTGCACATAAGGGATCAGAGACCCCTCCACGTTTTCGAAGTAATCTACGCAATGCTATGAGAGCAACCTGACAGATATAAGCAGACATCTTGGAAAAACATTTTACCGCACTCCCTCCTCGGTCCGAAGTAAGCGATGGCATTTTTTGCTCTCAACAAGACGGACCAGCCTCCCACGCTGTAAGAATAAGCATGAACGTTGTTTAGGCGTTATTTTCACATCACGTGATCTCTCGAAAAGAGGAATTCGCATGGCCTCCGTGTTCATCGGACAACAACGTGCGACTTCTTCAGAAGTTACCTGAAGAGTAAATTGTATCAGAGAAACAAGGGTAAAATGCAATATGTGCAAGAACCAACACGGAACAACAAAAAGTGAACGAAGTGCTCGGACTAAAAAGCGGTGTAACACAGGGATGTTTAATCTATGCATCAAAGAAGCAGTAACTGAAATAAACGAAAGTTTCAAGAGTGGGATTAAAATTTAAAGTGAAAGGATGTCAATGAGAATATTTGCTGATGACACTGGTATCCTCAACGAAAGTGATGATGAATTACATGATGTGTTGAATGAAATGAACTGTCTAAGGAGCACAGAATATGGATTGAGAATAAACTGAAGAAAGAAGAAGTAAAGGAAAGTAGCAGAAATGAGAATAGCGAGAAACTTATAAGAACTGATCACAAAGTATATGAAGTTAAGGAATTCTGCCACCTAGGCAGTAAAATAATCCATGGCGGACGGACCAAGGACGACAAAGAGCAGACTAACACTGGCAGAAAGGTCATTCCTGGCCAAGAGAAATCCACTATTACCAAAAATAGACCTTAACCGGAGGCAGCAATTTCTGAGAATGTACGTTTGCAGCACAGCACTGCATGGTAGTAAGACGTGGACCGTGGGAAAAACGGAACAGAAGAGAATCGATGCATTCTAGAGTTGGTGCTACCGAAGAATGCCGAAAATTAGGTGGACTGACAAGGCAAGGGATGAGATGGTTCTCCTCAGAATAGAGAGGAAAGGAATATATGGAAAATATTGACAAGGAAAAAGAAAAGGATGATAGGACACCTGTTAAAACATCAGGGAATAACTTTCATGGTAGCAGGAGGAGCTGTGGAGGGTAAAAACTGTAGACGAAGGCAGAGATTTGAACACACCCTGCAAATACCTGAGGACGTAGGTTTTGAGTGATACTCTGAGCTTTAAGATGAAACGGCTGGCACAGGATTGGAATTCGTGGCGGGCCGCATCGAACCAATCAAGGACTGATTACTACCAAAACCTCATTATCAACAGCTGAAGCACTAAAAGGGAGGATAATTTCATAGTTAGCCTGGAAGATTGTCTACGCCTGAACGGACATGATACTACAGTTTTTTTTTTTTAAAAAAATGACATGAAAATAATGGAAGATAATAAACAGTTAGGCTTTCCTAATTTTCTTACATGCTTTATTATGTACATTAAGGTGTCGAAGATAGGACAAATTCTTTTACAGCCTTTTCCAAATCACTTCTTACTCTGTAACCGTTTGGCCGAGCGGTTCTAGCCGCTTCAGTCCGGAATCGCGCTTCTGCTAAGGTCGCAGGTTCGAATCCTGCCTCGGGCTTGGATGTGTGTGGTGTCTTTAGGTTAGTAGGTTTAAGTAGTTCTAAGTGTAGGGGACTGATGACCTCAGATGTTGAGTCCCATAGTACTTAGAGCCATTTGAACAAATTCTTACTCTGTACCAACCTGTATTTTACAGATCTTGCAGATAAGTTACCCAAAAATTCTAACGATATACTGTAACTTAGAAGGTATGAAACATTGACAAATATGTTCATTTTTGATCTCCCTTTACCTCGATGTCCACAAGAAAGAAAAGTGAGTACGTCACAGCACGTGACATCGCAGGTCTTACGAGTGCCAACAGCACTTCGCAGTGGGTAATCTGTAACTATTTTAGACTAGTTTAGTCATTCTTAACTGCATGTTTAAATGCTTGCCAGCTCACGATATCACACGACAAAGTTAAGACCTTTAGTGGGTACGTTTTCACTGACACTGACTTCCCGTGGGTCCTGCACGGAGCCGAAGTGTTCGCTAATTATGGCGGAGATGATGATTGGTGTGACGTCACAACTTCGTTGGGAGGGCCGTATTCCTCGTCGGGCCGCGCTCTGCCTACTGACGACGTCTGAACATCGTGCAGCATCATAACCATTTTTAGGCCTTACAGATATTTCATCGTGCGCTTCGCTCCGCTCAAAGGGAGAAAGGTAGATTAGGGTTCAATGTCCCGTAGACATCTAAGTCATTAGAGACGGAGCACAACCATTCAGGCATTTGCCCAGAGCGGTTTAAGGAAATCTCGGAAACCACCTTTTGGAAGGCCGTCTCTGCGGTCAGTAGTCCGGTCGTGGCTGTGGGCACGGCTGGGCAGGCGCTAGCAGAGTTGCGAAAGTCGCGGTAGGCCGGGTGCGTGGAGGCAGCAGTCCTTTGTCCGCAGCGCGGCGCGGCGCCATCAGTATGCGGGACGCACGCCACGGCGTACCGCCCCCCGGCCATCGGACAGCGGCAGCTACAGGCGGGCCCGGCCACAGGGACAGCACAGCGCGCCGACACACACACACACACACACACACACACACACACACACACACACACACAGAGGCGCGGCCAAGTTTTTGCTGCCGCCGCGCAAACAATGCGGACGGACCACGGACTGCGCTCCCAGGAGCCGAGTGGCCGCGGAAACTCACCTCTGTCTGCACTGCAGTCCGGATCAAGTGACACTCCTTTTCGGTACTAACCTGCGACGGATTATATTCGAACTAATACCTGCCACGTTTGATACCTCAACACTGCACATGCCGAACAAGTCATCGAATCCACTCACGCACGTAAACAGATTCTGGGGCGTATTGTCCTGCAAATAAATTAAAAATACCTCCAAATCTCCCGGTTCCGACCCAGTCTTCGGAAGGGTTTTCCAGACTAAGGAAAACGCCTGAACTGGATAAACATTCCCCAAATATTGGTCAACTGAGTCTACCGATACCGGATGTTGGCGTCATCTCGCGACCTAATATAATGCTACGTGCGATGTCATACATACACGAACATGGTTCAAATGGCTCTGAGCACTATGGGACTTAACTTCTGTGGTCATTAGTCCCCTAGACCTTAGAACTACTTAAACCTAACTAGCCTAAGGACAACACACACATCCATGCCCGAGGAAGAATTCGAACCTGCGACCGTAGTGGTCGCGCGGTTCCAGTCTGTAGCGCCTAGAACCGCTCGGTCACTCCGGTCGGCTTGACGGTATCTGTTGCGTGTCTATTATTTCCTTGGAATGTATGGTGGCGAAACCTCAAGCATAGTCCGAGATATAGGTTAGCTTAGAGTGTGACAGTGGCAATGCGTAGGCGAAGCGGTATAGAATACTTCAGTTAATCTACGAAGCGTGGTTTTTAAGTAAGTACCGTTTTGAAATTTTAAAAAAGACGTGCTAAGAAATCTCAATAATTTTATTTTAACATGAAAGCCTGTACCTTAACCTAAGCCCTGACGCCATTACAAACTGATTCTTCCTTGTATACCTTGTGTACTGAGTGTTTAAGATGCCACCGATAATCTTGAGTCCCGCCGACTGTGAAGAACGGGCTATTGTAAGATTTCTTAGTGCTAAAGGCCCAAAAGCGATCGATATTCATCGTGAGATCTGTGCTGTTTACGGAGAAAACATTATGAGTGATGGAATGGTAAGAAAGTGGGCGAGAACATTTAAAGATGGCCGCACAAATGTGCATGATGAACAACGGAGTGGGCGTCCTTCGGTCGTTAATGAAAGTTTGGTGCAGCAAGTGGACAATAAGGTGAGAGATAACAGACGCTGCAGGACCATTTTCCTAATGTTCCTCGTAGTGTTTTGTATAGCATTATGACCGAACACTTGAATTACCATAAGTTGTGCCCACGTTGGGTACCGAAAATGTTGACGGATGTGCACAAAACCAAACTTTTAGACAGTGCATTGACTTTCCTTGAGCGGTACCACAACGACGGTGATGATTTCTTAAACCAAATTGTTACAGGTGATGAAACATGGATGTCCTACGTCACACCAGAATCAAAGCAACAGTCCATGGAATGGCGGCATTCAGATTCACCCAGAAAAGTGAAGTTTACGCGAACATTTTCTGCCCGGAAAATCATGGGCACAGTTTTTTGGGACAGAAAAGGAGTATTGCTTGTGGAATTTCTGCCTCGTAATGAGACAATCAATGCAGCAGCTTACTGTACGACATTGCACAATCTGCGCCGTTCAATTCAGAACTTCAGACGTGGCAAATTGGGCAAGGGAATAGTTTTGCTGCAAGACAATGCCCGTCCGCATGTGGCGAATCCGACCAGACATCTCACATCTTTTCCATGGGAAACTCTAGATCATCCTCCGTACAGCCCCGATCTTGCCGCCCAGTGACTACCGTCTGTTCCTGCACTTGAAGAAACACCTGAAATTATTGAGATATCTTAGCGCGTCTTTTTTTAATCTCAAAACGGTACTTACTTAAAAAACACGCCTCGTACAAATATTCCTGACTGCGAATAGCAGCGCCAGAAAGAGCTGGGCTCTACATTAGGTAGGATCTCGAAAAGTCTGCCCTATCCATCGGGACAGACAGTATAAAGTACAGGCAAAAATGAACTGTTTTGTTTGAAATGTAGATACGGGTGATGGTTGTAGTGGTCTTCACCTTAAGACTAACTGATGCAGCTCTCCACAGATTAGTGGGTCCATGTAAGTATCCTCATCTGTGCAATCACGCCTTGGTATCTCCCCCCCCCCCCCTCCACCCTTCTTTCCAACTTTCCTCCATTACAAAATTTCAAAATTTATGATCTCTTTATACCTCAGGATGTGTACTATCAACCGATCCAACCTTTTAGTCGAGCAGTGATATCAATTTCTTTTCTCTCCTAATTGACTCAGTCTCTTCTCATTAATTATCCCATCTACTCACTTAACTTCCAGCATTCTCTTGCAGCGCCACATTCCGAAAATTTCACCTCTCTTCTTGGCTGAACTGTTTCACTTACTACTTCTGCACATCGCTGCACTCAATCAAAGAAACACCTTCAGTAAAGGACGTTTATATTGGTACTTAGCAACAATTCCACTCTCATTCTCGCTCTCTGGGCATCACCTATCCACAGAAGGTTCTGACCAGCACTGAATACTCTTCTTTGTTTTTAGGTTTTCTAATCAAGATGACAATGTCTTCCAAGACGAACCATAGCTGGAAAAGTCTTTTCCTTCAAAGCCGGCGCGAAACGTTCCTTTCCCTTCCAAAATCTCTTCCTACCTTATGCGTGGCATTAAGGCGTCGCCAAATCAACGTTACCTGCCGCAGTACACCACTAGTTTTTTAATGGAATATTTCCGGCGAACCCAGATAAATGTTAGTTTCTGTGACACTTTTAACACTGTCTGAATAACGATCAACTTGCTACAGAAGATTGCTGAAGGTTACGTGGGTAGACTGAGTAACTAACGATGAGGTATTGAATCGAATTTCCATTTAGTGAGAAGTATGTAAGTACAGTGATGTTAGCTCCATGGGTGATAGGAACAACAGGAATCAGACAGTGAGTGGAGGTAATTCGGGTTACCGCAGCTTTGCACGGGTATACTCTAGTTCGACATGGAAGACAGAATTTTGGATTAAAGCTGTGCAAATAGATGGAATCGGCTGGAGAGCAATGTACGAATCAAAAGCATAACATCTCAGGTTGTTGTACATTTCAAGTAATCAGGCTTAACGTTTTTTTTCCTCTATCCTCAAGACTAGAAGGAGTGTGTTCGGACGATTACCATTTCAAACGGAACTGACTTAGAGACGGATATAACTACGATCCATGGGTGGACATTTTAAGGTCTCTCACACACACACACACACACACACACACACACACACACACACAGAGAGAGAGAGAGAGAGAGAGAGAGAGAGAGAGAGAGAGAGAGAGAGAGAGAGAGAGAGAGACTTGCATCTCTCTGAAAAAGAGAGAAGGACGTCTTTCTCGTTTTCCTACTCTCGGAGGACTGCTTCATGAATGCGCGACGCTGCGTTAGCCGTTTCTCGTATTACTTATTTATCAACTGGAAGAAACAGTAAACTCGTGCTCTTCATTCTGTTCAGTTTGCAGTTAACCTGTGCTGAACAGTTATCACTAGAGTTTCCACAAACTGGCTTTTTTTTGTTTCTCTTTGGGGGCAGCATTTGTGTTTTAAAGTTTCTGTACTTTATGTCTTTCGCAAGCAAAGTTGTGAATTCCAACACGGAAGGAATATTTATGGAAGAAAAAAAATACCGATAAAGTATGTTTCCGTATTAAGACGGGTTGGAAAGCTTCGGATACTACGTCAGATGTTAGTTTTAGAATGTGGAATCATGGACAGCATACTGCTTGCTTTTACGGCGAGCTATATGCGGGGCAGCACTTCGATGAGCTTACGACGTCAAGCGAACTAAACATCCGGCGATAAAGTGACAAGATTTATTTCCATCATCAAATTAGGGAAATCGCATTTTTAGCGCTGACGAAACAAACGCTTCGACATCCCAAGGTCTGTAGCATCATGAACATCAACACAATTCTGATGTCCGCCCACTATGTTACGAAATTTGCAGAAAAATGCCGAACTAGCTCCACGCTGTGTCATCTACAAGTTTCATCCAGACCATGTTTTCCGATGCAGCAGTTTGAAAGCACATCACGATTTTGCTAACTGTATTACCGAGGTGTAACATCCTATCGGCAGCTTTTCGGGATTCTCCACTGATCGTTGATTGTAACAAATTAACGACTATCCTTCCGGCCACAAAAATATTTTTCAAACAGTTGCAGCTTTAATATGAAGCTAGTCTAGCTCAGATACTACTATTATTTAAGACTGTTTTTCTACCGTGTGTGTCCCGCACGCAAAGTAGAAAAGCTATTCCGAACAAATACTTTAATACAAAGTTAGGAAATGGTCGACCTAAGAAAGACTCCGTGAATAGATGGCCATATCCATGCCTTACCGTAAAATGCTTCAAATGGTCGAAACATAGAACAAATGGATTGTTAACTTTAGTGCGGTAAGAAATCCCCTCGCAATACAGAGCATTATTTTATCCACTTTGATTAGAGAAGCTGTTTTCGTAAATTGTACTGTAGGAAATGCTGCAACCGGCGACAAGCTTTTTTGAAATGATTTTGTTGTACCGTTAAGAGTTTCGGGCCAGAGCTCTTCGTCAGACGGTAACAACGACTTCTTTTGCAAGTTTTACGTTTCCGTCTTCTTGAAGATCTCTCCTTTACATATTATAAGACAGGGGCCTGATTTTCTTCTACGTTCCATGCTGATCAATGAACTGAACTAAATACAAGATGGCCGATACATTTGTTTACACCAGTATGTCAAATCAGCAGCGGATGTAATCAAATGTACCCGTCGTTTTGTATTTAGTTCAGTTCATTGATCAGCATGAATCGTAAAAAGGAGAGGTTTCCATGAAGACAGAAACGTAAAACTTGCAACTAAATCTGTGCTACCGTCTAATGATAGACTCAGGCTCGAAACTAGTAACGGTACAGTAAAATCATTTCAAAAACGTTCAAACGTCTGTGAAATCTTATGTGACTTAACTGCTAAGGTCATCAGTCCCTAAGCTCACACACTACTTAACCTAAATTATCCCAAGGACAAACACACACACACACACACACACACACACACACACACACACACACACACACACACACACGATGCCCGAGGGAGGACTCTAACCTCCGCAGGACGAGCCGCAGAGTCCATGACTGCAGCGCCCCACACCGCTCGGCTAATCCCGCGCGGCGAAATCATTTGAATAAAACTTATGGCGCCTACCTTATTTCCTACAGTGTAGTTTAAGTAACAGAGCTACCTGTTATAAACGGTGAGAAAGTACCAAAGCTGTGTCACGAGCTATCTGTGATGCTGGAAGTACAGTACGGTTTACTCTTCCTCATTTTATAATTGGCTTCCACAGTTGCGCAATTAGCGTTTTAGTAATAGATTGTAAATCACATATACGTAATACCTTTCTTAGCGAAATTTCTGTTTCTTTTACTTCTGGCTTTAGCTCAATGATCAGAAGAAATTTCTTGTAATTACGAGTTTTGCTTACCTAACTGCCACATGAATGATGCTCCACACACTCGAAGCGATTAAAAATGTTTTAGTGCGCTCTCTCTCTCTAACACTCCCCCCCCCCCCCCCTCCACGCTCCCGCTTCGACCACACGTGGAGTTAAACGAAAACTATGTGAAGTGTTGTGGTGATGGAAAAACTGCCAGTGTCTTCGACGTAGTGGTCGTGAAGACAAAAGCACTTCCATGCTATGCTGTTAGAGAGATACGTTTCCCAGAAAATACCCCTGCCTCGAGTCGCCCATATTAGGAGAGTGGGAAGAAGTCGTCAGTTAGCCAGGCGGAGTCGTCCAACACGCACCATCAGCAAAGGGTATTGTCAGCGTATTTGGTCTGCACAGGCCACGATACACAATAGTGGCGGGTTGCAAAGCACGACACTGAGCAGTTACACAATACCGCAGCGTACGTACACCCCAGAACGGAGTAGTTGTTACTACTACTACTACTACTACTACTACTACTACTACTACTACTACTTCTTCTTCTTCTTCATCATCATCATCAATCAATTTGGAACTTTCAGCCGGCCGTGGTGGCCGTGCGGTTCTAGGAGCTTCAATCCGGAACCGCGAGACTGCTACGGTCGCAGGTTCGAATCCTGCCTCGGGCATGGATATGTGTGATGTCCTTAGTTTCGTTAGGTTTAAGTAGTTCTAAGTTCTAGGGGACTGATCTACATGTACATTTATACTCCGCAAGCCACCCAACGGTGTGTGGCGGAGGGCACTTTACGTGCCACTGTCATTACCTCCCTTTCCTGTTCCATGCGCGCTCTAATCTCTCTAGTTTTACATTCGTGATCTCCTCGGGAGGTGTAAGTAGGGGGAAGCAATATATTCGATACCTCATCCAGAAACGCACCCTCTCGAAACCTGGCGAGCAAGCTACACCGCGATGCAGAGCGCCTCTCTTGCAGAGTCTGCCACCTGAGTTTGCTAAACATCTCCGTAACGCTATCACGGTTACCAAATAACCCTGTGAAGAAACGCACCGCTCTTCTTTGAATCTTCTCTATCTCCTCCGTCAACCGGATCTGGTACGGATCCCACACTGATGAGCAATACTCATGTATAGATCGAACGAGTGTTTTGTAAGCCACCTGCTTTGTTGATGGACCACATTTTCTAAGGACTCTCCCAATGAATCTCGACCTGGTACCCGCCTTTCCAATAATTAATTTTATATGATCATTCCACTTCAAATCGTTCCGCACGCATACTCCCAGATATTTTACAGAAGTAACTGCTACCAGTGTTTGTTCCGCTATCATATAATCATACAATAAAGGATCCTTCTTTCTACATATTCGCAATACATTACATTTGTCTATGTTAAGGGTCAGTTGCCACTCCCTGCACCAAGTGCCTATCCGCTGCAGATCTTCCTGCATTTCGCTACAATTTTCTAATGCTGCAACTTCTCTGTATACTACATCATCCGCGAAAAGCTGCATGGAACTTCCGACACTATCTACTAGGTCATTATATATATATATATATATATATATATATATATATATATATATATATATATATATATATATATATATATATTGTGAAAACAATGGTCCCGTAACACTCCCCTGTGGCACGCCAGAGGTTACTTTAACGTCTGTAGGCGTCTCTCCATTGATATCAACATGCTGTGTTCTGTTTGCTAAAAACTCTTCAATCCAGTCACACAGCTGGTCTGATATTCCGTAGGCTCTTACTTTATCAGGCAACAGTGCGGAACTGTATCGAACGCCTTCCGGAAGTCTAGGAAAATAGCATCTACCTGGGAGCCGGTATCTAATGATTTATTTGTTCATGAGACCCAGAAAATGAGTTGGGTCTCACACGATCGCTGTTTCCGGAATCCATGTTGATTCCTACAGAGTAGATTCTGGGTTTCCAAAAACGACATGATACTCGAGCAAACAACATGTTCTAAAATTCTACAACAGATCGACGTCAGAGATATAGGTCTATAGTTTTGCGCATCTGCTCGACGACCCTTCTTGAAGACTGGGACTACCTGTGCTCTTTTCCAATCATTTTGGAACCTTCCGTTCCTCTAGAGACTTGCGGTACACGGCTGTTAGAAGGGGGGCAAGTTCTTTCGCGTACGCTGTGTAAAATCGAATTGGTATCCCGTCAGGTCCAGTCGACTTTCCTCTGTTGAGTGATTCCAGTTACTTTTCTATTCCTTGGACACTTATTTCGATGTCAGCCATTTTTTCGTTTGTGCGAGGATTTAGAGAAGGAACTGCAGTGCGGTCTTCCTCTGTGAAACAGCTTTGGAAAAAGGTGTTTAGTATTTCAGCTTTACGCGTGTCATCCTCTGTTTCAATGCCATCATCATCCCAGAGTGTCTGGATACGCTGTTTCGAGTCAATTACTGATTTAACGTAAGACCAGAACTTCCTAGGATTTTCTGTGAAGTCGGTACATAGAATTTTACTTTCGCAGTAGTTTCCTAACTTTGTTTTCCCGCAGTGGGTTTTTCCCGCCCCTCACAGTTTTACTCGGCACGTGCCTGTCTGAAACGCATTTTACGATTGCCTTAAACTTTTTCCATAAACACTCAACATTGTCAGTGTCTGAACAGAAATTTTCGTTTTGATCTGTTAGGTAGTCTGAAATCTGCCTTCTATTACTCTTGCTAAACAGATAAACCTTCCTCCCTTTTTTTATATTCCTATTAACTTCCATATTTAGGGACGCTGCAACGGCCTTATGATCACTGATTCCCTGTTCTGCACTTACAAAGTCGAAAAGTTCGGGTCTGTTTGTTATCAGTAGGTCCAAGATGTTATCTCCATGAGCCGGTTCTCTGTTTAATTGCTCGAGGTAATTTTCGGATAGTGCACTCAATATAACGTCACTCAATGCTCTGTCCCTACCACCCGTCCTAAACATCTGAGTGTCCCAGTCTATATCTGGTAAATTGAAATCTCCGCCTAAGACTATAACATGCTGAGAAAATTTATGTGAAATGTATTCCAAATTTTCTCTCAGATGTTCTGCCACTAATGCTGCTGAGTCGAGAGGTCGGTAAAAGGAGCCTATTATTAACCTAGCTCGGTTGTTGTGTGTAGCCTCCACCCATAGTAATTCACAGGAACTATCCACTTCTATTTCACTACAGGATAAACTACTACCAACAGCTACGAACACTCCACCACCGGTTGCATGCAATCTATCCTTTCCAAACACCAGCTGTGCCTTTGTAAAAATTTCGGTAGAATTTATCTCTGGCTTCAGCCAGCTTTCTGTACCAATAACGATTTCAGCTTCGGTGCTCTCTGTCAGCGCTTGAAGTTCCGGTACTTTACCAACGCAGCTTCGACAGTTTACAATTACAATACCAATTGCTGTTGGGTCCCCACTTGTCCTGACTTTGCCCTTCACCCGTTGAGGCTGTTGCCCTTTCTGCTCTTGCCCAAAGCTATATAACCTAAAAAACCGCCCAGCCCACGCCACACAACCCCTGCTACCCGTGTAGCCGCTTGTTGCGTGTAGTGATGACCTCAGATGTTAAGTCCCATAGTGCTCAGAGCCATTTAAACCATTTTTGTTTCCACAAGCTGCGACATGGTCGCGAATTGAACAGTGATCCTAAAATAGAATTAATTTCCCTTACTTCATGTCTATGGTCACAAATTTTTTATGTCATCAGACTACCGGTTTCGGTCTATAATGACCATCTTCAGATCTCTTATAGGAAAACATTTTCGTAAAACAGATCTGAAGATGGTCATTATAGACTGGTTTCGGTCTGATGACATAAAAAATTAGTAACCCTAGAAGTGAAGTAAATTTCTTCGGAACTTCTCGCTCCATTGGTCACAGGGTGCCAATCACTTAAAAAGTGGTCCGCACAGCATGGATGCAAATGTTTCGATCGAAACTAATGAATCGCTGTCTGAAAATGCAATGTGCAGGTCACAGGCGGCTCCCCTTATTTTATTTAGAACAAGGAAGTAACGTAGTGTAACTGCAAATAGGTTGAACTTATTATCGGCCACCTCAGAGCAAAGACAACCCTTCTTGACAATCACTCTGTGTCTTACAATCGGCATGCGTGATGCGTGAACAAGGAAAAAATGGTTTTCATAAGAAAGATTTCGTAAAATACTGACTAGGACACGCTCTAAAGCTGTTTTTACACGACGAGAAAACGAGTCGACACGTCACTCAGCTGCCTACTATACTGTCCATTGCTGAGCAGAATGCGTGCGATGGAATGCAGCAGTGAGGTGGGTATACACTGTGACGTGCTCCAGATCAGAATAGTAGGCACCTTTCCGAAAACACGTTCGTGAATACAATTACGTCAACACTGTAACCGCGACTGACTTGACTACGGTTCGAGTGGCGTAAAGATATAAAATCGTCTCATCTCTTCACCGTGCTGATACTTCCGGAATGTTGTTGTTGTTGTGGTCTTCAGTCCTGAGACTGGTTTGATGCAACTCTCCATGCTACTCTATCCTGTGCAAGCTGCTTCGTCTCCCAGTACTTACTGCAACCTACATCATTCTGAATCTGCTTAGTGTATTCATCACTTAGTCTCCCTCTACGATTTTTACCCTCCACGCCGCCCTCCAATACTAAATTGGTGATCCCTTAATGTCCTACCAACCGATCCCTTCTCACCAAGTTGTGCCACAAACTCCTCTTCTCTCCAATTCTGTTCAATACCTCATTAGTTATGTGATCAACCCATCTAATCTTATTCATTCTTCTGTAGCACCACATTTTGAAAGCATCTATTCACTTCTTGTCTAAACTATTTATCGTCCATGTTTCACTTCCATACATTGCTACACTCCACACAAATACTTTCAGAAACGATTTCCTGACATTTAAGTCTATACTCGATGTTAACAAATTTCTCTTCTTCAGAAACACTTTCCTTGCCATTGCCAGTCTACGTTTTATATCTCCTCTACTTCGACCATCATCAGTTATTTTGCTCCCCAAATAGCAAAACTCCTCTACTACTTTAAGTGTCTCATTTCCTAATCTAATTCCCTCATTTCCGGCGGTGTCAGGGATTTTCTCTGCCTCGTGATGGCTGGGTGTTGTGTTATGTCCTTATGTTAGTTAGGTTTAAGTAGTTTTAAGTTCTAGGGGACTGATGACCATAGATGTTAAGTCCCATGTGTTCAGAGCCATTTGAACCATTTTTTTCTAATTCCCTCAGCATCACGCGAGTTAACTCGACTACATTCCATTATCCTCATTTTGGTTTTGTTGATGTTCATCTTATATCCTCCTTTCAAGACACTGTCCATTCCGTTCAACTGCTCTTTCAAGTCCTTTGCTGTCTCTGACTGAATTACAATGTCATCGGCGAACCTCAAAGTTTTTATTTCTTCGCCATGGATTTTAATGCGTACTCCGAACTTTTCTTCTGTTTCCTTTACTGCTAGCTCAATATAAAAAGCGGGTTGGAGGAAGTCTAGACCATCCACGAAGAGCACGGATACCGGAGCAGAGAGATGATCGAAACAACTACGTTTTTTATCCCTTTTTTCCATCGATACCTGTAGGCCGTCCAATTACTGGAGAGTGGAGTCTCGGCGCCAGTAGATGTTTCGATGCATTTGCAACCGGCAGGCGAACAAAGCGCGAGCCAGCCCGGGTCGGTATTGTGCCATCGCGTCGCAGCCCAGCGGCGGACAATGGCCGCCATTAAAAGCCGTGTGGCAGTGGGCAGTGGCTGCTGCTCCTCTCCATAGCGCGCTTGCAACAGCCAATTAGTCGCAGTGCCTACGTGCTTGCATCCTCTGGCAGTGCCGTAAACAGTTGCATAATTCTAGGTTCAAATGGTTCTGAGCTCTATGGGACTTAACTTCTAAGGTCATCAGTCCCCTTAGAACTACTGAAACCTAACTAACCTAAGGATGTCACACACATCCATGCCCGAGGTAGGATTCGAACCTGCGACCGTAGCGGTCACGCGGTTCCAGACTGTAGCGCCTAGAGCCGCTCGGCCACCCCGGCCGGCGCATAATTCTAGGTCCTCCTCATTTGCACAGCAGCATAATGCTACAATGACGATAGCTGGTGCGGAAAGCTCGTACCCTTTTTAACACACGCTGGTTACAAGTTTTTTCATATAGTTTGGCAGCTAAGCATTTTCTTTTTTAACTCTTTCAGCAGATTATTTGCAACATTATTACAACGCACGTCACGTCTAGCTTGTAGCTCCGAGAACGTATCTCAAAGCAGAATTGCGACCTATCAGCAGCTTGAAGGACTGACTACTTTCGTGGCACGAATTTAGGCGCTGGTGTTAAGCGTGTGAAGCTACAGTTTTTTTTACTTCAAAAGCCACTGCATGGCATGTTCCAGCCACGAACAGTGCGCAGTGAGAATGGGCGTATGGCATTGGTGGCCGGGAGGCCCCTTGCGAGGCGGTTCGGCCGCCGCTCCACAAGTTCTTTAACGCGACTTGCGAGTGAATGAGGATGAAACGATGATGAAAGACACACAACACCCAGTCATCTCGAGGCAGATAAAATCCCTGGCCGAGCCGGGAATCGAACACGGGACCCCGTGCGCGGGAAGCGAGAACGCTACCGCAAGACCACGACACGGAAATCTTAACCGTTTGCCAGTCTGTGATGCACAATGCCTGCCTGGCTTGTACAATCTGCCAATGAAGCTGGATGTGCAAATCTGTGAAGCTCTGGCCCTGACTTAGCGACGCCGTGGTGGAACATGCAGCCCTGTTTGAATCTTCGAAACCTCCTTTATTAATTTTACTTCGTAAGGGCCGCAAAATTAAGCAATACTCGGTAATCAGAGAACGAGGGTTAGGTAAGATACCTTCTTTCTAGATGAATTCAGTTCCTTAAAATTCTGCCACTAATCTCAGGCCGGCATATCTTCTCCCTGAACTTAGTTTAATGAAATACTTCCACTTTATATCTCTAAACGTTTTACAATTTTGACTGTTTCTAGCAATAGTATACAGATTCTGCAGAGTTATAGTGTGCAAAAACAGTGCAAGCTAATGTTTGTCAGTATACGTTCATACCTTGATCAAAATGGCAATGTTCGACAGTGAGGCACGGAAAGGAGTGTAATCCGTCATCTCTGGTAAGCGCGTAAAATGAGACTAGTTGCGTGGTTCCATTCTAGGGGCATCCTCGTGTCACTTGCCTTACTGGATTCGTTTAGCGGGATCGTAGTGGATAGGAATTATCTGCGCACTTTCACAAGAGAATTAAAGCAGAAACGGGTCACTACGTTTACTACTAGCAAGCGTTACTTGAAACTGAATGTGTTAACTGACACTTCAGATACAGCACAGCGATATGACAACGGTGAACAAAAAGAAAAAGAGCTCTCTTAGCTTAGTCGCTGTTGTATGGTAACTCTCCTGTAACCAGCTAGCTGCCAATCACTTTCGTTATTCCATCCGGGTATAGTGCGCCAAAGGGTTCCATTTGTAAGACGAAGACTAGCTACGTGCGTAAACACTATCTTGCTACCACTGTGGGCAAAACTTTAGCGTTCCTTTTCGACATTATTAAGTGTCTCATATGTGAATTAAGGCTTCCTACACTTCGAGTCCCTTTCTTCCATATTTCCTATAATTTGGAGTATGTGTTTTCACGAAAGGCCGTTGACACTTAACCGCAAGGGTCTATGAATGTTAAGGTTCAAGGCTCGAAATCTACCGATGGTCTTCGGTTTCAACATAATAGTTGAGACTCTTTTAAAGCTGGTCGTGTAAGCTTGTTTTCAGATCAGCAAAAGATGAGGACATATGGCCTACAATAGGACTACGATTGCAGTAACTTTCGGGCTCAGATGTGTTTTATTTTCTTTAGAGCTCTACATCCCCGAGTAGCACGAACCAATTTGCATTGTCATACGACGAACGAACGAACGATCGTCTACACAATAGCTCCAGGAGCGCAAGTTGACCGATCGGTAAGTGGTGCTGAAGGCTCAGTTAACGCTCTACACGAACGACTTTCCGTCAAAGCGTCGCGTGTCTGGTGTAGATCAGGCGGCAAGCACGTCGCGAATGGGTCAGAGAAGTCAATTGACCGCACTCCGTATGTTGCAAATCGCGCAGAAACAGGAGATTGTGGCGTCCTTTGTAACAACGACAGTTAAGTTATTTTCACTCATTCGAGTCACAGTGATATAGTTTGTGCTTGGTTGTATTCTTAATCTGCATATCATACGTCGCAAAGGTTGCATTTAGGCTTGACACTTTTCCTGCTAGTGTTCTCCCATAAGATACATCAAATACCTGAAAGCAAAGAGGTATTTAGGTGTTACAATACATGGGAAAATGGATGGAAAACGCTCTGCATAAATAAGAACGTAAGTATGTAAAGGATTTCTCAATGAAAATTCTTTCAACAAATGAAAAGCAGATCTACTGAACAAAACAGGTAATTTTCGATGTTATATCACGCTTGTAAAGGAAAACAAGATACAAGGAACAAAGCAAAAAGGAGCTATATACTTTCTTATCGGTCCCTAGACTTACACATTACTTGAACTAACTTGTGCTAAAAACAACACAAACACACCCATGCCCGAGGGAGGACTCGAACCTCCAGCGGAAGGGGCCGCGCAATCCGTGCATGGCGCCTCAAACCGTGCGGCCGCTACGAGCTGCCCGCTGTACCTTGATCACTCATATACCGAAAGTTTTACAGCTCTCTGCTGTTGGCCCTCAGTTGGATGTTTAGCACATACTGTTTGGTGGTAAAGTTTATCAATATACGCTAAACGGCGCGCAGTGAAGTTCCGATTTTCTTGCGCAACAGCTGGCGAACCTGTTGCGATTTATAACTGTACACGAAAAAGTGTGCTAACACCAGTTCGTGTAAAATCCACCGATATCATTTAACTGCAAAGCGATCGGTGTTTTTGACTACGTTATGCACGATACTCGATTAATTCTTAAAACAGACAGACATGTTCACATGTATATATCTGCCACTATATTACTATTTCTGAGGTCATGTGCATGATTTCTCTGTTTTGGGATTTCTTTGATCACAATCACTGTTGCTCCAGGATCACAAACACACAATTTATTAAATCGTGTTCATGCCAATGGTAGTACGGAACTAAGCAAAACACACATTAATAGTAGTATATAGACGAAGGATCATCTCCGGAATCAAGAAATGGAGTTTGTTTGACTACAAGTACTAGATATTGTCTCGATACATGAAGAATAGATAACCTTGATTCTAACTTAAATGTATGTTTTGAAAAGAGGATTTAGGTCTAAGATGCAAATGGCTCTAAGCACTATGAGACTTAACATCTAAGATCATCAGTCCCCTAGACTTACAAGTAATTAAACCTAACTAACCTAATGACAGCGCACACATCCATGCCCGAGGCAGGATTCGAACCTGCGACCATAGCAGCAGCGAGGTTCCGGACTGAAGCGCCTAGAACCGCTCGGCCACACGGCCGGCCAAGATGCAAGAAACTGAAGGTTATACGTTCAGCTAAATTTGGAGCTACGCGTGTTGTGAGTACCATTTACTATATTCACAATTTCGATGGTGGTTCACACCGATTTATATACCGTACTCGCTTTTCTTCCTTTCACGAGGCTTAATAACGAACTTAAGAAAACTTTAGATCAATGTATTTATTTCTGGGTGGTCAAAGTTTCATTGTGTTTTTGAAATATTGATCACAAATGGAATGTTGATTGGCAATGGTGGTGGTGGTGGTTGTTAGTATTTAACGTCCCGTCGACAACGAGGTCATTAGAGACGGAGCGCAAGCTCGGGTTAGGGAAGGATTGGGAAGGAAATCGGCCGTGCCCTTTCAAAGGAACCATCCCGGCATTTGCCTGAAACGATTTAGAGAAATCACGGAAAACCTACTAAATCAGGATGGCCGGAGACGGGATTGAACTGGCAATTGTGGTTGTGTATAGCCCCGTCAGTATATCCCCAAATCCATTCTAACTTTGACCACGTACATTGTTCTCCTTTATTTCCTCTGACTTTTAGAAAATTTATTGTATTTATTAGTGGGTAATCCTTTCGTAAAAGCTCGTACGTTCATTAGCATAAATATCACAGACGTTAAAAAAAAAACATCATGATAATCACCTGGATCCGAAGTCGGTCGAAGTGTACCCGGTTTACGGTAGGGATTTCCTCGAGCAAAAATGCTGATGTCATCGATGTTTTGACAACTTTTTCCTCCTATTTGACTTATCAGCTGTGTGGAAAATTTACTATGCATCTGTAACGACCTTTCGCTGTGATTCTGCTTTAGTGATTAACGTACTGTTGTCGCTTTGAGTCAGAAAGTTTTTTTTTTTTAATTTTAGTTACAAGTACAGTGCGATGATGACTGGAAAACCACGGAAAATCAGCATGACAATTAAGTCAGCTTCCCTTGATGCGTATACAGAGATAGGTACACCTACTCAAGAGCACCCAACGTCAACAATGACGCCTAGTATATTCCGAAGCGGATAGGTCATCGTAACCTCACTTTCGTCGTTTGGGCACAGTGGACACAACAGAAACGACTTCACAGCAGACGAGACTCGGTGCTGGGGCGCTACACTGACTTGTCGCAAGCAGTCGGCTGAGACCAAAAAGTGTCTCGTGTAGAAGTGGCTAGGCCTCGCTCCGCGCGACCGTGCAGCTTGGAGCGGCCTGTGGGGGGGGGGGGGGGGGGGGGGGGGGCGGCTTGGACGAGTAGTGGGGCCAGCGAGCGGCGTCGAACGGCGCCAAGTGGGGACGCGCGCACATCCATCAGGGCGCATTATCCCATCAGCGCACACGCGCCGGCCAGCCGCATTAACACGTGCCACCTTGCTACGCGCGCCCGCGGCTACCTGCAGTCGCCCAAACCCGAGCTAAAACCTTTCGACTTTCAACCAGGGTCCTTTCCAGTCCTGTAATGCAACCTGCTTTGCTCTCACATGGGGCCACTTGCTCAATTTCCCCCCCACAATCTAATTTGCATTGATCACAACTTAACCTAGCCCAAACCAACGAAGGAATTTGACATAATTGAAAATTTATGTGCGCCGGTTTTTTCGGGGCCACAGGCTGGAGCCAGTTCTAGGTTCTCTGCCTGAAGACGCGTCAAGGTGTAGAACAGAAGGTATAACGTCGGAATGTTTCAGAGCACTGCGTCGCCACGCATACTGTTCAGTTTAACAGAAAATGGAAAATGACCTCAGGTAAGGAAACGTGGAAAGACATTTATGTTGCAGGAAGAAGAAATAAACACTTTGACATTTGCCGATGACTCTAATACTGATGGATATTGCAGAAAACTTGGAACAACAATTTAACGGACTGGGTAGTATCTACATCTAGACTCCTACGGCCGACCGCTGTGGCCAAGAGGTTCTAGACGCTTCAGTCTGGAACCGTGCGACCGCTAAGGTCGCAGGTTTGAATCCTGCCTCTAGCATGGATGTGATGTCCTTAGGTTAGTCAGGTTTAAGTAGTTCTAAGTCTAGGGGACTGATGACCTCAGAAGTTAAGTTCCATAGTGCTCAGAGCCATATGAACCATTTTTAGACACGGTGTGTGGCGGAGGGTGCTTTGTGTACCAGTGTTCCGTTCCACTCCAGTACGGTTCGCCAAAAGAAAGATTCCTGCTAAGCATCCCTTTGGGCTGTAATCTCTGTAATTTTATCGTGGAATATACGTAGGTGGAAGCTATACGTCGGTTGAGTCCTCTACGAATGTATGCACTCGTAACTTTCAACAGTGGCCCATAACGTGATGCCAGAATGTCTCTTTTGCAGTATTTCCCACTGGAGTTGTCTCAGCATCTCCGTGACGCGTTCGCGTTTACAAAATGGCTCTGAGCACTATGGGACTTAACATCTGAAGTCATCAGTCTCCTAGAACTTAGAACTACTTAAACCTAACTAACCTAAGGACATCACACACACATCCATGCCCGAGGCAGGATTCGAACCTGCGACCGTAGCAGTAGCGCGGTTCCAGACTGAAGCGCCTAGAACCGCTCGGCCAGAGCGGCCGGCTCGCGTTTACAAAGTGAATCCGCTGCTCTTCTTCGAATTTTCTCGTTTTTCTATCAAACCTGTCTGGTACGAGTCCCCTATTGACGAACAATATTAAAGTATTACTCGAGCGAGTATTTTGTAAACTATCTCCTATGTGGGTTGGCTACATTTCGAGAGGTTTCTTCCAGTGACTCTCAGTCTGCCATTATCTTTATGTGGTCGTTCCTCTCTGTACTGCTCCGTACGCATATTCATAGACATTTTATTGACGTAACGGCTTCCATTAAGTGTTCAGCAATCGTGTAATCATACTTAATGTGTCTTTCTACGTTTTAATGCGTAATACGTTATATTTTCTTGTGTCGAGGTCAACTGTGACTGCAACTGTGACTGCACCAAGCGTCGACACATGCCGGTCTCCTTGCATTTTCCGGCGTTGCGACTTCTCGGTATTCCGACAAAAGCATCATCCGACTTTCATGCAACGCCCAGCGTCGGGGAAAAGCGTCGGTTACTTTCGCGTTACGAACAAAATTATTTTACAATCGGAGTTTTACGTATCCATTCGACAGAGTGGTCCCAAATTTATCAAGTGCGATACTGGTTTTATCGATTTGTGTTACCAGGAAGAATACCCTGTACTCTAGCAGTGACTTGAGTAACGCCCTGGTTGCCTATTCTGGATCTTTCCGCCTTTGCGCCGATCGTTTCGGTACTCAAGAGCACCGAAGTGTCTAGTAGTCGAATTAGAGCCCCTGCATTATTTAGTATGCATCTCGGTAGCGATACCGTTCGGCTCTACTGTTGTTGAGGATTCGATCGCACATAAACAGTTGTAACAAGCAAGATCATGAAGATGACCGCTGCTGGTTACATTTCCAGTAATTTAAGTTGTGCTCTCAGATTCCTGTCTAACCACAACTCGGAAATCGCTACATATTCGTAAAACATGGTGAATTATTTCTGACAAGAAAAAATATAAAGGTCACTGTCGGTTGTTTCACTCACAGCAATTTCATATTTCGTTTTTTAAACGTACAGAAATCACGAAACCCTTACTAAGGAATGCGCTCTTAAATGTAAGTAATAACGAATATTGGAGGAAAATCTTCACTTACACGAATAACAATGTCTCAGAACGTGTTGCAAATACGAAGAGAGAATTATTTTTTTTTTTTTTTTTTTTTTAACGCATCCGTGCGCGAACCCATCCACTAGTGTAAGTCATTCCCGCGTGTTAACCACTTGGCCACGCCAAACAACAGGAACTTGGTGCTCAATTCTTGCACTATTGTGCAGAGGAACGTAGGCTGACTTCGTTGCCAAACGGCGCTGCATTAGTCATAAAAGCGTGATAGTTTGGAAGGTTTCCAATGTCAGGCTTCACATAATTGCATTCCATTGTTACTTGAATGTTGTAAACACGTTTCGATAATTACTAACTAAACCATTTGTGGGAAAAAGTGCACAGGATCACTAGTAACGTCAGTTCACACTTGTGTAATATGTCTAAGTAGAGCCGATGTCTTGATATTTAATGATCTTTAAACTCCTATTTTCATAAAAATAACACGTATTTTGAGAGAATATTTACCGAAAACTTTTTTTTGATGTAATCATTCACAGTAACAACATAACCTAACCATATTTCTAGCAAAGGAAAATATTATGAATTCACTTTCCAACCAGATACGTCCTCTGGTGATTTTTTAGTAACACAATCACTAAGTCCAAAACTAAAATCGCTAATTATGTTTAAAATAACAAATTATAGGTGTACATAAACCACAGCTCAACGATCGACAGGGCCACATCGAAATCCAAAACCTCTCGGTACAATTGTCGTAAAATCGGTGGGAGAGCCGTTCGGTAATAGGTGTCAGAAGCTTACTGAATAGGATATTTCGATAAAGAACCGAAAATGACATCACTACCGAGACAAACCTACTACACCGATCGGGATGAACGATACAGAATAGGGCCCCCGGTCAGCGCTGACTGCTACACCACGCAGAAGCGCTGGTCAGTCGCTGCTAGAGTACCGGTTATTCGTCCCGTTTTACTGTGCATGTTAACACACTTCGTTGAAACGAATACCGCACTATACTCATTTGGAACCGCTCTATCGAATGAACAAGTGAAATTCCGACTTAAAAATCATTATTTTCGTAATGGGGAACAAACCGACGATTTACGTTTCAGGAAACACGTCATGAGCAGTGTTGATTTGGACTGACTCGGGCTACATATCGCAAAAAAACGAAACTGCAAATACCTACCGAAACACAAAAGAAAAAATGGCTGACGAGGGAAGCGCCCCTTGTTCTTTGTGAAAAGTCAAGGCATTTTAAAATATCCTAGACGTTATCACGAAGTTGCTTTTTCATCTGTAGTTTTCTCTCCGTTGAGAAAGACATACTGTGTTCTGTTTGCCAGAAACTCTCCAACCCAATCACACAGCTGAGCTTATATTCCTGTCGATATCTACCATACGACAGTAACATTACGGAAGAAACAGAAGAAATGTGGGTGAGGAACCAGTGTTTGTACATAAAGACATACGGCCCCGCACGCTCTGCCAGACGCACCGCGTGTTGGAGCAGGCAGGTCCCTCCGCTACTTCGGGCGGCGCTACGCACAGGAAGTGTGGGAATAGCCCGGCGCCTGCTTCCTTCTCCCCAGGCGAGCTAGGAGCTCGCTCTGCCGGAAGCGGCGCCACAAAGCACTGACAAAACGCGACACAAGCCAAGGTTCAAGGCAAGTGATCCCCCACCGTGTTCAAAGGAGCGTATCGTCGTAAACCGATACGCCAAACGCAACTGAAGCTACTGCTCATTCGACTACATACTGAGCTCCCGTAAACGAGCAAACTTGTTTGCCAGATTTGCCCAGAGATTTACCCATGAAAATCTGATAAAGGAAATATGGTATTACACTCAGAACCCGATTACTATATCAATTTTCTTGGAATAGACGATGAACATTTTAAAACCTTCTAAATGTCACCATAAAAGACCAAACTTCCGTCTTATATACCCAGGGAAGTGTCAAACTCTGTATCGACAATGTCTTAACCTTACTTTGGAAGCACACGCTTTTCATGTATGCTGTATTTTGTTTGTAAATAGTGGAGCATTTCTGACACTGACTCTCGCTCCGTGTTTAATAAAGTAGAAGAATAAAACAAGATGCTGGTCCACAGATTGGTTAAAATGGTAACCTGTTAGAGCAATTGTTATACTACGAAACGGATGATTACATCAACTTTCTGCGAATACACTAGAAGAAGCATAACAAGTTTTTAAAAACTGATTTGGAGACACTTCGCCTTCACACTGAAAAGAAGAAGAGTGTGTGAAAATGTATTCTCTTCTATTTGGTCCCCTAATGACAGTTCATTAAAGTACCACAACGTGGGAACTATAGCCTATATCATCCACGGAACAACCAGAGAACTTCGATTTTTTAAATTTATTGAACTCCAGATTTATGTTGTGCGTAGAATATTTATTTTTGCTCTTAACCTCTTCCTGTGAAATATATGGGTGGGAAGGACGCGCGCCGCGCAGTTTGAGGCGCCATATCACGGATTACGCGGCCTCCCTCGGGCATAGGTGTACGTGTTGTTCTTAGCGTAAGTTAAAGTAGTGTGTAAGTTTATGGAGCGACGATCTCAGCAGTTTGGGCCCTTAAGAATACATCTGAATATCCTGAAAGATGCGAAACTGATACTGTTTTGGTAATTCGTCGCAGTTGCTTTGTAGTTACAACTCACGATACAGTGAGAGGCGTTCCAACCCAATTATTTTTCCTCGTTATCTTAATTCTGCGACGAAATCTTTGTTTGAGAACTGCATGACCACTTTTCCGCTTTCCCACAAGCACCATGTTTCAAAACGGTCGCGACATATCCTTTCCAATTTTTTGAATCAAGTTCGACAATGTTCCAAATGCAGTAGTTTACGTACATCCACGTTATACCTGCTGTTCAATTTACCACCTCTGGATCAATGCTGTCTTTGTAGCGATATTACTCAATTTTATTTCCTTGATGCTACAGTCACTTTTCGTTGTCTGGCTACATTCAAAGTCTCCCATAGCATGGTTTTCTACCAACGATTGCAGTGGTCTCATGACTTTTGAGTTGTTTGTATTAACCTTGAGAACTCTACAAGTCTTTTTTTTCCCATCAGCCTGTCACGTTTTGCAGAGTTTATATGTTTGCATGGACATCAGCACTAAATCGAAACACGTACCTTACCCTGTTGACTTCTATTCCAAATGAAAACCTCCCACTACCTTCCCAAAGCTTCCTTTATGTGTGCTTGTACAATACGCGGTGTAACGATGGACACGACGAAAATCATGACAGATTTCACAGTGCGGTCACTACCCGTCAATCCGCGCGGTTTACCGCTCGGAAGACGATATTTGACGGGGGCGGCTCATCAGGTGGAGTGCCGAAACAGGAGTAGTAATTAGGTTTAGTATGAGCTGAGTGCGGCCCATTGTCGCCTTCTCAGTAAGCCGTCCCCCTGCTTAGAGCGTCACGTTCTTACAACGGAAGCGGCACGCTTCCGGCAGTTCGTAATGGCTGCAGCCGATGACGCAGCGTGCGCTACTCAACTCGCCACAGGCGCATGTGTTGTGGCTGTTCCACAACTTTCTCAGGCGGATAGCAATGGAGAAAGGATTTGCATGCGGACTGATAGAAAACCATATTGGCATTCGGCTGGACTGACTATGGAAGCAATTCAAATAAACCGAAACTACGATATAGGAAAGACTGACTGTGTCATCTGGGTTGGCTCATGTTTGCAGACCCACTTTTCTCCAGTGTAATAGTATTTCGCTCTTCGCTGACATCTCGACTGGATCATGTAAGCGAAAACCGAAGTAGAAGTTACAGTTCAGTCTCGGCAGATCATGCTGCTGTTTTTCTTCATCCACACACGTTTCGGCTTTTCTCTCATCGTCATCGTCGGTGAACTTATCACCTGTGTTACCACTTTTAGTTACACCGCAGGTAAACAAGGCTTGTATCATACGGGGCAAAACTATGAGCACTGACAAAGAAAATGAAAGAAAAGCAATGGAAGTGCTGTTTCGGGGAAGGTGTTAAAACCAACAGTCATGGAAAGGGTAATGAATGAAGACATTCAGCATCCGATGGATACTAATTCAGCATTGGAAGAACGAATAGAAAGTGAACATACAGGATGATATGGCCTTATGAATATTGACAGAATACATCGGAAAGTGGAGGTTTTGGAGACAGAGGCATACCTATAAAGGACTGGAAAGTGAAAATTACAGGGGCATACAGAAGATACTTGCACAGATCAGGGGTGTGGAGACTGGGTTACGGTAAACGCATAACTATGTTCTAAAACAACAGCTTAAATTAAAGATAAAGTGTCTTCAACCTGAAGGTTTGTTTGACCGCTGGAATTCTTTACAAGGCATTGTCCTCTTGGATGTGGTATGCCATTGGCTTCCTCCAACCTTTGATCTGGCTTATCACTACCCAACCAGTTACAGCAAACCCTACAGTTGAAAAGCGACTCAGAACTAAAGTGAACTTGGCATTTATCGAATTCACGAATTATTTCCAGGGGTGAAATGAAGTGGTAAGCCACAGGAAAACGATAGGACCGAATCAGGCTTGAACCCCGTACCTCAGTTTTCTCGTCTGACACTGACTAAACCATCGAGCCATGGCGAAGGGAAATTACCGTCGTTATATTCGACTAAAAAGCGAGGCCTTTGTTTGTTGCATATCCTCTGGTGTTCGAAGGGTACCTTTATATGACAGCAACTAAAATGAGTGACTTGTGTAGCAGTTTCAGAGGGGAATAGAAAATGTGTTGTTAGAACGAATCTGCAACTCTGGAGCTACGCGGAAGGCATTATGGCTTGTTCGAGGAAGCGGATGTGGCAGGCATTGCATCATCAACGTGCTGTGGCACTGTACGACACGGCCTGCAGACTTTACACAGTCTGCAAGTGGCACAAAGTCGCATCCACACTCTGTCTCAAGTAGTGTTTCTGGTGCCAACAGGGTTTGTCACATTATCTGGTTAGTTGAAAGTTAAGGGACTAACCAGCAAGATAATCATGCCCTCGGTGATGAGGTAGGCAATCTGGCAGTGCCAGAGCTGAGGAATAATTTATGGAGAAGTGGATGCATACGTCCAGTGCGTACGTCAGAGTAGACGTAAAAGCGTGAAGGCTAAAAACGCAGCTGGGTCGCTACGTATTCACTGCTGTATTTACTGTTCTCGTGCACAGTAAGTGAAAATACCTGCCGCAGCGCATTCGCTTCGTCTGCTTATCTGTGTCTAGTAAGGAGGAATATCCAATCATGTGTGGCGCAGCATCTATAACGTCTGGCAGCATATAAAAAAAATTGGCCAGGTTCAAGTAGAACTCTTTCACTGAGGCTTCCATACAAACTTATGTGTAAGACAGTGCAACCATTCTGGGAATTAAAAATCTCGGAATTTTCGCCTGTTATCGACATTGGCACTGGCAAGGTAGCCGGCAAAGGGATTCCAAGACTTTCGAGAATGTTTTAATTTCAAGTTTGATGTCTGATGACAGATGACAAAAGAAATATAATTACATATTAATATTCTGATTTTTTTCCTTTATTTCTACTGAGAAACATTCTCCTTGTCAAATTTCATGATTATACGTCATCGAAAAGTATCCTAGTGACTTCGCGAGTAGCAAAATCTTTTATACCGCCAACGAACCACAAACCTTAGTATGTGACACCATTTCAACCTGATGCACCTACCTGTTCCCGAGAAAGGGTTTTTAACAGTCGGACGCACAGACAACGAAGTGATCCAATAAAGGTTCTGTTTTTATCGATTGAGGTACGGAACCCAAAAAAAAAAAAAAACGAAGGGAAATATATAGTAATCATTGGCGAACACAAAATGGTGTACAACATACAGGAGGAATAATTTGCTACGCAAACTGGGTAGGGAGACAACGATAAGTTCCGTTATTTCGCTAAGATGTAACCGTCCAATTGCGAAATAATGGAAAGCATTGTGCGTATCGAAGAAAGGTATAAATTACTATAAACTAGAGACTTTATATTACTCTTCCGTTAGCGGTAACAGGAGTCTCACTTCATGCTGGGATAAATTGTTATCTTGGAACCAGAATAAACCAAGGAAGCAAAATACAAGGAATACACAGGAACAAAGACATAAATCGTAATAACAGAAAAGTATTCACGCAGAAATATGATTGGAGTATCCATCTATATGTAATTCTCTTCAGGAAGCTGATTATTTGCGTATGTGTTAGCTGGAACAAAAAATATATTTTGAGTGTTCTGCTTTGACCAATACATAAAAATTATTCGTTCCGTGTTCACCCATATGTGCTTCGATGATGTTACACCACAATCGGCCTACGCAGCAGAGCTAATATGTTTGCAAAGTTCGTCATCTGCAGTTTTATTGTATAGTAACCATTGAAACAGTTTGTTGAGAATACAATTCGTTGATATGCGAAACGGGAAAATTTTCTGATACCAACAATAAAATTGCAGATGACAAAAGTGTAAAAATTTCAAGTATAGTGCACAAGATAGACAGTAAAATAACCACGCAAATGTGATTCTAGGTAACACAAAGTCAAACGCACTGATGTGGTTTAACAATATCGAACCGCGTACCGCTGAAGACAGCAGCTCAATAAAATGTGGTTTAGTAACAGCACACTCATCGAAACAGCTAAGTGGACAAGTGGAATCTTCTGAAACTACAGAAGAAGAGAAAATAACGTAAAACAATGAAGAGAGAGAGTGTTTGGGCACATATTACGACATGAGTCGTAACTGAAAACTGTAGTTCAAGGGATGATGAAAGGAAATAATCGCAGGGCCAAACCTTTTTTCGGGAGCCACGATCTATAGGCTTGTCAAAGATGTGTGCTACGTATTCCTGGACAGCAGATGAAAGTGTACTGGTGTACCACCATGCGCCCTTTCACCGTAAGGATCATTAACCAAATATTTGGACATAACATTGCTGGAACACTGGCATAACTTGTACATACGTGGGAACACGCTTCCGGACCTGTGCGTATTAGGATTATTTGCTTGTTTCGCTCTCCTGTAATAGCTCCTTTCATTTGTACCTGTAACAGTGGAAATCTTCGTATAATAGCGGCTAATATGCTGACGTACGAAGAAGTGTTGATTTGCAGAGTTGCCTTTGAAAGTTGTAAAAAGAATGATTGTGTGTACCCTTGCCTTATTCCAAACTGATCTCCATCTGCACTGTCACTTTTTTCGCATAGTTCTAACTACACGAAAGAGAAACCGGGAATGTAAATCTATGTTTACAAAGAATAGTATGTGTTTGTTTGTTTGCAATTCAAACAAATCTACAATTTTATTCTCATCTTTATGAAATTTTGGACACCTTACCTTCAAAACAGGAGTAAGATCACTGTCTACATAAGATTTCGTAATCGGACTTCATATATAAAAATATTAAAATATAAATAGGAACGGTTGTTACCACAAATATCTGAAAGTAGTTGGCAGATTTACTTCAGATTTCTACATTCAGATGACACAATGAAGAAAATTAATGAAGAACTAAATGCCTAACAAACGAAATATATCCTTGAAAACCGACTGTAATTCCTATCACGGAAATAGGTTACAGCGACATTACCCCTCTCGGGGATGACGGTAGAGCCATCAGACGTCATTACATCGCGGGCCGATCAGACGATCGAACGGAAGAGAGACTTCCCGAACTGTAAAGTCAACTGTTTGAACAGTTCGAGTCGTGCTCATACACAGCCTTACTGGAGACAGTGAAAACTGAGTTCAAACAATAACAGACAAATTCTCCAAAAACAAAAATGAAATCGCAAAGTGTAACAGCAGATGGCGCTATATAATTTCGTACAGGTGAATATGTATTCATTCGTCGCATTCCGTTGTCACCCTGTGGTCAAATCTGCTCTTCGATTTAAAGCGATTTCACTTCCCCCACGCGGCTTGCATTCGCTGTATGAACGAGGCACAGGGCACCGCCTATTCTTTTGCCATCCGCCTTGTACTTAGCCGGGGCTCGTGGACTGCAGTACCTGACGCACCGGGAATTGTCAACACGGCAGCCAGGAAACGTCACGTCCAGAGCGACGTCTGCAGTCTCGCAATGCAGTGCGGGCAGCCCCTCGCAGTGCAGGCTGTTGTTCGTGAGGTGCGTGCGCGGTGAGCCTTTGCCTGCGTCTCCGCGCCCACCTTGGGTGGCCATCAGCATTTGCATGGAAACGACCGACCCCCCGCACGACTTTTGGCCGAGTGAAACGAAACGCGACGCGATTTCGCCGCGGCCACCGTGCTTTCACGGTTCCTCAGATGTGTGGCAGATTAACTGTCTGACGATGCCGTTGCTTTAGTACGGGAAGCACGCTGAAATTTCGGTGCAACGTGGAATATTGGCCACGCAAACATTTTGAGTGGAAGATTTTGGTGTCAGAAGCTCTTAAATCATAAGATTTACTTTTCTTACATCTACAGTCACTTCACACAAGCTATCGTATAAAAACATGACAACTAATATTCAGAGGTTCTGAGTACAGGATGAGTTAGGAGGAAAGGTAAAGGCTTTGACGGGAAATAGTATTGGAGACTATGGAAAAAGCTTCAAATGAAAGTATGCCTTTCTCTTAATAATATCGGACATACTGTTATTTGAAAACACGGGCGTCAGTCGTGCAGGAGACGTTATGTTGTGAGAGGAAATTGGAAATTTAGGGTGAAGTCTTATGGGACCAAATTGTTGAGGTTATCGGTCCCTAAGCTTACACACTTTTTAATCTAACTTAAACTAACTTACGCTAAGGACGACACACACACACACACACACACACACACACACACACACACACACACACACACACGAGGCAGGACTCGAACTTTCGATGCGGGGGGAGCCGGGGTTTTCAGAGGAAGGTAAAACATTTTAAAACAATCGAAATATGGTACTCCATTACGACGGTTATTTAAAACAACTGGACCGATGAGTCGGTCATCAATAATACCGCACCATGCATTGACTGAGAAACGTCATTGAAATTTTGTTTCCACAGAAGCTTGCAGATTTCTATCTGCCCACACGTGAGGCCTGGGAGTGTTACTAACGCAGAACACGTGGAATACAGCGTTCAGTACGAAAGAGCTCATATCACCAACACAGTAGCAGTCTAAAGCAGCTGCAAAATTTGCAGTTGCCGGTGAACTTTTCCAATACCTTATGAGGAAATGAACATATTTCAACAAAACATTGGAAATGAAATGAGCGTTTGGCGTCATTGGCCGGGAGGCCCCTTGCGTGGCAGGTCCGGCCGCTTTGGTACACGGCTTATTACGTTCGACGCCACACTGGGCGACCTGCGCGGCGGGTGGGGATGAAATGATGAGGACAACACAATACCCAGTCCCTGAGCGGAGGAAATCCTCGACGCAGCCGGGAATCGAACCCCGACCCGTAGGAAGGCAATCCGTCACGCTGACCACTCACCTATCGGGGC